>NC_068559.1:2082500-3472500 GCF_022201045.2 Citrus sinensis
TCTAGTCTAACTATAGATTTGACCAATACATCCGCAAAATTTATCATGACACGAGTTTACAAAAATATGGAAGAATTGAAAAAATTATTCTTCTTTCCCGTAATGCCACACAATTGCCTCATTTGGGAGGGAAAAATTCTCAATGTTGTTCATTTTTATCAAAATAAACAAAAAAAAAAAAAAACAGGGAATCATATAATACTAATAATAAAAAAACAGATAGAATTTTAATTAATGAAAGCGATACAAAAATAAAAACAAAAGTGTATACTTTGGGGCAGCATTTGCCGTTCCGACGCTTGAAGGTCTGCCACAGAAAAAAA
Source organism: Citrus sinensis (assembly GCF_022201045.2). Lineage (NCBI taxonomy): Eukaryota > Viridiplantae > Streptophyta > Magnoliopsida > Sapindales > Rutaceae > Citrus > Citrus sinensis. The sequence continues at coordinate 2,082,824 of NC_068559.1, forward strand.
AAATATAATAAATCAAATTTATATTAAATAAAAACAATTCTTCTTTTTTCAATAATAATATTTTTGGAAATCAGAAAGATAAAACATTTTCGCAAACCATTCTGTTTTCTTCAAGGGATGATCTCCCCTTTCCAATTTTTGACAACCACGCCTAATCCAATCATCATTTCTTCTGAAGTTGACATTGCTGCATGAGTAAAAAAGAATGTTAAAATTGAATTATTCATTTGGAAGAATATCATGACGCAATTAAACAAAAACTGAATATTTTATCTTTCGTACTCTCTCAATAATTTTGACTGCATACTTTTTCTGAAAAAAAAAAAAAAAAAACTCATATCTAGATTCAGTCACAAAGCCAAATCTCTCTAATCATACGTCTATATTAAGAAACACAAATAAGAGATTCCAAGAACTTGTTAACACCCTTTTGGAATAATTGATTCTGGATTTTCATACTTGGATAATGGCTTTTGCTTGGATATCTCTCCAATCACTCAAACCCTTTCACACAATTGATTGAATCTCACTTGCTTGATTTATATTACATCGAGATTTTGAGCCTGGCATGGTTAAGGAGTTTTAAAAGTGTAAAAAATTGAGTGATTGAAAAATGGGAGAAACCTGTAGTGTAACTGTGGTACTGTGCCAAAGTTGCATTCAGTCGTTGGATGTCAGTGGATCCTACTAATCTAAGTGCATCCAACGGCTGGATACAACTGTGGCATGGTACCACAGTTGCACCGTAGCCTGATCCTGAAAAATAATAGAGCTGAAAATGAGAGAAAATTTAGAATTATGGGAATTTTATTGGGGAAGAAAAAGTATTGTAAACTCAATGATGGGGTGATTAAGAAATAGGCCGAATAAAAAATAAAAAGAATTTAAATATCATCACTCAAATTTAATTGTATTTTTATTAAAAACATTAACCGGTGATTTCTATTTAAAGGAATAATATTTAAGTCCCTCAAATTTTTTATTTTTAACTGCTTGTATCTTTTTCTAAAACTTATTATACTCATAAGATATCAATATTTAATGTTCAAAATGACTTTTTCTAAATATTAAAACAATTATTATTATTATTATTATTATTTGTTGTAATATAGTGGTAGGGATAAAAATCTAAGGGTGACAAAAAAATTGGTATTTAATAGAATTTTCGTAATGACAAAAAGTAAATGGACCCAAGTGATAAAACAATATAATTGATGGACAAAAGATCATTTTTCATTTGTGTTGCCGACACCGTAGTTTGGTTTACGCTTCCCGACCCATGATATTCAAGTCCCGGTACCTTTGTCATCCCATAAAATTGTCCATAATTAAAATAAGGCATGTTTTATATTCTGTGGCTAATATTTAGAGCAAATGAATTTTCCAAGTCCTCCCATAAAGATATCATATCCCAACATAATCTTCAACCATTTTAATGGTTAAAATTACAAGAGAAGTCGTATCTATGTTTTATCACAATTGTTTGGCAACCACCAAATTGGCCGTATAAAGCCATTGATGAATCAGAAAAAGATACCATTGTCGAAAACTTGGCCATTGTGGTCCCTGATGTATAAAACTGACCATAGGATTAGCAAAGGTTTGTCAGCTAGCGGAACTTACGTGTACGTCATGCACACTTAAATGTTATCTATATACTGTGTAGGCATTGCTCTGAACTAACCTCTTCATTCAGAGTCCCCGAGTCAGCTGCAAGGGAATGGCCATGAATAATCTTTCAGCAGAATCAACTGTTGCTGCAGCAATTTCAGCCTTAGTGATATTCCTCTCAATTTTCCTCTTGATTTCAAGAAATGGGCAAAAAAGGACACTCAAGAATAAGCAAGCTCAACAAGCACCGGTAGCAGAGGGAGCATGGCCTTTGATAGGCCACCTACATCTCTTACGAGGGCCAGAGCCAGCTCACAGAGTTTTGGGCAACCTGGCTGACAAATATGGAACAATATTCACTATGAAGTTGGGGGTGAAACATGCTTTAGTGGTGAGCAACTGGGAAATTGCCAAGGAGTGTTTTACCACAAATGACAAAGCTTTTGCAGGTCGCCCCAAAACAATGGCCGTAGAGCTTATGGGGTACAACTTTTTGGTCATAGGCTTCGCACCATATGGCAACTACTGGCGTCAGTCACGTAAGATAGTGACAATTGAGCTTCTGTCAAATCGTCGCCTTGAGAAGCTCAAACACGTACGTGAATCTGAAGTGAAGGCTTCAATCCAGAGGTTATACAAGAATTGCATAAGTAGCAGCAGTTCACGTAAAGTAGTTTCGGTGGAGATGATCCATTGGCTCGAGGGCACAGCACTTGACATTATTTTGAGAATAATTGCCGGAAAACGTCACACTTCACAATCAGAAGAGGCTAATGATTGGCAACAGCAAATAACAAAGATCGCTGCCTTGTCTGGTCAGTTCGTGGTGTCCGATGCGTTGCCCTTTCTGAGACGGTTAGATATCGGTGGATATGAGAGATTAATGAGCAAGACAGCTAAATATTTTGACATCATTTTGCAAGAATGGGTGGATGAGCACAAGATGAAAAGAGTTTCTGGTGAAGTTAAGGGCGACGAGGATTTCATATATGTGTTGTTGTCCCTACTTGATGATAATGCAGAGCAGCTTCCCGATTGCGAAGCTGACACTGTCATTAAAGCAATCTGCTTGGTATAATATATCCTCATGAAATGCTTGTGGTGTGTTTGTGTTTGTATTGTAATATGAATGTCACAGATTTCTTACTGCTTTTAATTTGCAGACTCTAATCGTAGCGGCTGCAGAGACCACAGTAGTTACATTGACATGGGCTATTGCTTTACTTCTCAACAATCCCGAGGTTCTGAAGAAGGCACGAGATGAAATAGACATTTAGGTTGGCACTGAAAGGCCAGTGAATGAATTAGACACGAGAAATTTGGTTTACTTGCAGGCCATTATCAAGGAAACAATGCGTTTATACCCTGCTGGACCACTTTTACTACCTCACGAGTCTATAGAAGAATGCGTCGTCAATGGTTACTGTGAGATGAATGAATCAAGTTTGGTTCCAGAAACGACCACGTTTTGGAGCTGTAAAGCTTCATTAAACTCACGTGCTTCTCAGCTGGTTAGCAACAGAAAACGAATTGATCAAAACGACAGGACTTGAGCGCGTTTTGCATATCAGTTTAAGTAACCACGTGAGGAAGCATGTGACGAAGGTTATCAGAGTTCGTTAAGGTTGTTAAACCACGTGGCATCGAGCTGTTTATTCTGGAAATCAAGCTGGCTACCTAGAACAGAGTATAAAGGCTGAGTTTCTGAGGTGATTCATGACGATCTTCATGAGTCTTGCAGAGAGGGTTTGCAAAGAGAGAAAGTGTTAATCTGTTCTCTGTAACGTCTGTTGTAAGGCTCTGTAACAATCTCCATTGTAATATCAATAAAGCTCATCTTGAGGCTTCTCCCGTGGATGTAAGCTGAGCATTCCATGCTCAGCTGAACCACGTTAATCTTGGTGTCTGTGGTTCTTTTCTTGGTTCTTGTTTCAGTTTCTTGTTTGTGTTCATTGCTATTGTGCTTTGTTGTTCTTGGGTGAATTCGTCTGAATAAATCTTGGGGGTGTGCAACTTGCATTGACTAAATCACAAGCATCCTAGGGCAGTGGTCAGTTTAGTTTGGTTATAGGCTTGCTGATTCACTACAATTGGTATCAAAGCTGTGGTGTTCTGTGATCAAGTCCAAGTATGGTGTCTTCTAAGGTCGATATAGAAAAATTCACAGGCAAGAATGATTTCAATATGTGGAAGATTAAAATGGAAGCCTTGCTGATCACTCAGGGTTTGGGAGATGCATTTGAGCCTGAAATGAAGGAAGGTAAAGGGGTTTCTTCATCAAAGACTCCAGAGGAATTTGCTGAAATTCATAAAAAGGCCAGGAGTACAATAATCCTGAGTCTTGGTGATTCTGTCATTAGAGAAGTGGCCAAAGAAAAGACAGTGGCTGGATTATGGAGCAAACTGGGAAGTCTTTATATGACCAAGTCTCTTGCAAATAGACTCTACATCAAGAAGAGGATGTTTACACTGAAAATGGTGGAAGGAGCTTCACTGGAAGAACACATTGATGAGTTTAACAAGGTATGTGATACCCTGGAAACCATTGATGCAGCTTTGGATGATGAAGGGAAGGCTCTCTTGCTTATCAGTTCATTACCAAAGTCCTATGAAAACTTGGTTGATGCCCTGATGTATGGAAGACAAACCCTAACACTTGATGAAGTAAAATCTGCCCTGAATACTAGGGAACTTCAAACTAAGCAAGGACATTTGGAGAATAGTGGAAGTGAAGGACTGACAGCAAATGTGAAGACTAACAAGAAGAAGAAGAAAGGCAAATCCAAGAACAAAGAAAGAGATCTAAAATGCTTTCAGTGTCACAAAGAAGGCCATTTTAAGAAGGATTGCCCAGAAAAGAAATCAAAGACAAAAGATTCAAGAAATCAAAGTGGAGATGCTGCTGTAGTAGAAGAGGAAGGATATGAGTCTGCTGGTGTATGTGTGGCAACAGAAAACAGCCAAAAAGGTAAATGGGTTCTGGACTCTGGATGTACCTTTCACATGTGCCCTTTTAGAAATTACTTTAATGAATATCAAGCATTTGATGGAGGTAGAGTGATGATGGGTAATAACTCTATTTGTAAAATCATTGGAATTGGGAATGTAAGTCTTAAACTACATGATGGTTCTATAAGAGTACTTAGGCAAGTCAGGCATGTACCAGACTTGAAAAGAAATCTAATTTCTCTTGGAGTGTTGGACCAAATAGGGTGTAGAATTAAGCTTGAATCTGGTGAATTGAGTGTTCTGAATGGTTCAAACCTAGTCATGAAAGGGACTAGGAAGAATGGGGTTTACATCTTAGATGGTGAGGTGATATCTGGAGTAGCTGATGTATCCATTAAGCATACTGAAGATAAAACCAGGCTATGGCATATAAGGTTGGGGCACATGAGTGAGAGAAGGTTAAAAGAGCTAGCAAAACAAGGGTTGTTTGGTTCTGACAAGATTGGAAATCTGGAGTTTTGTGAAGATTGTGTTCTAGGGAAGTCTTCAAGGGGAAGCTTCAAAAGGTCTAGTCAGAAATCAAATGAGAGGCTGGATTATGCACACTCAGACTTGTGGGGGCCTGCACAATGTGTATCTCTGGGAGGGAATAGGTATTTTTTATCCATCATAGATGATTTCTCTAGGAAAGTCTGGGTATATGTGTTAAAAAACAAGGATCAGACTTTTGAGAAGTTTAAAGAATGGAAACAGATGGTAGAAAACCAAACTGGAAAAAGATTGACAAAACTGAGGACTGATAATGGTCTTGAATTCTGCAACCAGCCATTTGACAACTTTTGTGCAAATGAGGGTATAGCAAGACACAGGACAGTAAGGATGACCCCACAACAGAATGGGTTAGCTGAGAGGATGAACAGGACCCTTATGGAGAGGGTAAGATGTATGCTGATTCAGTCCAAACTCCCAAAAATATTGTGGGCAGAAATCTTACTCACAGCTTGTTACCTTGTCAACCTGAGCCCCTCTACTGGAATCAATTTCAAAACACCTTTCGAAACGTGGTCAGGGAAAACTGCTGACTATGGGATTCTTAAAGCTTTTGGCTGCCCAGCTTATGTTCATGTCAGTCAAGGTAAGCTAGCTGCTAGAGCCTTGAGAGGCATTTTCATAGGCTATCCAGAAGGAGTCAAAGGGTTTAAAGTTTAGTGCACTGACCTTAATCTACCAAAATGTATAGTAAGCAGGGATGTGGTGTTCAATGCGGGCAGTTTGATGAAGATGAATCATGAACCTGATCTGGAAACTGAAAATTCAAGACTAACAGAGAAGTTAGAGTTTGAGGTGGAGCCATCTACTTTCAGAAACACAACTGAAGCTGCAGAATCAGATGATGTTCCTGAAATCACTGATGACACACAGGCACCTCAAGATCAGTCAAGTTCTCAGGAGCAAATCAGAGAATACCAGCTCACCAGAGATAGACAAAAAAGGCAGATTAAACCAACAAGAAGATATGGCTATGCAGATTTAATAGGTTTTGCTCTTGCAGCTGCAAAAGATATAGATGATGAGGAACCAAAGAATTTTAAGGAAGCAACCCAGAGCCTGTTCAAAGAAGAATGGCAGAGAGCTATGGATGATGAAATGGCCTCCCTCTATAAAAACAACACATGGGAGCTGGTTAAGAAGCCTGGAAATAGGAGAGTGGTTGGCTGCAAATGGATTTTCAAAATCAAGGAAGGCACAAATGGATCTGAACCAAGGAGATTCAAGGCCAGACTTGTGGCCAAGGGTTATACACAAAAGGAGGGGATAGATTTTAAAGAAGTGTTTTCTCCAGTGGTCAGACATGCCTCAATTAGAGTTATATTAGCCATAACAGCTGTGCAAGACATGGAGCTTGATCAACTCGATGTCAAGACAGCATTTCTGCATGGAAGGCTTGAGGAAGAAATACTGATGTCCCAGCCTGAAGGGTATGAGATCCCAGGGAAGGAAGACCATGTGTGTCAGCTAAAGAAGTCACTCTATGGGCTTAAGCAGTCTCCCAGACAGTGGTACCTCAGATTTGATGAATTCATGCAACTACATGAGTTTATCAAATGCAGCTATGACTGTTGTGTTTACTACAAGACAATCAAGGATGGTTTGTACATATACCTCCTTCTATATGTAGATGACATGTTGGTTGCTTGCAAAGATAGAGAAGAAATTGATAAGCTCAAGGTGCTGCTGAATTCAGAATTCGAAATGAATGATTTGGGGTATGCAAGGAAGATTCTAGGAATGGAGATCAGAAGAAATAGAAGTAAAGGGATCATGTTTCTATCACAAGAAAAATACTTGAGAAAGGTGTTAGAAACATTTGACATGAGCAAGGCTAAACCTGTGCAACTACCATTGGCTTCACATTTCAGGTTAAGCAATTTACAGTGCCCTCAAACAGAAGCTGAAAAGCAAGATATGGCAAGTGTACCCTATGCAAATGCAGTAGGCTGCCTTATGTATGCAATGGTCTTAACTAGACCAGACACATCTCATGCTGTCAGTGTAGTCAGCAGATACATGGCACAACCTGGGGAAGACCATTGGAAGGCAGTAAAATGGATACTCAGGTATCTCAATGGCACTGTAAATTGGGGTCTGATGTATGGCAAAACAGGAGCAAGTAATGAGGTTCTGAAGGGGTATGTTGACTCAGATTATGCAGGGGATTTAGATAGGAGAAGGTCTCTTACAGGATACTTGTTCATGTTAAATGGTTGTGCTGTAAATTGGAAGGCAACACTACAAAGTGTAGTAGCTCTTTCAACTACTGAAGCTGAGTATACAGCTGCTACAGAAGCTGTAAAAGAAGAACTTTGGCTCAAGGGGTTGGTGACAGAGCTGGGATTACATTAGAAGTCAGTATCAGTCTATTGTGACAGCTCAAGTGCCATACACTTGAGTAAAAACCCTGCACACCATGAAAAGACAAAGCATATAGACATTAAGCTCCATTTTATCAGAAATGAAGTGTCAAGGGGTGCTGTGAAAATGGTGAAGATTCATATTGATGAGAATCCTGCAGATGCATTTACAAAGGTGATTCCTGTGGCTAAGTTCAGAGCTTGCCTGGACCTAGCTGGCTTGTGCAGTCAGTAATATGTGTTGTGCAAATTTTAATGTACTCGCAAGCGCACGAATCTATTGTAGTATAGACTAATGGTGACGAGTGTCGATCCCACGAGGAGGTGGATTTTAATTATATGTAGAATTAATTTTGTAAATGGGTAGTTGGATTTATGGTGGAAATGATTTGGAATATACTAATAATTAAATTAAAATGGCGAGAATAAATTCTAAAATTGGAATTGCAATTGAGAGAATAAATTGAAGAGAAAATCTATTAAATTGACGTACTTGGGTATCTGGATCCGTATCAACATGCATCATGGGCTAAATATTCCTTAGTAATACCAATTAAATCATGAGGGGGGAATCCACACCTCATGAACCACGCTCTAATCAATATGGTGCTAAGGGCTTATCGTGCCAAATAATAATAACCTTGTACCAGAGGGCCGGTGAAACCAAGGCGGTACTAGACAAGATTAGTATTATTTGTCGACGAGAAGTCAAAACATCCACAAAAACTAGAGGGGAAGAGAAAATAAATTTACCAAATTAAGCCCGTGACACATGTTGAGACTTCACCTTCAACCCAAGCTTGAAAGAAAATTAGCCACTCATAATTGAACTAGGGGCAAAATGGGAATTTATTAAAATACAAAGAAAATACAAGATGGAGAGGGAATTACAGAAAATGGATCCCAAAAATGGATTCAGAGATATCAAATTAGGGGGGGGAGGCCCCCTTTTTATAGATACATGGAGTAAATCATGGCCATCGGATTAAAAACAGTTTGGACGCTCAGGATTGCGCCACGTCATCAGTCAACAGTCCACGGTTTGACCACGCGGATGAACAGTAACACGGTTTGACCCGACTTTGAACAGTAACGCGGTTTGGTTGAAAATAATCCTGTGTGATGCATGCACCGTACGCGAGATTTTTCGTCCACTGATATGCTGCCACGTCACCATCAACAGTGCATAAGAATTTTAGTCCAACAGGATCGTGACACCTCATCAGTCAATGCCACATCATCGGTCAATGCCACGTCATCATCCGTTTATGTGAACAGTGTCGTGAACAGTAACGTATACAGTACCGTACACGTGAATAGTACCGTACATGTGAATAGTGCCATTTTTCCTTTTATGCTCCTCCTAAGGTTTTCGACCGTCCTGAGTTCAAAAGTGATGTCCGTTTTGCCGTCTGATCTCTCCTTTATTGTGAAATGACTATAATGCCCCTAAAATACATAAAATACTTAATTAAAATAAAACACATGTAATTAAATCACAAGAAGGTTAAATATATAACAGTAAGGGTTGTTAGTAAGACTTAAAATGTAAAATGACGGTTTTCTCCTTTATAAATATGCATTTTCTAACACTCAACACACCCCCCAACCAGCTTATTGCTAGTCCCTAGCAAATAAAGCGAAAATAAAATTCAAATTCAAAATATATATATTTTTTTAATAGAAACACTCGTATTTATTCCATCAGATTAATGATAGCAATCAAATAAAAGTATAAGCATTATCTCCAGTCTAAAGCAACATCACACCCACATCAACCATCCACATGAATTAGCCCAGTAGACTTTGTTTTAGCTACTCTCAAGAATGACATGTCAAACCCCAAAATCTCACTGGAAGTAGTGACACTCTCACAAATAAATTAATCCCAATAAAAATAGTCACTCCAATGAATGGTAATTGAGAGAGAAAATAATAAAGAAGTGATATCACATGCTCTCACCAAGATGAAATAAATATGCCCTCAGCTTAGAAATAATACGATCTCAAGTCAAATAAAATGTTAGTCAACCCACTTTATTTATCTTTTTTTTTTTTAATTATGCATCACTACATCTTTTTAGCCCATATAACTATCTTCTACTTCGGACTATAGTTCCCTAAAATCAAGAAGGACTTTTATTAGGACGTAACGTAGGCTAGGGACATGGTTAACAAAGAAGGGAAATAAGGAAAACAAAGTGTATGTTTGAGAAAAATGCAGAGAATTTTTTTTTTTTTTTTGGAAGTTGCAAGGTGGATTTCACCTATTTTTATTCTTTTGAAACAACAACTTTTGTTTTTGTTTTTGTTTTTGTTTTTTTGTTTTTGTTTTTTTTTTTTTTTGCTTTTATTTGGCATAACTTCACTGAACAAAATAATTATTTACATTTTCTCAAACATAAATAGGTGATGGAACTTATAAGACATCGGGTAATACTCCAAATCGGAGTGGGTCAAGATGATAAGTTGACAAAGAAAATGTTTTTTTTTTTTAAAGGCTCAAAAGGGTTAACTATGGATATTTAATAAAATGGATGGCTAGAAAGGCTCAAACGGATCAAAGATGGCCTTTCCATCGTCTTTTATGGCTCTGAATAACCTTCCATATCTACTAGTTAGATGGGCCTCCAAATGTAGCAACACACTTTTTTTTTTTTTATTAAGGGTTAACTCAAAAGAAATTTAGAGATCGTGTATACAATAATAAACTGTTAAGCTGTATAAAGAATGGGCAAAAGGGTTACTCTCCAAGAAAAATGATAGGCTCAAAAACTCACTTGGTACTTATTATGACATGTTCATTCCTTCAAGCAACTCATATATGTCTCCAACATCAACATGTAGAGTAGCAAACATAATGTAACATCACTTAAGACCAAAGATAATACAAATACTAAAATTTAAATTAATCATGTCACCCAATGTTAAAACAAATCAAAAAAAAATTTTTTTTTAAAAAAAACATTCTACCCCCCAACCTATTCTAAACATAAAAAAGAAAAAAATATGCATGCAGAAATGTGAAAATGATGTAGAAAAATTAATTTAGAAAAGTTACATTTAAAATGATAGAAAAGAAAATGATTTTTTTATTATTTTTTTTAAAGAAGATGCGTTTCTAGAGGAACTACACTCCATATTCAGCCATCTTCGACTCAAAAGTTGGAAAATGCATTTTTATAGAGGATAAATTAAAAAGAAGAAAAATAAACATAAACACATAATAAAGAAAAAAGAAAATGTCTTAATTTTTTTTTTTAAGTTTTTTTTTTTTAATTTTTTTTTTAAACTATGAAGATGCGTTTCTAGAGTCACTACACTCCATATTCAGCCATCTTCAACTCAAAAAGTTAGCAACAGTTAGTTTCTACAACAAAAAATTAGTAAAAACTTAACCAAAATTTCATAATTGTCGACTATTCCCTCCCCCCAACCAGAACGAAACATTGTCCTCGATGTTTGAAATGAAAGAAGTAGAGTTTAGAAGACATCACCTGGGTGGTGCAACACAGAAGAAAATATTTACAGGCGGAGAGTTAAATCTAATTTGTACTTCTTACTGCTGCTACTGTTACCATCATTATTTGGGCGCTCCAACACAAAGGTCCAGGGGTCTAGCTCCGGTTTATACGCTTGTAACAGATCAAGTAGCTCATTAGCAGTGTGAGCACAAATAAAGAGTTTTTTCACATTAGCGGGAATGAAATAGTTTTTTATTGCATGGTTAAGAAATGCGATAAAGCCATCATAAAAGTTATTGACATTTAACAAACCGATGGGTTTTTGGTGGATGTGCAGATGGGCCCAAGATGCTAGCGTGATAAGTGCCTCTAGTGTTGCAAGATCTCCTGGAAGGAAAATAAAAGCATCAGCATGATTAAGCATTTCAGTTATTCTTTCTTGCATACCTGAGACGACTAACTCTTCTCCAGTTGATGAGTCAGACGAACTGCCCAATGGTTTTAAGACTCTTGGGATGATGCCTAACACTTGACTTCCTCTGATAAAAGCTGCTTCTGAGACCATTTTTGATAACCCTCGATTACCTCCTCCATACACCAAGTGTAATTTTCTCGCTGCTATGCTTCGACCAAGATCTATGGCTGCCTCAACGAACTCTTTATGTTTGCCATAGGTAAATCCAGAAAGCACACAAATGTTCTTGAATTGTCTATTGGAAGTAGCTGCCATTGTGATACTTCTCGAAAACAATTTGTGAGTGCTTGACAAAAAAGAAATCACATTTAAGAGTCTTGGTGATAGTGGGTCATGGTTGTGTATGAGGTAATATGTCAGTGTCAAATAACGCGTAAAGCACGTGGCTCGCAAGTCAAAAAGAAAACAGTAAAAAGGAAAAAGCAAACAGTAATAAAATTATTAAAGACAATAATGCAAACAATAAGACAATAGTGAAATAAAATAACAATAAAGTAAAAGGATATTTACAGGTAGTTGCGACTGTGGCTCACATCTTCCTCTGGTTTTACGTCCAGAAACGGCTTGAACGCCCTCTATGGGTCGAGGATAGGCTTCCTATCCAGTTTTCTTATAAACTGGCAAACAGGGTCGTTTATAGTCAGATTCCCGAGACTATATCGTGCATGCTCTTTCTGGAATAACGGCCATAACTGGAGAATCGCTCCTTGCACATATCCACTGGGATGCGTTTCAAGAGACAAAAGGATATCATCCAATGACTCCTTATTCAAGCCATCCCTAATGAATTGAATCTTATCTTCCCTGTTATCAGACACCATTCCTAAAGAACATGGGTTTTTATTGCAACTCATTCTGGCACACTTATGACAAGCAACAGAAATTCTTCGAGCTCGTCGTTTTCTTGCATAATTTCCTTTACCACAACCAGGCATGTATGCAATAAATTTTGGAGGTAACTCACCTGCCGATCGTACTTTAGCCTCGATTAACCAACGGATGTCAGCAGGTATGTTATTCCTCATGAGTAATCGCATGCGTTCGGACCGAGCTTTATAGATCGTAAGGAGGGCATTCTGAGGAAGTGAAGGGAATCGCTTGTGAAGCTTCGCTAGAATCTCGTTTCTGTCCATACCTTCGCCTCAGAATATCAGTTATTATGGGAAACTGAAGTAACCGACTTGATTGTCACGGAGTACCGTTATCCGCCATTTCACCGGGGTAACAAACTAAAGCACACAAATAGAAAAACAAATTAAAACACACAAAGAAAATTAAAATCGTCCTCTTATTGAATTTACCTCAAGCTCCAACTGGATGTCGTAAACACTTCTCTCAATGTCTCTGAGTTGGTGTTCTAAACCCTCAACATAGGCTACTAACTCTGGTGGTTGTAGAGCCCAAATGCGATGTGTTTTACAAAATTGAATCTGTCTTTTGAGATGAGTTTTGACACGTTGAAGTGGTTTAAGAATGTTCAGGAGGAACGGTCTAAGTATGAGACTCATGATTAAAAATGATAAGAGAAAACTTAATGGTAAAATAAACACACTTATGCAAAAACAATTTCAATTAGCAAAAGAATAATAATAAAAAGAAAGAAAGAAAAATCAAATCAACGAAAAGAAAAAAAAATCAATTCAAATTTGGTGGGTCACTCAAATTTATTTCGGTGTCTTCTTCATGTGGTTGGTACTCTAGATATGGCTTTAATCTTTGACCATTAACTTTAAACGTGACACCGTTCTTTGGGTCTTTAATTTCAATTGCCCCATGTGGAAAAACAGTATGAACAATAAATGGGCCAGACCATCGAGAGCGTAACTTACCTGGGAATAGGTGCAAGCGAGAATTGAATAAAAGCACTTTCTGACCTAGGGTGAAAGATTTTCTCATAATTTGCTTGTCATGGAAGACTTTCATTCGTTGCTTGTAAATCTTGGCATTTTCGTACGCGTCATTGCGAATTTCTTCAAGTTCTGCCAGCTGTAATCTTCTTTCTGAGCTGGCTTGCTGCATGTCAAAATTGAATTTCTTGATGGCCCAATACGCACGATGCTCGAGTTCCACAGGTAGGTGGCAAGCTTTTCCATACACTAGCCTGTAGGGTGACATCCCAATCGGGGTCTTGAAAGCCGTTCTATATGCCCATAATGCATCATCAAGTCTTAATGACCAATCTTTTCTGTCTGGCCTCACCGTTTTTTCTAATATGTGCTTTATTTCTCGATTGGAGATCTCAACTTGGCCACTGGTTTGCGGATGATACAGGGTCGCCACTTTGTGTGTGATTGAATACTTTGTCAAAAGAGCCTTGAATGCTTTGTTACAAAAGTGGGCACCACCATCACTGATTATCGCTCGAGGGAATCCAAAGCGTGAAACAATGTTGCTTTTCAAAAATCCTATCACCACTTTGTGATCATTGGTCCTACATGGAATTGCTTCTACCCATTTCGAGACGTAGTCAACACCAACCAATATGTATTGATGGCCAAAAGAAGGGGGAAAGGGTCCCATGAAGTCGATACCCCATACGTCAAAAATCTCAACCACTAAAATTGGATTTAGTGGCATCATGTTTCTTCGTGTAATGCTCCCCATTCGTTGACACCTATCACATGAAGAACAGAAAGTGTAAGCATCTCGAAATATAGTTGGCCAATAGAAACCACATTGTAAAACTTTTGTAGCTGTTTTCTTAGCACTGAAATGGCCTCCACACGCTTGTTCATGGCAGAATGAAAGAATATTCTGAATTTCATTTTCAGGGACACATCGTCTAACAATTTGGTCTGCACAATACTTGAACAAATATGGGTCATCCCAAAAGAAATTCTTTATTTCTGCAAAGAATTTAGCCTTATCTTGCTTGGTCCAATGCTCTGGAAGTTTACCTGTAACAAGATAATTAACTATATCAGCATACCAAGGTAATACTTCCACATTCATTAATTGTTCATCTGGAAATGACTCATTCAATGGTAATGATTCTGTAATTGTGTCAAAATGGAGACGAGAGAGGTGGTCCGCCACAACATTCTCTGTCCCTTTTTTATCTTTGAATTCCAAGTCAAATTCCTGCAAAAGTAACACCCAACGAATTAGTCTGGCTTTTGCATCTTTCTTTGTGAGAAGATATTTAAGAGCAGCATGATCTGTAAATATAATTATTTTACAACCAATGAGATATGATCGAAATTTTTCCAATGCAAACACTACTGCTAGCATTTCTTTTTCAGTAGTTGAATAGTTCAACTGTGCATCATTCAATGTCATACTAGCATAGTAAATAACATGGGGAATTCGATCAACTCTTTGTCCTAATACTGCTCCTACTGCATAATCAGATGCATCACACATTAGCTCAAATGGTAAGTTCCAGTTTGGGGCCTGAATGATGGGTGATGATGTCAACAAATGCTTTAATTTTTCAAATGCCACAAGACATGAATCATTAAAGACAAAAGGTGCATCCTTAGCAAGTAAATTGCATAAGGGTCTAGAAACTTTGCTAAAATCTTTAATGAAACGTCTATAAAAACCAGCATGCCCAAGGAAAGATCTTACTTCTCTGATTGTTTTAGGTGGAGGAAGATTAGAAATGAGATCCACCTTGGCTTTGTCAACCTCAATACCTTTGCTCGAAATGATGTGACCGAGAACAATACCTTGTTTTACCATAAAATGGCATTTCTCCCAATTTAAGATCAAGTTCTTCTCGATACATCTCTGCAGAACTAGTGTTAGATGATGTAAACATTGATCAAACGAGTCACCAAAGACAGAAAAATCATCCATAAAGACTTCAAGGAATCGTTCAACCATATCAGAAAAAATGCTCAACATGCATCGTTGAAATGTAGCAGGTGCATTACATAATCCAAATGGCATTCTCCTATATGCAAATGTGCCAAAAGGGCAAGTGAAAGTAGTTTTCTCTTGATCTTTTGGTGCTATGGGAATCTGATTATATCCTGAGTAACCATCTAGAAAGCAGTAAAATTCATGGCCTGCTAATCTATCAAGCATTTGATCAATAAATGGTAAAGGAAAATGGTCTTTACGTGTGACAGAATTCAATTTTCTATAATCAATGCATACACGCCATCCTGTAGTCACTCTAGTGAGTATCAATTCATTATCAGCATTGGTAACTACTGTGACTCCTGACTTTTTAGGGACAACTTGTACAGGACTGACCCATGAACTATCAGAAATTGGGTAAATGATACCTGCATCTAATAGCTTAAGGACTTCAGTTCTAACCACTTCTTTCATATTAGGATTTAACCGACGTTGCATTTCCCTAGTAGATTTAGCATTTTCATCAAGGTGAATGTAATGCATGCAGTCTACTGGATTTATACCTTTGATGTCTGCTATGGTCCATCCTAATGCTCTTTTGTGCTCTTTTAAAACATCCAACAACTTACCTTTTTGTTCATCATTTAGGGATGATGAGATGATTACCGGCAGAGTACTTTCTTCTCCCAAAAACGCATATTCCATAGTGTTGGGCAATGGTTTGAGCTCGAGTTTCGGTGGTGATTCTGATGATGGAATGAGTTGCTTCTCTGATGGTGCTAGTTGCTCAACTCTTGACTTCCATTTATTAGTATCCATAGATGGTGCTGAGTCAAGCAGGGCGTTGACCTCATCAACCGATCTGTCAATATCAAAATCAAAACCAAAGTGAGTTAAACATGTTTGTAAATGATCATCACTAAGGTTTGAAAGAAAAGTGTCATCAACTAATGCTTCGATTAAATCCACATCAACAATTCCATCATCTGCACTGTGAGGTTGTTTGGCAATGTTGAAGATGTTCAACTCCATAGTCATGTTGCCGAAGGACAATTGCATATTTCCGGTCCTACATTGAATGTGAGCATCCGCAGTTGCCAAGAAAGGTCGGCCTAGAATAATGGGGATGTGCTTCCTTGAATCCTGTATTGGTTGAGTGTCAATTACAATGAAATCAACAGGAAAATAAAACTTGTCTACCTGGATAAGCACGTCCTCCACAATACCACGAGGTATTTTCGTGGACCGATCTGCAAGCTGTAACACCACTGGAGTTGGGTGTAATTCTCCCAGTCCAAGTTTCACGAATACAGAGTAAGGCAAAAGATTTACACTAGCTCCTAAATCCAACAAAGCATTCTCAATTGTGTGGTTCCCTATACTACATGAGATAGTGGGGGAGCCTGGGTCTTTGCATTTTAAAGGAATTTTATGTTGGAGTATAGAACTAACGTTTTCTGTTAAAAATGCCTTCTTTTGAACATGCATGTTTCTCTTTTTAGTACACAAATCTTTAAGAAACTTGGCATAAGATGGAACTTGGTTTATAGCATCAAGTAAAGGGATGTTAACACTTACCTGTTTGAAGATTTCGAGAATCTCACCTGTAGATTTTCCCTTTTTTCCTTTCGCTAACCTCTGAGGAAATGGAGCTTTGGGAACGTATTCTCGTGGGTTGGCTTCTTCTCTCTCCTCCGGTGGTGAGTCCTCAACATTCACAGGTACAATTTGATTTTCTTTTGTCACCGGCATCTCCACTTTGTTGTCGACTTCTTTTCCTTTTCGCAAGGTCATTACTGCTTTGACTTCTCCATGCTGCTGTGGTGAACTGGTACTTGCTTCATGCACTCCTTTAGGGTTAGGCACTGGTTGACTTGGAAACTTACCTTTCTCAACGGTCATTGCCAAGGTCTGAACTGAAGAAGCAAGTTGTCCCACCATCTTCTCAAGGCTTGAAACTGATTGAGCTTGTGAGTTGAAGCCTGCTCTCAACTCATTTCGTAGTCCATCAATGGTGCGGTTCTGTTGCTCAATCGTGGAGTGAGTAAGATTCTTAAGATTCTGGAATGAATCCTCCCATGGTCTGGGCTGAGAGTAATTCTGGTTCTGATTGTATGGTCTAAATGGTGGCTGAGAGGCTTGAGAAGTTTGAGAAATTTGTTGCATTGGTGGAGCTGGAGCTGCTGGTCCATTCTGTTGGAATCCTTGAGACCATGAAAAATTGGGGTGATCTCTCCATCCAGGGTTATATGTGTTGGAGTATGGGTTGTAATTTGATGGCTTTCTCATTACACCTATGGCATTGGCTTGATCTGAGTATGAGTCATGGTCATGTGGTTCTGTTGATTTAGCAGTCGATAATGATGCTATTTGTCGAGCAAGACCTTCAACCATCTCCTTGACTTCTTTGATTCCTGAAGTTGACTCGCCAATGTGAACCTCATTCACTCCTTTAATCCTTCTAGTATTCCTGAGTGATCGACTCCGTTGTTGGGAATTGTCCGCTTGTCGCTGGAAGAATTCCCAAATTTCTGACACACTTTTTGACATTAGCTCTCCTCCACTTGTTGCCATTAGCCATTCTTGCACATTCGGCAATAATCCCTCCAAAAAGTATTGGCATTGGTGCCATTTCTCGTACCCATGATGTGGACACTTCAAGAGTAGCCCATTGAATCGCTCCCATGTTTCAAAAAACTGCTCGTCCTCTCTCTGGGTAAACTCCGAGATTTCCCTGCGAATAGCGTTGGTTTTATGCACTGGGAAATATTTATTTAAAAATTTTGTAACCATTTGTTCCCATGATGAAATGCTATTGGCAGGTAAATTATTTAACCATGAACGAGCTCTATCCTTTAAAGAAAATGGGAATAGTCTAAGTTTAACATCATCGTCTGAAAAATTTTCATATTTAAAAGTTTGACAAATGGCATGAAAATCGTTCAGTGATTATATGGATCCTCATTTTCTAGGCCATAAAATGTGGGGAGACAATTTAGCACACTAGGTTTTAGTTCAAAGCTCCTAGCAGCTACATTAGGGTATCTTATGCATGATGTGCTCAAATTAGCTAAAGGACTGAAGTAGTCCTTAAATGGCCTCTCTTGTGGTTGCAAATCCATTTCAAATTTATTTTTAATGTGCTTTTGTGTGCGAAGTGTTTTTTCTAATTCAAGGTCTATAGGTTCAAGATTAGGTAATAATGACCTACGACCATGCATGCAAAACAAATAAAAAGAAAATAAAGATGGGAACAAAACAAATAAAAATAAAGAAGAGGGAGAAATTACGATACTAACCTTATTGCGCTATTACAACCTTACTATAAAAATACACAAAAACAAATATGTGAAATAAATTAACTAAAAATAAATTAATAAGATAAACAAAAAAAAATTACAAAGAAAAATAAATTAAAAATTAAATTACAGAATTTTACAGAAGAGAAAAAGAAAAAAAAATACTAACCTTTAAATGCAGATTCAATTTTTTTTTCTTTTTTTTTTAATAAAAAAAATTACAAGAAAATAATTAAAAGAAATTGTTCACAAAAATTAATTCTATGAATTAAAATTACTTACCTCCCCGGCAACGGCGCCAAAAACTTGTTGTGCAAATTTTAATGTACTCGCAAGCGCACGAATCTATTGTAGTATAGACTAATGGTGACGAGTGTCGATCCCACGAGGAGGTGGATTTTAATTATATGTAGAATTAATTTTGTAAATGGGTAGTTGGATTTATGGTGGAAATGATTTGGAATATGCTAATAATTAAATTAAAATGGCGAGAATAAATTCTAAAATTGGAATTGCAATTGAGAGAATAAATTGAAGAGAAAATCTATTAAATTGACGTACTTGGGTATCTGGATCCGTATCAACATGCATCATGGGCTAAATATTCCTTATTAATACCAATTAAATCATGAGGGGGGAATCCACACCTCATGAACCACGCTCTAATCAATATGGTGCTAAGCGCTTATCGTGCCAAATAATAATAACCTTGTACCAGAGGGCCGGTGAAACCAAGGCGGTACTAGACAAGATTAGTATTATTTGTCGACGAGAAGTCAAAACATCCACAAAAACTAGAGGGGAAGAGAAAATAAATTTACCAAATTAAGCCCATGACACATGTTGAGACTTCACCTTCAACCCAAGCTTGAAAGAAAATTAGCCACTCATAATTGAACTAGGGGCAAAATGGGAATTTATTAAAATACAAAGAAAATACAAGATGGAGAGGGAATTACAGAAAATGGATCCCAAAAATGGATTCAGAGATATCAAATTAGGGGGGGGAGGCCCCCTTTTTATAGATACATGGAGTAAATCATGGCCATCGGATTAAAAACAGTTTGGACGCTCAGGATTGCGCCACGTCATCAGTCAACAGTCCACGGTTTGACCACGCGGATGAACAGTAACACGGTTTGACCCGACTTTGAACAGTAACGCGGTTTGACCCGGATGAACAGTAACGCGGTTTGGTTGAAAATAATCCTGTGTGATGCATGCACTGTACGCGAGATTTTTCGTCCACTGATATGCTGCCACGTCACCATCAACAGTGCATAAGAATTTTAGTCCAACAGGATCGTGACACCTCATCAGTCAATGCCACATCATCGGTCAATGCCACGTCATCATCCGTTTATGTGAACAGTGTCGTGAACAGTAACGTATACAGTACCGTACACGTGAATAGTACCGTACATGTGAATAGTGCCATTTTTCCTTTTATGCTCCTCCTAAGGTTTTCGACCGTCCTGAGTTCAAAAGTGATGTCCGTTTTGCCGTCTGATCTCTCCTTTATTGTGAAATGACTATAATGCCCCTAAAATACATAAAATACTTAATTAAAATAAAACACATGTAATTAAATCACAAGAAGGTTAAATATATAACAGTAAGGGTTGTTAGTAAGACTTAAAATGTAAAATGACGGTTTTCTCCTTTATAAATATGCATTTTCTAACACTCAACAATATGCAAAAGGGTTGGAGAAGGATTTAGAGTGAGGATAAACTTTGATTCAAGGTGGAGAATTGTGAGATGAATGAATCAAGTTTGGTTCCAGAAACGACCACGTTTTGGAGCTGTAAAGCTTCATTAAACTCACGTGCTTATCAGCTGGTTAGCAACAGAAAACGAATTGATCAAAACGACAGGACTTGAGCGCGTTTTGCATATCAGTTTAAGTAACCACGTGAGGAAGCATGTGACGAAGGTTATCAGAGTTCGTTAAGGTTGTTAAACCACGTGGCATCGAGCTGTTTATTCTGGAAATCAAGCTGGCTACTTAGAACAGAGTATAAAGGCTGAGTTTCTGAGGTGATTCATGACGATCTTCATGAGTCTTGCAGAGAGGGTTTGCAAAGAGAGAAAGTGTTAATCTGTTCTCTGTAACGTCTGTTGTAAGGCTCTGTAACAATCTCCATTGTAATATCAATAAAGCTCATCTTGAGGCTTCTCCCGTGGATGTAAGCTGAGCATTCCATGCTCAGCTGAACCACGTTAATCTTGGTGTCTGTGGTTCTTTTCTTGGTTCTTGTTTCAGTTTCTTGTTTGTGTTCATTGCTATTGTGCTTTGTTGTTCTTGGGTGAATTCGTCTGAATAAATCTTGGGGGTGTGCAACTTGCATTGACTAAATCACAAGCATCCTAGGGCAGTGGTCAGTTTAGTTTGGTTATAGGCTTGCTGATTCACTACAGTTACCATGTCCCCGCAGGCACCCAACTGTTTGTTAACGCTTGGAAGATTCAACGCGACCCAAGTGTATGGGAGGAGCCATGTCAGTTTCAGCCAGAAAGATTTCTTACGAGGTATAAGGATATTGATGTTAGGGGGCAAAATTTTGAATTGATACCATTTGGCAGTGGAAGACGAATGTGTCCTGCAGTGTCATTAGGCCTCCAAGTTGTGCAACTAACGCTTGCTTCATTAGTGCATGCGTTTGATTTCACAACCCCATCAGATGAACCGGTTGACATGGGAGAGGCAATGGGCCTAGCCATTGCTAAAGCTACACCACTTGAAGTGATTCTTAGTCCACGCCTTTCTGCTTCTTTATATGGTTAAAATTAGCTTGTGTACTTGTTAAGGCAAAAATAAGTTGTACTTTTCAACAATTTAGGGTGCGTTTGGGACATGTATTGTATTATGTTTTATTGCATTATTTTAATATTAGTGTATTGTATTATGCTGTATTGCATTAAGACTGTATTATAATAATATTATGCATGTTTGGTTCTACACTGTACTGTAATAATTTTTTTGATTAATTTAAATTAAATATTATATTATATTATAGTATATTAATATACTTATATTGTATTAATATTTTATATTATTATTAATTTTAAATTAATATTATTCAAATTTAACTATTTATTATTAGTTATAATAAATTATAAATTTATTAATAAATTATAATGTAAAAAAAATATAATATAATAATATTGAATAATAAATTACATGTTTATTAATTTATATTAATAATTATAATATAAAAATAATATTAAATTAAAAGTTATATTTAATAATAATAATAATTATTATTATTATTATAAAGTAAAAGTCAAAACGCAAAACTCAAAAAGCAAGACTCCAGCGATAGTTGCAAAAGCAAAAAAGGGAGAGAGAGAGAAAAAAAAAAAAAACAAAACAAGCAGCAATTGCTGCATTAAGTTAAACCCGACTGTGAGTCGGGTAGCTAATGCGGCAATTGCCGCATTAGTTTGGACTTTTAATATGATGGCCCTGTAGCTTTTTATTTGCTAAACATGAGCTTGTGTTTATATCAATGGGTGTCATCACCGTGCGTTTATCACATTGTATTATATTAAAGGTGAGTTTGACATATTATATTACATTGTATTATTTAACGTTTGATAAGTTGCTTTTGACTGTATTATGTTAACATTATATTATATTAATGTTATATAATATTTGATATTATACTGTACTATATTAATTTTTATTTATTTTATGTTTGGTGTTGCATTGCATGGCATTATATTAATTGTTTTGGTGAAAAATTTAGATTACAAGTTGGGAAAAAAATATTAATTAGTACTTAGAAAAAAATGATAAAGTAGATGTTGTAAATTTTATAATTTTTTACATCAATTATATTTTAGTATAAATGCAAAAGATATCACAATTCTTTTGAATATATGTAAAATTAAAAAATTCTAAAATTTTTTGTGTGTATATATACACACACAGGAGCAGTTCTCAAATATATATCTTGTGAAATAAAGATCAAAGAAAATAATTCAATCAAATAATCTCTAAAAATTATCATAACATAAATAAATAGATAAAAGCCATCTCATGATAAAGATGACAACAAAAGAATTTACATATACCACAACAAACTAGAACCCTAATCACTAAATAAAATGGATTGAACAATGCACCAAACTCAGTTCAATTTATAGCTGGAGGACGTTCTAATTCTGTTGGTTCTTCCAGGGCTCTGGCTCACTGGTGGTGCCATAAGCCCCTATGGACGGGCCCTCTTCATGATGTTACACACATCACAGAAATTAAATTCAGCTGAGAAGTGGGATGGGTTGGTAATGGCACATGAACTGATCTGGGAAAAATTTTATCACGGATGATAGATGGAAGTGACCCCAGATTGCCATTTGGATACATCAAACTGGAAGAGGTCCTTGACTTACGTTAATTTCTTCGGTTTGTTAAATGACAATCCTATTCTTCTGTCATTTATTCTGCATTGTTGTGTTGAAATTCCATGTAGCTGGTGATTTTTCTAACTTCATTAGATGGCAAGCCGTGCAAAGATTAATTCTCCTTCCTTAGAGACCATGATGAGCGCCATGCAAAAGGTATTCTTGCAGTAGACTCTTTAAAGTGTTTATTACATACCAAGCCTTTGTGTCATATGAAGGATTGATATCTTGGGAAAGCTGTAAAATAAGGCAGCTATTCTTCCCTCAACTGGGCATAAAGAAACGATGTCCACAGCTCCATTCTGCATTTCCTTGTATGACCATGCCTAGTGACTATTGCAGGAGGGATACGTAGCAAGTAGGTCACACATTGCTTCCAATGCAATCAAGACAAATTGTCCCATGGTAGTATGCATCAGGATTGCCAAGGAACTTCAGGGCTGCCAAAAAACATAGGCTAAGTGATGTTGGTATGGACAAGACTGGCAGCAGAAGCCATGCCTAGCTTTTCCGGAAGCAATCAGAATTTAGCGATGTAACTGCGTCTCCGTAGACAGGAGTTGACTGCCCATATGCACCCAAGGGATACAAATATTTTTTTTTTAGGCCAACTGCAAGATTTTGAACGGAACGAAGGCCGCAATGAATTATGAAAAGGGTGGATTAAAATGATTTTAATTATATTGACTTGGAAGAAACCGATTCCTGAGTTTCAGTAAAAAATCATGAATTGATTTTAATATAGTTTCATACAAGGTATACTTTGACGCAATTATCACCGATTAACTAATATAACATAATTAAATTTAAAGTCATTTTGTTTAAATAAATCAATACACATCATAGCTGAAAATATAGACTTAGGATTCTTTCCTAGTCTTTTTTTTTTCCCTCTCGTAGTCTCTCTCAATATTCCAATTCTAGTTAAAAAAAAATTGACTTAATAGTAAACAAAGTGAAACAAGTCTGCCTAAATTATTAACATTAAAATTCAAAAAATTCAAGAGTCAAGACTACTCATTTTAGAGGCTATTAGAGAAAAAAGATTTGAAGAGGGTTCACGTTCAAAAATATAAATAATACATCATACAAGATCCTTAAACATTATTTGATATGTCATTACATTTATAAATGACAAGTCATTCAATTTTCACTCTAGAGTAAAGATTATACAAAATGTTATCTGCCATAAAATTATAAACAACATATACCGTATCTGACGAATTTCAAACAAATAATTTAACTCCAAGTAAGAATCAACAACATTTTACCTATTTAGTATCTTAATTTCTTTTGAATTCCAACTGAAATAACATTTATTTATTAAATGGTAAATTAAAAATTTCATGAGTTATGAAGTTCATCATAATGAGTCATATAATATTGAGAGTCAAGTTGAAACTCAAATATTAAAACTCCTAAATTAGCTAACATAAAATTAAGAAACTCATTAAATATGTATAAATGTTTATAATTAACTTATTTTGCAGCTAATTTTTCCAACTTGAAAACATGTTAATTCCAAAGGTCCCTTAAGATGAAGATTCCTAATTTCACCTTAACCTTGGTGTGACAGTAAGCTTGACTTGATAACCTTAAAAGGGTTAACAACTAGAGCCTATCAAACTTAATGGAACAAGTGTGAAATACCTTCTCAATATACTGAAATGAATTCCTACCACTACAAAATTTTATAATTGTCATTGAAATTAAAAATCCCAAAATTTTAACAATAATTCTTAAGACTTTGAAAAAGAATAAGCGGGAAACATTGAAACTTCCTACACAAAATTCAAGTGCTTGTAGGTATCTAAAACCATAATAGCAGATTAAGAATGGAATAGACTTCATGGGCGAACTGGAACTCCGATGGCTGGGCGTGGCGCTTGACCAGGCTGACCAGGCTTTGGCAAATCATCCTGAATGAAAAGGAAAAAAAAGAAAAAATATATATATATAAGAGCCAATGAAGAAAATTTTCAAGTACGCAAGCACAAATGAAGACCATATAAAACTGACAAGCTTAACCATTTTTCAAATGCTACAGAAATCACACAGCAACTATCCCAAGACCAAAAACATCCTCAATTTGGGCTTTTAGTTCCCGGTAAAACAAATGAAAAAGCTACCACACAGAGACATAACACTGTCTCCTTTTTTTCCCCCCCCCCCCCCCCCCCCCTCTCTCTGCGGCTAACCCAGAAGTAAGCTTTTTTAACAGGCTGAATGAGGATATTACTACTGGCAAGGAAATCCTTGTGATAAAACAGACTAGGTAAGTGGTCTATCTGCCTACATCTATAAACCATAAATCATTCTAAAAATCAATATGAACAGAGAGCATTAGCCAAAACCCTGATTAAAAAATCTCAATAGAAACATGCAAAAGATACCCTGCGTCTCATAAAACGCTTTGGTGGTTCACGGTTCCTGCGGTCAGTGCGCGAGCGAACCCTCACCACATGCGAGTGAATTGCACAGGAGACACAGTACTGCATCTTTGCATACAACTTAGGCAGAACATAGTCTGCATCAAATATAAAAGATTCCCATTATTTCCCATTCAAACAATACATAATTAATTACAAAATAAGAGAAATAATAACATGTGTACTAGATATTTACTATCATAGATGCAGGCATCCTGCACGTCTCTGACAGCAGCTTGCTCAACAATGTTCCTCACAAGGAACCTCTTGATGGCCTTGTCCTTTTCATCCATTCACAACCCAAAATTAAAAAAAAAAAAATTGTGTCAAATTACAATAAACAAAAGGCATATAAATTAATTTTTAAATGCAAACTTAACATCATTACAACAACTCTAGTCTAGTCTAACTGTATGATTTGACCAATACATCCGCAGAATTTATCATGACACAAGTTTACAAAAAATATGGAATAACTGAAAAAATGAATCTTCTTTCCCGTAATGCCACACAATTGCCTCATTTGGGGGGGCAAAATTCTCAATGTTCTTGATTTTTATCAAAATGACCAAAACAAAACAGGGAACCATGTAATACTAATAATAATAAAAAAGATACAATTTTAGTTAATTAAAGCGATACAAAAATCAAAACAAAATGCATACTTTGGGGCAGCATTTGCCGCAGTTGGAGCAGCGGATGAAGTTGACGTGGCCACGGCCGTGCTTGTTGCGGCCGCCGTTCCGGCGCTTGAAGGTCTGTCATAGAAAAAAAAATATAATAAATCAAATTTATATTAAATAAAAACAATTCTTTTTTTTTCAATAAGAATATTTTTGGAAATCAGAAAGATAAAATATTTTCGCAAACCATTCTGTTTTCTTAAAGGGATGAAGGCGGCGACAGGCGAGATTTGGTTGTTTGCTCGACTCAAAGTGCGGCAGGGCTTCTGAAAGTACAAGTTACGCGGCACTTTTATACGGAGGAGTGACTTTCCATAATTGCGAATTGAGGCCTCTTTTTTATAATATTTTCACATTGCCCCTATTATCTTGGATGGTGAGGATTGGATTATGATTATAGATAAGTAAATTCGGACGGACCGTTTGAGACTTAACGAGATAATGATAGATTTTTAAAAAAATTAAAATTTGATCATATTTTATAAAGGTAAATAGTTATTTTTATTTTTAAAAATTTAATAAATAACTATATTTGATCTCTTTTTATTTCTTTCGCCAACCTCCATCACTCAGTTAAACTTATGATAAATTTTTAAATAATTTGCTATCTCTCAACATAATTCAATACTCATAATATACCATTAGTCGAGACCTACTGTGATCTTCGAATACCAGATAATTTAATACACTAAAAAAAAAATACCATTATCATCAGTTCAATCCTTTTACACACACTCTTTCAACTTCTGCCAACTCTATATCTCCAGCAAAAGAAGTAGTGATGATCTCCCCTTTGCAATTTTTGACAACCATGTCTAAAGCCCAACCATCATTCCTTCTGAAGTTGAGATTGCTGCACGAGTGAAAAAGAATATTGAAATTGAATTATTAATTTGGAAGAATTTCACAACACAATTAAACAGTTATTGAATGTATTTGAGTCATTTGACCGTATATTTTTTTGTTAAAAAAAACCCATATCTAGGTTCAGTTACAAAAGCCAAATCTCTCAAATCATGTGTCTAGATTCAAGGACCACAAACAAGAGATTCCAAGAACTTGTTAACACCCTTTTAGAAAACTTGATTTTGGATTTTCATGCTTGGACAATGGCTTCTTGGATTCCTCTCCAGTGACTCCAATTTTGTCATACAATTGATTGAAATTGAATGGCTAATGCTCGATTGATACTCTTAAGTCTTATCGAGATTTTGAGCCCGGCATAGTTTAGGAGTTTTATAAGTTTAAAAAATGGGGTGGCTGAAAAATAGGCTGATGAAGAATTTAAACAAAAAAAAAAAAAGTTCGAATATCACTCAAATTTAATTCTTTTTTATTTAAAAAAACTGATGATTTTTATTTAAAAGAATAATATTAAGTCCCTCAAGTTTTTTATTTTTAACTATTTGTATCTTTTCTTTAAAACTTATTATACTCATAAGATATCAACAGTCAATATTCAAAATAACTTTTTCTAAATATCAAAACAATCATCATAATCATTATTATTATTATTTCGTGTAATATAGTTAAAGGGACAAAAATCTAAGGGTGAAATAAAAGTGGTATTTAATAGAATTTATATAATGACAAAAGCCAAGTGGACCCAAGTGATAAAACTGTTTAATTGATGGACAGAAGATCAATTTTCATTTGTGTTGCCGACACCACAGTTTGGTTTACGCTTCCCGACCCATGATATAGGAGAAGTCTATGTTACAGCTTCTGTAAGTAGCAGCAGCCAATAGGGAACTTCCACGGGTGCTAGAGGAGAGAGAAAGAGGTCCCAATGCAAGGTGATGGAAATGGGAAAGTTCGAAGCTGTTACTTGCAGCTTCTGCACCTTAGCCATGTCCGGATATTCAGGACCATGCACTTTTGTCATCCCAGACAATTTTTCATAATTAAAACAAAACAAGTGCTGCGTCCTGTGGCTGATATTTAGAGCAAATGAAGTTTACCAAGTCCTCCCATAAAAATATCATATCCCACCATTTTCTCCAACCATTTTAAAGGTTGAAATTACAAGAGAAGTCGTATCATATCTATGTACTATGTTTATCACAATTGTTTGGCAACCACCAAATTCGCCGTATAAAGTCATTGATTAATCAGAAAAATATACCATCGTCGAAAACTTCGCCATTGTGGCCCCTGATGTATAAAACTGACCATAGGATTAGCAAAGGTTTGTCAGCTAGCGGAACTTACGTGTACGTCATGCACACTTAAATGTTATCTATATACTGTGTAGGCATTGCTCTGACGTAACCTCTTCATTCAGAGTCCCCGAGTCAGCTGCAAGGGAATGGCCATGAATAATCTTTCAGCAGAATCAACTGTTGCTGCAGCAATTTCAGCCTTAGTGATATTCCTCTCAATTTTCCTATTGATTTCAAGAAATGGGCAAAAAAGGACACTCAAGAAGAAGCAAGCTCAACAAGCACCGGAAGCAGGGGGAGCATGGCCTTTGATAGGCCACCTACATATCTTACGAGGGTCAGAGCCAGCTCACAGAGTTTTGGGCAACATGGCTGACAAATATGGACCGATATTCACTATGAAATTGGGAGTGAAGCAAGCTTTAGTGGTGAGCAACTGGGAAATTGCCAAGGAGTGTTTTACCACAAACGACAAAGCTTTTGCAGGTCGCCCCAAAACAATGGCCACGGAGCTTTTGGGGTACAACTTTTTGGTCATAGGCTTCGCACCATATGGCAACTACTGGCGTCAGTCACGTAAGATAGCCACAATTGAGCTTCTGTCAAATCGTCGCCTTGAGAAGCTCAAACATGTACGTGAATCCGAAGTGAAGGCTTCAATCCAGAGGTTATACAAGAATTGCATAAGTAGCAGCAGTTCACGTAAAGTAGTTTCGGTAGAGATGATCCATTGGCTCGAGGGCACAGTACTTGACATTATTTTGAGAATAATTGCCGGAAAACGTTACACTTCACAATCACAAGAGGTTAATGATTGGCAACAGCAAATAACAAAATTCACTGCCTTGTCTGGTCAGTTCGTGGTGTCCGATGCGTTGCCCTTTCTGAGATGGCTAGATATCGGCGGCTATGAGAGATTAATGAGCAAGACAGCCAAATATTTTGACATCATTTTGCAAGAATGGTTGGATGAGCACAAGATGAAAAGAGATTCTGGTGATGCTAAGGGCGACGAGGATTTCATGTATGTGTTGTTGTCCTTGCTTGATGATAATGCAGAGCAGCTTCCTGATCGCGATGCTGACGCTGTCATTAAAGCAATATGCGTGGTATATTATATGCCCATGAAAAGCTTTTGTGTTTGTGTTTGTATTGTTATATGAATGTCACAGATTGCTTACTGCTTTTAATTTGCAGACTCTAATCGTAGCGGCTGCAGACACCTCAGTAGTTACGTTGACATGGGCTATTGCTTTACTTGTCAACAATCGCGATGTTCTGAAGAAGGCACAAGACGAATTAGACATTCAGGTTGGCACTGAAAGGCCAGTGAATGAATCGGACGCGAGAAATTTGGTTTACTTGCAGGCCATTATCAAGGAAACGATGCGTTTATACCCCGCTGCACCACTTTTACTACCTCACGAGTGTATAGAAGAATGCATCGTCAATGGTTACCACGTCCCTGCAGGCACCCAACTGTTTGTTAACGCCTGGAAGATTCAACGCGATCCATGTGTTTGGGAGGAGCCATGTCAATTTCAGCCAGAAAGATTTCTTACTAGGCATAAGGATATTGATGTTGGGGGACAAGATTTTGAATTGATACCATTTGGCAGTGGAAGAAGAATGTGTCCTGCAGTGTCATTTGGCCTCCAAGTTATGCAACTAATGCTTGCTTCATTAGTGCATGGGTTTGATTTTACAACCCCATCAGATGAACCGGTTGACATGGGAGAGGCAATGGGCCTAACCATTGCTAAGGCTACTCCGCTTGAAGTGCTTGTTAGTCCGCGCCATTCTGCTTCTTTATATGGTTAAAATTAGCTTGTGTACTTGTTAATGCAAATAATTAAGTTGTACTTTTCAACAACTTAGTCATAAAGGTGCGTTTATCTCTTTTAAGTGTCATGTCACTGCGTTTAGCACACTGCATTATGTTAATGTTAATGGTAAGTTTAATACATTATATTGTATGTTAATTATTTAATATTTGTTATCTTCCATTAAATTGTATCATATTGACGTTGTATTGTATTAATAGTGTATAATATTTGGTACTATATTGTATTATATTATTTTTTATTTATCTCATATTTGGTACTGCATTGAATTATATTAATTATTTAGATAATTAATTTAACTTATAAGTTGGGAAAATTCTTTTTTTTAAAAAAATACTAAATATTGAAGTTATAAATTGTAGAATTTTTCAATTTTCACATCAATTATTTTCAGTCTAAATATAAAATGTATCATAATTCTTTTGAACACATGTAAAATTAACAATTTCTAAAATTTTCTCTAGCATAACTTTTGTTTGTTCAACATTTCTCAAATGCATACCTTTTCAAATAAAGATCCAATCAAATAATCTAATCAAATAAATTCTAAAAAATCATAACATAAATAAATAGATAAATAGTCATCTAAACGTTAAGGATGCTAATAAAAATTTTACATATGCTA
This sequence comes from Citrus sinensis, assembly GCF_022201045.2. Lineage (NCBI taxonomy): Eukaryota > Viridiplantae > Streptophyta > Magnoliopsida > Sapindales > Rutaceae > Citrus > Citrus sinensis. The sequence goes on from NC_068559.1 coordinate 2,113,494, forward strand.
CAACATACTAGGACCCTGATCCCTTAATAAAATGGATTGAACAATGCACTAAGCTCCTCATCCAACAATGAAAAAAAAATTACGTGAGTTTTTTTTTTTTTTGAAATTTATAATCTTTCATTAAAGAAATTTACGAGATACATAACAGGCATGAAACTTTGGCTACATTGGTTCCAAACCTTATGGCTTTAGCCTTTGCCAATTCCATCTCCTCTAGAAATTCAATTCTATTCATTGACCCCGTCATCAACTCTCCTCTTGAGTTTCTAATCACAACATCTACGCCTTTAACAACATCACAACTTCTAATAGCTGCATCCGGATCCCAAGTTAAATTCTCTGGATTGCATGTCATTTAAGAAGAAAAGCTTCACTTAACTACTTTGTAGGACTCTAAGGATGCATTTGAAATTGAGTTGGGCAGCTGTAACTTAAAAACTATAACATAAAAATATTTGGTAAACACTGGCTACTATAACTTTTAAGTTATGTTGATATGATTTTTCACTTGTATAATGAAAAATTTATTATATGTTTAATAATATTATCAAAATTATTATTTAAAATTTATATTTACTATATATTATTAACTTTTGTTTGATAGTTATAATTTTTTTTCTACAACAGCTATAACTTAAAAGTTACATCACCACAGTTCCAAACAAAACCTAAAAAATATTCAACACATCTCCATAAACCATAATTCTTTCTTGGTCTACAACGCAGTGATCATAGTAAATCTATTAGTTGCTAATATGTTTCTCAATATACCTTAATTCTTCTTATAACTAATACACTTTACAGGCCAAATTATACATTTGAAAATATTTTTAAGGATCACACAATTCAATTCAACTGTAAGATTATTGAACATCCATATCTAGACAAATTATCCAGGGTTTCCAATAGCACAAAGCCCAACTACCCATGTTACAACTTTTAACGTCAAATAAATGCAAAAGGCAAAACCCGAAAAGATCAAACACTTCCATTAAAGCTCTTATAGAGCCCAACTCCATATGAACTGAGCAGAACATGTCATAACCCCTTAATTAAACTCCATGATAAAAAAATTGGAGAAGCATTAAGTTTAATTTTTTATTTTTTCAAGTCTTGATACTAAGACATGAAAAAGATCTCGTTACTGCTGTCTAACTATGGATATAATCAACAATTCAAATCAATTCCCTAAATTAATTCAAGCTTAAGATCTGTTGTATCAAACTTAGAATAAGCCCAAAAAGTCCACATAAGTATAGGCCCAATAAAAAATAACTTTAGCACTTAAAAAATATTTTTAAGTAAAATGTTTAAAGGGCGAATCTTTTACAAAATATTAAAGGCTTGATTATATTAAAAGTGACCTAAGTCCATTCTTTGTAAATAATTACTTAGATTCATTTTCTACAAATATTATAGGCCCAACAAAATAAATGACCTAAATATTTAAGGGGTGAGTTTTCGATTAAGCGCCAAAGGCGTGATTCCACAAAGAGTGACCTACATTCATTTTTTTTTTGGTAAAAAATGACCTAAGTCAATTTTCTATAATAAATGATCTAGGTCCATTATTTACAAATAATAAACCAAACACTTAGAATATATTTATAAGTAAAACATTCAAATGGTGAGTTTTCGACAAAGGACCATAGGCGTGGTTCTACAAAGAGGGACCTACATCTATTAATTCTTTATAAAGAACGACTTAAATCCATTCTTTAGATTCTATTTGTAAAAATTTAATTCAAAAGATTGACTTGAGAATCAAAGGATTATACGGCAACCTCGGCACTCTTTGACAATTTGTTTTCTTTTGCAAAGCCTTTGACAAAAAAAATCCACATCTTAAGTTAAAATAGTCCATAAAGCTTAACGTAGAAGGATATTCGAAATAAAAAGTTAATTATTACGTACCAAGCAAAAATTTGCAACGACAAGATTCAATTCTTAAAATTTAGAAATCAATATCAAATCAGTAACATAATCAGCCATTCAAATCACACCTCAAATTAATTTAAGATATAGTAATTAAACCTTAACACTAATCTGTTGTTTGACGATTCAGGCGATGAAGATCAGGCACAGCGGTGAGGTAATGACTATAGTATCGCACGATGTAGAGAAAGTAGATTAGTACTTATGGTATCATGCAGCAAGTTGAAGGCGCAACAAATGTGAACTCCATGGTAGTATCAAGCGGTTGTGATAAATTAGGTGATGATGTTAGTGATAAAAGGAAGGAAAGGTTAAAGATTTGTTTCGATAGGTGGATGATGAAAAAAAATGAGATTTTGTTTTTTTTTTTGTTTTTTTGTTTTTTTTATATATAATACGAGCACGCCTAAACCCACACCCGCAAGTGGATTCGTTAATGCGTTAGTTGTAATAAACTCCTTAATGCGTTGTTGATGTATCGTATTAGTCTAACGCTATCATATTCGAAGCTTAAATACCATTTCCAACTTTTAAGTTGTTAAAGTTGTCTATATTGTGATGCTGGAACTTTTAAATTGTCAAGATGTAGAAATAAAACTACAACGATAAAATAAAAATTAATAGTATATAATAAATATAATTTTTAAATAATAATTTAAAAAAATAAAAATATTATAAATTTTTTATCATAAAAATAATTAATCAAATCAGCTTAATTTTTAAATTAAAATAATTAATATTTACCAAACACTTTAGTTGTAACTTTTAAACTACGGTTGTTCGACCTCAATACCAAATCGGCCAAACAGGGCCTACATATTATATAATTCAGGTCCCAAGCTTGGACTTGAACAAAGCATTGATGATGTTACGCCATTAAACAAATAGAAAATAGAAACCCAATCATACATATTCACAGATCCGTGCACATAGTGAGATACAAAAAGAGCATAAACCCCAATATTATTTTGGATGTCACATAAGGGATACACAAGTAACACTCACTGCAAAAGAAAGGGTGTCTGTCATCAGTTGCAAATTATCGTTTTATTGTCACTTCAGCGTGAAAAGCTGCAAGGGTATTCGCCTCTTGAACCCAAGAGAGAACCCAGATCAAACAAAGAACTCCATGCTCAAGGAAGAGCTCCAAGCTTAAGGGCATTCTTTCTGATACACATCACTAGCATACTTCCAGTTCATTACGTTCCAAATGTTTTTCAGATAATCTGGTTTGACATTCTTGTACTGCACATATAAATAAGAAAAATTATCTCAAACCAAGTAAAGAATCATTGCTGACACTAAATTAGTACATTTTCAACTCAAGATTACCAAACAGAATTATGGATCTCATCATTACCGATGCTAATACCCTACAAGTTTCTAAGATAAAAAAATTAACCACACAGTACAGGGAATTAAACTCTGCAAAATTACCTGTAGGTAGTATGCATGCTCCCAAACATCTATACCAAGCAAAGGAACCAGAGTTGGGGCTTTAGTCACCAGTGGATCCTGCAGCAGCAGTTCATAATTTATGCATTGCTTAGACAGTTAGAGAAGTTTTTTTTTCACTGATTACACAAGTTCATAGATTAAGTACAAAAGCAAATTCACCAGTCAAGCCACTGCCAACCGCCAACTCATGAAAAATTTAGATGTGTATATTATGTTCAGGGGATTAGGGTGATTTTAACCCCAAAAAAAAAATAATAAATAACAGTTCCTGGCATGCCACCCAGGCCGTCAGTCCTCATCCCCTGTCATGGGGGTAATGAGTTCAAGTCCTAATGGACTTGAAATTCCAACCTTGAAACTATTTGTAAGTGTAAGGTAGATCTTGCCTTTATTCAGCACAGATTTTTTTATCTATGCTCAATAGACCCCCAGGCTATGCTATTGTTGCAATGATTTAGTTTTAATAACAATAAATTGTAATGTACTACTAAAAGAAAGAATAAAAAACCACTTTTGATATGATAGTGAATCTTCTATATATATTTAAAACAAGGGCTAAGCACAAAATCATTACTATTACTTTGACTTGAAAATTCAATAGAAATAACTGGAACTGTTAAATTGAACAACATTAGAAACTTCAGACGGTCATTCCTTGAATGCCTTCTAAAAAAAAATGCTGTGAAATTCTTACCAAATTGGAGAATCTCATAAAATTACCTGATTTGCAGTAGTTTCAACCACAAGCCTTTTAAACTCTGTATCTAAACCAAGCCACTGCCAAAAGGAAGCATGTAAAGAAGCAAAGAATAAAATGCAAAGATGCACATTGGCTGACACATAGAGGCAATGACTAGAGATAAAGAATGAAACAATTGTAGAGACTTGAAACCAACAACAGTGATGAAACAATTGTAGAGACTTGAAACCAACAACAGTGCTTACCACCCATCCAGAGCCCTGCAAAGCTGCACCCTCAGCACTCATCTTTTGTATCAATGCTTCCAGAGAACCAAAATGCGTGTCAATAGCCCAACCAAGGGAACTATGTGGTGGCTCGCCACCTCCTTCCTGGAATAATGAATGTAGCATGTTAAAACATTAGACAACAGATTTTAAAAAAGGCCTTACGAAAACAATCTATAGAGAAGTTCAACTTACGTGAACAGGAGCAAGATTCTTCCAGAAAATTGAGTGGTTGACATGACCTGCATGACATATTACCATTTGACATGAACCAAATCAATAACAGATATCAAAACAAGAGCGATCATGGTTGAAGAGGATCGTAGGAAGCTTAACGGTAGCTGTTAGCCTGATATTTGTTCTTTAATTTGATAGATATTGAATATGAACTATTATGTTTCTCAACACTCTTCTTAAGCAGCATTTATTAACTTGAATAGTAAAATACTCATAACAAAATGAACTACGTTAAACATGATTGTTTCCCAATCACTTGTATTTCTAACACTACTCTCTCTAATGACCTACGGTTGGCTGGTATTTAAAGATTATGCATTTGCTTACTGCTGATAATACATTGAGAATGAACACACATTTGATAATTATCCTATGAATATCCTTTATCATTATTGTTCAAAGTAGCTATCTCAACACACCAAACCTCAAGTCCTGAGATGCAGTGCCTCTAAGAGCCACATCAACAAGAAAGAATTCTAAAAGAATCTCCAAATGAGATAGTGCATATTAAAGAGAGAGAAACACTATGTGATTCAGAGAGTCTTTTGAAACCTTTAATTTAATGTTATATTTTTTTTATCTCATAATTTAAGAAAAGTGTTATAATTATTATTACTTTTGTAGAGAAAAAAATTGATTAAGATAATATATATATATATATATATATATATATATATATATATATATATAATCTTTTGAAAAATGACCTCCTTTTTCACTTTTCCAAATAAAAATTAGAATTTTTGGTGATGCTCTAAAAATTAATTCAATAATCATTCTAACACTAAATATTAATTAATAAAATTGATATAAAAATAAATCAAAATCAGTTCTTTCTTCTTCAAGTTCAGTTAAAATACAATAATTCAACAACATATACCTAAAATACAGTGAAAAAAAAATCAACAATAAAAAAAAGCTATCTAACCTCCGCCGTTGAACTTGATAGCGCCCTGCAACTGGACGACGGTGGAAGTGTCGACTTTGTTCAAAGCTTGAAAAAGCTGCTCGACCGCCTTGTTGTAGTTAGTAACGTAAGCCTGGTGATGCTTCTGGTGATGAAGCTGCATAATCTCTCCGCTAATCGCCGGCTCCAAAGCGCTGTAATCGTACGGAAGATCAGGCAGCGTGACCGTCTGCAGTCCACGTAGCCCTAATCCTACGGATTTACCCAAGCCTATAGCTTTTCTGGTGGCGAGCGAACGGAGAGCCATCGCGAATGAAACGGTGACGTTTCTTGATCGTTCGAAATTCAACCGAGACGAGCTAAATTAAGTCCAAGACGAGAAAGCTCGAAGTGTTGAATTTATAGTGGAGAGTATCGGGGAAAACAACCCACTGCCCACAGAGTGCCAAGCATTCAGCTGACTAATACGTGTACAAGAAGGCTTGGATAGACTTTTCAATGCATAATAATAATAATAATAATCATAATCATAATCATAATCATAATCATTATTATTAGCGTAATTTTTGTGATTAATTTTGTGATTACAAGAAGTATTTTATAATATTTAGATCAGTAAAATCTCTCCTCCATCACACAATTCACAAGTCTCAATTGATTTCCAGAGTTGGATAAGATGGCTGCTTCATTAAAACATGTTCTCCTTTTAATTTACACAGACCAATTTGGGCCAGCACATGTTATTCTTTTAAGTTATGTGGCCTTTTTTTTTTTTTTTAATCTTTGAAATGTAAATATTTTTATATTTATACTCTTGTAAATTATAAATATTAAACAAATAATAAATATCTCAAAGAATAAATATAAAATAATAAATTATAATCAATTGAATACAACTCTTTAATATTCTATATTATATATGTTAATCAATTTTAATTTAGTTTTTGATGTTTTTATATGAAAAATTTCATAAAAAATTATGAAGATAAATAATGCTAATTTGAAGAAAATAAAAAGATTAAAATAATATAGTCTACCACTATATATTATCACAAGTTATATAGAAATGGATAATAATGCTAATTGTTAAGTTTTATTTAGGTAATGATGATAATTAATTAATTAGATAGAGATATTTTGGATAATATTTTTTAATGATATCATCCATACTTTTTAGATTAAATAAAAAGCTAAAATAATTAGCTTAATAAATTAATGATTTAATGACTGAAAATTTTCATTAAGTTAGAAAAATAATCATACTTAATGACTTAACTAATTAAAATTAAGTCATTAAGTCAAAAAATAAACGGCTCCTTAGAATTGGACTTGCATTTGTGAAAGGCCAAGGGTGGTGATATTTTCTCTCAAAAAAATGTGTAAAACTCCACGTCCCCACCCACTTTAAAATAACAATGATAATATAAGTTCTTAACAATTTGGAATAAAGAAGAAATTTAGATAATTAAATAATTAAATAATCATTTTTTTAAAAATATATAATCATAAAATTATTTTAACTTCATCGAAGCTTAATTGGTACTAGTACTATTTCCTAATGAGATTATTAATTTTCAATTAAATTAATAAAAAATTGTATTATGGCACATTTTTTTGGGACAATTTAGTCATTTTTTGTGATAAGGATGAACATAATAAATTAAATTATGTTAAAAACAACCTTCAAGGTCAAGGATGGTTAAAATACCTAAATTAAAAAAAGAAGAATATTAAGTGTTAAAATTTTTTTTCTCTATTTAAATTTTTAAAGATAATGTGAATTTTCTTTATTTTCTATTTTAAATGAAATCGGTCTAATTCTGTGGGGGTAGAACCGTCCCCACCCTTTTTGGTTCATAGGCGAAACCATTAATCCCCTCATTAGAAAATGGTAAAAGAGAATATGTTGCTAATGGTAGCTGAGTGCCCCTTCCACATACCCAAAAATGCTTAGATTGAACTCAAGTGACAAGTCGTCCGATGCAAATTTGGCTTATATTCTAGACAAACAAATTGTTAAATATTGAAATCTTCTGTCTCTTCAATGGAGCTTGCCAGCTAGCTGCATTTTCCTTGACAAAAAACCAAGTGCCTGGTCTAGTGAACTTTCCTTGTTTTTTCAATAAATTCTATTTATATCACTCGATGCAACAGTTCAAATTTGTCTTGTAATACCGTCTTGTCGTTAGAATGAACACCACAGACTAATTTTGGAATAATATTGAAGGTAACAAAATGGATTTAGAAATACAAAGGATGTTCCTAATTTAAATATAAGTTTATCATGCAAGTGTTACTATATATACATGACCCTGAAACAAGACAGTACATCATCAAGTTAATCTTCTGTTTTTCCATTTCTCTTCACCATTCCGGTCTTGTTTCTGACATTCCACAATGCCATCTTCAAGTGAATCCCCAGAATTGAACTCGGAAATGGTTGGATGGAGAACCTCCATTAGTGGATTTCTGAACTGGTTGCAGAAGAACAAGGTAAACCTCCATTGCACTGGTTCTCGATTAGCTTCATTTTAAACCGTTTCCTCTACTTCAGTGTCCTGTCCTTGTCCCCGCAAAAACTTGAAGACATTTTGCATAAGCCATTTTATCATCTCAATTAAAAACGGCTGACATGAAAGACTTAATATTAGTTTCTAAGAAAGATGACACAGAGCGATAGATTAAGGAAAGGCATAGCACAATTAAGAAATACTGGCCTTTTATAAAGGCATATTAATATTGGAACTCTTAGATGACTGCTTCCGTATTAAAATTGATAAGTAAACATTAACCTTCTTATTCAACATCATTTGATTGCTTTGACCTAACTTTACTGAGGAATACTTTCTCATACCGACCAAAGTAATATACATGTGTGCATATGTGTTTATCTTACTTTTATTAAGACCACAAATAGCAGCCAAGTTGACCAAAAAAAGATATGCATCCACAAAACAGAAAACAAAAATACAGAGTTCAACCAGTCTGTCGTTTTCTGTGTAGTCTGAGTAAAACAACCGTCGATTTGTCGAGAACGACTCCAAAAATTTCAAAAATCATAGAATTAACAGTAGGGTCATTAAATTTTGTATATATTGTGATAACAACCATCACACTCTCTCTTATTCAGCCATTTCAAAATCTAAACTCCAGTTGTTGCTAAAACTCCTGTGACTGAATTACCAAGGCTATCCTGCCATGTTTAATGAGCCTAGACAAGGTTTGATGCCATAACAAAATTTGATTATTGTGTCTTTGGGTTTCTTCAGCAGTCTGAACATGTATTAGTGTCACTGACTAAGTTTTCAAGTAATAATTGATAGTAGCATGAATAAATGGAAATGTATGAATTACATATAAGTCACCAGGTTGGCAACCAGTATTCAGTTTTTTTCTCATTCTTCACAAACCCAATCTTCCTCCATATCTACAATGGCATTTATGGTACATAACTATTACTTCATAGTTTCCTGAAAAACCCTCTTACGAGTAATGACATTCTAGGTGACAAATGACAAGTAAGGTTATTAATATGAATTATGAAGAGAATCCATCACCTTGCCACAAATTACCAACTTTTCTAGGTGTCAGTAACTGGTGTCATGATTTGGCGAGTGGACCTTCTAGGAAATTATAATTGAAGACAACTCCTTCCACTCCCACCCCCAAACCACCCCCCCCCCCGACCTTTACGGTATATAATCTGAATCTGATGGCTGGTTCTGATCACATTCGCTAATTTATAGAAGTACATTATTCCTATAGCTGGTGCTTTTCGGTCGAGTTAAATTTAGGGTTGCAAGAGCAGGTTCTAATTGGAAAAGTAAAAAATCCCTAATTTCTTAATACGGATCTTGGTTGGAGGCAGCCAAATCTCGTGAATCTTGTTGCGTGATAGTAATTCTTTCAACGTCATGGTAAATAAAATCTCAACTGTATGATGAAGAAGTCATTAAATTTTCCAGCTTTATGTGTTTTACATTGCTTAGCATCTCATGTGTGATCTAATGCAGGTAGCAGAGGAGCTGAACTCGCTAAGAAAAATTGCATGCCCTGTAGCAATAACAGGGCTGCTTTTTCAGTTCAAATCCATCATCTCTATGCTTTTCTTGGGACATCTTGGGGATATTGAGTTAGCTGGGGGCTCTCTCTCACTCGGGATTGCAAACATAACAGGTTACTCTGTTCTTAAGGGGCTAGCCATGGGCATGGAACCCATATGCTCGCAGGCATATGGAGCCAAAAAGGGGACAATTCTCAGCCAAGCATGTAGACGAACACTATCCATCCTGATAGTCATAATTTTTCCGATCTCCATATTATGGGTCAACATTGAACATATCCTTCTTTCCTTAGGTCAAGAGCAAGCCATTATATCAGTGGCCAAGGTATATATCATCTACTCCATCCCTGAATTAATAGCTCAGGCTCTCCTCAATCCATTGAGGATCTTTTTAAGGACTCAAAATATAAACAAACCCCTCACCATCGCAGCAAGTTTTGCATTAATCTTCCACATTGCAATCAACATTATACTTGCAATGGTTTTAAATTTAGGGGTTAGGGGAGTTGCCCTGGCTGCTGCCTCGCACACATTTATTGTAATTTTGGGTTTGCTAGTATATCTCATTTTCTCAAGAACAGCACTAAAACCATGGGATTGGCAAGCAGTTGACTCATGCAATCAAGGTTGGTGGTCTTTATTGTCCCTAATGCTGCCAAGTTTATTATCTATCTGCTTGGAGTGGTGGTGGTACGAGATAATGCTTATAATGTGTGGCCTACTTAGTGATCCACAGGCAAGTGTGTCCGCCATGGGAATCCTCATACAAACTACAGGTTTGCTATATGTTTTTCCCAACTCACTAAACCAGGGTCTATCAACGCTTGTCGGACAAGCATTGGGGGCTGAGCAGCCAGGGTGTGCTCAGCGGACTACCATAATGGGGATCATTGTGGCATTTGTGGGTGGTGTACTGGCCTCTGCATTTGCATTTGCAGTAAGAGATGCATGGGGGAAGCTTTATACAAGTGAGTCAGCAGTTCTTGCCTTGACAAAAGCTGCTCTACCAATATTGGGTTTGTGCGAGCTAGGCAACTGTCCTCAGACAGCTGCATGTGGAATCCTATTAGGCTCTGCCCGGCCAAAGCTTGGTGTTTGTATAAATTTCTGTGCTTTCTACATTATTGGTTTGCCAGTTGCAGCTCTCATGGCTTTCGAACTGAAAATTGGCTTTTTGGGGTTGTGGTATGGGCTGGCAGCAGCGCAGGCTTCATGTGTGGTCATGATGATTATTACTCTGTTTTGCACTGATTGGAAGCTCCAAGCACAGAGGGCCAAGGAGCTGACTCAGTCCTCAGAAGAGGAAGCCAGTCTTCTTAGTTAATTCTATTGCTTTAGAATGAATAATAATAAGCACCTAGTATATTGAGATGAGACAGTGATAACTAGAAGAATAGTGAAAAGTTTCTCATTCTTATATTCGAGGGTCAACTTATTATATTTCAAATAAATCCAAACAGGAAAACAAATAGAACTAACAAAACTTGTATCTGGAGTTTCGAAAAGCTTCAAATGGATTACACCATAAACTATCAAATTTCTACTTAGATATAGTGCTGAAGCCAGCAGCAGTGAGGAAAAAGAAGGGACAAACCTGTACAACTAGGAGATTGATGACACAATCAACCTTTCATGCAAATCTTGAATTCCGGAATCCAACATGTGCATGAAATCCAGACATCTTTATTGCCTGATCTTGGATGCCTTGATTTCATGCACACAAATCTTAGTTCAAGTACCTAAGGGCCTCCAGCACAGAAACAGACAAAGTCTACTTACCCTGGTAGAAATCAATCAAAAGGTAGGATGACACAGAAACAGAAAGTCCATAAGATGCTGCAGATTGAAATTCCTACGAGCAGAATGTACAATACACAATGCAATATAACAAGTGATAAATAACAGAAGCTAGTATCTTATACAATTCTGCAACCAAGCAAAAGCATTTTGCGGACTCACTATCAGTACCTCTAATCGTCCCATAGAATGTCATAATTAAGTATACTCTATATAAATAAAGCTTTAACTAAAACATACCCAGAGGCTACTAACAAATTCGTCCTCCTAAATCTTAAGCTTCTCGTCCTTGTTTTGCCTGTTCTCTCTCTCTCTCTCTTTCTAACCTATTGTCTTAAAATCAAATTCACACCCTTTCGAGAAAATCGAAAATGGGAAATGGGTTGAGCTCAAATTCAGTATACAATGAGATACAATCAAACCATTCAACGATTAAAGGTCAATGCAACACAACATCTACTAAAAGTAAATAACCAACAGGTTAAAATGAAATGTGCAGGATAGCGGGTTAGCGATATTACTCAAAAGACTGAACCAAAGAGCTGACATAAATGATGAAACTTGTAATAGGCAGCAAAAACTTTAAAGAAAATCATTTAGAAAGAGGAAACGAACATTTGAATGAATAGTAGGCGTACCTGAGCGGAGGCTTCTCAGAACTAAAATTGTGGTGAGAAATTAGAAGAAACGTATTTTCCATTTGCATAACCATTTTTTTTTTCAAATAAAAATCCATGTCGATAAATCATTACACAATGGCTAAATAAATGATATAATATGTGCATTAATACAATAAAGAGGTGTGATTTGGTGCACAACGACGCGCACGTTATGATGCTATGTGACGTGCGTGGCGAGCTTTCATCTGGGACGTTGGGCGCTGCTGCAGAGCTGTCTCTCAATGAGAGTTCGCCACACTTTGGCGCGCACTAAATCAACATCCTCCCAATTAAAATACTGACCAGTCGACCCATCGTAATTTATTAAAAAAAAATTTACACACAGTTGAACATTGTAAGATACATGAAGGGGCGCAATGATATTTAACCCCAATAAAAAATTTGGCGGAGTCGACCTTGACCTGCTCCAATGTTTTAGTCCCGTGAACCACAGTCATTTCAGTTTCGACTTTTCGACATGCTTTTAGGACGTGTTTGACGCAAATGGTCAAAATTCAACGTAATTCGGTCATAGTTGTCACCCCCATAACTGACGACCAGGGACCTATTGGATATATAAGAAAAATTTGTCTTCTTAAGTTAAGAAAAAAAAATTACTAGGGATCCATCTGTTATTACATCTTTTCAAATTTCAATCCGAGCAAAGTTTATCAAATTTATTATTTTGCAATAGTTATTGCCATGTCAGACAAGAAAGTCGCACAGAGCAAGCGATCTGCTCACCTGGCGAAAACTGCAACCTCTAATCTGTCGACACGTGTCTCCAAGAACCGTGGCCGCCCGGTCTTCGTAGTTCGAAAAAGGACGATAATAAAATAAATAACTCACAAGATCTAGAGTATTTGTTTACAAGGTCAAAATTGATCCCCAGATTTATATGAATTTTGAATGTCGTTTACATTGGCCGCTAAATTTCCGGCGTTGATTGATGGATAATTCGGCAGATTCGTGCGATATAGTCGATCGAGATGGAGACGCAGCTGCCACCAGTTCCTCATCGACATCCGCCCCCGCCGCCGGCGCCGGAGGATTTAAGCTTTTAAATCGGCACGGAACAGTTCACCAGTTCATGGGCGGCGGTAGAAGTAAGATTCTCGGTGTTAAAAAAAGTCTGATTTTTCCCTTTAAAATAAACCAAAATGGATTCTTTTTAATATTTCGTACGGAAAATTATGTTCTTTTTTTTTATTTTGTTTTTAGATGATTGTGCGACTAATTGTTTGACTAAAATTTGGTTATTTGATTATGCTTAGCTGCTGATGTGCTGTTATGGAAACGACGCCGTGTTTCTTTTGGTGTGATTGTGGTTGCTACCGTTGCATGGCTGATATTTGAGCGGTCTGGGTTACCTTTCTTGTCTGTTTGTTCGGATGTTTTGCTGTTGCTGATCGTTTTGATGTTCTTTCGTGCCAATTTTGCTGCTTTTAGAAATAAGTATGTGTAATCTGCTCGCTATGTGTTTGTGGCTTTGTGTTTACGATGCGCATAGGCGCTTCCTAATGAGGCTTACTTTTTCGTATTTTAGCAGACAACTAGAGTCATTACCTGAGTTGGAGGTATCGGAGGAAATGGTTAATAATGCTGCAGCATCATTTCGTGTTAAAATAAACTATCTGCTCCTTATGGCTCACGACATCACTGTTGGCAAGGATTTTAGACTCTTTTTCCAGGTCGGTGTAACCCTATTTGGATTAAAGAATTTGTTGAGTGTTCTTGTAGTGCTAGAACTTGGAACCTTGGTGATGTGCAGCGTTGGGAATTTAAGATTTATTTCTAGCGAAGATAGATAAAGATGAAAGACAGGCATGTAAATCTCTAACTTCAATGCGTACAAGGTAAAAATTGCCCTTTCAAAAAAAAAAAAAAAGTAAAATTGCCCGACCAATTAAGGTTGAGTTGTATGGATGGAAACTGGTTCAGTAAGCCAAGATTGGATTGGGGTAAGGTAAAGTAAGTGAAAGGGAGTAGATGCCCAGTGGCTTAGCATAGCTTGTTCGGTAATATATGGGCTAAATTGAAAAAGAATATTTATTTAAAATTAATAGATAAATAATAAATGGGCTTTGTAAGGTAGATATAAGAAGTCATCCATTCCAAAGTGTGTGTTTATTATAAAAAATATAAACATAAAGAACAAACATTATTGAAGTTTGTGTCTTACAGATTCTAGAAGTAGAGAAAATATTTTGTCTAATCCAGATCAATAAAAAATTTAATTACTCATGTGACTAAATGAAAAGAAAAAAATTAAATGGTTTTGCAGATATAGAGTAAGAATTAGATGGAATGTGGAAACCCCCCCCCCCCCCCCCCCCCCCCAAAAAAAAAGTATTTATAATTTATATGATAATGTAATAACTTTGGGTGTACTATGAAGTATTGGGGGGGCTCGACTAGGCTATACCCCAGGATAGCCCTCTGCAGACTCTGCCTTCGTTCTTGTTATGTCATCATTTGGAGTTGTTGATTTGATGGAGTAACATGCAAACCTCGGTATTTGGGTCACAAGCTCTATTATTTTTTTAGATATCTGCAATTAGTGTATATCCCTTGATATCCATTGGTATGAAATAATGCTAGTTGTCCATTCTACAGTCTGTGGTGTGGAGTGAATTTTCAGTATGTTTAGAATCTCACCGGACTACTTTTATTTGACAGGTGGTGGCCTATCTTTGGCTCCTGTCTGCCATTGGTAGCTACTTCTCATTCTTCACTCTAGCCTATATCGGTATGCAGATTCATCCTTTTTTTGTCAACTGAACTGTTTGGCCTTTTTTTCCCCCACTATTCATTCGTTTTTCTTTATGTTCTCTCTACTACTCCTTAAGAGGGCCTATAAATTCTCAAGCAAATTGCCTTATGGATTAGTCTTTTGACCAGAAACATTGTATTATTTCTTTTTAAGATATGTTTGCAAAAGTTTCCGGCTTTTCTTGAAATCATGCTGTTTTATGGCCATTTGAGTTTTCCCTAAAAAATTCCGTTAGTTTTTGGATTAATAGATGAGCTGTTTTTTCATTTGTGTATTAATTTCCAGGATGGTTCATTTATAGAAATTTCACTGTGGTGTTCCTATCTACATAATTGCCTTTATTTGTTGACAGGAACTCTCTTATCCATTACAGTTCCTGCATTGTACAGCAGATTTGAAGCACGTGTGGATAGATATTGCGGGATGATCCATAAGAGTATATCTCAGCACTACAAAGTAGTGGACGAAAATGTTATTAGTCGAATTCCAAGGACTTTATCCAAGGACAAAGTTTCATAACTTTGATATTTTTCTAACAGATGACAGTTTATTAAAAAGGAAAAACAGAACCATAACGGTATGAGTGAATGTCGCAGAATTTTGGAGCATCGAATTGATGCAGAGTTGTCAAAGTTTCTCTTCCCCTTGGTAGCCAACTATTTTGAGGTTTCAGTTGCTCTTGTAAGACCATTTTGTGATGTTTCATTTCCGTTGGACCAGAATGATTTGTTTTCCAATGTTATCTTCATTGAAACTTGAACCAGTAAACTTGCAATCCGCCTAGGCCGCACATCGACATAAGGAGAAAATATTAGCCGGCATGTTCAAAATTGCAATTCTGAAGTTTTGCTTTCCTATACATATTCTGTTTATTGATTCTTGAAAGAGCCTCTATTGTTCAGTTAAATTGGAGAAGATTTCTGTTGTTTCTCCAAGGCCTTCTGTATGATTAAGCAGGGGTGGAGGACATTGGATCAATTTTGCGAGCCTTATCTGTGTAAGTTTGTATGGAATAAGCTTGTAATGATAGTAGTTTAGCCTCAGTTGCATGTTACTCTATTGTTGATTTCAGATGCACTGTATTTCTTTGTTGATCTAGGAAGTCTTGAAGCAAATTTGTTACATTTGAATTTAAAGTTAGTTACCAAAGTTTTACATTCAGAAGTATGTGATCTGATCTTAATTCCTTTTGTTCTGGTGTGTTAACACAAATGGTACCTTTAGTGATATCTTTTGCCCATTTTTTTTATTTTTCCAACTAACGGTTAGAAGTTCTGACCATGCATAAAGAAAGGGATATATAGACAAAATTTCTAGCCCGCTCATTCATTCTTGTCCAAACCTACCAAAGGGAACAAACGCCCAAATAGGTTAAGGGGCAAGAGAAGCAATGATGTTGCACTTTCTGTGCTTTTCTGCCGTGCTTTTGCTTCTGATGGAGATGAAATGCACGCATACTAGCGCATCATATCTTGCATATCTGTCTATACAAAAACATCACATCTTGATCGTTGTTATAGGGACAAAAACAAGGAAGATGAAATGCTTCTGCTTCTGACGGTGATTATATCTGCATATATATATATTTTTTCAAAATACTTTGAATGTGTCAGAAAGGGGTTTAGAGGTTGAAAAAAGAAAAAAATCACATTTAATTTGTTTTGATTGCGTCATATAACTTGTAAATCTAAAACTGACATTGATTTAAAAAGAATGGAAGTGAAAATCTCTTTACTAGATTATTATGACTGACGTGACGGCCATTAGAAAGAACATTTTTGTGAAATATTATTTGCTTGTTTTGAGTGTTAGCTTACCCTTTTCAACCAAGAGAGGGCCGCTTCGCACTTATAAATTAGTTAGCGATGAGTAACCTCACAACAGACTATTTATAGACTCAATAGAGGACTAAATATCACAGAGACAAACTTTCTGGGTCAAAATGGATTACCAAAATGTATGGGGTAGATAAAATACGCATAAATCCAACAAAAGTATTTTTTTTTTCTACTTCTCTTTTGATATGGCTGGCATGGCCTTCTCACATTTGTTGTCCAGCTCGCTGAGATGTTATTACACAGCATTTACGGTGCAATTGAGGCTTTCACACATCATTTGTGCTTGGCATTCTGCGCACAGTCATAGTACAAATTGGCTGGCGATCTTATGGACTTTGGCTAATATACATCAACAATACGATTCAGCTTAATGATCGGTTGGATCCATAGAGATCAAGGACAAAAGTCCAAAAATATGAGACCAATGAAAGATAATGACCGCCCAAATTGATGTACGATGGAGATTATCACTAATTGCAGATCCATTTAATAGAACCATTCTTGATATAAAAGTTTGCAATCTAAGGAGATTCATTGTCTTCCAAGCACCAATCTATCCAATCTCAACCAGAGCTTCAACACATAACATAGTATAACAACTGCATTGATGCTTTCCAGCTTCAACATCCATGCTTCCTTGAAAATGCTAAGATGTTAAGCTATTCAAGCCAATAACACGCTAAGCTTTGAGCAATTCCTTTGCTTTGTTCAGCCAAACATTGTATATGTCATCAGAGAAAAGAACAAAATGCACCTGCAAAGGGCAATCAATAAGTTTCAAATAACTCTTGTCAATCTCATCAACGGTTTCATCAATAATTTCATTTCGGTAAATGGAGCAGATTAAAGCTTTGGCGAACAAAAACCAACAATCTAGTTTGAAACAGTTCAGATGGCCTTCACTAGCACCTCCAATCACAACCACAGTGGTCCTTGGGAGCAGATCGATTTTATTTCATCCACAATCTATTATTAGTTTCAAAAATCTAGAAGCAAATGAAAACATGCAATGATTTAGGGCTGTTATATGAAGCAAAAACATCGGTAATGATACCTCTTTGAAATCATTTGCAAATTCTTTGACTGTAGATAGAGCTACCGCGGCTGCTTCCTCATAAGGATATCTGGAAAAATTTTATAGAAGAATGATAAAACGAGAAACAACTAGTTAGATACATGTTATAGACACCTAATACAGAAGACTAGAAATCTGTAAATATTTTGACCAACTCTGATACAAATGAATTAGATGAAATGGAATATTATCCAACACTTTATAGAAACAGCTTATGAGTTGGGGAAGCCAAAACTAAAGTCAGCCAGCTACACAGATGCAAAAGACTTTCTCCAATCAACCTACTTTCACACAAAGGTTGAATTGCTGTCTCGAACTCCACGTAGATGAAAAGCTTCCATGCATTTAAAGAGGAAAATGTAAAAAGAGAAAATGGATCCTCAAGTCAAGAACAAATACCCATATACACCACATGAGATGGCAGTAAAAGCAATGTATTGAATGTTGTTTTCTTTGGCCACGCTCAAGCTGTTCCTGTAACAAATTGAAGTACACAGAATATCAATCTTAGAAAGAAAAATTATACTACTACAACCATAGTTAAAGCAAAGCAATAAACTTACTTGTATGCATTTCTCAGAGAGGCTTCAGGATTACTATCCGCATCATAGATAGGACCAACAGTATGGATCACATGCGATGCAGGCAACTTGAAACCTCTGAGCAGTTTTGGGATGTCAGTATGCTCATCACACAAAATACTAGACTAGAATGATATAACAGAAGTTCAGTTGGAATAACTTACGGAGTAATTCGTGCTTCTCCGATGGGACAGCGAACTTCAGGTCGGACTTCTGGAACCTTACAGCAAGCTTCTCGGAGCTCTGGTCCTGCAGCCCTATGTATGGCTAACAAAATCCATCTAAAGTTATCACCGGGTTGCTTAAATTACATTGACAATAACTGATAGAAATTAAAATATAGAGGGAAAGTACCTCCATCTGCACCACCACCTCCAAGCATTCTCTCGTTGGCCGGATTAACCTTCAGTAAGTAGCCATTCAATCAGTGAAATCATGCATTTTGAATTCAATTACACAATCAAGCAATCGCTACGTTCAATTGGGCATATTTGATTGAAATTAAAATTACGGTCCACAAAATAAAATAAAATAAACCCATCATCAAGGAAAACTGAAACTAGCAAGTTGTGACTGCATTAAAGAGTCCGAAAAATTGATACCAACATTTAAAATTTTCACCAGTTCAAGCAATCAAAATAAACCCTGTCCAAGATAACATAATAAAAATCGCAAAAGAGAAATACATGAAGGCACTTACAATGGCATCAGACGAACCATCGACGGACCACTTAGTGATATCACCTTTCTTGATCACTAGAGCGGCCGATTCAGACAACTTGAAATGACCCTCCTCGCTTCGTTGATCACTCGATAACGACATCGTCACACTCACAGCTCTAACACCAACACCACGATCACCAACTGAGATCGTCTTTGCCTTTGCTCTTGTTGCGAGAGAGTTGTCAGAAACTGAAGTTCTAGATTTCGGGAAAGTTGAAGAATTAGTAGCTTGGGGAAGTTGCGTTGCTGGTAACAGAAATCGTATCAGTCTTCTTGTAAGCATGCTATTTGTTGACTCTGAAAGTGGGTAATGTAGATGTTGCTAGCGAGATAAATTTTTAATGCAGATATCAACTGGGTTTTTTACACGTGTCCCACAATTAGCATTAGCATTATCTTGTAAATTATATTCGATTAACAAAATTAATGGCAAATTGTTGAAGAAAGAAGCTCATATTTTAGTTTTATAAATCGTTTTAGTCGTTCTAATCATTTTGATCGGTTTAAATGGTATTGTGTGGTATGATATGAATGAAATTTGTGATGGGGCTAATTCTTGCGGCAATGGTATTAACAATGATATGTGACTATCAAAGGCATACCATTCATTCCTCAAAATTAGGTGGAGAATAAGTAACATAAATATGAGGCCTTTGATTTTGATTTTTTTATCACATTTTTAAGAGGTAATTGTTTATTTATCATCTAGCCAAAAGACGACGATGAAGACCAAGACGACGATGATGATAATAATAATAATAATAATCATCCATTAACTTTTGGACGATGATGATAATAATAATAATAATAATCATCCATTAACTTTTGGTATGATAGAAAACAAAATGTTCTTGAGGTGATTTCTGTTTATAAATTATTTGCACTTGTATTCAAATTTATGTAAAAATGAATTAATTTAAGAATAATATCCAAAATTGTGTTATGAATATAATGTTGGTGGAAATCAATTTTTATATAGGTCGGGTTACGTAGTTTAATAATTTGGAGAGGAAATTTTTTATTTTTCATAAACAAAATTCTGAATTATACATTAAGATTGAAATTTTTTTATCAATAAACTTTTAATTGATGTCTCAAAAGATAACCAGAAATCACAACGTTGAATGAAATTATACCCGTTCATTCAATTGGAGTAATAACTATATATAGAACACAATCATTTCTATTTATAGAGGCCTAGCGGGTGCCAACAGACCACCACAGCAACAAGACAGGCCACATCGGCCAGGCCTCAGCCTCACCTACCCCTATTCTCACCCTTTCTCCCTCACAAACACAATGCCAAATTCAATTAAATATACAATTTCTGATTCACTTTTTTAAAATCTTAAAATCTAAAACTGACCACCCTCAAAGGTTTGCCCAAATTGCCAATTTGCAGGCACAACATTGTTGCTAGTCACAGTCCTGCCGTCACTGGCTGTCACTTGGAAAGAAAGACTTTGGCCGTTAAGATAAGAATTGCTCTGCCAATTTTGGCCCCAGTTCCTTGACATTGCTTGCCATCCAGTCTTTGAACCCTTGATTGATACTGAATGTACATCTCCTGCTCCTCCGACATTTGTGACCAAAACCAGGTTGAAGTATGAGTGTCCATTGACGGTAAACCTTATTCCTCCTTTCTTCGCACACGGGATCCTGATTACAAATCCGGATAGAAACATGTCAAAATCAGATTCATACAGGCTTACAAGTGTAGTGACATCAACTTTATAATGTGATATGTTGTTACCTTCTGAAGGAAATTGGGACGATGCCGGCGCGGTATTGGGCAATTTGCAAGAAAGCGGGCTCAGCCATGTCAAAGTGCTGGAGGGGAGGATTGCACCAACCGCCGTTGTCGTTAGACAGGGCAAGGTTAGGTGGGCAGAAGTTGGTGGCGGTGACAATGATGGAGCCGGGGAGGCACCACTTGGGGTCATTTTCACATTTCATTTCATAGCATGAACCACAGCTTAGGCCATTGTTGAATAGAGCGGTACTAAGTGCTGCAGTGTTAGTCCCATAGCCTTGGCTGTACAAATTGCCATACCCACAAGCACCACCTACAGTACCAAGTAGAAAACATCAATTGCCATCATGGCAAATTGACCAAAAAGTTATGCAACAAAAGAGACAAATGTTTTAACTTGTTACTTATACACTTACCCATTGTGCCGGAAGCATCACCCCCGCCATAGAAAGTTGCATGGCCACTTTGCCACCCACCACCATAGTCTCCAAATGTGCCACGAAAGCAAAAATTGAGCACAAACAAAAGGAGAGCAACGCTAGATGATGCTGCAATATTGGCCATGGCTGCTACTGCTGGCTGCTTATGTTTATGTGTTTTTTTGTTAAGAAAAAGAGAGATGCTTTGAGTGCTTAGTGCCTTAGTGCAGGGGGAATGGAGCCTCCTTTATATAGACAGTGAGATGCGGACTTTGTAAAGCTACAGCCACCGAATTAAATCACATTTCGTCAGGCATTGTTACAGGGATCAAACTGCACATGCAAATGTTCTTGTTAGAGCACCAACCGCTATCTCAATTGGCCCCACCCCCACATGCATTTATCAACCGTTTCAGTTATCTTATATTTGTCATATTTAATTTTCTTCCCTTTCTCACTCTTCAATACTTTCTACATTTGATAATGCATAAATTTCTCCTTAAACTGCCTGAAATACCGCAAATCAGCTCAACTTTTAAGCCCTTTGATTAAGGAGACTTGAGGTTAATTTCTTGTTCCTGAGGTCCGTTTTGGTTGGCTGTGGAAAATGTATCATAAAGTAGTGCTAATTTTGTCAGCATTCTTGTTCTATCGTTGCTGTCTCTAGTCCAAAGTTCAATGTGCTCAAATCTTAATGTTTTTCATTTCTACAAACGCCATGCAAGTTTCATGTTTAAACCACCCATTAGTCATTTCCTTCCCACATGTATACAGGGATTCAAGTTAATTTCCATGTTTATCACGGAAATGATTTTTCTTTTTTACAATTATTTGGTTTTAGGTCCAATTTTTTTGGACTCCGACATCAGACAGAGCTATTTAAGTAATCGTAGTTTTTACTTATGAATGATAGACTAACATTATAAACTTTAAATCCTCTTGATATAAAGCTGTTTAGATTGAGTACTGACAAGCTTGTAATTGTAAAAATTACAAGGCAAATGTTAAGTTACATTTAATGTAACTTACATCCACTCACATGAACTGTTCATGTGAGTGGATGTTACTTAGGGGCTCCCAAATTACAATTGTCATTATAAAATAAACATGCCTTGTATGAAAGAAATTTTTGCCTAATTGGTCTAAAGATGTCACCAAAAGTGACCAGTTTTGATGCATGAATTGAAACGGCAAGAAAGCATATGCAGGGATTAGGAGGCAACCGACTTGCAAGCAAAGAGCATCTCAAATTAAAGCCTTACTTTTCTAGTGCAATGTGCTGCTTGTTTGGTCAGAAAAGTTTTCTCTCAATTTTGTTTAAGCTTACTGGGTTTTAATTAAAATTTCTCGTACAGGACTATATGTTAATCCCCACAAACCAATCATATTTTAGTATTACAGATGAGGCATCAAAAGATTACACAGCAGAAACTCCACGGCGGAATCCCCTCGTCGGTTGTTATAATATGCTTTGTAATAAGGTTTTTAAATCATCAAACATAAAGTAACCACTAGCATATACAGTATGGAATCGGGATCACACACGTGGTGAAATCTCATAGATCGATGCATTTGGAAATACAAAAATAAGGGTGTAACTTATGATAATTCATCGTTGAAATTATTAAACCAAAGTGGGATTATTATAAAATCTCAAGTCAACAATGTATTCATATTTTTTGTCTACAAATTTTGTATGGACTTACGTGGGGAGGGATTTGATGAGGGACCTACCATGTTATGAGCACATGCAAGTCCCGAATATCACGGTCAATTGTATTCATACATCATTTTCATATGAATTAGGATGCTTTCATTTCTAGTTAATTACATTTAGAATATGAGATCAAAGATAATGAGACACCGACTTGATTTGACAAATGATATGGCAAGGGAACAATCAAGATGCTATTTGGCTTGTATTTTTATTTGATTAATTGGAATTAGTTAACCAAAACTTCAATGTGTTTCTTCCGTTAGGAATTAGGAATAATATTTTTTATGGAAGGTGTCGACTCAGCGTTTAAAGATTATCAATCAGCAGCATTAAAATATATTCAGCTGATGCTTAAGTTGTCTATTGATCTTGGTGTCTAAGTTTAATATTTCCCTCTCTTTTAGACTTTTACCGGCCGTCCATTGAAATTATTAGTATTATGTAATAAATATTGTTCTCTCTCACTTAACGGTTGGCATTTTTCAAAATGACAGTAGAGCTACTTGTAAAACTTTAATTGGGCATGCGATTTGATAAAAGAATGTGCTTTATCTTACTTAATATTTTCTGCGTATATAGCTTTTTTTTTTTTTTGAAACTGTTCTGCTTATATAGTTAACACTACAATTAATTAGGGATGGTAATGGATCACATAGGATTCACGTGATCTAAATACATTTAGATCAAATTTAGGTCGGACTAAAATGAATTTGGATATCGATGTGTGGATCTAAGACAGATTTGGAACAAGTCTGGATTATCTTAATATCTAAATCCAGATCCCTATCTACTCACCAGTTAATTTAATTTAATTTTAAAAATTTCTTAACAATTATGTAACTATAAATGATAATAAAATTTGTTCATAGCATATTAGTGGCATTTATTTAAGAATCTTAAAATTTAAAAGTATTTAAATGATAATAAGAAAAAAATTAGGACATCTAGGCCTAATTTTTTTAAAATTTTTCACTATACAATTTAGCCTCTTTCGTTCTCTTTAGTCTATTATAGCTTCTTCACTTTATTCGAATGCTTGGATCAGTCCTTTAATTGTTAGGAAAATCTCTCAACTTGAGTTTTTTTTTCCTATCATTTTCTCATATTTTATTTATGTTGTATAATCACCAATCAGTGGTGACTATCAAATATAAAATAATTATGTTAATCTGATCATATATTTAGTTAAATATGGTCATAATAAAAATAACAAAGCACTGAATATAAAAAATCGTATTTAACTTATATGTTATTATTTAATGATATAAGAATGATGATGGTGTGCCGTGAATATCAAGATGGTAAAAGAGACATTAGAATATTACAATGATCTTATCCTTATAAATATTTTTTATGGATATTTTATTATCTTTCTTATTTTTCTGTTTTGGTGCAAAAGTATAAGCTACAATACTTATTAGATTTTTTATATAAATTATATAATTTAATTGTTACCAATGCATTTTAGTCTTTATTTTTTTTTCTAAAAAATTATTGCTATCTTATTATTGAGATTTAGAATTCATGACGGATTTAGAGCAGCTAAGGATCTTAATTTTTTTTATGGATCTAGATCTGGAATAAAATAAATCCAATCCATATATGCCCCATTGCCATCCATATATCAAATAATGATGATAAAACTATATGATTTGATTGCTATTGATAACTATCAACCTATAAATTATCAAGATAATTGGGGTTTTGGTGTAGTGGCACAAACTGTTGCCCTCAAATTTGAGGGCACAGGAGTTTGGACTCAAATTTTTTTCTTTAGGTTATATAATAATAGATATTTCTCCCTCAAAATGGTAGGCAGAGTAGATATAACTCTCTAATATTAGTGGGGGATAAATATATTTTAAGTTGTGCAATAAAAGAGTTGATCTAGATTAATTCATAAGTATCTGATAATTAATAAACGTATTATTGTAATTTATCAAAACAAAATCTCGATGAAGGAAGAGTTTTATCTAAAGCTGGGAATTACAGTAATAAGACTTTAAATAAATGCGTCGGTCAGACCAGCAAGCCCCTATAGCTCAGTGGTAGAGCGCCAGTCTTGTAAACTGGAGGTCTGTAGTTCGATCCTGCATGGGGGCAATTTCAAAGTTTTTCATTCAATGCATGTTTTGGGGTTTTCATGTGACACCACCAGCATTAGCAAATTCGGCTTTATGAAGCATTTATTTTCCTTTCCCACATAATAAAAATTTTCATGGCTTACAGTTTTTTGATATCTACGAATCCAAGTTCTTCAGACGTAGTGGGATCAAAATATGTGATGCTAGTGCTCTAGACCAAACCCTTTCTTCCCAGGAGAGAAAACATATACCAAACTAGTAATAAGATCCACAAGCAAGCATGTCGACTTTATCCAAATGTGTATTCCGTCAACAACAAATGAAAGTGCCCTTCACAAGGTTAGTTTCGACTCGTTCAGACCCCAAAACATGAATATGGACCACACTCGCCCAATACAAACTTGTGAATAGTCAATTTCTTTTGGTAATTAATAAATTGGTCACATATATCAGCAGCAAGCAAACAGCTGCACTTGAAATATCCTACATTGACAGCAATTGCATACCCTACTCTAAACACCTACCATGTGCATTTTAATAGCAACTTGTTGGGGTAGGCCACCCATGGCTCTGTACAAGCAGACAACTCAAGTCAGTTATCTTAATCTTGGATGCCATAGGCTCTGATCTCATTAAAGCCTGAGAGAAACAATGTACTTCCACATGGGATGAAGAAGAATCACCTTTCTGCAATAATTGGTATTTTATGATTCTCAGGTGCTGTCTCAACTTGATTTTCAGTTGTGAAAAGTTAATACGAGACTCAAAAGTTTTTAATCTCTGGCTCTGAATCCATGATGATCAGTTGATCTTGCTGCTGTTACCAATCATGAGTATTAAAAGTTGTTGGCGTAACTGGTGAAAAAATGCATGGCAGCCAGATGCCATATAGGTAAACTTTTGATGGCCCGGAGAGTTTCCATCGAGATCAATACCAACTTTATGATATGCATGGCAACAACAAAATCACAAGTTGGTCTATGGCTTGTTCGAGGATGGGGATTGCTTGAAATTCAAGTCACTACAAGTGGACATGGTCCATTGCAAGATTGTAGGTTATACAAGCATTATTAATTCTCTGGAGAAACATCAACATCACCAACCTCCAACACAATTTGGATTGAAACAATGATGGAGAGATATAATGAAATTTTAATGTTGATAATATCGAAATCTTTAAGCCTGCAGAGTTGAATTTTGGGGACAGTGTAGTCGTACTAGACTAAGCTTACTTTTATTAAATCTTGGCGAGCCTTAGTTTGTATTTTTAACATCATTCATATGATTCTTTTAAATAATGGAGACTCAAATAGTTTAACCACCCTTCCAGTTGGGTGATATAGTCAACAAATGACATTTCTGCAACCTTGCATCTACTAAAGTCAATTCATTTTTAACTATCACCGATTGAATATTGTTTGGTTTGTGGAGGGAGAAGCTGTCAACCAATGCAGAAAATTAACAACGAAAAAAATTTAAAAATTGGAAAATTTTAATTTATTTCCTGTTAATAAAAGTTTAAACAATAACAAACAGACAATACAATGGGGGCGCCTAGCAAGAAAATATGCACTTTTCTACTCCTTGAAAAGTAACCTTCTATTCCCTGATGAGTGCCCCTAAGAAATGAATTTGAATGAAACAAAGAAATAAGTCAAAGAACTCAATGATACCTTGAGACCTGGAAAAGCTACCGAAAAACTAAACTCTCAATCACGTGAAAGAATGGAATTCAAATACAAAGTACCTTTGTCTGTCAATAAGGTCAGTCTATGAACAATTCAACAAACATGTTGGGACCAAAAATCGGCAGCATTTGCATCAAAATGTGCTGCTGCTTTCACTAGCAGAAATTGAGGGGCCTTCAGACTTCACTAGATGAGAATTTCTGCCATTGATATCAAGCCCCTGCAATCTTCCAAGAGGATCCTGCTGCAACATCTCTGAGAAGGTATGTGAGTTGGCTGTAGCTAGCATAGGCTGATGGGGAGTTGACATGTTAGGCTGAAAAGGATGGAATTCTGGCAATTGTATGATCTGGGTGTCTCCAGGCCCAGTTTGAGGGTGGTGCGGATAGAACAATGATTGGTTATATGGAATTGGTTGCATTCCTAAATTATAGGTGTCCGTGGGTGTCATCATTTCACCGGTTGCAACCTTGAGCCTCTCCACTTCCTTTTTTAGAGCTTCATTCAAAGCTGTATTTTGGAGACATGTCATGACAAGATATAAAAAGCCAATGGTTTCTCAAGAAAACATTAAAACAAAAGGGTAAAGTATCGGGAGAAACAACTTGGGCAAAAAGGAAAAATAAAGAAAATTGTCATTCAGAGAAGCCATCCCCATAGAGAGGACCCAGTTATTAGACCCTGTTACTAATCTTTAGATTTTTCAAAATGAGATGATGGGGCCAAGTGAAATGCCATAGCAGAATCAAAGGTACCGATGAAGAATGGGCTGGAGTTACAGTTTCCATTCCTACCCATGAATGACCAAAAATTGGAGAGAAAATAGAGAATAGAGACAAGTTCTGTCTCAAGATAAATATATCTAACACCTTTAGTAAAAGATTCAAAGTATATTGATGCCCAAAAGTTAGATGGCATAGAGAGTTGTACTTTATTGCATTTCTTGACAGAATAGAAGATACTATGTAGCTTGACCATATAGATAGCAGGAAATTCCCCGCCCTGTGGCTGGCACAAAATACTGCATCGACGGGTGGCATAGGGAAGAGGAGGCAAATATGTCCCTTTACATGCCAACTATGGGAAAGTGACTGAAATGAAAATAATAAAATCAGGTATGTAATAAACGTACCATCACGTAATTGAGCTTGTTGTTCCATAGCCTGTAAACGAAGTTTAAGCTCTGTATTTTCAGTAGACAGATCTGTTGTGTCCCTCTAATAAGAAAACAAGATTTCATAAGAACAAACACGGCAATGACATGATAAAGAAAGATGGCAAGTTTATTTTTCTTCAATTTGGAGAATAAGATTGAAAAGATAGCCAATGAAATAATTTTGAAGACCCGTGAAACCTCAGAAAAATTAAAAACCAGTCACTAATCTTTTCATTTACTGGAAGCAAAATATTGCAAATCAGATGTCAGTCTCTACAAGGAATAAAACCAGGCTCCGTTATTATGCAATGGAGGCCAAGCACATGTATCCTATAACTAGAAATATACAAGTGGAGTACAAGTTGAAATAAGGACCTGGAATAGCGTGAGTTGTGCAGATAGAGTAGTTGCTTCTGTTTGAAGTGTCTGGACCTTCCTCTCAAGTTCAGATATATAACGGGCTTTCCTCTCTTTTGAACGAGCAGCAGATTGCCGATTTGCAAGAATCCTGCTTAGAAAAGCAATTTGTAAAAGGAAACATCAATAAATAAACAAACAATCAAAGGGTTAAGTAAATTATAATTCCATTTCTACCATAAACCATCAGAATTCTGCCAATCAAATGAATTTGAAGTGAAAACAAAATTCTATAAGGTTCGGCAAATATGCCGAACTCCGATCCCATAACAAAAGGTATTTTGGCTAAGAAAACCAACTGAAAAATTTCTAATATATAATGATCCATCACTTAGAAAACATTCGATTTTAAAAGAAAGGATGAACATGAGATAAGAATTCAATATTATGCTATTAATTGAATATCAAATGTATAGTGACCCAAACTTTAAGTATGAGTGTGCAGCTAGATCACCACGTTGGAAAAAAGTAAACTGGCAGTTTTAAGGAGTATAAATCTGTCATTCAGTAGCATGTAAAGACCGAAATACTAAAAGGTGTAGTATCATTGCACAAGCAGATGGAAATTCAACCTAAACCCAATTTTCGTGTAATGAAGGACCATAAACACTATTGACCTCAGCAACAGAGAATAATCAAAGCCTGGAAGAGAAATCAGACTCGTGTAGCTAATTCGAATCACTAATCACTGAAAACTGACACTTAAGAGTATGTTCACATACAAACAAATAAAAAAAGTAGCAAAAGCAAATATCTTCCAGCGAAGCAAAAAATCATGAATCCCGTCTACCAAAATGCAAAGCCCATCAAATTTCCTCTTTTACCCACTTAAAAAAAATCCAACTTTATTATCTATAACGTTGACCACATTGACAAATGCGTTTCAACAAATCTTAAAGATAAATCTGCTCTTTCCACACACTTCAAATGAAATAAAATTTGTTCTTTTTTGGAGGAAAAAAAAAGCTTTCAACTTTAATAGAATTTTGCAAAAGGGTCACCAATTCTCTCTTTTCCTTATAAGCTCGATACACATTCCACAAAATAAACGTAAATGTACCACAGTTTGGGGGGAAAAAAAAACCCACCTTTTGGCTCGTTTGGGATCAACTGTCCATAACTCAGCTAACTTATCAGGATCCATAGCTTTCTTGGCCTCAATTGACTCCAAAACCGACGATGACGACGTCGTCCCATCAATGGAATTGCTATACCGGTGACGCGGCCTCGCGCCAACACTCACATTTGCATTCTCGTGTTTGGGGTCGTCTCCGGTGGGTTTGGATCCGATTTTATCCATGTCCATGTAGCTGCAGAACAAGTCGTCCTCGGATCCCCCGGGGCCGTCGAATAAAGGATCCGAAATGGGATCCGAAACGAGATCCATGTCGTCCGGAATTCGGTACTGCACCTCGGATTGTGATCGACGGTGGTACGGCCCGCGGGTCGGGGGGTTCGGGTTCGGATTCGGGGGATCTTGGCTTTCCATTTTGGAGAATTGAGAGAGAGAGAGAGATCCAGATTTCGGAATGAACAGAGAGTGTTTTTTCGTTTTTGTTTTTATCTTCTTCTACGGTCACGTTGAGAGCAAAGCCTTTTTTTTTTTTTCCGCCTTTTAGATAAAAAAGAATTACAAAAAAGGATACTTTTAGTTGTTGATGTTGTCATAATTATTATTACCGGAGTTTTTTTTTAAATTTAGTTAGACATTAAAATTTAACCAATAATGTTAAGGTGATTATAATTTATAAGTTTGGGTATTCAATTATATCTTCACATTAGGGATGGCAATTTGCGGGTTTGGGCCGGGTTTTTTAAAGTCCATGCCCAAGCCCGCATCATTCAAACGAAGCCTAGGCCCTTTAAAAGCCCGTTCAACTTGGATGGGCCGAACTCGGGCCGGGCCTAAACGGGCTTGGACCGGGCTCGGGCCGAGCTTGAGTTTTTTAAATTAATTATAAAATATTTTTTAAATTAAGAAAAAATATTTAAATTAAAGATAATAATCTAATATATAAATAGAATAATGGTCAAATACATGAAATATTAGTAATACAACCTAATAAAATAACAAATACTAATATAAAAAATTAAACTAATTTAATATTTTAAATTTTTTTTATTTAAATTAAATTTATTTTTTATTCATAAATTTAAAAAGCCCGGGCCAAGTCCTGGTTTTTTTGCGAAGCCCTTATCCAAGTCCAATATATGTGGGCTTTGTAATTTTTGGGCCCATATCCAAGCCCATCCGTGCGGGCCTGGGCTGGGCTTGGCCGGGCCTGGACAAGCCCGGGCTTTTTTGCCACCCCTACTTCACATTTGATGATGAGTTCGAATTGCCCATGCGCATAATGCATCAATGAGCAAGTTTCTTCTTCTTCTTCTTCTTTCTTGAATGCATAATTTGAAAACAATTTCCATTTATTTTACATTTAGATATATTGATTGTTGTCACGTCATTTAATAGATTTTTTTATTATAAGTATGGATATATTTATATTTTTTTAAGAATTACACACACATATATGTCATTAATTTTCAAAATAATACTTTAATATTGTTAAAGTAAATGATCGGATTTTTCTCGACACGTTGGACCCTTCTGAATTTAGTAACATATTTTGTTTAATATTTTTCATATGACATTGTTTGGTATGATTTTCTTTTTGAATTCTATTGAAATTTTGACTGGATTTATTTATTTTTCATTCATAATTTATATTACTTTGATAGATAAAATATAATATGAAAAAGTAATTTAAAATTTTTTAATTCAATTTGTTCAAGACTAAAAATAGCAAAATGGATTTTTTTAAATTTATTTTAAATGATATTAATCATTTTATAATTTATATTTTGATGGGTAAAAAAATAATAATGAGAAAAAACCAAAGGAAAATTGGCATTTACTTGAACTGTATTCGGGATTTATTTACATAATCGAATATGTACACACAAAGACTTCAGTGATAAGCCATTAGTAATAGCCAAGTTAGTAAGTAACTAATATTTCGAAAATACTAAAGAGGTTTTTTTAATTATTTTTTTTATTTAACTCACCGGCTCACCCCACGCACATCAATGAGTTCGAATTCAAAATCTAGGTCTTAGAGAGATTAATTCTTATCAATGAAACTAATTACGTTTATTTTTTTATCTGAAATCTAAATATGTCTGAATTTAGTTGAAGTTTGGATGGGTTTGAATGAAAATGTCTAAATAACATGTTTGTTTTTTCTTTTTCAACATCTGGAGAGAAAAATTTAAAAACTAATAGTTTGATATAAATATTCTTTTAAGTGGTGCATATATTTATTCTTCACAATTTATAATTTTCATAGATTGATTAGTTTGGTAGAATTAAAAAAAATACTATTATTGTTGATCTTAATTTAATTTAATACTAAAAGATGTAATTATAACATCAACTTTTATTATAAAGTCAACACTGATGTTTTGTTTTTGATTCATCAAAATGGATATAATTTGATTTGTTCAATATTTCAGTTTAGTTAATGTTATCATGTCAATAAAAATTTAAAGTAATTAAAAAATAACTTTATAAATAATAAAAAAATTAGGTTTATACATAATATTAGAAATACATGAATTGTTAAGGGTATTTTTGAGATTTGAAATTAAAATTTTCCGTTTAAACTTCAAACTTTAAATAAAAACAAATTTTTTTATTTAGATAAAATTGTCTGAAAATAAGTGATAAGTTAAAAAAAATCTAAAATAAATTAATGTCTGAAAAAAAATTAAACACACAAATAAATTCCCATGTGAGAATGAATGAGATGTGTGAACAGGCTGAAACCGTGATCAAAATTCCAATTATTGGCTTTCATGGAATTAAAAAGTTGATGTGAATTTGCCATTTGAACGATAGAGATTGGGAACATTATTGGAGAGACTTGCTCGCTATCACTAAATTATGGTTACGGCACTAATGCCTCATTCAGCGGCAGTGGGGTATTGATGCCGGCACATTTCACGGCCACCCTACGATTTGAAATAAAGTGATCACAAATGAACTTGAACATAAAATTTTCGTTCTTCTTCTTCACCTAATAAAGCTGTTGTTTTAATTTGGGGCTAGCAAAGTCGGTGGTGAGGGCATGAAATGGGTTTTGATGGATCATGTATGGAGCTAGTGCTAGTTAATATAAGAGAGACAACGTGGGCAATTAATGAATGTGGACTAAAATTGGGATCAGACTAAGGTGCAACTGTGGTACCGTACCACAGTTACATCTAACCGTTGAATGCACTTAGATTAGTGGAGTTTATTGGTATCCAATAGCTGGATGCAACTGTGGCACGGTACCACAGTTGCACCACAGATTTTCCCTTAAAATTGACAATCTATGGAGCTTTAGCTTTCCGGGCCTTCAATCATTCATGTGCCCGCATAGGATCTGCCCTTCACCGCATGATTTCCATTTTCCAATTGCCATGTGCAAAACCCAATCCTGTCTTCGCACACAATCCTCAGGAGTCACGAGGATAAGATTACGCAGTGGAAAAATTTAGCAATTATTTAGTTTTCACAGTTTCACTTATCATTAATCAAGTTGTGGTGGATTTGTTCCCTCTCCAATAGTTGAAGGCAGCTAGTTTGAGTCATTCTCCTAAATACGAATGAATATGGTTCCTAACTCATAATATATTATTACTATTAGTATTTTTGTTACATCTTAAAATATTTTGCTATCGATTTTTCACATTACAAATTATACATAATCTATCATATATAAGTCAAGATAAAAAAATTTTGAAAACACATAAAGTCTTTATAAAGATGAGGGAAGGTGGAAAGCATTTTACCAAATAGTGTTGTAGTAGTGATTCTCAAATAAAGTGATCATCCTTGGATTACAGTAACTCTTAAGTTTATGATTACACTATGAATTTTGTAGGAAAACATGGCAACATTCGCAGCATTACCAGTGTTTGGATTAAGAAAACTGGCATTGGCTGGAATGTGACAAAAAAATTTACTTGCAACTTTTGATCAAAGGGAAAAAAAAGTGAAGGAGTGGGGGAAGGATTTGTGCTGAGGAATAAGCATTTTTTAATTTTTGAAGCTAATTGAGATTAGGTGGGATCAGGTGCCATAATCAAAATTCGCTATCAACTTTTTGCCCTTCTACTTGATTCTAAAACTTTAACCATCTGTAAGTCATTGCTTTCAATTATAGTGTTGTGAAAAGACTCCATATAACTCACACATCTTACTTTCATTTGGTATCTAAACCCATTATCCATCTATACCCCAGTGATTCTCAGCCCCATTCAAAGACCGTAAGCTCCCTTTTATAGACGACCCTGCATAGTTTACTCATATCACAAAACAAATCAACCTTCCTCTCTCTCTATGCATCACCAAAATCGGTTTGCTTCTCTCATCGATTACTGAATTGCAATCAGAAATATTTCCCAATAAGTTCAGAACCTGGTAAGGCTTATTTCTCCATTTTTTTGCATTTGATACTGTTACCTAAGTGATAATGATGATGCCTTTTCTGGAGGTCTTTATCTAGTTGGAATCACGACAGATGTTGCCATAACTCAAAGGCAAGGCAACTACAAGCCCGCACTTTGATGTCCCCACTCCATCTCTTCATTTATCAATCACAAGTGAAACTCCGCCTTTAAGTTCCTCAAGCAACAACCAGCTAGCTATCAGACTTTCACAGATCGATCGTAGAAGCTCAATATCAAAACGAAAGTGAAGCTAACAAGTAAAGGCTTCGCTCAATACATGAGTGTCATGAATTTCCTTCTTTCAGTATCATTTGTGGTTCGATTCATAATTAAGGGAAAAGCTTGGAACTATAGAAACGCAAGCCTGTTTGCATAAGCTCATCAAATAGTCTTTAAGTTGCAAAAGGGTACAAAGCTTTTGCACTCTCTGATCATTTAGTTCAAGCAATGGTGACACTCAATCATCGTCCACATCGCCTACTTTTGGATACAGAACCAAGCACGCCGCCAACCAATGGAAGCAGAACGCGGAGCACGGTCTCCAATGAAGCCAATTTTGACACCAACATGGTGATAATACTAGCAGCCCTGTTGTGCGCATTGATTTGTGCCCTAGGATTAAATTCAATAGTGCGTTGTGCTCTGCGTTGTAGCAGAAGGTTTGCTTTTGAGACCCCGGATGAGACCGCAGCGCGACTGGCAGCCAGAGGACTTAAGAAGAGTGCATTGAGACAGATTCCGGTGGCTGTCTATGGAACTGCAGGCGTCAAGATTAAGGCTACAGACTGTGCAATTTGCCTTGTAGACTTTATGGATGGTGAAAAAGTCAGGGTGTTGCCGAAGTGTAACCATGGGTTTCATGTACGGTGCATAGACACGTGGTTGATGTCACACTCGTCGTGTCCAACTTGCCGGCGGTCATTGCTGGATCAACCAACAAGTTCTGATGCTGCGGAGGTGGATTCTGAGATCCGGCACCCGGGAAATCCACCAGGAGGAGAGCAAGCTGATGTTCCTATAGCTACGGATGAGGTTGTTTAACGACCCTGCGTATGAATAAAGAGAGAGTTCGTTTGTGGTGTTTCTAGTGATTTTTTATTTGTTCATGCGAGTGAGGCATAGAGTGACACATTTGTTGTAATTTCACTAAAAGAATTATGTGAAATGATCCCGAGGCTATATACTATGTAGGTACATACTTTGGGTTAAAGACAGGACATGGTTTTAGTTTCAATTCTGTTTTGACACACCACATACCCATAGTATATTCACTTGATGAAATGAATGATTGGTGTTGCTCTCTTACAATTTTATATTTCAGACTTAAAAAGGAAAAAAAGAAGAAGAAGCAATTGATGGTTTATGCCTTTTTTTTTGTTGTTTCCAGTTTTTGAGAATCAAATTTATGCTGCATAGTGAAGAATATAGAGGAAATTTGTTGAATTGTATTGACATAATGTTCATTTCTTGAAGTACAAGAATGAGCTTTAATGCTTTCTACCTTCCAAACTTTTTTTTGCCCCATAAAGGATTGCTATTAGGCTAAAAAAAAAAAAAGGATTTGGAGTAATTAAATGGATCTTTTCAAGTACACTACTACGCATTTAGAGCAGAAAGAATTGAAAAGAATTAAATTTTAATATCAAACTTGCCATTTTAACTCCCAATCTTTGCTCCATTCAATGTTTGAATGAAAAGCTTTAGCTGTTAATTAAAAAGTGGTAGTTGTTTGATAAGCACTAGTGAAAGTTTTTAGTATCATTTTTTGGAGCTTATATTTATCTTTTAGAAACAAAAGAGGCCTTTCAATTTCACCACTCGTAGCTAGATGTCAATCAAGTCAACTCTGGGTATTGTAATTTGTAAACAAGCCTGTAATCTTTAACAACTTCAAATAGATGATAATAAGTCATGGTCATGGATCCAGCAAAGCAAATTCTGAACAAGAAATTATTCTAGACTCCACTTGGAGCTGCAAGTATCGTCATTGTTTCATTTGGAACATGGGAACTTCATTAATAGTACTAAAGATAACTGTGAAATGAAAAGGGCAAAGAGTTTTTTTTTTTTTTTTCCTTTAATATTATGCTGATAGATTGGAATCTCAAACTCTCTATTTCTCCTTTCTTTTAAATCTTTGGTGGGCCTACTTGGTCCCCAGTTTAATGAAGAAAATCTCATGCAGGCACCACAAATCAAAATCAAAATTGTCCAAGTAATTAGAACCCTGTAGAATGTAGCACCAAACCCAAATATTGGACCAGCCTTTAATTCCTTGATGAAGGCTTACATGAGACTGAAAAACCCTAATTTTCACTTGCACCAAATTTTTGTTGCTAATATTATAAGTTTTACAACAATATAAATGGCATGGGATAAGTTGAGCAATATGAAATAAAATTTATAGGATTGACCACATATTATAGTCATTCTTTCAGTTAAATCACAACAGGTGTTAAGATTTTATAAACAGATACACAATTGATATTATGGGTCAACTTCACAAAAGACTTCCTCTTAACCTTTTGGGTGAATATATATCACAAGGATTTCTCCACAGTTCAAAAGATTGCACGAAAGATTAGATTTTATTTTATTTTTTGGTAGTGAAATTGAAATAGTCGAGTTACAAGTTTTTACAATCCTTTCAACAATATTCCCATTTCCCACTAGCAAAGAGCCAATACACGGTTAGCGTATTACTGCTTGGCCACTAAAACTACATCGTACAAGGGATACACGTACAACTTTTTTTGTACATAATAATAATAATAAAATCTTTTTGCATTTCATAATCATGGAAGGAGCGCAGCCCAGTTGTAGTTATAGAAAAATGTCACTACTATCTTGAGTCTTATGATGGGGCCTTCATCTTGGACAAAGAGGGGGGCAATGGAATCATTTTTTTTTTTTTTTGAGAAGGAAATAAGCGATTTCAATAAATCAAAGATGATAATACAAATTCGACTTCTACTGGAATTGGTTCCAGCCATACAACAGTTTCATTGTTCCTTAGAGCTAACTTAGCTAAGGAATGGGCATGAGTATTACATGATCTAGGAGTGTGATAGCAGCTGAAATTCTAGAAATCCTTGCTAAGACTTTGAATTTCTGAAATCACTCACATAATCTCTGTCCTAATGCCCTCTTTGTTGTTAATTAACTTCACCACTTCTTGACAATCTGACTCCACCATTATGCATTGAAAAGCTGCACTTTTTGCCACCACTAACCCCCATTCAACAGCTTCAGCTTCTGCAGTCTTTACATCCCCTGTAAATAGAGTGGATTTCACAGCAGCCACTTTAACTTTGTTGCATGAGTCTCTAATAACAACCCCCAGGCCGGCCTTTTGCCTGTCAAAATTAACAGCAGCATCAACATTAACTTTGAATGTATTATCAGGAGTAGGGCTCCATACTTGCTGATTCTTGGAAGAATATTTTGCCTCTGGATCCAACTTCGGCTGTTTCACTCTTCTATAGGTCTCCACCACAGCCTTAGCTCTTGAAATAGTTAGTAATGGTTCCATTTTTTTTCCTTCAAACAGAAACTTATTCCTGCCATACTAGATAGTCTAGCAGATAGCTACCATAACTTCAATGTCTGACTTTGTTATTTTCTTAGCCATTTCAACCATAATTTCCAACATGTCTTGGTTAACAGCATTAGGGAAACATGTTTCAAAGGGGGCATACCTCCAGACCTTTTTGGCAGCTTTACATAGTAACAGAGTATGAGCTGTAGTTTCTTTATCTTGCTTGCAAATTTGACATGTAGGCTCTAGCAGTATCTCTCTTCTCCATAAATTATCAACAGTAGGCAAAAGGTTGTGAGATGCTCGCCACATGAAGATTTTAATTTTTTCCGGCAATTGAAGGGTCCATAACAAATTTCAGTGATGCAGACCCTTGGATGAACAGCTCGGCTTATCTGGATTCTTGATCTTAAGCGCCAATTGGTATCTGCTTTTTACAGAATATTGCCCTTTTTTTATCAAAGTGCCAAATCACCTCGTCCATTCTTGGTCTTCTCGGCAGCGGAATTCGTAGAATTTCAGCTGCATCCTCATCCATAAACCATTGTCTCACCTTTCTTTGATCCCAATTATGTTCTTGACTAATGAGATCTGCTACTGAAGCATCTACTGCCACATTTTGAATTGATATTGGCTTAAACGTTTCTGGCCTTGGAATCCAATTGTCTCTACATATTTGTATCTTTTCTCCATTGCCGATCCTCCATCTGATTCCTTTTTACAGCACTTGTCTTCCCCACTCTGGTGACCAATAAGTCTGGGTATTGCAGCAATCTCCACCCTTGTTTGGCCACTAAAGCCCGGTTGGAACTAGACATTTCCCTGAACCCGAGGCCTCCTCTACTCTTAGCATGACTCATCTTTCCCCATCTTGCCCAGTGAATTCCACGCTTGTCCTTCTTTGATCTCCACCAAAACTTGGCCATTGCCTTCTGAATATCATCACACAACCCTAGGGGTAACTTAAAGACGCTCATTGCATAGGCTGGTATCGCTTGAGCCACAGCTTTGATAAGAACTTCTTTCCCTCCACTTGAGAACAACCGATGCTGCCAGCTTGCAATCTTACTCACCACTTTCAGTTTCACCTCATTGAAGAGGCTGGTCTTCTTTCTTCCAACCATAGATGGAAGGCCCAAATATTTTCCATGCCTAGAAACCACATTAAGTTGGAAAATGTTTTTTATTACTTCAACTCTGTCCTCTGGAATGCTACCACTAAACACTATGGATGACTTCTCAAAGTTAAATAGTTGTCCTGAAGTAGTTGCGTAGCACTCAAAAATGGCTTTTAGGTTCTTGCAGCTGTCAACTGAAGCTTTGGTGAACACAAGGCTGTCATCCGCAAAAAGTAAATGTGAGATAGTGAGCTCTTTCCCGAATTTCAGCCCTTGAATGAGGTGATTACGCTCTGCCTGCAGCAACAAGTTGGAGAAGGCCTCTGCACACAAAATGAAGAGATATGGAGACAACGGACAGCCTTGCCTAAGGCCTCGTTGAGGGTGAATCAGCCCTTTTGGATTGCCATTAATAATTATAGAGAAAGATGGTGTAGTAACACAATTCATGACCAGCTCTACCCATCTATTTGGAAATCCTAGTTTAATCATTGTGTGCTTCAAAAAATCCCACTCCATCCTATCATATGCTTTGCTAATGTCTAACTTTAAAGCCACTAGCCCATTTCTTTTCCCCTTGCTGTGTCTAATTTTATGGAGGCATTCATAACCAATAATGATATTGTCAGTAATAAGCCTATTGGGTATGAATGCACTCTGATTGGGTGAGATAATCTGAGCAAGGATAGGTTTCATTCTATTAGCTATAGTCTTAGCAATAAGTCTGTAGATTACATTACAAAGACTAATTGGTCTGAATTCTGTAACTTTCCTAGGCTTGTGGACTTTTGGAATCAAAGCAATGTAAGTGTGGTTTAACTGAGATAATGTACCTTGCTCATTCAGCACATGCAAGCACGTTTCAATCACTCCTCCTCCCACTGTTAGCCAGTGTTTCTGAAAGAAGACAGCAGGGAGTCCATCTGGTCCAGGGGCCTTTGTTGGGCACATTTGGCTCAGCGCATTTGAAACCTCCTCGGCTGTGAAAGGCTGCTCCAGCATGCTCTTCATATCTTGGGTCACTTTCGGCATCAGGCCCGCCAAAGCACTACCTATTTGGTCTTGGCATCAGGCAATGAAATCATTTTAATTGCCTTTAAATGGCACAATTTTGCGTTAGCATCCATTGCATTTGCATGTCATCATTTGTAGTTTAAATTATTTTTAAAGCCCTACCAACAGTATTCCCTTTTTCTGATAAGAAGAGACTTTGAAGCTACACATCTAGTCCTTGACCGAAAGATAAAATTATCTCACAATATACTTTGACAACTATATCTATAAAATATATATTAAAAAAAAGTGTATTATGTAATTATGTCATATTTGTCATTAGTAATGAATATCAAATGATAATTAGGTCGCCAATGACTCGTAATTCATTGACAACTTATGCGCCCAATAACTTTGGGTGAATGAGTTCGAGTCCCAATAATAGCTAAGACTTAATAAGAATTTATTTGACTCCCCACTTTAGGAGTAAAATAAATTTTCCTTCAATATTAAGTAAGTGTTGTTGTTCGAGCTGTGTCATACTAAAATCATAAAAAAAGAGTCCCGATTACTATTTAATTGTAACATATCAATATTTGAAAAAATAATAATAATTAGGTCATAAATTATGTTCTTGTGGTTGTGGGTTTCATGGGCTTTGAAGGCAGCTGGGCCTTATATCAAATTGACATGTATGCATGGATAAATTTCACTACACACCCATTTAAATCGACAAATTCTGAGCTCAGAACGTATGATTTATGAACAAACTCGAGAAATTTTCTTGAAGGACCTTAGCAAAGCAAATTTTCATTAAAATAGAAGCATGGTTGCGGGGTAAACACGTCATTCAAATTGCACAAATTTACAGCAATTCCAAAACCCAAGTGAAGAAGCACTTTTATTAGAAAGCGCAGAGCTGCTTCATTTTGATAACTCAGCTGAGAGAGTATTGGCTAGAGATGATGTTGTTGTAGGAGACACTCCCCTTGCTCCACCCAAGTACCATTTCTTGATCATCTCAACCACATTCGCATTCTCCACTTTGATTTTTGAGTCCTCCTTTCCTTCACTTGTAAACACTATCTGCACCCACGTTCAGAAATTTAGTCTACAAGCAAATTAAATTAAAAAACATAGTATAATTTTTAAAAATTATAATAATAATAATAATAATAATAATACATATAACATCATAACTAAACGAAGGTGATGAGACAAAAATTAGAAGAATTCTCTCCTCGTAATCTGGAACTTACTACTCAAATTTCAAAAGCAGCTTAGATCACGAGAGAATCAATAACCAGTAGAATTTTTAGTACCTCAGCAGTAGGGGATGTTGCCGGAAAATGATAAGCAATCACAGAGTCCTTCTTAAAATACTTGGATTGGAAGAATTCAACGATTTTCTCAAGGGCAGATTCTTCCTCTTCTTCATATTTGTCAGCTCCGGCCAATCTGTCCCTCACCGCACTTTCTAACTGAACCCCATATTGTGACCCCTTGATCTCCTTGATCACAACAATTCTCAAAAATTTCTCTACTGGAGCTGCATGGCATATACAAATAAAAAAACTTTAAAGAAAAATAAAGTTAAAAAAAAAAAATCAAACTGTATAATAGTTAATTACCAGAGACAAGAGCATCAAAGAAGTCATCATCTTGTGCAAGGGAACTTCCCTGTTTGCCCTTCCACTGTTGCAAGTGACTCAAAATTTCAGGATCCAAGTAGACTCCAATTGCCGTGAACTTGATTTGGAGAAAGTGTATCTCAATGTCTGTTAAACCTGTTGCAAGCAGCAGCACCCCCAACTCAACAAGTTTCATAATGGCCATTAAACACCTCTAAAATGACAAAATTGTTCATAATGAAATGAAATGGATTGATTATTGCCATGACCCAGAAGATTCAACGGCTTGGTGGTGGTGATCTGAGGAGGAAATGGGATTTCATCCACCATTACAACTTCAGTGGCCACTAAATGTTCCACAAAACCAAAATTAGGTCACAGTATTTACGAATAAATATATAGATAGCTTCATTAGCTTGATTAAAAAAAAAGTTGTTAACATAAACTTAAAAGAGAGACTCACTGGTAATCTTTAGTGGGAAATTATTGGAAAATGATGAAGTATGGAGAAAAAGAAACTGATAATTTGATAAAATAAAAATGAAGGGTGAAGCTGATATTTAAGCAAGTGACTGTGTTCTTTAGTTACCATTTCTCAAGCTACCAATCTTTTTCAGTTATGGCACCGGTGTTTGGTGGGAGGCTGGTAGTAGGTGGCAAAAGTTGAATATTCGGTGCTGCGATATTATTATTTAATTAAACTTTCTTCTTCTTTTTCTTTTAATTTATGAAAAATCAGCAGAGATATTCAATTTATACGGGTATATAGTAGATATCTTGACTTTTTTTTTAAAAATAAATATTAGTTGATTATAATACAACATTAGAGGAATATATGTTGAGATTTTTGTTATCTTAAAAAATTGAGTTTAAAATAGACTAAAGTAAGCGGCGAAAGGTAGAGAGGACTATAACTATTTCTCTTGTATCCTATAAGATAAACACTTTTCATATTGATCCTTAACAATTTTTTTTTATTTTTATAATCCATAATAGAATAAACAATATTCATATTAGTGCTTCAACAAAATTCCTATATATATAGAACAGTAGTTAATTTTGTACACATCATTTTAATTTAATCCGAATTAAAATAAGTTCTTAATTTTGTCACTAACTAAAATTTACTTCTACGTATTTAAAGAAAATGTAATTTTTTTTTTAAATATATACATGAGAGGAGAGAAAACTAGAGTGCTACCATCCAAAGGATGTGTTGTTTTTAAGGTTTTAGCAGAATTACAGGGTTTTAAAATTAAAGTAAGTCCCTCGGCATTTTTTGTTTTATTAATTATTTAATTTTTGAGGAGATTCAGCTATCCACGTGTTCAGCTGCCTAAACAAAACAAGTAACAGCCACCCATTCTACCTAACCTACCCTCTCCCCATTTTATTTATTTTTCATTATTATTTATTCATTTTCATTTATAAGATGCCCATTCCAATTCACATTTTACAAACCCATGTAAAATGGAGCGGCTCGGTACGAAGTGGAATTCATCGTTTAATTTTAATACAAGGAGCGGGCCAAAAAAGGGAAAAAAAAAATGCACATCGGATTACTTTGACACCAGATTGTACAAAATAAAGTCGGATTTAATCAGCTTTTTTCTTCGTTACTCTATTTTATCACTCTCGTCGCCTAGCGAGATCTTATACAGATATTATAAATTAAAATTCGGAAGGAATTTATAATATTATAAACTTTTTTTTTTACTGTCTTCTAATGTTAATTTTAACTTTGGATATGTTAATTCTAATTCCTAATTTTAATTCTACTCATCTGATTTCTAGTCTAGGTCAATCTTATTATCTTATTGTAGTCTATATTGAGGTTAATGTCCTTAAGATGAGTATCAATAAGGCTTACTCTATGCTGTTGACTCATGAGGCTACATTGGAAAGTGTATGTCTAATGCTAGTAAGAAATTAAGATGAATTATGCAGCCTATATTGTTCAAGCTGGAAATAATAATAAAAAAATAGAGTAAAAATGGTGACTGGAATAATGATAATAACGGAAACTGGAATGGAAATTTTGGAAACAAAAATGCAAATAGTAACTGGAATGGAAACTTAAAAAACATAGGAGATTATTGATCAAGAAGAGGTGGATTTTTTAAAAGTGGTAATCCTTCTGGACATAATTTAGGAAAAGGTTGGAATGCTAATCAAGGCAGGGGTGGTTTCTATGGAAGTGATGGTTTCTCTAGTCTTTTTAATGGCTTTGGCAGAGAAGGTGGCAAAGGAAATATTATATGCCAAATTTACTTCAAACCTAATCATTCAGTAGTTGATTATAGAGATAGATTTAATAGAAACTTTCTTCCAAATTTCTCAGCTCATGGTTATTTTTTAATGAATCACATCCCTAAAGCTGCCTAAATGGTGAGTTCATAAGGTGTTGCAGATCAAGGCTAGAACTTGGATAATAGAGCCACACATCATCTCATAAATAATGTCCACAAGTTAACTAAAGGTAAACCCTATCTTGGCTCCTAGTTGTTGCTAGTGGGTAATGGTCATGGTCTTGAAATCAAATATACTGGTTGCACTTGCTTCTTAACCTCTTTACGAACCAGTTTAAATCTCAACAATATTTTATGTGTGCCTAAAATTACTAAAAACCTTATTAGCACATCCGAACTTCTCTTAAATAATAATATCATCATTGAATTCTCTTCCAATTTGTGTTTTATTAAAGACAAGATGAAAGGAGCTCTGTTGGCACATGAGATTGCTGAAGATGGTCTCGATAGATTACTGTCACAAGCTGAATCTTCTCCTCAATCTGCAGATCAATGTCTCAATCCTAATTCTATGTTGTCTGTCTTTTCTACCAATAAAGTTGTAAACTCTTTATAAGAGTCAAAGAACCAGTTGTCAGTTCATTCAAATCTT
Source organism: Citrus sinensis (assembly GCF_022201045.2). Classification (NCBI taxonomy): domain Eukaryota; kingdom Viridiplantae; phylum Streptophyta; class Magnoliopsida; order Sapindales; family Rutaceae; genus Citrus; species Citrus sinensis. The sequence continues at coordinate 2,157,414 of NC_068559.1, forward strand.
TTTAATTCTAGTCATTATCCTGCAAGTTTTGTCTTTAGGAAATGAGTCAATCAAATTGTTGCACAACAAATTTGGTCATTCTAATAAGCATACTTTGCTAGCTATAATAAAATTTCTTACTTTGCATTCTGTCAATAATAACTCTATTGATTTTTGTGATGCCTGTCAATATGGCAAGTTACATCAGTTGTATTTTCTTGTTATTGAAATTAAAACTAAAACTCCACTTGAGCTTTTGTATACTGATCTATGGGGTCCAGCCTTTGAATTGTCTATGGATGGTTACAAATATTATATCTCTTTTGTTGATGACTTTACAAGATATTGTTGGATATTTCTTTTAACACTTAAATTTGAGGCCCTTGACACATTCAAATACTTTAAAATTCTTGTGGAAAAATAGTTTTCTTTATCTGTTAAAGGATTACAATCTAACATGGAGGGTGAATTCACAGCCTTTAAATCATTTCTTCAATAAGAGGGTATTTATTTTAAACATAGGTGTCTTTATACTCATGACCATAGTAGTGTAGTTGAAAGAAAACATAGACACATTGTTGAAACATGTTTCACTTTTTTAGCTCAATCTCACTTGCCCCTTTCATTTTGGTGGGAATCTTTTCATACAACCAATTACTTTATCAATAGAAGGCCTACACCAATACTTAGAAATGTCTCACCATTTCACAAGATGCATAATCAACTACCAGATGATCAATTTCCTAGAGTTTTTGGTTGCTCTTGCTTTCCTTTACTCAAGCCTTATAATCAACATAAACTTGATTTTTATATTAAAAAATGTGTTTTGGTTAAAGTCATTTGCATAAAGGCTATCAGTATTTAGACAAATCTGGTAAAGTCTTTATTGCTAACATGTCACATTTAATTAGTCTAAATTTCCTTACACATAATTGTTTTCAAATCAATCTACTTCTGTTATGTTTAATCTTGTTGATCAAACACCTTCTCAAGTTACTTTCCTTCAAAGTTTTATTCTTGTTGGCAGTAACCATGAAGGACCATCAACTATTATCAGTACCATTCTTTTCTTCATCTCAACATTTTCCTACGTAACTTATTCTTCCTGCACATCTAATGATTACCAGAGTCAATGATGGATTTTCAAACATAAAATTTATCTAGCAGTATCTCAAGATCTTGAACCAACTAATGTCAAAGCTGCACTTCAAGATTCGAGATGGTCTTCTGTCATGAAAGAAGAAATAGAGGCCTTGCAAAGAAATAATACATGGACATTAGTTCTTACTACTGCAGCCACTAAAATTGTTAGTAATAAATGGGTTTACAAAATTAAATACAATCTTGATGGCACTGTATCTAAATATAAGGCTTGTATGGTGCTAAAGGGTTATCATCAAACACATGGAATTGATTTTTTTGAGACCTTCAACCTAGTAGTAAAACTTTGTACTTTCCAAGTAGTTTTAAGTTTGGTTGTTATTAGGGGTGGCAATAAAACCCGCCCGGACTTGATCCGGCCCGGACTCGGCTAATCCGGTCCGGGCATCTATAAAAAATGGGTTCGGTTATTGAAATTCAAAATCCAGATGCTTTCGGGTCTGGTTCCGGTCATGGCACCAAAAACTCGGAACTTGGATCCGTGTTCGGGTTTTGATAAGTTAAAAAAAGAAAATATAAATATAATACGCCCAAAATTGAAACTTACTTTAATTTTCTATCATATTCTTATGTAAACACAAGCAGTGCTGCTGGCTGTCGCACCTCCAACTCTCCAACACTCCAAGCTAGCGGCCACCGCTCAACATTCAAAGGAAACACAAGTTGCCGGCTACAAAAAGCAAACACTCCTAACAAACACTCCAAGCCAGCATTGATTGCAAAAGCATCTTATACATCCTGCAAAATCATCATCTGATTGCAAAAAGCAAAAGGTATTGGCTCTTAAGTGCTTTGACCACCACTTGACAGGCTTAGCTCTTGACTCTTGAGTGCTTGAGCAGCATTTGATAGGCCTTACGTGTTGTTATATGGCTATGGTTCTTTGTTTTTTTTTGCCTTTTTCCTTGATTTTGGCTTTCTCTATAATGAGTCATTTTCAAATAAAAAATCTGTAAATGATTTTATTTGCGACAAATCAATTCCAAAACCAGTAGGGCAGTATTTTATCCAGGTAGGGAAAGCCCGGATAAAAAACCTGTGCCCGAGAGGTGCCAGGCCTAACCCAGACCAGATGTGAAAAAATCAGGCTCTAATCTGGGTCCAGGCAGCTGTTTTATTGATCCAGGCCAGTCTCGGGGAAGGCCAAACCCAGACCGGACCCAGGTTTTTTCCAACCCTAGTTGTTATGCATCACTGGCAAATTAGATAGCCCGACATTATTAATGCATTCCTTAATGATGTTCTTACAGAAGATGTATTCATGCACCAACCGGAGGGCTTTATAGACTCTACTTATCCTTTTAATGTTTGTAGGCTTAACAAAGTCTTATATAGCCTTAAACAGGCTCCAAGAGCTTGGTATGACAAGTTAAAATGTTTTTTTATTGGACCGAGGTTTTCATGTATTCAAATCTGATACTTCTATGTTTTTTCAGTATTTTGGGAATGATATTTTACTTGTTCTCATCTATATGGATGATATTCTCATAATTGGATCAAATTCCAAAGTTGTTGAGCATGTTATTCACAACCTCAATTCAGAGTTTGCACTCATAGATTTAGGGGAGTTCAATTATTTTCTTAGCCTTGAGGTCACTCCATTCATGCAAGGTCTGTATTAATCTTACCTATGAATACCACTGATAAACTTCATAAAGGGAAAAGTGCAGTTTTTTATAATCCTTTCTTATATCGAAGTATTGTTGGTTCTCTGAAATATGTTCTTATCACCAGACCTGATATAGCTTATGTTGTGAATAAGCTTAGTCAATTTTTAGCTCCGCTTACTGCTCTTCATTGGCAAGCCTGTAAACGAGTTCTAAGGTATCTTCAATGCACAACACATTTTGGCCTTCAATTCTTCAACTCAAGCTCCTTGACTTTGACTACTTATTCTGATGTTAATTGGGGCATCTGATCCTGATGATCGATGATCCATTGGTGGTTATTTTGTGTTTTTGGGCAACAATCTTATTTCTTGGTCTTTCAAGAAGCAGCACATTGTCTTTTGTTCTTCAGCTGAATCTGAATATAAAACTCTAGCTCTAGTAACTTTAGAGATCTTTTGACTTACTTATCTGTTTCCAGAGCTGAGGATTTCCTTAGTTCATATTCCCACTTCATATTGTGGTAACAAGAGTGCTGAACTTTGGCTAGTAATGCAACGTATCATTCTCGAACAAAACATATTGAGCTGGATATTCATTTTGTTCGAGAACATATTGCATAGAACAACTTCAAATCACTCATGTTTCTAGCTCTGAGTAGTATGTTGACATTCTCACTAAACCCTCCTTTGATACCTTTGCTTATGTTCGAAGCAAGCTTAATGTACTTCCCAGACCTTAAGCTTGAGACGGGATGTTAAGGAATATAATCTTCAAGTGCTTTGATCTATTAATTAACTAAGGGCGATGATTTGGCAACCTAGTCAGCAAGTTAGTTATGAGTCTGTTACTCAGCTATCAGTTTGGTAACAAGTTTATTTGTAATTAACTTCAGCTAGCTCATGCATTTGGTGTGTGTAGAATATTACAGATGTTGATATAAAAAGCCTTGTAATCAAATTCATGATTAATGACAACCATTACTTTCATTTGATCAGAATTTTCTCTCTCGATGCTCAACTTTCTCTTTGCTTTTCCTTTTGCTCTTTTCAACAACCAAATAGTACAAATTAGCTAAATAAACTTTCGTTCTTTCTTCCTTATTATATATTTAAAGTATAATAATGATTCAGATTCTAGCATTTAAATCTCAATTTCAATCTCAACTATTATGCATCTTTAGTGCTCCTTAATCATTTACTACTTACCATATATGTATACAAATTAAAACATAGAAATGATAATTAATGACGAAAAAGAGCAATACTCTAATATGATCACCCAAGAATTTTCCCTAATAATAAATATATGATAATTTCTCTCTATTTAAGCGTTCCAATGGCAATACAACATGCTCATTATCAACGCTTGCATCTTTTATCTGTTACTTATTTCCCTTTCCAAATCTATCGAGATCGACTGCCATGGGGTCGTTGCACAAGGAAATCACAAGCACGATGGATTTGGATGTGCCACTAGTTGTTACAAGCGAGGGAGTCCCCACAGTGACAACAGAAGATGGGTTCGTTGAATTCATGAAGTCAACAGTTTTGAAGCGACAAGAACTCGATGAAACCTTTTACGTACTGGATTTAGGTCATCATTTCTCTCTATTATCATTGATCTCCAACCTTCCGATGGTTCACCCCTACTACGCCGTCAAGTGCTATCCTCGAAACACTTGATGCTCTCGGCGCAAACGTTGACTGCGCAAGCCCTTCGGAGATTGAATCTGTTTTGGCACTAGGTGTTTCACCCGATCGATTGCATTAATTATGCCAACGCGTGTAACCCAATCTCTCATATTAAGTATACTGAGAGTGTTGGAGTCAACTTAACAACTTTTGATTCGAAGGGGGAAGCTTGATAAGATTCGGATGTGGCATTCGAAATGTGAGTTATCGATCCGGATCAAGTCCCCGGTAGATGGTGGAGCAAGGTATACGTTGGATTCCGAATTCGGTGCTAATCCTGGGGAACCTGTGCAACTTCTTGAAGCCGCTGAAGCTTCAAGGCTTCCTCTAATGGGTGTTGCACTCCATATAGGATGCGAAGCCACAAACCTAGCTGCATTTCGGGCAGCTATAGCTGCGGCTAAAACGGTTTTCGCGGCGGCAGCTGGGCTGAACGACTAAAATGCGTATCTTGGATATTGGCGGTGGCTTTGCTTGCGACCCACAGTTCCATGAAGCGGCTTGAATCATAAAAGACGCTCTTCAAACTTATTTCCAAAAATGAAGCAGAAGCTAGATACTTGGGTGTCATTTCAGAGGCAGGCCGGTTCTTCGCAGACTTGGCTTTCACGCTGGCTACTAAAATTATAGGGAAGCTCGTTCGAGATGAACTAAGAGAGTACTGGATTAGTGATGGGAAATACTGATCTTTTGGGTGGCTATCAAATGAGCAAGTGATTACTAAGTGCAGAACTCATATTTGTACTTCCGCCTCCAGCAATAATCAGACTACCTACAAGTCGACGGTGTTTCGACCAACGTGTACTGCAGTCGGTAAGGTTTTTGCGGGCCACCCGTTACCGGAACTTGAGGTGAACGATTGGCTTGTGTTTCCCGATAAACGTGCCAATACACTGTTTGTGGAACCAATTTCAATGGATTTAGCAATGCTGCCGTTCGAACTTAAATTTTCCGTTCGAATCCAAGCTCATACAGCTTGTGAATATGAGAACGAGGTTATACTATTGCATGGGTTTGCAAGTGAAGTAACTGAAGAAATAAAAAAATAGATAACTAAATAAATAATGTGCTTCTGCACAATTACAAGTGAGTAAAAAAGGTATGGAAGTCTTCGTGATTGTTGTCGGCTTTTCTTAATTTCTTTATTTTAAATAAGGTATTATACTATTAGTATTATCTCTTCTCTCCTCTTGATTTGATTTGAGTATTTATCTGACTAAATATAATTATATCTTAATTTGTGTGTTTACCTGATTAAATCATATCATTGATGGTTAATAAATAAAAATAAAATAAAGAAATAAATATCAATATACATAATGGAAATTTACACACACTTAAAGTGGCATTGAGTATTATAATCTATATTTTGAGCATTTCAAAATAAGAAAAATATGAAATTATAAAAAAATTTAAAATTTTAACTAAAAGGCAAATGTTATCGTCATAATTTTGTCTTTTCTTTATCATTTTCCTTTAATATTTCACTTACTAAAAAACAAATCATTATCTTAGAAATGACATCGTTGTCTCCAACACTTTACCCAAACCATCCACCCAAATTCGACCAAGCAAAAATGTTCATTCTCGTGACCTTTACGAGTCGGGGTGGGCAAATAACCCGACCTGATAAAAAAACTTTGAGTTTGGATAGGATACGAAATAAGAATCATACTTGATCTGGTTGGATTTTGGCCAATCAATCTGATCGGGTCAAATCTAATCTGATCCAAGTCACAATACACACAAATATAAATTTTTTATCCGGTCCAATTTGAACATAACTCAGATTAGATCAGATCGCATTATAAGTTCTGGTCGAGTTCAGATTACTATTTTTCGAGTAATCTTCGACCTTGAAACCCCATCAATCTGATCTCAACCCTAATTTACCCCCCTTATTTTCGACGTTTCCCTCTGGATTGCTCGAGAATGCTCCAATGAAAACTATTCGAATGTTACAATTCTTCAGTTTGTTTCAATGAATGTTTCCTTTGTCCCAAAATATAATAAAATAAAAGAGAAAGAGAAGATGTCATTGAGAAAAAGAAGAGAAAACAAGAGAAAATGGCATATGGGCGAGAGGGAGACTTGTATCGAGAGAGGAACGTGCTACTAGTTAGAGACAAATAGTACTGATATATTGAAGAAATTAAAATAATTAAATAACAAATAAATTTACAAATTCTCAGGTCCGGATTTTGACAACATACAGATGTTGGGCCCGAACGTAGCAAAATGTTAAGATAAGTCTCGTACGTAATTTATTTTTCGTTAACGGATAATACTGTAATTCTCAATTAATTAGCCGGGTACAACTCAGCAGGCAAACGGGGCTTTGCACGAGCATGCAGTGGCTTAGCCATTAGGAGGTCGCATTTTGACTCGGAAAGGTCAACCATCTCCTCATCCGATGGTGCGCTCCAATTAAAACCTTGAAGAAGCCTTGCCAAAAGCATTACAGACATCTCGGACCCAAGTGCCATGCCCATGCAACCGCGTCTTCCTCTGCTGAATGAAAGGAATCTTAATTCTGTTTCCGCCAACTCTACTTGATGATGATGATCGTCCACTGAACCAATATGACGTTCAGGTATGAATTTCAATGGATCTTTCCAGACGTTAGGGTTCCGGCCAAGCCCTATTCGGCTCAGCAGAACGTGACTGCCTTTGGGAATGAAGTAACCGGCGATAGTGGCATCGCGAGTTGAAACATGAGGCAGGTTAAACGGTGCCACGGGATGAAGGCGAAGCACTTCCCTTAAACAAGCCTTGATATAATTGAGCTGCGGGACGTCAGATTCCTGAACAAGTCTTTCTTTTCCAACAACTCTATCGATCTCCTCTGTTGCTTTTTGGAGAATTTCAGGCTGGTTGATCATCTCCGCTATTGCCCATTCTGCTGCATTCGATGGATTATCCACTGTTGCAAGTGTCAGATCCTGCAAGTACGTACATATGTTAATTTATCGATCAGTTAATTTGTCATTAAAATTCGAGACCGCGACCTGATTATATATAACATGAGCAATTAATAATATAAAAATTAATGTATTAAATAAACAAGATATCCAACGTACCATGCATTGAGATTTGATCTCATCTATGGATAACAATGGAACCCCATTTTCATCATTTGCTGAAATAAGAACATCTAGCAAGTCCTGGTCCTTGTGAGCTTCCTTTTTGTTGTCATGATGACGTCTCCGTTGGTGTACTCTCTCATCTATAATGGAATCGTGATACTTGTTGGCAGTTTTCATGGCCGCACTTACAATTTTTTCATGGCCTTCTAGATCGAAGACTCTCATCCAGGGAACGTAATCTGAAAGAGTGAAGGAATAAAGGTGTTGGAGTGCAACGAAGAGTGATTCAACGTGTTCTTCTTCTTCAAATCCGGGGCCTCCATCTTCTTTTCCTTCGCCAAAATATCTCCTGTTGAACATCATCTTCCGAATAACGTTCCCGCAATAATGGCGGGTTGCAAGTCTTACATCTACAACTGTTGCGGCAGAAGCACTTTTGCGGCATTGGTTATAAATGAATCGAACAAGATTGTCAGCTTCTTCTCTTCTCTTAGAGATTAAGGAGTTAAGTCGGGCTGAGCTCAACACGTGAGAAGCAACCATCTTTCTCATTTTCTTCCATTGTTGACCCCATGGCACGACTGCCACTGACAGGAATCCACGGCTAGAGTACTCTGTCCCCATTGTGAGCGGCCTCGTTGCAAAAATTGAGTCGTTATCTTTTAGAACTTCCAAGGCAATTTCTGGGGAAGTCACTGGAATCACATGAACATTTCCAAGCCGGATGCAAGAAATGTTGGTTTTAAGTTCTTTCATCACACTGTGTATCCATTTGAAGGCCGGCTTATTCCTCCAAATCTCTGGAAGGTTTCCGACTATTGGCCACGCAGCCGGGCCTGGGGGCAGAGGTGGTTGCTTCATTCTTTTCTGGTCCGTACTCTGCTGGACAAATTCATTCATTTTCAATCAAATTAGTTTATATGTTGAATAAAAATATACAATTATTGTTCCTAATAAATAAGTAAGGGAAATCGAAAAATAAATATAGTATACCTTGAACAGTTGATTCTGAACGAATGAATACATGTCCATCACATACTTCCGAATAGTTTCGGATTTCAGCTGAAAGCTTATTAGTGTAACAACGGCAACAAGTAGTGTCACCCGAACAATATATGTGGATTCAAAAATGGGATTATCTTCAAGATAAGAAAGGAAATCCATAATATTAATGAAGGCAATTTTTTGATTCAAGAGTAAAGCAGAAAAGCAATTAATATTCTTGATCGATATCGATTGAACGGAGAGGAGGCTCTCTCTATATATAACATTGTGCAGAGATCGGGATGATTGTAATGAAATTTCACAGGTTGCTTCCATTAATTTTAAATAATGGTTACTCAGTTCTCTGCTCAGACTTTTTTATTTTATTTTTTTAGTTTTAAAAACGTGGCAGTCAGTGTGGACTTGGTCACTTACTGACGCTTTCACACAAGCTGAAATATTATAACGACTACGAAATTAATAAATTATTTAAAATTAGGCCTTCTTTGTATAGTAACATTTAAGCCACAACTTTTATAACAAAAATTATAATATAAAATAAAAATTAATAGTGTATAATAAATTTAAATTTTAAATAATAATTTTGAGTAAATTATGAAAAATATTATAAATTTTTCATTGTATAAATATGAAATTAAATTAACATAACTTTCAAACTATTAGTTATACCAAATATTTTAATATTGTACTTAAAAATTATAATTGTCCGTACTAAACAGGATCTTAAGCCTATAGCAATTTCTATTGGTCAACATTCAATTTTGTCAGTTTGCCAAAAAAGTATTTTATTGCTTTCATATTGAAATTCTAAATGAGGGGAATATATTCCATGATTTCCTCCCAATTTTTTTAATTATTTCAAAAATAGCAGCTACATCTGTAAAACCATGGTTAAATCAAAATTAGCTGAAAGCAATTCTTGATGTGATTGAATAAAGTGGAGGCTCTCCATGTTTACCGAATTTCAATTCACTGGAAAAGACTTATCAATGAAACTACCCCTTATTTACTTTTGAAAAAACTAATGTCGGTATAGAGAAAATCGCATTTACCCATATTTTGCAAAAATTTTAATTAGTTGCATTTTATTATATTAAAAAAGATTTATAATGCAATGAGTTTGCAAAATAAATCCATGAGGCAATAGGTTGGGTTGAGATGCATTAATTCAAACAATGTTTCATAATTTAATCATATTACTTTACAAAACTGGGGGGCGCAAAAATAGATTATCAATTAACATTAAAATTGACTGACTAAATTTTAAATATTTTTATCATACTAACTTTTTAGTATATGATATCATGGCAGATTTTTGAGAATTCTTAAATAAAAAGTTTTTAGTACTTGTGGAGTATTGCTCCTTAACTATTCATTATTTGCCTCATGTGTGTGCATATTAACATGATTGTTAAAGCATACAAGAGGCAAGGAATGAATGGAAAAGGAGCAATATTTCAAGAGCACTTAAGACTTTTCTCTCAAATCAATAGAAATTAATCATTGTGTTGATGTTTGGTTTTTTATTTTTTATTTTTTAACCGTGATATTAAATCCGGTCAATTAATCTCAGCAAGCACCAATAATCACTTTAATTATCATTTTGTCCTTAAATAAAATTACTCAAAAGGATAAATAGGTATTATCATCCTTGTATCTGTATTGAAATACTTCTTTGCTGCTTCTGGAACATTGCTTCTCAAGTATTCACTCTTGCCACATGTGTATGCATATTATCATGGCTGTTAACGTATACAAGAGGTAAGGAATGAATGGAAAATGAGCAGTATTATAAGAACAACTAAGACTTTTTTCTCAAATCAATAGAAATTAATCATTTTGTCGATGTTGGGTTTTCTATTTTTTTATTTTCTTTAATCGTAATATTAAACCCTGTTAATTAATCTCATCAAGCACCGATAATCACTTTTACATTAATTATCATTTTGTCCTTAAATAAAATTACTCAAAATGATAAATAGGTTATAAAATTAATCAAGGGTTCCTGATACCTTTTGGGCTTGTATCCTAATAGTACTCGTACCTATATTGAGGACATGAGTTAAAATTCCAAAAGGCTTATCCCTTAAAGTAAGGGTGCATTTCACCCCATACATACATTAATGAGAGTAGAATTTCGAATCTCAACTTCTTCGAGGAGACAAAACAGCAAAATCCGATCCAATTTATCGTAATCGATTAGTTAACATGTTGGTTAACCGTATTCTAAAGTGCTCATGCTAATTTGCATTTTCAGTAACTAACTTAACAAAAGCCTTAGACAAGGATAGCGACTGAAGAGGAAGTAGTTGTCGTATAAACTGGAGCTAATAATAAACGACGATATGGTATACGGTTGACCCAATAATTCCCCAAGGTCAATGATATGACAAAACGGGAAGGGAAGATCTAGGGCTGTCTGCTAGGTCCAACTTGACTGCCATTTTCTTGAGCTCTTAAGTATTCCTGAGAGGGTCCTGTAACCTGTTGCAGCTTGCTGGCTTAATCGCTCAACAGAATCTGGCTTAACGACAACATAAAATAGAATTATTATGCACACCATTTACAGGGTGGTTTATTCTTATAAATGAAATTGTTGGGTGAAATATTTCCTTCGAAAATTAGATTCAATGCATATATGTCTGCTATTGTTCTTAATTTCAAAATCAAGATTGAGCCTTGCCCTCGTTGATATTTTTCTCAATTAGCGACTGCTAAGTGTCAAACTGCTAGTAAAAAGCGTAAGTGACATGAATACCTGAGCAATTTGCTAGAAACGTGAAAAATGGGGGGATATGCAAATTGTGAACATTGAATCTCCCTTTGTTAATATTAACGTCATGGAATATGTTAACATCATTTAAAACTTCTATATGATGGAATTAATATAATTATCTGAATTCAACTTTGGCTCAATGGTGACCAAGACAAAATTGCCAGTTGATTAACTTTGAATAATGAATTGATCTCTACTAGATACAATGTATCAGCTTAAATGTTCAATTTTTTTTTTTTCACGTAAGTTTCCGTTTCTCGATGTAATTAGGATAAATTAATATTTTTAAGTGATAGGCCTGTTAACAATCAAAGTCCACTCCTGGGTGCTTTCCCATAATTAAGAAATTGACCACATTTACTGCTTTTATGCTGCGTTTATTTTTTGAATTGGAGTGGGAATACTGAGGAGTGGGAATACTGAGGAGTGGAAATTCTTGGATTAGAAGTGTGGAGTGAGAGTGAGAGTATGGTGTTTACTTAGACTAAATGAAAATATGAATTGTCAATCAGAATCCAAATTATTTGTTTATTTTGTCTTAAATTGAGAGTAAATTGTTTTAAATTACAATTTTATTCTTATGTATAGAATTATAATTTGTAATTAAAAAATTAATAAAAAATATATTTAGAAAATAAAATAAATATTTTATTATATTTATAAATTAATAATAATTACTAATATTCTTAATTATGTAAATCATAATTTTTTTATTAATTTAAATTTAAATTATGTGAATAAAAATTATTAATAATAGCAACACAAATGAAATATTATTATTGATAATATAGTACAAAATTAATATTTTTTTAGAATAAAATATTTATTATTATTAATTAAATAAATAATTAATATTTATTAAAATTAATGTTTAATATTATTAATTTAAATATAATATTTATTTATTTTTATTTTATTAAATTTAATAAAATAAATATGATATAATTATTATTTTTAATAAATATGATATTATTTATTTATTTTATTAAATATTATTTATTTATTTTTATTTTAATTATAAGGATAAAATGGGAAGAGGGGGGAGTGGATTCCCACTCCCACCTCCCCCCATGGGAGTGGGAATTCCACTCCCTACTCCAAAATTAAGTGGGACCTACGGATTCCCACTCCCACTCTCCCCTTTTTTAAAGTAAGTAAACACTGAAGTGGGAGAAATCCACACTCCACACTCCCACTCCAGCAAGTAAACACTACCTTAATTAATTCGATATGCATAAAGATATGCCGAAGCCTATTTGCTAATTGTCTTTATATTAAATAAATAGACATATTCCATATAAATATTTTAGTGCATAAAATAACATTATATATACTTTTCACAATATGATGTCATCCATACATGTGCCACTTAGAGAAGCTCACACCACATGCCAGCAAAACGAGACAAAACTAGAGATGTTCAATTTACCATAAAATTTTAAAGTCGGTTTTTTTGGGTTACGAGAATTTAATATTAACAAAATCTATCAGATAGATTTAAAATAGTTATTCAAAATAATTTGCTTTGACGCCTGATTCCCAACGTTCTTTCTCCGCTTAACTTTCTGTCAAGTCTAATATTTCATTATTACATGTTATTTAATATTATATTTACATGTAAAAATATTTTATAATGTAGTGATTAAAATTACGGTGTAGTAATAAACATAAATTTGATAAATTACATATAAGACTAGTAAATAGAAAATAAAATAAATTAATTAATGTAGGAGCGGAAATTGGTGTTTTAAACTTGTAAAGAAAACAAACACTTTGTAAAAATCACATAAAAATTATAAATAAACATTAAACTTTAATTAAACAAAAAATAGTTTATTCATTTAATTTAATTAAATAAAGAAAAATAATAACTCATAATTGCAAATAAACAAATTATACTGAAAACAATTGGCATAAGTTTCATTGAATTGATTTAACCATAAATTCTATATTTATTATGAGTAATGATACAGCCACAAACTCTTGTACAAACTTATTTTGTACAAACTGATGTGGCATTAATTCATTGGTTGAATGAAAATATAAATTAATAAAAACAAATCATGTGGGCCAAGTGATATTAATTCAACCAATCTTATCATGCCACATCAGTTTGTACAAAATAAGTTTGTACAAGAGTTTGTGGCTGTATCATTACTAATTTATTATAGGCTATTTATATTTTTTTTTTCATTTCTATTGTGTTACTTGTTAACTAATACAAGTTAAACAAAATTCTTTTTCCTGAAGTAGATCTAGCCAAAACAAAATAAAAAGATATTCATATATTACTGTTGAAAACAATAAACTTGTTTTACATAAATAATTCATTTAAGTGGAATGAGGTATTGAGGTCTACATACCCTTTAATCACTATACTCCATTATCATGGTCCTACCATGTTATGTTCATGAAGCATCTAATTAAGTGGAGATTAGCTTTACACTTTGGATGCCATTAAAGGATTCCTTTAGAGCATGTTAGGTAAAGTGGTGCCATGATGAAAGCTTGATGGAACATGTTAGGTGATGTGTGTTGTTATGATTATGTTTGTATTTCATTCACTATAAATGCCTATGCCATTTGTGTTGTATACATTAAGTATAAGAAGCAAAATAGCTTCTAAGAGTAATTTGTGAAGAGTGTGTGAATTGTTCTTGTAATGTTTTCGAGCTTTCTCTAATAAAATTTGTGTTTTATTCTTCAAATTCTCCAACAAAGTGGTATTAGAGCTAGTGTTTGATGCTATATATAGCCACATAGCATATCAAATCGAAGATCTCAACGAGAGTAACGCGACGCCGTAAAAATCAGCTTAATCGGAGTCCAAACACACCCACACTCGCTGCCGGAAGTTTTCTGTCCTAAAGTTGAGTCAACTCACTGAGTTGAACCAAATTGAACCAAACCGAACCGAACCGACCCAGACCTGAGTTGACCAGAGTTTACTGTTAACCACAGTTGACTGTTGACTGTTGACCGATGTTGACCAAGTTGACCATTGACCGAAAGTTGATCCGAGTTCCTCCCATAGCTTTTTGACGTTCCGGATCCATCCGTGCATTTATAATCTCCAAATTCTCACTCAATTTGTGAGTTATGGCAAATGATGGTATGATGTCATTTCAAGTTCCACAATTAAAGGGAAGTAAGTTCGACAACTAGAGTATCAAAATGGAGGCTCGATTGGGTGCAGATGACATATGTGAAGTTGTGGAGAAAGGTTTTACTGTGCCAAAAAATGAAGTTACTTTAATTGCAGTGCTAAAGGAGAATTTAAAAGAATTAAAGAAGAAAGAGAATAAAACAAAGTATCTCATATTTCAATCATTAGATGAAGATACTTTTGAAAAGATTGTTGGTGCACCTTTTTCAAATGAAGGATGTGAGAAGTTAGAGACCTCTTACAAAGGAGCAGAGCAAGTAACGAAGGTTCGTCTCCAAACATTATGAAGAGAATTTGAGTCCTTACACATGAAGGCATCCGAGTCGATTTCTGACTATTTTACTCGGGTTGTGACCATTTCCAATAAACTAAAAAGAAATGGTGAGGAGTTAAAAGAGGTAAGGATCATTGAAAAGATACTTCAATCAGTAGATTCGAAGTTTGACCATATTGTTGTGACAATTGAGGAAACAAAATATTTGGAGGCAATGACGATTGAGCAGCTTCAAGGAATGTTGCAAGCCTATGAAGAAAAATTGAAAAATAAGAAATGAATTGAAGAACAACTTCTCAATATGGAAGTTAATCCAAAGAAAATAGAAGAAAACTCCAACAACGGGAGAATGCAATATATTTGAGGAAGAGGTCGTGGTCATAGACGAGGTTGGAATTTCAACAACAACAACTCCAAATATGCAAAAGGAGAAAACTCAACCAGAGGACGAAGCAGAGGTAATCCAAGATCGATGTATGACAAATCCCAAGTACAATGCTATAATTCTCAAAAGTTTGGGCATTATGCTTTAAAATGCAGAGCTCTAAGTACCAGAATTGATGAGAGAGTAAATTATATTGAAGAGAAGAATTGTGAAGATGGTACACTTTTACTAGCAAGTAATGACACCAGCGGAGGTCAAGAAAATACATGGTATCTTGACATAGGTGCTAGTAATCACATTAGCGAAATAGAAGCATGTTTGTGGAACTAAATGAATATGTGAATATCAATGTTGCTTTTAAAGATGATTTAAAAGTACTAGTGAAGGGTAAAAGTAATATTCTTTTTCGTGCAAAAAATGGTAGCCACCAATTAATTTCAAATATTTATTATGTGCCTAGTATGAAAAGCAGCATCCTCAGTTTAGGTCGACTCTTGGAAAAAAAGACTATCATATTCACTTAAAAGATTATAGTTTTTTTCTAAAAGATGACAAAAGAAATCTAATAGCAAAGGTGAAAATGTCGAAGGATATAATATTTCTTTTAAATATTCAAAATGATGTTGCAAAGTGTCTCAAGGCTTTTCACAAAAATCCAATATGGATTTGGCATCTTCAATTTGGATATCTCAGCTTTAGTGGACTAGAGCTAGCTACTATAAAAAAAAAACATGGTGAAAGACTTACCTTCAATCAATCATCCTAATCAACTTTGTGAAGGATGTTTACTTAGCAAGTAGTTTAGAAAAAACTTTCTAAAGGAGTCAAACTGAAGTGCTCGGAAGCCATTCGAGCTTATTCATACTGATGTGTGCGGTTCATTCAAGCCAAGCTCCCTTGTAAAAGTAACTACTTTTTTTTTTCATTGATGATTTTTTAAGAAAAACTTGGGTGTATTTTTTGAAGCAGGAGTCAGAAGTCTTTGAAGCTTTTAATAAGTTTAAAGCTGCAGTGGAAAATGAAAGTGGATACCAGATTAAAGCCATGAGATTTGATCGAGGTGGAGAGTTCACTTCTAATCAATTCATAGAATTTTGTGAAGTAAATGGAATTTGACACCTTTTGACAGTTCCAAGATCCCCCTAACAAAATGGTGTTGTAGAAAAAAAGAACAAAATCATTCTCGACATGGCAAGAAGCATGCTCAAGAGTAAGAGGCTACCTAAAGAATTTTGGGCTGAAGTTGTTGCATGTACAATCTACTTATCCAATTGATCACCAACAAGAAGTGTGTGGGGTAAGGCACCACAAAAAGCATGGAGTAGAAGAAAGCCCGGCATCGCTCAACTGAGAGTTTTTAAGAGCATTGCCCATGTACATGTACCAGTCGAGAGAATAGCCAAGTTGGATGGAAAAAGTAAAAAGTTTATCTTCATTGGTTATGACAACAATTCTAAAGGATACAAGCTATACAATCCAAACAACAAGAAGATCTTGATCAGTCGAGATGTAATTTTTTATGAAGAAAGAGAATGAGATTTTGGCTCTGATAAAGACAAAGTTATGAGATTAAAAAAAGCTCTTTATGGGTTAAAGCAAGCACCAAGGGTATGAAAGAGCAAAATTGACAAGTATTTTCAAGAAAACAGCTTCACTAAATGCCCATATGAACATACTTTTTATGTCAAAGAAAATGATGAAGATATTTTAATTATGTGTTTGTATGTGGATGATCTCATCTTCACTCGAAGTAATCCAAGCTTATTTAAAAGTTCAAGAGAGTGATGATTAAAGAGTTCGAGATAATTCACATCGGATTGATGGCATATTACCTCGGCATTGAAGTCAAGCAACAAAAGGATGACATTTTCATTTATGAAGAAAGTTATGCAAAAGAGATACTTAAGAAGTTCAAGATGAATGATTGCAATCCAATAAGCACACCAATGGAGTGTAGAGTTAAGCTATCCAAGTATGACAAATGAGAAGAAGTAGATTCAATTTTTTTCAAAAGCGTTGCTAGAAGTCTGTGTTATTTGACATGTACGAGACCTGTCATCCTTTATGTTGTTGGACTTGTGAGTCGATACATGGAGAACCCAAAGATCACTCATTTTAAGGCTGCAAAAAAAAAAAAAATTCCTTCGCTGTATCAAAGGTACAATTGATTTCGGCTTATTGTACTCATTTTTTAATGACTATAAGCTTGTTGGATATAGCGACAACGATTGGGGTGGAGATGTAGATTATTGAAAGAGAACCACCAGATTTGTGTTCTTTATAGAAGATAATGTTTTCACATGGATGTTAAAGAAGCAACCAATTGTCACACTTTCCACTTGTGAATTTGAGTAAGTAGCTGCTACATCAAGTGTTTGCCATGCGATTTGGCTTAGAAATTTGCTAAAGGAGTTGGGTTTGCCACAAGTAGAGCCAAACAAGATTTGTGTGGATAATAAGTCAGCAATTGCTCTATCCAAGAATTCAGTTTTCCATGATCGAAGCAAATATATCAACGCTCACTATCATTATATAAAAGAGTGCATCACAAGAAAGAATGTACAACTTGATTACGCGATGACAAAAGATCTAGCAGCTGATGTGTTCACCAAACCACTCAACGTAGAAGATTTTATCAAATTCAGAAACATACTTGGTGGTAATTTTTATTGTGGAGAAAATGTTATAACTATAAAATAAAAGTTGTTAGTGTGTAAAAATATGACTTTTAAATAATATATTTGACAAAATAATAAAGTTATTAAAGGCTTTTCATCATCTAAGCAGTGGATCAAATTAATTTAACTTCTATATTATAGTAGCTAGTGTTTACCAAACATTGTAGTGTTGTACATTTTAAGGTATAGCTGAAAAAACAATAATTGTCTAACTTCAATACCAAATAAGGCCTTTAAAAGATGCAAAATCACCTTATCTTCCACTACCTTTGAAAAACTTGAAAAGAATAAATTTTCAAAATTAGTAAACATAAAACATAATCAATATTATAATCAGTTTTTACTTTATACTTGTAAGTTTTTAGTTTTTTTTCAATATCTTTTATATTATTTTACTTATTTTACTTTCTATGTACAAATTTTAGGTGTAATCTACAAAATTTATTTTTATTTTACAATTAATGTTGATTTACAAGTTTTGTGTTGCATTTGTAAGTTTGAGTTTTAGTTACCAATGATATACTAATATATCACTCCATTGTCACACTAAGTTATCATTCTATTGTTAATTTACTTATTTTGTCTTCTATTTATAAGTCTTATATTTTATTTTTACACTTAATGTTGATTTTTAAGTTTTACATTACATTTGTAATTTTTTGTTTTGTTTACCAATAATATACCAATTTATCAATTAATTGTAAAATAAAAATAAATTTTGTAGATTACACCTAAAACTTGTAAATGGAAAGTAAAATAATATAAGAGGTATTGAAAAAAAATAAAAACTTCCAGGTATAAAATAAAAAATGATGAAAATAAAGGTGCAAAGTAATATCAATTCTTAAATTTTATTTAGGTAAAGATGAGAATAAATTAATGATTTAAGGATACTTTAATTTGGAGAATATTTTTTTGTAATATCATCTAGACTTTTTAAATTAAATAAAAAGCTAAAAAAATTGGCTTGATGACTTAATGACTAAAAAATTCTATTAAGTTGAAAAAGAAACAGATTTAATTGATTGAAATTAAGTCAATCAAATTATTAAGTAAAAAAAACTAACGGCTCCTTAATGTTGATATATAAGATTTATGTTAAGTTTGCAAGTCTTATATTTTGTTTACAAAGATTACGATTAATTATGGTATTATAAAAGTTTGACTACAGTAGAAAGATATGATCGTAGGAAAAGAGATTTTATGATCATTTTTGAAATTAATAAGGTCTATATGATCACTAAGACAAATGTTAGAAGTCGAGATTTTTTTTCCTATACTGTAAATATTCTAATATTTCGTGGTGAATATTTCGTCAAAGTAAACGTGATATGATTTGAGATACTGTCATTACTATACTGTGAATATGATATATATATATATTTTAAATATTGATTACACATCAGATTACTGTATTACACAAATATTTACAACTCTATTAGAGCAGACATTATACTGATATTTACCATCAGATATATATATATATATTTTTTAAATATTGATTACACATCAGATTACTGTATTACACAAATATTTACAACTCTATTAGAGCAGACATTATACTGATATTTACCATCAGATATATAACTTGGGACTTATATTATTACATTAATTTTATGAAGTACATGCTCAGACATATGACCCTCACATACGAGAGATGTCTCTACTTCACTCGTATTTCATAAGGGAGAAAGACTTACAAATTAACTCTACACAATTTTTATTTAATTGAGGGAGATTGAGTCTATAGAGGCTCAAACTATTATTTTTAATCCTTCTTAACTTTGAGGTAGCGGTTCACCACTGCTAAAGCCGAAGTGGCTTGTGAATATGATATTACTCTTTCATTGATGACATTCGGTGTTGATCATGGCAAAACGCTATTAAAAATTGAGAAAAGAAATGATGCGGTGTGTTTCGGCAACTCCTTAGCACTTATATTTCCGTTGACGAAGACTATATGTTCTTACCTGTATTTCCAAAAAATCGATCATGCCTAAACTTATTCATCGCGAATAAACTCCACTAGTTCTTATGGTCAATAATAGATATTTTTTTTTATTTGATGGTCAAATAGCATTTGCTTGAATACTTGACTATCAGTAATTTTACTCTGAAGTCTGAACCGTAAGTAACCAAACTCCCATGCATGCCGTAGGCCCGTAGCTAGTCAATTTTCTGAATGTAGGTCAGGGATTTCTTTTTCTTAATCAAGTACATGTTCACTTTCATTTAATTAGTAATTATATTACCCTTTTACTTATTTTATGAATTATTTACAATATAAAATTTATGCCGTCGTTAATCCTCCAACCACCGCAGTTGCCACTAAGCGGTCGATTCCATCGTCAAAGGAAGCACACAGACAATTTTCCCCCGAATGACTGCTGTTGCTGACTGCTGACCGAAGAAAAATCAGCACTTTATTATTCTTTGAATATTCCACTTCCTATCAAAAACAGACAAATCACGCGTCAGCACGCATGTGCTGGTTATTGGCGACCTTCCCAGAACTTGAACCGTACCTCCCATTCCCTATAAATAACATAACGAGAGCGTCCTCTTCATTCAGTCCGTCATCAACAATATATAAAATTACATTTTGCTTTGACAGCCACCGCTACTAACACTTTGCTTGCTTGTTTTTGAGCCCGAATTTAAATACAACCATTATGGAGTTCCTTTCCAATCCTCAAAGTAATCCCATTTTTGAATCCACATATACTGTTTTCGTGACGTTAATCGTTGCCCTTGTTGCACTAACGAGCTTTCAGCTGAAATCTGAAAGTATTCGTAGATATGCGAAGGACATGTATTCATTTGCGCGTAATCAACTGTCCAAGGTATGTGTGTGTATTTCGGTTTCCATGATTTACTTACTTATTAGTAACAGTAGTTGTGCATTCTTATCTAAAATAGATCATATTAATTAAATGTTTTGAAAATGAATGAATTAATCAAGCAGAATAGAAGAAGCAGCGAGCAGAAAACAATGAAGCAGCAGCTAACACTGCCTCCAGGCCCGGCTGCGTGGCCAATAGTCGGAAACCTTCCAGAGATTTGGAGGAATAAGCCGGCCTTCAAATGGATACACAGTGTGATGAAAGAACTTAAAACCAACATTTCTTGCATCCGGCTTGGAAATGTTCATGTGATTCCAGTGACTTCCCCAGAAATTGCCTTGGAAGTTCTAAAAGATAACGACTCAATTTTTGCAACGAGGCCGCTCACAATGGGGACAGAGTACTCTAGCCGAGGATTCCTGTCTGTGGCAGTCGTGCCATGGGGTCAACAATGGAAGAAAATGAGAAAGATGGTTGCTTCTCACGTGTTGAGCTCAGCCCGGCTTAACTCCTTAATCTCTAAGAGAAGAGAAGAAGCTGACAATCTTGTTCGATTCATTTATAACCAATGCCGCGAAAGTGCTTCTGCTGCAACAGTTGTAGATGTAAGACTTGCAACCCGCCATTATTGTGGGAACGTTATTAGGAAGATGATGTTCAACAGGAGATACTTTGGCGAAGGAAAAGAAGATGGAGGTCCCGGATTTGAAGAAGAAGAACACGTTGAATCACTCTTCGTTGCACTCCAACACCTTTATTCCTTCACTCTTTCAGATTACGTTCCCTGGATGAGAGTCTTCGATCTAGAAGGCCATGAAAAAATTGTAAGTGCGGCCATGAAAACTGCCAACAAGTATCACGATTCCATTATAGACGAGAGAGTACAACAACGGAGACATCATGACAACAAGAAGGAAGCTCACAACGACCTGGACTTGCTAGATGTTCTCATTTCAGCAAAGGATGAAAATGGGGATCCATTGTTATCCATAGATGAGATCAAATCTCAATGCATGGTACGTTGGATATCTTGTTTATTTAATACATTAATTTTTATATTATTAATTGCTCATGTTATATATAATCAGGTCGCGGTCTCGAATTTTAATGACAAATTAACTGATCGATAAATTAACATATGTACGTACTTGCAGGATCTGACACTTGCAACAGTGGATAATCCATCGAATGCAGCAGAGTGGGCAATAGCGGAGATGATCAACCAGCCTGAAATTCTCCGAAAAGCAACAGAGGAGATCGATAGAGTTGTTGGAAAAGAAAGACTTGTTCAGGAATCTGACGTCCCGCAGCTCAATTATATCAAGGCTTGTTTAAGGGAAGTGCTTCGCCTTCATCCCGTGGCACCGTTTAACCTGCCTCATGTTTCAACTCGCGATGCCACTGTCGCCGGTTACTTCATTCCCAAAGGCAGTCACGTTCTGCTGAGCCGGATAGGGCTTGGCCGAAACCCTAACGTCTGGAAAGATCCATTGAAATTCATACCGGAACGTCATATTGGTTCACCGGATGATCATCATCATCAAGTAGAGTTGACCGAACCAGAATTAAGATTTCTTTCATTCAGCAGAGGAAGACGCGGTTGCATGGGCATGGCACTTGGGTCCGAGATGTCTGTAATGCTTTTGGCAAGGCTTCTTCAAGGTTTTAATTGGAGCGCGCCATCGGATGAGGAGATGGTTGACCTTTCCGAGTCAAAATGCGACCTCCTAATGGCTAAGCCACTGCATGCTCGTGCAAAGCCCCGCTTGCCTGCTGATTTATACCCAGCTAATAATTAAATGATGTTAACCGTTCTTTATGTTATCTTCATTCTTTAATTTAATGTAATTCTTCATTATCTCACGATTTATCTATCTTGAACGCTTTGCCATCTCGAAATAAATATTTCTCTCTCTCCATCCTTATCCAAGTACAATTTTATGAAATTTCTATTCTTCTGTGCTGCCTTTTTTTTTCAAGTAAACAAACATTCATCAAAACAAACTTAACAGAGATTTCTCTTAGTACAAATGAATTTGTAGGACAAGTCAGGTTATTATTTATGACCAGATCAATGTCACTTCTGCATTCCCAATAGGAAATTGGCACTGTTGATTGAAAGATAAAAAAAATCCTTTGTTTTGATGAAAGCAAATCCAGAAACTCAAAACGACAGAGGATCTTGTGTTTTGAAGCTGGAATCACTTAAGCCAAACGATAGAGATATGTGCGTTTTGATGAGCAAGTTAAACACTCTTCAGAACGATATACAGGTAGGAGTGGGCAAAAAAAGCTGATTAATAAAAAACCGAATAAGTAATATAATGAAAATAGTAAAACCAGTCAGTTCGGTTTAAAAAAAAACGAACTGAATAACAATCCAATAATCCCTAAAGTCTAAACTAAACACCACTTATGATCTTCAGCCGAAACCGAATGCGTGACCTTCAGCCGCCGCTGCTCGTCCCCGCCGCTGCTCGTCGCCGAGTCTTCGCCGCTGCTACCACGTACTGCAGTCGCTGTCAACAAAAACTCTCAGCCACGTGCTGCAGCCGCTGTCATGTGAGTTTAGGACAAGTGCATAGAGACATGCGGTCACTTGATCTGCTCTGTGAGCCAATAGTTATATTAATGTTGGTGGAAATAATTAATTAATTGCTAAAGCTAACAATTAGATTATTAGCACTCCACCTCCACTTTCTTGACAAAGTGAATTTGTGTAGGTGCAAAGCATTTTCTTCTTGCTGTTGTTTATTGTTATTGTTATTATTGCTGCTATTGTTATTATGATTGATTGATTATGATTGATTTATGCACAAGGTAAGAGCACTTTCTTCAATGAAGATGTTGAACTTTTCCAACAGGCAAAAAAAAAAAAAAAAAGACCAAGGTGTTGAGAAATATGAAAGGTCTGATAAAGCTACTCATGCTTGTATTCTACAGAGGGTTCAACCAATTTCCAAAAACCTTCATCCAATCCATTTTATTGTTTGCTTGCATAATTCATGTGATTGAAGTGATTTTGAAATTTTTTTTTTTGGGATAAATGTTTATAGCTTTATATGTCACTGGACCCATCTAATATTTTCAGATTTTAAGAAAAAAAAATATAGAAAGCTATTTCTCATGTTCACATGTTAAACTATCTTGTGGTGACATGAGAATTCAGAACTATAGTGTTCGAATGGGTGAAAAGGTGATTTTATTATAGAACTTTAATACTATTTTTCTGTTTGAACAAATTGCTAAAGTTAATTCATGAATCATGTAGAGTATATAAAAGTTAATTCATGAATCATGTAGTATAAATTGCTAAAGTTACTACTCTCTTAATAAATTATGAATAGATATATCTCCTTAATATTAATAGGATAGACATATTAATATAAACGATCACAAATTTGAGTTGTGCCGCAATGTCATAATATTTTTTATTTTATAATCCCCAAGATTTTTTATTTGTTGTTGCTGTTGTGTTGATTTGTTGCTGCTGATTTTTGATTTGCCACAATTTTGCATGAATGATTTTGTGTTTGTGTAGAATGGAAAATTATGATGAGGAGGAAGTGCAAGAGGTGGAGGTTGATGATGGGAAAAAAAAGAAAAATGCCTTTGAGATTAAATGTTTGGGCTCATTTTACCAAACTACCTTGTGGAAACAAAGGAAAATGTCATCATTGCCGTAAAACCTTTGCAGCTAATAGAGGAAATACCACTAATTTGAAGAATCATTTGGATAAATGTAGGTCATATCAAGATGTGAAGGTTGAAGGGGATCTGAAGCAACAAATACTTTTCCGTCAAAAGGGAAAAGATAAAGATGATGGAGTTGTTAAAGTTAGTGGCGGGTTTAGTCAAGAGGCTTGTAAAATGGCACTTGTGAAGATGATTGTCAAGGATGAATTACCTTTTAGCTTTGTGGAGGCTGAAGGGTTTTTAGAGTTTATGCAAACTTGTTGCCTAAGATTTGATGTGCCATCGCGAAGAACAATTACAAGGGATATTCTTGAATTGTATCAGTATGAAAAAGGGTTGTTAAAAAGTGTTTTGGGTGCAAGCAAGCAAAGGGTGTGTATTACCACAGATACATGGACATCAATTCAACTGTCTAACTACATGGTCATTACTGCTCATTTTATTGATGCGGAGTGGGTGTTGCACAAAAGGATTCTTAGTTTCACACCTATAGCTAATAATAAAGGAGATGGTATTGGGAAGCTAATTGAGACATGTTTGATTGATTGGAGGATTTAGAGGTCGTTCACAATTACAGTGGACAATGCAAGTGCCAATAAAATTGCAATAATTTATGTGAAGAAGAAGTTAGCAAATTGGAGTGTGAATTCAATGGTTTTGAATGGTTTATATATGCATGTGAGGTGTTCGGCACACATAATAAATTTGATTGTGCAAGATGAGTTGGCGGAGGTGAATCATTCAATAGCTAGTATTCGCAATGCAATAAAGTCTGTTAGATCCTCTCCAGCAAGATTGCAAAAGTTTAAAACATGTGTTGGTAGGGAGAAAATCTCATATGGAGGGCTTATGGTGTTGAATGTGCCTACTAGATGGAATTCAACATATTTGATGTTGCACAAAACGGCTGTGTTTGAAAAAACATTTGATAGGATGAAGGAAGATGATCAACATTATGTTAATTGGTTTGTTGAGGATGAGGGTGAAAAAAAGAGGGAGGGGCCACCGAGCGATGACAATTGGGGAAATGCAAGGAGGTTAGTCAACTTTTTATCGGTTTTTTATTATATGACCTTGAAATTTAGTAGCTCTCTTGATGTCACTTCCAATGATTACTTAAATGAAATGGCAAAAGTTCTAATTCATTTGAAGTCACTTGCTACTTCTAGTGATGATTTGTTGAGGAAAATGGCCAAAAAAATGGAACAAAAGTTTGCTAAATATTGGGGTGATTCTTTTGATTAGGTTAACATGTTATTATTTGTAGCAATTGTGCTTGATCCTATATGTAAATTGGAGTTTGTTTTAGTAGCATGTATGAATTTAGGAAGGTTGAAGAATTGAAATCTAACATTAAAGAGTTGTTGATGAAGCTATATAATAGCTATATTGGTGGGAGTGATGTGAGGAATAGTGGTGGTGTTTGTTTTGGTGATATCCATGATGGTAGTAGTGGTGGTGGTGGTGGTGGTGGTGGTGCTAGTAGTAGTATAATGTCAATTGATCTTTTTTCATCTTTCAAAAGATGAAGCAAAGTTCAAATGATGACATTAGTTCAAAAAATGGTGTTGAAAAGTACTTGACGGATGCTAATGAGAGTACTAGTAATGCCCATTTTGATATTTTGACTTGGTGGAAGTTGAATGGGCATAGGTATCCAATTTTGTCTCAGATTGCCAAGGATGTTTTGGCAATTCCAATGTTTACTGTAGCTTCGGAATTGGCATTTAGCACAAGAGGGCGTGTTCTTGATCCTTTTAGAAGTTCTTTAACTCATAAAACTGTTGAGTCATTGATTTGCACTTAAAATTGGCTTCGCTAAACTCTATTAGTAGAACAGATAATACAACCTACTTAGGAGGAAACTGAATTCTATGAAGTCATTGAAGCAGGTAATATGTTACTACTATATTTTGATATATTGTTTTGGTTATTTCACTCTTAACTAATCGGTCTAATATTTTTGTTTAATTTGTTAATGTAGAATTTGGTAGGCCAATAGTAGCTCAACAAGAACAAGCAACTGAGAGGAGTAATTGGGATTTGGGAGTTGATTGATGTTTATTGCTTTTGTAGTTTTGTTAAAGTTTAAAAGACTTTTTGCTTATTTATTTTGATTTGAACTTGGTATTTGAACATGTTATGTGTTCTTGAATATACTTTGAGACATATTTTGATTTTTTGTTTGTTAACTTTTTATGTTTGTGGTAGATTTATTAATTTAAGGTTTTAAATTTAAAAAAGCCCAAAATAAGCCCATAATCGAAATAATTGAACCGAATCGAATCGAATTATTTCAATTAATCGAATATTTGATTATTTCGATAATTTGATTAATCGCGATTATGATTTTAAAATAATCGTAATCGAACGATTATGAAAAATTTAGTAAAAAACCGAACGGAACCAAACCGCGCCCACCCCTATATACAAGCTTGCCATTTACCCTTAAGTGAAGCATGCGAACATCACGTGCTTGTATCCAGCTCACAAGGTTCGTTAAATGTCGTTAAAGCATTAGGAACTCACGTGAGTTGCTGGGGAAGTTCTGGGTTTGTTATGAAGCTGTTATGAAGCAGCTGATTCTGGTGCAACAGATTCAAAAGGATAGAGAGTTGTAGAGAGAGAAAGGGCTGGAATAAATAAGCAGTCTCGATCTTGTGTAAAGGCTCATAGCATTACTCTGTAAATCATCTTGAGAATCAATCAAAGCTGGTCATATTTGCCCTCCCGTGGATGTAAGCTAGAGAGATCTAGCTGAACCACGTTAAATCTCTCTTGTTTTTTGTCCATTCTATATCTTTTGTTTTCTTAATTCTAGTCGGTTAATTGTCACATTCCATTGATTAATCTTAGTCAAGTTCTTCAGTTATCAATCTTGAAGCATCTTGATAAATTTGGTTGGTGATCTTGGGTAGGATCTAAGGTTGCTTGATTTGTTTATAGCACCTTAAGTTCTACATCCTTCAATAGACCGGATAATATAAAAGAAGTAACTGTTTGAATTAAACCTGATTCTTCTGAATGCGTGAGATTCCTTCTCGTCTTCAACATTTTCTCCGCAGATTATCATAACTTGAGCGTGTACTTGCGAAGGCATTCCAATGTTCTTGTTAGTTTTGTGTTTAGTGAATTCTAGTAAATTTGGATATGGTTTTCTCTGTTATGAGTGAAAAAATAGCTAAAAGTCTCTTCTTAATCCTTTTGACTTGCATTTATAGATCGAAAAGAGTGGACTCAACGAGAGATTTGATTTTAGATATAAATCTCTATCTTTTCTTGTTTTTGCTATATTTTAAACCATTAGATTTTATAACCTTTTTTTGGGTGTGTTCAAGTTTTCTGACATATGATGTTATTAGTGATCATGTGTGCTTATTATTACATTTTTTTCATTAGATCAGCAACCTTTTCGGAGTTTCGTATGGCTTGTTGTGTAATTTTTTATGTGATCACATCTTAGTTTTACTCTAATTTGGATCCGGAGTAATCTCACTTGTTCTTAGATATATTTTGTAAAATATTTTTAGACATATAGCTAAATATTTTGGCACTTGCATTTGCTATTTTCATTATTTATTTCTATATTATATTGCTTGTTCTGTCTTTCACTCTTTTTTTTTTTTGCAATATTTTTGCTACTAATGTTTTGAACGATTAAAGTTACTACCCTGTGCCATTTAACTAGACTGTTGGTCTTATTCACGCACATCAATATTTTGGTTAATGTTGCTATAGAACGCACACCAACAGGTTCACCCCAAGGATTCTTGAAATTGGATAACACATTAACTCCTTTTTGTTTCTATGATAGATTTATTTTCAATTGAGTTTGTTGTAACCTCTATTTCACTCAAGGATTTTGTGTACATATAAACTTCCCCATAAACTGATTGTTATGAAGAATTGTTGTTCAATGTACCATAGGAATACCTTTATGGCTTATAACGAAATAAATTAACTGGTACAGCAAAAACTGGAGCATGAAATTGAAACCACAAAAAAAAACTATGAAATAATTTAAGGTATGTGCTTCTTGGCAGTGAGAAATAGAGATGTCATGGCCCATACGTGGATGAATTTTTCTATGATATCATAAGCCTAACTCATACTCAAAATATAGTTCTTTTTCTCAATTGACATTGGATGATTTTCCTATCATCCCTAACTACATGCAGGGTGGTCATTTTTATTAGTCCCTCTCATCTAGTAAAATAGTGTGAGTCCACTCTTACAAGATTTTGGTTATGATACTATATAGAAGTCCATGGCATAATCCTTATCATATGAAAAGGATTATATAAATATCTAACGATTCATTACAACTAATATGAGATTTTTCTCTTAACACCCTCTGTCACGTGCAAGTTGGCATTTCTACATAATCCTTGTCATATGAAAAGGTAGCGTGATTCAACTTGTGGATGAGTTTGGTATCGATAGCACATAGAAGCTTGTGTCTAATTCACACTCAAAATTCAGCTTATAAATTGAACATTATCTCAAACTTATAAGAATTAAACAGGCCAAAAGTAAGTTGTCTTATATGAAACTACAAATATTTTTCTATAGTACATAATCTTATAAATTTAGTAAAATTTTATTTGGCCCATTTGTCTGAACTCGGAACTACCAAACTTAGTTTACTCAAAATGATCAATTTATTGAGATTTTCCTATTGTGTAACACATATTAAAAAAAAAATTGGTGCTGCATGTTTCAACGACTCGTCTGAACTGGCCTTCCCATATATGATATAATTAATACATTATAGTCTTCCCAGATAATTATTCTAAATTTTTCATAGTAAATTACTTGATAACTTGCATAGTTTCCAGTCAAATTAGACCGAAGAAGTAAATATAATTCCTTCCCATAGATGATATAATTAATACATTATAGTCTTCCCAAATAATTATTCTAAATTTTTCATAGTAAATTACTTGATAACTTGCATAGTTTCCAGTCAAATTAGATCGAAGAAGTCAATATAATTCCTTCAAAAAGTTAAAAAAAATTACGTTCTTGGTAATTACACTGCTTTCAATTTTATCAAGCTGACAACTAGGAAATAAATGTCTACGAAGGACTCAATATTAAGTGAATAATCAACTCCACGTGTTCTTGTGGTCAAATAATATGTGCTTGAATACAATTGAGTTAACAAGATCTATGCCATGACTAAATGTGATCTTTCTGATCTGTACATTAAACAATGAAAAATTATATTCAACCCATCAATTAGCGAGACTCACCTCAATCCCACCAAAGCGATTTTATTGTGCAAAATTTTGCCATCAATTCAAAAGTTAGAGTAATTTTATTATTATTTTAACTTCTGTTTACTCTTTCATATGGGATTGCTGGGGTTGGAGTGAGCTCCTTCTCACTATCATTACTCTAAATTAACCAATTCAGCTCTCATGCATGCCCACGTCAATTTTCTTAACGCAAGTGACGGGTTTGATTTTTCTTAATAAAGTTTTCACTTCTATCAATTCTACACAATTATTTCAAGTATAATATATTGTATATATTTGCTTTACTTCGACATGTTGATCCTTTTCTTATGTATAAATCACATTGTAATCATTAATTATTTCGGGAAAGAGAAACAGCAAGAAGTTTTTCCATAACCAAGAGTTCAGAGATTCATTGTTTTTAATTGCATCAAGATTCAAGCCGACAACTTAGAAAGCGAAATGTTATAAGAGTCTCAACTTCACCGAATAATTACTATTTAATGCCACTAGTTCTTACTAAATTATTAGTTCTTGACTAGTTGAAATCTGTACCATGTGTCTAATGGATATTGCTCAGCATATTCAACCAATCCCTTGCCCATATCATTTTTTTACCCTTTCACTTAGTACAAAATTAGCCCTATACAAAACAAATGCAGCCAACCACCGTTGCAGTGGCCGGCCGTCGATTCCCTCAACCAAGCACTATAATATAGACTTTAGGCAAAAATATATTATTTTAAACGACGAATACAATTTCGGTGGCTAAAACCTTTGTCATGACGATTTATTTTATGCCATACAATTAACTATACCTTGACTAACTTGCAATTTTCAGATAATTAAATATACCTTGACTAGCTTGCAATTTTCAGAGACTAAGTTTGAAGTTTTTTTTAAAAAAAAAAAAAAAAAAAAAAAAAAAAAAAAAAAGGCTTCTTGTTGCAAAGCGCATCGTTTTCATGTAGCTTGAAGCAATTAATCACCTCAGGCAAGTACAAGTTGTACAACGGCGACAAGGTGCAAAAAAGGATGACCAGTTCAAATTCACAATTAATTGGTCACTCCAAATGTCGCATCACTAAGTCTTTTCCCACAATTTTCAGTCAACTCCCTTCTACCAACCATCATCTGACTTGTCGTTGGCTCGAATCCACCAAAAGCCCTTAAGAGTGGGGTCCGCCTAAGTTACATTCAGCGTAACTTACGGCTGACCCCCAAAATATCAATTAGCCCCATATGCTCTATATTATTTACAATTTATTCATAAGAATTATAAAATTTTTTGTCTTGTAAAATGTCTTTGAGCCTCTTATACTCTGTTTTATTTTATTGAAACCTTTATTAGAGTACTAATTCACCCCCTATAATTTTAAATTTCTAAAATACCCTCCATTTAATTAAAAAATATAATAATTATTAAATAGATTATAATTATAATAATATAATCTAATTAAATAGATAATAATATAATTATTATAATTATAAATATAAATATAATTTTTAAATGGATTATTATTATTATTAACAACAAGAATAAAAAGTATTATAATTAATTAATCTATTAACAATAATTAATAATAATTTTTAGTTAAAATGCCAATAATAATAATAATTAACAATAATTACTATTAATAATTAATTTTTGAACAATAATAACAATAACAATAATTAAAATAAAAAATAATAATTATAATAAAATTAATTAAAGATTTTATAATAATTTGTTACTATTTAACTCATTCCGATATTTATTATAAGACAAAATAATCACATAAATGATAATATAGTTTATTCTAATTACGATTCATGCAGTTCAAGTAAATAAATTGTTTTAATTCCAATTCTTTATTTTAA
Organism: Citrus sinensis; assembly: GCF_022201045.2. Taxonomy (NCBI): domain Eukaryota; kingdom Viridiplantae; phylum Streptophyta; class Magnoliopsida; order Sapindales; family Rutaceae; genus Citrus; species Citrus sinensis. The sequence goes on from NC_068559.1 coordinate 2,188,864, forward strand.
TTATAGTTATTCCAATTCTAACTCATTATGTTTCCAGCTAATTTCGATTCATTTTTAATGAATGCACTATAAAATTGTAAATCAATTTATATTCAATTAGACCACTCTATATTATTTACAGTTTTTTTATAAGTATTATGAATTTTATAGTGCATTCACTAAACATGAATAAAAATTAACTGAAAACATAATAAGCTAAAATCGAAATATCTAGAATTCAAATGAGAAATTGGAATTAGAATAATTTATTTACTTGAACGGCAGGAATCATAATTAGAATGAGTTGTATTACCATTTATGTGTTTACTTTGTCTTAGAATAAAAATCAGAATAAATTAAATTGTAACAAATTAGTATAAAATCCTTCATTAATTTTTATCATAATTATTATTTTGTATTTTAATTATTGTTATTGTTATTATTATTCAAAAATTAATTATTAATAGTAATTATTGTTAATTATTATTATTAATATTTTAACTAAAAAATTAATAGATTAATTTATTATAATACTTTTTATTCTTGTTAATAATAATAATATTAATAATAATAATCCATTTAAAAAATATAATTATAATAAACAATTATTATAATTATAATTATAATTTATTTAATAATTATTATATTTTTTAATTAAATGTAGGGTATTTTGGGAATTTAAAAGTATAGAGGGTAAATTGGTACTCCAAGAGTTTGATTAAAATAAAACAGAGTACAAGGGGTTCAACAAAATTTTACTAGACAGAAAGTTTTATAATACTTATAAATAATTGTAAATAATATAGAGTATAGGGGGCTGAATAATATTTTGCGCCGAAAGAGTGAAGATGTGGAAGTGCGTTAGTGGTTCTAGGATATCGACAAGAAATTAATTAAGATACCAATATAATGTTTGGTCAAATTTTTAGCTTTCCTTTTTATCTTTTAAATCTGGCAAAAAGTATCACAATAAAATATATGGGTTATTTTAAGGGACCTCCCCTAAGGTTTAGTGTATTTACAGTCAGATAGAAAGTATGCATTTAATTACAGGGATCTCCCCTGACGTTAGTATTCAAATACGTATGGCATCAGTATGTAAGGGTAAATGTGTAAAAATATATTTAAAATAAAAAAATCAAAAGTGCGATGATTTTGTTGATTCGGCCCTTTCATAGCCCTTCAAAGGAGCCAACATCATCGGAACCCTCACCGCTCTCGACACCAAAGTCCGCTGGTGGTCCTGCAATATCTTCTCAACCCAAGACCACGTGGCAGCCGCCATTGTACGTAACTTTGCCTCCGTCTTCGCTTGGAAGGGCGAGACCCTCTAGGAGTATTGGTGGTGCACGGAGAAAGCTCTAGACTAGGGTCCCGGCGGCGGCCCAGATCTCATCATTGACGACGGTGGTACGCCATGTTGTTGATCCACGAGAGAGTCAAAGTTGAGGAGATCTACGAGAAGACTCGGAAGCTACCCGACCCGGCCTCCACTGACAACGCCGAGTTTCAGATTGGTTGTACCAGATGCAAGAAAATGGAACCCTCTTGTTCCATGCCATCAATGTCAATGACTCTGTCACCAATAGCAAGGTAATTTACTTTGATTTGCTTCAGATCTCAAATTCATTGTCACACTAGCACAAAGTGAGTGGCACATGATCTCAAAGAAAAGATTGAAAATGAGGACATGATTAGGTTCGAAGACACGGTATCGGTAACGATGAGCGTAGTTTTCAAAAAGAGCGCGTACGTGTTTCGACAATTTGCATGCTTATTCGTCAACCTAATTTTAGTTCTGACGTCGGCTCTCTGATACTACGGCATGCTCCAACGGCGTCGATCCACTGTGTTATACGGCAGTAGGTACCACAATTACTTCCCCACGTCATCATCAATGGTTGCCGTTCGACATGATCGATAGATCATTATTTTAATCATCTTCATTTTTTGACGTGGTTGATGATCCATTTTATTGTTTTGTTTTCCATCGATGGTTTGATGAGAGCTACTGATGTTATGATTGCCGGAAATGTTGTTGTTGTTTGCGGTTATGGTGATGTTGGCAATGGTTGTGTTGCTACTTTGAAGCAAGCCGGTACTTGTGTAATTGTAACTGAGATTGATCTGTACTAGGATGTGGTTTAAATTTCGTAGGAGTGTGTGTTTGGGTGGTGGGAAAGTTGGAGGAAAGAAACAGATTAGTTTCAGTTGATTGCAGACCATTTGGGATTTGAATAAGGTTATGGATGGGGCTGTGTGGATCTTTTTGTATTTGATGTAGTTTTAAAGTTTTGCTTGCTTTGCTGCATCTTGTTATCCTATTGTTTACTGATGAATAATTAAAAAATGTTTTTGTTTGGAGGTCAAGAAAAAGTGAGAGGAAGTGAGAGAAAATTTCAATGAAAATGGAGAACCAGTCTGAAAAAAAAAACTTATTATTTTGAGGGGAATAGTACTTTTGTAATTTTAACGGTCTACTAACAGTCAAACTAATTGGATACTAACGGTAGGGAAGGTGCTTGTAATTACGTGGATACTTTCTATCCGACTGTAAATACACTAAACTTCAGGGGAGGTCCCTAAAATAACCCTAAAACATATTTATCTTGCTTAGCTTTGTTTGGGCTACTTATTGTACCAAAAAAAAAAAAGATATTTATCTATTCTTCAAATTATTCCCTTAAAAAAAAGAGAAAAAGAAGATTTATGGCTATAATAGCCATTATATATATAGTCACAGCGTAAAATCTATCGAATGCATAAACTATGCTTTTCTTTCTTTTTTCTTAGAGATCACTCCTCCACTGTCCACCCACCATCGTCGCACAATCCATCGATTATTCTATCAACCAAGATAACAATCAATCCGCCCATCACAGCCAATATTGAAGATGTGAAACCACCTTGAAGGAATGAAGCATGACTACATAAAAAAAAAATTGATAAAAGAAAGCAAGATATAATAAACTGTGAGAATAGAACCAGAATAATGATAATCTTAATAAAATGATAATTTGAATTTTTCTTTTCTTGTTGCCAATATTGAATCTCCCCTCTAATTAATTAACTATCTGTGGAATATATTCCTTTCACTAGAAGTCATGAGAACTTCATCAAGGAATTAAAATAAGTTTTGTAATAGACTGTTGGTCAGTGATGACCGAAGACAAATCGCCACATGACTAATTTTAATTCTTAATATGGATACAGACGAATTATGCGTCAAGTTGCATGTCGAAAACGTTGTTCATGAGTTTCGTTGAACTTGACAACCCCGTACCACCCTTCTATATATAATGACGAATGGAGAACCCCCTCTTCATTCAATCAATATCCATCAAGAATAATATTAATTGCTTTTTTGTTTTGATAGCCACAAATCGTTTGGCTTTACTCTTGAATCCAAAAAGTGCCTTCATTAATATTATGGATTTCCTTTCTTATCTTGAAGATAATCCCATTTTTGAATCCACATATATTGTTCGGGTGACACTACTTGTTGCCGTTGTTACACTAATAAGCTTTCAGCTGAAATCCGAAACTATTCGGAAGTATGTGATGGACATGTATTCATTCGTTCAGAATCAACTGTTCAAGGTATACTATATTTATTTTTCGATTTCCCTTACTTATTTATTAGGAACAATAATTGTATATTTTTATTCAACATATAAACTAATTTGATTGAAAATGAATGAATTTGTCCAGCAGAGTACGGACCAGAAAAGAATGAAGCAACCACCTCTGCCCCCAGGCCCGGCTGCGTGGCCAATAGTCGGAAACCTTCCAGAGATTTGGAGGAATAAGCCGGCCTTCAAATGGATACACAGTGTGATGAAAGAACTTAAAACCAACATTTCTTGCATCCGGCTTGGAAATGTTCATGTGATTCCAGTGACTTCCCCAGAAATTGCCTTGGAAGTTCTAAAAGATAACGACTCAATTTTTGCAACGAGGCCGCTCACAATGGGGACAGAGTACTCTAGCCGTGGATTCCTGTCAGTGGCAGTCGTGCCATGGGGTCAACAATGGAAGAAAATGAGAAAGATGGTTGCTTCTCACGTGTTGAGCTCAGCCCGACTTAACTCCTTAATCTCTAAGAGAAGAGAAGAAGCTGACAATCTTGTTCGATTCATTTATAACCAATGCCGCAAAAGTGCTTCTGCCGCAACAGTTGTAGATGTAAGACTTGCAACCCGCCATTATTGCGGGAACGTTATTAGGAAGATGATGTTCAATAGGAGATACTTTGGCGAAGGAAAAGAAGATGGAGGGCCAGGATTTGAAGAAGAAGAACACGTTGAATCACTCTTCGTTGTACTCCAACACCTTTATTCCTTCACTCTTTCAGATTACGTTCCCTGGATGAGAGTCTTCGATCTAGAAGGCCATGAAAAAATTATAAGTGCGGCCATGAAAACTGCCAACAAGTATCACGATTCCATTATAGATGAGAGAGTACACCAAAGGAGACGTCATCATGACAACAAGAAGGAAGCTCACAAGGACCAGGACTTGCTAGATGTTCTTATTTCAGCAAAGGATGAAAATGGGGTTCCATTGTTATCCATAGATGAGATCAAATCTCAATGCATGGTACGTTGGATATCTTGTTTATTTAATACATTAATTTTTATATTATTAATTGCTCATGTTATATATAATCAGGTCGCGGACTCGCGGTCTCGAATTTTAATGACAAATTAACTGATCGATAAATTAACATATGTACGTACTTGCAGGATCTGACACTTGCAACAGTGGATAATCCATCGAATGCAGCAGAATGGGCAATAGCGGAGATGATCAACCAGCCTGAAATTCTCCAAAAAGCAACAGAGGAGATCGATAGAGTTGTTGGAAAAGAAAGACTTGTTCAGGAATCTGACGTCCCGCAGCTCAATTATATCAAAGCTTGTTTAAGGGAAGTGCTTCGCCTTCATCCCGTGGCACCGTTTAACCTGCCTCATGTTTCAACTCGCGATGCCACTATCGCCGGTTACTTCATTCCCAAAGGCAGTCACGTTCTGCTGAGCCGAATAGGGCTTGGCCGGAACCCTAACGTCTGGAAAGATTCATTGAAATTCATACCTGAACGTCATATTGGTTCAGTGGACGATCATCATCATCAATTAGAGTTGGCGGAAACAGAATTAAGATTCCTTTCATTCAGCAGAGGAAGGCGCAGTTGCATGGGCATGGCACTTGGGTCTGAGATGTCTGTAGTGCTTTTGGCAAGGCTTCTTCAAGGGTTTGAATGGAGCGCGCCATCGGGTGAGGAGAAGATTGACCTGTCCGAATCAAAATACGACCTCCTTATGGCTAAGCCGTTGCGTGCACGTGCAAAGCCCCGGTTGGCTGCTGAGTTGTACCAAGGGTACGATTAGAATTGAGGTGCTATAACTTTTAAGCTACAGTTCCTGTGGAAAAATCGATTACTATAAAAAAAAAGTTAGTAATATATAATAAATGTAAATTTAAAACAATAATTTTGATAAAATAATTAAATATATAATAGATTTCCATTATACAAGTGAAAAATCATATCAATATAGCTTCCAAGATACAGCAGCTAGTGTTTACCAAATATTTTAGTCGATCTCAATCTCAAACGCACCATAATAATTAAATGATGAGAAGTTATTTAACCTCATATTAAAATTCTTGAATTGTATATGTTGTTAACCGTTCTTTATGTTATCTTAATTCTTTAATTTAATGTAATTCTCCATTATCTCACGATTTATCTATCTTGAAAGCTTTGCCATCTCGAAATACATCTTTCTCTCTCTCCATCCTTATCCAAGTACAATTTTCTGATGTTTGTATTATTATGTGCTGTGTTTTTTTTTTTTTAATAAACAAACGTTCATCCGTGGATACTCTTAGTACAGATGAATTTGTAGGACAACTCAGGTTATTACTTGTGACTAGATCAATGTCACTTCTGCCTTCCCAATAGGAAAATTGTTGACTGAAGGATAAAAAATCCTTCAATAGACTGGATCATAACATGAAAGAAGTATCGATTTGAATTAAACCTGATTCTTTTGAATGCATGAGATTCCTTCTCGTCTTCAACATTTTCTCTGCAGATCATCGTAACTTGAGTGTGTGCCTGCAAAGGCATTCCAATGCTCTTGTCAATTTTGTGTTCAGTGAATTCTAGTAAATCCGGATCTAGTTTTCTCTTTTTTGAGTGAAAAAATAGCTAAAAGTCCCTTCTCAATCCTTTTGACTTGTATTTATAGATCGAAAAGAGTGGACTTAACAAGAGATTTGATTTTAGATATAAATCTCTGCCTTTCCTTGTTTTTGTTATATTTTACACCATTAGATTTTATAACCTTTTTTTTGGGTGTGTTCAAGTTTTCCATACGTGATGTTATTAGTAATCATGTGCACTTATTATTACATTTTTTTCATTAGATCAACAATCTTTTCCGAGTTTTGTATGGGTAGTCGTGTAATTCTTTATGTGATCACGTCTTGGTTTTACTCTAGTTTGGATCCGGAGTAATCTTACTTGTTCTTAAATATATTCCTTAAAATATTTTTAGACACATGGCTAAATATTTTGGCACTTACATTTGCTATTTTCGTTATTTATTTCTATATTATATTGTTTGCTCTGCCTTTTATTTTTATTTTTTTCTTTTGCAATATTTTTGCTGCTAATGTTTTGAATGATTCAAGTTACTACCTTGATGCCATTTAACTAGACTGTTGGTCTTATTTAGGCACATCAATATTTTGGTTAATGTTGCTATAGAATGCACACCAACAGGTCGAGCCCAATGATTCTCGAATTGGATAACACATTAACTCCTTTCTTTTTGTATGATAGATTTATTTTCAACAGGGTTTGTCGTAATCTCTATTTCACTCGAGGATTGTGTGTACATATAAACCTCTCCAGAAACTGATTTCAATGAAGAACTGTTGTTCAATGTAACGAACTAAATTAACTAGTACAAGAAAAACTGGAGCTTGAAATTAAACCCAAAAATAATAATAATAATAATTTAAAGTTTGTGCTTCTTTATAGTCAGAAATAGAGATGTCATGGCCCACTCATGGATGAGTTTTTCTATGATATCATAAGCCTAATTCATACTCAATATTTTTCTCAATTAACATTGGATGTTTTCCCTATCATCTCTAATTACATGCTGATTGATCATTTTTATTAGTCCCTATCATCTGGTAAGATTGCGTGAGCCAACTCTTACAAGATTTTGGTTATAATACTATATAAAAGTTCATGGCCAAACTCATACATAGTAACTAGTTCAAGAGTCAAGAATTACCTTAGGGTTATATAAATATCTAAAGGTTCATTACAACTAATATGAGATTTTTCTCTTAACACCTTCTATTACGTGCAACTTGATCTTTCTACATAATTCTTATCATATGAAAAAGGTAGCGTGATTCCACTTGTGGATGAGTTTGGCATCGATAGCACATAGAAGCTTGTGTCTAATTCATACTCAAAATTTAGCTTATAAATTGAAAATTATCTCAAACTTATAAGTATTAAATAGGTCAAGACTAAGTTGTCTTATATGAAACTACAAATATTTTTCTATAGTGCATTATCTTATAAATTTAGTAAAATTGTATTTAGCCTATCTGTCTGAACACGAAACTAGCAAACTTAGTTTACTCAAAATTATCAATTTATTGAGGTTTTCCTATTGTGCAACACATATTTTAAAAGAAAAAAAAAATGGTGCTACATGTTTCAACGAGTCGTTTAAACTGACCTTCCCATATATGATATAATTAATACACTACAGTCTTCCCAAATAATTATTCTAAATTTTTCATAGTGAATTACTTGATAACTTACGTAGTTTCCAGTCAAATTAGAACGAAGAAGTCAATATAATTCCTTCAGAAAGTCAAAAAAAAAAAAAATTGCGTTCTTGGTAATTACAGTGCTTTCAATTTTATCAAGCTGACGACTACGAAATAAGTGTCTAGACTTCAACGAAGGACTCAATATTAAGTGAGGAATCAACTCCACGTATTCTTATGGCCAAATAATATATATATTTTTTTATTTAGTGGTCAAAGAATATATGCTTGACTACAATTGAGTTAACAAGATCTATGCCATAACTAAATGTGATCTTTCTGATCTGTACATTAAATAATGAAAAATTATATTCAACCCACCAATTAGCGAGACTCGCCTCAATCCGACCAAAGCGAATTTATTGTGCAAAATTTTGTCATTAATTCAAAAGTTAGAATAATTTTATCATTATTTTAACTTCTGTTTACTCTTTCATATGGGATTGCTGGGGTTGGAGTGAGCTCCTTCTCTCTATCATTATTCTTAATTAACTAACGCGCACGTCAATTTTCTTAACGTAAGTCGTAAGTGACGGGTTTGATTTTTCTCAATAAAGTATTTGCTTCTACTAATTCTACACAATTATTTCAAGTATAATATATTATGGGAACTGCTACCTTATGTTTTAGTAAGGTACAGTCGCTCACAAAACTGAACTATGAATTTCATTATCAGTAAAAAAGACTGTACCTTATATGAAATGTAAGGTAGTTAAATCCATATATTATATATAAGGAAAAGGACAAACACACCCCCAACGTTTAGGTAAAGGGACAAAAACCCACTTAACGTTTTAAAAAAGATATTCACACTCCAATTTATTATAATTGTACCATTCTACCCTTCTAGCATATAAAAAATTATTAGATTATCTAATTGGTCTATATATTATTAATAAAATTATAAATAGACAAGTTGGATATTATAAAAAAAAATTATAAATATACCCTCATTGCCCAATTCCTCTATTTAAATTTTTATCAATAATCAATTTTCAAAAAAAAAATCTATACACCTAAAACAATTGTAAATAAATTATAATTTTAAAAATAAAATTGGTTATTAATAACCAATTTTATTTAAACTTTAAACTTGTATATTTAACAATTCTCCACATGTCAATCATTTAAACTTGTATATTTATAACTAATTTTCTATGTTATTTATTATAGTATTAATAATCAATTTTATTTTTAAAATTATAATTTATTTACAATTTTTTTAAGTGTGTAGATGTCTTTTTTAAAAATTGGTTATTGATAAAAATTTAAATAGAAGAATGAGGTAATGAGGGTATATTTATAATTTTATTAACAATATATAGACAAATTGGATAATCTAATAGTTTTTTTTATACTAAAAGGGTATAATGGTAAAATTATAATAAATTGGGGTGTGAATATCTTTTTTAAAACGCTAGGGAGGTTTTTATCCCTTTGTCTAAACGTTAGGGGTGTGTTTGTCTTTTTCCCTTATATATATTTGCTTTTACTTGGACAAGTTGATCTTTTCGTCGTATATAAATCGCATTGTAATCGTTAATTATTTGAAGAAAGAGAAACAGCAGGAAGTTTCTCCATAACCAAGAGTTCAGAGATTCATTGCTTTAAATTGTATCAAGAATCCAGCCGGCAACTTTGAAAGCGAAATATTATAAGAGTCTTAACTTCACCGAAGGAATCAATACTTACTATTTAATGCCACTAGTTCTTATTCAAAGTATTAGTTCTTGACTACTTGAAATCTATCCCATGTGTCTAATGGATATTGCTCAGCATATTCAACAAATCTCATGCCCATATCATTTTTCTTTCCCTTAAGGTGCGTTTAGCATTGAATTATGATGTATTGAATTATTTTTAATGCAGGTGTATTGTATTATATTATATTGTATTAGCATTGTATTATAATAATATTGTATAACGTTTGGTGTTATACTGTACTGTATTAATTTTTTATGATTAACTTAAATTATATATTTAGAAAATAATATTTATTAGTACATAGAAAAATATTAAATATAGAAGTCTTAAATTTTAGAAATTTAACATTATTTTTTAGTATAAATGTTAAAAGGTATCATAATTTTTTGTAAAGATCGAAACTTATAGCCTTATATTTTCGGCAGCATAACATTTATTTTTTAGTATTTTTTAAATATATAAAATGTGAAATAAAGATCAAAGTGAATAATTTAATCAAATAATCTCTAAATAATATCATAACGGAATGATATTTTATGTTATTATTTTTATTGTTATTAATTTTAAATTAATATTAATTAAATTTATTCATATATAAATATTTATTGTTAGTTATATTAAATTTTTAAATAATAATCAATTCTTATACATGAATTATTAAATAATTAAATAATACATTATTTAGTTATATTTTTAATACAATAAAAATTAAAACATGAATAATAAATTATAAAACTATTAATTTTTTTAATAATTATGATGTAAAAATAAAAAATAAATATTAATATTATCAAATAATCTATTAAATTAAAAAGTTATATTTATTTATTATTATTGAAAAAAGCAAAAGTAAATAAATAAATAAATAAGAGAAGCAAAAGCAAAACGTTAATACGGTAGTTACCGCATTAGCACACCCCCTTTATCTCAATACAATTTCTTTCTAAACATGACCTTGATATTAAATTAATGTGAAAAGTATTATAATACACTATAATCACATACTCCAAAGTCCAAACACACCCTTAGTGCAAAATTAGCCCTATACCAAAAAATACAGCCAACCACCGTTGCAATACTCGGCCGTCGATTCCCTCAAACAAGCACTATGATATAGACTTTAGGCAAAAATATATTATTTTAAACGACGAATACAATTTCGGTGGCTAAAACCTTTGTCGTGACGATTTATTTTATGCCATGCAATTAAATATACCTTGACTAACTTACAGTTTGAAGGTTAAAACAAAAAACAAAAAAAAGTTTATCGTTGCAGAACGCATCGTTTTCATGTAGCCTGAAGCAATTAATCACCCCAAGCAAGTACAATGGCGACATGGTGGAAAAAAAACGACGTCTTGTTCAAATTCACTCTTAATTGGTCGCTCCAAGTGTCGCATCATTAATTCTTTTCCGACTATCAAATCTATCTTTTCAGCCAACTCTCTTCTACCAACCATCATCTGCCTTGTCGTTGGCTAGAATCTGTCAAAAGCCCTCAAGAGTGGCGTTCGCTTGTAAAACGCGGCGGCTGCATCTCATGCAGCCGTTTTTTTATTATTTTTTAAGTGATTTTATAACCGGCCACCGGTTATAATAGCTTCTTTTTTATTTTTTGAAAAACCTTAAAATAGTTAAGATAGAGTATTTCTAAAAAGTTCTATTAATTTTATTCTTTAAATATCTATTAGTTTACCTATGTTGTAAAAAGAAGAATGAAAAAATATATTATTCTCCAAAAGACTCTTCAAATAGAAATAAGATAATATTATTTTTATATGTTATTCTCCAAAAAACTCTTCAAATAGAAATAAGTTAATATTATTTTAATCAAATAAATATTTTTTCAAATGAAAGTAAATGGTAATTAAAGTACTTTTTTGTTTTTTCTCTCCCTCTAATAAAAAGTAATAAATGTAAATTAAAGAGTAAGAAAACAGCTCTACAAAATTGAATAGAGATAATCATTTCTTATTGAAGAATCTTAATTGGAGTGTCTTTTGGAATCTTGAATATTGATGTAGCTCTTCAAATAAGTAATAAATTCTTATTTGAAGAGTTTTTTTAGAGATGCTCTTATATATACATATAAAAAAAAAAACTAAAACTTAAATAAAACTTAAATCTTCTCTCTGTCTATTCACTTAACGTTAAAAACTACTCAACTTTATCCTCCCTTCTTGCAATTACGTGTGTGTGTGTGTGTGAATGATTATTTCAGGATTAGTTTAACAAACAACCATATTGTCTTTTCTTCTACTCACAATAATTTTCAACTTTTCCTCGAATTTTTTGTTCAATTTCCTTATCTGGGCATTGTTTATTGAGTAAAAGTATTAATTTTTGTCATCAGATATATATATATATATATATATATATATTAGAAATGTTCCAATCAGGAATTTTAAAGTGCGGGAAACCTTTAAAATCACATGGTTTTAAAGGCTTAAAACTGTAAGCATTTAAAGCCGTGTGGTTTTAAAGCTTTCCCAGACTTTCCCGCCCTTTAAAATCCCTGACCAGAAAACTACTCATATATATATATATTGTGTTTGGTGAAATTAGGGGTTTGAAATTCTTGGAGCTATTATTTGAATATTTTTATGCTTATCAAGTGTTTGATAAAATTCCTAAGGGAATCTAGTAAAAGAAAACATAAAATATGCCAATAAATGAAGGAAATTGGAAGCGAAGTTTAGCAGATCTTGAGAAACTTTTGCAAAATTAGGATATGAAGATGAATTTGCTTTTCAATTTGGCCAATGGATTTAGGAATTAGGTGTGATGACATTAGATCCCCCCTCCAAAAAAATATTCCTTCATAAGAACTTTAGAAATTGGGGATCTTTCTATTATTGTTCACTTCATCTTGGTATGTAATTTATCATCTTTCTTTATTTAAAAAAAAAATTGATTTCTATGGCTACATATTGTTATTAAAATTATGTGAGACTATATAAATTGCCTTTATAAAAAACATTGAGACTAAATTAATTACCAATTATATTTGTAAAAATTATCACAAATCACAACTACTTGAGACAATTATATAACGTCGCAATATGTGAACTTCAACAATAGAAAAATAGCATTGCTAATTATATATTTGAACACACAAATGATGATTTTTAATAATTATTGAGACTTTATTTACAAACTCTTGAGACAAATATTATAGTCATTATAAATCATTTATTGTGACAAATATGAAGTGTCATTAATTGTATTTTTTAATCTCTAATTTGACCATTTTTAATACCATTTGTGACAATTTTAACTTAATTTTAAGGCAATGATTTTTGTCACATAAATATATTTTTAATATGTTGAAAATAATTTTGGTTACTAGAACTTTTTAAGACGGTCTTTTTACGACTAACATGTGACGATATATTTTTTGTCACAGAAAATACAAGATGACTAATTTGTTATCTTTTGTGACTAAATTTTTTTAATAAAATAACATTTTTCTTGCAGTGATTAAGATAGCAGTATAATGTTTGGTCAAATTTTTAGCTTTCTTTTTTATCTTTTATATCTAGCAAAAAGTATCACAACAAAAGATATTTATCCATTCTTAAAATTCCCTTAAAAAAGGAAAAAGAAAAAGAAGATTTATGGCTATAATAGCAATTATATAGTCACAATGTAAAATCTATCGAATCCATACACTGTGCTTTTCTTTTTTTCTTAGAGATCACTCCTCCACCCACCATCGTCGCAAAATCCATCGATTATTCTATCAACCAAGGTAACAATCTACCCGTCCGTCACAGCCAATATTGAAGATGTGAAACCGCGCCTTGAAGGGATGAAGCATGGCTACATAAAAAAATGATAAAAGAAAGCAAGATATAATAAACTATGAGAATAGAACCAGACTAATGATAATCTTAATAAAATGAGAGTTTGAATTTTTCTTTTCTTGTTGCCAATATTGAATCTCCCCTCTAATTAATTAACTATCTGTGGAATATATTCCTTTCACTTAATTATAAGTCAGAACTTCATTAAGGGATTATGATAAGTTTTGTAATGGACCGTTGGTGAGTGATGACCGAAGACAAATCACTACACGACTAATTTTGAAAAACATAAATTTATTTCTTAGTATAGATACAGACGAATCATGTATCAAGTTGCATGTCGAAAACGTTGTTCATGAGTTTCGTTGAACTTGACAACCCCATACCACCCTTCTATATATAATGACGAATGGAGAACCCCCTCTTCATTCAATCAATATCCATCAAGAATAATATTAATTGCTTTTTTTTGTTTTGATAGCCACAAATCGTTTGGCTTTACTCTTGAATCCAAAAATTGCCTTCATTAATATTATGGATTTCCTTTCTTATCTTGAAGATATTCCCATTTTTGAATCCACATATATTGTTTGGGTGACGCTACTTGTTGCCCTTGTTACACTAACAAGCTTCCACCTGAAATCCAAAACTATTCGGAAGTATGTGATGGACATGCATTCATTCGTTCAGAATCAACCGTTCAAGGTATATTATATTTACTTTTCGGTTTCCCTTATTTATTTATTAGGAACAATAATTGTATATTTTTATTTGACATATAAACTAATTTTATTGCAAATGAATGAATTTATCCAGCAGATTCGAAGAAGTACGGACCAGAAAAGAATGAAGCAACCACCTCTGCCCCCAGGCCCGGCTGCATGGCCAATAGTCGGGAACCTTCCAGAGATGTGGAGGAATAAGCCGACCTTCAAATGGATACACAGTGTGATGAAAGAACTTAACACCAATATTTCTTGCATTCGGTTTGGAAATGTTCATGTGATTCCAGTGACTTCCCCAGAAATAGCCTTGGAAGTTCTAAAAGATAACGATTCAATTTTTGCAACGAGGCCGCTCACAATGGGGACAGAGTACTCTAGCCGTGGATTCCTGTCAGTGGCAGTCGTGCCATGGGGTCAACAATGGAAGAAAATGAGAAAGATGGTTGCTTCTCACGTGTTGAGCTCAGCCCGACTTAACTCCTTAATCTCTAAGAGAAGAGAAGAAGCTGACAATATTGTTCGATTCATTTATAACCAATGCCGCAAAAGTGCTTCTGCCGCAACAGTTGTAGATGTAAGACTTGCGACCCGCCATTATTGCGGGAACGTTATTAGGAAGATGATGTTCAACAGGAGATACTTTGGCGAAGGAAAAGAAGATGGAGGGCCAGGATTTGAAGAAGAAGAACACGTTGAATCACTCTTCGTTGTACTCCAACACCTTTATTCCTTCACTCTTTCAGATTACGTTCCCTGGATGAGAGTATTCGATCTAGAAGGCCATGAAAAGCTTATAAGTGCGGCCATGAAAACTGCCAACAAGTATCACGATTCCATGATAGATGAGAGAGTACAACAACGGAGACATCATCCTGACAACAAGAAGGAAGCTCACAACGACCAGGACTTGCTAGATGTTCTTATTTCAGCAAAGGATGAAAATGGGGATCCATTGTTATCCGTAGATGAGATCAAATCTCAATGCATGGTACGTTGGATATCTTATTTATTTAATACATTAATTTTTATATTATTAATTGCTCATGTTATATATAATCAGGTCGCGGTCTCGAATTTTAATGACAAATTAACCGATCGATAAATTAACATATGTACGTACTTGCAGGATCTGACACTTGCAACAGTGGATAATCCATCGAATGCAGCAGAATGGGCAATAGCGGAGATGATCAACCAGCCAGAAATTCTCCAAAAAGCAACAGAGGAGATCGATAGAGTTGTTGGAAAAGAAAGACTTGTTCAGGAATCTGACGTCCAGCAGCTCAATTATATCAAGGCTTGTTTAAGGGAAGTGCTTCGCCTTCATCCCGTGGCACCGTTTAACCTGCCTCATGTTTCAACTCGCGATGCCACTGTCGCCGGTTACTTCATTCCCAAAGGCAGTCACGTTCTGCTGAGCCGAATAGGGCTTGGCCGGAACCCTAACGTCTGGAAAGATCCATTGAAATTCATACCTGAACGTCATATTGGTTCAGTGGACGATCATCATCATCAAGTAGAGTTGGCGGAAACAGAATTGAGATTCCTTTCATTCAGCAGAGGAAGGCGCAGTTGCATGGGCATGGCACTTGGGTCTGAGATGTCTGTAGTGCTTTTGGCAAGGCTTCTTCAAGGGTTTGAATGGAGCGCGCCATCAGGTGAGGAGAAGATTGACCTCTCCGAATCAAAATACGACCTCCTTATGGCTAAGCCGTTGCGTGCACGTGCAAAGCCCCGGTTGGCTGCTGAGTTGTACCCAGCTAATTGAATGACATCAATATATTGGGCATGCCTTTTTTTGTTTTTTTTTATAGATGATATCGCCATCGTTTTATTTTAATTTATTCATCCTGTAATAAGTGTACTCTATTTGTTTTATTTTAATAATGTTTCTCTCCTACAGCCGGAGTTTGCAAAGATAAAAAACAAGTACTAAAGAATTGCATGTTTAGACCAGTGGTGCAAGCGTTTCTTTATGTTATACACATCCCATGAAGGACAAGTAATTAACAAATCAATCATTTGTTGGTCAAAACTCATGACCATGCATGTGATTCTTTGGTTGTCGATAACTATTTATATGGGATTGCTTTTTATACGTATCAAGAAAATGCTGCGATCTTGCGAAAGTTTTGAGAAGCTCAAAACTTGTTGGGTATTGGCTTTGTTTACCTTGTTGGGTATTGGCTCTCTCATGACTCGGAATGCTCTTCTTGTCTTGACTTTTGTTTGCCTAGGTTTTTCCTTAATCTCCAGGTGCCTTATAGGGCATTGGTATTTTCTTGGCATAGGGAAAAATGATTTATTATGGAAGAATATTATCACAAAACTTTTTCTCCTTATTAGCCTAAGTATGTTTTTCCTTGTTATTAACTTTAGGAGAAATGAAATATTTTTCAAAAAGATATTATTATGAAAATTTTCCTCTTTATCCGTGTAAGGGAAAAACGAGCTATTTCGGAAGAATAATGTTAAGGAGCTTTTCTTCTTTATTGGCATAGCAAGTTTTTTCTCTTTGTTGGTCTTTAGAATTTTTTTCCTTAGTAGATGAAAAGTGACTTATTCCGGAGGAATAGTATTATGAAACTTTTTCTCTTTATCTGGCTAGGGGAAGTATTCCCTTTTTATTGATCTCGGGAAAAATGAGTTATTTTAAGGGAATTGTTTGGGAACTTTTCCTTATTAGTGTAAGAAAAAGTAATCTATTCTAGAAGAATATAAGTAGGAAATTTTTCATTTTTCTCTTAAACAAGTTTTTCTTTTTCCTCTTTGTTAGCCTAGGGAGAAGTGAGCTATTCTGAATAAATATTATTATCTAACTTTTCCTCCTACTTGACCTAGGGGAAGTTTTCCATTTTTCTTAACTTAGGAAAAATGAGTGATTCCCGAAAATGATTATTTGAGAGCTTTCTCGCCTTCTTGAAGTAGGGAAGGGTGGCATTTTCTTAGATTTGATTGCTCTTATGGCCTTGGTTTTTGTTTGTCTCGATTTTCTCTTAGCCTTTATTTTTCCTTAGCCTATATTTGCCTTGTTGAACATTGGCCTTTTCTTAGCTTGCAATTGTGGCCTTAGCTTTTGTTTGCCTCGGTTTTTTCTTAACCTTTATTTTTCCTTAACCTTTGTTTGCCTTGTTGAAAAGTGACATTTTCTTAGCTTGACTTGCTTTTGTGGCCTTGGCTTTTGTTTGCCTCGGTTTTTTCTTAGCCTTTATTTTTCTTTAGCCTTTGTTTGCCTTGTTGCAAAGTGACTTTTCTTGGCTTGGCTTGCTCTTGTGGCCAAGTTTTTGTTTGCTTCGGTTTTTCCTTAGCCTTTATTTTTCCTTATTCTTTGTTTGCCTTGTTGAACATTAGTCTTCCCGTGGCTTGGCATGCTCTTCTTGCCTTGACTTTTTTTCTTAATTAATTTTTTAAGTTACCATTTGCCTTTGGAAAAGTGATTTATTTTGGAGGATTATTATTACAGAACCTTTCCTCCGTTTTAGCCTAAGAAAGTTTTTTTTTTTGGATCCAATACAGTACTTAATAAAGCCCAAAAATGATATAGTACTAATGTAATATAGTGCTCACTCTTAATGCAACATTATGAGGTGATCAAATAAGCTCTTAGGCCATGTTTGGCTTAAAGAAAGGGAAGGAGAGGAAAAGAATGGTATGGAAAGGAAATGAGAAGAAATGAGTGGAGGAGAATAGTGAAATTAAATTTCATTGTTTAGTTTGACATCAAATTTGATAGGAAAATGAATTACAATTTTTTTCTTTGGACAAATTTATCATTGACCTTAAATACTAAATTACCTATATTAGTAATGAAATATAATTTAATATCAATACCAAACTTTTTTAATGTCAAAAAGTCCTAAAACAATTCAAGAATTATATTTAATATAAAATATAAAATAATTTAATATACTAACTATTTATATAATTTAATATAAATAAAAGGCGGTCAACAGCAGTCAACGACGGTCAACACCGGCGGGTGACTTTCTGTTGAAATTTTGGCAGCTTTCGATGATGGTCTGAGGGTCTAGCTAATTTCCAGCGATGGCCCGGTGGAGATCCAGTGAAGTTCATGCAACTGTTAATTTATATTTCTATATTTTCAAAATAAATAAATAAGTTTGTTTATTTTATTAAGTTTCTTAAATCATTCATTAAATTTAAGTAATATAAAATTATTTATAATATTAAATTGATAAAATAATTATTATTAATAGCATTAAACAAGTTAAAATGTTGAAGGATAATTTTGAAAACTTCAGTTTTCAACATAAGAGGATTTTAAATTCTTTACTCCTCGGTGTGGAATTTAAATTCTATATTATAATAGAAATTAAATTTTAATAAAAGTTAAATTTTAATAAAAATTAAATTCTTATATATTTTGTGTAACTAAATAATAAAAATAAAAATAAAAATAAATTTTGAATTACTTTCTTCTCTTCTATTTTCTCATCCCAACCAAACATCCGTACATCACCTTATTGATTGAAATGGCGCCTCATTGTCCGACTATATTCTAAAGGCTTTTGTAGGGCCATACCCATCGCAAAGTAGTTGGGCCCCATATGTTCGAGGTCGTGCGAAGATTTTAGTCATCCCATGCAAGTACGAGCATCAATAAATCATTCAAACTCGGTCAAAGTTTAATTAACAGAGAATAATTTTCTTAAAATTATATTGGGTAATTGCTTGAGAGTAGAGATGGCAAAAATACCCGGCCGGTCCGGACCTGGACCGTACCCGGGTGTTGCAGGCCGGGTATTACCTGGTCCGGGTATGAAGCCGGGTCGGTCTTGGGCATCACTTGATAAACCCGGAACCCGGATTTTATTAAAAA
The DNA here is from genome assembly GCF_022201045.2 of Citrus sinensis. Taxonomy (NCBI): domain Eukaryota; kingdom Viridiplantae; phylum Streptophyta; class Magnoliopsida; order Sapindales; family Rutaceae; genus Citrus; species Citrus sinensis. Next base: position 2,207,784 of record NC_068559.1, read on the forward strand.
AAATTATAAAATATATATTATTTTAAATATTTTATATTTATTTGACTTATTTATTATACATATATAAAGTTTTAAACACTTAAAGTTTATATTTTCATGTCAAATTTTATTGAAATAAATTTAAAACTTATAAAATTATCAAAAAATAAAAAATATATACACATAAAATATTAAAAAATATAAAATCTGAGTACCCAGATTAAAACCCGGCCCGGACCCGGACCCGGACCGGTTGCATCCGGGCAGGGTCCGGTCATGGCAATACCCGGACCCGGCCCGGGGTTTTGCCATCTCTACTTGAGAGCTCCTATAATGCTTTGGGACACATGAAGTGTTCTTATTGATGCCGTTGTAGAACCCATAATACAGCTCCGCGAATAAAAACACGAAACGTGTCCCATTGCAAAGTTTATTAAAATTCATAGTGTAAGACTATAATTATTAATTGGTGTGCATAAACTGATGCAAAATGAAAGCTTTGATTAAACCAGAAAACAATGCAACCAATGAGAATAAATAATATATGTCAGGCCACAATTCTGATTTTGTAACACAATTTGTGCCAAAAAAATATTGTACCTCTAACATTATATTTCAATTTTACCGCAATATAGAGTAAAAAATAGTAGTGATATTGTTACAATAATTGAGAGAGGATTTGTAAAACTAATTATTATAGTATTTCTTGCAAGTACTCTATTGTTGACATTTAATTTGTAATTATTTTATATATGTCTATAAATAAATAAATATATACACACACGTATGTATGTATGTGTGTATGTATGTGTGTATGTATATGTATGTATGTATGTAGCTCTGGTGCCTTGACAGCCTACGTGGGGAAATGGAAAGATTTGGCTATCCACACTTATCGTTTTGCCTGCCATATGTGTATTGCTGACATGGACACCACGTGGAAAACATGAAAAGAGTTGCGTTAGAGGAGACGCGCAGCGTGTGGCCGCATAGGCGGTGCATGCAATCTCAACGAGCGACCACGTGCTTGCGCGCATTTCATTTGAAGCCATCACATTCACCTCTGTTGACCGTTCGATCAATATTAACGGCTACGATTAATCACTTGGCAGACCTCGTGCAAACCTCGTGTTCGACTCCGTCCCTGCCAAAGATTTGCTTCTCGTGGACCTCGTGGCACTTTGCTCAGCGTGGTTCAAATCCTCTACAATCGGTAGTAAAATAATCGCCTTATGAACTATAATTATCAACAATAATCAGCTTAGATGGGGATACAATGAAATTCTAATCCACAAATATTAATTGGCTTGCTGAACAATAAAAATAAAAACCCCTACCTAAGTATATTTTATTTTATTTTTATATGTGAATTATATCAATCAACTATTAAATAACTGGAATAATTAAATCAATATATTTTAATAACTTAGAATGATTCATTTTAGTTCTTAAATAAAGTAAATACATCAATAAAAATGTTTTTCATTTAAATTTTATAACTCAAATAAATAATTTATTCTAAAAATCTCATTTTAACCCATTTCAATTTTTGTTCATTCTAATTCTAATTACTAATTAGTCAATGCACTATAAATTTGATCAAAATTTAAAAAAAAAATGAGCTCTTTAGTATTTGTAATTTTTTTTTCCACATGTATAAATTTACTACTTGGCAAAGAAGTTTAAGAATTAATATGTAGTTTTTATTTTTTCATTAGGTAACATAATTTTATCAATTTAAGATGCAGTTTAGTTGGGACACTCAAAACTCAAAAGTGACGTGTAAATTGATTTTCCTTTTATCAACTCAGATCCACGATAATAATCGTAAGACCGGGACCAGGGAACCCTTACCCTCCTGGTGAGGTGTGACTCTGATGGGTGACCTGTGTTGCAACAAATTGCAAGTTTCGGCGAAATTATAAACTATAAAGAGCCTTCCTCCAACTCACGCGAAAAATCAAACGCATCCTTCCTCCAATCGCAACTCTTCAAGCCAATGTTGACCGTCCAATAATTTGCTTCTTTGCTTCATTCAAAAATCCATTAAAACTCTCTGATAACGCAAACGAAACCAAAACCAGAAACACGCGAAACAAAAATTCAAAAATCCAAACTTTGTTTCGGTTTTGGTTTTGCATTTGATCAATTAATCAGTCTCTCTCTCCCTCTTCCTCTCCATGGCGTCGCTTGGCATTCATTACGGCGGTGGTGGAGGAGGAGGAGCAGGAGCGACGTTTTCGTCGAACCGCCGCGGAACGATTACGAAAATTCGTTCTCCGATTGCGTCATTGAATGTGACGCCGGCGATGAGCGAAAATAGGAAATGTCACGCGATGCCGATTCCGATATCGTCCTCGCGTGCGGATATTGATCTGGTGGAACCGAAGCGGAAACAGGAGCGGAGCGTTTGGAGCGAGAATGTGATAGACAAGTGGATGAAGGATTCCGTCGTGGAGATCGTCAAGAACTTACGTGAAACGCCGCTATTGGTGCACGTGTATTCGGACAGCGGCAGCGGCGATTCGACGAGGTTGAAAACGGAGAAGGCCGTCCCGGATGATTGGCCTCTCATGAAATCGAAATGGGAGGACGGAACGACGCCGTTGCCGGAGGGCGTTATTTTTGTTGAACAGTTGAAAGAAGAGGACGCGGCGGATGATTCTGGCGGGGAGAGTGAGATCACGCGCGCGTGGGGTATTTTGGTGCAAGCGAAGGGCGAAGGTTGTGGGCCGGCTTGCTATTTGTTGAAGACAAGTCGAGCTGGGGCGGGTTCGGGTCTGGGGCTGTGCTGTACGCACTTTTGTTTGGTGAAGGTTAAGAGTTTTAGGGAAACGGCGGAGGCCCAGTTCAAGAATTGTTGGTTGTTAAATTGATTAAGGTGATTAGGGTAATTAAAAATTAAAACATTATTTGTAAATCAATAAAAGATTATTTGTCCCGCTAGCAAAATTCCCTGTGATGGCACAGGAGCATAGGGTTTGAATCTCGTCCGCAAGTCTGGAAACGAGATTTGATTGGTGTAACTAAAAATTGTGATTGTATGAAAACCCCCAGGAAGAATTTAAGTTGTATATAAGGATTTATCAACATATGTATCCATTTTAGATAATTACGTTGCTTTTTGGTATCTATTCTATCATTCTCTCTTCCAACTCAGCTTTATTCCAACAACTTTTTCCTTAATTTTGCTCTCTTCACAAGTCTGAATTTACAATGGATTTTCTTAATATATATCTAAATTCATATGGTGGTTTAGATTTAGATCCGCGGAGACTTAAGTTTTTATTTTTTTGGGGGGGGGGCTTATGGTAAAATTACTATTTATTTTAAATATGAAGCCTTGTTATATTGTTTGATACATCAATTAATTTGGTCAATCATGTTGGTGGAGCAAACATACTTCAAAAGAGCTTAAAGTAGTTTATGGTAGAGCTCTAGTTTGTGTTGTGCATGTAAGTAGGGATATTTTTTTACAGATATCGAACGCACTGCTTCAAAAGAGCTTAAAGTACTTTATAGTAGTGCTCAGTGATTTGTTTTAACCCCGAAATACATACAATACTTTTATTTCTATATATTTCAAATGCAATTAAATTTTTTTTGAAAAAAAAAATATATTATATTTCACAATCGGTGCTTAATTATATGATTTTGTGTTGATGGGCGAATACTTTTTTTCAAAACAAATATGAAGCTTTTTGTAGATAAAAGTGGCAACTATGGATTCGGTGGGCGAATACTTTTTTTCAAAACAAATATGAAGCTTTATATAGATAAAAGAGGCAACTTTGGATTCCGATATACTTGATCGAATTTTGAGTTGATTGGATTGGGGAAAAAGTTATCCGACTTCAATCTGAACTTCTGATCAGTTTGGATTTGAATTACATTTCAATCGGATCATATTCAGGTTAAATTCAATTTAACTCAATTCAGATTATGAGTCATTTTGAGTTTTTTTTTGGGTTTATTTTGATTTTTTTTTTTTTGGTAAATTAATCTTGGTATTACTAGATTGAGATGTAATTGTCTCATTTTAGCTGATTTTATCAATTTTTAATTAAAAAATTCAAGGTATAACGTATCTTGGTTTCCTTTTAGTTGTACGTTTTTTTTTTCAATGAAAAGAACGAATTTCATTCAAAAACCAAAAATGGTCAACAATATAACGTCATAAAGGTATAAATACACAATCATATCCAACTTAAATAAAATATATAGGATAATACCTAAGACTCAGGGATAAAATAAATGCGACCTCTAGGGGTGGACAAAATTGGGTTCGGGTCGAGTTCGGGTCAATCTGATCGGGTTTTGGGTTGTTCGGGGTAGACAAGGAACAATCCGAACATAACCCGAATTAATGACCCGACCCGAACCGACCCGAACATAGTTCGGGTCGGTTCGGGTCGGGTCATTAATTCGGGTTATGTTCGGGTTGGATCGGGTTGGATTTAAAATGGGTAGGATTGAGTTCGGGTCAATTTGGGCTAGTTCGGGTCAATTCGGGTCAATTTGGGTCAGTTCGGGTCAATTCGGGTCAATTTGGGTCAGTTCGGGTCAATTCGGGTCGGTTGAAATAGGGTCAGTTGAAATCAGGTCAATTCGGGTCAGTGCGTTTTTTTTTTTTTTTTTTTTAAGAACCCGATCGGGTATTTGGATCGGGTCGGGTTTGACCCGAACCGATCACAACCCGATCGGGTATTCAGATCGGGTCAAGTTTGACCCGAACCGATCACAACCCGATCGGGTTTGTAAATTTCAAACCGATCGGGTTTCGATCCCGACCCGAACCCGAAATTTATCGGGTCGAGTCGGGTCAGATCGGGTAAAATGCCCACCCCTAGTGACCTCTATCAACCATCACAAAAAATCGAAAAGAGAGAAAAATTTTACCTATTAAAACTACTTAAGCACGAGAGAAATTTTAAGGAACTAACCTAGCCTGGCATCGTTGTATGTTTGGCACTTGTTGCCCTGGTTTATATCCCCCAGCGTTTTACTCGTCCTAGGTCATCGAAATCTCAATGCAACAACTGCTAGAGCAACTCAACGACTCCAATACTGATATTAAACAACTCGACGACTTGAAATTATATCCCGACAATGGTGATAAAAAAAGTTAGTCAGATGAGTGGATCTATAGACTTTAAGTTCAGTGAGAGTGGTGGTGGCTGCAAGTGAGAGCATACACACTGTAGTGGCAATAGTGAGACATTATGTGCAGTGGTGAAGTTGCTAGTGGTGATAATGGTGAGGTTACTGTTCAAAACAAGAATCATTTTTGGTCGGAAGGATTTTGGTGCCGTTTGAAAAAGCAGCTATACACAGAATCATTCTAAATAATAATCTTTATTTAGAATCAGGAAACTAAATAAAGAATCTTTATCATTGGTCGGAAGGATTTTGGTGCCGTTTGAAAAAGCAGCTATACGTGCCCAATGATAAATCAGGAAACTAATTCTTCTTATTTGCTAATCAACCCTTTTAGTTAGTAAATATTTTCTTTTACATTTATTGTGCGTGCAGTGATAAGCAAACGAAACAAAACAAAATAGCTGACCTTTTTTAAGGGAATAGAATAGCTAATTGAAATTGGTAAGTTTTTCTGTGATGATAAAAAATGCACAAAGAACTAAGACCCACTCCATAGTAAAGAATAATAAAATCCAAGTCACCTTAAGTTATGCAAGGTAGACTACCTTCTCTACAAGCACAGCATAGCTGAAAGAAGCAGTCTCATTTTTTGTCCCCAAAAAGGTAATCAACATCAATAACAAACATTCAATTATCAAAAGGAAGTGGAAGACCCTCAATAGTCAGATTGTTCACTGACATTTACATGAAAAAGCTTTTCAATGAACAATGAACCTGTAATCAGGAAAGTAAAGGCCATTACAGTGTTGATCCCTACAATTCCAAAGCAAGCCAGCACATGAAGTGGCAGCTATAAGGACTTGCCAGCCCCTCGCCCAATTGTCACCCACTTTTCCCATTTTAATGGTAATAAAATTTAACAAAGAAATGTATGGCCCTGGAGCAAAAGGCAAGGAACTTCCAGAAGGTTGTTCAAGTTTCAAGACAAGTTTCCATCTCACTTACTTGATGTGATTTGCTTGGTAAAAAGACTTCCCAAAACTAAAGGTGTTTGTTCAGTTTTTAGAGTCTCTAGAGCTAGCAACCAGGCCCCCGGCCCTAACCTAACGAGAGATAGGAATACATTAAGGCATAATGCATTTAAGAACACAACATCAAAGAACAAATGCAATTCAAACAACAGTTTCTACAAGAGGACATGGAAAGCTTCCCACAGGTAAGTGCTTTCCTTTTCTACTCCATTGTTTCAAGATCTAACTGTGCAACAAATATTTTCATTTGTCAATGATGACGCACATTCAGTGTCTGCCTGGAAATCAGTTGAAAGAACAAGATACAACTATTCAACAATTAGCAAGACGGAAGAAAACTGCACAAACTAAGCCTTTCTTTCATGAAACTTTCATAAAGCATAAGTCAAACTGATCAGGTGTCTCGACTTAGCCCTCGGTTATGCCATTTCAGTAAAATTACTTTCCAATTAAACACATTGCAGATGCACTAAAATATATAATAGCTCTCCAATTAATCTCAGTACAATATGAATTAATAACTAAGGTAACGAATTTATATCCTCTCCATTTAAAAGCCTCTGGGGAACATACAAACACAAAAGATAATAAACAAAACGCTCTTCTAGCGATTGGAAAGAAAAGCCAGCTAAATAGTTAAAATAATTAAACAAAATTAATTAATTTCTAAAAGCAAGTATCTTTGAAACACTTTCTGTAACGCTTTTGGGAGGTAATACAAGAGGAAAGAAAATCAAGTTCTAAACATTAACTTGCAAGTAGAATAATCTTATACTACTCAATTGAGTTTGTCAACCATGGCGTTTGAACATGCAAGTGGACCTGCTATAGTTACCACATGGCTAGTCCCTCCTCCAGGAACAGAGGAGAAAGCAGAGGACAGATTAACACAAGATTATTCAATGAAATATCTTATAAGATATCTTACCTGTGGTATTGTCCTCCAGTATTATTAGAGTTTGATATTGTTTAATATTGATTATATGTATCAATTTTCCTTGTTATAAATGATGACAAGGAAATCGGATTTAGTGCAGATCATCTTTTCTCCGGACTATCATATCAAAGGACTCGTTGAAGTTCAAATAAATTGCTCAAGGTTCCAAGTCAAAATGGTACAGCAGCATTGCAGGTGGAAGCTCAACAGTGGCAAGATCAGATAACATTCCGGGGCTGCATATCCTCTCACTAGCCCCATATGGGATTTATTCAAATTTAGTCCCCTTATAGGCAATAGAACTGGTTCATTTTGAAAAGCTTGCCTCAACTGCACAAAACAGAGGGCATTTTATGCATGCAGCAATACTTAGTTATTCTTTCTTACCAAGTAAAAAATTCCTTATATTTTTTGGGGAAATTAATCATGCAGCCGAAGCTTTTTTGTTTACAGAAAATTTGTTTTATGTCCATACAATTATGCATAAAAGTTGCAGACGGAGAACAATTCAATAAAAGATTTTTAATCAACGGTTTAGGAGTTTTTATATATCAGAACCTTTGAAGACAATTACAAGGATTTTTCCAACTTCATTTGCTGGTACGCTAACATAGGAATGTCATTATTTACTTACGATTCATGAAAATCTAGCTCAAATTAGTCAGCTTTCATCTTCCGAACCTTTGGTTTTGCTTTCTTGTTAAAATGGCACTCCAGTACCACCAGTTACAGCCGAATATTGGGCGTTGGTATTAACACTAACACATATCAATCTAAGACATTTCATAAAAATAATTAGTATTCTGTTTCTCTGTAGCATGAACATAAAAGGAGGATATGATTTCTAACATTAAAAAAGAATTAAAGATGAACTTCAACTCATTTTATGTGCTACATACTACTTGCTGCAGGAAGTTGCATTAAGTATTATTTAATTTCTGCTATAGCTCTAGCAGAATAAGCCCAAGCTTTGACAAATAACAATGACGGAAGATGATTTTAGGGATAAGCTTTCAACCTCATATAGATTAGTCTTTGCTGAAACCTGAGCCATAATCTCACATAATAACTCTCTCCAATAAATGATTGAAAACAAAATACCTTTCTATGGTTCTGCTCATGCAGCCACTCTGAAGCACTCCTCTTTTACAAAAGTTATTCTTTAGTTTCTTATGCAATAGATGAAGGATGGTGTGGAATAGGAATCATACACAAATCTTGTTTTCTTCTTACTGTTGCGCCAAAGGCCTCAGTCATGTCCAAATCCTCATGCTTCATTCCATTTGGTAGTTTCCATTCGAAATGGTATAATAACATCGCGAGTGTAAGCTCCATGCTGGCCAGACCAAATGACGTTCCAGGGCAGATCCTCCTACCAGCACCAAATGGGATGTACGCAAAATTAGTCCCCTTGTAGTCAACAGAATAATCGAGGAACCTCTCTGGAATAAAGCTCTCAGGTTCGGTCCAGTACTTGGGATCTCTTCCAATCGACCATGCATTAACAATGACTTTAGCTTTCACAGGTATGTCAAATCCATTAATCTTACATCGCTCTCCACATTCTCTTGGCAATAACAAAGGACCAGGAGGATGTAGTCTCAATGTCTCTTTAACAACTAGCTTCATGTACATCATTTCTTTAATGCCCGTTTCGTCGACTTTCCCCCTTCTATTAAACACTTCCCTCGCCTCAGCTTCTGCTTTTTTTATAACTCTTGGATTTTTTATCATTTCACACATTGCCCAATCCACAGTGGTGGCAGATGTTTCACTCCCAGCACCAAAAATGTCCTGAAACGGTGTTTATGTAAATGAGTTTTCGCAGACAGTTATATGGTCTCATTCATCCTATCACATAACACTAGGCTAACATTAAAAGAAACAACATAACGGAAAAAAAAAATTGAATTGATGATATTAAATGTATGGTTACTCACAGAGATTACTGCTTTGATGTTGTCTGTAGTCAAGGAAGAACCATAATTTCCGAGCCCTTGAATTTTCAACAGAACATCAACCAGATCTTCATCATCACCAGTCTTGCAATTCTTCAATGTTTCCTTCCGCTTCTTATGTTCATTGATAATGTTTTCAACTATTCTGTCAGCTTCTTGATGCAGCTTCTCCACCTGAGACTTGTTTCCAGTAAGCCACTGAACCAATCCAATGGAAGGAAAAATATCTGCAATATTAAAACCTGAGATCACTTTTGTTGCTTCCTCTATAACTGAGACAAATGCTTCTTGGTCTCTGGATCTGTATCCAAAGGCCGCCCTTGAAGTGATACCGTACATTAATGAGTAAACGTTCTCAGTTAAGTTAACAACGGATCCAGCTTTTGAAGAAATCCAATTAATGAGATAAGATACCTCTGCTTCTCTTACTGATTGGAAAGATTGGACTCTTTTGGCGCTCAAAATCTCAGACACACAGATTTTTCGCAGTTGTTTCCAAGAGTCACTATATGGTGATAAAATTATATCACGATAATTATAAGACATGATTTGTGCTGCAGGAAAATGAGGCCTGGATGCAAAGATAACATCATGGGCTTTCATAACTTCATTGGCAACTTCAGGGGAAGATACAATAACGGTTGGAACTTGCCCGAGTTGTAGAAGCATAAGTGGTCCGTATTTCTTGGACAGGTCGCGTAGTCCATGATGGGGGAGGGAGCCAGCCAGCTGGTGCAAATTTCCTATTACAGGTAATTTCCATGGTCCTGGTGGTAGATTTGAGATTCTGTTATTGGTTTCTGATTTCTTCTCTAGTTTCAGCAAAGTGAAGGCAGAGAGAAGAATAGCTAGAAGGATGAGCAAGGAGGAGGACAACCCTAGAAGCTCCATGTGTAATGAATAGGACAATGGGGATAGAATTTTAACTAGTCGGTTGTTGTATCCGCGTTGTGGATCGTTTGTGGTACGGCTTTCATCCAAAATATCTTTAATATAAGGGTGTATTTGATATATTGTATTGTATTATATTATATTATTTTAATATTAATATATTATATTATAATAATATTATATAATGTTTGGTGCTATATTGTATTGTATTATTTTTTAATTAATTTAAATTAAATATTATATTATATTAATATATTTAAATTACATTAATATTTTATGTTATTATTTATATATATATAATATTATAATTAGTTGAATTATGTATATATCAGTGAGTAAAAGGAAAAGGAACACCAAAATTTTTTCCTTCACCAAATATTTCTTTTTTAATTATGGGCTCGGATCATTGTTAACCGATGCTTCTAAGTCCTCTCATATATTGGAAGTAGTGCTCCTATCACACCACTAACTTCCTTAAGAAACCAAACTTATCTTCTTGCTGCAACTCATAGAATAAATTTTATAAGTGTGAGCTATTCGAACTCTCCAAAATGCTCATTAGACTCATTCTTTAATTTAATTTTTTATTACTAAAAAAGCCCTAAAGTATATTATTATTATAGCCGAAACAAATATTTTTACAAAAAAAATTGCATGCTACTCCACCTTTAACTTGCCAATGCCCCATCGAAAAGGGCATAGGAAAAGAAGAAAGAAAACAAAAGAGGAAGAAGAAAAAGAAGAAAGAAAGAAGAAAGAAAGAGAAAGAAGAAAGAAGAAAGAAGAAAAAGAAGAAGAAACAAAAGACAAAGCGACGGCCCGCGTAAAGAATAAAATAAAATAAAAATAAATAATAAAATAATAAAATGCACAATAGCTGAATTTTAGCTATATAAGGAAGGGCGTTTCCCTCATTTTGTGCATTGAGTTCTTCAGTTCTTTTTCTTTATTTGGAGAGTGATTTTAAGAGTTTAGTAATTTGAGAGTTTGGGTGTATTGAGATTTTGGGTAGTGAGCTAAAATACTCAATATTTGTAACTCCTTTTCATTAGTAAAATATTTTATTTCTGTCTTCGCCCGTGGACGTATGTTAAAAGCTGAACCACGTAATTTCTTGTGTCCCTGTGTGATTTTGTGTCTCATTATTTCTCAATTTCAATTTAGTTGCGCGTCTGCTACACCTATCAATTTATTAATAGTGGTATCAAAGCTATTGGTTGAATTTTTGGAGTCGGGTACTATTCACGTAAGGGGTACTGTTCACGTATACGGCATTGTTCACGTATACGACACTGTTCATATATATTGTACTGTTCACGAGAAACGGTGGGAGCGATCCAAGAATTTTATGGTGCAAAGCAGGGAGTAGTGGTGTGAGTAGAGCAACTGTGTGATTTTGTACATGTCTATGAAAGTTCTGTCAGAAAAGCGATAAGAGCCTAAGAAGTTTGGGTTTTAAGTGGAACCATTGTAACCCCTCCAGTCTTTTCTGGGAACTTTCTTGGTGTGCATTCTCACACACTCACAACTATTCAAGGGTGGTACACTAGCTTGTGTATGATATTTATCAACAAAATGGCGGCGAAGTATGAAATTGAGAAGTTCAATGGGAATAATTTCTCGTTATGGAAAATGAATATGAGGGCAATTCTGAGAAAAAATAATTGCTTAGCAGCTATTGGAGAAAGACCCATGGAGATAATTGATTATGACAAGTGGAATGAGATAGACAGTAATACCATTGCTGATCTACACCCGGCGTCACTAGGACCAGACGGATCACAGACACAGCCCATAAACATTATCTCTAGCCTAGACTGTGGGCTTTCCAACCCATATCGTGATGTAGGTCCAAGTCCAACTCAAATAGCATCCGAAACGATTTGCTCCTACGTGGTATGATATTATGCTTCTCGGGCAGGTGTCATACGATTTTGCTTTTAGATATACTCAAAATGTCTCATATTGTTTGATAGTTGAATCTATAAATATATTCCAATAACTGTTTGAAACCAGATGATGTGATATTTTGACAACTCTCGCATTTGGATATTACACTCAATATGGGTGATGCGAGTTTAAGTCCTCATAAAAGCGTAGGTGTTGAGTATCCTCTCAAATAAATTGGGTTGTTCAATTCATATATAGAAACATGAGTTAGTTAAAAAGAAAATCTTTGGTAAAAAATAAAAATAAAAATAAAAAGTCAAAATTTCAAAAAGAAAAAAGAATAACGATAAGATGAACTTAAAATTAAAGGTCAACAATATTATAAATACTATCCTGATGATGAAGTTTGTACAAATGTATTTATTTTCAAGGGTTAATCGAGTGGTTTTTAAACATTTGTTTTAGATAGATAAATATAATTACACATTATGATATTGTTTCATTTGTACTTGTTAAGATTGTCTATCTTAATTCGAAACAAAAACAGAAAATTTTTGTCCTTGAGTCTTGTACAAATATGATATAGGTATGAAAATTTAGGGGTGTACGTTCAAAAAATAAAAATTTCAAGGATTTATATGAGTTTCCACTAATAGCAATGTTCAATGTCAATTCAATTCAACAATTGGCTGCAATAATTGAAATTGATTGCGTTAGATTTATAAGCAAGAAGATCAAATTGGTGGATTTGATTAACAAATATTCTTTACCCAAGTTAAAAAAAAAAGTTAAAAATATTTTGGGCTATGTATGTATTTATTTATCTTATATAGGCTATGTATATTTACTTGAAGAAAAAAATAAATAGCAAATGGCATGAATAAATTTTGAGAAAGCGTGACAACTTTTTAAACCTAAATCTCCCTCCAAAGACCATCGCTCTAACCTCTTGTTTGAATTTGAAAACTCGAACTAAAACAAGCCCATGCTGCCGAACTCCAACTAGAATTACTGAATAATAACATTTAGATACCTTAATGTTTATATTATTACAGAAAAAACACATATTCCTTATATCTATAATAAATAGGTCCAACTTTTATTTTGAAATGCCCAATGTATCCTCATCCCATTGGAAAGCAAGTTGCACCTAAAGGCTAAAAGTAGTTGTATTTTTAGTCTTTTAGTCATTTCATAGAGAAGAGGACCTATTTAGTAGAAATAGAGAAACTATGTCATTAATGGAAGAAACAAAAACAAATAGGAACCTTAATGTTATTAACCTGAAAAAAACGAACAAACGATATAAGTACGAAACTTGGAGACAACCTTCGAATGCGCGCTTCTTGTTTTAATTCAAATCAAAATTTTTAATAACACAAGCAGATCTCCCAACACCCACGTCAAAGTTCAAAGTTCAAACCCTAACTCAATAACCCATTTCAATGTTATCTTCAACCTTAAAACTTTCATTTCTTGTGAAGAACAAAGTTTTTTAAACCTACCCATTTGAAGAAACCCCATGCTTCTTCAATCTTTTTCAATTCTTTGACCGACCCATAAATCGAATTTCTTGATTTTTAAGAAAAGGGTCGGCGCATAATCTTGAATTTGAGGTGGGCGTTTTGATTTGATGGAGAATCCTGGCGATTTGGCGGGTGTTTTGGGTCAATCTTCATTGGTACCCAGATCCGATACAAAGGTTATATTTTTATTATAATTGGTTGCATTTGAGAGCATTTATGTTTTTATTTGTTTTTAATGAACATTTTCTGATATTACTCGTGTGTTTTTTTCAGGAGGTGGGCGAGAAGCGGAGCAGTGATGAATTAGGAGAGAAACACGAAGTTGCTCGAAAACGTGTTAAAATGAGAGATCTTGATGATGTGATTCAATCTGAAGGTAATTCCTGTAAAAGTTCCAATTTTTTATCTTTTAGATTTTAATGACTTCTAAGCAACTCCACAGATTTAAATTTTAATTCAGATGTGTTTTTATTTTAACTTGTTGTTTAGTAATTATCTCTCTTTCTAATGAATTTAAATCTTTGAATTCAGATATGTGTGCATATAGTTGCCTAGAAACTATATTGTATTTTGAACTCACATGTCAAGTGTTGGGAACTTATCTGGGTTGCTCGCATCAATCTTAGAGACTTGTTTTTTTTTCACAGCAATTGGTGTCTGCAATAGGTCAGTATTTGATGTGCAAATTTGTTTGTTCTTGCATCTATGCCACAGAAATCAATTCCCATCATTCTAAATCATTGAAAAACAAGGAACCTAATGATAAATTTCGGTCTGATGGAGAAGAAATGTCTCAAGTTACTGAGGTGCCTTTAACCTTGGATTTGGAGGCTTCTCAAGTGGAAAGAACGGGAAAAAGTACATCACAAGTTGTCGTAGATGTTGCCCCTGGACCACTAGATCTCACTTCTGATGATTGCATTGCTAATAGAACAGACTGTGAAGCCAGTCCTAAATGTGTTGAGAATTCTGATAAGCTGTCATCTTTACATGGGAAGCACAGTAGGGAACCTGATAATAATTGTGCATCCACAATTCGTATTGGCTTGGATCTTAATGCAGAAGATGTTGCTAGCTCAGTTAACCAATACTCATTTCATCCTTGCAAAAATCGTAAGCATTTGAATATGAGAGATGCTTCTGAGTGTGCGAGTTCCACCGGATCACTTGAGGAAAAAGATTCCATGAGACTTTGGAAGGAGATGAAGCAAAATGGTTTCCTCTCATCTTCTCATGGAGGCATATCAGTGCAAAATAGTTTCCTCGCATCTTCTAATGGAGGCATATCTGTGCAAAATAGTTTTCTCTCTTCTCAAGGAGGGATGCCACCAGTGCCAAAGCAACGTGGGAGGAAAAGTAAAAATGATGCACAAAAGAAAAGGATGGAGCTCGCAAAGAGGGAAAATGTTGACAGGTTCACCAAGATTGCTGCTCCAAGCGGATTGCTTAATGAATTGAATCCTGGGATTATTAACAATGTACGAAATAGGAAACAGGTATATTCCATTATAGAGGCCATAGTAAAGTCTGAAAAACGTGAAAAGAGTCTCTCTGAAAGCAATCAGTCTAGCTATCTAAGAAGTGGAAGTAAAGATACTGATAACTTCATGGCCCCAGCAAATATGAGTGATTCAGGAATACATCGGCTCATCCACTCTTATGAAGATAGGCCGTCAAATACTCTATGTTTCAGCATGCAGACAAGTGGGTCCTCAATGGCACTAAACAAATCTCATCCTTCAATTTCAGAGGGAAAAAGTGCAGATGGTGACTCAAGCATGGTAGACTGTGAAGATGATGCACTAGCACTGAAGTTGTCATCATCAAATAAGGCTTCAGAATATGCTTGCACATTATCTAATGAGGAATCAACTAACTTTCCCAGTGCGTCATCTCTGTCTGCAAAAGGTCAGCACCTGAGCATCTGTCAGCTAGTTTCTTTCGCTTTCTTTTTAGATGTTTACTTCCTTCTCTCTGTTAGTTTTTCAAAATAAGTTAATGGTGGGAGAGAATATAAAGTACAGTAAAATCATTGTACTTTTAAGAAATGAGTAGTTAGCAAAAATTAGTAGGCAACTTGATTGTAAACCAATAAAACTAATGGACCATACCTCTGTCTTAGTTATTAAGGATTTAACAATGATAAGTGAAAGAATGTTGACTGATGGTGATGTTTGGTATTTTAGCTGCTTCTGTTGCTTCACAATGGTTGGAACTTCTTCATCAGGATATCAAAGGACGGCTTTCCGGTATTGCTCTTTTCTTCAAATTGTTATTGGATGTTTTTGACAGATCAGTATGTTCTAACATTGATGTTCTACTTTGTACTTGCAGCATTGCATCGCAGCAAGAAGAGAGTCCGGGCTGTGATTAGTACAGAGTTACCTTTCTTAATTTCAAAAGAATTCTCCTCTGGTCAAGAGAACGATCCAAGCGTTGTAAATAATTGTGTTGCAGCCGCTCATATGCATCGTGAAAGATGGAACACGTTGTTCAATCAGATGGATAAAGCACTTACTGAAGAGGAGAAGCAGCTTGTGAGTATATTAGAAGTATTTGCTACATATTTATCTTTTAAGAAATGGCATTCGTGCTGTTTTTTCTATGACATGACATTTGGCCTTCACATCTAAGATATAAGCTAAGATTGGGGTCAAGGGACTAAGGGTATTTAATTTCCCTCAAACTGATTCTTTTGTCTGCTTGAAAATAAGGATATGATTTCAGTTTTTTGACGTAATTGATTGTGGATGTCAAAATTACTTTTGTGTGAATGGAGAAGGTAGCTCTTATCCAGTCTTTTCATTAGCACTAAGAACTCTTTTTACATACACGAACATGAAATTGCTGCTAAATGATTTGCACTCTTCCCTCTGACTCTGCATTATCTATTTTATTGTCACTGATCATTAAATTCGCGGTCCTCCATTATGCATTGAAAAATGCAGTGTAATTTTGATCTCCTTCTTGGATTTAAATTTTAGGAAAGCTGGTTTAACCAAGTAAAAGAAATGCAACTGCATTGTGATCAAGGCCTGCAATATATCCACATCAATGCAGGTTATGGTTTCCAACATCCGGGAATATCAGAACATGACTTCAGGTAAAGCTATTGGACTATTGTATTGTTCTTCTAGTTGTCTGTACAAGTACTATTCTAATTACTACAATACAGTGCTTCAGTTACTGGCCTCAGATTCTATATAACCAGGGAAATTTTACTTTTGTAAGATACACAAGAAATGGAAAACAATATATTACCTGATGAGTTGAAAAGATACAGGACAATCGAAATATATATGACTTCAAGTTTATGGTGGAGGTATAGAGAGTTTTATCTTGGTTGTAAGCAGTGTCCTTGACAAAAGAGGAAAAAAAAAAGTGAAGAACGGAGATGTTATTTTTTGAACTTCGTTGTAAGCAGTGTCTGGCTGATTTTATACCAACTGCGTTGACTAGTATAGCCACCATCAGATGCTTTGATGTTCAATGATCTTGCTATGTGTTTTCTCTTTCATTTCTTGGCCTTTATTTTATTTATTTATTTTTTATTCTTCCTTATTATATCAAGTTGTTTTAACTTCCCTTTGTCAGTACCCTTGGTAAGCCAACTGATGCTAAACTCTAAAATTATGGAATGTTCATCACATGGTTGTGCTGTTCTATAGCTCCATTGAATTAGTTTTGCTACTACTTCAGTGAACTATAGAACTTAAATAAAAATAATGTAACACCAAATTACATCCCTGATCAGTGGGTTAACATTTCCTCTGATCACATGTATGCTATCTGGAACATACCAAAAAAGGCAGTGGAGTTAAATAATATTATCATAATGGATTCAATTGTTTTGGATATTGGAAGAGTCTAAAGTGGTACGTTGTTATTAAGTGTTTTTGGGGCAAAATGTGAGCATAGATTCCTACTAACACAGCAAGTCATGCTGATATCAAGTGCTAAAGTTGGGCATATATTATTGGATTGAACCATAGGAATTTTGTTCATGTAATAATAATAGTTTCATTTTGCAGTTCAGGGAAAGTGGATAGCTCACAGAAGGAACTGGCTGTTAGGGCAGCTGCGGCTTCCATTTACTCTACATGCAATTTCCTAGCATCGAAGGAGAATGTATCCTGTTGCTGATCATCTGATTATATTTTCTCTCCCTTACGTTAGCCTAGAAACTCTTTGTGCATTTGACAAAGTAGTGATTAGCATAAGATCTTGCTATTTTGTTAGCATTCATTGGTGTAATAGCAATATCTACTTACTAGTAGAACTTTTGAATGTTCAGTTGGAAAGGTTGTATCATTTTATTTAACCAGTTTCATAGTTTTTGATGTACTCTCTGTGCTTCATCTTGAATAACTAATGAATCAGATTTCATTTCCAGGAGCATTCATGTCAAAAATGATTATATCATGTTGTTTCTGTTTATGTTTAGTAGAAAGGTTGTTTCATTCATAGACCTGTAAAAATGAAAAAATATGAGCTGAAGTTTGCAATCAGGCATATTCCGTTACTCTTATCGTGTGTGTACATGTGGGATTGGGAAATAATAATCTTGAATGAATAATTGATGATGTTTTACTTGTTAAAATGGAAGGAAAAATGAGAATGAAACATGAGTTCCACATGTTTTTTAAATTAAGAAATGAGAACTTGATTTTCAGAGTTGGGAGTCAAGTTCTCATTCCTTTAATTACCATTTTATTCTGCTCAAACTTTATAATTTCATTATTAAAATATTGTTATATTATTAAATTATTATTCTTATTCTTGTAATTGTAGTTAATATTAATAATAATCATCATCATGATAATAATGATAATTATTATTGTTAAAATTATTATTATTATTTTCATTATTATTATTAATAAAAATAACAATTATTAACTAATTGCATTTTAATAACTTAAAATAATTTGTTCCAATTCTTAGACATAGTAATCAGATCAATAGGAATACAATCTATTCTGATTTCAATTCCTAAAATTTAAGTAAATAATTTATTTTGATTTTTCTTTCCATTCGAGTTCATTTTGATTATCAACTGGTAAATGCACCATCATATTAGATAACACCCACATTAACATGAACAAACAAATTTGTGCCATTCGTATACTATTTAACAAGCAAAGATTACATAATATTTGTATTTGTACACAAGCATACCAAAATACAAATACAGCCATTCACATGCTGAAGCAAATTGATTTTATATGCTCAAATATCTTTCTACTCTTGTGAGAGGACTTCTATAATTTACAAAAGGCTTATATTACAAATGGTAAGCATACAGCAGCTACATTACTAACAGGACTACTTGACTAGCAAAGTTAGGTTATATAATCCAAATGAGACATCTTTCCAACAAAATATCTCATCCCGTTACAACTGATTCTTTACAGCAGGTCTACAGCCAGTTTGGTGCCATCTTGCTTGAGGTTGGCTTTGAGGATGAATCATCCGAAACTTTGGCAAGCGAGCGATACTGCAATTTAACACTCTCTGCATTGTCCAATGTCTTCACCACATACCTATTAAAGAGATTTGTGTTAAAAATTATTTCCGGGAGATACTTTCTAAGGATTTCAAGGAATGAAATCTCCTTAACTATGCACAAAAGGAAACAGACAACAAAGTGTACATGCTCTGATTAATGATTGAAATAAATTTTGCTTCTAACAAAGTTGGCGAGTGAATTCTGAAAAAAAGACATGACCATAAATAAATATGTCTTGTGTTGATACTTGAAGCAAATTGATAAGCTGATTAATTCTGTCTATATACAAGATGATGGCAAGGTGACATTCATTGGCCAAACATCTAAAAAGAGACCAAGTAGGGTGCAAAAACTAAGTCTCAACAACATGCCAAGCCATAAAATCACTCATTAACATAAATGGTAAGTAGAATACAACTAACCATCCATTTAAGCATTGTGTAGTCACAACAGCCTCGCGTCCAACAAACCGCTGCGGTGTCCTTTTGTTCCCCTGCTCCATTATTTCTCTAATTATTAATTACCATTTATATTAACACACATTATCCAAAAGCTTGGGACTTAGCTAGACAAACCTTTATGATCACCCTATCAGTCACAGCAAATGGAAATTGAACACCTCTACCCCTTGGAGGATCCATAACAGTAGAATCACCGTAACTACCCTTGTCCTACACAAGGAAAGAGGAAAAAAAAACATAATTATCTCATCCAAGACATAATGCATGAGAAAGAATAAAAAGAATAACAGAACATGCCACAATGGATACTTAAAAAGACAACAATAAGATGACAGCAATGCATTACATCACAATAGGAAGAATAGTATTTCCTTCCATCTACCATGTAACATTATTATCTTAATCACCTAAAAGAAAAATGAATTTAGCCGTCAATCTTGTTTTCCTTTGTGAAACCTCTCACTTCTAGACTACATTATAATTTATTTAATAAAATATAAAACTGCAAACCTGGTCAAACTTCTCCCTCTTCCTTTTACATGTGCGATAAAACTGTAATTCTTCCTCCCGTCGAAATGCTTGCACAGCAGCTCGCAGAGCTGTATTTAATGTACCACAATGAAGAGAGAAGCAGAAGTTATAATAGCAAGTACTGCATAAGTACGATTATACTTATTACATACTTTGTCTGAGCTAAACTTGGGACATAACCCTCTTCCAATCCCTTCAAAGCATAAAACTGATATCTTACCCCTCGATGACAACTTTCCAGTTTAAGCAATATCTAGTATAATTTGCCTAACATATAACTTGAACAAAGAGAATAATGATATTCTTCAATGATAACAGAATATTTACTCACAGAGATTTGGAGCTATTGAGTCTTCTAAAACTGGCCGTGAACAGGTATAGCATGCTTTCTGAAATAATTCAACAGAGGATTAAGAACTCTATTAGTTCAAAGATGATGTCACTTTCATGACTTCCTTTGAGAGACTTGTTAGTTTAATGCACTTAAAAATCCTAGAAGTTAGAATCATATCAAGAAAGAAAATGCACCCAGGATATGGGACTGAAAAACATGGCTCAAGGCATCATGTTAAATATGCACACAGTAGCAACAAAACTGGTTTTATGTTAAGAAATCAAGGGTACCAACCCCCAAGTCGAATTACACTTACGAGGCAGTAAGGCTTTTCTTTCAGATTCTGGTGTATTGAATTTGCTGTGATCATAACTGTTATAATTGACAGAGTTTTGCCCGCATGTGCAAGGAAGAATACATTTACTGAGAACTCACCATTCTAATAACATGCTGCACTCCAGCAGCTCCAAAAGAATGTCCACAAGGTAATATCATTGCATCATCCATGAGATTTCCCCTGAATTTTGAAAAAGCAAGATAGATGAAAAAATACTAATAATGTCAGGAAATACTTATTAAATAAAAAAATCTATTAAGAAAGAAAAAACCACAAAATAAAATTGTTTCAGCAATAGAAAGCTAATTCCCAGTCACACAAGAGCCAACATTTTCAGATTATATCCTCCATGATAAGCTCCTAATGCGAGCTGAAAAGCAATGTTGATCAACATTGCCATGCCACATTGGAAAGTCATCTCAGTAACAAAAAACTAACATCTAAAACCACTAAGTCAAGACAGCATCTTTAGTTTCGCAAAATAAACAAATTACAAGTGGTTGTGAAGATCATTAACCAAATTGATCAAATGATTAGAATTCTCCAACCCCAACGTATCTCAACCAGTAATCAAAACTAAAACAAATACACACGAATTGTATAAATTTAAAATAAAAATCAACAAGGTCTTACGTGACAGGATCAGACAAAATTGCCCTTAGCGAGTCCCCGGACCCACTAATACCACACCCATTATCCACTGCAACACACTCTTTCTGCCCAGACCCAGATGAACCTTCAGTCCCCTGCTGCAAATACTGGGAGTAATACACGTCACTATCTGCTTCCGCCACCGTAACAATTGCACCATTGTTAACATTTTGCCCGGCATTACCAATCTTTCCTTTTAAGAATAAAACAACAATATTAAAAAATTAAACCTATGTAACCAAGAAAAAATACAGACTTTCCACAGTCAAACAACCAAAAAATAATACTTTGCATTTAATTACCAAAATTCAGTTGATTCTTCGCTTTCCCATTTCCCATTTTTTCAACCCCTGCTGTCAAAATACCACAGTTCGTACTATTATTGTTATTATTACAATTCGTAACATTGCTATTACTATTGTGGTTGTTATTTTTTTCAGCTTCATCGACGTCATCGTCGTCTTCATCGTCGTCAACATCGTCGTCTTCGCCGTCCGACTCGTCAGTGCTGGGTGAAGTGGCGTTTCCGCTCCACTCACGAGCCTGCGGTGGATCGCGACGTTCAGGGTGGTGTTCGGTGAACATCGTCGGTTGAGGTCGAAAATAGCGGTCGCGGTCGACGGAGAACATCTTGTCGTCGATGAACCCGGTGAGTTCTCGAGTCTTGGGACCCGGATCTCCGACCCGGTGCTGCTGGCAATTGAACGACCGCAAGGGGTCATCTTGAAAGACGAGCTGAGTATTCAGACCGTTTAGCGCGATTTCGTCAGACGACATTGATGAATTAATCGGATTTGAGAGGATAATTTGGGGAATTTCTAGGTGAGAGTGGAGATTTTTAGGGTTTTAACATTTGGGGATGAAACACACAGAAGCAAGAAAACGACGGCGTAGATGGAACGGAAAGTCGGAAAGAGCGAAGAGTTTCTGGGGTTTTAAGAATGGAACGGTGTCGTTTTGAATTGGATAGAGAATGACAATTGGACCAAATACTATTTGGAAGTTCAAGGACGAGGAATCAGGTGTGGGCCCTCACACCTTTTGCTTTGTGAGTACGCTTAGTTTGTGGGTACCACAAAATCAATCCTATGCTTTGGAGTTTGGTCATCAGTCATCACGCGAGTTACCAAAATTTTACAGTTTTTTTTTTTTTTACTATGAAAATTGCCAAATTTTGAAAGTTATGTAGATGTTCAATAAATTAATGTTTAATAAACTAATAATATTAATTAAATAATAATTTTTATCAGTCCTAAACTATGGTCATTATAATAAATTAATAATTTCATAAATTTGTAAGACAATAATTTTTTGAAAATCCTATTTTCCTATAGAATCTACTTATTATATTAATTAATAATTACTTATATTAAAACTAAATCTATATAATATGTTATGTAACTTTTGTAAATATGTTTTAAAATTATTTGTTGCTTTTTGAAGTTAATTTTGAATTGAATTTCATCTCTAACTCTTTTTGTAATGCGAAATTTTAGTCTACATTATTATTTTTCAACAAGTACAAGACAAATTTTATATGTCATCTTTAATGTAGAAAAATAAAATTTTTACAGTAATCTAATTACTACAGACGCAAGACAACTAACTACTATTCAAAATTTCAAATAAAATATAATAAGTACTAAGGGATTGTTTATTATAAATGTTTAAAGTTTGAAATTTTATTAATTTCAAACTTTTTTTAAATTTGATTGTTATTTTTTAATTTATGTTTAATTTTTAAAAATTTACATTTGAAGAGAAAAAAATAATTTTATTTCCTAAACTTTACAAGTTAATTCATTTTCTCAAATTGACTTATATGAATATAAATGTCAAATAATCTTGTTTAAGATATTTTTTATTTATATAAAAATAGACAATATGCCACCACTTATATTTAGATATTAAACAATAAAAAGACAAAAATGTTATTCATACATTCATATTTAGATATTTCAGTCAAATTCAGATAGATTTCAGAAAAAAAATGTTACTTAAAATCAAGGTAAATAAACACTATAAATGTGATCATGATTTCTAAAAATAATAACTTTCTTTATAAATTAATAATTTATTAATGTATCAATATGTTAAAATTTGTTGAATTAATAAATTCTTGACAATCCTAATGCTATTAATTTATTAAAGGCTTATTGTATTTATATAATTTTTGCTTTTTCGCTTAATGTTTTATAAAAAAAACCTCAACAAAAATATTATAAATTAACTTTTGTTCTAAATTTTGTGTTCTTCTTCTTCACCTCCTCTACAAACATTGCTTTAATAAAAGTTTATATAGTCATTTTCTAATACGGGTGCCTTTATTTATTTTTCATGCGGACGCACTTTAAAATTGCAAGATTTAAGAGAATTAGTTTTTAACTCTTTAAAACTGCATAGCTTTATAGTTCATTTAATAACTAACTCTTTTAAACTGCACAGTTTAAAAGTGTGTCAGTATTAAAAAAAATGCGGACGTCCGCACCTGAAGATAATTAAAGGTTTATATATTTGATTAAGAGATGTGAGTTGAAAAAAAGTTATGAGATTAGTGAAATTGTTTTATTTTTATAGAAAACATTTGGAACACTTCACTAAAAACACGAAAAGATGACTGCGTAAAATTTCTCTTCTTTTCTTATTATAGAAATCACAAGTTTAATACTTTTGTAAATCTATGAAAATTGAGATTTTAAATTTACAAAATTATTTTTAAATTGCTTTATTTTTAGAGTTTTGTTGAAATGTTAGTATCTTTTCTGGATTTCAGTAGGATATATATAATACATTAATGGATCCAGCTGCGCGGCCCACCTTAATTGGATTATTTTCATTTATCATCAGTAATCCTCATTGTTTACTTCAAAGTTTTACTAAATACAAGTATAATGCTAAAATAAACATGGGCATACGCTTACTGCTCCTTCTTTGCCACGTGTCCAAGTCTCCAATTAGAAAGTAACGAATGGGAAAAAAACAAAAAAAAAAGAACGGACGTTACAAGGAAGAAGAAGAGGAAGAAGTTGCATAGACTTTTACATTGACTTGAACAATTCATGGCTTTGACTTCTTATTTTCATGAAACTAATCGAACCCACTTGAACATTTGCAATTTTCTTCACAAAAATGAACCCAAATTTAAATCTTGCACCATCTTTCTTCGTTCTAATAACACTTGTTCTATATGTGTCAGCAGCACATTCGGTTCGAAAACTAGCAACACTTGGATCTTCAGAGGTATATCATATGGTGTATTGACAACATGTTTTATATGTTTTGTTCGTTGGTTGTGAAAAAGAGGTCGTGTTTTGATTAAAACTGAAAGGTTGTTTTGTCACATAACTTATATTTGTCGTGTCTCTTGTGTGTGATTGTAGATTTCTGAGCCACCAAACGTTTCACCGGCGCCGGCACCAAGTTATGGCTGGGTTGATGAGAAAAAGTGTCTCAGTCGATGCCACGACCGCCGGAACTTGACTGGTTGCCTTCAATTCTCACCAACTGGTAAGTTAAATGTTTTGGTGGATTGTCTTCTTTGTGCTCATCAAGTGTTTCTCATGGGATGCTTTTTGTTTTAAATGAGCGTTTTTTTGGGGCAATGGATTCCTTAATTGGAATAATATAATGTCGAGTGTATGCTTTCATTATTTCATTTTTGTGATGGAAGCACTTATTAATTGGACAAAATTTGATGTATGAATGAGTTTGTGTGTGTGTGCGCGAGCTAGTTGTATTGATCATGTATTCATGTACCTATGGGACTGCCTGATGTAAAAACATGCGGTATGGTTCTTCATACAAGGAACATGGGCTTCTCCAATATGAGTGGGCATCGCAGTGTGACTTTTGCAGTTTTGTATGAGAATATTGTTCTAGTATAACTTGGGACAATTAGGATTCAGGACTTTGGATAAACACTGCATGTGTATAAACCAAAGATCAAAGTAGTATATATGTTGGGACCTATGACAGCTTAGGTATCCATTGGTATGACTTCAAGGTTCTCACAATGAAATAAGATGATCAATGAGAACCTGCTTTCCATTGCTGTGTTCTATGGAATTATGCTCTGGAAAATAGGTGTTTGTTTTTTTGATTTTAAGTATTATAATTGTATATAAGTCAACTTGGGTTTTCTAAAGCTATGCCTGAGCCACTACTGATGTTCCTCAACTCTTGTTTTCTACTTGCTTGCTAACAATGAAGCAAATATGTAATGATATATTAGTTTTCATCTAAATTCTGAGGTAGCATTTCAATTTGATTCTTAGCTTTCTAGAGGAAAGTACTTAACTATCTTTTCCTGTGTAGATCCCGGAGAAGCATTTCTATTTGTCAAGAATGATGGACAGAGCCCTCTGAAACTCAATGTTACAATTTCACATCCTAAGACTTCATTGTTAGATATAGAAATTCCCAAACAAGGAACCAAAAAGGTTTTGTTCCTGAGCCTCTCTGCTGTTTATTCTTCTGCACCATACTCTTTTTTCTTTTTTCTTTTTTTTTTGGGGGGGGGGGGAGGGGTGGAGGAGGGGAATTGGACACTTCCTTTTTGTGGTGACATACTCTGAAACTGATTCTTTTATGGAGCAAAAAGTGCGTGAATATAAAAACAGACTGTGTGGTCAGAAAAATGATTTCAAGATTTCAAGTTGAATAAAAAAAATAGTTAGCCAACTGATCCTTTCAAGAACCTGAACTTTGCTTCTAAAGCTATACTTTTGATCAGTTTAAGTTACATTGCTGTTGTTTCAGATTAATATCTCGACCAGTATTGGTGGAAGACCATTGATAGTATTAAATGCTGGAGATGGGGAATGTGTATTTCTCATGGGCTCGGTATCAAACAGTGACTTTTTAAAGCATTTTTCATTTTATGCCACCCGTGGAACTCCTGTCTATGGAGCATACTTACTATTTCTAACAGTTCTGATAGCTGGAGTGACATGGGCTTGCTGCAAGTCCAGGAAAAGCAAGCGGCACGTTGATGGAGTGCTGTATCAGGACCTTGAAATGGCGAAGCCAGAATCCCTTGCGGCTGGTCATGTGGAAACAGTGGAAGTGTGGGATCAAGATTGGGGTGATAAATGGGATGAGACAGAGGCAGTGCAGTCATTGAGTAAACATCAACCGGAAAATGGATCCACAAATGGCCCAACTTCAAGGTCTTCTGATAAAGATGGCTGGGAAAATGATTGGGATGATTAGATTAAGAATAGTTAAAAGCTCTTCCATTGCCTTGGAAGAGTAAAGCAAACAGCAGATTAATGGGAAAAAAAAATGTAGATTTACAAAGCAAAGTAGGAAGAAAAGGGGACAAAAAGAGAAAACGACTGTTAAATTTTCATCATATTGCAATGATGTTAAAGTAAGTTTTTAATTCGATCAATCAAACTGTAAAACTGGTTTGCTCTTTCTACTATCTTTCAAAAAAGTTTATAGTTCAATTTATTTTCCAGTTCCCACATGCTTTTTCCGACTAATCTTGCATTGTATTCCTTATTGTGAGATATGGAGTCAGTCATAAGTTTGACTCCAGTTTAATAGCTTTCTCCTGGGATGATTATTCAATTTTGCTACGATTACATTTACATGGATGCAGCTTAGCTTATCGTCGATGTGAATTTTCTTGGACGAATTATAGTCAGGCTGCAATTTCTGCATAGGCTCACACTGCTGGTTTAACATTTCGGGAATTAACAGTGCAGGTTTGGCATTTCAAAGATGTGAAATAGTAGAGTTACTCAAATTCTCACGGCGGATTCAAAAAGACAGTTTTTGTTGAGTTGTGCCTCACATTGGTTAGTAAAAAGGAGATTCTTGGGTTTATAAGGAGGTATGTCACACCACTTAAAAGACTAGTGTTTTGGGCTTGATACCTAGAAATCTTATATTAAGTCCCTCCAACAAGTGGTATCAGAGTTAGATCCTAATAGCTGGAATGTAGTGGTGGAACAATTCAGGTGTGACGGACAAAAGGATCGGAATCCGACGGTGGTTTCGTCTAGAGGGGATTGTTGAGTTGTGTCTCACATTGACAAATAAAAGGAAGATATTTTGATTTATAAAGAAGTAGGTCACACTACTTAAAATGTTAGTCTTTTAAATCGAATACTTAGAAATCTTGTTGTAAGTACCCAACAATCTTCAGAGGAAATGAAATCAGTAAATGATTCCCCAAAAATCCTCTTGAAAAATATACAACAATCCTGCAAATGCGTACACAATTTTCATAAACAAATGTAAGCGGGTATCTGTTGGAATCTACTTTGTACCTCCGCCCACTACCAAGGCACCAATGCCATATCAAATTCTCTCGGGTATGCACCACTGCTCTGTGCTCAACAAAAGCTGTTAAGGTATCATTTTGCCTCTCAATAAAGCAACTCAAATCATATTCAATATTTGGGGAAAAGAAAATGAAAATGACAGAACAGCATGTTAAAGTGCAGATATATATATTTTTTTTAATGGGTAATTTTCAGAAACCTCCCCTGAGGTTTGGGGTATTCTCACCTTGATAGAATGTATTCACGTATTCTCAGTGACCTCCCCTCACGTTAGTATTCTCATTCTTAGACTGTTTGTTGACTGACAAAATGTCTAAAATATCATTGACTTAAGAAAAATATATTTTTCATGTTCAAAACAGTGCATTGTTGGTTGATAGCATTACATCTGTTTTGGCGCCAAAGGCTATAAACACAATAAAGTTACCAGATCATTATCATCCATTCCCAAAATAATTTACAGCTGAATTAGGGTAAAAAAATTAAAAATAAATTTAGAAATTATAATTGTTACTGCCAATATTTATGTTTGTTGGCTATATAATTAGCTATTGCCAAGCTCAACAAACAACAAAGCCTCTGCTACTCATAACTAAAGCTTTCTTCTTCCTTCAACATTATCAAAACATCACTACCAATATCCTCTCATACCTCCATATCAACCATGCATCTACAAACTCTTCAAAAATCATTCAAATCTCACCACTTTCCAATCATTATTCAAAGTTGGAACACCTATGCATGTCAATGTATTCTCAAAGAACACTCTTGCTGCCAAAGCTGCTGCTGCATGATTAATTATCGACTATCTCTTTAGGCTTGAGTTAATTGCCCTTTATTAATAAAAATATCGTATTAGTATGCAATTTATAGTGAATATAAGTTATGGAAATATTGTAAACACATACATAAGTAGATTCAAACAATCGTGGTTCTACTCGTTAAACACTGTTATGCTGCAAAACATACTACGATATACTTGATTTCAACAGTAGTAGCAACTTATATTTCTATTCAATCTAACAACATTTTGCAGAAATTTTAATGCAAAGAGACTACGTATAACAGAACTAAGATTTTATTCATAACAGAAATAACAAGTTATTGCCAATCACCAAGTCATTGCAGTTGATCTATCACAAAATTTATATCTTTTTTTTTTCTTGTTTTAACATTATGGAACCATTACTTTATTATTTCAATGTACACCAATATTAAGCCCTATCATGCAGCTTCATTATTGACACTTTCTATTGATGAAATTACAACTGATGAACAACCAAATAAAACATTTAAGTGAATCTTAAAGACTAAACACACTGACCCAACACAAAATGGTTGGCAACCATCTAACACTATAGAACACAGTTGATGAAGATAACCTTTCAAATGAATTTTGTATTAACATGTTGCTGCATACATATATAATCTTACAACTTTATGGAAAATCACACTAAAAATGAACAGAATCTTGGATTTTCTAAAACTAGAAAATCTCAATAATACAAAAAAATCTAATGTCCTTAAATATTACATTTACTCCTAATGGTTATAAATTCAATCAAGGCATGTCAAATACCAAAAAGCTATCCGCGAAAAGGATTGAAGCATTTTCTTTTATAGAATACTAATTACAAACTTCAATTTATTTTCAACATGCATTTGGGTTACTCCATTCACTACAACTAACATTAATTGATGACAAAAATAAGAAGCATCAGCCATATTCTCAATCAATTTTGAAGATCCATTTTCATATTTTACTCAACTCATCAACAAAGCAAACAAAAACTAACATGCACTAAAAGTTCTTCATACATACCTCATCTGTGGCTTGGAAAAAGTAAGGTATTAACTGGTAGCCCATGAAACTCACTGGTCGGTACTCTCTGACCTCGCGGCCTTAAATCGTTCATCGCCCGTATTGGAGTCCTCAACTTCACCGTCATGGTCCTCAATTTATGGGCAAAGTGCTTGATGAAAGTATAAGAGAGAAATTGAAATAGATTTTAAGCTTGGTTGCTTCGGCTTTGGCAGAGGAAAGAGATGATAACTTTTCATTTTGTATTAATATTTGTTGAGTAAAAGCATGTTTACAAGGTATAAAAGCATGTTTCAATTTATTACCCTATGGATATTAACAAAGTTCAAACCAATTTCAAAGCCCAAGGTGAAAATATTAAATTTTTTTTTTTTTAATTTGTTTAATTACGATCCTACCCTTGCCTGCTTAACTCATATGAAACGGAATACTAACATGAGGAGAGGTCACTGAGAATACGTGAATACATTCTATCAAGGTGAGAATACCCCAAACCTCAGGGGAGGTTTCTGAAAATTACCCATTTTTTAATTGGACATAATGCTGGCTTTCTTTTCTTTTACATAATATCTATTCTTTTCAAATAGTGCAGAAGATTGCTCTCTCTCTCTCTCTCTCTCTCTCTCAAGAAATTAAAGTTTTAAAATTTGATTGACCAAAGCGTCTCCACTGCATTTGTCTGCAATGGGACCCTGGTCTTTTTGTATACGGCAACCATGCATCTTGGGTTCACGTTTGATTTATAAATTAAAAGATTAAGTTGAAACAATACAAAAAAGTTCGGTATTTTCTTTCTGTCAATTCCAGTAATCAAAGAGGAATTGTATATTCCCTTCTCTCAAAACAAAATGAAGATTATTAAGGACCCATGTGATTGTTGATGATGATGACAAAGTAAGCTAATCTATTATTAGGTTTTCTTGGGCCAAACACCCCTCTCTATTATTAAAAAAAATAAAAAATAAAAAATTCCACTTGAGACAACTCATTCTTTGCAACCCATGCCACATGCTTCTCCAAAATTAAAACTCAAAAATCTTTGACTAAGATTTCCACAGACTGCAGGGTACATTTGTTTGGAGGACTTCTAGATAGGTTTACCCACAAGGTAATTTTCATTTATTTAATGTCATTTTAGGAAAATGACATAACAACCACATGTCATATTGGTAATTTTTCTGCCCTTTACATTACAAAGTTAATAATATAAATTTCTATTAAGGTTTCATTGGGTTTATCTTTTTAAATAAAGTTTATTTAAGGAAAATTTATATAAGTAGAGTTTTTATCTAAAAAATAATTTTTTAATTATTAATGACAGTTTTTATTAAAAAATTAAAAAATTACATTAAGAGATACACTTTTAAAATTATATTATGAAATGAATAAAATAAGAATGCAAAATAAATAATTGATGTTTCGATGGTTCAACTTTTTAAATTTTTTTAATAATTTCTACTCCCAAAAATCTAAAATTTGAGTTTTGTTAATAGAGGTAAAATAGTTTAGTTAATTTTCATAAGCTCTACTCAAAATAAAACTCAAACAATAATAAAAGTTTTGAAAAAAAAATCTTTTGGATTAAATAAGCACTTATACCCATTAGTTTAGTTGTACCAAAAAGATCCTATAACTTTTCAAATAGAGTTTATTTAGGTAAAGTTTATGTGAGTAAAGCTTCTACTTAAAAATTTTAACTGTTTGGTTATCAATGAGAGTTTTTATTAAAAATTATAAAATTACTTTAATAGATAATTTTTTAAAATTTATGTTATGAAAAGAATGAAATAAAATTTTCAACATTTACTTCCAAAAGCTTCAAAATTAGGCTCTGTTTCGTATAACTTTTCAAATAAACCTTATTTAATTAGAGTTGTTACTAGTAGAGCTTTCACTAAAATAATTTGAGTTGTTTAATTATCAATGAGAATTTTTATTAAAAATTTTAAAAAATACTTTAATAGGGAAGTTATTTAAAGCTATATTATGAAAATAATAAAATAAGATTATGCAATAAGTAAAGGATATTTTAGATATTTTAGATATTTTAAAATTTTAAAAAAGGTTTTCAACCTTTTTTTTAAAGCCTAAAATTTGATCTTTTACTAATAGAGGTAAAATAACTTATTTAATTTTCAAAAGCTCTATTAAAAACATTACTAAACAAAAATAAAAAGTTGTATAAGACCTTATGCAAGTATATAATTATTTATGATTATTAAATAAATTATATCAAAGAGGTGCTAAAAATATGTCGAGACTGATATATTGGAAGACCCGATTAAATTTGGGCTCACAAATTTCTGAAAGAGAGTCATTTTCCCATTAATATATACACGAGGACTTGAATCTTTCTCCCTCTAGTACACGGCAACTCTAGTTTGCTTCCAAATCTTTAAAACAAGATCTTCTCCAATTAAAACACTCGCTAAAATTTTGAACCCTTTCTTATGTGTAAGAAGGATGGTAATTTAATGTTCAATTAGCGAGGCACTTGTCCACAATGGCGGATCTAGAAAAATAATTTATCGAGGGCTAAATTAGATAATAGTAAAATATAAAAAATTAAAATTTTGAATATATAAAATATTTATAATTAGTCTCTACACATTTTTATAGTTTAAAAATGTTATGCAATAGACTCGTTATCAATATTATTAAATTTATTGTTTCCTATATAAACAATCAAACTATCATTTATCCCATCCGATTCTAAAGATGATTCCTCATGAGTTTTGTTATTGAAAATGTTCGTTCTACTATTATTATATAAACTGAAATAATTAACCATATTTTTTAGAATAGAAAATATTTTGAGTAGTGGACTATCATTATTTTTAATTAAAATATATGTTTTTATATTTTTTTAAAGTAAAAGTTTAAATTTTATGGGGTTTATATTTTATAGTGACTATTTTAATAAATTTAACGGGGTTAATTAAAAAATTAAAATATTTTTTTCTTTTATTTTTTAATTTTTTTTTTGGCCGTCATGTGCTGCATCCGCCCCTGCTTGTCCATATTAGCATTGTTTAAATTGGGATTAATCTCTGTAACCCATTGGAATGGGCAACACAGAAGACAAGTTTATAATGAGAGAAACAAACAATGCATTTAAGAAAAGTTGATTATTAGGACTAAAGACACGGCTACATCCATAAAAAAAGTGCTTCTATTCCGACAACATCATGTTGTGTAATATTCTAACTCCATAACTACACAAACATTATCTTTGTGATATGCATGAGCCATTCGCTAGCTCTTTATTTATTTCTTTATCCTTGTACTTTTCCCTTTTCCCCACTGTTTGCTAACCACTTTCCATTATTCTATTGAGCAATAAACATTGCTTGCTTGGAAGTGGGTGCTAAGAATCTTTGTGAGTCCTCACGCAATTGAGTCTGCTTTGACTTGTAAATTCAAGTATTTTAATGCCCTCACCATAACTATCATTGGGAACACATGATTTTGATAAATGGGACAATTGTTCTCTCTAGTTTATCAAGATGAGTTAAGAAGTCAAATTTGCCCCCTACAAAGAAGTGCAAAAGAAAAAATTGATCAATGTGACCTCATTGTACAAAGTACAAACCAAGAACCATTCCACGGAGATTTAGGTTTATTTGCCCTACTCGGTTTGCCTTCTATCAGAAGTTAATGCTACAATAAGCTGATAAAATAATGAGGATCACAATGGAAGAAGAATGGAGATTTGCAACAGAGTAGTAGTATCATTAAGGGTCCCAAATTGGAACCCGGTGAAAAGGAATCCGGTGATCTAACTATAAAACCGAGAAGAACTTGCAACGTAAAAATTGGAAACAAACAAGAAGAAATGATACAAGAAGGCAAAAATATTACAACAATCAGTATTCTTCTCTCTAAGCTAACGAACAAAACCGGATTCCTTTTCGCCGGACAAGCCATTATAAAACCCTTCTCTTAACTGAAAATAATAAGTGGAGTTTCATATCAATTCCTCCTGGCCTTCAGAAGGGCATCTGATCAATTCCAATATGTTAACTACTTCTTCCATGTCCGGACGATTTGAGGGCACTTGTGATGTGCAAATCAAGCCTAATTTCATAACTGGAATCGCCTCCTCTGACGGGAACTTCCCTTGCAACTTCTCATCGATACATTCCTCCACTCTGCCTTCTTCCAATGCTCCCCTAACCATGTCACAGAGAACCACCACATCATCTTCCATGTACTCAACAGGCCTCTTCCCAGTAACAACCTCCAGAACTAAAACGCCAAAGCCATACACATCACATTTGTCAGTGATCTTCACTGTTCTGCAGGCAAACTCTGGTGCCATGTACCCAAGGGCACTCTGGATCTTGCTGCTTAAGACATAACGGTCCAACATTGGCAACAACCTTGCTAAGCCATAGTCTCCCACTTTAGGTTCACCTGAGCCGTCTATCAAGACATTGCTTGATTTTATGTTGTAGTGAATAATGTTCGATTGGTGCAAGTGAGCCAGACTTTTTGCTGTCCCCTGAATCACATTGAACCTTTCATTCCATGAAAGAAAATTTCCACCAGATCCTTCATGCAGATGCTTATGCAAACTTCCACCAGAGACAAATTCGTATATGAGGAGCTGTAATGACTGAGTCCAGTAATAACCTTCAAGGGTCACAAGATTAGGGTGCCTAACTTTTCCCAGTTTCTTAACTTCCCTTTCAAAATCCTCTTGGGATTTAACAAGGCTAGAGACGGTTAGCTTTTTTATTGCGACTGGACGGCCATCTCGCAAAACTGTCCGATAGACAGCTCCGAACCCACCGCGCCCAAGCTCACAGTCCTTGTTCAACAGGGCATGTGTTCCAGTGCTGAAATCAGGATCCCCTGAAAACATGACAAGCTTGCCAGAGTTGGCATCTGTGGTGGGGGATCGGCTGAAGTCATCCCCAGCAGATAATGTGAGGGCTGCTGCAGATCGAGATGTTGATGAACGAACACGGAGATTGAGGACAGTGATAGCAATCACACCAATGACAATGACAGCAGCTGCACCTATGGCAATGATAGCAGATATGCTCAGGATGATTCTTTTGTGACGAGGATTTGGAGCTACCGAACTGGTTGTGGAGTCAGAGGAGGAGTTTGGATTAAGGACAATAGGTTTAGGAAGGACTGCAGGGCAAGACTTATTAACAGCAGAACCACAAAGCGATGGGTTACCCAACACAGAGGAAGGTGATATGGTGTTGAAAAAACCACCAGCAGGCAGTTCACCTTGTAGATGGTTGTGTGAAATGTTGAATGATGATAGGTGGACAAGATTTACCAACTGCTTCGGTAAGCCTCCGGTAAGGGTGTTAAAAGATAAGTCGACATTTTGTAGGTTTGTAAGTTTTGCTATTGCAATCGGGATTGGGCCAGTCAGGTTGTTCTTTGACAGTATACTACAAAATCCAACCAAAAAGAGGAATAAGGAACAAGAAAAGAGAAGAATGTTAATAGAACAAAACATAATAGCTGCTTCACTAACAAAGAATGCAAGGACATATGACTCTGACCATTGAACTGTTTGCCACTCAACAACGGCTCACATTCTTATTTACAAATTGATTATCAAAACCAAAGGAAACAAGAAACCATAACCTAAATACAAGGCAGGGTAAAAAAAACTTACAGAGACACAAGCGAAGAACAGTTCTCGATTGAAGTTGGAATTTTCCCCGCTAGGAAGTTCCTTTCCAGCCTCAGTTCCTTAAGAGAATATGCTCCACCAATTTCCGGAGGAATGCTTCCATTTAGCCAATTCTCGCTCAAGTCGAGAACATTCAATGCCTTCAAATCCCCAATAGCCACTGGAATAGGACCTACAAGTGAGTTCCTTGATAGATTCAACAATTGCAAGCCGCTTAAAGCCCCGATGGTTGCAGGAGTTTCACCAGAAAACTCATTATGTGATAAATCCAAGAATTGTAGACTTTCAAATGAGCTCCCAGAAGAAGCAAAAGGACCATTCATCCCTTCCCTAATTTTATTCTCTGCAAAAGAAACTTTGTTCAAACCTGAGCTAAAAATCCATTGAGGTAGAACACCGTTCATCGAGTTCTGGCTAAAATCTAAGGCCACAAGGTTCATACAATTCGCCATAGAATCAGGCAAGCTTCCAGTTAATCTATTTGCTGAAAAATTTAACACTTTCAGCCGCTGAAGATTCCCAATCGAAATAGGCACTGCACCAGAAAATTTATTTCCTGAAAGATCCAATGTCTCCAGACTCTCCAATTCTCCAATCCATTTTGGAACCTCACCGGAAAATAAATTCTTCCTCAAGTTCATAAAATTACACAAGCTAAGCTTCTGCATTGTTTCAGGAAGATTCCCAGAAAATGAATTCTCACTAAAATCTATAGTCCTCAACAACGAACAGCTCCCAATCCCATCCGGAATCGACCCAGAAAACATATTCTTACTCAGGTTAATCACCCTTAAATTTTTCAAGCTTTCAACTCCTTTTGGAATCTCACCTTCTAAAAAATTATCTGATAAATCCAGTGTTCTTAGTGCACTCAAACCCCAAATCCCCAAAGGTAAAGGCGATGAAAACCTATTAGATGACAAGTTAATTGTAGCGAGAGTTGAACACAAACTCAAACTACTGGGTATCTTCCCAGAAAACCTATTTTTAGCTAAAGATATAACTCTCAACGACCCACATTGCTTAAAAAACTCATCTGGTATTGACCCAGATAGACTATTGCCACTCAAATCAATGACTCTTAAATTTTGAAGCTTAGCAAGATTTGGACTGATGCTTCCAGTAAGATTGTTACTTGAAAGAGAGAGCTTCCTCAGAAACTGAAGCTGCAGAAGGCCACGACCGATCCTACCCGTAAGGGATAAGCCATTTAGAGTGAGCTCAATGACCCGGTTGGATCTTGGGCTGCATTTGACACCAAACCAGTTGCAAGGAGTGTCATCATCTTCACTCCAAGAAGAGAGCTTTCCATTGGGATCTTGGATGTCTGCCTTGAACACTATCAGCCCCAAAACGTCGTCGTTCAGTGATGGGTTCAGAGATCTTGTTAAAGCCGAAGCCAAAACAAGAAATGTAAGCAAACTGAAAACAGAAGCTTTCATCTTCAACATTGCTCCCATTGTGTGCTTTCCAACAAACTGAAACAACAGAACCAAGAAATACTAAAAGCCCATGTGAAGCTGCAGCTTAAACAACCAAAATGGACACTGTGACGGCTAAATTTGGAGGTGAAAGAAGACTTTGAGAGCGAAAAACTTTAGCTGAAACGGGAAGGAAGTGGAAAAAGGTTTGTCATTTCATGGGTTTCAAGCCTCGCCGGAAAGTTTACTTGGTCAACTGAAAGCTTAGGTTTCCGGTGAGAGTGGCCGGAAGTTTATAGGGGTAGAGAGAGAGAGAGAGAGAGAGAGAGAGAGAGAGAGAGAGAGAGAGAGAGAGAGTGACGGTGGGTGGTGTCTTGGTAGCTGTTTGATGAGAGAGGGAGATAGGTTGTTGTTAAAGTTAAAGTTTTTCATTTAACGGGAAAGAACGTGGGCCACGGTTTAGTGGGTGGGGACTGCCCGACTGGGTGGCTATTTATGAGATTGTGGACACGTGGAGCGTTGCGTGAGGTGGACGGTGATCCTACGTGGCATACACGTGTCGTTCGTAATTTATTTGAGGTGGATTGCACACGTGGCATGATCCTCTGTTGGCTCACCTTGGAATGTGACTCGGGTACCAACTTTGGAATAGGGCTTGTACTTGCAGGCAATTACTAATGTGACATTTTTAACTTAGTTAATCTCCACTAATCTTCTTTTGGTGCTCTCCTTAATTTTAAAATATCTTGTGTATCACTATTCCCTAAGATTAACAATTTATTAAGACTTACTTAAAAAAATTTTGCTATAATCATTATTTGGACCAGATCAAATTTATTTTGAAATGTTTACAATGATTTACTTTCCACTTATACATGTAAAGAAACTTAAATTTCTTTACATTATGGTCAAATTATATGTGCAATGTACCTGAATTTACTTACCCCACATTGACTATACTGATTTTGATGAAGAATTGCTGTTGAATATCAAGTAGAATTATTGTTGCAATGAGTCTTTGATTATTAGTTGAATATCAAGTAGAATTATTGTTGCAATGGGTCTTTGATTATTAGTTGAATATCAAGTAGAATTATTGTTGCAATGAGTCTTTGATTATTAACATGTTATCGACATCTCTTAATGGAAACATCTAGGTTATCCATAATGACTTAAATTGAAAAATATAGTCTTTATTGAGAATGCATGATGGGCAAATAAAAGTCACGAACAGAGAGAGAGGAGGGGAGAGGCAGTAGCATTAGGCTTTAGGCATTTGGCAGCAATAAAGGCAAGTTGGTGGAGATGGTCGTGGTGGGTATTGCAATGCAATAAAGTAAAAGGAGGTAACTGGTGTGTGTGTGTGTGTGTTGCAGTTGCAGTTGCCAGTTGCAGGGTGAGAGGGACTCATGAGTCATGATCCTTTTGCTTTTAAGCTTCTGCTTTTAAATTCCATTCAACAGAACCCAGAAGGGGTCCCCCCCACTCTGCAATTTTCTTGAATGCATCATTTAATGAATTTGAATTTGATGCCATTAATCCCAGCACACTCACTCTTTTAACCCAAGGTCACTCACCGTTGCTCTTGCGTGTTTCAGAAACTTCTCTTCTGTGTTTCCTTGCATTTATCGCATCCCCTGCATATGTTTTGACGGTTGGTGTAAATGAATTGAACCCGACGCAAATTTGTAAGCTCGGATTAAATGAATTGGATATGTGTCACCGATTCATCAATCGCCTTGAGTTCAGGCTTTGAAGCCCGGACTCATTTACGGCACAAATTTTTGTACTGCAAACACAACAATACTACATGACATATACGTATAAACATTAGCTATACATTTGTCTCCATGCACTTAATTCATATAGAGCTGGGTTGCTATTAAGGGGGTGTGTGAAAATTATGTTTGATTTCAGTTTTCGATGCAAATTTCGAAGAGAATCCCACGCCATGGAAAGTTGAAACAAGGCGCAGAGTCAAATGGTTGTTCCCTTTATCTATTTGCTTCTTCCCAGGCTCAAATAAAGACGGACAGTAAAACGACAGGGCCTTGATGGGGCTTTTGTCTTTTTACGGGCCTCGTCATTTGGGTCAACGCCAAGTTACAATTGGCAAATAAATAAAACTGTTTGGGAATAAATTGATTGGGACCATTCTGATTTTATAATTTCTGTTTTCGTTCTTCCATTTTAATAATAATTCCAAAATAAACTTTCATTTTTTGTTCGCTTTTTTTTTTTTTGGTATAAATGATGAAATTTTATTGGAGTAAAAACAGGATTATATAATAAGATTTAGTAGATGAGAACCCATATAACGGATACTTAATTATGGTTCCTTCCTTTCTCTATAAACAATGAATACGCATGCATCAGGCAATATCTCACAATTCAACCATTTGGTACGAACATGCCTGCCATTGGGCTACAGAACCTCAATGGTGAACTGAGCCAGTCGATGATAGGATGATGATACTCTCCATAATGTTCAAAGTTCTAATTTCAGCCCTACATTAAAGATTATTTCTTTTTTCTTTTTACAAAATGCGGAATAACATAATATAAATAGATTTTAGGTGCGTTTGAGATTGAGGTTGGACAATACTTAAAATGTACAGTAATAAAAACGTTTGGTAAACACTACTTGTTGTACTTTGGAAGCTACATTAATATAATTTTTTATTTGTATGAAGGAAAATATATTATATCTTTAATAATTTTATTAAAATTATTATTAAAATTTTATATTTATTACATATTATTAACTTTTGTTTTATAATTATATCTTTTTTTTTTACAGTAATTATACTTTAAAAGATGCAGCGCCTCAATTACAAATAGGATTTTTATCAACATTATGGTTAATTTTTCTATTCATTGTCAAGCCATTGCCAATATATGAAAAGAATTGAAATCAAAATTGGCTCAATGTATTCTTGCTGTGATTTTTGTTCCATCTTTAGTTCCTTTCATTTGCAATCTATAAGGTTTTACACAAAGAGATTTATGTGAGTGTGACTATCTATTTGAACTTTTGTTTCTTATTTCATTGTACTTTTTTATGTGAAATCCAAATATATATATATATATATATCTTTAAGTTAAAAAACAACCTTAAACACACCCTTACGAGGTACATCGAATTAGGGTTGGTAAAACCCCAGGCGGGGTCCGGGTATTGCAATGGTTCGGATTCAATTTTTATATGTTCGGATCGGAGTTTTTAAGCCCAGCGCCGAGCCAGGTTTTAATCCAAGTATTCGGATTTTATATTTTAAATATTATGTGTATATATTTTTTAATTTTTTGGTAATTTTATAAGTCTTAAATTTATTTCAATAAAATTTGACATAAAAATATAATCTTTAAGTATTTAAAATTTTATATATGTATAATAAAATAGTCATATAAATATAAGTGTTTAAAATAATATATATTTTATAATTTTTTTAATAAAATATGAGTTCCGAACTGAAATATGAATTTATCAAGTGATGTCTAAAATTGATCTTATTTCATACCCAAACCAAATAATACCCCAATCACAACACTCGAATACGGTCCAGTCCGGACTGGATGGATATTTTTGCCAGCCCTACCTAAAATGCTTGCACCACGAGTTATATGCCAATTTGACACATTTGAAGGGCATTTTAGTCTTTTCGTTAAAGTATTGAATTAGATTTTAAAACTTGTTCAATATTTTGTCAAAATAACTCATCAACTGCTAATCTCTTACAAAATTACTCATCAAAAGCCCAAAACGAAACCTTAAAACTTAAAAGAAACCCCACTGACACTGAGAGCTCGCTCGGTCGAAATCGAAGCCATGGCCGCAAACGGCAGTAAGAATCCCACAAGGAAGCAGCTGATTGTATCAATTCTCTGCAAACACCTCTCTTTAGACCATGTAAGCATTAAAAATAATAAATCTTTTCTTCTTACTTCAATTAGTTGCTGTACTAGTCTCATTTCTTGAATAATTTCTTTAATGATTCATTGTAACATGCAAATTTTCGTACGATTTAATTGTCTCTAGTAAGTGGGTACTGCTTCTAAATTCTTGCTTGGGTCGTAATAGTTTTTGGCTGTTGAATAGATTTATGTAAAGTTTGGTGCTTTTCTATGAACGATAGCTGATATGTATAGGTAATTTGGGATGATGGTTATCTTGTGCTGAATTTGGTGATGTTGTTTAAATTTTACTTGCTGAACTTAGAA
Organism: Citrus sinensis; assembly: GCF_022201045.2. NCBI lineage: Eukaryota > Viridiplantae > Streptophyta > Magnoliopsida > Sapindales > Rutaceae > Citrus > Citrus sinensis. Next base: position 2,248,338 of record NC_068559.1, read on the forward strand.
TTTATTGATGCAGAAAGATTTTTCGAGCAATGCTGCAGAGAAGGATATTAAGACATTATACTCTGATATCTTAAAGTCTTCGGGAAAGAGATCCAATGATGAGGTAAACTTGATTTTGTTCATCTCTGTGTTGTATATTATCTAGACTGGACAACCAAAATAGTGGTAGTTAACATTGGTCGAGTTGGATTTTGGTCCAGTTGTATGAATGACTAGAAATCTAGAATGACTAGTGGGCCGACTTCCTCTGCTGCTGTAAATAAGATAACATCACTTGATGAAGAGAGAGTTTGTACTTTAGCTGTATAGGAGTTGCTTATGCTTGACTCTTGTTGGCAATATCAGTATCGAGCTATTGATTCTTCATCTGTGAAATTGACTTTGTTTAGGTGATGAAGTGGATAGAGTTTGCAGAAAGTTTTCCTGCTGATTCTAAGGCATGCTTTGATGTTCTTATCAAGTTAAATGAAGAGTTGGCTACAAAATCTGTGCTTTTGGGCAATGGATTGAGAACTTCCGAAGCAGATGTTATTGTGTTTTCTGCAGTACATTCTTTTGTGGTATGCATTTTTCATCTTATTCTACAGTTAGTCTTCATTTGTGAGTGTATGCTTTTGCGTGTTGCTAGATAATTGTTCGGACAGCAACACTGTTGGACAACTGTAATGCTTCTATTAATTTACTCTAGTTATATTGCTTTTCTCCTTAATGAGCTTGATTTTTACTTTGAGTTGAGGAAAAGGGGAACTTTGGGATATAAAACATCAAAAAAGGAACTTTATCATCCTTTCTGAAGCAATTATGTGAATTTTGATGTTGTCTTTTATGCGGATACTTGTTCTCAGGTAGGCCTTGCAAATTTGGACCAAGGAAAGATGCCACACGTGATGAGATGGATGGACTACATACAGGTGGGAACACTTACAGATCTTGTTCAGTTAAAAAATTGAGACATATCTGGAGAAGTGATCTGGACACCCTTTTATCCTTCTCGAAATACAGAAAATATAACTATCTTGTGCTTGTAAATGTCTTGTCATTATATGTCACAGAGCAAGGAAGCTTTGGGTGATTTATTTGGGACAATATCGTTAGAGAAGCCTGGATTTGAACCACCGGTGAGTTATATTCCATGATTACTTAGTGTTATTTCAGTGTTTTACATTCCTTGTGTGAATAGAGATAGGTGGGTTAATTGGTAAAGTAAATATATACATTTCAGTAAATGTAGTAAATGTGATATTATAGTTGTTACATAGAGGTTGCTTGAATATTTAAACTTGAAACACACAGACAAAAAGTTTCTTCTGATATAAGGACCCTTTGCCCCTTGCTTCTCAGTCATTTTGTGTTCCAATCCTTCCTCCAAGAGAGAGGGAAAAAAATTGCAAGTTAGTTGTCTACTAATCAAGCATTTTCTTGATTAAGTTTTTGATGTTCATTATAAATTTTAGTTGCATGGAGCAAAAAGTGCTGTGGATTCAAATGCAAAAAAGACCGTGCAAAGCACAAATAATGCAGAAAAGTCAGAAGCGCCCTCAAATTTAAAGTCCGGAGATGCTAAGGTAATTGTTTTTTGGATTTGTCTTAATACATACTTGGCATTATATGATTTTAAGTCTCTTAATAAAGATCCCTATTAAAAATTTGTTGAAAAATCATCTTATTTGATAATAAAAATGCAAAGAACAATTTTTTGTTTTTGAATAAAAGGAAAAACTATTCTGTCCTTGCATTATTCGACCTATACCAGCTTTTGTCATGGATCAAAGTTTTAGAGTATCATTGTGGTTTTAGATATGTCCATCTTGGTAGAATTCTTAGCCAATATGACATGTCTACTTTGTTATTTGAGAACTTAAAAGAAAGGGGATACGGCTCTTCAAGAGAAGAAGAAATCAGTGGAAACAGAAGCTGTTGATAAAGACAAGACAAAGAAGGCTGTGGGAGACAAGGAGGCTGGTCAAGAAAAGAAGAAATCATCTGAAACTGCAGCAGTGGACAAGGACAAAGAACTTAGTGTCAGTTTACTGAATATTCAGGTTGGTCTTATTCGCAAATCATGGAAGCATCCATCTGCTGATAGGTATGCTTACAAGCTCTATTCTTGAATTATTCTTTTCTTCAAAAAGCCGAATTGATGCACTCTTAATTGAAGTAGTATTAACTTCTGAATTTTCTGAGATCTGATGTATGGTTGCATTTATCAATATAAGAAAACATAATTTTTACTCTCTTACTTGAAACGTAGTTTATTGGTTGAGGAGATAGATGTTGGAGAAGCCAAGTTGCGGCAGGTAGTTAGTGGTTTGGCAAAATATTGTAATCCAGATGACTTGACGGTATAATTGCTTCCTCAGTTAAAGAGCTACTCTCATATGCATTTTTATTGGTTTTTGAATAATTGAATTCTGAAGCTAGTGTTCCTGTGCTGTTCAGAATCGTCGTGTTGCACTGATTATAAATGTTAAACCTGGAAAGCTACGGGATGTGATGTCGGAAGGATTGGTAATGTTTTGGCATTTTCATCAAATATGTGTTTGCTAACTGTTTTCAAATAAGGATTATGACTTTTAAGGAGTGCAATTTTTACTGGCAGCTTTACCTTATGTTATAAACAATTCTAGAGCAATGAAATTGATTTGTCTTCGTGCTTGCAATTCCTCTCTTTAGGTGCTTTGTGCTTCAAATGAAGATCACACCAATGTAGAGCCTTTACTTCCTCCAGAAGGTGCAAAAATTGGAGAGCGCATTTCATTTTCTGGGTAAGCACGACAAAATTGCCTAAATACCTGTTGTTCCGTATTTTAGTGAAATATTTTAAGATAATATTCTCCATCACCCTGTTTAGTTTCTTGAAGTTTGACAATCTCGGCATACCCCAATATGGTCCTGACACCATGGCTGTATAATATGGCTTGAAAGATAATTTGACGTGCCAAATTTTCATTTGATTGTTTAGTGCATAGACAAAGGAACAAGGATTATACAAAATGAGAACTGAAGATGGTTCAGTTCCTTGTATAAATAACCAATGCATGCCAATTTCAGCTTAACAATAATACTGAATAAGCAAAATTTTCTCCCATCCCTATTAATACTGCAAAAATTGTTTTCTCCCCAGTATTTGCTTCATCTTACATACGATTTTTCATATCTTTTACAGGATCGATGGAAAACCAGAAGATGTTCTAAATCCAAAAAAGAAGCAGCTGGAGAAGATTACGCCGGTATGTCTTCCTCTTTTCTACACTTGCCAATTTGTGGCTATTACTTTCTAGTTCATACCTCGCATATCCAAACTGTTCATTACCTTCCACTCTTTATTTAATTTCAGAAATGAGTTTGCTCATTATTTATTAAGACAAAAAATTATAGAAATGCGAGATACTTACGGGTGATGTGAATTGTTCATTAGTAGCATGGTTAAATATTTAAACTTATTTGGGGATTCTGCCATCCACATGTCCTTGATATTAGATCTGAAATGTATCAGCAAATCATGAGCTATAGCCGTGAATTGCTAATAGTTTCAGCATTAGTTGTATCTATTAATGGTTGTGTCAAGTCTTGAGCAAATGTGGTCATTAGAGACTCACTCATTTTCCGTATATAATTCTGGCTTTTTCATGGGTGCAGAATCTGTTCACGGATGACAAGGGTGTGGCCACCTTCAAGGGTATACCATTCATGACATCTGCAGGGCCGTGCACATCATCCATTCCTAAGGCAAGCATCAAATGATGAAAACCACTGTTAGGACCATAAACAAAAAAACTGAAAGCTCCGGCCCCGTTGATGGGATTTTGTTTTGGATTTGAACCTTACCTGTCGATGTTACAATCTACAAACATGTTTTGTGTAAGCTCTTTTGTTCCTGGAGCAAGTGTCACTCTACAAAAATGAAATTTTTTTTGCGAATACTTTCATGAGCTGTGCATATAACAAATGTTTAAAAGTGAAAAATAATCTCATAATCAAACACGGGAGTGAATCTCATAATATAATAGAAGGAAAGATTTCAAAATTTAAAAATAAGACTAATAATGGTAATCACTAACTAGATTCTTGGACGTTTCTCCATGATCCGTACCGATACAGCTCCGCATGAACAAATTACCATTGATGTAGATTCTGTTCAGCAAAAATGTTACCATTTGCTTGCAATGTTTATCTGTTTTCATAAAATTCAAAAATTATATCATATCATTATGCGTATCTTTGAATTTGGAACAACTTCATGTTCCTCATATAACATCATATCATATCAAATCTTGTATATCAACCCACTTCAGATTTCATAATTTGCACTAAATAATTTTTCATCAGACTAACGATGCAACAATTTTCTTTTGTGCAAATTGATGTTGCATAACGTAATTCGATAAATTAGAACACCACATATCTTACATAATTTATTTTTATTATTTATATGTTATGCAACCAATTATCTAAGTTAAATCTTTTTTTTTTTTTGTGCAATGAATGAAGGGCATGCAAATTGCATTGTTTTAGACATTTTGCATGATTGCATCTACTTAATTGGGTAAGATTATGATATTTTAAATTCTCTAATGCAAATATTGACATTTTTTAAAAGTGAAATTCAAATTGTCAATCTGTTGACTGTTGTACAAAATTCAAAAAAAAAATTTATTTGCATATCTGTCCAGCTGCCTATGAGATTCCAAAGTCGTATCAAATTGGATCTTTATGGCATAAGATTGATCTTATTCTTACTATCCAGTTTTGAACCACTTCATATCACATTAAATCTTCCATTTTATTTTCAAACTTCACGCCAGTATCAGCCCAATTCATCTTTTCTTCATTTACGCCCACCAAACCCTAATAATAACAACTGATGTGACATATATCAGATACATTGTGAAATAGTTAACTATGTAATGATTATTTATAATTTAAAATTGTTTGGCATAACGTGTCATATTTTATAATTTACCACTCGATATATGAATGATATATCATATACCACATTATTTAAGACGCAAATTTTTTTAAATTTTATTCAAGATGTTTACCATTATTCTTTCATCAAATTCAGGCAAGACATTAAAATCAAGAGGAATTTTACTTTACATTCGTTAAGAGTAGTATATCGTGCTTAATTTTACCGTCACTCTTCCCAAATTGATTCATTTATATTTATTTACAAATTAGAAAATGTAACACATATTTTCAAGAGTATATAGCAGACAACTTAGGACATTTGTTGTAGTAACGAAAATAAAAAAAAAATTGTAATTGAATCGAACAAGTTGGATGCATGATAAAGGTGAGCCTAAAAAAAAAAAGAAAAAAAATAGGAATCCCAAGAGAATTTTTGGCCCCCCACATACGAAGTTTTTGACTTTTACAAGTGTTTAAAATGGGAAAGAAATCAATAAAATCACGTTTTTATTTAAACAAAATCTGGGAGAATCTATGCAAAATCTTATGATTATCCTAAAACTAAGACAAAATAATCTCTAAATTGCGGGAAGAAAATAAGTTAGAACAGAAACCTAATATTATACATGTGGTCCAAAATCCCACATTACGTATAAACTTGTTCTTACTGCATGAAGATCTTCAGAAAAAGATGGGGACCGATTCAATCAAACCTAAAAATAAAAATAAATATAAAATGAGAAACCCCAAAAAGGATCACGAAATATCTGTGATATATCTTCTTTGATTTTAATGTCATCTCCTATAACAATTCATCATTCATTATAATTACAAATTCCTCTGATCACCCACCAACTTGCTTATTTCTTTTTCTTTTTTTTTTACTTTTTAAATACCATCTTCACAAATTTCCTGTGAGTTTGTTTTGTCTCAATTTTGTTACATAAGAAGTGCTTTTGCTTTCTGCTTCTGCTTAATTTTTTAGCATCAACACACAGCAGTGTGTGACTGTGTGCCGTAATGGATGCTTGTGGTGTTGCTTCATCATCATCATCATCATCATCAAATCCAAAACCACCCCATGTTTTGGCTGTTGATGATAGTATTGTTGATCGCAAAATTGTAGAAAATTTGCTCAAAAACTCCGCTTGTAAAGGTACTTTTAATTACTCTTGACACGAAAAGAGTAAATTTTTTCCCTCCCATTTTTTGACAGTCACAAATTGTATAAATTGATTTGGCAGTGACAACAGCAGAGAATGGGATGCGGGCACTGGAGTTTCTGGGCTTAGTTGATGAACAAGAACAACAAAATAACCTGAACAGCAATGTAAATATTTTTTTTTTCAATTTTTAGTTCTTAATTGTGGGAGTGATAAGCAATGTATGTAAATGGGATCGATTTGTTTCATTCATTGCAGGGCACAAAGGTGAATTTGGTGATTACAGATTATTGTATGCCAGGAATGACGGGATACGAGCTTCTAAAGAAAATTAAGGTGCTTTATAATTAATCTTCTTGGATCTGCAACTCTGGTTTTGCAAGATTCATTTCATTCAATCTTTGTTTTTTTTGCAGGAATCATCAGTTATGAAGGAGGTTCCGGTTGTGGTTGTGTCGTCGGAGAACATTCCAACTCGTATTAACGAGTAATTATTCGCTAATACTACGTGATTTCTTATGCTAATTTGCAATAATTTTTTTTATTTGTGTCAATCTAATGAGAATTTCAATCTGCATATCAACAGGTGCTTAGAGGAAGGGGCTCAAATGTTCATGCTCAAGCCACTCAAACCATCTGATGTCAAGAAACTGACAGGCCATTTGGTCAATTGAAAGATAGCATCTTTCAACCGGAGACAATTAGTAATTTCATTAGACTAATTTGCTTCAATATGCCAGTTATTGAATTTTGTTTTACTCAAATATTAAGCCTTATTACAACAACACATGTTGTTATTGTATGACTAAGAAATTCAATAGTTTGAATGACCCTGTTCTGTTTTAATACAACAACTATTTCCTTTTCTTTCCCTATTTATTCATGTAAAATTACAGCATACAGACTAGTCTTGGTGAGGAAGAAGAGCACAAACCCACCTCACAAACAATTCCAAAAGGGAAAAATTTTGGATGTTTTTAGACTCATACCCAATCTTAACAGCAATACAATATTTACATAAATATGAAAAAGGCAAGAAGCATGTAGCAACAAAATTCGTTCATTCTCAATGAAAATGTTTGTGGTGGTGGTGATGGTGTCTGCAATCATCCAATCCAAGGCATCTGACAATAGGAAAACACCCAACATACATGCATCTACCGACCCCTCTAAACGCTGAGGCAACAGCATAACTTGGCCACCACCCACCACAGCATGCTGACGATGCCGCCCCATTAATTCTTTTCTTGCTTCTTTTCTTCTGCCGATTTTGCTGCCCACTTTGTTGATGATGCTCTCTCATAGCTGCGAAAATTACTCACCAAAACCAAGAACAAAAAACAAAAAATCCTGGAAAGGGTTACCTTTAAAGTTCCCTAACGGGGAGAAGACTGGCAATTTTGATTTTGTGCAAGAAGAATATGAAAGATAAGAGAGTATTCAATGTGAGAGACTTCTCTGGATTGAGCAAGCAAGATAACAAAATAACCAATTGAGAGGGCAACGCAATGCGACTGCAAAGCCACTCGTGACTCGTGAGCCGGTTGAAACTTGCAGCCGCGTAGATAGCGTGTGCGTGTAATATGTCTCTTGCCTCTTGCGTGTAATTTTAATACTACGTGCTACCGGCCAACAAACAACCTCTTGGGAAAGTATGAGTTCAACTAGTGAAAAAACAACTGATTCATTTGACAATTTTCTATTCTCAGATAAGATTAAAGATGGGAATTTTTTCTGGGGCAATCTGTGTTTTATAATAATACTCATATTTGAGTATATTTATAATATAAAAGTGTTACGTACTCTCTTTTTTTTTTTTATGCGTATACATTATTTTTCATGTAATATGGTATGGTATATACATATCTCAACCAATTAGATAAGAATAAATGCATACGTGACAAAAATTTAGCGAGTGACCAGAACATTCAATACTTTTTTATAGTTAAGAGCAGGTTTTGTTGAAGGAAAAAAAGAGTGTATTTTAAAAGTATTTAATTTTTTTTTAATTATACTTAAGAGCAAGTTTTTTTTTTTTAAAGGTTTCAACTGAGGAGTTTAGATGTCTTAAATAATATGGGTAGTCATAAATTAGATAGATATGTGCTAATAAATACCGTCCTCAACACCTAACATATCACATCTCCTAAATGAGTTTTTAAAAATTTTAAAATATTAAGGAGATGATTATGTGACAATGTCAATACCGTTCATTGCAAAGTTAACAACGTTGTCCATTAATTAAATCAAACTAACAATATGAGTATTATTTAAAAATTAATAATCATCATAAATAGGCCACCAACTATGAGATAAATTATTTGTACATCTATATGGCCGTACTTGTGTGTGTGTGATCATTCTCAGGTGCGGACACGTTCTTCAACTTTGGATTTTAATAGGCTTATTTTTTTAATGAACTATAAAGACATATAGTTTAATAGCATTCAAAATTATACTTGTGTCTGTGTGTGAGATCATTATCAGGTACGGACACGCTTTTCAACTATGGGGTTTAATAGGCTTATTTTGTAATGAACTATAAAGCCATATGATTTAATAGCATTCAAAACTAACTTTCTTAAACTGCACAGCTTAAAAAGCATGTCTGTATAAAAAAGTAAGGGAGCCTGCACTAGAGAATGACTCTCTCTCTCTCTCTCTTCTCTCTCTATATATAAGATAAAGATGTAAATCTATTGAAAAATAAAAAATATAGATGTCAGATGAAATGGTTGTTGCTATATGCTCCAATAACGAACCATTGGTACTCTCTGATGGAGTATTAGAACAGAAAAATCCGTTAGATAATAAACTGTTGGTTTTAAGCCATCATTTAAAAAATAATTATTTTAAGTAAATAATGCTGCTTATTAATTGTTTTTAACGCGAAAATGATTTTAAATCCCAATCAAGCGCGGTGCAGCCCATGAAGCCCAATTCCGGCCCAAATGACGTCGAATAGTGGCCCAAATGTCATTCACGGTAAGGATCGACAGAAAAAAAAAAAAATCAGAAAACATTCCAACCCCCTCCCTGAATCAAATATCAAAACATCTATGAATTAGGATGTTGCTGCCTCAATGCCGTGCCCGTGCAGGTCTTTCAAGTTTCTTGATTGGATAAATTATCAACTTTCAGAAATTTCAGTAGAAATGAGAAGAGAATGAAATCTTTAAACTGTTGCACTAGAGCAGGGGTAATTGCCTGAATCTTGTCCCATTTTAATGCAAATCAGTTCTGTCCATCATTTCTTGAGATTATTATACCATTGAAGAGAGCAGAAACAATAACTTTTCAAGCCAGTAGTGTTTTATTATGAAGTGCAAGCTAGCTAGTTATTGATTTTTGTATTAGGAAACTCTGGCTGAACAAAGCTCTTGCGGCTGATGAGCTTTCCCACCACCGTGTAGTACACGGTGTACTTGTTCATCTTCGTATGAAATCCATCTTCTTCCATGAAAGCGTTGTAATACGTAGCAGCTGAAAGAGCCTCATGCTGAACATAAGAATCCTGTGGTAATGCTTTAAAAAGAGCATGCTTCAGCTGATATATTGTTGTGATTCTTGGCCAAGTTGTTGAGGCCAACATCGCAGTTAGTCAGCCGGATTAGTGTTGTAAAGTAAAGAAACGTAGCTTGGAAGGCACCCCAATGGTCGCATGCCAGGGACTAACATATTGGAGACCGACTCTTTCTTGATTTCGGACAACATGCATGCTTCCAGTGTTGGTGACTATAACTGATGTGTACTCTTCAACTTGTTCGATGTATTCGCCATTCAAGAATCCGTATCTGTTGTCATTTCTTCCAAGATTCAGAATGAATAAAGCCGTTTCAAGCTTTATTGAAGGGCACGGCAAACCCTTTCTCTTGCCGAGAGTCATCGTATGCCACAGAGCAAGGAAGCTTTGGGTGATTTAATTGGAAAGATATCCTTAGAGAAGCCTGGATATGAACCTCCGGTGAGATATATTTATTCTATGATTGCTTAGTGTTCCATTGCAGTGCTTTACATTACTTGTGTGAATAGAATCAGGTGGGTCAACTGGTAAAGTAAATATATAGCTGTAGGTTTCAGTAAATGTGATACTACAGTTGTTACGTAGCGATACAGTCAAAAAGTTCCTTCTTTGATCCCTTGCTTTCATTCTGTGTTCCAACCCTTCCTCCAAGGGAGGGGAAAAACAGTCACAAACGTTAAACCCTGGAAAGCTACGGGATGTGAAGTCCAAAGGATTGGTAATGTTTTGGCATTGTCATCAAATATGTGTTTGCCTACCGTCTTCAAATAAGGATTATGACTCTTGAGTCTTGAGGAGTGCATTATTTACCGGCAGCTTTACCTCATGTTTAAAACAACTCTAAAGCAATGAGATTGATTTTTCTTTGTGCTTGCAATTCATATCCCACTAGGTGCTTTGTGTTTTAATGAAGATAACACCATTGTAGAGCCTTAATTTACTTCCACCAATAGGTGAAAAAATTGGAGAGCGCATTTCATTTTCTGGGTAAGCACGACAAAATTATAGAGAAGTGAAGACTTTTATTGCCAAAATACCTCGTGTCTCATGTTTTAGTGAAACATTTTAAGATAATATGCTCCATCACCCCTGTTTAGTTTCTGGAAGTTCAACAATCACGGCACATAGATGGCGTTAAGTATAGGCGAACAAGATGGTCGCTTAAGACCTCAATTTTAAAAAAAGCCTCAATTTTTTAGTATTAGTAATAATTCTCTAGTTAATAAAATCTTTTAACAAAATTATATGTGTGGTTGAAAAGTCTATTAGACATATCTCTAATTAATAATTATCCTATAATTAATAATAATAATTTTTTATATAAAAACCTATAATTGGTTATCTTATTGTTAAAGAGATATAATTAATAATATTGTCTAACCATTAATTTATTCAGTATTAATTTTTCTAATAAAAATAACTAAATTTTTTATCTTTTCAACTTCTTAAAAAAGCTCAATTATTCAACATTAGAATCTTTGACTTTGAGTATTCCTTTTAATTTCTACTAAAAATCTTATAATCTAAAAAATTATAGATGAAAAATTTCTTGTTCTCTTCTCTACAATGAAGATTATTACATGCATTAGTTCATTCAAAAAAGAAAAAGAAAAAATTAGTTACTTGAAATACAAAGTCCATATCCATTATCTAACCATCAATTCATGATCTCAACTTTTTATGTGCCACCATTTTAAATATTCTATTTGAAAATAGTATTGTTCTCATTTATTCGTTTGCTTCTTTTTGTATAATTTCTAATGATAAATTTTAGATTTTGTTTTTGAAAATTTTTAGAATCTTCTTGATTATTTGTTGAAATTCAAGAATTAAAACTAAAATGGATTTTCAGTTCTTTATTGTTTTATTGAGTATTGAAATTACTAAATAAAAAGAAGTCTCGTAAAAAAAAAAAAAAGTTCGCCTAAAGCCCCTAATACTGTAAAGCCGGCCCTGCCACGGCATACCCCAGCATGGCCCCTGAGATCATGCCCTGTAATAGGGCTTGAAAGATCATTTGAAGTGTCAAATTTTCATATGATTTTTTAGTGCTTATACAAAGGAAAAATGGTTATTCAAAATGAGACCAATGCATGCCAATGTCAGCTTAACAATAATACTGAATGAGCAAAATTAGGAATGAAATGTTTCAGCACATCATCCATTCTTGAGGCAAGCATCAAATGATGAAAACCACTCTTAGAACCATAAATCAAAATACTGAAAGCTCCAGCCGCTTTAATGGGATTTGGATTTAAGCCTCACCTGTCGATGTTACAAACACGGAGTCGCGTTTTGTTTTGATTTTTTTTTAATCCTTTTTTATATTGAGCATAGCCATTTCCATGGTACTTGAACATGATGAGTGAAATTTTTTCTAGGTCAGCGGCTTATATATATTGAGCATATATAGCCGTATCAAATTCTTTTATTTTATAAATATTGTTGATGCCAAAATTTGGTCGGGTCGGTGTGTGGGCTATCTACCAGATTTTAATACTAGGATTTAAATTTATTTGTTGGAGAGAAGGTCTCTAGCTTCGATTTGTCATTTTGAGCAGAAATTGGCGACTAGGAATCCAATCTAACAAGCAGGAAATGACGAGCACGATTTTAACCTGGCGAGCAGAAGTTTTTCTGTTGTATTTAGGAATCCAATCAAGTTAGTATTTAGGATTTTCATGGGATAAACGAGTGTACAAATTTTGTGTAAAAATGAACAAAAAGGAGTAAAAAATGAACAAATGTAAGAAGAAATTCTTCCATAAATAGGTAAGAAAGATATAAGGGGGCAAAAATAATAATAAAATAGAAAGGATAAGAAAAATCAGAGATAAGTTTTCTAATTTTTATTAAATTATGTAAGATTTTCAGAGTTCAAAAGGTCCCCTTATCCTTAGTCTTTTGAGAGTTTTATAAGAGTTAAAAATCCTCCCTCCCATGGACATCGGTGGAGTGGGCCTTTTTGGATAAAACCTACCCTTTATCCTCCCTATATTCTAGGGTTATGGATTTGTTGGATAAGACTCTATTTCCCACTCCTCAAAAATCACGCAATTGTGAGCTTTATGGATAAAAATCCAATCCCTAGAATTTTGGGAAATTTATAAAAATAACCATAAAATTTTTATTATTTTCATAATTAACCCTCTCAATTTTTTTCTATCAACATTAGTCAAACACACACTTTTCTCCCCAAATTACCCTTCTTTACAAACCAAAAGCAACATTCTTTCTCCCCTTTCGTCAAACCAAAGGTAGTTTTCCACTCTTGAATCATCAACCAACGGCGACGGCAAAATGCAACGATAAAAGTGAAATCCGATCATAATCTATTCAGATCCAATACTAATCGGCATCACATAGTGGTATGAGTTATTTTCTGAACTTGCTCGAAAGTTTCAGTGAAAAGCGAGTCGTAGGTGAATCTGGCGACAGGCTGCCTGTCGCACGAAGCCTGTCGCTCCAAGGCTTGGTGCGACATGCAGCCTGTCGCACGAAGAGGCAGATTCACCCACGCTAGGCAGTGGTTCCCTCATGAATGCCAATGAAAATTGAGAAAGAAACACTCCCAAAACAACAACAACCACCACAAACACCACCACCACCACCACCATTATTCTCAAACTACAACCACTATTATTCTAAAATTTCATTTTAAATTAATGAAAATAAATAAAATGGCTAACTTAGGGTTTTTTCAAGGCTGTAGATGGTAGATCGGACGCTAATGAGGGATGGAGTCGCCGCCGACGAGTGCTGAAGTTGCCGTCGACGCCACCGACGATGGGAGGTTCTTCGGTTTGGGAGAGATGGGAGAAAGAGAGATTGTTGGGGGAGAGATGAGAGAGAGGGGTATTTTGGTCTCAAAGGCTTTTTTATGGCTAATGTTGATAGAAGTTTGTTTGGAGGGTTAAGATGAAAAAAGTCAAAATGTTTATGGTTATTGGTGTAAATTTCCCTAGAATTTTAGACGAGACATGAAGTTGGCTTTGATTAGGTCTCTTTTTCATAAAGTCAACTACTCGCCCACCACTGCTCGCCAACATTCTCTAGTAGGGGTGGGCAAACCTAACCCAACCTAACCCAAGCCAATCCAACACAATTAAGTTTTAACGGGTAAAGTGAGTTTTTATGGGTTAATTGAGTTAATTTTTTTGAATCCAATTAATAATTGTGTTGGGTTGGGTTAATTGTGATGAATCCATTAAACCCAACCTAACCCATATAAATAATAATAAGAAGAAAATTTTTAATTACAAAACCCTAATGACCTAAATGACTAATCTATTATTTATATTCTTTTTATTGTTTTTATAAAAGAGACTATTTCATTATTGAATTTACTGCTCTAAACTCTAATTCTATATCTAAACTCACTCTCTCAATTTTAAAATCTCTATTATCAGACAAGTAAGTATTTTCTCCGATCTATTTATTCTAGATTCTTTTTTATTTTATGAACATGCATGTTTTTTATATAGAATATTGGAGGTTAGAACTGACGCCTATAAGCAAATTTAGTGCATTAACTGTCAAGAATTGGAATTGACGGCCAATTATTTAAAGAACTGGGAAATGCATGATTATTTGATCAAACGCTCGTGATGTGAGCAACGTTACCAGCATTAAAAATTTAATATAAAAATATTAATAATTGAGAAATGCACGCATGTTCTAAAGAAGACAATTCTTTCTATAGATTCTTTTTTTTATTTAATAATTGAGAAATGCATGCATGTTCTAAAGAAGAAAATTCAGTGCGTTAACTGTCAACTAACAAAATTTACTCATTGACAAACCATGAAATAATTCTTTTTTATTTTATGAACATGCATGTTTCGGAATTCGGATATAGAATATTAGAAGTTGGAATTGATAGCCATAAGAAGACAAGCCATGAAAACATTATAAAAAGGTTCTTTATTTAAATATAGATTGTTTTATTGTTATCAATATTTATTCATTTATTGTTATTGTTTTTGATAGATGGATAACAATTCGACTTTGCAAGTCAATGATGCTGATGTTCGAGCAACTGAAAATCCTAATGACGAGCGTAAAAAGCGAAAACTTATGAGATCACCATCAAATGTGTGGGAACATTTTACCAAGTATGTCGGAGGTAATAGATGTAAGTGTAATTACTGTGAAAAAGATTATTCTTGTGAATCAGGTTTTGGGACTAAGAATATGTTGAATCATTTGAAGTTAAGATGTCAAAAATATAAGAATTTTGTGGCAGGAGAGGATAAAAAGCAAAAGGGTTTGGTGAATGCAAAAATATCCAATATATGTGCTCCTGGTAGTCTAGTACCTGTGGGATTTAGTAAGGAAGAATGGAGAAAGACATGTGCTAGGATGGTAATTCTTGATGAGATGTGTTTTAGCTCTGTTGAGAAGGAAGGGTTTCGATATTTCTATAGTGTTGCTTGTCCAAAATTTACTCCTCCTTCCAGAAGAACAATTGCCAGGGATATTTACCAACTTTACTTAGATGAGAAACTTAATTTGAAAAGGCTATTTATTGAAAATACCCAAAGAGTTTGTATAACCACTGACTGTTGGACTTCTATTCAAAATATCAATTATATAGTAATCACATACCATTTTATTGATTATGAATGGAAGTTACACAAGAGAATATTGAGTTTTTCTACAATTCCCAACCATAAAGGAGAGACAATAGGGAAGCTGATTGAGAGTTGTTTACTAGAGTGAGGTATTGAGAGGATCTTTACAATCACGGTTGATAACGCAACTTCAAATGATGTGGCTGTAAATTATGTTAAAAAGAAACTAAAAAATTGGAATGGTGATTGCCTAATGTTAGATGGGGAATTTATACACATAAGATGTTGTGCTCATATTGTTAACTTAATTGCAGCTGATGGGATGAAGGACATGCATGATTCAATTGCTAGCATTCGCAATGCCGTGCGATATGTAAGATCTTCAGCCTCACGGTTACAAAAATTTAAGAAATGTCGTGAGCATGAAAAAATTGAAAGTAAAAGTACAGTGACATTAGATGTGCCTATAAGGTGGAACTCTACTTACTCGATGTTAACAAGTGCTTTAAAATTTTGAAAAGCTTTTGACAGGTTGGTTTACGATGATGAACCTTATATGATATATTTTTCAGAAGATGATAGTGGAAAAAAGAAGGGTCCACCAAAGGATATAGACTGGGCTAATGCTGAAATATTTGTGAAATTTTTGGAGTCTTTTTACAAAGTCACTTAAAAATTTAGTGCTTCTTTATCTGTTACTTCTCACATGTACTTTCATGACTTACATTCAATTAAATCTGAGATGACATCTTTTGCTGAGAGTGAAGACTTTTTATTAGGTAGTATGGTTGCTAGCATGAAAAAGAAGTATGATAAGTATTGGTGAACAATTGAAAACGTTAGCACATTACTGCTTGTTGCAATTGTTCTTGATCCAAGGTATAAATTAGATTATGTTACATTTTTTATTGGTGAAATGTACGGTGAAACAAAAGTAGAATAGGTGGCAAAGGGAATCAAAGGGCTTATGTCACACCTTTATGAATTCTACCTTAGATATAGTCACGGTATTGCCAATAACCAAGTTTCTAATTATGCACCTTTGGTCAATGTAGTTGATGTGGAAAAGGAAAATGGTAATAAGGATTTTTGTACTGCAATGCTATTTACGTTCAAGAAAATGAAAGAGAAGGTACATGCTGAAATAAAATATGAGGTAGATAGGTAATTTGTTGGAGCCTAGTGAAGATCCATGTGATACTAAATTTGATATTTTAGAATGGTGGAAAGTTAATTCTTCAAAGTATCAAATTTGATCACATGTTGCAAGAGATGTGTTTGCAATTCCAGTATCAATAGTAGCTTCTGAGTCTGCATTTAGTACTGGAGGGCGTATTCTTGATCCGTTTTGAAGTTCATTACATCCAAAAACAATAGAAGCTTTAATATGCTCACAAAATTGGCTACAATCTTCCAGTTGCATTAGATAGTGAGCCATCAATGGAGGAGAAAGAATTTTATGAATCACTTAAAGCAGGTAACATTTTTTTTTATTGCTTGTGGTGTATATTTTTTTATATTGTTTATTTATTATTTCTTAAACTAATTTTTCATTGTCATTTATTTGTTTTAGAGTTGGTAAATATTCCAGTTGAGCCTGTGGCTGTTGATTGACGTGGTAGCATATAATTGCTCTGTAAATTTATTATCTTATAAATTTAATTTTGAAAGTAATTTAGTTTTAATTTCTCCTTTTTTTTAGTAAATACTTAACAAGTTAATAGTACATAATTATAAATCAATTTCATTTTATTACAGGACATGATACTAGCTGATTATCTAAAAGGTGTGAATTTGGAATTAAAAAAAGAGATGCGGGATGCCAAGAACAAAGTCTAGAAGCTCGTTGTTGAAATTTTCTCAATTTTAATATAGTTGGTTTTTCAATTTTCTTTGTCGAATATTTCATGTTATAACATATTTATATTTGATTTCAATAAGTTTTATTTCCAGTTTCATATATTTTTTATTTAATTTTTAATTTTGATCTGACATTTAAATCTTCAACCTAATCAACCCAATCCAACCCGATTATCTAAGGGTTGGGTTAGATTGGGTCGAATATGTTTATTTAATTGAGTTGGGTTAATTTTATTTCAACTCATTTAATAATGGGTTTGGTTGAGTCTTGACAAACCCTACTCAATCTAACCCAACTCATGTCCACCCCTACTCTCTAGACTGGTTGGAAGCTCACCAACACTCTTTGGACTACTTGGAATGGCTAGATGAGCAGAGTCAAGTTTTAAGGAAAACCTGATTTTGGGTGCTTTATTTTATCATGCAAACATATCATTTTTTTTTCCTAAAACAACACCTCAATATCAAATAAGATATTAATAGATGAACGTCACATCAGTTATGATTCAAGTTGAACTAAAATGATTTCAGGACTTTAGGCATATGAGAATTTGCTCATTTTCTGAATTTAAGGAATTTGACCTTTCTTGTCTCATGTGTTCCCAATTATCAGACTAATCTTATTGACATCTTTAGTATGTGTCTCTTCTTAAAAAGCTTACCCAGAATTTTAAAGAACTAGTAGTAAATTATTAGATGATGATAATATAATATTTGTTGTAAACTATTAACTTCTCCACTAACTTAAGTCCCAAGTTAGAATGAAGTTTACCCTCCTCTCATTTGCATCCTATAAATGTAGGTGTATGTTGCATTATTGAGTAACTAAGAAAAAGGCTAAATAATAGGCAATAATAAGGTATTGTCTAGTACTTTGTTTTAATCTAAATTTTTTTATTTATAACAGAAAATTTTGGAATAAAACAATGTCCTAAATAGTATCCTGTTAATTATTATTTAGTTTTTTTCCTAATTACTCAATAATGCAACATACACATGTATTTATAAGATGCCAATGGGAATGTGATATACTTCTTTCTAGGGACTTATTGCTTGTTTGGTATAATTTATCTAATGGTTATAATTACTTATTTAATCTCTTAAACTTTTATGAAAATTTTTGATATTGTTTAGTTATTTTTTAGTAGAGTTTTTGAAGATTATAAACTATTTTGTCTCCATTAGTAAAATCTGAAATTTTGTGCTTCAACTTTTGTGAGTAGAGGTTGAAAAATCTTTTTTAAATATTAAAATGTTAAAATATTTTTTACTTATTTAAAAATTGTTATTTCATTTTTTATAACATAATTTTAGAAATTTTGTCTGTTTAAGTAATTTTATAATTTTTAATAAAATATCTCATTGACAAGCAAACGCTTAAAATTTTTAAGTAAAAATTCAATTTATAAAAATTTAATTAATAAAAAAGTTATTTAAATAAATTTTATTTAAAAAATTATACCAAACGAAACTTTAAAACTTAAGTGGTGCAGTCAATGAACATATTTGTGGTTGCTCATTTATTTTCTTTTGGAATTTCAACGTTTAATTAATGGTGTTGTTTTCAATTGACAAGAAGCCCACCCCTTTAGACTACACTATTCTTAAAAGGGTTAAGACAAGAATTCAGACGGGCTCATATAGTAACATTCTTTTTAACCTTTAGCAAGTATCATTTATATGAAGCCCAGAAATGGCCCAAATGACGAACGCTCGTAGTAAAAGGATTGAAAGAAAAAGATGAAAAAAAAAATACCAATTCTCACTCTCAAGTCTCGCAGTTTCATCTGCGAACAAATGGCAGCCTCAAATTCAATAGAGCCGCGCTTGTTCCTGAATCCAATCTTCACTACATCAACAACAACTAACTCATCAACCTCACTTCATATTCAAAATTTCAAACTCAAACTCCCACATTTTCCCACAAAAAACCCAACACTTGTTTTCACTCTCAACTCTTCTTCTGGTTCTGCCACGACCAATAATAATAATGATAATACAATCATCACCCCTTATCCTGATGACCCGGACCCGGAACCAGTTTCTGCTGTTTCTTCAGAAACCAGGACCCGGGACGGTAGGGACCGTCGTAAAATTGTTAAAGTTGCGTGGGATAAGTTGGTCCGGTGGTCTCGCACTTGGCGTTCCAAGGCAAAGACTGACATTCTTGAACGTACTAACAAGGTTAAAAAGTTTTACATATTTATATCTTGCATTGCAATGTTCAGATTACCATGCCTTTTTTTTAATATAATATGGGAAAGTTTTATACAAATGATCCATTTATCCATGGTGGGTGATAGTTTTATTTTTTTATTTATTGTCATTTTTTTTTTAATTTTTACTTTGGTAGGTGGTGGTGCTTGGGGGAGGGTCATTTGGTACGGCAATGGCAGCCCATGTGGCAAATAGGAAGGCTCAATTGAAAGTTTACATGCTCATGCGTGATCCTGTTGTTTGTCAATCTATAAATGAAAAACATTGTAATTGGTAAGGATTATCTCTGTTAAATAATAACTTAAGCAATGCTTTGATATATAATGATGCAATTTGTTGGCGTATATATTCTGTTTTTAGTCGGTACTTCCCAGAACAGAAGCTTCCAGAGAATGTGATTGCAACCACGGATGCCAAAACTGCTTTACTTGGCGCGGACTATTGTCTCCATGCTGTGCCCGTGCAGGTCTTTCAAGTTTCTGTATTCTGTTGCTTTTTATTGTATTATCAAATATTAAAAGTTTCACAAGAAATCTTTAATCTGTTGCACTAATTTAGTTTATGAAGCAGGGTTGATTGCCTGAATCTTGTCCATTTTAATGCAGTTCAGTTCATCTTTTCTTGAGGGCATCTCGGATTATGTTGATCCTGGCTTGCCTTTCATATCCCTTAGCAAAGGCTTAGAGCTGAACACATTGAGGATGATGTCTCAGATTATTCCCCAAGCATTGAGGAACCCTCGACAGCCTTTCATTGCACTATCAGGTCCTTCATTTGCACTGGAACTCATGAATAAATTACCAACAGGTGACTTACATTTATTGAGTATATTACAACAATGTAAGAGAGTAGACACAATACCTTTTTAAGTCAGTAGTGGTTTTTATAGTCTTGCTATTGGCTTCTGCTTTTGCAGCAATGGTCGTGGCATCAAAAGACAGAAAATTGGCAAATGCAGTTCAGCAGCTACTTGCTTCTAAGCACTTAAGAATCAGCACTTCTAGGTAGATGATCTTTAGTAAATCCAGTTAATTAATCAAGTGAAAGCAGGAGTTTTCCTTGTTGCTTGCACACTCTAATTTGCAGATGTTCCACATTTCATGTATTCACAAATTCCAGAGTCTTTACCTTGTATCTCTATCAGTGTCATATAGGTTCTAGTGGTTTATGTTATGGAAAGTCAAGAACCACCGTGATCCATATGTATAATTAAATTGTTGTGCTCAGCTTGTAACCCCCTTATAACTCCAGTGATGTTACAGGGGTGGAAATTGCAGGTGCACTTAAGAATGTACTCGCAATAGCAGCAGGGATTGTGGTAGGGATGAATCTTGGGAATAATTCTATGGCAGCTCTCGTTGCACAAGGTTGCTCTGAGATACGATGGTTGGCAACAAAGGTAAATCTTATTTTCATAGAAAATTATTCCTCATCCAAAAATAACTTTGTTCTGCAGTTCTAAACTGGTTCTCATATTACCTTCAATAGTCTGCAACTCAATTGAATTCAATTTGTCTACACTGCTTATTAGAAAAAAAAATGTTGTTTCCCGTATTTCCTTCTCTCTCACAAAATCTCCCTCTACTCCATTTCTTGAAGATGGGGGCTAAGCCAGCGACAATTACCGGTCTATCAGGGACTGGGGACATCATGCTTACGTGTTTTGTGAATCTTTCAAGAAACAGAACAGTTGGAGTCCGTCTTGGATCAGGAGAGAAGCTCGATGATATACTGAGTTCCATGAATCAGGTACTTGTAAATCCCTCCATGCAGCCTTTGCTAGGCAAATTGTAGCCACTTGGTTTTTTCATACAATGACCGAGTGTTGTAGGTAGCCGAGGGTGTATCAACTGCTGGGGCTGTGATTGCTCTGGCTCAGAAGTATAATGTTAAGATGCCAGTTTTGACAGCAGTTGCTCGGATCATAGACAATGAACTAACCCCAAAGAAAGCTGTTCTCGAATTAATGAGTCTCCCTCAGGTCATTTGAACTCTCAATTAAACTCAAGAAAACAACAAAATATTCAGCCTGTCAAACTTAGTTTTCGATTTAAAGATTCGTGAAGAATCTGTTGACTGCTAAACCTTTAATTTCTCTTGTTGTAGGTTGAAGAAGTGTGAGAGCTATGAGCTTTTTCCAGCATTCTATTGCCCAATATCAAACTCTAGTATGGCAGCGAGTGATTTCAAGAACAAAATTTTGACAATTGTAATGTACATGGTAGGAATTTATCAGTTCATAGTTTGTTCAAGGAATAATTTTGCGGTTGAGACTACGCCATGCGAAGAACTATATCTTCAAATCCTTGAATGATTATTTTTTGCCCCCTCAATAAAAGATTTTTCTGTGCTTTCCATGAACCTGTACACATGTTTTCAATTTGTAAATTTGTTTTACTTCGTTGAAGGTTGGGGGATAACCCCATCACGCAAAATCAATATACAACAATATTACTTTGTCCGACCGATGACTAGAATGATTTAAAACTATTTTACATATCAATTTGATGTTTCCATAAATATACAATTAAATGCGGATGAAGTTTTCTTCAATAAAACCCTTTCATTTAGTCAACAATGAAAAGAATGTTTCAATAATAATTCAATGAAAGTTCGTCTGAAGAAAACTAATAACAAATAGGTGCGCATAGAAAGTTTGTTAAATTAAATTAGAGGTGTTACGATGCATCGTTTAATTAGTTCGTGATCTATATGACATGTCGTTCCGGCGGAAATGAAATTTAATTATTTTCACTATACGACGTATCGTTTTAATAGATGCGGCGTCGTTTCTCTGGTTTTTTTAGCAGTTTAGACAAACCCTGATTAAAGAAATCAGCTCTTTGCCCAACCCCTAAATTCACAGACAATCTCGAAGAAGAAGAAGAGGAACGATAAAATGAGTAAGAAGAAAGAAACAGTGAAGGAAATATTCGCGTCGTGCTGTTTCTCCAGCCTCGGTCTCGACTCTACTTTATGCGACCAGCTACGAGGTTTGTTTTTGTTAATTTTTTTTTGGAAAAATTAACTGAAAGTTAATTATGATGATAAAATTCATAATTTGGTGACAGAAAGACTTGGATTTGAAGCTCCGACAAAAGTTCAGGCTCAAGCAATCCCTGTTATTCTCTCTGGCCGAGACGTGTAATCATCCTTTCTTTGCTTTCATTGTTCATTTTTAATGTTTTTGTTTGATCATAATGAGCGTTGTTTGATGTGGGAAACAACAAATTTATCTAGACTTGTTAATGCGGCTACTGGGACGGGCAAGACGGTGGCTTATTTAGCACCCATTATTAATCACTTGCAGAGTTACAGTCCTCGAATTGATCGCTCGAGTGGAACTTTTGGTAAGGATGAGCTTTGAATACTTGTATTTTATTATTATTATTATTTCTAATGTAGTGTGATGAATTGATGTGTTTTGGCTGGCAGCATTGGTTCTTGTGCCAACTAGTGAGTTATGCTTGCTCGTTTATGAGATTTTACAGAAGTTATTGCATCGTTTTCGTTGGATTGTGCCTGGTTATGTGATGGGTGGGGGGAACAGGTCAAAAGAGAAAGCCAGGTTGCGTAAAGGTGATGATCTTCTACATTTCTTTCTTTTTTTGTTGGCATGGTTTGATGGGTCTGGTATGTCTGGCAATGTATATATATCTTCAGGATTTAGTCGGATGAATGTTTGTTGGAAATATTCTTCTTATGTTGTTGATGGATTTGTAGAGACACATTAATATTTCATATGATTCTTTTCAGGCATATCTATTCTTGTTGCAACCCCTGGACATCTTTTGGACCACTTAAAGCATACATCATCATTCTTGCATACAAATTTGCGTTGGATAATATTTGATGAAGCAGATAGGTATTTATCATTAGAGTTCGGTTGCAGTATTTTAAGTACCATTAATTTGGTATTGTTTCATGTCTTTTGTGCTTCCGCTAATTTTTCTTATGCTTCTTGTCAGAATTCTGGAATTAGGATTTGGAAAAGAAATAGAGGAGATACTAGATATTTTGGGTTCAAGGAACATTGCGTCTATTGGTGAGGGAAATGAAGTCTCTAATGTGAAGAGGCAGAATTTACTATTGTCTGCTACCTTAAATGAAAAAGTAAACCATCTCACTAAAATTAGTCTAGAAACTCCAGTCTTGATCGGTCTTGATGAAAAGAAGTTTCCAGAAGATAAATCAAATGTACATTTTGGATCTCTGGAATCAGATGTTAAGGAAGAAGTAGAACATCCAAACACAACTCTGAGCTCTTCAACTGAAGACTTTATGCTTCCAGCTAAATTGGTTCAAAGATATGTGAAAGGTATATCTTAACAAAAATTAAATATTTCTGGGTAATTATTGAAAAAGAAAAAGAAGTCTCATTTGGTAGAGTGTTCTAAGACTATTAATGAATTTTTGTGCGCTCCCACTACCTAGATGGCACCAATTGTTTTAACTAGGTTTTGGGGTGAAAGAAAAAATAAAAAACAAAAACCTAGCTAAAACAATGAAACTTGTATTAAGGTAATAGAGGTGCCTCGTGTAGCTGAAGTGTGCTGCTCGTTATGGCCTTAGGTGAAGTTTGAGAGAGGATGGAAAAAATGAGGATGTTGTGAGGGCTTAAATCTGAAAAGAGTTGGTTTGAAGGTTGTGTTAATCCTGCAAAATAGAGAAAGGAGGTTAGAGGTGGAGCCGGCAGTGGCCGGCGACTACATTCCGATGCACAAGTTAGTTTTTAAGACTATTTTGAAGTCAAGAACTTGCAAACTCTTGATAATGACGGCTGGAGGTCGAAGAATACCTTAGCCTTTTGGAGTATGTGTTTTATTATTAGTGAGAAAAATATAACCTTGATGTCTTTATATAAAGTACCCTAGGGTCTTTGGCTGCCTTACTACCTGGCGCATTTCTATTGGCGATTCTGCTGTCCTTACAAAGATTTTTTTGTCCTTTTACTCTTATTATCATTTTGGGTCGTTAGGAGCATTCTTAGAGAGTAAGTAGGGCGTTATGATCATAGTTAGTCTACTTCTACACGACACTGCTGGGTGGTCCAACATTTCTCTGTAAAAATTGATTTGGCAGTGTCTAACGTGGCAGTTGAGGATCATTGTCTTGATGTGCTGTTTTGTGTTTTTTTGCTAATGTGACAACCTACTCCCCCCCCCCCCCTTATTTTAAGCAAAATATTTCTTAATTAATTGTAAAAAATCAATTGTTCTTTTTAGGCGATGAAGACATTTCACATGGCTGATATTTAATTTATTTTCTTTAACCTTTCTTCCTTTGATGTGGTGTATCCCGCGTATCATTTTGATTACCTGGTGTACCCAGCATAGACAAACCTCCTTTCGATGACTTTGCAAACTCTATATTGACACGTGGCGTTCTGTTATTAAACTTTCATTTCTTCCCCAAACAATATTCCTCCAGTTTTTTAATAATGTTTGAGGCATAAGAAACTCTTAGAAGAATTGCGAATGGCGCATGTTTGGCCACTCCTCGTAGATGGATGATTAATGAAGTAGTACCTTGACTACTTTTTTTCCTTCTTTCCTTTTTCCCATCCCTTTTCGAAATCCCTAAAATTTTCTGTTATTCTTGCTCTTCTTCTCTCAATATAAGTGAAGATGCTCACATTCCCACACCATTTCTCCCTTTATCGTTTTACTTCTTTTTTTCTCCTCCTTCCGTGCCTCTTCCTTCTTTGTTGAAAATACCTAGAATTTCTCTTCTCCACTCTCAAGTGCCGCAACGGTGGTTCGCGTTCTACTCCGGTGATGTTAACCAGGTACTCCTATTTCCCAAGTTCTCTTGTTTTTTCTTTTTCTTTCTCTTTCATATGTTTCTCATCGTCAAAAAAATTCACAAAAAGGTGTTCCTTTCTTATGCGTTATAGTGATGATTTTGGTGCTCGTTTTGCGGTAACCTTGGCTCTCTCTCCTCCGTCGTCCACCAAGTATAGTGGCTCTCGTCCTTTTCACTTCTTTTTCTCTTTTTTTCCCTCGGGATTTGCAAGGTGACTCACCTCACTTTCTCTTTTTTGCAGCATACGTTGTTCCTTGCTCTTAGATCCAATTTTGTGGCACTTAGATTTTTCCTTTCGTGATCTCTAAGTACTCCATTTTTCCTCTTTTTACCCATATAGCTCGCTATATGGACTTTTCATTTTGGATTTTAAGCAAAAATCCCCAATTTATGCCTTTTTTTTGTGCTTGGATTTGTAACTTTTGGTGTATGAGCTTTAAAGTTGTTAGATGAGTTAGTAGGGGTATGGTTTGTAGGTCTTGGTTTGTAAGTTTTGATTTGGGGTCTTGCTTTTGTGTTTTTAAGAAAGATGGGTAAAAAGAGGATCGGGATTAAGGGGTGTAGCATAGTAGAAGGTTCCAATGAGGGCGGCTCCTCGCCTTAGTTGGTTACCCGCATGGAAATTAGTGAGTGCCAAACCCTCCCTGCCTGGCTCAGAGGGTGGCAGCCATGGTATTGAGACTTCCTGTAATGTCAACATTAGCAGTAAAAGCCCTAGGATTTCTAGTGAAATTCCTCATACCCGGGGGCCCAATTTTGGAAGTAAATTCCTTGTTTATGAGTCTAGAGGAAAGGGTAAAGCTCAAATCACAACCCATAATCACCTTCTCTTTCTGCCTCTAAATCTTATAAACCTAATTCTTTGTGGGGGAAGGCTACCTCTAAAGATCTAGAGCATATTTGGGTCGAATATGATATCCTTTTATATGTTGAACTTAGGCACCCTGAAAAAACAAAACCTTGAAATGCCCTGCCACAGTCGGAATAGCTTTACACATCGACTTTTTTGACAGCGATCTCCGCTACCCCTAGGGGTGGGCAATGATCGGACTCGGACCGATCTGATAAAAAAAATTCAGATTTAGATCGGATTCGGATGAAGGCTCTAACCCGATTGGGTTGGATTTTGGCCAACACAATCGGATCGGATCATGATCGAATCAAGTTGATTCGAAATCCGAAAAAATCAAAGCTAAAACAAGTACAATCCTTTAACCCGATCCAATCCTTCGGATCGAATTGGGTCTCATGTTCGAGTTAAATTCAAGTTATATTTTTTCCAACCTGATTGACTTGAAATTCAATCGAGTTTATCCAAACCCGATTCAAACCCGAATTTTTCCGCCCTTAACTACCCGTCTAACCTTTCTTTAAGAGAATGCTTAGTTATCTCTAGACTGCCTTTAGATAGCTTTTCTTACCAACATGAATAATGCTTATAGGCCTCTAAGTGTTGCGCTTGGAGGTATTCGGGGAGGATATCTCCTTTGAAGAGTTGAAGGATTTTATTAATTAAAGAAGCCTGTAGGCTCATTTGTTGCTTATTTTTCCACATGGCCTACCCATGGTACATAGTATAAGTGGACCTTACTTTAAAGAAAGGTTATAAATATGGTTGGTTTGTGATGGATGGGGATTAAAGGCATGATATTTTGGTTGACAACGAGCGTTTGTCAATGAAAAGCTCGTTTGATGAAGGTAGTATGTGTCCCTTCCCCTTTTTCCTCTTTTTTTTTTTTTTCCTCGTGACCTTGTAGATATTATATGGATCAAGGGGAAGTGTCTTGTATAGGAGATGAGTAAGAAGGAGGCTCTTTTTTAGGAGAGATTTTTAGTGCTTCAAAGAGAGAGTGATTTATTGAGTGTGGACAAGTGGGAGAGGCTGGGGTTGATTAGCCAAAATCCCTCGTCTACTCCAGGTGAGGATTGATACATGCCTATAGCGTGTTTTAGAGGTACCCTTTTATCACCCTATATTTTATTTTTCAGTTTTGTATTTTTGTTGCTTTTGACCCCTCTTTTATTTATGTTCATAGGCTTTATTTTGATTGTCTGACCTTTTCATCTTGTTTTGTATGGCGATTTGCAGATATAGATCGATCCAGCGAAGACTTTGATGCCTTTTTCAACCGTTTGAGAAGTGGTTCCTCAGTTACCACAGGATCCACCTCACTGAAGGGTACCCTTCCTCTATGTGCCCTTGGAACGAAAATAAAATTGCATGACTCCTCTCTAAGCGACTTCAGAGGTACCTTGGGTACTGGGAAAAGAAAAGTGGGCTCCCTCTTCTCCCTCCCTGAAGACTTTATAGAAGGTGAACTAGATCCAGTGGCAAACAAAAAGGTTTCCCATTTGGCGGAATATGTCCATTACACTAGCGAGAACATTACTCCCGAGGTGGCTGGGGAGATGGACAAGTTGGGTCTAGATGAATGTTATAACCGAGCGCTAAAGGCTAGTCAGGATGTGAGTACCTTTTTCATTATGTTTTCTCCTTCTGTTTCTCGATTCACTTAATTTTAGGGTACCCTTTGTTGGTTGCGGGTGACTTTCCTCCTGAGTCGTAGCCTCCAAGATCTCGCAGCTATTGCCAACGTTCAGTTGGAGAATGAAAAGCTAAAGAGTGAGCTCCAAAGCTGCAGATCCTATGAGGAGAAGCTCTCGAGAGAAAACAAAACTTTGAAGGGACGCCTTAATGAAGTTTCCAAGGAGAAGGCTCGTATGATGAAAGATCTTGAGGAGCTCCAAGCTAAGCATGAGGACTTGGTATCTCAGCAGAAAGAGATGATTGACAGTGTATTCGAGCGTATTATGACTGAGGTGTGGAGTGTTGATCCGGGGCTTGTGGTGCCTAGAGTGGAGAAGTGGGTAGATAAGTCGGCTATCTTGGCTGCGATCGAGATCGAAAGGGAATCCTGTTTGCCCCAATCTGGGAGCCTACAAAGGTTATCCGGCGTACCTCAGCCAAAGTCACCATCAAGAACCTTAACTTTCGAAGCTCATGCTTCTGCTACATCCAGCGCTTTTATTGATCTCCCTATTATAAAAGACAAAGGTGAAGATGATCTACTTGCTATGTAACTTTGTTTGGCATTATTGTTTGTATGTTGGCACTTTTCCCCAGTTATGTACTTGAAAATATTTTCTCGATTACCTGTTATTCCTTGTTTTGTTAGTGTATTTTAATTGCTTCAATGTTGTACTCACAAATTCCTTTTATTTTATGACTGCCTATAATGGTATTTTCATTTTCCATAGCTTTGGATGTTGTCTCTTTAATGCATTCTAAAACTTGATTCAACTTATGTGGTACTTCATGTACTTCTTAGCTTAAACATTCATTGAGCTATCTCTTTCTTTATGGTGGAGCAACTCAATTTCATTACAGTATGACGACTTATCTAGATATATTTGCTGTTTGTTTTTAGAAGATCATGGTGATTCTTAACATGTAATCAATGATCAAAGTATCGGCACGACAAATTGATTAAGCATGCAAAACCACAATTGGCGTAATAACAAAGATAAGAATTTTTTTCTTGCTCTTTTTGAGCTTTCTTAAAGTCCTTTGTTGTCCTTTTTCATAAAATAGTAAAAAATCTCATAATTTGCCATTTGCTTAAAATCAAATTAGTAAGATGAATAATGACAAAGACGACTGCTCGTCTGCCTTTATAAGTACTTCGAACATCTAATTCATGTGATTGTCCTTCACTCATAAGTTGTCTATCCCTCACTTTTAAGCAAGAAAATAGAAGTGTGGGCACATGTATATCTTAATGAATCCTTATGACACTAGGGTATCACTGTATACTTCACCCTTGGGTTTTCTTTGATTCTCACACTCTTCATTCAAGCAGGCATATAATCACTCTAAAAAGCTACTAATGATCTTTTTACATTCTTTCTGATGAGTCTAATTTTAGAGTAGATTATTATGATCACGACAGGTCAAATGCCTTAGTTTTCTCTAGAATAAGGCAATCTCTTGATATTATGTTGCGTCATAATAAACGCTACATAATGATAAATATAAAGTTAGTTTAATGGCACACATATTCTTATTGAATAACATTTGAAACTACTCATCCATTTTAAATAATCAAAAGGCAAACAAAAGAGCACACATCATCATATTTTGCAAAGGAAATGTATTTATAGGTAGTAGAGGTATGAATCATTATATGACACTATTTTTGTTATCTAAGGTGGATTACGAATCCCGGGATCACCTGTTCTTGTTGTTGGAGACTTAAGAAATTAAAAAAAAATATGCAATTGAATAGCTTGGTTACTTTGGGTACCCCTCATGACTAATCACATATTACAAATACATAAGCATTAAAGAAAACAAACGAAACAAATATAAGGAGGTGAAGTGTTATCCCTTTATTATTAGTATGGCTTCTCTCTATTAGGGTTGATGATGGTTACTCCCACACCACTTTCATGTGTAGGAGAGCCATCAATGCAATCTAGATTTGTTCTTCTTTTGTAGTGGGCGTTCCCTTGTTCGGGTATCCCAAGATTCCCACACCCTTGGAGTCATTAGGGAATTTAGTTAAGAAATCAACAATGACTTGAGTTTTAACAGTCGAACGAGGCCTATGAATTTTGAGTGTGTATCATCGAGCACTTCTGATGTCTTAATATTTATTGAGTCTACTTCTATAAGTGGATCCCCTTGCAATTTACGGTTGGCGTGCTTGTGAAACTTTTTTATTGGCACTTTTCCTTTTTCTGACAAATGCTTGCTTGGTTAGGCGAACCAGTTCCTTGTGTGATGATAAGCTATCTCGGTGAGGTACACCTTCAACTGGGCCTCAGAAGCAATTTAATAGCTTTCTTTAGAGGCGACAATATAGCAACCTTGAGCTGCCTACTGGTCTCTATTTATGGTGATAATATCTTTGGTAGTTAGAATTTTCATGATAAGGTAATGCATAGATACCACCGCTTTAGTTTTTGTTAAAAATGGTTTGCTCGGAATGATATTACAAGCACCTAGGCAATCCATAATGAGGAAGTCAATCATCTGGATAACTTTGTTGGGTACTTTGCCAATAGAAATGAGCAATGTAATGATGCTTTTAGGAATGAAAACATCCTCAGTAAAACCAATAAGCGGCATATTGGTTGGAGTAATTTTTTAAGATTCAATTAGCAATTGATCTAACGCGCTCTTAAAGATAATGTTTAAGGAGCTACTGGTGTCAATCAACATTCTTGTCACTTGACCAATAGTGACCCTTAATGTTATGTTAAGGTATCATTAAAGGGGTATGTGATATCATCCTGTATTTTTCTTCGGAAAAAGTAGGGGTGAGCAAACTATTTGGTTTTTGTCGAGCCAAACTGAAATTAAGGAACCGATTGGTTTTTATTCGATTTGGTTTGGTTTAATTATAAATAAATTTTTTAATTGAAAAATAAATGAAAATATATAAACCAAAAACAAATCTCTCAAATCCCTACCTGCGTTTCAATTTGCAACCCACCATCTCCCTCTCATCTCCAACACCTCCCTCTGTCGCACATTTCTCCCTCTCCACAAGGTGTAGAACTTCAGCTCAGCCCCTATGTCTCGGCTTCTTCCTTGTGAGCGTCTCTCCCTCGCGTCAGCTCAACCCCTCTCACACGCGATGTTGCAACCTAGCACGGCCCCTCACACGCCTAGCACAACCCCTCTCTTTGGTGCTGCAACCTAAAGGTGTTTTTTTTTTTTAATTTATGGCATGGCCCGTACAGAGTGTGTAAAGAGTCTTTAGTTTATGCTAGTGTTACTTGTGTTAGGGATTGATTATTTGATTTTGTGGACTGCTGAGGTATATAATATACTTGTTGGTGGAGTTAAAAATGGTGGGCAAATATAGTGGTTGTGGAGGCTTATGAGTTGTGGCAGTGAACTGAAATGGTTGTAATGTTGCATTGTATATTGTGGCTGGGAATAGAACAATTGAAAATAGATAAATGTATAATGCTTCTATCAATGAAAAATTAGAAATAATATTTGTTATTTAACTTATTTGACATAATGATTAATGACTTAATTAGCTTCGTGAATTGCAATTTGGCATGGACAATTCAAATTAAATTAATAATTATTGGAAGTAAATTAAGATATGTTGGCTTAATTTGTTAAATTAAATTATGATTTATTAGCTAGTAGTTAATTTAACTTTAATTGATCTTTTTGGCATGGATGTTTTAAATTAAATCAACAATTATTGGAAGTAAATTATGATATGTTGGCTTAATTTGTTAAATTAAATTATGATTTGTTGGCTAGTAGTTAATTTAAATTTAATTGATCTTTTTGGCATGGATTTTTTGAATTAAATCAACAATTACTGGAAGTAAATTATGATATGTTGTCATGTTGGCTTAATTTGTTAAATTAAATTAAATTATGATATGTTGGCTATTAGTTAAATTTAATTTAATTGATCTTTTTGTCATGAACATTTAAAATTAAATTAACAATTATTGGAAGTAAATTATGATAAGTTGGCCTAACTTATTAAATTAAATTAAATTATGATATGTTGGCTAGTAGTTAAATTAAATGTAATTGATCTTTTTCATTTCAATACCTTGTTAATAAAACAATATTACTTATTTATTTTTTATTTTATTCATTGAAGATGTCTAATTATTCAAGAGTTCAAGACAACCTCGATTGTGTAGCCGATGATCTTGAGCGTGAAGTTGAAGTTGATGATAGTGAAAATGATTCGCCAACAATTGTCACTAGCAGAAACAAGAGGAAAAAGTCTTCGTCATCCAAACCGCCACTACCAAGGAAAAAAATGGCTCCAAGATCAGCAGTGTGGCAACATTTTACTAGACTTCCAGATAATAATAAGAAGTGCAAATGCAACTACTGCGGTAATGAATTTGAATGTGGCTCGGTAGGGGACGGAACTAGCACTTTGAGGACTCATTACCAAGAAATGTGTCAAAAGTACAAAGACCTTCAGCAAGACCAAACGACTTTAACTCAAGATGTCGGTAGTGATGAAATTGTAGTAAGAGGTCTTAGTTGGGACGCTTGCAGACGAGCAATTATTAAGATGATTGTTCTTGATGAATTGCCTTTTTCTGTTGTAGAGAATCCGGGTTTTAAGCATTTTTGCAGCGTGGCAGCTTCTAGATATCTTCTTCCATCACAAAGAACCATTACTATGGATACTCTTGATATGTATGTCGAGGAAAAGGTAAAGTTGAAGAGCTTATTGGTTGGAAATAAGCAGAGAGTATTTTTGACCACTGATATTTGGACTTCTATTACGACAGTTAGATACATGGTTATCACAACTCACTTTATTGACAAGGATTGGAATTTACATAGAAAGATTCCCAGCTTTAACACGGTTAATGATAATTCATCGGAGACAATTGGTAAGCAAATTGAAAAATATTTAATTGACTAGGGCATAGAGCGAGTGTGTGCTGTAACGATTGACAATACAAGTCCAAATGAGGGTGCTCTTAGGTACTTAATGCTAAAATTCAAGAGTATTGAAAAGAATTAAAAGTTTTTATTGACTTCCCTTCTTAAGGAACAAGATCGGGTATTTATACACTAGTAGAGGAACTATATATGGAAGAAACATTTTACAGAAATTATGAGATTAATTCTAAACTTAGTCGTTGACTAGCCGTTGGCTAAGATATGAAGAGAATATGGACTTGAATAATGGCTGGCTATCTTTCTTTGGTGAGTTTGCATGTCACGGGATTGTGTGAGATGATTGTTGCAAGCCTTTGGCATTAGCAATACAGATTGCCATATTTGTTTCCAACGGTTTGCAACTTGCCTTGTTAATGTGGGATTGAGTTGGTGTGCTGATTTTTTCCATATTGGTGCGTGACTCATGTGGCTGCATGTGGTTCATGTGTTGTGACTGTTCGAATTCCACATTTGGTGGGCAATGTATCTTAACAGCCCCCCTCAAGGTCGGCCGGGTCATAGAGTGAACGCCGAGCTTGTGTCGAAAGAGAAAGACAAGATCTTTGCCCAATGGTTTGGTAAGGATATCTGCAGCTTGCTGCAAGGAGGGAACATGTGTGGCTTTAAGGAGGCCTTGAGATACTTTTCCACGAACAAAATGGACGTCAATTTCGATATGCTTGCTGCGCGCATGAAACACGGGGTTGCGAGTCATGTAGATGGCACTTGTGTTATTACAAAGAAGGTGAGGAATGTGTGATGGTGAGACTCCAATGTCCTGCAATAAAGAAAGAATCCAAGTTAGTTCAGCGGTAGTGGAAGATAAAGCCCGATATTCTGCTTCAGTAGTGGAGCGTGCAACGGTGCTTTGTTTCTTGCTACACCATGAGATTAAGTTTGCCCCAAGGTAAACACAAAAGCCAGTCGTGCTACGTCTTGTTTCAAGGCAACCAGCCCAATCGAAGTCCAAAGTCGAGAGTGCCTTTAAGATAACGCAAAATTCTTGTAACAGCCTTGAGGTCTTGTTTAGTAGGGCTCTGA
Source organism: Citrus sinensis (assembly GCF_022201045.2). Taxonomy (NCBI): domain Eukaryota; kingdom Viridiplantae; phylum Streptophyta; class Magnoliopsida; order Sapindales; family Rutaceae; genus Citrus; species Citrus sinensis. Next base: position 2,281,884 of record NC_068559.1, read on the forward strand.
AAGTGTTGACAAACTTTATTGACAGCATGAGTGATGTATGGTTTGGTGAATGTGAGATATTATAGACTGCCGACAAGGGAACGATAGTGAGTGGCGTGTATGGGTTCTTGATCGTCATCATATGGTTGGGTTTTGACAGCCATTGGGGTCCGATTAGAGGTGCAATCTAGTAAAGCAGCCTTGGTTAATAAGTCACGAGTGTATTTGGCTTGTGACAAAAAAATGCCTCCTGGAAAGCGCCGAATCTCGATCCCTAAAAAATAGCTCAATAAGCCTAAGTCTTTTAATGCAAACCGAGTGCTGAGATGACTGATGATGGATTGAATTCTATCGGGATTATTTCCTGTAATAATTACATCATCTACATACACCAACAACAAAATAAGAATATCGTTAGCATGAAAAATAAAGAGGGAAGGATCGGCTTTGCAGCTTGTAAAACCAAGCTCTAGAAGTGCTAATGATAAACATTCAAACCAGGCACGTGGTGCTTGTTTGAGTCCATATAAGGACTTGTGGAGTAAGTAAACATGGTCGGGAAGATTTTGATCCGTAAAGCCAGGTGGTTGCTCCATGTAGGCAATTTCTTTTAGTTGACCATGAAGGAAGGTATTTCGAACATCCAGTTGTTTGATAAGCCATTTAGAACTAGTTTGCAAGTGCTAAGACAAGCCTTATGGTAGATGGCTTAATGACGGGGCTGAAAGTCTCGTTAAAGTCAATGTCAGGAACTTGTGTGTACCCCTTCACAACTAAACAGGCTTTTAACCGATCTATTGTACCATCTTCTCTATACTTGGTTTTATAAACCCACTTCGAACCAATAACATTGGCATCATAAGGTCGAGGAACTAAGGTCCATGTCTTATTTTGATGGAGGGCAGCAAGTTCTTCGGCCATTGCTTGTAGCCATAGAGGATGCTTAAGAGCAGATTTTAATGTTTTTGGTTCGGTCACTGTGGCATGATCGGTTTGAAGAGCTAAGGTAGGATTTTGTTTGAGCTTGTTGCGTGTCAGCATAGGATGTGTATTTAGAGATTCTGTTGTTTTGACAGGAGAGATATTTAGTTCAACGAACAACTTTCCTGAGAGATCGTTTAAGGTAGATGGAGCACGATTGTCACTATCTAAGGTTTGTTCGGAGGTCGTGTGGATATGTGTATTATCGGCAGAAGCAGCAGTCTTGTTATTGGATGAGGGGCTCTTTTGAGGTGAATTTGTAGAGGGACTTTCGGGTAAATAAGTGGGTGGTTCATGAAGGTCTTCAATTATCACAACTTTGTTTGGAGTGAGAGACAATGGTTCATTCGTATTTGGAGATGTGGCAGTGTAGTTTGGATTAGCAACTTTAATGTGCCCAAGAGAAGTGTTGTTGAAGGACTCTGTCCAAGTTGTTGGGAGCCATTGTGACACATTTGGAGTAGTGGGAATGCTACAAGCATCCTGTACAGGAGAAGAATCTTTTAGATTTTGATAAGGAAAACATAATTCATCAAATGTTACATGACGAGAAATATAAATTCTATTATTTTGTGGAAAAAGACAGCAGTATCCCTTGTGAGTGGGACTGTAACCAACAAAAATACAAGGGAGAGTTTTTTTTGTCAAACTTCGTTTTATTGTAATCCCTCAGAGAGGGAAAACAACGGCAACCAAAAACTTTAATTTCATTGTAACTGGGAGTTTCCTTAAAAAGTAACTCATGAGGTGTGTGCATCTTAATAATTGTTTGTGGCAATTTATTAATGAGATATACAGTTGTTAAAACAGCCTCCACCCAATATTTTAATGGTAACGAAGATTCAAATAACATAGTAAGGGCAGTCTCCATTATATGTCTATGTTTCCTTTCGGCAACTCCATTTTGTTGAGGAGTATAAGGGCATGAAGTTTGTTTGATGATTCCAGATTGTTGAAGATGTTGTTGGAAAATGATAGAGTTAAATTCTCCCCCGCCATCACTTTGAAAAATTTTGATCTTTCATTCCATCTGATTTTCCACTTGTTTTTGGAATTTAAGAAAACACTCAAAAAAATCAGATTTTGATTTTAAGGGAAATAACCAACAATAACGTGTACAATCATCCACAAACAATACATAGTAACGAAAACCTTGATTAGAAGCAATTGGAGCAGGACCCCATAAATCACAGTGAATTTTATCAAGAGGGAAATCAAAAATTTTATTTGATAAACTGAATGGGAGTTTACAGATTTTGCCTAATTGGCATGAAACACAAATACTAGTGTTCTTAGTCTAATCAGTTATACTGATAGACCCATTAGTGCGCAAGACTTGTAATATTTTAGGACTTGGGTGGCCAAGTCTCTTATGCCACAAGTCTTGGTTTTCTGAGTTTCTTCTTATTGTTTGAAAAGCTAAGTTTCCTCCTTCATTGAGCACGTACAAGTCCCCCTGCCTAGTTCCCTGAGCCAGTACCTGATTCTCCTTGCTCTTTACAACAAAACCAAGAGAGTTAAATTCCACAGAACAATTTATATCATCCACAAGTTTGCTTACTGACAGGAGGTTCTTTTTAAGTTTGGGAACAACCAAAATATCTTTCAAGTTTAATTTCCCATGTATGGTATCACCGATATGAGAAATATGTAAGCTTTGGCCATTCCCTACAAAAATCTTATCAGAACCTCCATAGGGTATAAATTTCTTTAACTTATCAGTGCTATTTACCATGTGGGCAGTAGCACCTGAATCAGCATAAAGTTGTGGGTCATTCTCGTCTTGCAGATTCATGGCCGCGAGGGCTTGCAGTGCTTCCTCTTCAGGGGTAAAGTAGTCATACCTGTGCCTACAAACTGCAACACTGTGGTTAGTTTTACCACAAATTTGACAGATTATACCTGATTTGGAATTGTGTTTTCGCTGATCAACATGTTCTGTACTGTAGTGTTTTGGTGCAAGTGGCAGATTTGGGCCATTATTGTTGAACCTTGGTTATGGCAGAGAGTTGTTAGAGGGTGATTGATTCATATTGAAAGATTGATTCATATTGTTGTGCCCATTGTTAGAGGGATAATTTCCTCTTTCATGAAAGTTGTTGTTAAAGCCGCGTCATTGTCCTGGGAAAAGTGGAAGATTGTTGTTGAAGCCGCGTCCTTGTCCTTGTCCTTGTCCTTGAAAACTTTTCCCACGTCCACGTTGCCCAAAGAAGGCTTGCTGTGGATCCGCTTCTTTGCCATCATTCTTCTGAGCGATCACAGTCTGCTCATGATTCTGCAAGGCTGACAGGAATAGTTTCAAACTTGGATAAGGTGGCTTGGTTAGCATAGCCGTTTTGAAGTCGGCATACTTGGATCCTAGTGCCCGTGCCAATTGAAAGACTTTGTCATCATCCGTCAAGGGCTTTCCAATGGCAGCTAGACTGTCACATAGTCCTCTAAATTTGTTCAAGAAGTCATCAAGCTTCAGGGAGCCTTTCTTTAAGGAGAAGAGATTGTCTTTAAGCCAAGACTCTCGCTCCTTGGTGGCTGGAAGCATATTTTCCTCAATGGAGAGCCAAACTCCTTTCACTGTTTGTCCTCCAACTACCAGTGTAAGGACGTCTTCCATCATCATTCCACGTAACCAGGTAAGAAGCAACCCATCATTGTGTGCCCAAACTGAAAAGTCAGGGTTGGCAATAGACTTTCCATTACTGGAAATTGTTTGGGGTGGTGAGTCATCAGAGATGTGATTGTTGAGTCCTAGGTTACTGATCAGGGGAAGGACTTGGGACCTCCATAAGAGATAGTTGTTGCTGGAGAGTTTAATAGATATTAGATTGGCACATTGGTGGATAGTTTGCAGTGAGAGTTTGGCCTCGGTTTGGATATTGGATGAAGAAGCCATAAGCTCTGATACCATGCTAAAATTTAAGAGTATTGAAAAGGATTAAAAGTTTTTATTGACTTCCCTTCTTAAGGAACAAGATCGAGTATTTATACACGAGTAGAGGAACTATATATGGAAGAAACATTTTACAGAAATTATGAGATTAATTCTAAACTTAGTCGTTGACTAGCCGTTGGCTAAGATATGAAGAGAATATGGACTTGAATAATGACTGGCCATCTTTCTTTGGTGAGTTTGCATGTCACGGGATTGTGTGAGATGATTGTTGCAAGCCTTTGGCAAGAGCAATACAGATTGCCATATTTGTTTCCAACGGTTTGCAACTTGCCTTGTTAATGTGGGATTGAGTTGGTGTGCTGATTTTTTCCATATTGGTGCGTGACTCATGTGGCTGCATGTGGTTCATGTGTTGTGACTGTTCGAATTCCACATTTGGTGGGCAATGTATCTTAACACTTAATTGATCGACTAAAGAATTTGAGGGATGATGCCTTAGTGTTAAATGAGGATTATTTGTGTGTTCGTTGTTGTGCACACAAATTGAATTTGATTGTGACTGAAGGGTTGAAGGAACTTGAGCCGAGTATAGTTGGTGTTCGGAATGCTGTGAAGAATGTGAGGTCTTCCACCGCCATGATGCAAGCATTTCAAATTCGCGTGCAACAAAAGAAGATTAATTCCCGAGTAAGTGTGATTTTGGATTGCCTTACTCAGTGGAATTCTACATATTCCATGTTGAGTACAGCATTGAAATTTAAGCCGGCATTTAATCGGATGACACTTGAAGATAAGCTTTATGATGCTTATTTCAATGAAAAAGAGGGGGCGAAGAAGAAAAGGGAGGGGCCACCGCTGTATAGTGATTGAGAGAGTGCTCGTTGCATAGTTAAATTTCTGAAGACTTTTTATAATGCAACTTTGTACTTTTCTTATTCTTTGAAGGTAATATCACATCTTTATTATGCTTTTGAATTTTGATATATGCAATATGGAATTTATTTTAGCTTTATTGTGATTTTGAATTTTGATATATGATATGGAATTTATTTTAGCATTATTATGCTTTTGAATTTTGATATATGATATAGAATTTATTTTAGGTGACATCGAACACTTGTTGCAATTTGATATATTAAATTGAACAATCTTTGGAATCGTTGTCTGCTAGTAATGATAGCCTTTTGAGTTTGATGACTATTAAAATGAAAGATAAATTTGATAAGTATTGGGAGGGCTGTTTCAAGATAAATAAAATATTGATTGTTGCTTCTGTACTTGATCCACGAGGAAAACTGAAATTTGCAACACATTGCTTTAAGAAATTATATGGCAAGGATAATGCCAAATGTGTTTAGATGAAAGAAATTGTGAAAGATTTGTTGACTAAGCTTTATGAGTCTTACAATGCACAATATAAATCGGGTGGTAGTGGGAGTGCAAGTGGAAGCCAAATTTTAGATATTGAAAGTGGAAGTGGTTCGAATTTTTGGGATTTGAGTGGTGATGATGATGTTATGATTGAGGACTCTTTCTCCGAATTTAGTGAAAGTAGCCCGGAATTGTCAAATGAGTTGGATCTTTACTTGATGGAGAAGACGGAAAAAATTGCAAAAGGTAATTTAGGAATTAAATTTGATATTTTGTTATAGTGGAGGGTGAATAATGTCAATTATCCAATTTTGTCACTTATAGCAAGGGATGTTCTTGCTATTCCGGTGTCTACTATTGCCTCCGAATCCGCCTTTAGTACTGGAGGTTGTATTCTAAACCAATATAGAAGTTTTTTTTACTCCGGACATAGTTGAGGCACTAGTATTATTACAGAATTTGTTGCAGTCTTCTCTTTTTGTGGATCCAACAACGAACTTAAATAAGTTAGTTGAACACAACGAGTTTATGGATCAACTTGCGGAATGTATATTTTGTTTAATTTTAATTTAAGTTTACTTTTAAAGAATTATGACCTTATACAATTTGTTTAATTTTAATTTATTTTTTAAGTAATATGAACCTTATTTAATTTGTTAATTTTTTTTAATGTAGAACTTCGTAAGTCAACAACTGCCAACTAACTTGGAAGATCAACATAAATAATTTTTAGGTAATAAATTGATATGTATTTATTTGTTATTAAATATCACTTCATTTTAGTTAGTTTAATTATTTGCTTTCGCTCACTTTGAATTTTGATTTAGGTGATGTGGAATTGTGGATTGTGGATATAGTTGTGGCTTGTTTGTTGCGGTGGATGTAGTTATGGCTTGTGTTATGGTGGAGTTTTATCGAATATTGATGCACTATTATGGACTTGTTATTATTATTATTTTTTTTGTTGCCATGGACTTACAATTTGTAGTAGACTTTTAAGTTTAAGCGTGTTTATGAATTGCGAATATTTTGTATTAGGACTTTTATTATTTTGCTTTGATTTAACGGTTTTATACTTGTTTATTCATATATATTGTTATTAATATTATGTGTGTAGAGTGTGGTTTGGTACTTGGTAGTTAATGGGAGTGTAAACGGCAAAATTAAGTAAAATTAAGTGGAAAGCATTAAATATGATAATATTAAGGTAAATCTGTAAAATCAAGAAAATAAAAAATTTGAACCGATTCGGTTCGGTTCCTAAATTCGGTTCAAGTTTGGTTTACAATTTTCAAAACCAATTGGTTTTGGTTCGCTTCAAGTTCGGTTCACAATCTTGAAGATTGTGTTTATCTTGCAAAATAGAGAAATGAGGTTAGAGGTGGAGTCGGCGGTGGTTGGCAATCACATTACGATGCTGAAGTCAATTTTTAAAGACTATTTTGGCATCATGAGCTTGCAAGCTTTTGGTAACGATGGTTGGAGGTTGAAGAAATTTTTAGCCTTTGTAGAGTGTGTGTTTTATTACTAGTGAAAAAGATCGAGCTTTGGTGTCTTTATATAAAATAGCCTGGGATCCCTGGCTGCCTTACCACCAGGTGCATCTTTATTGGTGGTTTTGTTGTCCTCATAAGGATTTTTTCATTTTTTTACTCTTATCATCATTTTGGGCCATTAGTAGCATTCTTGAAGAGCAATTAGGGCGTTGTAATCACGGTTTCTCCACTTTTACACATGGCAAACATTGTTGGGTGGTCTAACATATCTCAAAAAATTATTTGGCAGTTTTTGGCGTGATAATTAAAGACCACTGTCCTGATGTGTTGTTTTGTGCTTTTTATTGGTGTGACAGTCTATTGTCCCCTCTTTTTTAGCAAAATATTCCTTGATTGATTCTAAAAAATCAATTTTTAGGCGATGATGATATTTTTTCACGTAACTAATATTTTGTTCATTTTCTTTAACTTTTCTTCCTTCGATATGGTGTATCCCACGTACCATTTTGATTACCTAATGTACCCGACATAGACCAACCTTCCTTTGGTGATTTTACAAACTCTATATCAACATGTGACATTAAACTTTCATATCTTCTCCGAACAGGTAAACGATTGCTTCTAACTTGTTTCCTGATGATTACAATGATTTATAACTATTTTATATATCAATTTGATGTTTGCATAAATATATAATTAAGTGTGGGTGAAATTTTCTTCAATTAAACCCTTTCATTTAGTCAACAATGGAAAGAATGTTTCAATAATTTAATGGAAGTTCTTCCAAAGAAAACTAATATCAAATACGTGCGTATAGCAGGTTTGTTAAACTAAATTAGAGGCGTTACTAATTCAAATAAAAAAAAAATTAGAGGTGTTACGATACATCGTGCAATTAGTTAGTATTCTATATGACATGTCGTTCTGGTGAAAAAGAAATTTACTTATTCTCACTATAAATGACGTGCCGTTTTTAATAGATGCGGCGTCGTTTCTCTGGTTTTTAGTAGTTTAGATAAACCCTGATGAAAAAATTCAGCTCTTTCCCAAAACCCTAAATTCCCAGACAATCTCGCAGAAGGAGAAGAATGATAAAAATGAGTAAGAAGAAAGAAACAGTAAAAGAAATATTCGCGTCGTGCTCCTTCTCCAGTCTCGGCCTCCACTCTACTCTATGCGACCAGCTACGAGGTTTGCTTTTGTTTTTGTTTTTTTTAACATTAATTTAAAGTTAATTATGATGATAAAAATTCGTAATTTGGTGACAGAAAGACTTGGATTTGAAGCTCCGACAAAAGTTCAGGCTCAAGCAATCCCTGTTATTCTCTCTGGCCGACACGTGTAATCATCCTTTCTTTGCTTTTTAATAGTTCCAGTTTTAATGTTTTTGTTTGATTATAATGAGCTTTGTTTGATGTGGAAAAAAAAAATTATCTAGACTTGTTAATGCGGCTACTGGGACGGGCAAGACGGTGGCTTATTTAGCACCCATTATTAATCACTTGCAGAGTTACAGTCCTCGAATTGATCGCTCGAGTGGAACTTTTGGTAAGGATGAGCTTTGATTACTTGTATTTTGTTACTACTTTTATTATTGTTATTGTTATTGTTATTTCTAATGTAGTGTGATGAATTGATGTGTTCTTGCTGGCAGCATTGGTTCTTGTGCCAACCCGTGAGTTATGCTTGCAGGTTTATGAGATTTTACATAAGTTATTGCATCGTTTTCATTGGATTGTGCCTGGTTATGTAATGGGTGGGGAGAACCGGTCAAAAGAGAAAGCCAGGTTGCGTAAAGGTGAAGATTTTCTACATCTCTTTCTTTTTTCGTTGGCCTGGTTTGATGGGTCTGGTATTTATGGCAATGTATGTATGTCTTCAGGTTTAAGTCGGATGAATGTTTGGTGGAAATATCCTTCATCTGTTGTTGATGGATTTGTAGAGACACATTAATATTTCATATGACTCTTTTCAGGCATATCTATTCTTGTTGCAACACCTGGACGTCTTTTGGACCACTTAAAGCATACATCATCATTCTTGCATACAAATTTGTGTTGGATAATATTTGATGAAGCAGATAGGTATTTATCATTGGAGTTCAGTTGCAGTATTTTAACGGATTGTTAATTTCGTTACTGTTTCATGTCTTTTGTGCCTCCCCTAATTTTTCTTATGCTTCTTGTCAGAATTCTGGAATTAGGATTTGGAAAAGAAATAGAGGAGATACTAGATATTTTGGGTTCAAGGAACATTGGGTCTATTGGTGAGGGAAATGAAGTTTCTAATGTTAAGAGGCAGAATTTACTGTTGTCCGCTACCTTAAATGAAAAAGTAAACCATCTCGCGAAAATTAGTCTGGAAACTCCAGTCTTGATCGGTCTTGATGAAAAGAAGTTGCCAGAAGATAAATCACATGTACGTTTTGGATCCCTGGAATCAGATGTTAAGGAAGAAGTAGAACATCCAAGCACAACTATGAGATCTACAACTGAAGACTTTAAGCTTCCAGCTCAATTGGTTCAAAGATATGTGAAAGGTATATCTTAACAGAAATTAATTATATCTGGGTAATTATTTAAAAAGAAAAAGAAGTGTCATTTGGTAGAGCATTCTAAGACTGTTAATAAATTGTTATGCAGTACCCTGTGGTTCACGGCTTGCAGTACTTCTTTCCATTTTAAAACATCTTTTTGACACAGAAGTTTCCCAAAAGGTAAGGTGGGCTGTCCTTCAATTATGTTATGGCACCTTTTTTTTTTTTTTTGTGGGTTGGGAACATAGTTTCATTTCTATGCTTTTAAGGTGGAATGGCTGATACTAATTAAAATTGTATTAATTTGCCTTCAACAGCTTGTGGTGTTCTTTTCGACATGTGATGCGGTGGATTTTCACTATTCACTATTGAGTGAATTCCAATGGTCACCCCATTCACAACCAGATATGGAACTCAAACAGCTTTTTTTGAGATGCAAAACCTTCAGGTTACATGGGAATATGAAGCAAGAGGATAGAATAACCACATTTGGGGCCTTTAAAATAGAGAAGAAGGCTCTTCTACTGTCCACTGATGTTGCTGCTAGAGGTCTGGATTTCCCGAAAGTAAAATGTATTATACAGTATGATTCTGCAGGGGAGGCTACTGAATACGTGCATAGGTATTTCAAACATCTTCCTGTTGGAAATTTTTATTTTAATATTCCATTGATTGTTTGTTTTCTTTAAGAACTCCATTTCTGCAATCTGCTGATGCCTTCACTCTTTTTGTAACCATCCTTGACAGTCCATAATAATTTACCTGCCTTCACCGTTGATTGTGCCTCTTTTTCCAATCCATAATGCAGGGTTGGTAGGACAGCTAGGTTGGGTGAAAGAGGAGATTCCTTGCTATTCCTACAGCCGGTTGAAATGGATTATCTACAAGACTTGGAGAAGCATGGTGTATCATTGACGGAGTATCCACTTCTGAAAGTGTTAGATAGTTTCCCATTGTATGGTCAGAAGCCCCGGGTGAAAAAATTTCTTACCACAGAGTCACATCCTTGGATCCTATCTTTGCAGAATGCACTTGAATCGTTCATTATACATGAGGTACGTCTTCAGGTACATCCTAGCAGAGAATGCTTGTATACAATGCATCAAATAAGTATTGGTCTTTACCTAGTTTAGATATATATTAACTGATAACCAATTAGACAATGTGAATCTCCTCTCCAACCAATCAGACAATGTGAATCTTCACTCCTTACGATATTCTTTTCTCTTTTTTTTTCTTTCAGGCTTTGTATCCAACATAACCATACTTACCTAAATGATTTTAAGTGGCATTTTATCTGCTTCAAATTAATACTTTGCCTTAGATATTGTCCTGCAGTCAAAAATGAAGAAATTGGCCAAGGATGCATTTTGCTCCTGGGTTCGTGCATACACTGCCCATCGTGGTGAGCTGAAAAGAATTTTTACATTGAAGAAGCTTCACCTGGGGCATGTTGCTAAAAGCTTTGCATTGAAAGAACAACCCTCCTTGGTAGGTAAGTCGTTCCAAAAGCAATCCAAGAAGAGGAAGAGGGATCAAAGGCAAAAGGGTCAATCTGGAAAACGGAAATTTCCTAGTAAAACAAATGCTAAGTGAGGCATTGAACTGATTTTGAAGATTGGCCGGGTGATTGACAATTATCACCTCTCTTCAGTAGTTGCAGCATGTAAAAGATGACATAAGAGATTTGCTGCCTTTCACTCTTCTGCATGACCCTGTGATGGTTGGCGATAGCTGAAATCAAACTAAGGAGTATGACGTGTCATTTTTTATCCCTTATTTGGTTCATTTGCGTTGGACCAATTATGTTTTTTATATAAAGATGCTGTTCAGGCAGATTTTGTAACGGTAGAGGATAGTTTACTTCTTACAGTAGAGCATGTATTAAAATTTTGACAGCGACATAATTATAAAGGATAATGTATTCTCAAATTGCTATGTAGAGAGTAATAATAACACCAATCTCCGAGCATATTTCCGAAACTCGAGCATTCTTTCCCCACATAGCCACAAGCCCCAATTGTAATTCTGGTTTATCTCCACCCACAAGCAAAAGAGATAGAGCTGAGCTTCGAAATGGTTGAGATTCCTGGGCCTCTAACTGCCATTCAAGAAGTTTGCCATGTGTTTTTCACTCAGTCAATGTACAAGTTGTGACAATTATGTTCTGAGAGGGAGCTCCTGATTACAGCTGCTATTTGTACTTTTTGAGTTCAATTGCAATACAGGAGAAAACGGGACAATTATACCCTTTTGTCCTCTTCAAGATCTTCTCCTAGTCCAAACACGTGAGGTTCAATTGCACTTGACACCTTCCTTTCCTTTATATCCACCTTGGTTGCTAAATCTCCAGCCACCATTACTCCACCACCAGTGAGGGGGATGCCTTCTTCCTCGAGATCATCCCCTGTCTCCTCTGAATATGCGTATCTACACCATCAAGAACCCAATCAACTATCATTTCTAACAAGAAAATGGAAAACAAATCCTGTAGCAGGCAGCGCTTAAAATTTCTGGAAACATTCATGTTGGCTATCAATTTAGAATCTTAGGTAAGCAATTCTGTCTTGACAGGATTAAATACAGGCAAAAACATTCAAGCTCCTAAGTTGTATGAAATTCAAAAAATTGATTAGACAATGAGTAGAGTTGATCAGATGGAGATTAAGGTTGAAGCGACCTCTTAATCAGCATCCTACTTACATGAATATCAAGTATCAAGTGACTTTCATCTAAAAGCCCAGCAAACAAAATGCAAAGCTTATAGCGGCATTCTGTATGAAGAGAGTACTCCAGAATAAATGCAAATTCCATTCATTAAATATCAATCTGCAAAAGAAAAGGTATAAATTCCAAAGAGTACCTAGTTGGGTTATGTGACGGGGCCCAGAGAATGCATATCACCACCAAGATTATATATGCAAGTAAAGTCCAGAAAGCTGGAATTATCCAAGCTCTTCGCCATAGTTCACTCAATGGATCAGCTGCATTAAAGTATAACTGAACAAATACAACTCAGATTTGACTGCAAGTCTAGAACTGAAATCAATTTAGTACAATTTTAGGGTCACATTAACCAAGAAGAAAATTTAATATGCCATTCAACTTAATTAAGTTAGAAAAGGTAAAATCTAATGAAAATTTAGATCAAGGGCCTTTTGCCATGCACACCAAGAATATATTTCAATTTACTTACCATTATACAATTTTCACTGGAAGCAAGATGAAAACAATAATAATAATAGTAAAAATAGCAAGGACTTGAACAACCTCATAACCGATCCAAGCAACAGAAAGCAGCACTGATACTGCCAGGGAGTTGGTAAACTTCTGATACAGTGCAAATTTGGCCAAGCTCTTCTTAATCTGTGTAGAAAGCAGAGGATGGCAGAGTCATTTAAGATGTGCAGACAGCATGCTAGTTATTCATAACCACAATATTTTATTCTTTTCCTTTAACAGAAGGAAACGAGTAGAAACAATGTCTTAAAATGTGTGCACTTTCAAGGTCATAGAAAGGAGGCATGTGATTGTAACATTACCTGAAGCTTCTCCAATGTCTGGGACAAAGAAGAAAATATCCAGATAATAAAGCAAGCATCCAATAGAGAAACAGGAAGCACTAGAAGTAGCCTTGCTTTTCCAGTGAAATCATTGATATTCCCCAAGTGTTCGACAAGCCCGAGTGCTTCTGAGAAAATAAAATATGTTACACCAAGAAGAATTACTTTCATTGTTATTCCACCAAGGGTCGGCCGCACAACACCGTAGCCCATAGAAACCACTAAAAGAAGTAAACGCGAGACGGTCTTCTTGACAGCACTGAAGGTAACTGCCCAAAGCGTGATTCCCATGGGTCTGGTCCCAGTTGAATTAAAGTTTGCATACTCAAAATACCAGAGAGCCATTTCACACATTCCCAGACCAATCACAGCTGTGATGTGATAGTGTAATTGCATTATATCTTTCCAATATTGTACAAACCTGACAAACCAGACAAGACCGAGAACAAGGTAAGCAAAAGACATGAAAGCAGAAAATGTCATCAGTGGTGCCATCTTTCCAGGAAGATAACCTTCCGTGTTCCTCCAAACTGTCTTCCCACTAATTTGCAAACCCTTGAGTTCTGGATCACAATACATAAAATACAGATAATACATGCCAGTACTGTTGATCTCAATTGTTTCATGTCCCATACTAGCCTCTTCATTTTGGCCTTCAAAGAAAGTCTGAACCCGTTTTGGCCCATTGAGGTTATACGGGTCTTGGTGGATAATCACCTCTCCTACCTTGCATGATCCATTCTTGGCAAGTTCTGGAGTGCAGCATATAGCATCAGACTTCAAATAAGAGCCCCCAATCTTGTCCCTATCTCTAACCTCAACAATTATAGCTTCAACCAATCCAGTCTTTTGCTGCATCTCATTCTTCTTTTCAGCAGACAGTTTTGTTCTTCGGAAATTGATGGACTCAAACCTGAAATCACACATGTTATAACAAAGATAGACAACACAAAATGTTCACAGTATCTAAATATAACAAAACAACTATTGCAAGTATGGCTAGTTTAGGTATGTATTTGCACTAGATCAGGGAAATAACCTGACTAATTTCATCATATTTTCAGCATCTGCTGGAAGAGAATTGACACAAGGATAATAACCTGTCATTTAAATTGTTTTTCAATTCTTCTACATAGACGCTGGATTAAAAATACTCAGGAATCAGGCAACGATGTGGCAATGTTCCACATGTTTCCACCGTTTCTTAAGAAATGGATGAATAAAAGGGTTTATCATTTCTAAGAACTCAGGAAACAATCACATAACAGCAGACAATCTATAAGGCCTCTTTACTAATATCCCAATCATCCTCAGATCTCTTGGGAATATCTCATTTTGCCTTCAGTCAATTACATTCCCAGTTCACTATTACAAAGATTAAGAAATGATTTAACGATGCCTTGTTACTATTTCTATTTCGGAAAAGGGGGTTGCCAAAGGCAATATTTAGGTGAATCCAACACTGGAAATGCCAATTGTCAGCTAGCTATTTCTAAAAAGTCTTATGATTAACATCATAAAAAGTCAACAAACCAAGCACAACGAAGCTCATTAAACAAACAATCAATCAATCCAAAATCTCTTTTTACAACAAAACCTCATAGCCACTTTCTCATTTCGACCGTAAAAATTTTCCGGGGAAACAAAGAGATGAAAAAATTTACAAAAAGGCAAAGCACATTCCTTTTTACCTTATAAAGGACTTGCCATTGATGGGCTTGTCTTCATTAGAAGTGGGTTTGTCAGCATCAATGCGAGCCTTGGAGGCATAAAGGCCTTCACTGCCGCCATGAAAGAAATAAGAATTTGAACGATGAATGAAACCTTCGTTATGATATTCATGAACCGAAGCATTTACTTGGCTTATCAAATAACAGCTTAAATACATAACAATTATGCAAAAGTTGTACCCATTTGGGAATGGATCAGACATGGCGCTGCAGTTTCTACAACGCATTGTGTTTTTTCCTTTTTTTTTTTTTTTTTCCTTCACTGACTTTTCTGAAGAGTCGGATTTATTTATTTATTTTTCTCTTAAAAGAGAAAGAATAGAAACAGTACAATAGTTCACGTGGTTATATTAAATTATTTTCATAGTCAAAGAGAATGCTGCCTACTCAATCAATTACGTCTTTCTCTGCTTCGTTTTTCTCCTTTTATTTCAACATTTTCAACTTCACTGTAACCTAAGATAAAACTATGAAAGAGACGGCCATACTTAAAGAGTGATGACAAATTTATTTCCCCGATTCACAAGTCTACAAGTGAAAAATCAGAGCTCTTATCATTTCACATAGATTTTCGAACTTATCCATGCTCAGTAAATTTTCGAACCACGCCTCCATTGGTAAACCTTCATCATACATATAATATTGATATATTAGAGTTGGTTCTACTGGTATGCTTCAAGTGGTAAAATATCATGGTAGAAGAGCGTCTAGAATTCCAATCACATCCTTTTAAAATACAAACTTTCTACCTGAAATTATGATTATCTTAGCTATGGTTAATGCTAATACAAACATGACATACGAATGATCAAACTGTGAATCAGTACAAACGTCTTCCAAAATAGGCTTTGCGCTACTGTAAATGTAATGATTTCTACAATCTAAGATTGTAAACACAATCTCGTAGGCAGAAACTTTTCATTGCTATTCTACAAAAATATACGACACGTTCCATCCACGAATGGTTACAAACACTATGAATTTGCTCTTTCAAAACACTGAGATAATTGGTTGAAAAGAATGGTATTACAAATAATGACAGAAACTGACCAACACAACTCTGGGTAAGCTGGACTCATTGTATTTAGATTAGATATCCAGTAACCCAAAATGGAGAAAGCTAAAAATTTACAGCACATTTTGTTTTCGTTTGTTTTGTTCTTTCTTGCGTATTTTACATCCCCTAGGATGTCCGGTTTATTCTTTGTGCGCCGAGTTTAGGTACGACAGGTTTGGCTCCTCTGCCTCTACCTGCTGCTAAAGGTTTAGCCTTGGTTGTGGGTGGAGGAGCGGCGATGGCAGCCCAGGGATCATCATCATCTAGTGCTGCTGCTGGTTTCACATTTAGAGGTTTTGAAGATGTTCTTGGAGCAGGAGCAGCAATGGAACCCCACAAATCATCATCTTCCTCTTTAGGTACCTTTCCTGTACTTTTTGGTCGTAGGCTTGTAGCTGAGGAAGGGATAAATAAATCATTTAATCATCACATTTGAATGAGGTCTTGAATTTCATTTAAGTGCACATATTCACACAAGTACAGCTACATACCTGTTGGTCTTGGCTGCGAAACCGGTCGTTTTTGAGCTGCTTGGATGTTGGCGAGGACAGGAGATGGCTTAGGCTCTTCAAGAGGTTCAATATCATCCCACCCATCTTTGTCACTGTCATGATCTTCATGAAGTCCATTTTCAATTTCTCCCCATCCATCTGTTGAAGTAGGGGATGGTGGTGCCGGACCTGCTGGTTGATCAGCGAAGTCTGTGCCCAAACTTACATGACGCAGTGGTGCGTTGATTGCATTTTCCATTACTGAAATTACAACAGAAAACCAACATCAGGGATTGATTGAACTGAAGAGTGAATGCATCCATATAAAAAGTGGATCACATATATTGAAGAATCCATTTCATAACCATGATTTCTTATTCAACACCCAGAAGCAGCATTCACAACCCCATCTATGCTCATCGAAGTCAAGACAAGAAGTTCAATTTTTCCAAATTGACCGACGGATAGAGTCAAATAATCCAACCCAATAACAGTGCTCGCTATAGTCACTTCAGAATAAGTGAACAACAGTGCCAAATCTCAAAAACTTCCCATTGCATTCTTATGATAACATTCAGTACTCATTATGCAATTTGGCACCCTTAATGCTTTGCACAGACAAATTACACAAAATCAGTCTAAGAAATATTTATCAATAGTCCCGCTTACCAGTCTTTCTGATTAGGTGGTGATGATACACACCAGACTCTTTCCCCTTCATTAAGTAACAATGAAGTATCCTTCAACCATTCAATTCGTCAACATCTAACAACCTTAATTTGGTTGATCATTCTATACAAGCACTTAAATATATAGCTAGTAATAGGACACAAGACAAAAAAGAATTATACATGCATTTTGCAATAAACTGAACGCTTTAAACAACAATATTCAGTCTCAAGATGCATACCTGAGCTGGTACTGGAGGTTGTTGAAGTCAAAGGTGTAATGGAATTTGCAGAAGCAACTGGTGCTTGCTCAGAAGGTTTACCTTTGAGTGTCAAGGAGCTCATGGCCCATCTGCATGGTAATGATAACTGAGTCAATGCAAACTCAAGGATAAAAAACATGTCAAAACTGCCAAGCGGAACTCCTTGGCAAACAGATAGCATATAACAACCAGATTTAAGATTTTCTTGCAACAAAAAAAAAAAATCTTCTAAATCCACCATTTTCCATATCATTGTTCAAAATAAGGTGGAGGCAAGATAAACAATCATACCTACAAATAAGAGTACACAAAAGAGTCTCACTTCCCCATAATGAAAATTTCGATCACTTACCCAAGTAAACTGGCATTCCCTGGCATTGACGAGATTCCAACACTTGAAGCTCCAGTGGCATCTCCTGTATTTGTCTACAATGAAATCATAGAAGATATCAGTATAACAAAATATCAAATAATCAGGTAATCAAACGTCACATGAAAAACAAAGAAAAAATGCAATTAAAAAAAAAGGGCATGCATTTACACCTTTTCATGGTATTGCTTTACAATCTGCAAAAATTGATCCACTGCTTGAAATGCCTTTGATCTGACATCACTGTTCACAGGAAAGAGCAACCTCATTCATTACACAGCGGTAAACATTTTTTTTGGAAAAAGAGGAAATGTCAAATCATCTAAAGAGATATAACCTGTCAGGGTCAATTGTAAGTACAACCACACTTGGAAGAACCCGAGTTGCAACCTCGTTGATGTCATAATAAGAACTGGTGGCACATAAAGCCATAACTCCTGCACAGAGTAAAGTTATACAGGTCAGCAACTTCAATCTTGGAAGCTGAAAGGGTTAATAAACACCTAGAAAGTTGATAAATATTTAAAAAACAAAACCGCAGACTTCTTCCAAGTTCAGAGCTCAAAAAAGGATATTTGACTCAAAGCATGAAGAAACTAACCACAACCAAGAACTTTCTGAAAGGTAGTTTTTCCTTTTCATTTTTTTCAAGTACATTAAAAAAAAAACGAAACCAATTTAAATAAGAAAGAATTTTAGCTAACAAATTCACTTAGACAAGAATTATATTCAAACTTCCTTACCAGCTCCTCGGGCAGGAGAGAAAGTATCCCGCAGTGCACGGACTGTAAAAGCATTAATCAAAACTCTCTTCCTTGTCTGCATTGAACATTCAAACACATCAGTTGATGCTTCAATGAAAGAACAAATATAATCAATCTGTTAATTAATAAAAATAAATAAACCATGGTACTAAATACTAACCGCCTCCAATAAAAAATAGAAGTTCAAGATGCTTGAAAAGAAAAAAATGAAAGAGAAAAAGAAGCCACTTGCAGCACTTACCCCTTCATTCAGGTGGCTTGCAATATTCCCCAGTAATATGGTAGTATTAGTTCTGATTGCAGGCTCCTCATCAACCTGTAAAACTTAAAAATGTTTAAAATTATAAATATGAAAAAAGAAGTAAATAATTAATTTCAGTTGATAAAGAAAACTAATTTCTAAGTCTAAGAATGTCGGATGATTTCAGGACATCCCCAAAAAAATAAAAAATAAAAGGAATATCTGATTTTCATTAGAAACCAAATCCAATAGATTTCAATTCTATCAACAAAGTACCTGCAGCTTTGAAAGATATTTCAACAAAGACCCCGATATGGTACGTTGAGAAAGCTGCAAAATGTCACAGGAAGACAACATTAGAAAGGACACAGAAACCACAGTTCGTTATCCACCATTACAATTAACTACAGAAAGAAACCTTAAGCCTAAAGATGAAATAACCACAAGATAGACTAGATGAATGACCCACAATGTAACACGAGATGGAGAAGCATCAAGCATGTCTGACCCATTATAAAAGTAGCGCTACATTACAATGTTAATTTCAGGAAGACATCAACTTAACAGAACCAAGATTAACATTTGCTCCTTATGAGGCCAATTATTAAGTTTATGTTTTGCCATTTATCAATTTAGGGCCATGTCCTCCGAATATCAGCGGCATCGCAAAATTACAGTACCACCTCATCCTTATTTTCTTTATATATACTTGATCTATTGCCGCAAAGGCCTCTACTTACTGCTTTGCAAGACCAACCATCTTAGACAGCATTCTATTATCCACACTTCACAATGAGCACCACACCTGGAATTGCTTAAGTATCTCTTCATATTGTCAATTCTTATATAAGCACTCATCGACTATCCTCATTTTAGCAATAGTCATTGTCACGTCCCCACAAAGCATGACAAGTATTGTTTTCATCTCCACGCCTTTTCGAATAAATAGATAAGTTATTAAGGATTAGTAAATTAACAATCAAAATAAGCTTACATCGAAAGGCGATACTGGATTACAATACAAGCAAAAACTAGGAGAAGATGATTAAGAAATATAATTACCAATGTCTAACTTTAAATGTCAGTGTAAGTTCTCAACATTGACCAGGAAGTCATAATATTTTTGCAACATAAATTTCAACATAACCATTATGCACTTTTTTACATAAAAATGTTTGGTTTTCCTCGTCAAGTAATAAAGACACTGCTGCCAATAAACTAAGAGACACATACCTTTGGAGCCAGAACAAGCATGGATTTAAGAGTCATTTCACGAAGAAAAGCAGATGTATCAGCGAACCCAGTAGCAACATGAGGGTACACCTAGTGGAAAATATTCCAAAGTGGAGTTAAGAATTTGTCATCTAGGCATTCATACAAACACTAGTACCATCTAGCATTTGCAAGAATCAAGCAGACATAAAAATCATTCTACTATTAGCAACATACTTGCTCATCAACAACTTGCGCAGAAAATGACTCTCCATATTGATCAATATGTTGCAAGAGAGCAACTCGAATCGCTCGGTCATTGGAGGCAAATAGTTTGATAATAGTTGGCAGTACCTGCAAAATACAAAAAGAAAATAACCCTAGTCAAACAGGAACTGTAAAATAAATGAATTGAGAATGAAAAAAAAAAGGGGGGATCAAAGACCACAAAAAAGCTGAAGGAGTTTAACCTTGACACTAAATTCTTCAGTCGAAAGCCAAGAACCCATTTTCAACAGTGCAGTCAGTGCAGGGGCAGCAGCTGAACCAAATTCAAGGGCAGAAGCTAATAAAGGAAGCAACTGTAAACCAGAAGACAAAATCATGACTAGCATGGAAAAGAACCTGTTAAAAATGAAGAAGCAAATAACATTGGAATTTTAAAACCAAACCTTCTTCAGCACAATCTGGCGAGGGAGTTGCTCTGCTAAATTTGGAAGTTTCCGAAAGAAGGTATCCTTCTCAACGCTGTCTTTCAAATTCAGAATTTCCATAAAATGTATTGTGTCCACCAACTTATTTTGAAAATATTCTGTCATCCAGAAGTCCCCAACTTTATTAGCACGTAATGAGAAGAATGGCAGAGCAAAATAAGTTTTAGAAACAAATGCAACAATAGTAGAAATCCAAAAGACCAAAAGGAGTCATAACAACCTAGAATTTGCTCAATGATAACATTGAGCAATCCGAATATGTCCAAACAATGTAGATAATCTAATGGGATAAGTCTCTCATAAAGCAATCTGCATACAGTACTCCTAGAAATGCAACACTTTTCAAAGCAACAAGCCAAATATAACCCAGAGTTAAAAGGAAAAACTCACCACTATTTTCAATAAGCTTGGATGAATTCAACCTGCGAGAAGGCATAGAACTCAAGAGCCGCTGATAATCTGGAAGCAGAGACTGTGAGACAAGAAATGGGCAGATCACAAATGAAAATGTATATTCAAATTAATCAATATCTAAACAACCAAGAAATTGTGTGCACAGAAGCACATTCATGAGGAAAAGACACACACAAGAGAAATCAATCATTTTAAATATACTTTAAGTAGAAAAAGAGAAAGAACTCCGAGATCATACAATCAGTCATAATGGAGTCACCCCAAACAATAAAAGCCAAACCTTTGGAATGGAAGCGGTATTTCGCAGCTCCTCCGTTTTGCTCAACCTCATACCAGAGAAGAGTTCATAGATAAGGCAGCCTATCAACTAAAACAAGTTAGTCATACAAATGATAATATGAAACAAGAGAGCGATCTGAATAGAAAGCTAGCATATTTAAGCACAAGCATGTGAAAATCGTCTACACATAAACAGAAGCAGTTTAAAGTGGAATTGCATCATGCACATAACCTCCAAACAATGAATTTTCAGTAAACATCAATCTCTTGCATAAAGAAAACCATTTCTTAGGAGAGCATATTTTCCCTTTAAAATGTAATATCCTTCTCACAAAACCTTAAGTGAGGAAATATGTTCAAATTGAACGTAACATCATCAAATGTGAACCATCCCAGTTAGAAAGGTGATAAGGAAAAAAGGAGAAACAGAAAATGCAGTGGAGCATAAAGATACATTGTTATGTTCAAATTGCAAAAGTAGTGATAGAGACTCACCCAAGCCCCAAGAATCAATGGACCAAGGGGGGGATTTTCTAACTGCAGTCCAATCTGACTTTGCCAACTCCACAGGTTTATATTGAGCTCCAACAAGCCATGCATATTGCTGAATGGAAGGGAAAAAGACATTAACTTATGTGAGACACCAAACCCAGCTTTAACTATGGGAAGAACCAGTATGGAATAGAAATCCAGTCAAAATATAAAAGACCTATAAGAGAAAGCTATAATCGATTTTTTTAAAAGAAAACATGATTAGACAAAGAGCTATTGTTGAGAAGAATAAGTTAAACATTTGATTTCAAAAGGCTCCATAGAGTAATATAATTTAGTTCCTTTATTAGTTATTTGACCTTCTTAGCAAATTCTGGCAATTACATATAAACCTCTTTCTTTCCTTTAGAACTTATAAACTCAATCAGCATATGAAATGCACGAAAAACCAATTTTTCAATCAAATACAAAAGCTACCAGCATTGGTCCATTGGCAGCTTCATTGTTCCCATCAAATTCTGACAAAACATCAAAAGCATGCAGCTTCCAGTCCAAAGTTTGTGTGACAACAACACTGGACAGGCAAACATTACCATGAACCTGTAGAACCAACATAGTCAAAAAGTGAAATGGCAAACTAAGGAAAGAGAAAAGAAGGGAGGGGTAGGCAGGGAGAAGCTCATAATTAATGTCACATGAGAACTTCCCACAAGTTTTAGCCAGATCCATTATGCAAGAGTGAAAAAAAAAAAATCACTACTACAATGATTCATTGATAATGCAAATTCACAAGAACAAAGTGAATAATTTCTGTAATAGAATTATCCCACTGTGTACTTGCATAGCATATTCCAATAAACAGCACATATAATGAAAATGAATCTCAGCCCTTTCCTTTCTGAAGTTAAATAATAATTCAAAAAAATACATAAATTAAAACTCTAATAAATATTAATGGACGATACTTACAAGTTTACAATCATTATTCAGGAAGCTCACAGCTTTAGCTATCTGGTTCAGCCCCCATGCATAATACTCATCTCTGCCACATGTC
This sequence comes from Citrus sinensis, assembly GCF_022201045.2. Classification (NCBI taxonomy): domain Eukaryota; kingdom Viridiplantae; phylum Streptophyta; class Magnoliopsida; order Sapindales; family Rutaceae; genus Citrus; species Citrus sinensis. Next base: position 2,304,448 of record NC_068559.1, read on the forward strand.
ACAAGTCAAAACAAACCAAATATCACAAACTCATTGACACACGGACATTTTGAATGGCCAACACTATCCCACACCCCATGTAAATTGTCACATACATCCATAACAGCAGACACAGTGTGTCCAAGACCAAACCAAAAATCCATTAAAAGAAAGAGATGAAGAAAATGAAATCAACAAGAAGAAAAAGTGAGTGTTTACAAAGTACTCAAACTGTTGTGCTTTCGAAATTAAGCAAAGTTACAAACATGTCCAGAGTAAATTTAAGTTGCAAATGAAGTGAGATGTAAAATAGTGTCAAAACAAATAATATTGAGCGACAGAGCCCCTAAAATGAGTTTGAACCCTAATAACCTTATATGCATGAGTACGTGCCAACACAAGTGCTTAACACGCTGATTCTACACTAAAGGATGCAATGTAGCATTATTGGAGAATCAAAACTGAGCAAAAAGATCACAAGACTAGGGCTTTGTACCTTTGCGAACCTTCAAGACCTAATTCCTTGATCTTTTCGGACAAAGGCATAACAGGCTCAGTAACAATATAGATAGTGATCTTCGTACTCGTAGCGTCAATATTTTCAACCTCAGTACTGTGAAGAAACGCCAGAATATTCGGATGCCTAACCTGAAAATAAATTCAATCCAATTCGAATAACTGCTTAATTCTCACAAACTAAATACACACACTAATGAACAAAGTTTCCATACAGTGCGTAGACGCTTGACGCCATTCCGTGCAGCTGCCAAGTGTCCATCCTGAGCGTTGGTTCCAGAGATGGAAAATATAGAGACTGGAGATCCATCATCCTAATTGATCGATTGATTGAGAGTGAATTAGATAGAATTTTGATGAATCGTGACTGATTGATTTGACTGATGAAGTCGAAGTGAAATATAATTAAAATTAAATGAAAATGAAAATTGAATTACCTTGGAGGTGCCTTGGAAGTGGGACCAGGAGCCCCAAGCGGAGGGGTAAGGGTCGCCGATGTTGTAAGGCAGATCCTTGACGCCCGCACCAGATCCGCCCACCACTCCTTTCAAGAATTTGAACATTTTCCTTTTATTTTTATTTTTGGTTTGATCGTTTTGTAATCAAATTACAAAACAAAAACAGAAAAAAGAGACGATCTGGATAGAGAGATGGAGGGAAAAAGAGATATGAGATCTGTGTAAGACAGTAGGAGACCGAAATTGAAAACGAAGAGTAAATTGCCAATGGGGTGGGTTTCATCCTGTGCTACGCAGACGGCGAAAGTTTGTTGTTCTTCGAATCATCAAAGCCTTTAGCTGAGAGTTCGTTAAGCTGGATTTTGGCCCGTACGCTTTGTCTGAATGTACTTAGTGCACCGCGTCTGATTAAGAGCCCATATATCTTTAATTGATAATCTAACTGTATACACCCCTGCAAATCAAAGTACACCGACATCAAGAATTCGAGAGATGCTAAGAGTATCCAAAAGGGGTAATTTTTAAAAACCTCCCCTGAGGCTTGGGTTTGTTGCAAATAGATGGCGAGAATTGGTTTATTTGTAAAAAATCTCCTACCATCAGTTAATTTTAACATTGACCGTTAGTTGACCATGCAAAGATAATATTACCCTTAACAATAGTTTGTAAACGAAAATAATTAAAAAAAACCAAAATTATTGGTGCGAAAAGCACAAATCCTATTTTTTGACAATTTTATCCTTGTCAATTCCAAAAATTTACAATATCATAGGTAAAGATTATGACTATTTCATTTTTAAATTTTTAATTTTATCTTTCTTGTAGGAATTTTAAGGAAATATCAATAATTTAAAGATGATTTTTTAATTTTTTAATTTTAATTTTTTTATAGGAACTTTAAGAAAATATCAATAATTTAAAAAGGGTAAAATAGCTAATAATTTTGGTTTTTTTTAGTTATTTTCGTTTATAAACTATTGTTAAGGGTAATATTGTCTTTGCACGGTCAACTAACGGTCAATGTTAAAATTAACTGACGGTAGAGGGTTTTTTACAAATAAATCAATTATCGCCATCTACTTGCAACAAGCCCAAATCTCAGGGGAGGTTTTTAAAAATTACCCTATCCAAAAGACTCTTCAAATAAAATTTTACTTTTTATTTGAAGAATCATATTAATATTAAATATTCTAAAAGATACATAATTTAGATTCTTTAAATAAGATTTATTTCTAATTCTTTAATATTATCAAGTGAGTTTTTTCCTCTTTTATTAATATTTTATTATTATTTATTGAAAAAATAAGACTGCAATAATTATTATTTATATTTTCTTTCAAAAATATGACAACAATTCAAATTGATAGTAGAAAAGATTTTATTAAAATAATATTAATTTATTCTAATTTGATAAATTTCTTTAAAAAAATTATATTCTTTTATTTATTTATTTGCCACCTTAAGAAGTAAATTAATTTTTAAAGAATAAAATTTTAAAAGACTTTTAAAGATGCTCTAAGCGACACTTTTTATTTTATTTATTTAATTGTTTTGGTCACGACTCATGTGGGAAATCATTTTTTTCGACTTTTGACTCTTTTCGATGGCCCCCATCAAAACTTTGTTCGAGATGGTGGTCTTTTACATGTGACACACTACTAGTACGATGTTGACAAAATTCACATATTTTTAATTTTTTTAATCATATTTTAAATTTTGAGTGATATGAAATAATAAAGGCTCAATAACTATTTACTGTATGACTATAAAAAAAAATAATTATTATCATATCGTCCTATGAGATAATATAACATCATCTACCATATTGGTTAAAATATAAATTTTATATCTCAACTTTTCATGCCTAACATTCTTTTTAAAGTTTTGTTCTCAATATGGTAATTGTTTTATTTTTAAGTAAAATGCAGTCGTCTAAGTATAGTTACTACCATAATTAGTACAATTTCAATCAAAATGTATCTGATGAGATTTTAGTTAATTGGTATGATTGTGATGTTTCCCTCAAATTGAACAGGCCTATTCTAGTTCTATTAAGGGAAAAAAATGCAATAGAAAAAATCTAAATGAAGGGTAAAAAGATGGGTAAATTTCAACTCAATTTTTTTACCCTTGTCTCCCTAAAATTTAAACTGAAAGAGCTAACTACTCAATAAATATAAAGCAGAAATGAAATTGCATTAAAACCTTAAAACCAATAATTTAAAAATTAAAAAAAAAAAAAAAGAGAGAGAGAGACCATAATATGGTGCGTTATAGTCTCAAGCGTACATACAATTTGGGGCGAATGGAATCTCGACCAAGATGTGACACAGTCATGACCCATGACGTAGGGTTGAAGGGCTAAAAGTCCCTGCTACCAAGTGATGGATCATATTTTGGTAATTAAACAAAAATAATAATATTGATTAAGTTTAAAAATTTTTCAAAGGGAAGTCTAGAAGAAGAAATTTTCATACTGTTGTTAGCGGGTCATAGCTTCAAAGCATGGAAAATTCTTCAAGGTTCAAATCAAGAATTGGCAAGTCTTCCTCTAGACTAAGAAAAATAGTTGACTTTTAAAGGAGACCGCGACCTGGTCGTGTTTTCATGTTTCATGGGTTCTTTCTCTTTGTATACCGTGTAGAAGAGACACATGTTACTTTGAATATACAAGTATTTTTTTTTTTTATAACTACCATTTACTTGGAAGCATACTGATCAGGCAAAGATTTGGAAACCCGGCCGCCGTTTAAATTAATTTTCTCCATTACAAGCCAAATTAGCAAAGTGAGCAAAAAAAAAAAAAAAAATTAACTAGAAAGCCAGGCCATGGAGGAGATCTTTTCTTTGATCCTTAATGGATGCAAGTTAGCTAAAGACCTTGAAGCTAACCTACCAAACATTGCAAATCAACCTGAAACGATTTCAAGATCATGTGATGAAATCATTAAGAGCTTCTGTGCAGCTAAGGAAAGGTTGAATGCTGCTCATCATCATCAAGCTCCTGCAGCTTTGTTTTATCCGCCCGCCGCGGCCGCTGAGACATTATTTCATGAGCAGCAGCAGCAGCAGATCATTGATGCAAGTTTGCAGGAATGGCTAAGGTCTAGTGTGACGCAAACAATGAGCTTAATGCAAACGCAGCACTTCGTTGGGAGAACCCCATTTCATATCGGTGAAATGGGTGCAAAAGAAATGGAAGGAACTTCAACGACAAGATTGAGAAGCTTTGGAGGAGATCATCATCATCATAACGTTCAGCCAATGGATGTTTCAGATTCTGGCAGAGCTTCATCATCTTCGCAGCCGAGGCATCGAAGAAGGTACATATATATTGACATTAACACGTATTTATGCTTCTTCATCTGAGATTAATTAATGTATCCATTAGCCCACGAGCGCGCAGTATAGGGTTCGAGCTCCCATATCATAGGCACCTGTCCCATGAATGGGGATAGATATACTTATATTTATGCCCAGTCATGGCCTCAAAATGAGCCTAAAACATGCTCAGATTACCGTTTCATTAAGCCTTTGATTGATGTCAATTAGTGTGATATGTGATGAAACTTATTGGATCATTGCATCGATCAAATTCTGATGTAACCTAAATTTTTAGGTGACTTGTGCTTTACTCACAATGACTTGGATCCATCGGCAAACCCTACAGCAATTTCATGGGAATTGCTATTGCCGAAAGGGAAATGCTTGTAAAAGATACAAAAAGCATTTCCATGCTATTTCTTAGAAAATACTATTACATAGTGCTATGTCTCATGATGTTACCATATTTATTATTATTATAATTGTTATTGTTATTTTGGCAGCATATGAGCAACAAATATATTCTCCAGGTTGTATGATATGTAATGTCCAATTTGGTTGTTTATGTATAGTGGGAACGCGAGAACGACGACAGTACCGGCGCCGCAGATCGGAAATACAGAAATTCCGCCGGAGGATGGCTACACTTGGAGAAAATATGGCCAGAAAGAGATTCTGAATTCAAAGTATCCGAGGTACGAAATTAGTCAGAGCTAGAAAGCTAGTCCATGCACTATGAATTTTGAACAATGATTAATGAAATATTATTTGACACATTCAATGTTCAAAGCACATGAAGAAAGATTGCGCAGCAGTTTAAAAAAGATCCAACGACTTTGATTGAAACCGCTCTATTTATTATCAACTTCTCCTTTTTGTTTTTCAAAATGTTTGATCATAATAATCATGCTCAAATTTGACTGAGTATGCATGCGGGTAATCGAGATTGACCAGTTAATTAATTATTTACTTTTGATCCTGCGGTAAACTATGAAGACTCCTTGATTATTAATTAACTAGTCGTTTACCCCACCAAAAATTAACATCTAAGAATGTTTGAAAAATCAAATACCTAAATTAATTAAAATTAATTTAGTCATAACAAGGAGACTAACCATTATTGTTAATCATTACTTTAATTTTCAGGAGTTATTACAGGTGCACGCACCAGAAGTTGTACAAATGCCCAGCAAAGAAGCAAGTGCAGCGGCTGGATGATGACCCCTCCACATTTGAAGTAGCGTACTATGGAGACCACACGTGTCACATGTCGGCAACGGCGCCGTCGATGGTGCCCGCGTCATCATCAGCAGAAATCACACAAGGGATGACGACACAGCAGAGTGTCACCGTGCAACAACCTTCATCAACAAGCAACATTGGCCGATGGCTCACAATGGACGTAGCTGCCGGAGGTTCAAGCACCGGTGCCGGTCCCTCGACCGTTCGATACGAAAGAGAGGTTCCCGGAGATTACTTGGTGGCAAATATGGCTGATGCGATGTTTAATTCCGGTAGCAGCAGCAGCAACAGCATGGAATTTCTCTTCTCTTCTTCCAACGTAGAAGAGAAAGGGCACCCTGAAGACAAGAAAGAGTAACAACCTAATTTACACAATTGATTTCCTTAACCTTTCGTCTTTTTGATTGCTAGCTAATAGCTATAGGGCTAACTAGTTAATTTAATTTGCACCATTTATGATATCTTGAAAAATGGCACCCTCGAGTTGCCACGCATGTTGCTTTTATTCATTCCCGTTAACACGAATTTTGATTTTAAGTCTTGAGTTAGCTTAAATGAGAATCACACTTGTCTTTTAAAACTATTCAGCTGCCTGCTATAACTTCAACACTCTTTTAAGATATGTATCTTATTGTCTTCAGGGAGCTTTCTGTTGCTAATAGAAAAACTAGATAAAACTTTAATGGTGCGCACAAGTTTCATCAATGATAAGATGATTATGATTCATGATTATGGGATCCAGAACACAATTGTGACTAGATGCTTTAAAGACACTAAACCCCACAGCACGAGTGTACCATCAATTAAATTTTTGTCAATTTCTGGACAATGTCCAAGTTGTGGGACGTAATCCGATCCAACAGAAGATATATTAAATTTGGAATCAATCTCTAATAATTTTCTCCCACTTTACCTTTCGAACACGCTGCTGGTTCCCCGGGAAAACGTTAATTCGCTTACCCTTTTAAACACGGTTGCTGCATGCGACAGACAGCATAGGAATCGCCCATCAGCACTTTCTGTCAATTCATGTCTCGGTATTGACACAGAAAGTTAATCGTGCGAGCAAGTTGATAAATCCGGGGAGAACGATATTAGCGGCGCTGAAAAACATGGGAGAAAATTCGACTAACGATTCCTTAATCTTGAAAGCGCAATTAATTTGTTCTAATGGTTCCAACATGATACGAACATTTTGGTTTCATTAATGCCTGAACGATGAGCACATATGTAAAATATTATTTACTCAATCAGATCCGCTAATTAAGGCTTGCTATATTCGACACTTAAACTTTTTCCACTCCTTTTCTTGTATCCCTCTCAAAAGCGAAACCACCACCACCACCACTACCACCACGTTGTCATTATCATAATAATAATACTTAATAAATTAATTTCAAACTAAATATATATAATATGTCCCTGATTTTTTTTATTGTACATTCATATTCATCCATCATTATTGTTTTCTTTACGCTTTTTAATTTCATATGAGAAGCTATTATTATATTCTATTTGCTATTATGATGAGTTGCCATATAAACATAATACAGCCATACAATCCAGTTAAAGGATTATCAAGTGACTAATTCACTCAACAGTATTAAATTAACAAAATTATTAAATGCACATTTTGTCTGTATGTTGGCAACCAAACTTATTTGGTTCCTCATTGGAAACCCAAAACAGTAACAGATCCAGTAACCAACCAATTTCTGACAAACAATCTGATACCATTCACAGGACATTTGTGGATCATTGTGATTGGTCTAGAAAGGAAATCCGCTACAGTATTGGATTCTCCTTTGAGGTGTGGCGCCCCCTTGAGAAGGCCAAGAAGTGCCGTGTTTTAGGGCTTATCACCCGTCCCCAAATATCTGTGAGTTTCACGATCACTATTGTAGAGTGGGTGATGTGATAACCGTTGATGAGTTTTAGTGTGAGGACATCTTTACACATCAAACAGGGATTCATCATTCCTCAGCCACATATTGCTGTCTCTGTACTTCATAAAAATTCATATCATGAACATGGTATTATCTTTATAAATTAATAATTATTAATTTATCGATAAATTAATAAATTAAATCAATATTCACTAAATTAATATATTTTTAACTTATTAATATTCAGTAAACTATTTTTTTAAAAAAAATCGAACCTAATTCTGCTTAGTCAGTGTAAAATCGTGGCTTCATATTGAATGCCGTTTACTTTGACATATGATGCATCAAGCAAGTTCCAACTTGCAAACTGATTGAAAATAATCAAATTAATTTAAAGTTAATCGCGTCCACTAATATCATACGTTCCATCAATTAAATATCAACAAAGCAATTAACAAAACAACTTGCATGTTTAATCCCTGTCAAAATCACAACATATTTTGTACAGATTTTTCCACAATAAATTCCAGAAGAGATTATTATAATCCACAGAAGCCACCTACGACGCTTTTGCTACTATTTTAGTCCCCAGTTATAATTTTTCAAAATAATGATTGTTATTTGTGCTTGATGATCACTTATTTGATAAATCTAGTATTTCAGAATAAAATAATTACTCAAAATCAGAAAAACTAGCTAGTACTTTCCCTGCTTTGAGTACATATATATATATATATACTTCCCCTGAGGTTTGAGCATATTTAACTTAACACAATTCAGAAGCTAACCACAAGATGCCTAACAAAATCTCATCTCACAGAGTTTGCTTTGTGGGCAGATTATAATTTTCATGCTGCAGTGTGATGGATCACATATTAAGAGAAGTATGTGAAAAATACTCTATTTTAACGTTAAAAAAAAAAGTGTCTTATTGTTATTATTATTATTTTGAGATCAGAGTAAAAGAAATGATTGATCATTTTCGAATACACTCACTTTCATGTTCTCCATAGAGTTATTAAATAATCCCAAAGCTTATTTAATTAATTAACCTCCAAAATTACATTCAAAGTGGAGTAGCATTCATGACATTGGAGATAAAATAAAATTATTTTTTTAATTTTAAAAAATTGTCCAGTCGCCTTAAGTTACTTCGCAGTTTTTCTTTTCTTTTTCGTTTTTTTTTTTTCTGTAGTAAAATTTGGAGGCTAATCATAATTAATGTATGGAAATTCAAGAAAAGCAAAAAGGATGGAGTTTTGTTATTCCACAAAAGTAATTATACTAGTGTACAAGGAATGGCCAGTGGGTTAACTGTGCTTAATTGAACTTTACAAGAATCCTAAAAGATTCCGCTGTCATCAAAATGAAACCCATGCTCAAAATCATTGTACATGTCCAAGCTATGAGAAGAGATCATCTTGTTATTGTTACATGAAAACACCATGGCTGCTGCTTCTGGCTCATCAGATGATTGAAAAGAAACAAAATCTTCCCACGCAATTGAATCCAGAGAGGACAAATCTTGATGATCTGTGCTTGTTGTCTCTTCCTTGCATTCTTGTTTGATTTCTTCTGTCGGGATGCTAGACGAGGAACTCACTACAAAAGAACCACCAGTGCTAATAGTACTACCCCAATTAGGCTCAGAACTTTCAGCCACAATTTGTGGGAAGCTGATGATATCTCTGCAGGTATGATGGCCTATGTATGTTGTATCATACATTTGTGGATCATCGTCTCTTCTTTGAACTTGTTTCGTTGCCCGGCAGCCCTGCACATACTTATGCGTACACCTGAAGTAGCTCCTGTAATCAATAACAATAAAGATCTATTCATAGTTAGCCATCAATAGTTAATAACATTCACAAGGCGCTGCTATATACAGAATTACACAAGATAAAAAAATACTCCTCTATCATCAAAAAAAAAAAAAAAAATTACACATAAAATTTATAGCGACTCATTTTTTAATGTGGGAGCATTAGGTTCACTTTCAGTCGCTCACTAGATCATTTCTAATCACCTTGGATGTTTAGTATTGAGGATCTCCTTTTGGCCATATTTTCTCCATGCATGACCATCATTACTGGTTGAAGAAACTACTGTCCATGTTTGCGAATTTTTCCTGCAAACCAAATAATTTTAGTAAGTTTTGTTATTGCAGAAGCCAAATCACGGACCCAACTGCTCAAAATAACAGATCATTGAATAATCAAATAAGTTTACAGCTCATATGAGATTAGGCACTATTTTAGTTACCCACAACCACAAGTAAGTTAATAAAAGAAACAACTTTAATAAAAAGTTAATCTTACTTTCTCTTGTAGCATCCTCTCTTACTGACACTGTCCTTCGCCGCCGGCCTCTTCTTACTCTCCCCGGAATCTTCCGATCTCCGGCGATAGTCATCGGAATTAACATTACAAGAATTCGCCTGCTGCTGCTGATACTTCTCATGATCATCATCACAAGAAGTAGTAACAGTAGTACCGAGCACAGAAAGAGTCTGAGTGAAAGATCTCAAGATCTTCACAACAAGATCCTCAGCCGAAACCAACCCATCTTCTTCAAAGGGCTTTTGAAGGAGAACCTGAAGCTGGTGGGCAAATTTCTTACCCTTCACAAGCTCCTTCGCCATCTTTTCCCTAGATGTTTTCTCTGAACAAAGAGTGCCCATCTTGCTACCTCACCTTTATTTTTTATTTTTTTTTATTATCTTTTTTAACAGTTTCTCTTTTGGGCTTTTTGTGCGTGTAATGGGGATGAATTGATCGATATATATATATGAGTAAGTGGTTTAGATATATGATGCGGTTTTTGTTAAAGATAAAGGTGATGAGGAAAGAGAGAAGCAATAAAGAGGAAGATGTAAGGAAGGAAAAGAAAAGAAAAAAATTCATCCCACATTCATCCTATTGCTTACTAAGCTGTGCTTGCGTTTGCTTGCTGATGCATTGATGATGTTAATTTTGTCCAATTATACGTATAATCGAATATAGATAATATCATTTGGGTCCTTGATTTTTTTTTATAATTTCTCAATTAGAAAGATGAAGACTAAAGAGAAACTCGACCATCCCTATTGAAAGGACTGAAATATCCTCATCGTTTGGTTATATTTATTACTTCTATCATGATGGTTAAGTCCACTAATCCAGTTTTTGATACTTTAAATCAAATCATTTTGAACCTACCGATAGGTAGAATCTTGGCTTTGAGACACATTTGCAGCATATGGAATTTAAACAAAATCTTTGTTTGTAAAAATGTAACTTAGGGAATATGATGTTATTATCCCAATTTATTACTACGTTTGGATAATTTTTGGTGGTGCGCTATGAGTTTGTCTTGTTTTGATATAGGGAGCCTCTAAGTTACATGTATTGTAATTTACACTCATTTTCCTAAACAGTAGGTAGTATGGGGTTCACTCACTATTCATATGAGTGGTATAAATTACAATACACGTAACTTAGCACTTACTTTTGATATAAACTATATAAACGTATACGATTCTCAATTTTAATGCCAATAATCATTTTCATCAAATTAATGGAACAATCGATTTCATAATTTTCATTCTAACAAAATCAAATTGGGAGCTACTTTGAATTGCAACATAGGCTTTTGGAAAATCCAAACAATTTTAATCTCAATAACCGGTTATGTTCATTTAATCGAAATTCAAACATTACGATGGTGATGATGAAAAGGTTTTAAATTAAACTGTTTTTGGTCTAACAATAATATCCTGATGTCCCCATAATCCCAAATACATTCTTATTTATTGGCCAAGTGTGGTGTACTTCTAGAGACTTAACAATTAGACAAAATGAGTATTATTTTCTTTTCTAAATTCAAACTTTATTATAAAATTTTCCAATTGTGTCTTTCTAACGTTATCAAGCGAGATTACAAAATTCAAAGTCAAGCTAAATAAGATGTCCGCAATGCTGATAACAGCAAGATAAGATCTGATATTTTTTTTAAAAAAATTAAATTTTTTTTTTCCTTGCAGCACCAATTCACTTTTCCACACTTTTCATGACCCATTAAAATTTTATTGACGGCAAGAAGCTAAAATTGTCAAAAAGCTAAGAGTAGTGATGATAGGCACCCCTACAAAAAGGCGAAACGGCAGCTGAAATTTGCGTTTTGGACTTTGTAAAAAGCAAACCCAAAACGACTCAATTTTTTTGTCGTTTCAACCGTACACCCAAAAGCCAAAATAATTCAGACCACACAGCTATTAACAATCTCAGCTACCACGAGCAGAGAGCCATATCCACCGTCGCAATCAGCCAACACCGGCGAAAAAACGAGTGCGACCACTGCGGCGGCTTCCTTGCCGGAACAAGCAGCCGCTTCACCGGTGGAGCGAGGAATGGCGGAACATGATTTTTTTTTGGGATTTTTTAAGAGAAAATTGAAACAGTGATTCACTTTGTAAATTTTGAATTGTTACTTAAAAAAAACGTTTTTTTTTTCTTTTTTTGGTATTTTGACAGTGGATAATTAATTTCCCATAGAAAATAGACACAACTTGGACAACGACCGAGGATCTGGCCATGTTTTCCCCGAAGAATTGAAGTATCGTGTCCTAAATCAGGTTCAATGAATCACAACTATCAATGTAAAAATTTGAGTATAATCTAATGCAACTTTAGTTTTAGATTAACTAAATCTAATCCCATTTGGCCTGCTACTTAATCATAATCAAATGTGACATTATTGGAGGTTTACATTATATTAATTTATATGGCCCTGTAGACCAAACTCAACAAACCGAATCTGCAATGTCGTTTTCTTTACAAAATTTTTGAACTACGGAAATGCCACGGTAAAATATATTAACGCTGAGAATCAGAGAGTAATTTTGGTGGAGGGATAAAAAAAAAAATTGAAAAAGAAGTTGGGATTGGATTACTTTTATTACTCAATTTTAATTTGGTATAAATAAAATGAATTTATTTAGCTAGCTTTTCATTTAATGAGATAAAAACTAGAATTTTATCTCAAGTGATTTTAGTAAGTATAAATCTTCCTTTCCGAAAAGTCATACTAAATAACTAATTTAAATGACATCTCATACCGTGTCCTTAATATGTTCCGCCACGTCAGCAATGTGAATAACCTAGAAATGGTACACAGTAAAAACGTCTTCCATGTGTTGAATGTGGAAAGAGCATGTCATATCTATGATCTAACATGTAAACGACAGCATATAGTTTCAACTCCGGAGTAAAATTATTACAATATGTCGGATATAATATGAACGTGTAAATAACTTTTCATACACATTCCATAGGCCTTTATGACATATCATTTATATAACTTTAAATCCTTAATTAACATTGTTCGAGTGAGTCCAATTGATAAAAAATTAAGTTATAATTTTTTTTTTTTTGGATAGAAAAGTCATGCTTTCATTGATTTAAAGTGAAAATAAACACATAACTTTTGATGGCACGTTATTCATCCATACGACAGGTTCTTTGCATCCTACAGCCCGTTTAGCTAAGGAATGGGCATTAGTATTACATATTCTAGAAGTGTGTTGAATCTGAACCTTTTGAAAATCTTTCCTCCTATCTTGAATGCCGGATGCCATCCAACTTCTTCTTGGCAATCTGTTTAAAAAATAACATATGATAAGTCTGCTTCCTTTGCTATTTGCATTCCTCATTCAATGGCTTTAGCTTCTGCAAATGTCATATTATCATAATACTTGGAGCTTTTCGTATAAACTACCACAATCTTACCTCCGGAATCTCTAATTACTGTTCCTAGTCCCGCTCTCTGATTTTCCACATCAATAGCAGGATCTACATTGGCCTTAAATTACCCACAAGGTGGGGGTCTCCACTGATTTTTATTAGAAGGTTTCTCAATTTCTGTGCTTGATCTTCAGTTTAACTCTCTTGAAGGAGTCTATTATTGCTTCTGTTTCGGCCAAGGACAGAAGAGGATTTGACCTTTTTCTTTCAAAAAGAAAACGAGCTATTGCATTCCACGCATGACGCAACCCACTAAATACATACCTGCAATTCTTTATCTGTCTTCCTCAGATTCTACAATGTATTTAAAACAAAACTCATCCTATCTTTGTCCTGAAAAACTGACATGTATTGATCATCAAAATGAGCAAGCGTCCAGATTTTATGAGCTGCCTTACAATCAAATAAGGCATGTGGTATGTTTTCCATACCTTTTCTACATATTTGGCACATGAGTGTTTGTAATTAGGGATGACAATTTGACTCAGCCTGAATTTTGGCTCGATTAACCAATCCAAAATTTTTGGACTTTTTTTGGACTTTGACCCGAATTTTTGGGTCCCATGTTGAGATTGGGGCAAAAATTAAGGTTTGATCAATTTTGGGGTAGGGTTCAAGCCCTAACCGAACTAACTTGACCAAACCTGACCCTAAATTAAAAAAAAATTATGGATTTTTAGGTTTTTGGAGGAAATATATATTTTTTCTTGGTGCAATGCATTATTTATATAGGGAATTTTTTTTTTTGTTGAGTGGTGGAATTGTGTGTTTTTATTTGTATAAGATATTAGTTTTTTTCCCTTTTTTTATGAAAAATTATGGACATATAATGGTTTTAGAACAAAACAATTTTGTTTTTACATCATTGACAAACAATGCAAAATCGGACAAAGCAAAATGAAATTGGACAAATAAAGTAAAATATTTAAGGTAGGGAGAAAGCACTCTGTGGTATTTTTTTTGTGTCGGGCCTTCAATTTCAGTAATCGGGTCAAGCTCGAGCTTGGCTAAACCTGAGCCCAACCCGACCAATTGCCATCCTTATTTGTAATATCTTTTTTCTCCAAATATTTTCAGCAGTAGGTAACATATTTTTTACTACTCTCCACAAAAAAAAATCTTTATCATTTATGGCAATAAGAGGTTTCAAATTATCTTCTACTAACTGAAATACTAACTAGGCAACCCAAGAGGGGGGGTGAATTGGATTTTTAAAAATTATCCTAGGCAAACTACACAACAATTTAATCTAATGCCTTAATAAATTCGAAAATAATAAATTCAATAAAAGCACAATAATAAATGAGTAAGGGAAGAGAAAGCAAACTCAAGGATTTTTACGTGGTTCGGCAATCCCCGCTTACGTCCACGCCTCCAAGCACACCGGGCTTGAGGATTTCACTAAGCTAGCCTCCCAATACTTCAAACGCTTATAATTGACTTCCAAGGTGTCAATGGACTTTTACAACAAGAGATTATCCCCAATCTCTTAACCCAAGTGTATCCCAACACTTACAATCTTTTAACTTGATTTTACAAAAAAGATTACAAATGAATCTCTCTCACACAATGTGTTTGATCTCAAGTGAAAGCTCAATGTGTGAATGAATGAGATGAATACAAAGATTTAAAGCTCAATGAAAGTTGTATTCTTAATATTTTGCTCAATGATGATCGTTGGAAAACTTCTTGTTTGAATTGGATTGAGCTTATTTATAGTTGGAGCTGAAAAACTAGCCGTTATAGACTGTCTGCTAGAAAACGGTTCGCTGTTAACCATTAATGGTTAACCGTTTAGGCTGGTCAAAGTTACCGTTGGGCTAATTTTCAAATAAACGGTTTACTGTTTAGGATTACCCTTTCGCAGTTAAATTCCAGAGACCTGCAAAACAAATTTATTCTAACCGTTCTTACTAAACGGTTCAAGGTTAGCAATCTGGAAATAATCAGTTAACCGTTTTCAGTAAACGGTTCACCGTTATGTTCCAGTAGCATCATTTTAACAATACTATGCAGAACATGCTTTCTGAAAATTATCGGTTAGCCGTTTTAAATAAATGGTTAGCCGTTTGCTACAGTGATTGCTACAATGACATATTTTCTAAATTTACAGTTTGACCCCAAAATTTTATAAAACTATATTATGGCCCAAAACGTTATGAAAGTTTGCAAATAGGTCTGATTTCAGAATTTCTAAGTAATGCTTTGTTAATCCCAAAATTTTCTGAAATTATGGTATAGCCCAAAATGCTATGATACTTTTCAAATAAGTCCTTTACCAAGATTTCAAGCAATACTTGTTTATTTCAAAGTTTTCAAAATTCTTTCAATTAAACCATAAACTTTGAAAAACAACCAATTTCATAAAATCATTTTTCCATTAAATATGAAACATTTATAATGTGAAAATAATGATTTATTTAAAAAGAATAAAAACAATCAATTTCATAAAATCATTTTTCCATTAAATATGAAACATTTATAATGTGAAAATAATGATTTATTTAAAAAGAATGTGAAAATAATGATTTATTTAAAAAGAATATTAAATAATTTGAGCTTAAAAGATTAATCATTCTTAATCTTGTTTGTTATCATCAAAATCAATATTATGGAAACATATGTGTTAACACTAACTACAACAAGTTATTGAACAACAAAGAGTATTTAGAAACTTGATTTTAAGGGTTATTTGGTATCCACTCTTTACAAAGTGTTGACCCTTTTGTATCGTAATGCTACCATATCTCATCTTGGTTTTTGTTCCTCGGAAGTAGTATTTTCGAAGTAGCTTCAGTATCTTTTTTAGAAAAGTGTTGTTTGACCAAGTGTACATTCTATTGATTTTCAAAATTAATCATATCTGCAACAACATCTTTAGGCATCGTCACAACTAAAATAAGCTTAAATTAATCAGGCCTTGGTATCCACCTATCTTTGTAAACCTGAATCTTTCTTCCATTTCCTATCCTCCATCTTGCACCTTGTTGGATAACTTATTTACTCCACAAAGTACTCTTTCACATATAAGATATATTAAATCCAACTGTTGCACCCAAAAAATTAGTTTGTTTAAAGTATCTTGCTTTTACAATCTTGGCTACGAGCGATTCAGGGAACTGCAATAATCTCCACCCTTGCTTGGCCATCACTATTTGATTGAAGCTAGAAAAGTTTCTAAACCCCATGCCTCATTTGCTCTTAGAATAACTTATTCTTTCCCAATGGATACCATTTTATCCTCTTTAAAACCCTACCAAAATCCGGCAACAACTTTCTGAGTATCATTACAAAGGCCCATTGGAAGCTTAAACACACTCATTGCAAATGTTGGTACTGCTTGTGCAACTACCTTAATTAACACTTCTTTACCCCCACTAGAAAAGAGTTTATTATGATAGGTAGAGATCTTGTTTAACACATTCAACTTGACATCATCAAATAAATGCATCTCCTTTCTTCCTATCGTAAAGGGTAGTCCCAAGTGTTTCTCATGCTTGGATATTACTTTTAATTGAAAAAGTGTCTTAATTGTTACCGTTTGACCTTCTGGAACTCTCGCACTAGAGAACATTGAAGACTTTTCAAGGTTAAAAATATGTCCTAAAACTTGAGCATAACGATCAAATAAAACTTTCAATTGCTTGCATTCTTCAATAGATGCTCTTGTAAAAGTCAAACTATAATCTACAAAAGTAAATGGGATATTGTTGTATCTTTGCCAAATCTCAGCCAATGAATCATATTTTTTTTCTCTCAGCCTTCACTAAAGACTATAAAAAGCTTTTTTTTTTTTTGATAAGAAGACTAGAAAAAGCTTTAGCGCATGATAGAAATAGGTATGTAAATTAAGTTATAACTTTATCATGTAGCATATAAAAATTTGTATTCTTTTTTTAACTTTTAGCTTGTTTTTTACTTTCATATAAGGGTTCTTTTAGTATAAAATTACTATATATACATGTAAAGTGAGTTTTCAATCATGGATTTCTAACCATATTAAAATCGGGAATAAGTAAAAAGATAAAAATAAAAAAAATAAAGATTTTAATACACTACATGATAAAATATATTGTATTGGAGTTTGTATTTTGTTATCTTTTAGTTTGTCCCTAACTTTAATATAGTTAAAAACCCCTACTTGCAACTTTTATATATCTGATGATGGTTTCTGCACTTCATTAAAGTGTAGGAATGCTACTCTCTCTCTCATATGTAGACCGTCTCAAGTGCGAATTTTGCACAAATATGTTATGATACCATATGGTGTTATAATATTTCTATTTAATTAATTATTACACCATATAGTGTAATAATAAATCCTTACTCTATATATATATATATATTCTGAATTGATAAATCACTAATAAGAAAAAGTATTTAATATATTAAAAATCTGTATATGAAAATAAAGTAGCTAAATTAATGCAAATGGAGAAACTACATCCTTTTATGAGAATGTTAAGTAGTTGAGGACACAAGTATATAATTATCCAAACAAATTATATTGGTGTGGACCATCCATACCGTAAAGTACCGCTCCGGTGATACAAATTACAAAACTTGGCCTTGATGATCAGGTACAGGTCGCCTCCATTACTGGCGCTGAGAATGCTATCATCTTGCACTTCACATCCAAAACCTAACCCTAACCCTAGATTACACTTTACTCTGAAACCCACCTCACAGAATTCGCAAACCTCTCAATTAATCTCAAACCCTATTAGGATTTCTCAAGCCATGCAAGTTTCTACCAGTTGCTTCACTGGGTCCACTGACCCGACTACCATTTCGGGAAGACCCGTATTAACAAATTCGGTTCCCGAATCGGGCGACCCGAACTCTTCTTCCCTCGTGGTGATCTCATTCTACAAGTTTGCGGATTTTCCTGACCACGCTAATTTGCGAAAGCCATTGAAGCGGCTTTGCGAGGAGCTGGTACTTGTCTAATTTTATTATTTCTTTTTGTTGCATGTTTTTTGTTCGAATGCTGGAGTTCATAATTATGTATTGAATTATACTGTTTTAAGTTGGGGGAAAAAAAGTAAAGGAAGCATCTTAAGTGTACTGAATTAATTGGAATTGGTTGATTTGTTCATATGATCGAATCCAACTATTGCAAGCAAGAATTTATTCTGTCAATTGGTTAAAACAATAGCTTTGTCGAATCAAATTTGGCAAAAGAGTTTAATTTGTCGCTTGATCTTATTATGATTTCATTCTCATTTGGTTTGTACATTGTGAGCTACTGAATTATTTATTGTGCATTATTCTCATACATACCTTACCAAGCTGATACTCCTCAGCGTGTTTCAGGGGGCATCATTCTTGCACCGGAAGGAATCAATGGAAGCATTTGTGGTACCAGGGAGTCGGTGGAAAGAGTTCTTGGGTTCATTCAAAGTGATGAACATTTAAAGGGGCTAAGACAAATAGAGTCTCCTGTCAGTCCTGAGGAGGAGGCTATACATCATGGACACACCAGCAATTCTCCTCTTGCAGCTGGGGAAGATGCTCCCTTCCGATGGGATCATGTGAGGGTTAAGTTGAAGAAAGAGGTATTTCTTAGTTGGCCGATGCCTTGTGGTTTAAAGTAGTGACTTATATCATGGTAACAGAATGTATCAAACTTGTTTTGATGCATTCTATTTTCATTCTCTTCTGTTTATGCAGATTGTTACTCTTGGAATGCCAACTGTAGCACCTATTGAAAGGGTTGGGAAGTACGTGAAGCCCAGAGAATGGAATGCTTTGATTAGTGATCCCGATACAGTGAGTCACTGAAATGCTGTTGTGGCATTTTATTCTTCTCTGTTTCAGTTAATTAGCTTACTCAGCTTTTATTTTTAAAATGAAAGCTAGTTGTTGTTGATATTGAATTTTACAGACACACATAGTTTCCAAGGCCTATTAAAATAGTCTGAGGAGTATTATATAGTCTACTAGTTTTTTTGCAATGGCAATATTCTGAAGTTGCATTTTCTTAATTGTTTCTTTATGCATATATCTTGGCAAAAGTACTTCAAAATAGAACAGGAATTCACTATGAAAGCAGATCTAGAATTTGCAATCTACTTGCAAATGCAACTTGAGTGAATTAAAAATTTCAGGACTTTATCCATACACATAAATATTTGGAAAGGGGTTGGACTATATATTTTTCTTCAAAGTAGGTTGGCTTAGTTATTGACCCGGCAAAAAAACTCCAAAATTAAAAAAAAAAAAAAGATTATATATCTGGGCATAAGAGCTTTTTTTTTTAAAAAAAAAAATTACATGCACCTAATCAGTTCCTGGTGCGATGTTACATGTATTTAGGTGGTGATCGATGTGCGCAATGACTATGAAACTAGAATTGGGAAGTTTAAAGGGGCAGTTGATCCAGTAACCACAGCATTCCGTGAGTTCCCTTCTTGGGTGGAGGATCAGTTCCAGAATGATAAAACTACTCATAAGGAGTCAAAGGTGGAGATAACAGATGAAATCACTGATAAAGAAGTTGGCTCTCCAAAAAAGAGGATGCCCAAGCGGGTTGCAATGTACTGCACAGGAGGAATTCGATGTGAGAAAGCTTCAAGTTTCCTCCTCAGCAAGGGCTTCGAAGAGGTGGATTGTCTATAGAACTACTCCTAATAAAATTATTTTTTGGGACATATTATTAAGGTCGATGATGTGCATCGTGGTTTGATCTTTCAGGTTTATCATTTGGAAGGTGGGATTCTGAAATACCTGGAGGAAGTTCCAAAGAAAGAGAGCCTCTGGGAGGGTGAGTGCTTTGTGTTTGACAAACGAGTATCTGTTAAGCATGGTTTGGTGCAGGGAACTTTCAAGCTTTGCTATGGATGCAAGCAACCGGTGAGTGATGCCGACATGGAATCCCCACTGTGGGAGTATGGAGTTACTTGTCCATACTGTTACTCATCAAAATCTGAAGAAGAGAAAGAGAGGGCTAGAGCACGACAAAGACAATTCGAGACTTGGGGCATTATTGGTGGTCCCGACAAAGGTCGTCGACCAAGATCAAAGCCTGATGGTATAAATAAAAGCTTTACTAAGCTTTCGAATTCATATTAGCTCATCAAATGGTTGAGATATAAGAAAATCAATTTTGATGGATCATTGAGTTTTGAGAATCTCTATATTTCAAATGTTCATTTGATATGTTTACCCTTACTAGGAATTGCATACCTTTTGTGTTTTAGTAAGTTAATGTGCATCTTTGTTGCATTAAACTTCTACAGAGAAATTTTGATGTATGGAAGCAAGAGAGAAATTAGCAGCAAAAGTGGAGCACTAGTAAATTATCGGACATAGTTACACTTTGGATAGCAAAAATATTATCCCTAATATAAATAGTCTCTTTATTTGCGCAAAGTTAAATAAAAGCAAAAACAGCTACTCGGCAGTCTTCTGTTTCTTCCATTTGTAAGCGACTTCAAGTATCTTCGAATTTGTTGCATGCGATTGTGCCTCCTCTGGGAATATGTAGTCAATGTACTCCTCATAGGCAGCTGCCTCCGGACGGACCGGACCAATCTCGAAAATCGGCCTTCTTTTTTTCAGTGTCTTTGGCCATTTAGCCTGAACTAAGCTAACATCACCAAGCTCACTACCAAAACTCTTCTCAATCTTCAACCAACCCTCCAACAACAAGGCCCTTTCTTCTCTTAGATTAGCCCCTGTTGTTCTGAAGTACTCAAGTGCTCTCTCAAAAACCCTTCTTGCTCTCGCAACACATAGCTTCTTTTGCTGAATGCAATCCTCGTCCTCTTCTTTTCCTCCTCCTCCTCCTTCTTCTTCCTTAGATACAAGAGAAGCCTCAAATTGTGCATATCTAATCCACACCCTCAAGTGCTGCGTCCGCTCCAAAAGTCTCTCGTAGAGTGCTCTTACTCTCTCATATTCACCTTGTGATGTTTCAAACTCAATATAAGCCCTCCACAAATCCTCAGGCACGTCCAAAACTTTCTGTCCAATCCCAAGCTCGAAAACAGCTCTGGCCCGCTGAGTTTGACAAACATGTTGCTCGAACTCTGCATATTTCTTCCACGCAAAGCTGCTATCAGGTGCCCACTCCAAGTACTTGTCATAAAGCTTTCGACAACGATCAAGATTCCCCATCCTCATCTCCATCTCAATGTACTTCACAAACACCTTCCCCTTAGGTGCCATCCCAATTGCATTCCCCAAAATCTTCCTGGCACCATTCAAATTCATCTGCCTCAGTTCGAAATTCGCTACCATAATCCATATCTTGCCGAATGAAAACCTCTTGTGAGAGATCAACTTAAGACACCGGCGATAAACCTCCCTCGTCGTCTCCATATCCCTAGCTTCAAGCTCCTCATACAGCGCGTACTCAATCCATAAGTATAAATACCTCGCCCAGTACCTCTTCTCATCCGCTGGCGGCACATTCGCAATGGCGCGCTCGTAAACGTCCCTCACTCTCTCCTTGTTATCCTTAACGCTCTCTTCCAACCGAATGTAATCAAACCACGCATCGTAGCTCATCGGATTCTTCCTCACTTCATCCTCGTACTCGAACCTCTTCTTCGCCGCGATCACGTCTCCAATCTCTTCCCCTCCCCCGCACCGCTTCTCAAACGCCGTGAACTTCCTGTACAACTCTTCAGCTCTTCCTTTCGGGATATGATTCAGTGCGTACTCATATATTGTACACCTCGCCCGCTCTGTCTCCTCTCACCTCTCTTCAAACTCCGCAAACGCAACGAACAGCTTATCAGCCTCTTCGTCCTCGGACAGCTTCTCCACAGCGCGTTCGTACACGCTCCTCTCTTGATTGATTTGTTTGTTTGTCATCTCAAATTCGGCGTATTTAAGCCAGGCTGTTACCGTAGGGTGGCACTGAACGAACCGCTCGTAGATTTGCCTCGCTTGGTTGGTTTCCTTGTACTTGTGCTCGAAGGTGATGTAAGAGAGCCAGATGCTCTCGTCCGGGGCCCACTTCATCCACCGTTCGTATATCTGTCTGGCTGCGGCGACGTTTCCGAGCATATGCTCCATGTGGATGTACTTGTACCAGAGCTGGTCTACACGTGGCAGGAGCTGGACGGCCCAGTCCCACACGTTCCTGGCGTGGTCTATGAACTTGTTCCTCATCTCAAACTCGGCGTAACCAACCCACAGGGAGTGGTCTCTGCAGTCCACCTGGAGCGCGCGTTCCCACACTCTCCTTGCGCGGACGAAGTCATTCTGGGACTCTTCCCACCTCGCGTACTTCTTCCACTCGCCGAGGTCGTCTCGGGCCCGTCCGATTTTGTCTTCGAATCCCTCGCGTGTGCGGAGGCGGTACTCGCCGAGTTCGTCTTCGTCGTTGATTCTCTGCTTCGGCCGACGGATTACTTCTAACACGTGGCGGTCACGTGCTTCTCGGAAGAGCTGCTCGGCTGTAGTCCAAATTGGGTTCGGGGCCTTGTTTTTAACCGGGACTACACGCGGGAGTTGCACTTCGGAGTTCGACGCCATCTATGGCGGGTTCTTGAACGTGCGACGGAGTCTTATTGACAGAGAGAGAAAGTGGAAACAGAGCTCTATATATGTATGTAGGGACTCGTGTGCGGCTCTTTCTGAATCGTCTAATGATTCCTGAAGCCAGGCTGGTTGGTTTATGAGAGAATCCGACACTTAATGGGAAAAGAAATCTCAAAATCCGGTGTTTGATTCCTCGTGGAGAATTGTTTCCTACTTTAAACTGGTTTACTTGATCGACGTGAATTCTTGTCGTTAATATTTTGTTAAATTTATTATTTAAAATTTATATTTATTATATATTATTAATTTTTATTTTATAATTATAAATTTTTTTGAAGTAAGTATTAGTTAAAAGTCCTAAGTGCGTTGGTGGGAAAACTGTTGGGAACGATAGCTTTACCATTTAAACGGGATCCACTTATTTTGTTTTTGTAGATTTATTTTTCAAAAACAAAAAAGTTGGTTGGTCTCATAACGAGATCCACCGGAACTGGTTCGCATGTATGTACATGTCTTTCTCAACTGCCTGTTGGACATAAAGCAATTAGAAAATAGTGAGTTCATTAATTGCTTTTAATTTTGACTATTTCCATAAATTTTCCATTAAAATTTTATGGGCCATCAAAAATTGAATGTCCAGGATGCCATTTGAGCCCATAACAAGGGTGGCCCAAAATTTAGTTTGGTCCAGAACAACATACAGGGTCGGTCCAACCCAAAATGATTCCTGATCTCCACCGTTCCATAAAAAACTAATCCAACGGTGTAAATTGCATCGGAAATTCTTATAAGGCTGCCGAGCATCTCTGTAGAGGAAGAAGGAAAAACGTTGGATTGGTGGTCATTGACATTGGCATTCGACGAACAAAGATTTGGTGCATTAAAAAGCTTGGTTAGGGTTTATAGATCCAAGAAGAAATGGCAGGCGAAGCTTCGATGTTGAAGTTTCTGAAGCCGAAGTCGCGTCTGCAACCCGTAGACGTACAGGCCGCCGCCTTCTGGGGTGTTGCTGCTGTGTCCGGTGCTCTTTACCTCATCCAAGTATTTTCCTTTTCTTTTGTTCATTTCGTTTTACCATTAAATCTTGATTTATTATATTTGTGCTCTTCTTTTTTTCCTCTTTTTCTGACGATTGTAGAGAAGCTATTGATTAAAAATCCGAACTTTATGTCTCTGATCTTATCTTCTGCTGCTTTCACGACACAAAAAGAATTGGTCTTTTCTACTTTGATCCGAATTTTGTTTGGAATTTATATTCTTTTTTTTTTGGAAATTGCTAGTTATATGTTCAGGCTTCCTGTATATGCTTATGAATGATGGTATACATGTAAGCCCTTTTTCTTCTTCTTTTTTTTTTTTTTTTGGTTATTGAATAACGATTAGGATTTGAGCCAATTTTTTACTGCTGTGTCTAATAACTAATCTGGAGAGACTTGCTGTAAGAAATGAGATGGGAAATGCGGGGACTGTTGAATTTGTTGTCATAGTGTCATTGAGCTTCTTTTACCTTTAGAAGTCATTTATTCTCCCTATGGTGATTGGTTCCTTTTTGCAAGAAAATATGTGCTCTATAATAACAGTGGAACTAAGGTAAAAGATGTATTTGTTCCTTCTAAATTAGTAGAAAGCATATAAAAAGTTCGCCGAGGATGTCTTTTTTGTGTTTTGTCTTTTTCACCAGCATAGGAGCACATATGTTATGAGGCATAACTGAAAATAAGAAATTCGAATTAGGGTAGGCATTAAACAAACTGATATCAAATGAATAATTGGAAATTTGGGGATATTACATCGATAATTAAATGGTTTGGCAGCTTGTGTTCACACCAAATTGGTAGAGAGGCAGAGCCAAGTCAGTTATATGCAAACATGTTTCTAATTGCCCTATAGAAATGATGAATGTTTTTAATACATATGTCATGTTTTTGTGTTCATGGATTCTTATGCTATGTTATAGGTTATTTTATGCTTCTTTATTCCTTATACCTTTTTTTGACTGATTTTGTTGATTTTCTTCGTTGAGGTCTTTATATATTTCTAATGATGTCCGCGGTTCTAGTTACATATTGGTGTCTAATCATGTTTTGGAGATTGTTGGTTCAAGTGTTTTAAAATCACTTATGATTTGTTTAGTTTTTTGAAGTTGTTCTTTCCGGTCATTTGGACTTCTTCTTTTGTCTTTTCTTTTTCAAGCAAACATACTTTATGTAATTGGTTGGTTAGTGGTGATATTCTGAAAATGGCTGTTTTGTATTTTGAGAACTTTTGTTTCTGTTGCACAGTTTGGGGAATTTTAGAGGGTTTTCATATCAAAATGCACCCTTTTATTGTCTCTTACAATTGATTAGGTTGACTGGAAATTATGCTAAACATTATGTTTTCTCCTCCCCAGCCATTTGATTGGTTGAAGAAGACCTTTTTGGAGAAGTCTGAAGAAAAATAAAATTGACGTTGACGATCCGGTGAAGCTTTTTGATGTCTGCTTTTGGGTTGTGGATGAGAAGAACATGGACATATTTGTTCTGAAATAATGTAGTTTCATTTTCTACTTCATGTCCTAAGGCCTTTTGGCATTTAACTTTTGAGAATATTTGATTTGCTCAGACCCGCAAGTTTGTGTTAATTTTCATTGAAATTTCTTCGTGAGCATTCTCGCGCCCTTTCTCCTTAAAAAGGAAGTGATAAAATTCTTTTTCTTTCATTGAAATTTTATCCTCCACAATTTATTTATATTTATCCATGCATGGTTTCAATTGTGTTGATTGCGATGCTTTCTCATACAGAGATAATGAAGAACTGACCTTGCCTTAAAGGGGCAGGTTAAATTTTTCACTTACTATTGCCCTGCAATAACTTGGGGAAACTAATTTTGATGAATGTGATTTAAAGTTTGGTTTGGGTATTTTAATTTATGACTCTTTCCGATTGTGTTCATCTGGTTTTTACCTTGCCCGGCAGGGGGTCATTGAATATTCTCATATTCTCAGGCTACGATTTGCTGCTGCTTCTCCAAATTGAGCAAGGAGAAAACGTTTGTTATATACAGAATCTTAGTGTTGTTTTAATGAACTTTGGGCATAATACTGTTTTCTCGTGCGCGTGAAAATGAGAATGCATGATATAGTGGAAAACAGAAAACCATGAATGAAAGAAAAAAAATAGAACACAACCAGAATCACTGAACCAGATGTTTTCATTGTTTATTATCAACATAATTATTTCTGCCACATACAGTTTTATCTTGACTGATAAAAAAATGGCCATGGTGTGTGGGTGGTAACAGTACGACGACCAAATCAAAGTCAAGAAGATTAATGGGATGAGCTGCTAATGCTACGCTCCTTCAGAGCCTGGAAAACTCTGGAACTCTTGTCAAAAATCTGGGCTCTTCTGTTGTAATCAGTAGGTTCTTTTCCTTCGTCATCGCCCATGATAGCTTCTGTTTCCAGGCACTCCAACAATTCCACCATGCCTGTCCTGTCCTTGCATTTTCCTCTCGAAATTTCCATTTTTAGCCACTCTTCCTCTTCCGACTTCATCTCAGCTTCCAGTCGCTTCTCCAATTCCGACACTGACAAAGCCACACACCCAGCGGCCTGCCTATTCTTGCTCTTACATTGCTGCCCAAATTTCAAGCTTCCAGAGGGGTTTCCACACTGTTTCGAAAAGTGTTTGGTCTTGTTCCTAACGAGATTTCGTACATTCGAATAACAAAGAGACGTTGCTTCCATATTCGCCTAGTGGTGTGCTGCTTCTGGCTTTGGTGGGCTTCATATGGAAGCCATTTGGGGGCTCAAAACTTTAACAGCCTTTCATCGGGACACGTGTCACCAGGTTGGTGGACTGACGGATGACATGCAAGAGTGCGAGGAACGTGTAAAACGAAGGTGGACTTTTCTAGATTGAGGAACCAGAGAACAAGGCATGCGCTCCAAAGTGTGGTAGCCACGTCCTTGTCAAATTCTTATTTCTAAGACGAAAAGTAAAACTTATCCTGCTGAATGGGAGTTTATAACTTCTGCGACTAAAAAGTCTGAGGTGGTTGCAAATTTCGTTTGGGTAATTCTTTGAATGTGCTGACATTCACATTATATGGTCCATGCACAGCGTGCAAGTGTTCCGACTTAAAAATACAACTAAATCCTCAATAAAGATGCTAGCCATTCATGAAACTCAATCCCATGTGGGAAGATTATCAAGTTTTGGGAGCAAGAAATGAGATTTTCGAATTTGTTCCACAACGGAAGAAAACAAAATACTTGTTTATTTGCCGAAACAAATAAAGTATTTGCATTTTAATTTGCTCTGCTAATTTTCAGGCAGTGTGTTCAACAACTGAGTGAATTAGTTGGACGGAAAGCTAGGCTAAACTCGTTGCGTACAGATACCGAACTCTTTTAAGGGGGGAAAAAGAAAAGAAAAGAAAGAATGTAAATTTTATATAATGTGGCTGTTTCGCCATCAAATTTGAGTATTCCCAGCTTGCTTTTGATGCTTCAGCTTTGCTTCCCTATTTTCACTCCCGAAATTGGGATGGGATGGCATTCTTCTGTTAAGTGCCATTCACACTGGTCAAGGTAGCGACAGCCTGCTGGAGTTGATACCAGAATGCTTGAATTCCTGGGCTTATGAGAAAATGATGGTACAAATATCATTCATTGTGCTTGCTCTCTATGTTCCTTGAATCTTTTCTCAGCTGCTATAGCAGCAGCAACGGAAGGAGGCAAATGCCGCAGACTTTCAGTATCAGTTGGCTTTTCATCACTTTCTGGTATTGTGGAAGGGCCTGATGCGAATAGTGATTCAATATCTTTCAGCCTCAAAAGAGGCTGATCTTGGTTTTTCGTGTTCCCGCTAATAAATGAACTCGTGTTCCTGCCTCTGTTTAGTTTGTATATGCTTTCTTCAACTGTATTTTTAACCTAACATGATAAAGTAAACAAGAGACAATGAATTACGTGGTACAATAATCCATGTATAATCCAATACATTCTCGTTTAAAAATGAAAATAAATTATATGAAAGAAAAAAGGTATGTAGAAAGATGAACATACAATAAATCGATGAACAAGTGTTCTATTCTCCTGCCCAATTCGGTGCACCCGGCTGATTGCTTGAGCTTCTGCTGCTGGGTTGAGTAGTGGCTCAACAAGAACAACATGTTGTGCTTCTAAAAGATTAAGGCCATTGGCTCCATGTTGGATCAAGAGTAATAACACTTGAATAGGCTTTGGCTCTGGCTGCTGGGCATGTGTCTTGTCAGTTCTTTCTGCAGAGCGTTTCTGTGCTGTAAATTTGCTGATGGCAACTTGTGATTTTCTGCACTTGCAAAGCCATAATCATACACAAGAGCATATGTTGAAGCACAGCAAACAGCTTAATCTATATCAAAAAATTCTCCAATGACTGATTTTTCCTTCGTTTTTTGCTGCAATGTCATTAAAAGTTCAAGACTTGTCATAGATAAGAGATGATTAGATTACTTGTCTCTCCCTCTCTCTGCACTTCTCATCCTCCCTCTCTCTTTACAAGTTCTAATACAGGATTAAGCAAATGACAACTATTTTGAAGAAATGAGAAAGCTGTTACTAATAAAAGAGAAAAATGAGAAAAAAGTGACCGGAAGTGCACTATCAAATCACAAAGGAAGAAATAAGAAATAGACACCACATTTGATGCTATTGTTTTTTATGTTCAGTCATCTAAACATTCATCTTTTCTCAGCCCCTATAAATGTGCAAAATATTCATATTATCAACGTAATCTTCTTGCTGTGTATGGAAATTGTTCTGTTACCATTCTGGAGTCTTCGAATGATTCACTCACTTTTTCAAATTAGTTACCAATACATTATACAGAGTGCCTTTGCGCAGCTAAGTCCACAGAATCAGCATAAATCATAATAAACTTTCTAATAGATCATCTTACCTGCCTCCTTTCATCTTGATGCAGGTGATATTGTTAGCGATGAAGGCATGCTCTAACACATCAAGGACATCATTCCAACTTGAGAAAACAAGAATTTTTGCTTTTGGATTGGTAGATTTGATCCACAAAATTCTTCTAGTAACTGCTTCAATCTTCATAATACCACACAAGACTTAGCAAGTTAGTCATACAAACTTCAATCTTCATAACACCCCACATCAGCGCTACACACATTAGGTTCTTCTTTCTAGTTTCCCTCCCCAAACACTTTTCTCAATCTTATTAGGTGGGTGTTTGATAATTTCCAATAAATTTATGATGTAACAATGAGAAGTTTACCTTTGTTCCATAGGAACCTTGGACAGTGAAAGATTCTTCACCCTTTTCACAATCTTGAACTCCATGCGGCATATCAGAATTACAAGATTTGTCTTGTCTGTCATCAGCATAAGCAATATTACCAATATCTGTACGCTGCCGACATGTTGGACACATTACCCATTCATTTTTAACTTTATTATCATGAATTAGTCTCTGCTCAGTCATTGCAAAAAAACCTGGGGAAAGAAAAATTCGAATAAAAAGTCCATCAGTGGCACTATCAGGTAAAGAGAAAATCCTTCAGAAAGTTGAGAAACTGAGACAGTCTAAAGGTCACACACCAATAAAGAAAGAGGAGCAGGGGTAAGTAGCAAAAGATTTAACCCTATGGCCTTCGTTTACTCAATTACAGGATTCCACAAGTAGAAAATAACGGGAATGATTAATGGCATGTTCATCCAATTAAACTGTTTAGGCAAGATCATACATGTGAATTGATGAAGATGCTCATAAAAGCAACTGATCTTTTTGTTTCCAGAAGAATATCATTTCATTCGACATTATGATTGATAATTTTTCATGATAATTTTTCATTACATAGCCTCCTCGCTGAGTTCCATACGCTAATTTATACAATTATACTAGCTATCCGAGGATGTTTCTCAAAAGATTCATCCCATAGAACTCACCATGTGAATTGCAATAAATTTATTTTAATAATTATGAGACATTCATTAATCAATTGATGAGTGCCACATCACGTATCATCTCATTTAGGATGAATCTTTTGAGCTAAGTTTTGTAATATGCAGAATTATTCTTGTAAGGCATTAGCAAAACCATCCTTTGATTGCATAAAACTTACATTTACAACATGTAAAATGCCCGCATTGAAAAACCATCTTTTGGTTGCCTAGTTTCTCTTGACATATTGGGCATGTTTCCTCGTCAGCTTTGGATAGGGATTCAATTCTATGTTTCGTAGAATTTGAAATGGTAACCACCTCTTCAGTCATCGAGGAAATATTTGAACTTTCTTCTAAAGGTAATTCTTCTTTGGATTTTGCCAAACCCTGAAAGGCAAAAGAGTATATTAATTTTTAAGTTAAGAAAGAAGCAAGTACTTTAAAAAAAAAAAAAAAGGTTCCATGAAAATGAATAAGTAGGTCTACCAGGTTCTACTTACTCATATAAGAAAGATAAATAAGAAACCAAAATTCAAACTACTTGCTTTCCTCTATAATCCTCCAGTTCATTTTCTAAATAGAATCATCCGGCATACCCTACAAGGGAGTTCCCTCTCCCTCTATAATGATTAGTATTGGGGAGTATATATAGTGGGAAAAAAATAAGGGATAGATCCATACACAGAACAAGAGAAACTATCACAATTCTATTTTGTTAAATTTCTTATCGCCCCCTGTAAGTAGGGTACAAAAGAAAATATTTAACATCAGGCGACATTTACATATGCTGACAGACGCATGCCCATTAGCACAAACTCATGCATATCATCAAGTAATATTGGTGTTAGATGATAGCTTTTGCATTATCAATGTAGCTAGGTAACACTCCTAAGTTGAGTATTAGACACAATAATGGATGAATCTTCTTTCTTTCAAATAAGTGACCCAAACTAAAAACTATCTGATCATTAACTCTGGGTCCCATGCTCCCATGTTCCTATTTAAGCTACCATTATTCAGCGACAAAAGAGAGAAATTTATTTTGGATGTAAAAGATTCAAAAACACTCTGTGCTTACCTTCAAATACCGGAGCTTGCCCTTAACTTGTGACAGCAAGGTCATAGATATGAACTTTTCACTAGAGTTGGTCACGCTAGCTGATGCTAGTTCGTCTGGACTTAAAGCATCAACAGATGTATCGTTATCATCTTCTTTTAGATGCAGCCGTGTTGTTGCCATCCTAATTTCATCATGAGCACGGAGAAACTGAGCTTGAGCAGTCGCCAAGGACCTTGCATTGGCATACTCCTTTCGCATGGCCTTATTTAAATGAAAAAGCAAAAGAGGGGAAAAAAAAATCAGATTTTGAAAAAAAACCCAGAATGCTTGCATGCAACAGTATCAACAAGTCCTCCATACCAGAGCAGAAAACTAGAACCGGTAATTATTACAATCTCCTTCAATAATTCAATGATAGAAAAACTATCAGAGAATGTCTCATAGTCACTAACAGCATGAAAGAATCCACCAGGCTATACCTCCAGTATGTGTAGTTGTTTGCTGGATGCTGAGATAGCCTCCCTTCCCAATTGAGTCTTACAATAATTCTTTATAACTCCAAGAATAACCTCCAATTCAGAAGGAGATTTGGAAACCTATCAAGTCAACATATTCAGTAGCAAATAGGTAAAGTAAATTCTATGCATTATTAAAGCAAGGTTATTTTGCTCATCATGAAATGGAAGAAATTTTATTTCCCAAACCATTGCATCAACAAACAAACAATAGGTTCAGAGTGTTGCACCAGTTTCGCAAAAATGAAAAGAGTATTGCACCCCCAAAGCAATCAAATAATGAAACTCAAAAAGTTGGGAATACTTATGGATTATAATTTAACAACTACCCGTCTAATAGCAAGAGAGTTTTGTTGGGAAGGGGATTGTGATTAGTTGCATCATGCAAACAAAACACAATAAACCAAGTTTCCCCGTTGCTGATTGTCAACGGTGGAAACATAACTAGTGAGACACATCTAGCTTTAAATTTCCAACATGTTCTAGCTCAGACCTCACAAAATATAAATCTAGAAATCAAGAAGAATACCAAAAAAATGTAAATAAAGACTGAACGAGAGATGAAAAGAAGATAACAGAGGGCAGAAAAAAAATATGTAATGAAAGAATGCCGGGGAAATACAGTGCACATTTTATCTCAATTAATTACAGAAGGATAAAATTAATTCATTTACCATAGATCTGTGGGCCAGAGAAGCCTAGATAGCCTAAAAGACTAGTAGCAGGCTACCCAAGAAGATAATTCCTTTCTTTGACTTCCTTAACTCTCCTATTCTAAATGAAAGTAGCAAGCTATTTGAAAGCCGGTACTTATAAAAGTGATCTTTTCTGTAAATGAATAATCAACCAGTTTTGTTCAATCATATTTCAGGCAATATTAATTAAAGAATAGGTAAGCAACCTACCTATTTGTAGCACTCATGCTATATTTTGTATTAATAGCCAGTATTGAAAAGAAATTTTCCTTAAAGGGTTTATATTGAAAAGATACTCTGAATTTTGTCAAAGCATAAACAAACTATGGGTAAGCCAACAGAAAACTTCAACACAGAGAAGTGGAAAAGAAAAAGTAACTGACCACTACTGTCTCTCTAACATCTCTCCTTTTTATTTCTTCATTACCAACACTTGATGAAGTTGAATTTTTATTTGGCTGTGATAAGTACCAATAAAATTGATTAAGTGAAGAATTCTTTTTCTGTAAATCTACAGCCTCTTCAGCAGATGCAATGTCTCCTTGTGATTTCTTGAGACGAAACAGCCTTGCCTCATAATCCTGTGGAAATGACTCATCTATAAGTTTACAATAAGTTTAAACATACAATAAGTTTACAGCAAGTTTGAATACCAAACCTGAAATGACTCATCTAGTTCACAATGAACACAAATGGGGCCATCACCAACACCATAGCAAATTCGGCAATGCCTCATGCGATCCATGTCCTCTTCTTTTGGTTTCTCCATTGTCTGATCAATTTCTAAAAGCCGATCAAGCAATGTTTTCCTAGAGGCTTCCAATTGATCCAAACTAGACTGGATATGATACGTCAAGCCACTTATGCTTCGGTACCTAGATTAGAAGCAATACAAATTAATTAATTCCCACACAAAATAATCATGAGCCAAGGTTATATTAAAAATACACATATTCTAGTCCTCATCTCTTGGTAGTTGCCCAAACTGCTGGCATCAGGACTTCCTTCAGATTACTTTAAGACAATCAGAAGAAAAGCATCTTCCCTCAACAAGAGTATGAGCATCAACCTTGAGATAGAGATGTACTACCAAAAAATGACACAATTTCAAATAAAAACAAGAAGCAGAAGCAAAAAATGATTGTGCATATGCACCCCAAAAGAGATATAACATTTCAAAGACTCACTAACCGGGATGCGGTTCTCAATGCCCTTGATTTGTTTAGACTTCCTGAGATTGCTTCTTCAATTTTTCTGATCAACTCTGCTGAGAAATCTTTGTTTCCCTCAGCATGATGAAGGGCTTCCAACCACCAAGCACTGTATTGCTTTTCTCTGTCATCCAATGCATTGCAAACCTTCAAAAAGAAAACACAATACTTAGGTCCTTTCCTAGGAATTTAAGTAATTGGGATTAATGGTTACCGAACATGGTATTAGAACGATGTTAACAAGAGGTATCTATTTGAATCCCGCATTCTATTACTGTGTTTGGATCCATGTGTCATGCATGAGGTCATTTGTGCTAAAATTCACAAGAAAATCTGTTAATTATATTCAGCTATGCACATCGAGAGATTAATGGTTCCAAGGAATATTTATACGCCAATGCGCACGGATTTACATGTGGTCAGTAGAGAGACTTTGGATCCTATCACGAGTCCAACACATTAAAGATGGATTTGGTTGAAGGAAATGAACCTGCATGTATGATTTTCTAAACTCTTGTTGAGCCACTGATAGCTTTACGCTAAATCCAGACAAGTATTTTTGCTTCAAGTTCTCGCACACTGTAATCAAAGATGCATCATCAAAGGATGAGGATGACACACAGCAATCAGATTTTCTGTCACCATTGAAGCCATTTTCTGATAGGTCAGAAAGGTGACCAGATGGATCCTCAGCATCAGTAAAATCCGAATTCTCTTCCCTGCTCACTCTTTGACACTTCCGAGCATTTTCATCGCATGTTTCAATGCTGTGTATCTTAAAGGCCTTCTCAGAGCATCCAGGGAAATGTTGTTCGTTTTGGGAGAGTTCTGTTGCGCAGTTTGCAACCATTGGAAGAATCTCTGTAAGATTGTGATGAAGGTGAATATTCAATAAAGGGTCCAGGCGGAAGTCTTCAGAATGTTCTTCAACTACAGCCATTGCTTCCTTGTACAAAGATACAGCTTGAGAGAGATTTTTCTCAATCAATGCTATTCCTGCAAGACCATTTAAGGCCATAACCAACTTCCTGAGGGCTTCCTCCCCTTCAATCTTGGTCTTACCAATAAGAACCTACAAACAGACATTCCTTGAAAGATTGAGA
Source organism: Citrus sinensis (assembly GCF_022201045.2). Classification (NCBI taxonomy): domain Eukaryota; kingdom Viridiplantae; phylum Streptophyta; class Magnoliopsida; order Sapindales; family Rutaceae; genus Citrus; species Citrus sinensis. The sequence goes on from NC_068559.1 coordinate 2,338,647, forward strand.
TCCACTTGTTTTTTTTTTTTTTTTTCAAATTCCTTTGTGTGGGGGAAGAAAAAAGGGAAAGAAAAAGAAAACTAGAATGACTTAATTAGTCAGCAAAACCCACCATTAGTATTTCATCCATTGACAAAGGGGATTGTTGCAAAGAACGCAGTCCAGAGCTTCCCACTTGAGGATGGCAGCAGGCCTGGCGAAGTTTCAAGAGTGAGTACAGAAGCTTTGCAGCCTCCGCATGCGTAATTATAGGGTTGTCCAAAGCATCAGAAGATGCATGACCTGTCAGAAAACAGCATGAAGATATAGCAAGTCAAAGAAGTGGACTACTTCCAATCAAAGATTGGTACATTGCATTAACTAAAATCTAATGAAGTTGCAGGACTTCCATTAAAAACCTGGGACATTTCTTTTGAGAATATCGTCTTTCAAACGTTGAATAACTTCACGAGCATACCCAACACATTTCTCGTGTTGGCTCTGATAGAAGTGCTCTTCAATTGGTGAAAAGGTAAGCCAAGATACACACTCCTCCTGAGGGGGAAGCTGCAGCTCATCTGAAACATGTACTTTGGAAGAACGCCACATGATCTCCTTAAAGAACTTATGAGTAAACTCCATTGCTCCTACAACTCCGTTCTGCCAAGCAAGGAGCAAAAGAACAAGCAAATCATAATTCAAACAGCTAATTGAACAGAATGGAAGCAAGTAAGACGTTTGCATGATAAGGTCAATACAAGGAACTAAAAAATACAGAAGAAAGCATTTGTGAGTATTGAAAGCTGCATTGACATAGCAAATAATAATGATGGAGTGTGTCTGATACAACCTTAAGTTCCATGGTCAAACTACTAGTTAAGCAGCTGAAAGTATTACGAGACGATGGTAAGGAAAATGAGATAGGATCAGCTAAAGAAACTTATAAAGAAAAAGAAGCAACATTAATTGAGGTTATGCAAAATGAACATTCCTATTGTATGTAGCTTTAGCAACCCAAAAGTCACCTGGAAAATTCCTGATCAGTAGAAACATAATAAATGTACTGAACTTCATACCTCATATGGATCTCTTATAACTTCAATCCACCACCTAGAGTTATTGAACGGGCTTGATTTAAGAAATCGTAGAAGTCCATACAAGTCATCAAGTTTACGTTGTATAGGAGTCCCTGTAATACACCATCGATGCTTAGCATATAACCGTAGAGCCATTTCTGTGGCAGCAGCAGCATTACTCTCCACCATTTGAGCTTCATCCAAACAAATTCTCCACCAAAATATTCTGGTCAGAAGAGTTGGAATAACAGGGTACCTGCAGAAAGTGACCAGGACATATATTTTAAAAATTCAGTTCAGAAAGCTCTTCATAGAAAAAGTCAGTAGAATTTCAAAGACAAGATAGTTGAGGAAATAATAAAATATATGACAGTACGATTGCAGAATTCATTTAAAACACATAGTTATGGTGTTTACTTTTGTTAGAAAATCAGATAACATCGAAGCCAACTGTAATTCCTAATTAATCTACCAAAGACGAAAGAAAATAAAATGAGCTGAAGTCAACTATAATAATCATAATTAAAATTATAAAATGAGCTGAAGACAATTCATTCAAAATTACTCAGCTACATGCATATTTGTTGAAATGGTATCTGGAATTTAACCATCTTAGAACCTTTTTTTCCTTTTTAAGATTACAGACCATCTTAGAACCTGAATTCTTGTACTTGGATCCAATTGGAATCTTAGACAACCAGACGAACGTCACAAATATTGTGTTTAGGGTAATCCCTTATACATGAATCATATGTGAAGACCAGCATTGTCTCTACTGATTCCTAGAAAAAGAAGAAATAAAGGCAGAGAGAGCTATAGAGTGTGTAAATTATGAGTCAAACGGATTATGTGTATGAGTGTGATTGACATCAGAGTTTTGTAAATCTCCTGTTAACTGTAAATTGCAGTCAAAATCCTTTAGTAGGAATTTTGCAAAAGCTACTAACTTATGCTCTACATTATCTAGAAGCTCAAGTTACACTTACAAAATAAGATCCCAATTTTTATCAGCCACAGATGTTAGTTGTAAAAACAATTACAAATCACAAGTTATGAAGAAACCTCTTTTGAAATCTCATGAAGCGCCGATCACCTTCATGTCTATCAGAATCATGCGACAGATCCTCCTTAAGCACATCATAAGTAGTTAAGACAATGTCTGCACCGACAAGTTCACTAATGTCCATTATGGATGTATCTGAAAGAGAAGAATTTCTTGCGCCTTCATAGATACAAGTTTTCAAGGAACCTGGACGTGTGTGACTAACAAAGTAAATAACAATTAAAAGGTCAGTTAGTACCACAAGCAATGCATCAAAAGAATTGAATTATCAAGTGAATTTTGCTTTAAATAAAACGAAAACTTATTATAAAAAAATTCACTCAAAAGAAGTGAGAGGAATCAGCAGTTATGGAAGCCAGAGCACATGACTTGAAAGTCAATAATGAAATAAAAAGTTACTTAGAAACATGAAGTGGGTTTGATTCATATTTTGCAACTTCATTTTCAAAATTTAAGAAGAATTCTCTCCTTTTTTTTGCACCACTCTGCACCCTAACAGATTCAAGAAATTGTAAGTTCCCAGAGACAAATCAAGCAAGAGGTATACCGTGTTATTTCAGCATCCCATTGGGCCAATATAGGTGCTGGACAGACTATCAGAGTGGCACCTGTAGCAACAGGAGAATCAGTAGCTTCAATCAGTTCGTCACACCACTGGCAAATGTGTTCTCCATCTCGTACAACTATATTGGTCATGTCTTTTTTTCTTGTGTGCTTTTTTAACTCAAATGTTGACCTTCTCTTTTTGCCCCTTGGGGAATAACCAACACAATCGGCATGTTGCCAAGCATCACAGATGTCACACTGTACCCATAATCCCTTGTATTTCCGGCTTTCACTCACAGCTCCACATATGCACTCAACACGCTCTCTTTTCAATCGTCTTAGATTAACTTTCTGGTCATCAGTAACTTGCACAGCAGTATCAATAAATATACTATCATCAGATGCTGGCTTCCGATGAGCAAAGATGCAAGCAAGAAGCTCTACTGTTTTTCCCAAGCCCATCTCATCTATTACAGTCACAAGAGTCCATAGCCAATGCAAGTAAAACCATATCAGAAATGAGTACACTTGTAACTGCTAAAGAATTAAAAGTTATTTGAAAATAAAGCCACAAATTTAAGACAATGTATATCAGTTCTCTAGCGATTCAATGAAACTTTCACATCTAATATAGTCCAGGGGCAGAATAAGAAAAATGGGTGTATATGTACTCAATCGAAGAATATAATCTTAAGCAAATTCCTTCATCAACACTCCTCCCAAGAGACACAGAGAGCTTTAATTGGCATGCATGGACAGAGGAACATGGAGGCATTTTCTTATAGGAGCCAGTTTCATGACTAAACACCCCTCACAACTCATGCATACATGTTCAGGTTACTTTTTTAGCTAAGGTATGCACTATGGCAAATCTAAGCACTGAAATCCAAAGTGATCCTTGATGCTTGGGCATCCAACCAAGTCCTCTCACATAGCAGACAGATTGAAGACAGAGGTAGAGACAGAATAGTAAGTTGTTTAATAATTTTATATCTGACATTGTTTGGTGTGCGGAAGTGGAACTCTTTAGGAAACAACAATGGTCATCAGTTAGACTCACCCAGGGCCTTTGACAACTAGGTTCTAACAAATATTCAATAAAGGAAAACATCAAATTTCAGTTGAAAAAATCAGTCTTTTGAGAATATTAATGGGCCATTGTACAAAATACTTCATATCCCACAACATATAATCAAATTGCAGAAGCACAATAACTTACCAGCAAGAATACCACCAAAGACATAGGATGAAGTGTAATCTGGGGATAATGACAGACTTCCACTGAAGATAATATGCAAGAAAGAATTAGGATGTAGACAGAGACAACTAGGACTCACATATAGTAAAAGCAATATAGACAATGATATGATTATTTTCTTTTGAGACCCCCCCCCCCCCCCCCCAAACCACACCAAATCATTAGAAAAAGAAAAAGGATACCTGAATGGATTATAAAACAGTGTTGAATAAGTGTCAAGAAAATCCATGGGCATACATAGAGGAGAAAAGAACTGACTTCTTTCCCTTTCACTTGAACTTGCTGAATCTCCTTTCTCTCTCTGTACCATCCAGTATGCTGCACGACGCTGGTATGGCCTCAGCAAAGGAAGCAAGTCAGGTAAATCTTCTTCAAGCATAGGTTCTGCTCTGTACAGAGTTGAACCAAAAAGTGTTAGGAGTTCATAAGATACAACTTTTGCTATTATAACCAATCGAAGGATAAACAATTGTGATCATGGATGAAATGCTGAGACTCACTTTGATCGCTTAATGGCTTCATAAAACCTTGCCACATCAAAACTAGCATGCTTCTGCGATGCAGAAACATCATTTTTTGTCCTTGTCATCAACTCGACATCCATTTCCATTGATTTACTAACTCCATACCTAGCCTCCGAAGTCAAAACTTCTGGACGGAGCCAAGACATGACATTAATCATACTCTTTTTCCATGTCTTCCTGCTATTTTCTAGAAGTGACTCACAAGCATCAAACGCACTCTTAAGTATCTCCACTCTCACCCTGAGCGATGACATGTCCTCTGAAAATGTAATGCCTAGAGTCGGCCTCAATGTCAAAAACTCCATGCTTGCCAGATGGACAAGACCAGTAATACCCTCATCCGGTGCATCAAAACTCCCAGATAACATAATCTTACATGTTTCCATTTCTTCCTCCATGCATTTTTCAACAAATTCCAAGGTTACATCATTCGAGGACAACAAAGGCCAATGACCCAACTTAATGCGCCCAATAAACTCATTTACATGGCACACATGAAGCCTTAAGGTATATCTGGACACCTGATAAAAATCCTCACTAATTATAAAACCAGAAAATTCTTCTCGTAACTTCAAATCTGTTAGGACAATTTCAGAAATATCAAGGTGCTCATCCAAAAGCCAACAAGTCCTATTAACTTCCACAAAAAATGGATGATCAACATCAGCAAGTTCCTCTTTTTCTGGTTGCTCACTTCCATGTGGTTTCTGCTTATTCGATTCTGATTCAGTTGTATTATTGTTTTCTAGGGTCACACCACCTGATCGATGTGGACGGGATTGCTTCCTTCTACCCATCACTACTGAGCAAAATAGGAAGTAATGAATACCATATATAAGAACGTAAAATTACTTAAAAAAGCTCAATTCTCAAATATTATAGAAACAACCAAGAGAAGAACAAACTTCATTAATAAGATGCCAACAATTAAAAACGAATTTTGAGCAACAATTTAAGTTAAGCTATAACTGCAAACTGAAACTAAACAATGAACACAAAAGCATAAGGAAAAGTTAGGAAAAAAATATATAAATGACGCAAACAATTGCATTCACTGCATAGTTAGTGATATTAAATCAAAATAAATGCAATACAGCCTGATTATTTGACCAAAAAGATTGCAATTTTGCTTGATAGATATCAAGAATTACCATGTTCTATAATACATAAAATTATTACTAAAAGTTATACATAAGTAAATAAATAAATAAATAATAAACTTTTTTTTTCCATGCAAACCTATGAATTATATGGGAAAGCTGAGGCCTGGGTGCAGAATGCGCATGTATGTGAGAGAGGAGTTGGCCGGTCGGAGAATGGAAAACACGCGCGAGTTGTGCGAGTATCGTAGATTTTTTATACAATAAGCAGATGGACTTCTATTAAGGGCGACACTAAACCGACAGCAACTGCCAACTTCAGAATAAAACCGGTCCGGCCCGCATCCGTAAGGATCGGAAAGATCCGGATCGAATCCGGAGCTGAATGTAAACGCACCCGAGAACAGAATATCCGGATCCGATTAATTTATATTAAATTAAAATATATATATTAACTTAAATTAAAAACAAAACCTAAGTCTCTAACTCTAATGTCAATATCGTATTCACACAAACACTCGCGGTACTTCACCGGCAACCGCAACCCACAAATTCGTAACGCCCAAATCCCCCAAATCCATAAGGACTATAACACCGTCAGCCTGTCACCATCTGCCTTGCCTAGGCCTAGTGTCGAAGCCTCGCCTGGGCCCGCTGCTGTCGCTGTACGCTACACGCCTCGCCGTCGTCGAAGCCTAGCCTGAACACGCTGCTGTAGCTGCCCGCGTCGCCGTCGTCCAGGCCTTGCCTGATTGGACCGTTCTTGCCAGTGATTTTGTCTTTTGTTTCTATTTTTCTGGTATTATTAATTACATGGCATTTTTATTCTGGTTAATGATTTGGTATTTGGTTGATTGTTTTATTGTATTTAACAAGTTCAATCTAACGTAAAATGTTTAAATTTTAAAATTTTACTGGCATTTAGTTTTCTTTGCTGAATTCAATTTAATTTAATTTTGAGTATTTTTATTTATTAATTTATTTAATTACTTTAATTAAATGCATCAATTTTTAATATAATGTAAATACTTAATTTTTTTTTTCACATACTGTAACCCACTTTATAAATTACTTTAATTAGATTTTGAGATTCGGTTTTAATTTATAAATTGATGAATTTTTAAAATTATATTTTAAATTGTTAAATTTACTTTTCGGATCTACATATTGCGGGCGACTCTGTGGATCCGAATATAAAAATGTCAATCCGAATCTGAATCCAGATGTAAGTACATCTGGATCTAGATCCGAATTTTGACATCCTTAGTCCGACTGTCATCTAATTAAGTGACAGTAACAAATTTTATGAGGGCAATTTCGTATTTTCATTGTATTATTTGGAATAGAAACGTATAGTTCTGTAAAAACGGGCTTAGACTTGGAAATAGCAGTTTTGTAAGCACATTTGGAGTAAAATTCCTCTTCGCGCAAAACCCTAATTTTTGCAAATTTAGGGATTTTAAGTACCTAACTGGTGATTGTTTGATTGTACTCGAAATTAGGGAGAAACCTATGAAAGGAGGAAGAAAGAATTTGAAGAGGGCAGCGGAAGAGCAAAGCTTAACACTTCAAGATGGTCAAAGTATCATGCAAGTGGTGTCTCTTAGAGGTTCTAATCTAATTGAGGTATTCATTAATCCAGAAGTTTACATTTTTATTTAGTTTTGAAATTTTAATTTTGTTTTATTCATTGATCTGTAATAGTGTATGTGGGTTGTTAATATTAAGTTCACTTTAGCTTGTGGTTTAATTTATTAATGTATGCATTTTACCATAATGCTAGCCATTTTATGCTTCTTAATTGCTTAATATCGTTAATTTTATTCAAACATTAGCTCTTAGCATTTGAGTCATTAATTTTAGGCAGCCTTTCAAATAGCTGGTGTTCAATTTTTGTAGGGATCATCTCAGTTCAGTCCATTTTGTTCAAAGATTAATTTTGCTAATAGTTCGATGTGTTATTAATTGAGAGGATATCTTCAATATTCAATTAATTCATCAAATTTTGACCTCCCCAACTCTCTCTGGAATATAGAAATGCTCTTAGTTGTCATATATGGATACGGCAGTATTGCTACAAATAAAATGGATGACTAGATTAATGGCAATTTTTTTCCTCACACTTGTTGTGAATTTTCTTTACCCTGCATAACAATGAGGTTGTTTCTGTGTTTGCTGAATACGCTTCTAAGGTTCCATTGTATTTCTTCTATATTTGGCTCTGTCTTTAGGTATTGGATGCAAAAGGTGAGAAATCACTAGCTCTCTTTCCAGCAAAGTTTCAGAAGAGCATGTGGATAAAACGAGGTTCGTTTCAAATAAGTTCAAATCGAGTCTTCGTTCAAATACTTGAGATTCTAAATCTGCCTATGGATTTGATTTTCGTAATGTGCACTCATTAGTATCATATTTGTTATTTGCTTCCTCGGACATTCTACTGTTGGCTTATATTACTTCTCACCTTAAATGTTATATTCTCTGAACAGTCATACATTAGTTTTCTCATTTTCCAATACCATCAATATATATAGCGGACTTTGGGAAAAACCGTAAACAGTTGTTTGGAAAGTAGTGGAGGCAGGGGAAGTATCAACTTTGTGAACATTCTGGCTTTCATATGCATTCCAGTGGCTGACATTATCTGATATGCTGGAAAATGAGATTAAGTTGGTCTTCAATTGCGCAGGGAGTTTTGTTGTGGTTGACGAAAGTGGAAAGGAGAAGGCAATCAAAGATGGCAGCAAGGTGGCTTGTATTGTAACCAAAGTTCTCTTTTATGAACAAGTTCGTGCACTTCAGAAATCTACAGAATGGTGTGTTCTCTTCACATCTTAGATGTAGCAAATGATCAAATAATTTTCCATATTGCTAGGTCAACTTTCATGTTATTACTCAGGGTAACTAGCAAGTTAAAACCTAGTTCAGCTGTTTAGTAAAAAATAAACATGAATAAAGCTTCATTAACAAAGTAAATAATGAAATGGAGGTTTTGTATGGTTATAATGTAACCATAAACATATGGTTATAATGTAACCATAAAGTTTCAACCATTCAATGGGGCAATTGTACACAATTATAGCTTCCAGATTTGGCCTTTTTTGACTACTTAGCCAATCTACAAAATCAATCCTTGCATCTTTTCTTTCGGGCTGATTTTTTGTTGGTTAAACTTTGCTTCTACTACTTCACCCAGGCCAGAGATTTTCAAGTCTACCAATTCAGATGATGCTAATGGAAGTTTGGAAAGACAAGCCTGCAACCATGAAGAGAATGATCAATCTGAATCCGATGATGATGATGGACTTCCCCCATTGGAAGCCAACACCAATAGAATGAAGCCGATGGAGTTGCAGACACAATCAGAATCTGATTCGGAATCAGACACAGATTCATAAACTATCAATAACTTCGTGTTCAGTTTTGAAGATGTAATTTTTTGCACCCCACCAACATAAAGAATGAAACACGGCTACCATTAATTGTTCGTTCATTTGGTTTTAAGTTTCTGATATGAACCGCCTTTTTTAGTGTCAAATGTCGACAACATAGCACCTATTACCAATTTAAAAGAGCAAATCGAACGACTTGTCGTTACATAACAAGTTACGAGGCACTGTATCATCTACGACATGTCTGCCAAGTCAAACTAGACTGAACTTTGAACAAAATAATTAGGAAATATCCGACAGGAAATCTAAAACTGAGAGTCCGGTCGTGGCGGGAAGCGGGTCGTTAAAAACCATGCCACGTGGTATCATTCCTTCCACGTGTTGATATCAGAACTTCCGAAAAGCCGCCAATAACGAAACGACAACGTTTCGCACCAGATAGTAAACAACATATAAGCGAGCAACTGTTTTGTTTTGTTGTTAACGCTAGTCTACCAGCTGTTGTCAAGAAAAAGCGGAACGAGAAAATGGCAATTTCAGCATTCAGAGGCACTCGCTTGCCGTTATTGCATCCTCCTCAGGTTGCCTTTCTTACATGTTTCTTAAAATTTTCTCTTCAACTCATCCATTTATAAAATAAATAATAATAAATTAAAATTTATTATTAAATTTTTTTTTTTTGGGGATGAATTACAGTTGCCGGCAGTTAGAGGCGTACCATCTGGATTGAGGAAGTTCAATTACCGGTCAAAGAGATTCACTTTACTTGCTCAGTACTCACAAACACAGGATCTCTTCTCTTCTCGCCTTCAAAGTTCAGTTTTTTTATTTTCATTTTTCTAGTCAAATTTCACTAATTATTCTGAAATTATTGGAGTTTTATCAACTGTCATTATATATTTAATTGCAGATAGTATTGAGAACTTGCCCAAATTGGTGGAGGATATAGTTCAGACATCTATAAACACGGGCCCACGTGGCGCTATACGACTAGCTCAAGGGATACAAGCATTTGTTGGGGTTGGTAGCGAGTGGCTAACTGATGTATCAAAGGTTTTTTGTTTATGTTTGGTTACTTTTAAATTCTGATTATTTTATCTGTTAATAGTTACAAATTCTGATGTGGGTCTGTTTTCAGCTAGAGTTTTGTTCGGAATTTTTATATTTTGAGAATGTTGTGAAAATCCTTTAAATTGCAGTCAAGAAGTTCAACCAGTGGATTACCAACTGAACTGCAGCTGGGATTGTTGTCCCCTCTGTATTTGCGGAGATTATTTGAACGCATGGGAGCAACTTATATTAAATTGGGCCAGGTGAGGGTCGTAAGTTAGTTATTCATTCTTTCTTATGTAGAGTATTATGTATAGTGTTTAATCTGGATTCTATTTTGCTAGTTTATAGCATCTTCTCCCACCTTATTCCCTCCAGAATATGTTGAGGAATTTCAGAACTGTTTTGATAGAACTCCTGCAGTTCCATTTGGAGAGATAAAAAGGACTTTGCTTGAGGATTTAGGAAGGCCAATAGAAAGTGTTTATGAATATGTTGACCCAACACCGATTGCCTCAGCCTCCGTAGCACAGGTTATTGTTTGTCCCTTCTCCCACCATTTCTGCCTTAGTTGTTTTTAATATTTCAAGGATACTGATATGGAAATGTTCAATATTCGACTTAGGTTCATGGTGCAAGGCTCCGAGGTTCCCAAGATGATGTAGTCATCAAGGTCTTGAAACCTGGGATAGAGGATGTATTAGTGGCAGATTTGAACTTTGTTTATGTTGTTGCTCGCATATTGGAGTTCTTGAATCCTGAACTGAGCCGTACATCAATGGTAAATTTTGCTCGTTTCCTAGGACCAGAGCGTATGGCTATATAACATATAATTGAGTAGTAAATAAGCCATTAATATGGTTCATTTTATTCCCTTGATTTTGTGTTTACTTTTTGTCGGTTTCTCCTCATGTGATCTTTATTTTGACTGACATAGTATTTCTCTTCATCCACGCATTTCCTTTACTCAACTGACCACTTTTCTTATTGAAACAATTAACTCTTGTACTTGAGATTTAATCTTTCATCCTTTAGTAGGTTGGTATTGTCAAAGACATACGGGAATCGATGCTTGAAGAAGTCGACTTTAAGAAGGAGGCTGCAAACATTGAGTCCTTTAGGAGATATCTAGAAGCCATGGGACTCACAAGGCAAGCTACAGCTCCAAAAGTTTATCAACACTGCAGCACCCGTCGTGTTCTGACAATGGAGAGGCTATATGGAGTTCCTCTTACCGACCTTGACTCTATAAGCTCCCTTGTTTCTAGTCCAGAGAACAGTCTCATAACTGCCCTAAATGTGTGGTATGAACAGGAATTTCACTTGCTTGAAAAATTTTATGGTCTTAGTGGACATGGCCAATGTTAAAAAAATTGAACATGTAAATGATATCAACCTGCAGGTTTGGTAGCCTGCTCGCCTGCGAAACATTCCATGCAGATGTTCATGCTGGCAATTTATGGTTGTTGCGTGATGGTCGGATTGGTTTTCTTGATTTTGGTATTTATTCATCTGTTTCTTCTCACATATGATTGGCTTATAACTCTGGTCTCTTCCTAGATTCTGCAGTTTTTATCATGAGTTCTTACTAAATGCTTCATTATTGTTTTGATGATCTGTATGAAACTTGAACTCATCATCGGATGAGGTCTTGATTGTTAAATATTTGTTTAGTGCATAATCTGTAGTCTGAGATCTCTCAGTACTAAAAATTTGTCTAAGCTTCATTTTGAGAATATCCAACTGTTCATGCTTGATTAATAATGAGTGTTTCAAGGAGCCTGTATGTGATCATTATAGGCTAGGGGCTATGAGGGTTTATAGTCATTCCATTAAAGTTACCATTTACTTTCATGCAGTAACACAATCTCAACTTATTTTACAGGAATTGTTGGACGTATATCCCCAAAAACATGGGCTGCTATGGATTTGTTTTTGGCATCAATTGCAACCGAAGAATACGAGTCAATGGCTTCAGCCCTGATTGAAATGGGAGCTACAGACAAGGATATTGACGCTAAGGCCTTTGCTAGAGATTTGGAAAAGATATTTTCATCTATACAGGCAAGTATTAAACTACTAAATGCATGCTTTTTATTGTTCTTAAATTTGTTTGTGCCACCTCATTATCAAATTCAATTTGAGCAACCATCTGCTGGGCAATGAACCAGATTGTGACTAGCTAAGCTTGCTTAACTGACAATGTTGTTTATTCTTACTTGTCTTTCTGACTATTTGTATCCATGATCCTTATATTCTAGTCAACTGTGTTTTGAATGTATGCAGGAACTGGATACAGAATTAGTTGTTGCAACAGCCAGAGGAACAACTACAAATACTACTGCTGTGTCTGCAAATATAGTGGTTGATGAGAGACAGATGAATGCTCTTTTCCTTGATCTTGTAAGCTGATCTGTTTAAATTTTTTCCATGACTGCATAAGCTTCAATACGGCTACATATAATGCGTACACCATTTAAATTTCCTCGAGCTCATCAGTCGTTCTTGATCTCCTAATTACCAAATGTTACTGCTGTGGCCTTAGGTGACACTTTTGCAGCCTTTGAATATCCAGAAAGAAAGTCATGAATCGTTTTCACTTTTACCTCTAATTCACAGCTATGAATTATGTATTAGAAAAATAAATTTGTGTGTATGGACATAGAGTGTGAAAAAGGGTAATCATCACATGTCAATTTTTTGGGGTATAGAGGGTGAGAAATGAGCAAGGATTCGGAATATGCAGAAGTCAGACCAGGAAAGCATGCAAACAATTCTGGAAAGGGATTATAAGATTTTGTTGAAATAGATTTAGTTGTTAAATCTGATTAATCTTTGCTCTACATGGTTTCAATTCCTTGTGCCTAATGTTTGTTTTATTTTTATGACAGCTTCGGGTTAGCGAGTCCTATGGACTGAAATTCCCTAGAGAGTTTGCACTTCTCTTGAAGCAGCTTCTGTATTTTGATCGGTATACGCGATTGTTGGCCCCCAACATGAACATGCTTCAGGACCAGAGAATTTCCATAGTCTCAAATCGAAGAAACAGATATAGAGACAGTTTCAAATGAACCTATCAAGTAAATGTATTGTTTATAAGGATTTCACATACAAGAAAAAGCTGCTTGGAGCACAATTTGAGTTAGTCACACATTCCCCGGGCAAAAGCTGAGATTTTCAGTGAATGAAAGTATTGTAGTAGCTTTGTGTATTGCTTAAGTGAGTATGTTATTAGTAACTAACTACATTATTGAAGGACTGAAATCAAAACCAAAAGAAAAGTAAAATTTTGAAAATCATCCTCAAAAATGGTGCAGCTTCACCGATAAGGAACAAACCTGATCAAAGTCTTCACTTTATATGAATTGCATGCATGCAGTAACAGGTGGCGGCAAGAGATGGATGATTCATATTTCACACGCCTTACCCGCGCCGATAGTAACATATTTGCCACTCAAGTTGGTCTATTAGTGGACTCTCATACATGTACGTTCATATGAGTTGAAATCTCTGTACTCTCAGAAATGCACGCCCTGCATTTGAATATTGCCTGCGAGCGGGTGCATAATAGTTGCCCTACAGTCATGCTGATTTATCGTTTGTCATTGTTTCAACTTATGATTATGTTCTCTGATGAATGTTGGGGGGATGTCTGATAAAGAATGATAGGTGATTAAGTGTTTATGGTGCCACGATTTGCAATCTTTGTTTTTTTTGGTTTCCGGCGATGGTTAGATAATAAAGTGCAAGATTCAAATAAATTTTCTACACTTTTTTGGTCTAGGGTTTTCATTCCAACGCAGCTGCAATATAGGAAGATTATCTGAATTTTAAGTACAAAACTAATGCAGTTATTGTAATTGGAAATTGGGAGAAAAAAAAAAAAAAGGAAGAAACTATACTAACTGAATCCAAATTTCCGGTGAGAATGGCATCTGCACTCTTTAATTATGCCCATGTCAACATTCTCTCAATTTGTATACAGTTCTGTACTAGTTTAGAATGTATCAGAGTTCACTGCTCGTAACAAAACTGAATGAACAAAAATCTGAATATTTATTCTACATGATCAAAGGGTCCACTGTACATTACAAAACTGAACAAATAAGATAGAATTTTTTTCCAGTTTCTATCATGCAAAAATGAAAACCTTATTTTATACTTCTAATATATACTTCAGAACAATGAATTCAATTCTATGCCAATTATATAAATATAAAGAACCTATATGTATTGAGAAAAACCTCAAAAAATTATCGGGTGAGCAACAAGTAACGAACCACTGCTTTTCTCACCTTCCACGTCCATATGTTGCATTGTTTCGAGCAAACTCTTTTTGTTTTGTGACCTCAGGTTTCTTTATATGTAGTGTGAGCTTGTCCCAGAGCTAGATGGACCAGACCCTTTTAGCACTTGGCTAGGAGAAGAATATCCCATCAGCTGGTGAAGAGGGGAACCTTTTGCTGGCAACTCCTCAATTTCTGAAGATATTTTCCCTGGTCTGGATTTATTCAAGGAAGGCTCTGGTGATGCTTGTGTTTCCACAGGATTCTTATTTTTGTTTCCAGGCTGTTTTCTAACAAACTGTGGCCTCTCTTTCATTGACTCAGAAGAATCATATGAAAAATTTCTGCCACCTGTGATTCCCTGGCCATTGCGAAATGGTGCAATGATAACAGGATCTCCATCAGTAGAGCAACTTTTACAATGTGATAGTCCATAATCATCTGAGCAGGAGACAGGGTCAGCAGGTGAACAACCGTTGCCACGAGAAGAAGAAACTGAATTTCTTCTATTAATAGCATCATTGTAGTCAACAAGCTGACTAGGTGAAGGGGTTGCAGCCTCTGGTGTATATGGAACTATGTGAGTTCTTCTTTTAAGTGAGAACTTAAGAACCTTAGAACAAGCACCACACCTTAGCAGATGGAACCTCCTTTTGAAGACAAGAAAATCTGCTGGGAGCTGCAGTGGATACAAGCAACTGTAACAAGTTATGAAAGGGGCGCCTCCAGCTGTGGGACGGAGATGTCTCTTTGCCACGAAATGTTTCTCCTTCAAACAATGATCTTCGTGCCTTTGATAATCAGACTTGGTTTCACAGTGCCATAGGGGGAATTTGGAGTCTGCAAATTGTTGGGGGCTTGAGGGACAAGGGCCATTGGAATTGTAACAACTGGCACCAGAGTGGACGGGGAAGCTACGGAGTCCTTTATTATGAGAAAGGAAGGGTGGAGGCAATGGCACTGAGCACTGCAAGTCTTGCGAATAGCAATGCATATAGGAGCAGCTCATATGCTGTCTATTGGCTGTTGCTTCCCCTGAGAAGGGTATGTGTGGGAGTTTATGCTGGTGAGGCCAGTTGCTCACCGGCATCCTTCTTTCAGCACACCTATAATAGTCATGTAAAAATTCATCTTCGGGTATCTCACTACTGTTCTGGGCAGGATTATACTTCTCCATACTAGCAATGCCTGCGGAAACCCTTCTATTTGCCTTTTCATTTACATGGCAAGTTTTGTTAATTCGATCCTGCAGTTCATAAACCATTTTCAGCAGTTTGATCTTTTCCTGTTCACCTGGGCTGTGATGGAACTCATCTTGCAATGGACTGGATGTGCTAACACTTTCATAGCCAGCTGGAAAACGTCTTTGATAGAAAGGCAATGGAGATGCAAATTCATCATCCTGTAATCTTGTCACATTGCTTACTGGAAGGCCATGTCCTGTGGATCCTAGCAACTCATCCCCACTCCACTTCCTGTAATCTGTGATATAAGGCCTTGTATCAGGCGAAGCTGATGAATGATTCCTGGGATGTTGCATTTTGGAATTACCATTCATAATGCTATTCCCCAGTATCAACTTGTCCCTTCTGCACCGTTTTTCAGATGTAACGGAGTTCGCAACCTGGAAAGTATTTTCATGTAAATTCACATGCTGGTGAGGGACTTGGTCATCCGCTCCATCATATGACGAGACACTGCCATCATACTCATAAGAGTTTCTGAATCTGGGGGATTTAGCCTTGAAGTATTCAGCTTTGCTGCTGACGTCAGATTGGGGGCTGAAAAAATCTCTGCGTTCATAACTGAGGTTGACATTCATCTGACGCTGCTTTGGCTGTTCATCGGGGGAAGATAAAAGAACATCCGATGAAAAGCTTTCTGCTGCCAGCTTATGAGAAGTAACAGTAGAATTGTTTTCCTTTCCTGCCATGTTGTCAGTAGTTGAGCTTCTCACAGTTGTATTACTCTGACTATTAACGTCCTCTGCCAATTTTGCTCCGGCATGCGGTGAGCTCATCTCATTTAACTCCACTTCTGAATTTGCTCTCGCCAATTGAGACAGATCTTCATTTTCATGATTAGCATCCTCAAATGATGAACAAACTTTAATGGAAACTCCAGGCTGTTTGATGTTGCAATCCTGAGACTCATAGTGATCACTTTTGTTGTTTTGATCTTCATCTGATGAATTTAACTCTTCAGAATTTGCAACACTGCAATCTCTGGATAGTTGTTTATCCAAAGAACATTCACCTGATGAAGGAAGAATTGCTTTTTGACTAGAGCTGCTAGATTCCCCACTCTCAGAAACATGATCTCTCGATATTTTTTGGTCCCCTCCATAGTTTTGGTCCAAAGAACATTCACCTGAGGAAGGAAGAATTGCATTTTGGCTAGAGCTGCTAGATTCTCCATCTTTGGAGACATGATCTGTGGATATTTTTTGGTCCCCTCCACTGTTTTGGTCCAAAGAACATTCACCTGAGGAAGGAAGAATTGAATTTTGGCTAGAGCTGCTAGATTCTCCATCTTCAGAGACATGATCTGTGGATATTTTTTGGTCCCCTCCACTGTTTTGGTCCAAAGAACATTCACCTGAGGAAGGAAGAATTTGTTTTTGACTAGAGCTGCAAGCTTCTCCATCTTCAGAGATATGATCTCCGGATTGTTTTTGATCCCCTTCCCCATTTTGGTCCAAGGAACGTCCAGCCGAGGAAGGAAGATTTTCTTGTTGACTGGAGTTGCTACATTCTCCAACCTCAAAGACATGATATCTGAACATTTTTTGATCTCCTCCCTGGTTTTGATCCGAACAACATTCGGCTGAAGAAGGAAGAATTGCTTTTTGCTTAGAGCTGCCAGGTTCTCCAACCTCAGAGACATGATTCGACTCATTCATCTGAGCAGTTTCTGTCTCATGTGAGACAGAAGTAGTGCCATTGGCATTTTTCTTTCGATTTTTTACTGCAGGCAGGAAGAAAATTGGTAGAAGTTAGTTAACAAACTTAATCCATCAAAGAAATCTTAGTAGAAGGAATTCATGGCATTGAAATTACATGTATCAAGGATGGCTTAGCAATATAAGAACTTATATCAATTAGCAAACACTCCGTACAATGGAGAGTACCACTATTCAAAATCTTACACTAAAAGACTATGTCAATCTAACAAGAGTAATTACATCCTTAATTTCAGTCAAATAGAGAAAAATTTTAGAGTAGACCGATAAATTGGAGAACCAAATCATCCTAAGCACACTCCTCAACAGTTTAGAATTTCTAATCTCACATGACAAGAATGATATACCATAGTTTCTTACTGAGTAGTCTCTTAAGTAGTTACCTTGCAGAACAGTGCCACATCCACCACACTTGTATACTGGAATATTTGGTGGCTCTGGAAGCAGCATTCGACATCTTGGGCATCTAACCACTCGAACACTATGAGTTGGTCCACTCTCCATATTCCTCAAGATGTATGCTTTATGCAGTCAATTAGATTCCAACACTAACTTCAACACAGTACAGAGTTCATAATTAAACCCAGATTCAACCATGAACGAAGCGGCTTGTTGTAAGATTATACAGTCCCATGCCTGCAAAATTGGCATCGTTACAGAAGTTAAAGTTTAAAGTAGAAAGAGAAACTTAAGAAACTGTCATCATAAAGCAAGTGAACAAAGTTGTTAAAGTAGTAATAAGGTATCAATCTTTTTAACACTTTGGCAGCCAGACGGAGAGATTCTTAAATTTCAGCTCAAAAGAAATACAAATGTAAAACAACCCATTGAAATAATTTCATCTCTTTAAACAGATATGTTGTCTAAAACAAGCTTTGTATTTTCCCTTGATCAAATCAAGAATGAATCAAGCAGCAATCCGAGATCTACTAAACTGGGAAAAACACACTAATTAAGGGCATCAAAATATCTAATTTTAATCAATAACCTATCAACAAGCCACTGCTAGCAAATTAACTAACAGAATAGAATTATGCAACGGTCAACATCAGACGTATGCAGACATATATATATATATATATATATATATAGACAGACACGCATATATAAGTAAACGATGATGAGCAATGAAATCTAGTAAAGATTGCTGGAATACACAAGGAAATTAAACTAAACAGCTTTGATCATCAGATCAAATGACAGCATCTTAATGTTAATTTGGAGAAAGAGAAAAAAAAAACATACATGCACACACATACCTGTAATAGCAATAACTAAAATTTACAAGATCTGGGGATATTGAGTTAAAACAAGAAAAAAAGTTAATGTTAAACGAATTTTCAAACACATATATTTATAGAAGGGAATTAAAGGTGAAAACGGATAGACATGGGTAAAAAGTCAGAGACTAACGAACCTTACTGGAAATTGGAAAAGCACCGGAAGAAAGATTCTTGACGTGGAGGCGAAGTTGCTGCTGAATGTCGATGATGATGATGATGATGATGTGATGCTGCTTTTGAGACGCTGCAATTTCTACGCATACATGTATAGATAAAGATTGTATATAGACTTGTATGTACGCAAGTATCAAAACACGTGAAAGTCTTTCTTTCTTCTTTCTGGAGTCAGTCTCTTTTTCGGTACGTGCTTCAGAAGCTTCTTTGAGGACTTTTTAAAAGTCAAGCTCAGCTGCTCCACAACTTGTTCTTCTTGTTCTTGGTGTTGTTTTGATTCCTAAATTTGTGTGTTTTTTCGTTGTGTTGGGTGCTGGTGTTGGTTTTAAAAGATAAAAGGTGGTGGGGGAGGCTTAGCGTTGACGTCGGTGCCGATTGTATTTAAGACACACCTGCTAGCGCTGCCTCTCTCTCTCACACATCAACTCTCATAAGCTGTCCACTTACTTCTTCATTTTTCTTTTTTCTTTTTAATATTACGCAGATTTTTACACGTTTTAAAATACGCAATATACTATAATTATCAATTAAATTAAAATTTATATTTTTAAAATATAATATAATATTTTTTAAGTAGTAGTTTATTTCTGATAAGTAAACGTCACTAACGAAATGAAAAAAGTGTATTATTACAGTGATCTTATTGTATGATTAGTGGTAAGTTTATGAAATTTTTTTTTTGACATTTACCAAGTCATACCCTAATTTTGTTCTTTAATAATATATTATCCATTCTCTCAATCTATCAGTTCTTCCTTACTAGTTGGGTGACTTTTTTACTAAAAAACAAAATAAAATTATTTTTGGCCTTTTGTTATATTAAGTGAATAATTAAAATAATAAGTTGACTTAGATGAGTTTAGAAGTTAAGTTATTTGGTAGGTTTGGCCAATTATCTTAAATAATAACAAAACTCCACTATGTTCTGCCGTTTATAATAATCAAACTACTATTTGCATCATTACAATTTATGTATTTCACCTTACCTAAATCAATGAGAATTAATGATTGCCATGTATGTCAATCAAGAGAAGGGACATTAATACGTAAAGTTTAATTAAATTCTATCTAGGGTAAAGAAATGTGTTCCCGATATACAAAGAGAAAACTCTACAATTAAATTTTTTATCACTTTAGAGGAGTACACTCTCATAAATACATAGGCTGCCCAAAATCAATCATTTGTATGCGTAAATACATTAATAGTAACTCGTTAACATATAAAAATCAGTGTGGATATGAATTTAAATATAATCTATTTGGATATAGGTCTTGTACGGAATCTTAAATCACACTCATTATTTTATCATTTTTAAATACTGATTGCGGCTGTATTGTAGTCATTCTTACCTAAGTGAGTATTACTCAATATAAGATTTTACATACAAAATACATTAACTAACAATGAACATATAAAAGGTCAATATTGGATGTATTGATAAATACAAGTGGGTCAACGGTGGAATTGGTTGGAAAAGTCATCGGGGGAGACTAGAAGTGGCCCAAAGTCTCCACGTGGCACTCTTTTTATCCAGGCGACAGACATACAAAAACCTGAGCTGTAAAGATCAAAGTAATTTCTCTGAATTTAAGGAAGTCTAAAGTGGGTACCACATCTTACCATCGACGACCGGCGGGACTCCATCGTTAATTAGGAAATCCAATCGAATTACGCCACCTGGCGTCGCTGTCAGTTGCCTTCACTGTCAAAACAGCCTGGCTCTGCTCAAATTCCCGTTTGGTGTTTAAGACCAAACTTGGAGGACTGGCCTTGTTTCCCACTGATTCAGTTTTTAATTCTTCATTAAGTTTCTTAATGCTTTGCTTGAGTTTTGACTGTAAGAAACCTTACATTGAAAAAAAAAAATTTTTTTAAGTCAAACGATTTATGAAATGGAATTGGCAAGAATCAATCTAGGGATGACAAAATCCTCGGGTTTGGGGTCCCATGGAGCCCCACCCCAAATAAGAAAAATTTTTAATAATTTTTGGGGAATGGAGTGGGGAAAGGGAGAAAAGTAATCCTCAAATTATTAACGAGGTGGGGTTTGGTATTGCACTTCCCACCTCAATCCCCATTATATATAAATATGTTTTTAATTCTTATTTAATAATTTTTATTTTATCAACTATAATGTCAATTAATAATTTTTTTAATTTTTATGTAATATAAATAGAATATGAATAAAAGAAAACCCTACAATATTTTTCAACTTTAAAACATTATTATATTTTTTTTCTCTTTTAAGGATATGTTCTCTTTAAATATTTTTCACTTTTAATATCATTTTAAGATATTGTTTCAAATTTTTAGAGATTTTTTTTAAAAAATTCAATACTTTATAATATGGTAATGATTTTATTTTAAGTCTCTAATTTTTGATTTACTGAAATTATATTTTTATATCTATTATAAAATAAGTAAATGGGGAATGGGGTGGAGATGAGGGAATCATTCTCCACGTGGGGATTCCCCATCCCCAACCCACTAAATTTATTGGGGAATAGGGTAGGGAATAGAGTCAAAAATTTTTAATGGGGTGGGGAATGGAGTAGACATCCCCATCCCCACCCCCACCCCGCCCCATTGCCATCCCTAAATCAATCTGCTAATTTAAAAAGGGCAAAAAAAAAAATTGGACGAAACATTCAAACATTCAATTCAATCAATACCATTCTCTGCTTTAAAATGGAAAGCAATGGTGTCCCCAAGTTAATGCAAAAACTTGGTCAGAGTCAAAGAGTTCAAAGAAGAATGGAATAAATTATAGGGTTAATTTTGTCCAGCACCCAACTGTTTCAACATTTATCGCCACGCACCCATATATTTTGAAAATACTCATTCCACACCCAATTCCGTTAATTTAACCGTTTATTCTAACGGTCAAAGGGCAAATTTGAAAATTTATATCCTAAATATTATTTGATGATGATAAATTAAATTTATTTGATAATTTAATTAATGAAATTATTATTAATTACCTTTAAATAAAATTTTTTAATGTAAACATTAATTATTAAATTAACATTTTATCTCATTTTATTTTTCTCTAATTCAAGATAAGGGGTATTTCGGATATTTACTTAAATTTCAAATAGCTCCGTTAAACATAACGGTCAAATTAACGGAATTGGGTGTGGAATGAGTATTTTCAAAACATATGGGTGCGTGACAAAAAATATTGAAACAGTTGGGGGTAGGACAAAATTAACCCTAAATTATAATGACGTCAAATATAATATAACGTGTGCATATAAAGAAGTCACGATTCAAATGTCCGGGCAGAGACCGCTTGAAATTTGTTGTGTTCATTTTGTACACGGACCATTTGAAAGCGCCCTCACATTTAGTACTTCCTTCTAAAGAGGGGAAATATTCTGGAACAATGACTTTTTTCTTTTTTTTTTAAAGTTAATGAAAACGTCATACAATTGAAAGTAACACGTATGTCTTATGGTTTAATTATAATTATGTGATTGAAAGTTTTTAAAAAATTTTGGACTCATTTTTTGAAAACACAATTATCAAGATTTTCGATCAGCCATCACAAATAATTTTAAATGGATTTATTTAAAAAAAATAAAACTAAAATAAACAATCAAAAAGTTACTCGCATCATTACACTCTTTGCGAATTTTTGACAAGAAATATGTTAATTATTTCAAAAGAAAATAGAAGTTTTCAAATATACAGATTCCCAAAAAACCGTGAGTACCTCGTAACTTTAATTTCCTCGAATATTTTAAATTGTTTATTTAATATTTATTAAATTAAATTACTTATTACTCCATTGGAGTCTATGAAAAGCCTCTGATATGTGGTTGAGTGATCCATGTCAATAAATTGTTACTTTAATTTCCTCTAATATTTTAAATTATTTATTACTCTCTCTCTCTCTGTGTATATATATATAAATAATAACAAGTGATAATAAATATTTAAAAAAAACATGTATATTATATTTTCTAAGGACATGAAAATTAGTATCTGAGTGCAAATTTAGTGATATTAACGCACGAAAATTTTGGCTGAGGGTCTATCTAAAGGTTTAAGTTAATAAAATGAAAATCTGTGCAGAATATTTTACAAACAGAATAAAATAACACGAGAAAATAAAATTAATGTGGCACTTTTTCTTTTTCTTTATCAAAATAGAACCGACTGCATTTTCACTTTCATTTATACTTGTGCTTTGAATTACCACATACCCTACTTTGTCCATATAAAAAATGTAGTAATTTCTAGTTCATCTTAAAACACAAAAATAGAGAGTAACATCAGCTTATAGATTGCCTAAGCAATAAGCATTAATTTAAACATCCAGTATAAGTTGAACACACTCACACAGGTTTAGATGCCAACTAAAAAGTAAAAAAATTCCCAGCAACAAAGATATTTGAAAAGCTAGTTGACAATATTTAAGCTTCAACAACATACAACACTTCAAAGGAAAATGAAAGCTCAAGTTTTGGAAATTTACTAGACCAATAATGGAGCGAAATCGAATTTATGCAGCCATAACTGCAGGCCTTTTGTACCCAAGAAACGCTTGGCGAAGTTCTTGATACCCACTCCTATAATGCTCCAGCGAGAAACAAAGCTGCCTTATTGCCTCTCGCTTCTCCTCAGCCGCATCTAAGATGACCATTCTCTGTCGGTCCACCTCATTCTCCAGTTCCTTCACTCTGAATCTTAATTCATCTACTAGCTTCCTTGAAGATTCAGATGCAGCAATCAATTCCGCATGTTCCATATGTAGCTTTCGTGAGTGTTCCTCTATTTGGCCAATGTGATTGTCTCGGGATCTTGCTTCTGCCACGAGTGTGTTTACCTTTGCATTAATCTCATCTTTCTCTGCCATAAGCATGTCATATTTCAGTTTAAGACTGTCCATAATTTTGTTCAAAGCTTCAATGCGGTTATCTCTCTCACAAACTTCTACTTTCAACTGATTAATCTCACTTTGCATCCCCCTTTCTTGGGCCTCATGCAGACCTGTGATCTCCATTTTTTCAGTTTCACACTGCCTTATTTTGTCTTCCAATGCTTTTCCTTGCAATTCCCACTCTTTGAGCCTTGCATCTAAAAGGGCCTGTTTCTCTAATAAGCAAAACATTTCAGACTGCAATTGTGCTTTGTCTAAAGTGAACTTTTCCTCTGCGTCGCTCAATGCAATTTTCAGTTCTGCAACCTCATTATTACGGTCAGAGAGATTAGTTTCAACCTTTGCAATCCTCTCTTGAAACTTCAGAACCTGCATTCTCTCATAATCAAGCTTTGCATTCAACGTGGTCACATCATCTTGAGCAAGTTTAAGCTGGCCTTGCAGTTGATGAGTACCCTCAGAAATTTCATTAGCAAGTTGATTGTTTAATCGATTTATCTCTTCATCCGATCCCTTAAGTCTGTCACTACTTACTTCAAGCTCTTTCATCAACCTTTCAATCTCAAAATTTGATTCTGAAAGACGAGTTTCTAACTCACTCACATAGTTTTGCAGTTCAAACACTTGTCTTCTCTCCATCTCCAGATCAGCCTCCCTGATATTGACATCGCTCTTTGCCAATTCAATCTGAGAATGAAGCTCACTCTTCAACCTGGCAACCTCTTCTTCTGAAAGCTGGAGACTTAAGTTTAAAACCCTTAACTTGTCTTCATACTGAATAACACGCCCAAGTAGTTCTTCATAAGTTTCATTTGCTTCCTCGGTAAGTTCCTTGCCATCAATGTTTATAGGTGCATCCAGGTGGATTTTGACAGAGGAGTTAGAAAACTCTGACTCTGAGTCCGATGATGAGGGTGAAGATAATTCAGCCCCTTCCTTCAAAGAAAAATTAGAGCTGCCACCAGAGGTAGAAGATGTAGCTTGACAGCTAGTGTTGTGCAAACCCATCTTACGATCAGGAGTCAGCAGTGGAGAGCCTTGGGCAAAGCCAGATTTAGTGTTACCAGAACCCTGCAGTGGAATATCTGATGGTACATTCTTTTGTAATTCTCCAGTCAGATGATCGTAGCGCTCAGCCAAAGATTGATACAAGTGATAGAAATCCTCAATGTGAGCAGTCAACTCCGGCCCATGAAATTTTGACAAAGATTCACCATCTTCTATCAGTTTCTGCATTTGCTTGACACTCTGGTCCATCTCTGCAAAATTTCACGATTTTTTTGTCATTCGTACAAACTAAGCGCTTTAGAACGAATTAAACAGTAAATCAACATCAGAGAAAAGACCATTATCCCAACAAGAGTATGATGCTCAACTGAAAGCACAAAATCCTACCATTGGAATATAAAAATGAGCTCACGAATGAACTTCAAACCAGCAAACAAATAAATTACCGAGAAACAAACAGGGAGTAAGGAAGGATGCAGCAACTTACCCTCAAGATTTTCTGCCAGCCATCTTGAGCTTGATCGCGACTCATTGGATTCTGTTTGCTTCATATCAGTCTCCATCTGACTTCAATTACTATATGCCATACACAATACAAGCTCTTAACATTAATCCGCATATTTTAAAATGTAAATTTGAGGCTTAAACATCCATGTCTAACAAGAGTAGCTACAATACAGTGTTAGACTAGACCCAGCCTTAAATCCACAATTAAACAAAAATTAATTATAACGTTTAAGACTCTATAGCTCATAGAGATAAAGATGGAATTTCATCATCTTGTACTTGATAAATATTCAATCAATTACTGAAAAATTAAACCGATCGGAAATTCAAAAAAGAAAACTTCAATTATAATGACGAAGAGAAGTAATTATTAAGCATAAACAGATCTTGTAAATCTCAGGAGCCAAACACATCATAAATCATAAAAAATAAAATCAAATCAAATCAAATGAAACTAGTAGTAATGAGGAAGCTCAATTTACTAACCGTTTTGATACAGCAAGGCAGATGAAAAGCTGAAATCTGATGCAGGGAATTATTATGAGAGAGATATGTTGATGATAGAACCTGAAGAAAATGGGGACAACGAGAAAAGGCTGAGAGAGGGAACATAAAAAGGCGCTCTTAATTTGATTTTTTTTTAGGAGGGTATTTGCGCTTGTTTCATTTGGGTATTTTCGTTATGGTCCTCAACTGTTTTTACTATATTATTTATGGGCAATCCTTCGGAAATTAGTATTTCAAATCCCTTAACAAAATTGTTTTTCACAAGCACACAGAGAGAGTTATACCTCAAGGACGAGAGAAATGTACTTCCATAAGTCAAGATTTAATTCCCTCTTACTCAGGGGCGGATCTTTTTAAGGGACTGGCATGAGCCACAATATCTAAAAAATTAAAAATTAAAAATCATTATTTTATATTAAAATAACTTGATATTAATAAAACACCCATTTTATAGACTTGTGCATTATTGGTTGGTCATATAATTAAAAAAATAAAAGAAGAGGAGTCGAAAAAGAAAAAGAAGACCTAAATTGAAATTTAACGATAATGAAGAAATACTAAATTGAAATTTTCTTATGCAAAACTTAAATGAAGAAGATCAACTTTCTTATCCCACAGGTGATGCTTGATTAGCTGAAAAATTAGCAAAACTTCTCAATTAAAGGTAAATCTTGATTTTAAACATGATTTTGTTAGTATTAGTTTATGATTGTCTTGATTCTAAAATAATGAATTTTCAGTTTCCAATTTTTTGTCATTAGCAGATAATTAATAGTGAGCCAAATAAATAAATAAAAAATCTCTCTACTTGTTAGAAATTAAAAAATAATTGAATGTTCACTTATTTTTATAAATAATAATTCTTTACCATTGCATTGTTAGTTGTCCAATAACTATATATATATATATATATATATATATTTTTCCCCCATAGATTATAGTTAAGGAACAAAGACTCTAGATGCATTATTTAGAGAAAATATGCATCAAAAAATTTAACTTCTTTGACTATGAATTTAATTGATGTTGAATCTTTAACTCTTGAGCAAAAACATGCAACATCTCCTTAAATCTCTAAGAATTGAATCAAGAAAGATGATAATCTAAACTATTTACAATGTTATCCGGGATTACATCAACAAATATGAGATTATCTTGTGAATAAGTGCAATGAAATATGTTGATCTTTTTTGTATAAATTCTTTGACCCCTGTAGTCAAAATTAGCATGTTTTGTCCCTGCTCTACGTGCTTATGGAAGTTGATTATGTCGAAACTTGACTTATGTGTGTAAATAAACAAGCTAAATTAAGTGGATTTTTATTTTACGTATATGTGAGTTTGATAATTGTACATTAGAGTTAGATACAAATCAATAACAAAGACTTAGTTGTTGTAGAGTGTTTACGATTGAATATTTATTTAAAAAATTTCTACCTATGAAAATGAATCTCCTCCACAAGAGTTATTTTTTTCACCTCTTTTTCTTCTAACATTTAAATTCAAGTCGTCTATCAATAAATACTACTTAGAAAATAACTCGATCAATTTGTTATAAAATTCTTTTATTCTAATATGAAATTTCGTAAACTTCCTATCTCACTTGCTGACCGTAGAAGAATTAGAATTCGCTTGACATTATCATAATTCTATCAATCATCATAAATTAGTCTTTACTTAGTTTTGCACTTATTTCTCCCAAAAAAGAAAAGCACCTTAAACGAAATATGCAGAGAAAAGGAGGATCTCAATGAAAATATTCTTCTTCATTATTGGAGTGAAATTTGACAGTCGGCTGTCGAGCACCGTTCCCCGTGCTTTGGGCACCACACAAACTCCCGCCTTTTCACTTAAAATTGTATTGCCCCGAATTGCCTTCTCTTTTAAATTTCAAACCTTTTTTTCCCCCCCCTCAATTTACAACTCAATAAAATTATGAAAACAAAACACTTATTTTTATTTTTTTTCAACATTTTTGTATAAGACATTCTTCTATAATTTTAAAGGTGTCCATCTAATTAAGTAAAAATAATTAGGAGTCTTTATTTATTTATTTTAGGTTATAAAATTTTAAATCAATAGTGAACCGAACACATCAAATTTATTTTTGTATTTTTTCTTATTTGGTTCTTTTTTTTTTCATAATACAAAAAATAAAACTGAATCAACCCGAACCGTTTCGAGTCAGTTCGGTTCAATTAAAATAGCCTTTTTTTTTAAATTTTTATAACCCGATTCTTTTGCTCGAACGGATGGGCCTGGGCCAGACCAACCGACTGGTGGACTTTGGCGGGAAATTCTTGTTTTCGAAGTTTGAATAGTTCATTTCCAATTTTCAAGCTCAATGGCCCACCAGATAAGTTTTTTTTTTTTTTTGTGGAGTTGGTGAGGCATCATTTTCGCTTTTTACTTCTGGAATTGCCAGTTGGAAGGAAAATCGGAAAAGAGCTGCAAGCTCCCAAAACATCTCTTATCTGTTGTTGGGCCACATGTTTGAATTTTTAGCTTTGAATGCCTCCTTCGTTATTTTCAGTTTGCTATTCCTTATGCAAGTTGCATTACGTTTATATTAGGCATCGCATTCATCAATCACCATCATCATGATTCACGAATTTGATTAAAATAATTCATCATATCTTAATTTGATCCTAAATGGGCATTTAACCATTAATCAAGTATTATTATTAAATTTTCGAGAAATTTTGTTTAACTAACTATTCGAATTCCAAATTCAAAATAAAAAATAAAAAAAATTAATTTAGATTTTGAGATTTTGTCGCCCCTATCTCGTATTTGTGAAATTGCTCTCATTTCATTTCGGACAGATGTTTGACCAAAACATAAATAAATAAAATTCCAAATTCAATTAAAATTTGTAATCAAGATTTAATTGAATTGTATGGTATAATGTGACTAAAAATGGACACTAAAATGTGTTTTGGGTGGCAAAGAAAAAGGCAATAGTTTGGGATTGGAGAAGGCAAAGTGGGGGCATCAACTGTCGAGCACTCGTGGAGACAACCCAACGTGGCCTCAACATCTCCCTCACTGAATTGGAAGTCGTAAGAAGTTGCATTCGATTTTTGGGGTCATATTTTTTTTTTCTCTTCTTTTTTTTGGTTTTTTCCGCCAAATAATTCCAACCACTGGGGTACAAAATTATGTGTTAGATGATTATTTTAATTGAAAAACAATGCCCTTAAAAAAAAAAAACTACTATAAGTGCGTGAGCTAATTTAATTATATAAGCGAGTGCTGGTTAATTTAACCAATAAATTATGTTGATATGGTACGAAGAGATAAATTGGTCGTATGGGGGAAGGAATATTGATATTTCGATTAAAGATGTAGCAGAATGGTTAGCTTCTTCCCTACACGTTCCATGATCGGAATTATAAGTGCTTTTATGGGAAGTACTTAAACAAAAGCAACGAAGAGAGTAGTTAGAGATGGTAAGAAAATCTGGATCTGGCCCCCATTCGAAAAGATTTGGAAAATCTCGATTTGGTCCCCATTCAAAAAGATTTGGAAAATTTCGATCTGAACAAATTTGGATTCAAAACCTAAAATCTAAGATCCATGTGGGTGTAAATGTATTCGAAAAATTGGGTATCCGAATCCGCACTATATTATAATTAAATTATTTATTTGATTAAATTTCAATTGAAATATATATATAAGTTAAATTATTTATCTAATTAAATTATTTATTTAATATGCATAAGCATAATTAACTCTATAATCTTCATTGACTTTGGAAAATAAGTTAAGAAACTAATAATAATAATAATAATAATAATAATAATTACAGAATATTGTAATGAATCAGTTTACCTTAGATTATTTTTAATTTTTTATGTTTGATTTATGTTGTGGAATTTTTATTTGTGGATCTATGGTGTTGTTGTATGTTATTTATGTTGAATTGATGTTGAATTGTTGATTGTTGAATTATAATTGGATTTTATTTGACATTATTAGGTAGGGGTGGGCAATGATTTGGGTTGGTTTGAAAAATTCTATTAAGTTTGGTTTCGGTGTTAATCCATTCAGTTTTTTTAGTTATGAAAAACCAAATCTAAAAAAACCTAACCAAACCAATCTAGTTTTGCCCTCCCCCAACGCCACATGTCATTTTTTTAATTTGAAAATTATTTTTTCGGGTTGTTGGTTTGGTTTTTGGATTTAAAATTTTGAATCAAAAACCAAATAAAAGTATACGGTTTTATACAGAATCGAAATATTTAGTTTTTCCTTAAAAAAAAGTACGGAACCGAGCCGACAAAAAATCAAATTGAACCCATAATATTTCGGGTCCAGTTCAATTTTACCCACCCCTATTATTAAATAAATTATTAAATTTAAAATTATGTTTGAATTTATTATTATGCAGATTTGAATATTTAAAAAATTTTGCTATCAGTCTGTGTGAATATTACTCGTATCTAAATATCAAAACTTTAAAGTGGAACCGGATAGATCTGAGTTTTACCATCCCTCGGCGTATTAGCTTTTTGCTTGAGTGACCTTGACAGAATGTGCATGGAGGCCGTAGCTTTTTTATAGCTCTAGTTTTTATTTATCCCAACTTTTTGTTGATTCTTGGCTTCCATTTAACGTGGCTTAGCTCATTCTGACCCTTTCCAGCCTTGGCCACTAAAAATGATCAAATAATTTTTCTTTTGTCTATTTTCAAAATGCTCATGATAAATACCATACCAATCCTATATTGTTATTAATTTGTTCATTTTCCTACCTCTGGAAAAATGTCATATCGAGTTTTATTTAAACTTGTACTGATAATATTAATTTTTAATTTTAAGTCAATTTCCTTTTTAGTCGAGTGACTGAGATTTTTCAGTATTTAGTTTTAGACTAATTTTTTTTTTTTCTCAGAAAGAATAGATTCGACTAAAAGGTTTAAAAGAAATAATTTATACCTTTCAGATAAACCATTTTTCCACTTTAATTTGCTTAACAACTTTACAAAGGATTCTATTGAAAAGAAATAACAATTAGGGGTAAAAGCGAACGTTGACGATTGAAAATAATTTCAAACAAATGAATTATACTTTTGATATTTAGCATGATGTGACAATTATATAAACAAATTGTCATGTTAATGGAACTTACATTAAGACTGGAATATGAGATATCTAACAATATTGAAATATATGATTAACATTCTGTCAACCAATAATGTTAAAATCCCTTGAACATAGGCTAGTTTGGCATTGCCTAATAATTAAGCAATAATTAATAGTTATCCATGCTTCATTGGCCTTTAGTGCTCGTCTGTTTCTCATTAGAAGAAGCATTTTTGATTTCACGGCCAGAATCTACCTCCAAATGGACCATACACATCAACACAAAGAGGTTGCTACATCATTTTTATGTCATTTTTTTATTAGACTCTTTTTTTCCCCTTTTCACTATGTGTTTTGTATGCTAATGCTTTGGCCTGCCCATAAGAAGTTAAAATAAATAATGGAGATAGGTTTTCGGTGGCCATTTCAAATGTTGTTTCTTCATCTCCATCTAATAAAATGAAACCACAAATTTTGTTCCACTCATATTATTTAGATGAAGAATCATAACAATGAAAATCAATATATTACAATAAATATAAATATTCCAGTCTAAAATTTTAAAATGCGGAAAAATGCGAGAAATCTTTAAAACTACACGGATTTCTCACACTTTAAAATTTCTGATCAGAAAACTACTGTTACAACAAATTCAATAGTGTAATTACTTTTCTGAACTTGAAAGTCTTCTCCATTTGAAAACTACACCGCACCCTAAAGTCAGTGGATCGAGCAATTACATTTTGTTTTTTTTTTCGTCGTGCTTGGTGACTTATTAAGGCACTGTCTTTTCTTGGCAAACCTTTCCTTCAGTAAATGCATTGAGTGCATGTTGATCCCTGAGATCACCAATTTATGTACCGTCTGGCTGCTGGCATTGATTGCTCTTTTAAAGCTCCATATTGTATTGAGTTACATAGCCCAATGGCTCACTTTCCAATGTTGCTATAACTGCTAATTATTATTTCATTTTTCTTGGTGCATTTTCAGAAAAACTGAGCAAAATGCTCGGTGTGAATTCCAGAATCTTGTAAACACGTTTCTTGTGCACATCTTCTCTCAATGTATCACACTTTCATTTTCTTTACCCTCTCTATACCAAGTTTCCCAATAATATTTTTAAGAACCAAACAGAAAACTTGCTGTTGTTATTTAGACTAGTACATAAAACTTAGCAATATAATCGAAGTATTTACCAATTCGTATCAGCCACCTCTGCAGCTTTGCTCCACGGATGCGTCAACTGAGCGAAATTTACAATATTTTTTTGGCATTGTGTGTCCATTTTGAAGAGATTCAAGAGGGAACAAGTGTGTTTTTAAAAATGATATATAAACAGAATAAAATAAATAAGGATACATGGGTCGGCCTGCAATATACTTATAAACAAATTAATTGACGAATAAAAAATTTTGTCAGGTAGCCGACAATTAATGTAAGATCAAAATCAAATATTTATTTCATATATGTAATGAAAAGGAATACAAAAATTCTTGCTTCACTATTCATTGACAAATCTCCATTTCCAAAGATAACTTTTGCCAAGGATTGCCCTCTCATTTGTTTATCACGACTTGTCTTCCTTGCTTGTAACTGCATCATGTGAAACAGTGCGTGTGAGCGATGCAATTTGGTGCCATGTGGACTCACCTCAGATTCAGTGTTGAATTGATTTTGAGTTGAATATTGAGTTAATGGTCAAATTTATTCTTATTTTTCTTGTGGACAACCATTAATTCAGTATTTCCACCCAAAAAAAAAAAAAAATTAGCTTAGCATTCAATCATTAACCTATAAAATTTGCCACGATATATACTTTTAATATTTGAGGAAGGAATGTACAAACCCACATTCATTAATGCTTCTTATTTTATTCGAGGATTTACAACATACCATAGGATTATATTGCCAAGATAAATAGTGTAGATCAAATTAGTTTCACAAAACGAGTAGTGGAGGGACGACATGTTCAATGTTGGCTATGACAATCTACAATTTTGTGTGGTTCACATAAGAGATGTATGTTACAATTATTGTAACTTAGAGGCTCCCTAAAAAAATATGTTTATAACCAATAAGAGTTTAAATTTGCTGACATAGATCTGTTATACCTTAATCGAAGTTATGATTCGAGTTTTGAAGATGCAGTTGTGTTAAATAATTGTTGGGAAAACTTTACGACCCTAATAGTTATATCCGATTCGAATATGAATTAGTCGGGGCCTAATGTAGTCTTAAATACCTGGTTTAATATACAGAAAAAAAAAAACTTATGCATTAAAGCAAATTCGGTTTGAAGAAATAAAATAAAATGAGAGGAAAGAAAGTGAGGAAAGGAGAAAAAAAAAAGATATGATTCCATGTCAAGTCAAACAATAAAATTGAGATTGAACACCTTTTTTCCTCATTTTCTCTCTCTTTCTCTCTTTTCCATTCATTGCCTATGTTCCATTTTCTTCCAATCAAGCATGCAATTGTAGTCTCCGGGTGTCATTTTCTTTATTTAACAAGACCTGAGACATCTTACGATGAAACTGAGCACACATAGCCACAACTCTTAAAGTAGCATGAATCATGACTCCTTATGACGATATCCCAACTATAAATGATATCCCAACTCTTAAAGTCCCCGAGTCTCAATAAGTTGACAAGAGTACAGCGAAGGAAATTAGCTATTAACCCATGGGAGAAGAGATTAACATGAGAGAAATTAAAAAACCAGCTGAAGTACAGAAGCCACACTTTGTGCTGGTGCATGGCATAAGTGGAGGAGCATGGTGCTGGTACAAAGTCAGATGCCTCATGGAGAATTCAGGCTACAAAGTTTCATGCATCAATCTCAAAGGTGCTGGAACTGATCCATCCGATGCAAATTCTATTCATTCTTTTGATGATTATAACAAACCTCTCATGGACTTCATGTCTTCTTTGACTGATAATGAAAAGGTACGGCATCTATTATTACTCCTCGATCATCATTAAATTGCATGCATGATTATGTACTGTACTGTATTGATTCGCTAATTTGTTATTAATTGTAAATACTTTTGCAGGTGATATTGGTGGGGCACAGTGCTGGAGGCTTAAGCATAACTCAGGCCAGTCACAAATTTGGTAACAAAATCCGGCTGGCGGTTTATTTGGCAGCCACGATGCTGAAACTGGGGTTCTGCACAGATGAAGATGTTAAAATTGTAATTATTCATTTTCTTGGACCCTACTTTCAATCTATAAGTCCGTTTTGGTTTTAATTTGTAATATATTGATTGATTCTTGTTGTTGGGAATCTGATGCTTCTGCAGCGATGGAGAAGAAATTGGCATGATTGCCAACTGTCTCCATAAAAAATTTGGCTGTCAGTCAAGACTTATCCAAATGGTTACAATTTAAGTAGTGATTATACAGAAAGAAAAATTAATTTCTTATTAACAAGGCAGATGATGCATATTTGTCAGGCTACATCAGCAGCTACCTAATATATATGACCAAAATTCTTTTGGCACTTCATAACTTGCATTCAAAGCTTGCATATATAATGGTGGATAGTTTTTGACTTTGTGATCATGCTCCACATATATATAATAATGTTTTTATTATTATTATTTTTTTTTTCAAGAATGATATGTGGGGAACTGTAATTTCCTATGAATATTGTTGTGTTAGAATTATAATTATAGTGTTTTTGAATTCTAGTTTTAAGGGTCAGCAGAAAGAAGAACATATTCAGATTCAGATCAAATGCAAGTAGTGTTAGCAGCAAGGTTGTGATTTCCAGTTCCCATTGCATAGAAGTTTTCTCTTCAATTATTTATTTAAGGCATACTCTTTGCTTTTTCTGTGAATGCTTGATAAAATGGCACTGAGCTGACAATGTTTCAATGATGGCCTACTTTTTTTTTTTTAAATCACACTACTCAATGCTCAATCTACCCCTCCAATGATTCAGCTATGGGCCGTGACAATTATGCAGCTACTTTATGAGATCATGATTGTGGTTAAAAATTTTTGTGGTGTTTGCTTCCTAAATGACAAGCAGGGGGTACCTGACTTATCGGGATTCGGCGACGACGTGTACCAATTAGGATTTGGATTAGGAGCTGATCAACCTCCAACCAGCGCCATTGTCAAGCAAGAATTGCAGCGCAAAATCATCTATCAAATGAGTC
Source organism: Citrus sinensis (assembly GCF_022201045.2). Lineage (NCBI taxonomy): Eukaryota > Viridiplantae > Streptophyta > Magnoliopsida > Sapindales > Rutaceae > Citrus > Citrus sinensis. The sequence goes on from NC_068559.1 coordinate 2,373,488, forward strand.
CTCAAGAGGTAATTAACTTTGCAACAATTGTGGACACAGCACACCCGCTTGCAACTTACAGCACAGCACTATGCTATAGGCCTATAGCCTCCTTTTCTTTTAATGCCTTTTTGGGTGTGTATATTATTGTAGCCACTGCCCCACTTGCCATCTTGATGATTCCTGAATCATGGAGCAAACATTTTTAATCTGATTCACAAACATACACGATTGAAAAGTTAGATTTGCACCACATTGATTCGTTGACATTTGACACAGTTGATGAACTAGGGCCACACAGACTTTACGTGGTCATGGAAACACACTTGACAGCTCAATAAGGAAAATAATTGAATAGACAGAGCAAATGATACACTGATTTTTCTCACATGTTTGGCTAGAAGATTTAAGTCCAATATTTCCTTTCCGAATTTTAAGTTGTCAGGCCATAACCCCACCTAGAAGGCTAGAAGACATCTTTTGGCTGCTTCCGGTGTATTTCCACCATCATGTTGGTTTCAAAAATACTATTTTGTCCAGGGAATTGTGCCTCATATTTTCCTAGGCAGGCCAAATCTGTAAATGGTGCGTTTCCATTTTTGGTTGCCTTGGAAATTTTCGGAGAATTGCCTGGGAAAATTGTATTACTCTTGGTTCTTATCATCTGTGTCTCTCAACGCAAAGTGACACTGTGTCTACTGTCTAGGCCACTAATTTTAAGATGAATTGTGGACTAAATTCATACCAGCCTTATCTTTAATGTCATTAAACTAATTAAATAATTATATTTACAAAAAAATTGATATAAAACTTTAATTAAGTTATATACATATATAGTCATTTTCTAGTGAGAGTACTATCATTTAGTTAAAGTGAGATGTCAGTAAAATACAAAAATTTTAATACATTAGAAATTATGTTTTTTTTAGTCCATTATTGTATCGAAATTTATGTTTTTTTTTTAGCAAAGATCGAACTAGCTTGTATTAGAAAGTCACATCATGCCCAAATATAGTAACTTTACAGCCAAATAAGCAATAAGAAAATGTTATAAAGTGTAGTTCTATCATTACTCTAGGCTCTTTTTGGCTGTTTGATATTGAAGTACTGTACTTTTTAAATTACTGTTATAAAAAAAGTTATAATTATAAAATAAAAATTATTAATGTGTAGTTAATATGATTTTTAAATAATAAATTAGACAAAAATAATAAAAATATCATGAGTTCTTATTCATATAAGTGGTAAATCAAATCAATTTGGCTTTCAAGTAATAACAACTAGTGTTTACTAATTATTTTAATATTGTATTTTAAATGCTACAGGTATCCAACCTTAATACCAAACATGGCTCTAGTTAGACCTAATGCTTAACATGCATTACACATTGTGTCTATTAAAAATAAAAATGACTCCATCACTTAGAATCTAATGATTGTATAGTGATTATGATTTTAAATTTTGGGATTTATGACCTTATATTTAAATTTAATATTTAAAAAAATCTAAAAACAATTTAAGGTACATTATGTAAGCTCGGGGCAAGTTTAGCCCAAAATAGGCTTAAATTCACAGAACATCAATATTGTCTCTGACGTCATTGATAATATCAATAAGAAAACCTTTAAACTTGTCATCTAAGAACTTATTTAAAAATATTGTAATGAAAGGAACATAAGAGTTTGCCACTAGGTATTTAACCAAATAGGAGTGTTTAATTCCTATAGAACCTATCACTAAAATACCCCTAGAGAGGGATAGAAGCTAGGCAGAGCGAAAAGAGTTTTTTATGGGATGAAAAATGAAAACTATTAGCCCCATAAGAAGTTTGTGAACAAGTGACTCTTTAATAATGAGCAAAGAATATCCATCTTTCTGCTAATCAGAATGTATTAAACTCATAATTCATGAAATTCTTTTTTATGAATGTCGATTAAGTATATAAGTAAATTGTTCTCCCTTGTTCAATTACTTGATAACCATTAACCAAAGCCCTGGTGGGTGGGTCGGATTGGTCTCGAACATTTTTACCCACCTTAAATGCTGCCTGGATTTCCTCTATAATTATGCTTTTTGTATTGTTTTGTATAGATTCTAAATGCACATTGGTTACTGATTTTGGGTTTAGGATTCAACACTAGCTGCCATGCTTGTAAGGCCAGGACCGATCCTGGCATTAGAGTCAGCCCGGTTCACAGGAGAGAATCATGAGGAAGTGGACAGGGTGCCACGTGTTTACATCAAGACCATGCATGATCGTGTTGTCAAACCAGAGCAACAAGATGCCATGATAAAGAGGTGGCCGCCGTCTGAAGTATATGCTTTGGATAGTGATCACAGCCCATTCTTTTCGGCCCCATTTCTTCTCGCCGGCTTCCTTATTAAAGCTGCCGCTTCTGTTGGCTGCAACTAGGCTTAGCATGCATTGGCTCAGCGGTTTTCATTTTTTATTGGCAATTAATTAGTTGAATAAATTAGTTGGCACATTTGAATGATTTGATGGTTACTGCAAGCTGCGGAGTCTAAACATGATTAAAAGCTTGATTAATCATAAATGTATCCAAATGTCTGATATTTGTGATAATAGTCATTGATAAACTTCAGTTTCATTGGTAATCTCGTTTGGAAAACAATTATAAAAAAACAGTATTTAAAAAATATGTCTATTTTTCCAATCCTAAAAAGTTTTAAAAATAATAACTTATTTTGATTTGATATTCAAAGAAATGATAAGAGTTTTTTCGTTTACTAACAAATTGTTAACAATTAGTAATTAAACAACGTGATTGAACAAGCACGTGGGAGTGATGCGTGTGCCTAAACCACACGCTAAGCCGCCCCACCCCGCCGGCCCTCCCCATTAGGAAATCAAATTTTAGTTTTTCCACTCTAGTTTTTTTATTTCCCAAATAACAGCATAGTTTATACATTTGTCTTATTAAGTCCCCACTTCCTGATGAATTAATTAAAATACCCTTTAGCTTCTTCTTCTTTTTTTAAATGGTTATAATTTAATCTAAAATCTACTTTGATTCCATAATTTTAAAATCTATTCTAAATATATAGACTTTTTAATATATTAAAAAAAATTCAAAGCTTTAATTCAAAAATATTTATTTTTATTTGAGATATTATCAATTTACTACCAAAGTTTTACTGACATATTATGTCAGTACCAAGGTTTGCTGAAAAGTGTATTTTACTACTAAATTTTTACGCGGTTATCATTTTACTACCAATCTGTTAACAAAACGTTAGTGCTCAACGGAAATTATGTTAAAAGACGATTCTGCCCCCAGGAACGTAAAAGAAAATTTTATCCTTTAAAAAGAAAGAAACAACAAAAGCAAAAGTTACAAGAAATGCCCAAAAAAATAGTCGTTAGAACCAAAAACGACTATTTTCTTGGCTTATAAAAGCTAGAATTTACAGGCTTACAAACATATTAGCAAACCATTTCATCAACACCAGCAGCCTCACAATCATAATCAACACAGCAACCTTATAAACACACTAGCAAACTCATTTGAAACACCTCAGCAACCTCACTTGAATACTAACAATCCCATCTCAGCAGCAACAATCTTATTTCAAACACACCACCTGCGTCACTTGAACATTAACAACCCTTTTTCAAACAGCAACCTCACTTAAACACTAACAACCCTATTTCAAACACACCAGTGGCCTCATTTCAACCCTAACAACCCTATATTAACAGCAGTCTAATACTAAATACCTGCAATTCTGAAACACACCAGCAACCCCATAGTAAACACCTGCAACCTCAAACTAAACACCAACAATCTCACACCAAAAGTACTGAAATTTAAACACTTTTTTCATACAAAACAACAAGAATAAGACACAGCAAATACTTGAATTCATTGAAAACACAATATCCACATTTTTCCTATCTTAAATCAAAACCAAACAATTTTTCACCCTTCACACATATAAATTCTAACAGAATAATGGCCTTCAACAGCCACACAAGCATTAGTTCTAGGGGTCGAGCTAAGAAACCAGCAGAAGTAACCTACTACCTTTAATACTACAACTGTGGAGTGCAGGCATGTGCTATGGTATCTACTACGTCGGAAAATCCTAACAAATTATTTTGGATATGCAGGTATAAAAAGTGTAATTTTTGGCAATGGGCAGCAAAAGAAGATTTATAAATGCGTAACAGCACATCTAGTTATGGCTTGATCCTAAATGAATATGTACTGAAGATGAATGAAAGACTACGATGCATTGAAGCGAAGCTAAAATTGGTCATAATTTTTATTTGTGGCCTCTTGATAGGCTTATTTATGAGAAAGTAATGTAATAAAAGTAATTTAATATGTAAGCAAAGTAAAAAGTAATCCAAAGTGCTTCCATTATCAATGGTGAAAAATAAGAGTTTGTTCTTGAAATGCCTATTCGTAGTACTGTCAGTTTGTGAATTCAAAAAACACCACAACAACATAATACACTAATAATAGTTTGTGTAATCAACAAACACCACAGCAGCCTAATGCACTAATAATAGTTTGTGCATTTAAAAAAAAAACACCACAGTAACCTAATGCACTAGTGGCAGTTTTGTTAACATATATGTTTCCATAATGTTGATTTTGATGATAACAAACAAGATTAAGAATTATTAATCTTTTAAGCTCAAATTATTTTTTATATATTTTAAATAAACCATTATTTTCACATTATAAAGGTTTTATATTTAATAGAAAAATAATTTTATGAAATTAGTTGTTTTTCAAGTTTATGATTTAATTGAAAGAGTTTTGAAAACTTTGAAATCAATAAGTATTGCTCGAAATTTTGGAGAATGACTTATTGGAAAAGTTTCATAACATTTTGGGCCATATCATAATTTTAAAAAATTTTAGGAATATCAAGCATTATTTAAAGATTCTAAAATTGGACTTGTTTGCAAAATAATATAATATTTTAGGCCATAATACAGTTTTATAAAGTTTTGGTTTTGGGGTCAAATTATAATTTTAGAAAATAGTGCATTGTACCGGTTACTGTAGCAAGCGGCTAATCGGATATGGTAAACGACAATCCAGATTCTGGGCAGTAAGCTTCTGGAGCATAAACGGCTATCCGGATTTTGCAAGCGGCAATCTGGATTTCAAAAGCGGCTAACCGAATATGCAAAGCGGCATACCAGATATTCTGAAATTCAAATTTTTGCCTTAACGGTAACATAAAAGCGGCTAACCGGATTCCATAAACGGTAAGCTGGTTATGACCAAAATGTGCATAACGGCTAGTTTTTTAGCTCAAACTATATAAACTCAAATCCAATTCATTTTCAAGCCCTCTAGCAAGCATAAACAAAAAGCACACGAGATATCTTGAACTTTCAATTTACAAATCACAAAACACATTGAATCATCTCTTGTTCTTCATTTTTGAATACATACTATTTGAGTGAGTTTTGTTGTAACTTTCATTTCTTCATCTTAATTGTAAGTGTTTAAGTGTGTGAGACACTTGAGTGAAGAGATTGTGAGATAATCTCTTTGTTGTAAATGTTCATTGACACCTTGAAGTCAATTGTAAACTTTTGAAGCCTTAGAAGGCTTGGATAGTCAAATCTTCAAGCTTGGATTGCTTGGAGGCGTGGACGTAAGCGGGGATTGCCGAACCACGTAAAAATTCGTGTGTTTGTTTCTCTTTTCTCTTACTCATTTGTTATTGTGCTTTTATCGAACTTATTGCTTTCGAATTTATTAAGGCGTTAGATTTGATTGTTGTGTGGTTTTATTAGGATAATTTTTAAAATACCAATTCACCCCCTCTTGGGTTGCACACTTGTATTTCAAGTTTGTGCATTTCAAATATATAATATCCTAACAATAACACTCTGCTAACCATCTATGATCTGTGAAACTTGTGAGCCTTGAGTTGGATTTAGAGAAAGATTGACAACTTCATATCGGCCTGCACACACACACACACAATATATATATATCTTCAGTATCTATGAAGTATTCAGAAAATTATAACAATATAAAAAAACACCATAGTACCTCTTCTTGCTCTGCTACTTCGACCTCTACCTCTAAATGCCATTCATCTTCTTCTGTCACCTCCTCTTATTCTGCTACCTCGACCCTTGTTACCTCCTCTTCCCCTACTATGCGTAAACCTCTCATCTGGACTACTCACAACCTATTTAAATTGAAATATATAAATATAAAAAAAATTATGAAAAACTGCAACAAACTAAAAATTATTCCATATTCAAACCAACATTTACCATTCTTTTTCTTCTCTTCGAAGTAGTTTCTGCATTAGAACTTTCTCCCGGCCCACTGAGACCCTATTTAAAATTACATATTCAACAAAAATAAATAAAGAATTAAGCTCGGTATATACAAAAATAATTAAAAAAAATAATACATTGATACATGATTTTGATCTCTTATTTGTCTTGCTATTGATGGCATCAATGTGCACTTTCGGACATTGTGGTTCAACTCACCACAAAAGGAGCAGCAGACATAGAATGATCTGTTTTTTTTTTTCACTGTCTCTGTGGTTGCCCTCTTCCTTGACTTTTTCGGTCTTCCAATCTTCTTAATAATCTCAAGTGGAGAAAGTTTTGGTCTATCACATGGGTCCCAAGTAACCTTATCAGGAATTGACTTAAACATCACAACATAAGTGTTAAATATGCTTGTTTCGTGAAGTATTTTGGCAGGTACTCTTTTATCGTGTCTTGCATGACTAATTGCAGCCATATCATGAGCACAAGGGAGTTCAGATAGTTCCCAATGACCACAGTCGCAGGACCTGCTCATCAGATCAACGATGAACCTCCTCGCTCGATAATAACTCTTGTCTTTAACCAGAGAGCAATAGCATAATAATTAAAAGCATATAGGGAAAAATAATGTCACATAACTAAACTTCTAGAATTTTTTTTAAAAAAACATATACTATAAATATAACTCTTTCTCTACTAGAATTTTTGAAGTGAATTCAGATTGTAATTTCAAGCAATTATAAATATGTGTTTTACTCTAAACTTGATAGAGTCACAGTTCAACTATATAAAAATATAGTTGAAAACAAAAATATTTAAGATTTATACCTGAAAGTGAAGATCACCAGAAGCCATTGCAATCATTTTACTTCCGGTCTCATAAGCATCATCTAATTCATTTTTCACTCGAGGTGGAATATTGGACCAAGATTGTGCTTCTTTTCTTCTTTATGTGAATAGTGTCATAAACATGCATCGGATTTCTTCAAGCATAGTCAGGCAAGGCTTCTCTTTATAGGGTAAGATCTAACTGTTGAAGCACTCCGAAGTGTTATTACTTGTGTGATCCACTTTGCAATTCTTGTCATACTTATATCTTGACCAAGTAAACCCAGCAAGTTCTCTCTCTAACCACTGTCATGCCTCTAACTTCTCTTTTTTCAACTTTTCCATTGCAGCTACATGGTCAAACTTATTAGTGCTACTGACAGCTCTCCAAAACAGATTCCTCAAAGTAACTCCAGGATGATCTTTAGAGAAGTTAGAATATATATGTCTAGCATATGACCTATGAAATGCAGTCGGCCATGTATTTTCAATTGCTCCCAACAAACCCTTTTGCCTATCGCTGCAAAAGGTGATCTGATATGATCCATTATCGAAATACGAATGCAGAATTTCTAAAAACCATGTCCAAGTTTCAGTGTTCTCTATCTCATACATTGCTATTACTAATGGAACTATTCCATTATTAGCATCCATACTTACAACAGATAATAGAACTCCACAATATTTTGATTTTAAATGACATCCGTCTAACTCAATGTATGGCTTACAGCCATTATGAAGTGCATTTATTTGGGCTGGAAATGCCATAAAAAATCTCTGAAATAACACTTTTTCTGGCCGAGTTACTACATCGCAAAGTACTTTGCAAATTGCACCTGCATCATACTTCAGAATCACTGTAGCATATTGAAAGAGATTCTCATAACCCTTTGCATGGTCTCCATGAATGTCTATCATTGCCCTCTCTCTAGCTCTATACAACTTCAAATTCCCTATCCTCACACCAAATGTCTCTTGCATAAACTCGTGAAGAACATAAATCTTCACATGGGGATCCACAACGACTTTGCTCTTTATTTTCTTTGCTATCCATTTGCTGGACATATTCATTGACATTTCGGTCTGTCTGCAATCATGTTTATTCTGCAACTCTTTAATTACAAATCCACCCTTACCTCTGATTTTACCTCCCACCACATACCATGGACAACCATCAGTCTTGCATTTACCGTAAAATCTCCTACGGTCATTGTACACCTTTGTAATTTCAAAGCTTTTATCCACCATCACTTCACCCAACACCTTCTTAACCTGGTCAACATCATCAAACATGTCTCCTAACCTCAGCCTATTCTTACCATCAGGCATTGGCTTATACATATGCACTTCAATATAATCTTTCAATTGAGTAGTGCCCAAATCAAAATCTGAGTCAGATGTATTCGCCAAAAATTGAGGATCTGCATCAATTGATTCATCGTCAGAGTTAGATCCCCCATCATCTATAACTTCTGCATCCTCAGCTATGTTTTGGTGATTTATACGACTACCATCAGCAGCAAATTCCTTGTCAAAATCTAACAACCAATCATCGTCGTCGTTGTCATCAACATTCTCATTCCTAACAATTTATGGTTTATCTCTGCCTTCACTCTTGGAAGGTGATTCATCTTCATCAGCATTAGTCTCACACCCAACATTCTCAGCAAGGTTTGTTTGTGGCCCATGGATGCCTCCAGGCCTAGATGGTGGTTCATTTCCACTTTCATTTACCCATGCAACTTGCTCTGCAGATAGCTGAACTCCTAAGGCATGTAGCAGAGATTGTATCACCCCACCAAGTTCTAAATCAGGACGTAGGGTTGGCAACACAATGACTTTAAATACTGGCACTTGTAATGAGTCATGTGCCGTGAACATAATCCGCAACATTGCATCAGTATCTACAATAACTTTCACATTATTCCTTGGGCTGGTGACAAGTAATTGCACACTTTCAGGAGTGGTTAACCCATCTTCACTTGTAATCTTCACCACCTCATTCTTCAACTGCAGCAGACTGCATTCATCTGGTTCAATCAACCCTTTACAATGGTTCTTGCCTTTGTAGATTATTTGTAGTTGTATTGGTAACATGATCTACAAAAAGCAACCAGTGAACAAAAATTGGTAACGTTAATTCTAGTAATATGAACATAACACAATTCACAACTTAATCATAAAACGCAAACAATAATAGAAAATCTTATACTGGTAACAAGATCCACAAAAAATAAGGAAAAATTCTCAAAGCTAGATCTCCAACAATAACAGAATTAATAAAAAATTAACAAAATTCTAATATTAGTACCATGGACAACGACAAAGAACACATTAAAAAAAATTATGCTACAAAATTAATATTATAATCTATGAAATTCAAGTATTATTCACAACAAAAAAAAAAAACAATAACAATTTAACTAACAAAAAAATTAATGAACAATAAGCGAATAAAAAGGCAGAGTCAACAACTCACAGTGGAGAGTGCAAATACTAGTGGAGTCGGCCGTCACTCAGTTGCGAGGGAGACAGATTGGAGACGGAGGTTTCACAGTGGAGAGCGCAAACAGTAGTGGAGTCGACCGTCACTCAGCAGTGACGAAGAGAGATTGGAAACGAAGGTTTCAGAATGAGAGAGGGGGCCGATTGATTTTGTTCTTAAATATTCTGTCAAAACACTGTGTTTTACTTCAACTCAAAATGTCTTTAATGCCCTTATATTCGGAAATGTCTTTTATACCCTTATTACATCAGCAACACATTAACAATTTTTTAAAGTTGTTAACAGATTGGTATTAAAATGATAACGCGCAAAATTTTAATAGTAAAATATAATTTTCGGCAAATCTTAGTACTGACGTGATATGTCAGTAAAATTTTAGTAATAAATTGACAATATCCCTTTTTATTTAAAGGAAGTTCTTTATATGTATTGAAGGTATGAGTATTATTAGTCTACAAAATCAGTAACAAAAACTCTCTAATATTTGATTGGTCAAGATTGAATATTAACATAATTTAGTCATTTTCATGAGAGTTCGAAACTCTTACACTATAAGTTATACCCTTAATTGAGAAAAGAAAAGTAGTTAAGGATCCAGATGATAAAACACCATCACAAAGTTGTTTAATGGGGAAAAAAGAATATGTACGAATAGAAAATGACTTTCAATTTACCGTAAATCGACATAACAGGTGGAATACAAAGTTTATAGCAGAACAGCCAACCACAATGAGCCACGTCGTCAGAACTGAGAGGCATCAATCTCAGGAAGTTATTGGATTCCTTTTTTTTTTTTTTTTATAATCCTCTCTACGCTTTACGCCCGGACTCCTCGCCGCGTTTCTTTTGCAACCTTCACAGGTCAGTTTCTTCCTGTACATTTTGTTAATGTTTGGTTGGTTCGTTTCGAATTGTTAAGGTTAAGCTTCTGTCTTTAATTTCTGTTTCTGTTTTGCCCGTTGCCGTTGTTGTTATTACTTGAAAATTTTCGCAGCTATTTAGGGTTTGGCTTTCGCAATTTCCAAACTCGAGCCTGCTTGTTTTTATTTACAGATCTAATGCTCCATAAAAGAAAGTTCATTAATGGACTCAATTTATCATCTTTATGAATATTCCTTTAAAAAGATGGAATTTTTAGCTGCTTCAATTAGTTTGATTAATTGAAAATCAGGGGATATGATTCGAATTATGAATTGTGTTTTATAGTGGGTGATATGATTGATTTGTAATTTTATATACACACGCATGGATGGGACTGATTGATATATTGTTGTGGCAGCTCAATTACGTGATCTTCATGAATTCAAGAAGCACTGTTGCATTCACTGTTTCCTGCAAATCGGGAAACAAGAACGATTTCTTTTACTGGATTTTGGTCTGCTTGCCCCCGACTTTCCTTGGAACTTTGATTGCATACATCAACTTCTTCTTGTTCAAGGCTATTGTCAGGTGTCCGTCGTCGTCTCTTCACATCTTGGAGACTTTTGGAGAGATCTGTCTATAGCAGTGAGTATTTTTTTAGCTTAGTTGTCTGCTGTGTGCTTGGCGAAGTTGATACAAGCAACATGGTTTCTTCGCAATTGTCTAGCTTGAATGGGGATTGTGCGGGGAAGCCTTTCCTGAATCAGTTGCTTCTTCCAAGGGGACCACCTGATGCTCTTTCCTCTGATTATGTTGAGTTTGATTTCTCTGATGTATTTGGTCCTGCTCCAGTTCAAGCATCTATAGAAGTTGGTGGTGAGATCTCTTATGCAAATGAATTAGCGTATGATCAGCCAGCTGTCATCCACAGCCGTTCACATTCTTTGGTTGGCCCTTCAAGTTATGTTAGCCAATCATTGAAGCTTAGCAAGCTCACCTTGCATGAGGCAGAAGATTCTTTGGGACTTGTGGAGGGAATCAATGAAGAGACACAGGAAGGGCCTAACAACCTATCTGTTGTTGATGCTGCCCTGGGGAAACCTACCGGGCACATAGATAATCTTCCTTCTGAAAACGAGTGTGTAGGACTTGAAGATTTTGAGGTTTTGAAGGTTGTTGGCCAAGGTGCTTTTGCAAAAGTATACCAGGTGAGGAGGATCGGTACTTTAGAAATTTATGCAATGAAGGTCATGCGCAAGGACAAGATTATGGAGAAAAATCATGCGGAATACATGAAATCTGAGAGGAATATACTGACGAAAGTAGATCACCCCTTCATTGTGCAGCTCAGATACTCATTTCAAGTAATGTCTTATCTTTATCACACATAAGATGTTTTGTCTTTTTAACCCTGCACCGGACTATGTGAATTCCATGCACTTTGCTTTGCCTTCATGATTCAGTTAATTAGTTAGTGATCTCAAGATTAGTTTGATCATGATAGCAGATTTCCATTGCCCTACTTATGGAGCTTTGCATATTGTATACAGCAGTTATATAAATTAATCTGTTCTGCAGACCAAATATAGACTGTACCTTGTGCTTGATTTTGTCAATGGCGGCCACCTTTTCTTTCAGCTCTATCGCCAAGGCTTGTTCAGGTATGATGTCATTTCTGCCCTTTGTGATTGTGGTATGATGCGAAATCCTTGTAACATGACCCTGCTGGCCGCTAACAATTGGCACCTTTGTCTACACAGGGAGGATTTGGCACGTATATATACTGCTGAGATTGTTTCTGCTGTTTCTCATCTCCATGCAAATGGCATAATGCACCGGGATCTCAAACCTGAAAATATTCTTCTAGATGCAGATGGTCATGTAAGATCCTGAAATCTGTTGTCTACTTTGTGTTTATGTACATGCTCACGTGCAAGCCTGTGTGACTGCCTGCTCTATTTGCTTTTGCTTAGCTTTATGTATTTATGTTGATGATATAGCCTGCCCCTGTGAGTCCTGGTGTTGTTTTGTACTTTGTTCCAGGTAATGTTGACTGATTTTGGCCTTGCGAAGCAATTTGACGAAAATACTAGATCAAACTCAATGTGTGGAACTTTAGAATATATGTCGCCAGAAATTGTCCTTGGGAAAGGCCATGATAAGGCTGCAGACTGGTGGAGTGTTGGAATCCTTCTTTTTGAAATGCTTACTGGGCAGGTTAGTATTTGTTTCATTGTCCATACTACATTTTATCTATACTTCTGCAAATTCCTTTGTGAAGTCCAAGATTTTAATTGAAGGAGATGGTCATTTTGCATATATTTGTTTCTCTTTCTAGGGAATGAGCTTAGTTTTTCTTGATTTTTTAAAATTTCTGTATGATTGGATGAACTCAATTTGACCATGCTCGTCCTTGATACAGAGAGACAATGTGATAACTGTAGAATGTTTCATGTTTCATTTTTAAATTGACTCCTGGTATCTCTTCCTTGTTTGCTATGTCTACAGCCGCCTTTTACTGGTGGGAACAGGCAGAAAATCCAGCAGAAGATAATTAAGGATAAGATCAAGTTGCCTGCGTTTTTGTCAAGTGAAGCACATTCACTTTTAAAAGGGGTAAATTCACTATTGTCAATATCTGTTCCTTTGCTTTCTAGATGAGCATGATCTTTCCATCTGTTGAATTAGTTGTCATAGTGAGGAAAAGAAATGGAAAAAAAGATGAACATGTAATTTCCATCTGTTGAGTTCGTTGGTAAAAATTGGCACATGTCCCTGAGGGATCCAATAGTTGTACGATTTAAGCACTTATCTATTTTGCTTTTGTATTAGTCTTTGATCCCATCCTCAAATAATTTAAATTTTAGTGCTTTACAATCTTCATCCTTTAGGCTGGTGAGACAAAAATGCAAAAATGTTCCATGATGCATTGCATGTCTGTCCATGAAAATTAGTAATGAAATTGAGAATAATATTTCTTTTGGTCTCCCTCTTCCAGCTGCTGCAGAAAGAAGCAAGCAAGCGCCTTGGCAGCGGACCAGGTGGCAGTCAGGAGATAAAATCCCACAAATGGTTCAAGATGATCAATTGGAAGAAATTGGAGGCTCGGGAAACTAGGCCAAGTTTTCTTCCTGAAGTCGCTGGCAAGCACTGTGTTGCTAACTTTGAGGAGTGCTGGACTAACATGCCATTGCTGGATTCTCCTGTTGCCAGTCCAAAATTTAATGAGAATCCGTTCAAGGGGTTTACTTATGTGAGGCCTGCGGCATCATTTCTTCAAAGGAACACTTGATATTGTCAGGGGACCTTTGAGCCCCTCGTTTGCAGGTTCTTGAAAAACTTGGATATTTGTTTTCGTTGTAGCTGAATTATGACCGAAAGAGAGAGGAAATAATGTTCTTATTCATGGAGATTGTTGAAGGAGAGTAATATCATGTAATCTTTATTTATATGCTGTGCCGAACTCTGGTTTCAAATATCTTTTACGCACCCGAATTTGGTTACTTTTTGTCAAGATTTGGACGAAACTCGTGCAGTTAAATTAAGTCTATTTTTGAAAAAGTTTTCTGTGTCATCGCCAATGTTTATGATATATTTAGAGCGTGTAATTGTGGAAATCCAAGTTGTAGATGATTTTATGAGACCACGAGGCCAGGGTGGCAAGGTTTATATGTGAATGCCAGGAACTAGAGACAATCCCCCCCTACCCAACCCAACAGCCTCTCTTCGTGGTTGAATTTTGACTCAGTGTAAGGTATAACTTAACCTTAACCGATCGCTATTCATGTACCATGTCAAGTGTACACCAAATCATAAATTTACGAGATCAAGTAAGCAAGTTTATTACTGCGGCCACAAAATACAGGAATACAAACACACACACACACAAAAAGGAGCTTTTTTTTTTCTTTTTTGCTTTTTTTTCCCTTGATTATTAGACATTGATACATAATCTCAGAGAAAAGGAATCAATCAATATAAAAGCACTAAACCATTTGACTGTCTTCATGCTCATGCTTTCCGTTGGTTGCGATTCCATTCGTGACAGCAGCAATTTCCTTGTCCTCACCAGATAGCTCCTCCAGTGACAGCCCGTTTGTTTCTGGGACCATGAAAGAGCAGAGGAACCCCAAGAAATTCACTACAGCTAGTGTAATGATTGATTGTTTAATCTGTTTGTCACCCTTTTGGGTATAATACTGTACCCCAAATGCACCAACAATAGCTCCTGCTTTTCCCGCCGCTGCCGATATCCCATGGCATGTTGAACGAAGCCTTGCAGGGAAAAGCTCTGCTGGTACTATAAAAGTTGTGCTGTTGGGTCCAAAGTTCGCAAAGAAGAGGGTCAGACCGTACAGAATCATAAACCACGCGTGGTTTCCGTCGCAGTATTCATGCAGTGGATCTTTCTTGGGATCGCACTTTTTTCCTCTAAGAGAATCATAGCGAGCTCCAAGAATTGCCATGCAAATGGACATGAGCAAGAACCCGCCAAGCTGGATTATGAACCGTCCAATCCTATCAATCAGGAAAACCGTGAACCAGTACCCGGGAACTGTCGCAAACAATGCTACCAAGAACATTGCTTTTGAGATTCTGAACACCTCTTCTATGGCATCCATTGCTGCAGCTTTACGTACAATTCCAGTAGCTGGGTAAATATCTTTCTGGGCAAGGTTGATAGTGTAGAATGCAATATCCAACAGGAACCAGGTACTGGTAGTACCGAGAAGATGAAGCCCGTGTTTCTGCACAAATTCCTTAGAAAATAACCCATATGTAGAAGCCTCAGGACTGACAGGAACTGGGTAAGCTGATGTCGCAACGGTTAAGTCCGTGTCAAGGACTTTGGCCATATCAACTGCAGCTTTCTTTTGGTTTCCCTCGACCAAGGCTGTGTACCGAGCCGTTTCTGGCATTTTCATCCGCCAATAGTATGTCAAAGCTGCCGGGACTGCCCCGAACATGAGCACAATCCGCCAAAGATAATCTCCTTGTGGTTGAGCAGATAACACGTGATTCCTGTTAAATGCTGGGGCATTATAAACATGTAAGAATATGCCGGAGAAAATCAAGGATATTACTCCCGCAAACAATATTCCCATTCCTTGCATTGCAAAGACGGCAGCAATGAAAGCTCCTCTGGTTCTTTTGTTGGCATACTCTGACATGATGACGGCCGAGAGCGGATAGTCCCCTCCGATGCCAAATCCAAGCCAGAAGCGGAAGAAGCAAAGAGAACCAATCACACTTTTAGCTGACGAGCCGAATGAAAGACCGGATGCCAAGGCACATCCCACCATAGTTACTAGAGTGATCCCGTAAACTTTCTTCCGCCCCAGCCTGTCACCTAACCATCCAAAGAATAGTTGCCCAGCCAATGTTCCGACCAAAGCAACTCCAGTTATGGCATTACTGATATTTTTTGGGAGAGTTCCTGGCTTGGGGCCTCCAGCAACAGTAGGATCATAGTAGTAAAGGCGACCTATGAGCTTGGTAACGGTAGTGATGCAGAAAAGATCATAAGCATCAGTAAAGAATCCCATTCCGGCTATAACAATAGCTTTGAAATGGTAAAGTTGTGTCCTGGCATTGTCAAGAGATGAGAAGATGGCTTGCGTTCCTTCTGCCATGCCTGTGGTGTTCTTGCAAGAGACTGATACTGCCTGAGAGATGAATTGCTAATGGAAGAGTTGAGGCATAATTTATGCTACTGGCTGAATCCTCTGCCTCTCTTGAAGTCTTTTCAGATATTTCGTTGGTACACAAGAAATTCCCTTTGTACTTAACGTCTTGTTGGAATCGCCGATAGTATCAAGACAGCAAATAGACAGCTGAAAACCATACGAGTCTTGGAAAACTTGGTCTTTATCGCCACGGACAAATCTCTGCACTTTGTCATTTTTGTGTTCTTTTGGCTACCTCAATGATTGTTACATGTATTTACTGTAATCTTCTGCTACCTATGAAGTGCAAGTCATTGTTATCTAGTTTTAGGATAAATCGCTTGAATTATCTGCCACCTTGTCTTGTTTCAGTATAGAATATTTCTCCGAAGTTTTAATATGTATATATACTTGGTATATGCCACACACCAAACACTTACTCCATTGGTTTCTTCACATACATGTTCTTTCAAATCCATAGGTTTTAAGGGGTTGTTTGGAAAGATTTTTTCTGCCCAACTGCTAGAATTACAGGAGCACCACACTTGAAGATGGACGTTGCATCAACCGCTGAAAGAAAAGTTTGTTTTCTCTATGGCTTATTGATGATTTCTCTTCTGCTTTGCGTCAACCGCGCAGGTCTCTCTTTCTTCCCTCTCTTTTACTTGTGCTGGAACTAATAAATTTTCAATCTTACGTTTGCCTGCTTGTTTCTTTGCAGATGCACAACCTGGTGACCCTACTGGAAATGTGAATCTAAGCCCATTTGAAAAGTGGAGAAGTGCTTATGAATGCATGCAAAATGTAATCCTTCCCCTTAAGTAGTCATGCTACCTGAGAGGAACATGAAAAATATAACACGTGTATCTATTACACATGTTGTCTAAACTTTCCAGTTTCCACTGCAAATCATAAGCAACAGATCCGCCATATGATATTATCTTGCACGAATTGTTTCCTCATACGCTTACTTATTCGTGCTGGATGTGATTAGGTTTCACATAGTTGCCCTGACAAGTATACGCTAAATGATTCCGGATGGTTGAATGTAACTGATGGTGATGCTGGAGATTTCTGCACCGGAGGGTGTTTTGAGCACACCAAGGCTGTGCTGACATGCATTCAACTGGTTAAAGATGACTACAAGTTTGTGAACAGGGCCACAGTGCAGGATGTCACCAACTTCATCGCCAATGGATGTGCTTCAGGTACTACTGTTTTAGAGTCTCATAACATTATTCAAGAAAAATATGAGTAGAGACTTTAGGCATTTAACATTTGTGTATTTTTCCCTTTTTTTTTTTTTGGGCAGGATTTAATGGAATTATAGTCCCAAGCAACGCTGGCGGGAGTAAAATTACTTTCTTTGTCTCAGTTTTACCTACACTCTTGTTAATGAGTCTGTTTACTGCATGAACTCTGTTTTCGTACTCTTTAGATTTATAAAACTATGTATGGGTATTGTAATTTGTACTTGACAATGGACTTCAATAAGCTCACTCATTTGAGAAGTGCGAGATTAAGACAATAAGACTAGTTTCAGTAAGTTCACAAGTTTGAAAATTAAGTGTAGATATTGTAACAATATAGATGAACAGCAGAAATCAAATCACAATACGATGTATGTTTTAATTTTCCTTTTTTATATCCCAAATTCCCAATTACAAAGTGCTTATTGCTTATATAAACATAACAGAAAGCTTTCTGAAAACTTGGTTCTCCTTTTCCTGTCATAACCTGGGCTTTTGAGTTTTGATTCCATATTGAGGGGTTAAAAATTTCTAAAAATAAAGCCCTTAAACGCAAGATTCAAATTTGAAACAACCTTGAAAGGATCCAAAATAGCAATGAACTGTGTAAACAATCATATGCCAATTACAGAGCATGATAACACCCAAAAAAAAAAAAACACAAAATATGATTTTTACTATATTTGTAACAACAAAAATTGCACTGGATATGGA
The DNA here is from genome assembly GCF_022201045.2 of Citrus sinensis. Taxonomy (NCBI): domain Eukaryota; kingdom Viridiplantae; phylum Streptophyta; class Magnoliopsida; order Sapindales; family Rutaceae; genus Citrus; species Citrus sinensis. The sequence continues at coordinate 2,391,578 of NC_068559.1, forward strand.
TACTAGAAGTGTCAAGTATTTTGACTTATCTCAAAAGTTTAGAGACGGCAGCTGTCTTCCTCTGGAGCTCTAGCTTGTTTGATCCGATAAGTTTGTCTATTTGTCGTCCATCTTTAAGGAAAAAGAATGTTGGGGTGGCCGTGACCCCCCATGAATTACTGAATTCCTGCGGAATCACCACATCACAGCTTATCAAGACTTTACACCATTGATTTGAAGAAAATTTTGATGCCCTGCACAGAAAGTGTTCATACTTACAGGAAGCCCATCCACATCCACCGTTAGACATATCATAGAAGGATATTTATCAGCAAGTTGAATATATACTGGTGCTATTTTCTTACAAGGACTACACCATTGAGCACTGAAATTTGCCACAACCTGTTGGACAGTTAAATTAGACCCATTTGACACAACTCACAAGGCTGATTAATTTCCCTTATAGGATAAAAAACTATCCAACATTATGTGGACTACTATTATTAGACTTACAATTTTGCCGTCCTTGATTGATTCTGATACCTTTGCCTCCCAGCTCACTATGGTAGTTATAAGGTGCACATTTTTACTGGCAAACTCTACATGATCACGGCACTCATCAACATCGTCCTCCTCAACATCGCGTCTGCAACACTGCAGTACACAAAATAATGTGAAAAATGAAAAAAAAAAATGAAAAATTATGTGTAAACCTGAAGCAGTATTGAACGAACAAGATGTATTTCATAAGGAAGCAGGGCACAGGACAGAACACTCACCTTGGTCAAACAATGTCCCATCCAGCATGCACAGTCACAAGCACAAGCGAGATGGAACTCTGGTGATTGATTCACAGCTGGTTCCTAGAAGAAGAAACAGCAAGCAGTCAAGTTCCACAAATCATAATCCCTCCGTTGTGTTTTACAATGACATTGCTATAATTTGCCTACAACAATTCATATGAGCGGTGGCGTACATTTCATATCTAAATTATGAGATAATTATTGGGTGCTACATTTTATCCCATTCTATTTATGAAAACCTCAAGTTTCCCAATCATCTTGTTATTGGTTTTGAAAATTTTCGTTTATAACCATTAAGTTATTGTGTATTATTTGACGCTTCAAGTTTCTGGGGTCAAGAATGAAAATTTGAGGATCAACAACAAATTACTTATAAAATGCTGGAAAACATATTGGAGCCATTTTGTTCCGATCCCAAATTAGAAGTGTGCTCCAGGATTCAAATCCATTGTCATAATTTGTGTCAAAATCTCCAACAACTAATAATGAAGAGGGAAAAAAGCTGCCATTGCCACAAAACAAACAACAAATGAAAAAAAAAAGTAGGATAAAAGAAAAAACCTGTTAATCCTGGAGATTACATGATGTGGTTATTGGCCTTCAAGAAAGTTAACATCACCCAAGAAAAAACCCATAAAGGCAAAGTTTGAATTACACAATAAGAAAGAGAAACAAGAAAACTAATTGAATTTATTATGATCACTTGATTTGATACGGTTTTTGGTACATTGGTTTTTAATTTGGTTGTGTTTTTTGAATTTCGACTCTCTTGGCTTGGTTCCTCTTTTTTTCTCTGACGTGTTGGTTAAGTTTTATAACGAACGCGTGAAAATAGGTGAAGGCCGTTAATACGGATAAATTTATGTCGTTGTTAATGAGCTTAGCTGGATCCTATTGAATTAGAATCATACCAACCAGTTATGTTCAAATATCAACCGTCTGATTCATCTCCAAGTGCCTCTGATGCATTCGTTTTATATTTTTTTTCCATTTTCGCCCAACAAACGGTTTATCGAAATTGTCAGTTATAATTTTTTTTTTATTGGTTCTTTTATAACAACAAAATAAGGTCATATTTTGTTTCGTTTTGAGAGTCTTGCTTAATTTCAATCAATGTAACTTACAACTCTTGAAACATGACAGTCGATCCCACTATCATGTCACAAATATTTACATATTTTACCATTACTGTAAGTTACATTAAATGTAACTTAATAAAATTTTATTTTTGATTGCCCTTGTTAAATATTCACTTTTTTATTTTTAATTATTAACGTTATCTTTTGACTGGATGAGCCTTATTACAAGGCAGCCCATTACAGTTTGGATTTTCAGTGTTATTTTTAGCCCATTTTAGGCCATGAAGATCCAAATATTAGTGAAATATAACAATAGGCACCATATATTAAAAATGAATGAGTGAGTATGAGGCAGCTGCAATATTTTCCAAAGTAAGCACAACAGTTACACACATATTTACAAAAAAAAAAAAAAAGAATAGTACCACAAGCTGAATTTGAAATTCACTAATTCAACGAATTCAGGGAGAATGGCCCAACATACAAATGTATCTTAGCTCAACATGGTTATTGAACAAACAAACAAAGTTGGCTTGAAGCATAATGCAAAATGTTCAAAGCAATCAGGGTGTTTGGACATTAGATTCAGTTCCAGAAGATGCCCTGTTCTTCAACTCAGGTTGTTGAATTTGTTCTATCATTCTAACAACGTCATCCATTTTTGGCCTAGAGTCTGGGACCTTTGCTACACATGACAATGCAATCTGTAGCATCTGCACCATCTCCTCTTCAACATCTTGGTACTTCAGTAGCTCAACATCAAACACCTCGGCTGTCCATTCCTCGCGAACAACAGAACGGACCCATCTTGGAAGATCAACCACATCGTCATGGCCCGAGTGTTGGAGAGGGGCTTTGCCTGTCAGCATTTCCAGGAGGAGCACACCGAAGCTATAAACATCGGATTTTTGAGACGCTTTCCGGGTCTCAGTTACTTCTGGAGCACGGTACCCTATGGTTCGAGTTGCGGTTGTTGGGAAATTGATCAGATGAGCCAAGCCAACGTCAGATATGCAACCATTAAGGTCTTGGGTGAGTAGGACATTGGAGGATTTGATGTTGCCGTGTGTGAATTTAGCACCACCCTCGGAATGGATGAAAGCAATCCCCCTAGCAGTACCAAGAGCAATTTTCATTCTTGAATTCCAATCCAGTGCAGTTCCACCGTCACTTCTATTTCCTGTTGTTTCAGGAAAACACAAAATTGAAGCAACAATTCAATATCACTGCTAAAGAGTTAATAGATTTGTTTGAATAATGATACTAATGTAGAGTGGAGGTGAAACTTACTATGCAAGAGCATGAACAAGCTACCCGCAGGCATGTAGCTGTAGACTACAAGCTTCTCATCCTTTGAGTAGTAATAAGCACGGACTGGCACCACATTTGAGTGCTTTCCAATCGTCCCTACGACTTCCATCTGCTGCTCAAACTCCCTCTTGGTCGCTGCAACTTCCCTCAATCTTTTCACTACCACGGTTGTACCATCCTCCAAAATGGCCTTGTAAGTTGAACCGTAGCTTCCCTTGCCAAGAACTTCAGCTGAAGCCCTCAACAAGTCCTCGAGATCAAAATTAAAATAAGAGCCATCCAAGAAACACAACTTATTCTTCTCGGCTTCCTGCACTCCACTTCCGAAGTCCTTAGGCTTCTCAGCGGTGCCCTTTCCCTTCAGCACACCACTGCCTTGGCGATCCAACTTCTTCAAGCAGCATAAAAAGAACAATGCTAGCAAAAGAAACAGCACTGCGCAGCCCCCAACAGCAATAGCAATGATAGAACCTGAATTAAGTTTCTTTCTGGAAGCATTTTTATGTGGGGAAATTGTTGGAAAGTAACTTGGGGAAGGAGAAGGAGAAGAGGAAACCGTGGAGCAGGGGGTGAGTGGTAGCCCACATAACATAGAGTTCCCAACAAATGAAGAATTAGGGAACGTTTGGAGGGAGTCAGGAATGGAGCCATTCAAGTTGTTATTGCTGAAATTCAAGATCTTCAGCCTGGGGAGATTGAGTGGGGGAATAGCTCCAGATATGGAATTGTTTTGAAGGTTCAACAAATGAAGTCGCGCAAGATTCTGAAATCCGGGTGGAATGTTTCCAGTGAATGCGTTGAAGGAAAGATCCAATGCATTGAGTTGGAGGGAACGAAAGGCCGGAAGGACACCGGAGAAATAATTATTTTGAAGATAAACGTATTGAAGGGAGGAAATGGAGGTGATATCAGAAGGAAGAGTTCCGTTGAGATAGTTGGATCGGAGACTGAGGATCTTAAGAGCATCGAGCTTTCCGATGCTGTTGGCTGGGATGGGACCAGTGAATCCGATGCCAGGAAGATGGATGCCGATCACACGGCTTCTATTTACATTACAAGTGACACCAATCCAAGAGGAGCAAACAGGGGCAGCAGCATTCCAGTTGAGCTTTCGGGCATGTGGGACGGCGTCAGCAAAGTCAAGCAGGGCTTGCTTATCGGAGTTCAGATCAGCAACAACCGTAGGAAAGATAGGAAGTACAGTGAAAAGGAAAATAGGAACAACCATGGAGATCTGGAGCTTCATGGATATTTCTTCAGTATGCTCTCCTGGATCAATCAAGAAAGGCCACAAGACAAAATTAGCTGAACATGCATCACATAAGCAGGAATCATTCTAAAGCAATATCAGCTCATGCATTTTCCTACCTTTCAGCATAATTGTTTTATGTTAAAAGTACGGTACGTGGGATTGAATTTTCTTTGACGAAATAAAATAGTAATGATACTTGATTGAACCTTTTATATCAGAAAAAGAAAAGCTGAGTTTAAATTAAAAAAAAAAAAATTCCAAGTAAAAATTCAAAAATTTGAGAAACAAGTATTAAAGGTACTCCACTAACAAAAGCAAAATGTTAATTCTATAAAGAAACCAAGAGAAAATTATTTGTCATCATAAAGAAGAAAAAGCAAAAGCTAATTTTCCTTTGTTCTGTAAAAGGGAGGATGTGCCACGCTAAAAGCAACCTTGCTCTCTCTTTTAATACTAATGAAAGGATATCACTAATATACAATCACACATCAAAGCTTTAGATGCCTTGATTGCAGGATCTACGCTTATAATTGACAAAAATAACTTCCACTGCTCATTTCTTTAGGAAGCAACAATGAGTTTACACTGGACGTGGAAAAAAGTGCGGCAAACAACTACAGAAAGTTGAAATTTTAGAATGATGATGACGGAGAAGCATGCGTGTGAACTATAACACAACTATAGAAACTACCTGGAGTGAAGATGTTATTGCAGGAAATAAGGCCAGTCCATATTCAAGTTTGGCACATGGGAAAGGCTAATTATGCTCTGTTTGCTTGTCTAGAAAATTAGGAATGGAAGAAAAGTGCTTGGCAATGTTTATACTTAGCTTTTACTTATCACTGTTTCATAAACTAGGCAGGGGACTCAGATAAAAAAAAGCGCCCTACGTAAACTTCTCAGCATATGGCAGTGGGATGAGCACCAGAGTGTAATGTACTGATCACTCCACTACCATGCCGAGGAGTACACACAAATTTACTTACAATCTTCAAGTGTCTTTTATTAGAAAGACAGCCCTCGTCCCAGAATCACTTAGCCTTTCTACGATGTCTTCAATATGCCTTTAAAGCTCTCATTAGTAATGAGTCATTACCCAACCAACAACCCCATAATGAAATAATGTCTTCTTGTTGAAATAAAAAAGCTATTCAAAGCAAATGTCAAACGTAAAAAAATAGAAATGAAAGCATGCACTTCATTGATTGTGTCATATTTTGAGTATGGAGAGTACAGAATAGCCAGCAAATTTCCAATTTGATGTAATATTTGTGTGGGTATGTAATCTTGGCCTTTTGATGCGGACCAGTGGGAATTGGTTGGTGTAACTAACTGGCCCAGTTAAAAAAATTGGGTGATTACTTGGCCAACTCACCCCTAAGTAATTAATAGCCTAAATTATTGCTTATGGTTGGGTTTAGGATCTGCTCGATGCAACTGCAACTTTCACAAGTGGAGCTACTAAAACTGACGGTTGGTAGTAAGGATGAATTAAGCAATCACATTATGTCATGGTTCAATGGGATTATGATGGCACATTAATGCCTTCTTCAAAAGGAAATTATGAATTCAAACAGAAAAATATTATCACATAACAATCTTTGTTTTGACTTCAAACCCCAAACAGCAGAAAGTTCAAAATTATCATAATCATCTTCATAAAGAGAGAAACTTGTGCTTGCTCACATGGTAGGCCCCTTTCTTTCTCTTTGTAATTATCTTTTTCTCATGGTATATACCATCTAGAAAGGGGGTCCTTTTCCTCTTTAAAACAAATCTTTCTGGCATTGCAACAGCACAGCAAAGATAAAGACACAGTCACAGCTCAGAATGCATTTGTTAACAAATAAATGCCACATCTTTAGGTCTTGCTAAGGTTAAGGTGTCATTTTCCAGTACTGTTAAGGGAGTCCACAGGAATTAAAGACCAGAAAGGAACCTTTAACTTACTTCAGAATGAGACTAAACCATCCGTTCAAAACAGATGGTGGGTGTTGGCACCCGGTTACCGCTTGTTCTTGTCCTTTTTACAGTAAACAGAGTATTAAACAAGTGCCAAGAAAAAGTAACACTTCTAAAATAAAGCATGCTCGAAAGCCCGCAATACTTCAATTGTACGCTTTATTTGTGTCTGCTTTAAATGCTGAAAATTTGGAATTCCAAACGATGTTTATCAACAAGGTAATACAACCTCGCCAAACAGTCTGATATGGATGAAATGTGCTCCTGCATCATTTCTGTATATCTGAGATTGTCAAAGCCTTATGCAACCTTTAAAAACTCCTGCGAGAAACAAAATGAAAACAAGCCAAGGGGACTGAAACAGTCACTGTGCTAGCTTTTTTCAAGCTTCTTAATTTCTTCACGGTGTTTTCTTTCAGCCTCCTGAAGTTCTCTCTCAGCATCCTCCTCATCCTCTATTCTGTCAAGATCATCGAATTCTTTGGTTGCTGCCATAGCTTTCACTACAGGATCCCTTAGCTCAGCTATAAGGCCATCTCCAACCTTGTACTCTTCTTCATCCCCAATCAGGAATAATCGCTGGTCAGGTCCTGATTTCATGGGAATGTCAATTGCCAACAGCTTCGTATCATGCTGCATATTCAAACAACATAATTCTTCAATAAGCTAGATTCATGCTTTAAGAATTCATGAAGAGATCTCTCTCTTCCCATACTCATACATTCACATAGTTGCCATATTCCGTTTCCTAATGAACTGATGCAATAGCAATACATATTTTGTAACACCAAACAATAATTAACTAATGTAACATCCTGAGAAAAGAAATGAGTGTGGCACAGAATTTGTTAGATGAGACTCAACTCATCAGTGAATAGGGTAATATACAGGGAAAACCATATTGGTGCGTGACAACATAGAGTTTAGCAATCAATTCAATCATCGCTTGATATATATCAACAATAGAGGAAAGGCCATCAACAAAGTTAAATTTCAAGAACGTCACAAGGAAAGGTCAAGGCAGAATGAGAAAAAAATGCCTCACTCATAAACTGGAAGTTATATTTATGTTCTCTGTAAAAGCAACCTCACCTGGTATGGGAGTTCATGAGGAGCCGTATGCATGCTATGGTGTTGGGTGTGAGGAGAATGGGGAGAATGAGAAACAAACCTGTCCTTTTTTCTTCTTGACTTCAACACTGACTAGACCTTTTCTCTCAGAACCTCGTATTGGGAAAATGAGAAAACAGCGCTTGTTCCGGAACCTTGGCTTGAAGTTCTTCATTGTAATTCCACCTCCGGACATAACATACGCTCTCAAACTTGTTCCTGAGAGAGGGGCACCCATTACCTCAAGAATGCCAGCAGAAGTATTGAGCTTTCTCATAGCCATTCGATAAACTTTATCAGGATTGATTGTGAACCTTGAGCGAATGTACAACCCCTTAAAGAAATAAAAAACACAGACACTCATAAGATATAAGCCATAAGACACAGCTCTCCACAATGATGTCAGCAACATTCCAGCATAAACTGGGAAAAACTCAGGATCTATAGATGTGGGCTTTACAAATGAATTGATAAGAGGGAAGGTTTTATGCCAATGAGCTAACTAGATGACACTGCTAGAGGTTTCAGATTCAAGCTCAGATGTCTGCAGTAATAATAATTTGTTTGAATTTCCTCTCATGTATCACCAACGATTCACCATATTGACTGATTCTGGCTTAAATGCTTGTGTATTGTGCACCATTATTCATGATGCTTTGCTCTCCAGTAAGCATCGGAAACTTATAAATCAGGAGGCCAAAATTCACAGATTTATGATGCTGTTACAAAATGCTACAAAAAGGTACTTCTAGATCCAAAACAAAAGCTTGTAAGACAACAATTTTAGGAAAAAATAAATCATTCACTAAACTTGCAATATCTGCAGATAATTACAACTTTCATATTTAATAAACTACAACAACAAGTAGATCCATCTAACAGGAAATCAGAAAAAAAATATTCCTGATGATTTCCACTTATTTGCCTATTCAAGTATAAGAAAAACGAACAAGTACAACAAATAGAATTCCTCAAATAACATATTGAGATCCAGATTGTAATAAGAGAACATATCAACTTAAGAAACAGAGTTGGAGTTGAAATACTTAAATCTTAAGAATACCAGCAGACGAGCACACATTTTATCAGTGTAACTGCAAACGCCACCTCATCCATGGATCAATCACCAGTAAAAAAAGAAAGGGGAGCTTCTTATTAATAGTTTAACACTACTCTTTCAGCCAACAGAAAATAGTGATAAGTATAATACAAACAATTCATTGATCACCACAAGCATATTACGTATAGCATGTTCCAAGTTCTTGTCACACCTAAGGACAAAATAAAGTATATCCAGAAGAACCTTAAGTGCCCTTTAACAACTCAATTAGCAAACAAGAATAATTTAAATAAACTAACACCCACACCAAAATTATCCTTGCCACTAATTGCAAGCCCCTCAGTACACAGCAAATATAAATTCCAAATGCAAAGGAAGTCAAGCAAACCAAACAAGTGAAAATGCATTAGACATTGTGAAGCAGAACTTACTGCAAAAGCAACAATAGCAGTTGAAAGTGCAAGGAACCCATACTTGGCCATGCCTTCTGAAATCCCCACAAAAGTATTTGCAATGCCAAACATAATCCTCCACAGCAACATACAAACCACAACCCCACCGGCACCAAACAGAAGCAGATAGTTCCCCTTGAAAAAAGCATCAATTTGCAACCCTATAGCTTCACGATACCTCGAAAAAGTAGAGGAAACGACAGAGGCCGGCTTCTCAAAAACCTTTTTTGTAAAATTCCCATTAAGCTTCTGACCAAATTCACTTTTAAAGGAAAAAAACCTGAACCCAGGAGAAATTTTCACATTGGGTTTGCGGGAATTTGATAAAATCTGAGCTAAACCAAGATTTGCAGAAGTGAATTTTGAAGGTAGCTTAGTGGAGTGGATGTGAGAAGTTGAAGTTGTGAAATTTGAGGACCCTCTTGATGAAAAATGAGAATAAAATGCTGAGGAGAGTGAGGGTTTTGATTTGGAAGATGGGTTGACTCTAAGAAGGTGGTCGAAATGGAGCCTGAGTAGGCCATTGATGATTGCTTTCGAGGGTTTCGACATAATGAGAGACAGATTAGAATTAGATTCACAAAACACACAAACTCGAATGCAATTCAATGAAACGCAAGAATTTTATGACAGTGAATGGGAGAAAGAACCAAGAAAAATTGTACCTTTGATTTGAAATGACCAGACATAGGAACAAAGAGACAAGTTCAGTGATTATTAATCATCGCAGGAAGTCGTTATTTTTGTGCTTAGAGATTCGTAGGAACTCATTTGTTCCTATGACGTTGGAAAAGAGACACAAGGCACCGATTTTTTTTTTTTTTTTTATTTGAGGGAGGAGAGTAAACTTTTCATTACCGGCCTAAACGGCCAATAATTCACGATCACGGTAATGAAAATTCAATGTGGGAATAGATTCGAATACAATACTTGAACATAAGATTAACAATAGTTAACTTAATTCTTAGCTTATTGACCTTTCAAATCATCATATTCATCACCTTACCATGCAATCCATAAACATCATAGTACATTAGAATGATGAAATTATTCTTTTCTTTGTGCAATACATTTCTTCTTTTTTTTTTAAAAAAAAAAAACTCCTTTTATGATTAATTTGCCTATCAGGTTTATAGTATGAATGAATTGTTCTGTCGCAATTCAAGTTATTTAATGTACAATGTTGTCGTAGAAGTAGATTTCTTGTAATTTAGAAGAAAACCAATCTAGCATTTAACCAGTAATATAGCAAATCTCTTAACAAGACTTGTCGAAGTAGACTTAACGAAAATAGATTCTCCTTATTTGAGAGCAGGCCTCTCCTTTAATAGAGCAAATTTTCAAAAGAAATGCACCATTTAGGCCACATTGAAACAGGTCTCTCTTTACCGAGCAAGTTTTTGAGTTTGACAGCAAGTCTCTCCTTCGATGGAGCAAGTTTCCAAGACTGCTATTCACAGAAACGTGGAACCTCGTTTGTTAAACATATAACCATTATCAAAATGTAGAACCCGTCACAAAGTCTCCAAGTTCACTGTTACACTTTCAGTGCAGTGCTTTCGTTTCACGTTATTGGCAATTATACTTCCAAAAGGTATGGTTAGTTTTACAAAAAAAAATTGAATTTTAACACACATTCCAAAAGGTATGGATAGTTTTACCAAAAAAAAATTGAATTTTAACACACACACACACAAACATCCAAAATATTCATTACATTGTTGAATTTGAGAGTATAGTAAATTTTCAACGTAACCACTCAGACACGGGGACTCTATTTCCCCTGATTAATTGATAAAGATTCATCCATTCCAGTAAAAATTTTCAAAATGCAATTTATTAAAACCACGATTATTCTCACTTAATAGATCAGCAGAGTTTTACCAAATCAGCTAAACATGAATGACTCTTGGTGATTAAGATAATAGCAACAAACCAAATTTGCCATGTTGCCCAATCAGCAAAGAGGAGAAAAGGTGAATAAAAATAAACCATACAAATCATATAGAAGAGTGCAAATTGCAAATTCACTAAGACAACTGCAAGGATCACATAGTTAAACCAAATAAACATGTCACTTCAACTTGAGAAATCCAGTTCAACTGAGAAAAGGTACGAAATGGAAAATAATAAACTAGACAGTAGTCACAGCTCTGCTATTTTGAGACAGTAAATATCTTAGGTTGTTGCTTCCAGGAAAGCTCTTCCAGGTTGGCGTTGAGCCAAAGGACCATGACATCCGAGAAGCTAAACAAAAACAAAACAAAACTTATAAGCAACAGGCTAGATCCATTGATTGCAATGCAACCCCAATCTATCATTAAGTTATCAGAAACTAGAATTATCTCTCAGCCAAGCAAATACCATCAGTCATAAACACTAAATCAAGAAAGGACACGAGAGGCTAAATTGAAGAGAACAAATTCCAGAAGTAGAACAGAACAATAATGCATCGACTGAGGCAAAAGCAGATTGCTTCGACACACAATATAGAGATTGACAACACTATTTTATAAAGAACTCAAGTAAAGCAAAATTGCAATGCAATAATGTTTTAACTCCAATAAAGTTTGATGTTACCTTGGCATTCACACCATCTGGGACAATCCTGTTCTCCGACTTCCACCTCAGATAATCAGCACGGCTGAACTTGGTAAATCCCCTAAAAACAAGCATAATTATGCAATAGTGAGAAAGTAAACCCAAACAAGATCTTAAGAGAGCATTCATATAGATATGGGTATTTTAAAAAAAAAAAGCACGATCAGCCTAGAATAAACAAATAGAAATTCAATCTAACACTCATATGTCCCTAAAGCTCCATTACACTACCTGAAGTTAATTTTTTAAACCCAAACCTAGAGACTACCAGCAACAGGCATCTAATTGATTGTGTTTTTTCTTTAAAAAAGAAAAAAGAAAAAAATTTAAATAAGGGTAGATTTTTTAAACTCACTACTAGAGACACCAGCACCAGGCAACTTAATCCATGTGATCTGCTAATCTTGTGACACGCCAATCCATATAATACAAGCAAATACGAGTTAACTTTAACATGAATGCAGTCATGGATAAAAACGCATACCATTTCCTGCTGACAATAATCTTTTGACGACCAGGAAACTTGAACTTAGCACGGCGAAGGGCCTCCTGAGCATGGTGGCTGTTACTGTCCTTGCAACGGACAGAAAGCAAGACCTGCCCGATAGCAACACGAGCACAGGTTCCTTGGGGCTTTCCAAAAGCACCCCTCATTCCAGTCTGGAGCCGATCAGCCCCAGCACACGAAAGCATCTTGTTAATGCGCAGAACATGGAAGGGGTGCACCCTCACTCGCAAATGGAAAGCATCCTTGCCAGCGTACTTGGCCATGTACTTGTTGCAAGCGATACGGGCAGCTTCCAAGGCCTCGCTCGACACGTTCTCCTTCTCCCAACTGACGAGGTGAACGCAGAAGGGGAACTCGTCGACGCCTTTCTTCTTCATCCCGACATCGTAGATTCTGATCTTGGGATCGGGGACACCGCGGCAAAAGCGGGACTTTGGGTAGGGTTTGTTCTTGATTTGGCGGTAACACCTTGCCGGTCCTAAAAGAAGTTAGGTCGTATTGAATTAATTAAATCCAAAACTTTCAATCTCAAGTCAACTGAAATTGCTTTGATCTAATAAAATCTAGCAACGCGATTATTGAAAATAAATTGAAATGAAACTTACTTCTTCCCATGGCGAGCGTTCGTGTTCGGTCTCAGCTATTCTCTCTTTCTGCTCGGCTCCGACGGTGGAGATTAAGAGCGTAGGAGCGGCTAATAAGATCCTTTATATAGTTGTTGGATAAAACCCTACGCTTCGACCAATTCTGTTATCACACGTGGCCATTGTTGTAAGCGTGTGGACTGTGGCGGTTTCGTGGGCTGGCTGTGATTTGAAAAACCCAATGGAGGAGTGGTCAAAGATTCCAGAAGCCCACATTTGATAGCCTACTATTAGTTATGACGGTGATGTACGACGTGTCGTTTGGTCTTTGAACGATTGAAAACATCTTCTACTTCTAATTCTCGAAAAGGCCAAGCATTCATAAACGGAAAAAAAAAAGATGAAATATTATTACCAGTAAAGAGAACTGTCGCTAACAAATAATTATATTTGAAATAAATTATAAAATCAGTGTCACTTCTCTTCACGAAAAATCTTTATATAAAAAACAGGAACAAGCATGAAGAATAGTATACTATTTTTACCAACTATGTATGTGTTTACGACTTACGAGCTATGAGACAGTCATGTCTATTTGTCAGTTTTCACACCTTTCATTTTCGATTTTTACTAAATTTTCTGTGTTACATTAGTTTGTTAAAAAAAAAAAAAGATGCAATCAATTTTCATTTAAACGAGGTACGAATTCCAACTAAATCATGTTTTTATGATCTAATCTTATACTATGCAAACATTTTAAGTGCTGATAAGTGGTTAATAAATGACAAAAATAAAGAAAAATATAAGTTACAAAATCTTTAAAAGTTTAAGAGAGCCAAAAAAAAAAAAAACCTAAGGTCTTACCAATTCTAATCTCTTAAGGTGCAAAACATTAAGAGTACGTTTATTTATTGGATTTAAAATCGAAATGAAAACATTAGGAAATAAGAATGAATTTTAGGTGAAAACCACATAAAATTGGGGATGAGAAATGAAAACTCCATTTTTATGGGAATGTGAGATTGGAAAAAAGAGAATGGAAATAAAAAAACAAATAAAGTAAGTAAGAAGTCATCAACCTATATACCAACGCATAAAGTATAGGCATGTATGAATGGATAGAATGACATGTCGTTATAAACAAAAATTAAACGTGGATGCATACAATTTATGCTTATCAATTATATGAATAGATAAGATGACATGTTGACTCTAGGTAATTATGAATGACAAATAGTTCGTGAGCAAAACAGTTAACAATGAGTACTTCAACGTATGCCTTCTACAATGTCGGTTTTATAAGTATATTAGGAAATAGAATCGCACTTTACGCGGTTTTAAAAAAAAATTAGTATCATCTTTTTTTTAACTTTGTACTTTATGAAATTAATAAAAAATATAAATTATTTTTTTTAAAGATGACGCAGTCTTATAAAACTAATATTATTTATGAAAGTTAATTCATTTTTGTTAACTTTAAAAATATATATTAATGTGTATAGTTAAGTGTACACAACTTTTCATTAATAACAAATATGTTCATACTAATCAATTCTCCATTCTTCTTGATATTAACAGACTCCCACATCCTACAAAACCTAACTCTTATCACCCAACTATCTTTATCATTGTACAACTCATGAAGAAAAACAAAAGAGTACTCCATGAAGCACACAACACTAAAAATTCAAATAAGTTAAAAAATAAAAATACAAGAACATTTATAAAGAGGATGTTGGGTAAATAACAAAAAAACTTAAACATAACAAATCTTAAATACTTAATGTTTATAGAGTTTGAAGAAACCAAAAGACACTAAATAAGAGGTTGCATAATTAAATATGGGATTATGACATTAAAATTAGGCCCTAGTGACATTGGTGAGGGAAGATGAATGAACCTTCCTTCCTATATATAATTAATTGATGTATTTTAAACCACTAAAGTTTAGTTGTTGGCTTAATAAAATAAATGAATGTTTCAAAACTTATAATTAATTATTATTAATGGTTACATATTGTTGAATTTAAATAAAAAGAGGAAGAGCCATGTAATCTTTTAAAATCTAATAATTATTTTCTATTTTTAATATTTTGTAATGTAATTATTTTTTAATCTCAACCAATATATTTAATAATAGAGAATATAAAAAGATGAGAAATAATGGTGCCACAAATTTTAACTACTTAATATTTATAGAGTTTGAAGAAGCCAAAAGGTACTAAACAAAAGATTGCATAATTAAATATGAAATTATGACATTAAAATTAGACCCTAATGACATTGTTGAGGGAAGATGAAGGAACCTTCCTTCCTATATTAATTAATTGATGTATTTAGACCACTAAAGTTTAATTGTTAGCATAATAAAATAACTGAATGTTTCTAGAATTATAATTAATTATTATTAATGATTACTTATTATTGAATTTAAATATAAAGAGGAAGAGACATGTAATCTTTTGTAATTTAATAATTATTTTTTATTTTTAATATTTTGTAATGTACTTATTTTTTTAATCTCAACCAATTTATTAGATAATAGAGACTACAAGAAGATGAGAAATGGTGATGCCACATCACCTCCTTTAGTCCCAACTTTATATATATATATATAGAAGATTAGACTATATATTTTATTTTAAGTTTATAACAAGAACGACACACTTGCATTAATAAAGAATAATGAATCATTTAAGACTCGCATGTCGATTAAAATTTAAGGTGCATTTACATCTTAAATTTAGAAATTGGAATAATTAATTGTATTCTATTGTTAAAAACATTAAGAAATGAAAATAAATTTTAGATGGAATCTAAGAATTTGGAAATGAGAAATGATAAAAATGAGAGAATAGAAATTTGGAAAAAATTAACACTTATACCCTTGAAGAAATTAAATATTTATTTTTGAAAATCCTATTTAAATATTAATTTAATATTGATAAAAATTAATATTATTACTATTACCATTATTATAATAAAAATAATAATTATTACTATAAGTATTATTTTTATAATAATAACTACATTTTTAAAAAAAATTATACTACCACACTCAATATTATAATAAATATGTATATAACTTAAAGACATTCTAATAACTAGCAACAATTTATTTTAATTACAAATAAAAATAAATACATCAATGAAAAAACAATTTATTTTCATTTTGATTTTTATAACTCAGATAAACAATTTATTCTTATATCAACTCATTTCAGTTCATGGTCAATTCTCATAGATCAAATAAACAATTTATTTTTTATTCCAATTTACTCCAATTTGGAGAAATCAAACGCACCACAAATTCAGATCCCCACCCGCACAAAAGATGAAGAAATTCATTAGGGCGAGAGAATTCCCAAAGCTACCATGTGATTCCTCTCCCACCATCTGGAATAAGACCAGCAAAAGATGGTTCTTCCCAAGAAGAAGCAAGGACTCCAGCCTAAATTCTTTTACCACAGGATGTTTCAGCTTTTTCGCTAATACAATTGAAACACATTCGATACTTTTAAAATTATTGAAAAACAGAAACAACAACATCCGTGCATTTAGCAATCCATGCATCAAATTTATTTCATCAAAAGAAAGAGAAAATATTGCTCAGAATTTTGACAATAGTTCTCAATCCATCAACAAAACCCACAAATCAAAACTACTGTAGTCTCAACTACATAGCAATTTCAATTATGTTTCACAACTTCAACAAGAGTTGTAGCTAATTCACAAGAACCTTAAGCTTCTGAAAAAATAGAGGCACATCAGCTTGCTTCAATACCTGTGTGCCAACTTCTCCTTCTCCTGGTAATTTTGGACATAACTGCACCAATTACAAACATCCAGCATATAAATAAACAGAGTAATTACATTAGCTGTGTAAGAATATCCGACAAGCCAAGAATGGCAGGCCTTATAGAGGGAAGAGAGGAAACAGAAAAT
Organism: Citrus sinensis; assembly: GCF_022201045.2. NCBI lineage: Eukaryota > Viridiplantae > Streptophyta > Magnoliopsida > Sapindales > Rutaceae > Citrus > Citrus sinensis. The sequence goes on from NC_068559.1 coordinate 2,408,224, forward strand.
GGGCAAAATTGTTTGATCTTCCAAGTGCAGTGCAGTACAGATTTTTGGCACATCATATATTTCTCAGAGTCAGAAAATAAATGGGTAATTGGCACAGATAATGCTAACCTTAGTCAACAGTTAATTTTAGAACAAACAGACAGTGCAATTCAAGCATCTCTGAGTCATACATCTTTAACACATCTTTCTTCTAATGCCTGGAATATGTGCATGATCGACACCGTATTACATGGCAACATAACAACAAGAAGTTGGACCAGATCCCCAAACTAGGGCAGCTTATACTGGGTGAGAAATTTAAAGACACAATAACTTGGATTATCTAAATTGAGTTTGAAGGCTTCAAAATCATAAACACAGTCACAGATTGAAGGCTTCAAAGTCATAAACACATTCACAAAATGTCAAATGTCAAGAATACACTAAGATGCTGAAACAGGTCTGCAATTTTTCAAATCTCTTTGAGCTTTTATAACAACCATGATGCTTAGGAAGACATGTTGCATTCAAATCTACAGGTTCACTCCAAAATGACGAAATTTTTGCTCTACATCACACGGTAAAACTCTAGTTCACGGTCTTTGTGCTTTTATTACTACCATGATTCTTAGGAGACCATTTCCCATCTAACCTCTAGATGTTCACTTAATTTTTCTCCCCCTCTTCATCACACACCAAAGGCCAATCACCAAGTTTGCAAATTTACAAATGGCTTTCCAGCTACCATGATCCTTATGCAACCTTCACACATATTCCATTTCTAGATTTTTCACTTCAACATGTTGAATCTATGCTCTCAATCCCTCAAATAATAAATCAAACAAAAAAACTACAAATTTTTACAGCGAGTCAGCCTAGAGAATGCGATAAATCAAACACTTTTTAACCTAATAATAAGTCATCAACTAGAAAAAATCGAATTTGCCAAACCCTATATTGAATTGCTAGGAGATATAGCAAATTCTATTGATTTAACATGGAGCCTGGATACATAAGATAAAATAAAAATAAAACTAAAACAGAGAGCTTACGCATAGGTGCCGACGAGAGGACCGAGCAAAAGGATAGTGCTGATCCAATTATCGGAGACCTTGTGATGGATCTTACCGGTCAGATCCTTCCAAAGCCCCGGCATAATCTTTTGTTGAAATGGCGACAGTGCGTACACCACCGCCTTCATTCTCACCGGCTGCTTTCCCATGTCTTTTGCTTTCTCTCTCTCTCTCTCTCTCTCTCTCTTGTTTCTTAATTTCTCGCAATTTCTCGCCCTCAGCAGTCAGCAGTCAGCTCCCAATTATAACCTAACCCGCGACCGGTTTTAGTTAAGCTTGGATATGGATACGCTTATCGCCTCACCCAAACACATTTCTCCAGAATTGTCTCCTTGCCACGTGAGGTAAAGCTGACGACGTGGCTAGTCCTGTGGAACTCTCCAGATGATTACGTGTCTCTTCTTCGAACCTTTGACTTAATTGCCCATATGTCCAACGAAGGATCAGCAAACAGCTGCCGGAACTTCGTGCACTTGAGCAGAGAATAAAAATGAAAATCTTTCATATTCCTTGTTTGGAAGACAACTATGCCTACCTGTAAATTAACATAAATTTTTATTTTTTTAAATATTTTGATGAAGAAAATTAGTTTTTTTTTTTAATTATAAAAAATAAATTTTTTTCCTTTTTTTTCTGGGTTTTGCAGGGTCATTGATGAGACCACTAAAGAAGCTGCGGTTGTTGATCCAGTGGAGCCAGAGAAGATCATTGAGGCTGCCAAACAACATGGTGTCAATCTCACCACCGTTCTCACTACTCATCATCACTGGTACTTGGCTTTTGTTTTGAAAAAAAAAAAAAGAATTGTTCAATTTTTATTTTTTATTTTTATTTTTTCAGTTTGGTTTGTGTATGATTAGGGACCATGCTGGAGGGAACGAAAAGATGAAGGAGATGGTGCCTGGGATTAAGGTGTATGGTGGCTCACTTGATAATGTAAAGGGGTGCACTCATCAAGTGGAAAATGGTGATAAGTTCTCAATTGGAGCTCATGTCAATGTACTGTCTCTTCACACACCTTGGTATGCTTATAATTACCTGTTCTCTTAAATATTTCTTCATTTTTAATTATTTATGACTGTGTTTTCAGTGTATGTTTGTGACTGGTTTCACTAAGTTTTGAAAGTAAGCACAACAACTGAAGTGTCTAATAAACACCCAATTTTATTTGGTAGCTAATGTTTACGAACTGCATATTCTTTTATGTTTGACAGCTAGTAATTCTAATTCACAGAGGCTCTGGATTAAAACTTAAAAAGCACAACTCCTCAAACCCAGACCAAACATGATTTTAGTTCGGTTCCCTTGCATCTATAGATTACTCTTTACTCTTCTTTAATTTCAGAACCTGCTTTTGTACTTAACAAACATCTTTTGCAAAGTCTGTGAACCTCCAACTTCCAATATGGTTTTAGACCATGAGTCTTTTAATCCACAGCTTGCTTTATTTTCTGTTTACCGAGGGTTTCTGACTTCTTTTTTGATTTGCTTACCACCAGCCATACCAAAGGTCACATAAGTTATTATGTGACTGGAAAAGAGGGAGAAGACCCAGCTGTTTTCACTGGAGACACACTGGTGAGTTTAGGAAGGATTTTATTGCTTCCTTTTGCATGAAGCTGTCCATCAAGAGATCTTTGGGCAAGTTAGAGAACATGTTTGCTAAAATGATGAGCAGCAAATTCAAAGCCTACAGTTAGATTCTCAAAATTCATGGATGTGTTAAGCCTTTTGCATTTTGGACCATCAAAAATCCCTGTTTATTGGAAATTTGTTGATCAGTCATTGGGCGGTTGTCCTTACGTTGTTTAAATTTTTTTTTTTTTTTAACTTGTATATCTGTTGCCTGACCATTTTTTAATATGCAGTTTGTTGCTGGTTGTGGAAAATTTTTTGAAGGCTCGGCAGAACAGATGTATCAATCCCTGTGCGTGACATTGGGCTCATTACCTCAGCCAACTCAAGTTTACTGTGGCCATGAGGTAAACTATTGAAACTAAAATGCTGAAATTACTTCTTAAGATAAGCTTGAAGTTTGGTCATAACTTAAAACTCCCTACTCTAGTAGATGAGTAATTATAAGCCTTCCATATGAAATCCTGCTTCTACAGATTTTGTGCAATTCTCTTAATGGACTATCATTACGTTAAAAACCTCCAAAAAAGATTTCAGAATTACTAAATCGGTTTTTCGACCATCTGGAGCTAGCATAGGTTACTGACTACAGCTGTCAGTGAAACTGCAAAATTTAGAGCAAGGTTGGTGTGTGAGAAATTTACACGCCAGCTTCAGGTAGTTTGCAATGGAGGTTGTGACTTGTGAGATAGTTAAGCATCTAAAACCCTTAATACTCTCAAGTGCTAGTTACTATTTTCTAGTTACTGGATTCTCCCTGTTGTGCACAAAATGTACCTGCTAAATACTTTACTCATAAGCTGCATCCCACGGGAATGTGATAATACAACAATGTGTAAGTATGAAGTTTAGAGTTGAATGGATTCCTTCCCTTGTAGTTGTTGAAACTTGTTATGTTCTACCTTAAGTCCAATTTTTACTATAAAGGAACTGGCATAAGTTTTGTTGTCCTTTCTTTTTTTTAAAGGTTAATGTAACATTTGATTTGTTGTTTCTCCAGTACACAGTGAAGAACCTACTATTTGCTCTTACTGTCGAACCAAGCAATGTGAAGCTACAGCAAAAATTGGCGTGGGCTCAGAACCAGCAGCAAGCTGGCTTGCCAACCATTCCCTCAACCATTGAGGAAGAGTTGGAGACGAACCCCTTCATGCGTGTTGATCTACCAGAGCTTCAGGTCACCTAATATCCACAAAAGAGTTACCTTTCAGTTGTGCAGAATAAAACAATTTAATGTTTGGACACAGATTATTCAGCCCACGTCAAAAGCTATCAATAATTCACGACACTGCATTTCCTTCAGAGTGCTTCATTTTGCAATATTTCTGATGTTGATATTTGCCTTGTTTACAGGAGTTGGTTGGTTTCAATGATCCCATTGAAGCTCTCCGGGAGATAAGGAAGCGAAAGGACAATTGGAGAGGCTGATTAAGGACCTGCATCAAGCCTTTACATTTTTTCCACCCCAGTTTGCTTTTGTTTATTTATTTGGGGTGGGAATGGTGCCATATATGGAACTTGGTTTGTTTTGTAAATGTCTGAAACTTACAGGCTACAGGGTTCCCAGTTGTTTGCTTCGACTTAAAACGGGCTCATGTTAGTGTTGTGTTCTTGATGTTGCTTGTCCTATGCTAATAATGATGAAATGTTGGAATTGTTTTAAGTTCCCTGATCTCAGTGTTTTATTAGAGTGAAAGATAAATTGTTTCTTTTTTGACTTAGGCTGCTGGCATCCCTCAACTGGGGTTCATGCTTCAGCCGGATGCATGGGTAGAATTCTCCCCAGTTCCTTTGCAACACAAAATCTCTAGTTTTATCCCCAACTATCCATCTTTCAATTGGTAACTCAAGATTTTTCAATGGATTCTCTCCAAAAAAAAAAAAAAAATTAAATTAAAAATCTGTATATAAAATAAATTGGGGTATATTAACAAAAATGGTCGCCGTGGTTCGCTACCCCTCAAAACATGACGTGCAATTACAGTTCAAGGGTTGCCGACTACACTGCTTTGACTTCATCCTTTTTCATTTGTGCGGTTGGTAACAGTACCAGATCTATGAAAATGTTACGAGCTTTGAAATGATTTTTTAAATCAAATTCCTATTAAAAAAAATGATTTTTTTATTTTTTATTTTTATCCAAACCATGACACTTCTTAATTCTAATTATTTGAATTGACTAGGCGTTATAATACCGGTAAATTGCCAGCAGGAGCAGGTCTGCGAAAAAATATATATAAAACTCAGAGAAAGCGATTACCAACTGGTACGTGATGCTGATACCAATACCAAATCACATATTAAAAGAAATAAAAAAGGACAGAAAATACACAAGATGCCAAGGATTGCTTTAATTTACTTGCCCACCCCGATGTTCTAAGAATTGACAGAACGACCCTCTTTCTTTGTTTTTTTCTTTTTTGGCTTATTTAGACACCTTGAACAACGAGTGGGATTTTATTTTGACTTCTTTGGGATGACAAGAGCTGTTTCATAAAAGAAATAATGGATGAGTCATATACAATGTTAACCATAATTATTCTTAGCAGAAGAATATATAGATATATTAATGAGACTATTGAAAATACATGTAAAGGAGTTGATTATTTTAATTGTTATGAGTACCTAAATATTTAAGAATTACTGTAATACATAATAATAGTTCCTTAACAATTAAGAAATGGGCACACAATATTTTAAAAATAAGCATACTTTTCTTTTACATACATATTCTTTTGTTAATATTTATTAATTATTTTAGGATATTGAATATATTTTTATATTTTATTCTTCTAAAGTCTAAACCATGCGATGCTGAGAATGGTTTATCAAAAGAATCACTAGAGAACTCGCAAGTGCAAAGTGACTACCCAAATTTAGGGCGGGTTTATATGTTCATTCTTGAAATAAATGAGGATCTGTGAACTAATTAAGTAAAAAAATAGGGGTTTACACGTTATTTCCTCGAGGACAAAATGGAAAATCAGAAGGAAACAGAAAATATCTCAGACACCACTTTTCCGGTACTTGCGGGGAAGGTTAGAATAATTTTTTTTTTTTTTAATAAATTTAACTTTGAAGCTGTAGATAGAGAGACGCGTTCTCGCATCACTTTCGTCCAATTTGCAGCGTAAGAATAAAGAAAAAGCCTTTTGAAGATCAAGCCAATCATATTGGATCATCGTCATCTCCACATCTGATTCATTCTTCAGCTTAATCTTTTTTGTCAAAATCGACTAAATACCCTCCAAAGTCTCAATCTTTTTCAAACAATCCCCCAGGTCCCAGGTCCAAGGTCACTGTGTCTGCATCATCGCGTCCCCTCGTTAAAAATGGAAACTTCAGTTCCCGGTCATTCTTCTTCACCGCTGCCGGATGATGATCGTACTAGTACTAGTGCTAGTGCAAGTGATAATTCAAGAAGCTATGAGGTTCAGTTACCAGCTGCGCTCAACTTGTTCCGGTCACCACTCTCTCTTTTATTGGAATATTCTCGTGTCATGTCTACAAGCCAAGAATCTGAGCAGGATCGTTTGACGGTCAATGCTGATTCTGAAGCTCGGGGTCAAACCCAGCTGCCCAATTCTGCTCTGAGTACAGGGGAGGTCTCTATTCAGATAATTAGGCAAGAAAATGGTGAAGCCACGGGGGCAGGAGAAGATAATGAGGGAAATGCAATTGGGGAAGGTGAAACGGTGCCGTTGGCGGCTTCAGAAGGTAGCACCAGTAGGGAAGGTTCTTATCAGAGCTATGATATTCACCAGTTTGCTCGGTGGGTGGAACAAGTTCTTCCTTTTTCCTTGCTGTTGTTGGTCGTTTTTGTTCGTCAGCATTTGCAAGGTACTTGTTCCTGATTCTGATTGTTCAAATCCTGAATGTTGTACATATTATTATTGTAATTTCCATTTTCAATAGCTAATGTGTTTTGACTTTTGAATTTGGGATGGGAAAGCAATCGGATTTGGGTTAGTCAGTGGATGAAGGTTTTGTTAGTGAATGGAAACTTATTAAGTTGCCTTTACAACATATTTCCATGTGCTTCGTGTTCTTGTTTAGGCTGTTAGTTTGGGTTGTATGATGGAGAAAATTTTGAAAAACTCACTCAAGGTTCGGCGAGATTAAGGGTCAGATTGGTATTGTTGTGGCTTTTAAAATGATCGCTGGTGGTTGTGCTGAAAAAATAATCGAATTTGTTTTCAAAAGTATTGTGGGTATTAAAAGCAATTTATATGCATTTGGTAATTTTCAATGTCGAAATGCGTCTATTTGGTCTCAAAATGTTACATAATAGCAAGATTGTGGTCTAATCTAAGATGTTGCGGATGTTAATTTACTGTAGACCTTGATTGGACAACTTGAAAGTGACCGGTTGGTCCAAGAAGCTGCAATTAGAGAGAATGCATTCAAGTTAGGTTCCTCACAGGGAAATGTGTTTCCTTTCTGTATCCTTCTGTTTGTACTGATAAAGTATTTGTCTATTATGTCAAGAAGAAAAGGAAAGAGAGAAATTAAGAACCGTGAAGATATGATCCTATGATTTACCCTAATGCTAGAGCAGCTATATTAATTCTTCATCACATGAAACAACCTACAACCTGTTAGGGAAGTTTGATTGGTATTTTGGAAACTTTAAGTAAGCTTTTATTGCATTATCTCTGATCATGTATAGCTTCTGTGTCTAGTTCTTTAATTATTCAACTCTTTGAAGAAACTTTTCTTAGTAACAATTTCTTTGTTGCAGGTTTCTTTGTTACTGTTTGGATTACAGCTGTAATTTTTAAGTCGAATGATATTCTTCGAAAGCAGACTGCTTTAAAGGTGGTTTGACGTGTCTTCCAACTTTTAAAGTTCCTTGAATTCAAACTCACTCTCCAACCCACTTATTTTCTTTTCCCAAGCAACGACCTAATTTCTTGTTGCTTTTTGCAGGGAGAGAGGAAAAACTATATTCTCTTTATGATCTTTATAGGTTTTATGTTTCAGGTGATTGGTATCTACTGGTGGTTTCGGAGTGATGATATTTTATATCCATTGCTCATGATTCCTCCAAGTACAATACCACCTTTCTGGCATGCCGTATTCATCATCTTAGTGAATGGTATGTATTTGATTAGTCATTACTGTGCTTGTTTTGTAATTAGTACAATAGAGATTTTGGATTGCTTCTAACCTGGATTTGAACTCTCGCATCTGTGCTGATGATGAAGATTCCTGTAATAATTAAGTTTTTTTGGTTTAAGTTCCCAGTTATTTAGTCATTTTGTGAAGTTATCACATGGTTTCTTTTTGTTGATTTCAGTTATTGTGTGGTCATGACTTTGTTTCATTTCACTTCTCCAGAAAAATCATTAATGTGGATGTGCAATCTGTAGCTTTATAAAAGATTTTGCTTTCCTTTCTCAATTGATTTGTCCAATTGCCCTTTCTCACTACTTTCACAGCATATATGCCTTAAATTTATGGCTTAGTGATATTTTGAATGTGCTGACATGTTGAGCATTTGCTTCAATTTTTATCATATTCAGATACAATGGTAAGGCAGGCTGCTATGGCTATGAAGTGTCTACTGCTAATATATTACAAGAATGGAAGAGGCCACAATTTCCGTCGGCAGGTACAATGATTCCCTGGATCACTAAATTGTTTCCAAATAAAATGTGGAACTGCAAATATCGCTTTCATTCTCTCAGAATTCTCTGACTGTTTGCATCTGGTTTTGAAGGGTCAAATACTAACTCTAGTAGAGTATGCACTGCTGTTATACCGTGCCTTGTTGCCAACACCTGTCTGGTACAGATTTTTCTTGAACAAAGATTATGGAAGCCTCTTTTCATCTCTGACAACAGGGCTGTATTTAACTTTCAAGCTCACGACTGTTGTTGATAAGGTACAGTTCCATCAGGGTCTTTAATTTTCTGCAGGTTGCACTTTGTTTCCTTTGAATAGGAAGAAATGCTTATAGTGTTGTTTAAAATGGTTTGGTTTGTTATCTTTGGCAAATTGGAGCTACGCTTCAGGTTCAGAGTCTCTTTGCTGCCATAAGGGCATTATCACGGAAAGAAGTACACTATGGATCGTATGCCACTACAGAACAGGTATAATGGAGTCATTTTGTTTTATTTTTAAAAAGCATTGTGATTGATCTTTTCATTTGGTTTCTCTGCCTTATGGCCGAATGTAAGGACCTGTTGATGTTACTTTATGTTAAGAAGCTTTCTTGGTTTCCATAAATCCAGCTGTGCATATAATGTGAACTCCTGTATTTCTATTAGCGAGTTCTCCAATATATGCATTCTGAGTCCTAGATAATCTTTGTGCAGGTAAATGCAGCAGGGGATCTCTGTGCTATTTGCCAGGAAAAGATGCACGCTCCTATCCTGTTGCAATGTAAACACTTATTCTGTGAGGACTGTGTTTCTGAATGGTGAGTTTATGGTCTCATTTTCCTCATTTAACCTTTAGACTGTTATATTGTTAAATGTATAGTCCAAGATGCTTAAGAAGGAGTTAATAACTTGTTGCTTCCGGAGCTAATATTCTGGACTGCATAATGTTGATTTTCTTCAACCTCAATAAATGGATTTCAAGTTAGTCGGGCACAAAATGTTTCTATAAATTATGATAGGCAAGCAGATATCAACTGTATAGACTGTATTGCAAGGCTTCCTTCTTTGACTTGACCAATTCAATGTCTGCATTTCAGGTTGGAGAGAGAAAGGACTTGCCCACTGTGCAGAGCTTTGGTTAAGCCTGCTGATCTGCGATCATTTGGGGATGGATCAACAAGCTTGCTCTTCCAGTTGTTCTAAAACCATGTTTTTGCTTCATTGTATATCTTTACACATGCAAATAGCTGATGCATATCATTTAAAACGTAATTCGTGGATTGGCTAGAGAGGTGGAAAAGAAAAATATTACCAGAATCAAGATCAGATTGGTAATGAGTTCATTCGTTACATATGTGAAGTTCGAGGATTGTTAAACAAAGGAGAGAGAATTCTAACCCCTATTCCATTCATACATTTAACTTTCTGATAAAAGAGGAAGCTTGTAGCTGTTTGCAACTTATTTTATGTTCATCTTTCGTTCACACACTTAATTCAGAATGGGAATTGGGAAATCAACTGGAGATTATCTACATTACAGCCGTGGTCAGTTATAAATCAGGTTGGACTTAGTTTTATCTCTTGCATTCTCTCCTGAAAACTCCAAATTTTTTATAATGATGCCACCAAGTATTTAAAATTTTCAATGGGAGTAGACCCTCTGTACCTGACGGCGGTGGACGCATGCACTATTCATCTTTTCTTCTAAATTTCTAATGGACTCCTTAAAAGTGCAGCGATCTGAATGAGGCCAGAATCTGCCTAGTTCATATGGGTTCATGACACCAAACTTATGACTCCAAAAATGATCCTAGCACCTCTGAGAACTGGATCACGCTGGCCAATTTTGATTACGTAGATGCCGTAGTGCCCATTTATCATCAGATTAATTAATAATAATCAGAATAAAATGGCAATTGTACTACATTGCCTGGACGGCCCTATCATTTCAAGCTCGCTAGTAAGATTGAGAACATTTACTGACACACTGACCATTAAGTGCGACCTTTTGCACAGTGCTTGAGTCTTAACAGGAAGTTTTGGGCCCACGGCTGTGTGGTGAAACTCAAAAACTCGTCAACATCACATGATGGGATTTGTATACAGCATTGACCCTTCGATATTTGCATCATTATTGTTATCTCGGAGTATCTTTTCATGTTTCTTCTTTGCCAACATTGATAGTGGGATGATTCACATTCACCACAAAAATAACAAGACAAAAGGACAAACTATTTTATACTTGACCAAAGCTACAACTCACAACATATGACCACAGCACACTCAGGCCTCATCCCCTCCATTTGGGTTTTTTTCTGGTCAGGGATACTCGCAACCTCAACATATCTACCTCTTTTTGTTGTACAATTGTTGTATTCCTTGGCCATCAGATCATTTTTATGCACTCTAGATAAAAATGCTTATTACAGTATAGTTTAGGGGTCTGGAGATGGTTTTAATAATGTTCAGAGATCTAGAAAACAGTAAGATCATAAATTTACTACCATTAATATGTGGGGAGAAATCTATCTTCATTTCATCTCAAGATGAAATGATTTTATGTATGAATTGAGATTCTAAACAGAAACACTTATATAATCTAAAATCTATTGAGACTCTAGATAGATATTATATCCACTATTGTAAATTTAGAGATTTCAATAGAGTATAGGAAATTGTATAAATATTCGTGCATTATACAAATATGCCTATCATTAACCTAAGATAAAAGATTTCAATTCAAATGTATATCTTGAGATGATACCTAGCCAAACTCTCCCACCTAATAATATCTTCCGTCTGAATTGGCCATGAGGGTGCCTTGGTCCAAAAAGAGGGGTAGTGGCTAGCTTTCGATTTACAGAATACGTAAAATAATGTTAATGCTAGTAGTATTTCATTTTTCACTGTCTCCAACTTCCACTTATACTACACCATTCAAGTCATTTCATAAAGTCATACTAGAGTCAAGCTCAATAGAGTCAGCACACATCCTTCACTTTCATGGAGGATACATGTTTGTTGAGTTATTATATTTTAGCCTAAGAGTTTATTTAGTCCTTACATTTTGAAAAATATCTCAAAAAATCTTTATTATTAAATATATTACACTCATGCCCTTTCTTTTTCTTTACTTTTACAATAATATTCTTGGAACAATATTCTTGAGAATATTAATTAGTTTATCTATAAAAAAATGTTATTTAATTAACAATTTAGCCTTAAAACTAAAAATAAATTTAATTTCTTTATTTTTCTTTTAGAATTAATTTAGTAAATTATTATTTTTCACAAATAATTATTAGTAAGATTATAATTGCAACAGTATTAAACATTGCTATAAGTCATCCAATATTATTTATTTTAAATAATTAGAAGATTATTGTAAGGGTGTGAAAAGTATCAATTCATTCATACTAGTTATTAATTAACTTTTTTCATAAAATAATTGATTAATGTCTTTTCTAAAAGATTAAAAAAAAAAGAATGGTAAGAGTATCACATATTAAATAACAAAGGTGTCTTGAAATATTTTTTAAAATATAAAAACTAAACAAGTATTTAACCTAAAATATAGCAACTATTCAAGCAAATACTCCTGTCACGAATTACATTTGGGCTTCACACAAGAGTCTATCCATCGAAAGGCACCTAAATCTCAGCGACTAGTTAGCAATGCGTGGTTTGGTTTGCAACTAGCGTTAGGATTGCCTGCTGACCTTAACATGACAAACAAAACTCCTTTCAAGTTGTGTCCAGATCATATGTGATATGTCCAGGATCCAATTGCATGATTTTCACGAGTTGATACTTTGCAGATTAAAGCTCATCCTCTCCCTGTAGCATTATAGCTACAGACAACTGGATGAGTGATGATACCAAATGAGACTCAAGTGTGTGTGTGTGTGCACCACCTAAGTAGATAATAAGCTAACGTGTGGTCACCACAAAAGCACTTATCTCTATGAATTACCTGCACGATGCAGCTGAGCAGCGAGGAGTCAATAGGTAAAAGCACTTATTACCCTTTGAAATTCTCTGGCATTCTAAGAGCTTTATAGATATACGGGCTATCTTAAAAGAAGCTGCGTGCTGCTGCCACCGCTACTGCTGCTTATATATATGTGTGTACCTGCTTAACTGTTTTCCACCCACTTAAGTACTCCTTGGCTCGTTGTATCATCATTCATTCATAATTCATAGCGATGAGGAATAATGTATGCAAGTACATCCATTTTTTTTCATGAATTTTTCTACATTAGGTTCAATTCTAGGCTCTCATGGTTCCTAAAAACTTGACAAATTATTGATGATTGCATTTTATGTTCACCTTGTGCGTGTGGTTTTGCTAAAGACTCGTTAACCCTTCGAAATTGAGTATTCTATGTCAACAGAGTAATGTCTTAATCAATAGAAATAGCAAGTGGTTACCGGAAGCCTCGTCCTTGAGTACTTGTTCCGAAATTAATTAGCATGAAAATGTTCTAACATGTTGGTGCATCAGCTTCATCCATAAACAGTTTAGAGATTGGGACACGTATGACCTAACAATGTACACTAAACTTTAGACGTTACTTTTAACCTTACGAATCAAATTGCAAAAAACTTTAAGCAACAAGGAAAACGACAGCGGGTTAAGTATATTGAAAAAGAGAAAAAGTGAAATTTCTCGAATTTTCAAGAGGGTTGTCGAATCTACAACGTAAGGATCTCAGTGGAAAAATAGAATTTTGTAAAGGAAAAATTCAAGTTCAGAAGAGGGTTGTCAAATCCAAGAGAAGAGTCATTTTATGTTCATATAGCATCGTAATTTCTTCTCTTTTTACCGTATGCGTGTGAATATTATCATAATTAGATAAATATATGATGGCTAAGCTCCTATGAGACTTAACAAAAACAATTGTCCATGCATGTTCAAAAAACTTTAAAAGACGTGTTTTATCTTGTTCCATTGAAATTAAAAACTTGCCCTTATTGGATTGATTATTTCGCTAATTTAATTTTAAATCTAAAAAAATCTCGTCGATTTATAACTTTTAGCCCAATTGTTGAATTTAAATCAAGCACAAATACCTAATCTAACGGAATCCATTAAACTCATTATTAACCCAAAAAAAAAAAAAAAAAAAACTAAAACCATATTTTAATTTTTCACCATTTGGGAATTTTGTTGCCTTTCTCCTAAAGGCTGAAGTCTTGGTTTCTAGCTAAAACTCAGATACGACAGATGAAATCATCGTTTATTTCTATACATTTTATTTTTTCTGGAGAATTTGATTTTTTTAGCTATGCCACTGTAAGTATGCACGTTACAAATAGTTTTTTTTAAAAAAAATTGTACTCATGGAACACCCAAAACTTTTCCCAAATGCACAGAACAATAATTCTCGAAGGAAATGGAAATTTATTGACTAAAAGAATGATTAAGTAACACATATATGCTTGCCCTGTTTATTTGGTTATTTATAGTAATGGAAAGATCACATTTTAAAGTTAACTCAGACATGAAAAGAAAATTTTACTCTATTCAGGAAAAAGACTAAAAATACATGCCAAATATGACTTTAATTGAATTGACAAAAATAAAAAATCTTGGTGCGACAACTTAAGTTACTAAACCCTAATTTGTCCTACATCAGAATCACCTGAAATATATTAGTATCATCAAGTACAACGTCAGAAAATTATGAGATCGACCTTTGGTTCAAGAAAACACCTGATATATATTTATTAAATCAACAGCATCAAGAAAAGCAATTAAGTTTCTTAAGAACTTGCTTTATAATATAATCTGATTGAGTTAATTACTTTAAGTTCCATAATGAACTAGTTTATTTTATGTGATAATGTGAATGAAAAGTAAATTGCGTATCAATCTGTCATTTGCATCTAAATCTATTAATAGTGACCCACATACATTTAAGATTAAAAATTACAAGTGCCAAATCAATTTAAAATCTAATGATGCGATCACATAATTAAAACTAGGAATTTGTTAACTATATATATATATATAAAGAATCAATGCTAATAATTTGACAACAACAAAGTACAATATGCTTAGATTAATGACAATATTTCAAACAGAAAGGGAATCAGATTTATCTCAAATGTCATTATTGTACTTCTTTATTTTCTATTTAATAACTAAAAGTATAAGAAGAAAATATTATCCCCAATTTGGTCATCATCTAGCAACATTTGAAAATTGAATATGGAAGTGTATATAAGCAGTGTTTGTGAAGTGTGAATCCATCATTCATGTCATGTTTATCAATTTATGGCAAAGGACTAGGCATTAATTATAGTGCAGTCTATTGCACAGTGGATTCAGTCATTCAATTTTCACAGCCACTCACAGTCACAGACTCACAGTGGTGCTATCTTGGAAGTGGAAGTGTTTTCATATTTTCATGTGGCCACTGGCCAGAGTCAACTAGTTGGAATGCCTATATCTATTTATTTTTGCTGATTATTTATTATGAAAGTGAAATTAGTAACTCCTGCTCATTTATTCATTTACTTTTATTATGAATTTGCTTCAACTCATTTTCATCTGGCTACAAATACAATACCCCCCCAAAGACAGAAAAGCAAAAGCTTGGGCTTGTGCTTCTGCTTCTGCTTCTTCTCTCTCTTCCATTGGATTTGTTAAGATCTCTTAGCTAGAGTCGCTTTCTTGTCTCTAACTCTCATGAAAGAAAATGACCCATCATCTTCTTTTGCAGCTACCTTCCCATATGAATTATGAAATCAAACTTCTTTATCTCCACCTTCCTTATTTTTTGCAACTTATTCTCTTTTCTTCTTTATTACAATTTCTTTTGTGTATTTATTTTCTACAAACATTACCTGAGCTTTCTCTTAAACTTTTCTCACACTTGGCCCTCTTTGTTTTGCTCAGTGAAGTGTGAGTTAATATAGTTAATAACATCACAGAAAGTTAGGGTTTCAAACTTCACGATCATTACTTGAGATTTAGGGTTTCAGTGTATGGAGAAAGCAAGGATGCCCAGTTAAGTTGAATCATGTTTACTTTCTTTAATTTGTTTTGTGTATCTTTCCAACTACTTTCTTGTATCATTGATAATTAATTAAATCTTAATATGCTCTTTAATTTTATTTTCATATTTAATTATGTTTTCTGGAGGGAACTTAGCATATCATGTTCTTAGATGTATGCTTGACATTCTTCCTCAGAACATAACTTTTTGTTTGGATTCCAAGAATGAGAGAACAAGGATTAAGATTTAGGTGTCTGATTTTATGTAAATTAAATGTTTTTTTTCCTTTCTGAGGATGTTTTGATTGCAAGTATTATCAATGTTTCTTCGTTTCAGAAGATCAAGCAGAAAGAAAATCCCTGAAGCAATATTTGCTATTAAATTGTTAGTTTGTTGAGTGATTGCCTCTTTTTTTTTTTTTTTTCCTATCATAATATTACATCACAGTTTGGGTCCCTACCTTGTTATTTTCATACTGGGTTAATTATCATGTCTTGTACATAGTAATTGCCAATTTCAAGGCACATATAGCTAACATGTATAGATTAAGCAGAAACTGTTTCTTGTGTATGATTGAAGCTGCAGTCAGATTAACTCATTAGCTTTAGCTTGATCTCTTGATAGTACCTTTCTAATCCTGACTCCAATTTGGGCATTTTCAGCTACATTGAAATCTCTCCTAGCTAGCCTTGATTTTGTTGGCACAAAATTAGCCCTTGATATTGAAAGTTTCTTTTGCACACGCACACACACACACACACACACATATTGTTAGGAATTAATTGTAATAAGCTAAGCTGATTAATTAAGCTAGTAGTTGGATGATATACATGTGTGTGTGTGTGTGTGTGTGATGAAGAAATGGTGTGAGGGAGCTTCCTTCAGCCCACTCATGGATGGGAAAAAGGGGACGAACTAGCTGCCGACTCATTCATTCAAGCACTCAGTAGACGTGCTTTTTTTGTCGCTACTGTGATTGTGTGAATGATGCGGGAGATAATTTCCCTCCTCTCTTTTTCTGTGCTTGGACTGAAGGGAGCTCCTTCGTTCTATTCCTTTCATTCATTAATTTAATTCTTACATATTTATATGCAATTAATTTCTCTACTTTATTGTGATAATTAGCATTGCTCTCAAAGTTATTCCTGTTTCATCTTTGCCTAGGAGATGCACTTTCAACTCTAACTAAGTGACGTCTTGGTCTAAAAGCCTAAACTGACTGGAAAAACCAAAATAAGGAGCATGTTCAGGTTACTTTCACTCATCAATCAATATTTGAGATGATGAATGGTTATTGGTTATTATTAAAGAATAAGGAGCATTGAGTCTAGCCTGGAATCGAGACTCAGAGACTCTCAGTGGAGCTAGGATGATTGATCCATTGAATGAAGGAAGGAGAGAAGAGTTTATCTTTTCCTTCGCCAAAAAGCCAGAAACCACAGTCGATTTTGCGGTGGGCTTCTCCACCAACCAATCAAATTAATAACCTTTGCTTTTGAGTTTTGTCCGCTACGCAAACACAAACTTTCCTTTTGGTGGTTGTGATGAGCTCGATCCCTCTGCCACACTAGCTACTTGCACGGTGCAATGCAATCAGATGAGGCAACTTTTACTGTTCATCCCAATTTTACATTTTAGTCCAAAGCTTACTGATCATGTTGTTGTATACTTGATTTGCAGCAGTTTCAAATACATTGCTTTGCTTTTGCTTTTGCTTTTATATATGTACAACATATAACTAGACAGTAATTTTTCTTGGGAGTAAAATAAACTAAAATCTAGGGTTTATGACTGGTGATTTGAAAAGTTGGTGAAAGCATATACTTTAATAACTAGTTATGTGAGTAACCAAGTACAGAAGAAAGCATAAAATAGACCCATTTTGGAATTAAAAACCTCTAAATAATTAAAACTCTTTAATCTTTTCATTATTCAAGTGACAAAGTACAGTCGGATCCACTTCGCTTTTGGTCTACTCGCCATATTTTATTCAATTTTCGAGTACTTTGCTCAACTTGAATACTGCTTCGGTACTTGTTGCCCAACTTTGTGTTTTGTGATTGGGGCGTGTGTGTTATACGTTGTGTTGTGTAATAATTTGCCAAATATGGATGAGCATACCGGTTTTAGAAATTAGTCTTTGAGTCAAGAAGCCCTTCCATCTCCATCTTCATCTTCATCTATAGCCCTATGCCCTAGCGTCTGTTTCTGCCAATTCTATATGTTTTTTCCCCCCCTTTTTTTCTTTATTTAATTGGGTTTCGACGTTTGGTTTGGTCCACCATAAAATCAGGAATCAAATCGTTCAGAATAATGAATTAAAATTGAAAAAAAGAAAAAGAAAAAGAAGAAGAAGAAGAGAGATTTGCATCAGCTGCCAAAACTATGCAAGTTGTGAGACATGATTGTCGGCAATATTTAATTCTTATTCTCGAGAAGAACCAAACATGAAACTATTAAAAAACAAACAATGATGTTTGATCTAACGCTTGTTATTTGTGTGTGTGGGTAATGTAATTGTCTACGACTCACTTTATTTACGTATAATTTCATTGAAAATGGGGTCACCAAAAAATGGATGATATCATCATGAGAACTATTGCTATTTCATGCGAGGGGGAAAGTTGTGCTTGCTTCTCTCTTTGATCACAAGTGTGTGCTCGCTTCCTTGTTCGCTATTACGAAAATTTTTCTTTTTTTAAATTTTAACTCGGGAGTAAATAATAAACAGTAACGTACATTTAGATTAGTTCATCCGTTTCTGATCATAAACAGTTGGATAACTATTGGAATCTATGATAAATCCAAAGAAATAATAATGCATGATTTGATTTTCTCATATGCTATTATTATTAAAAGATGGACGGTAAAAAGAGAGTCATAATCACAAATATCTTTAAATATACATTCCATTCTCGGGCACATAATAAATTTGAGCTCTAAGAGAGGTAAACCTTATTATCATTAGGGAAATTATCATTTATATACTCTTAGTTTATTCCGTTATTAAAAATACTACAACACTTTGAGGGTGTATCAATCGTCCACCCTTAGTTGACAAAATGTATCAGCCGACCATCAAATCGTTAGTTGCCGTTTGAAAGTTAACGAAATTACAGTGAATTGACGATTTTACCCTTAAAAATTATCACTTGTATACCCTTAAATTCTTTTTTTTATCACTTGTATACCCTTAAATTATCACTTGTATCATATGAAAAGACCAAATTATCCTTTTGACGTCATCATACTTAAACGGCAATTAACAATTTAGTGGTCAGCTGATACATTTTGTCAACTTAGAATAGACGATTGATACACCCTCAAAATGTTGTAGTATTTTTGATAATGGAATAAACTAAGAGTATATAAATAATAATTTCGCTTATTATTATTATTATTATTGAGGGAGTACATCTTAATTCTTTTAAATTACCTCTGGTATCATAATAGAGCCTACAAAGTTAAAAGAGTTGCAAATTTTCTAAATACATTGTACCCAACATGCATGGTACGTACGTGACGACAAAGAGCAATTATATTTGGCGACATAATTTTCTCTGTATCCAAGAAGCATCATTGTGGTCATACAAAATTAAAGTTTCTATCTCTGTTTTGGCCAAATATCATTTTCCTGTCAGGTGAACAAAAAAAATCAACAAAATCTGATAAGCGAATTGTGCCAAATTCTGGGGGCACGGTACCCTTCGATTCCCATCGCCAGAGTCCAAGAGAAAACCCAACAAAATTGTAAAAGCATAAAATGAACGGTCTTCAAATTTTTGTTTGGGTCCAGCCCAGTTCTACTTCTACTTCTACTCGTACGTATTAGCGTTGTTAGTGTATGTGACAATCATTAACCCACTCGATGCAGCTTAAGTTTTGAGCGGCAGACACGAGTCGTACGTCACAAGAAAATGAAAGATCGCCACGTGTACCAATTGATTTGTTGGGGAGGGAACAGAATAAATCCACGAATAATTCAAAAAAAGAAAAAAAAAAAATTTGGGCTGTTTTGTTTCCTTTACGTCTCTCTCTCTCTCTCTCTCTCTCTCTCTTTCAGATCTCTCACAAAGCGAAAGAGAAAATTTGATCTGATGATCATTAATTTGATTTCTCATATCACAGCATCAAGGTTAGTGTCTCTATTCGATTTCTGCTTTCTGTACTCTTCGATTAAATCACTTTATTTGTTTGGAATTATATAATATAGTAAGGAATCAGGAGGCCCGACTGATATTTTCACGATCGCAAATTTCCCGTTTCTGATCATTGATCACTGGCTGCTGCCTGCTGGTGATTAGATGCATTAACTCTACATGCTATGAGAGATACAGAAGTTTGCAGAATCTGTGGGAATTAGCGTATTTGTATGACATTTCATAATATTGTGTGAATACAGGGGGTGCCACTGAAATTATTCACAATCGAGAAGATTTTCATATTTGATTGCTGCTGCTGCTGCTGCTGCTGCTGACCCTTTCTTCGTCCCACATGACTTCAACTGTTTCGACATCTCGAGAAATTCTTCCACCGGGCCCCTTTGGATCCCCCAATGCTGGGGCTTCGGCTTCGGCTTTGGCTTCATTTGGCCACCCGCAAACGGGGTTCAGTGATGTTGACGAAATTGAGTTGATCTCTGTGTCTTGGAACCAGGACTATGGTTGTTTTGCCGCTGGAACTAGTTGTGGGTTTCGAATTTATAATTGTGAGCCGTTTAAGGAAACTTTTAGACGTGATTTGAAAAGTGGTGGGTTTAGGATTGTTGAGATGTTGTTTCGTTGTAATATATTGGCACTCGTTGGTGCTGGGGATAATTCTCAGTATCCTCCTACTAAAGTTATTATTTGGGATGATCATCAGAGCAGGTGCATTGGTGAGTTTGCGTTTAGGTCTGATGTTCGCTCTGTGAAATTGAGTAGGGAACGAATTGTGGTTGTTCTTGAGCATAAGATATATGTTTATAGTTTTGTTGATCTCAAGTTGCTTCATCAGATTGAGACTCTCGCGAATCTGAGGGGGCTTTGTTGTCTTTCTCATAATTCGAGTACTTCTGTGTTGGCTTGCCCGGGTCTCCAACGTGGACAGGTTCGCATTGAGCACTTTGGGCTCAATATGATAAAGCTAATAAATGCTCATGATTCTCATATTGCGTGCTTTACCCTCACATTGGATGGCCTGCTTCTTGCTACTGCTAGTACCAGGGGCACTTTGATAAGAATTTTCAACACGGTGGATGGTACTCGCTTGCAAGAGGTAGCTTAACGGATCATCAATTATTGCTAATATTGCTATCATTTAAAGCGCATGCTGTTTTATCTCATACAACATTTTCAAAATTACTCATTTTACAAATACGAATACCCATTGGTTAAATGATAAAGCATATTAATAAGCTTAGCGTAGGTCTCTATTGATATTCAGTTAGATTTATTTTGCCAGGGGTAACTTCTTTGACAATGTACTATAAATATAGTATGAAAAGTAACAATTAAGTTCCATTGTCCATGATATCTAAATTGTTTGTGGAGTTTTTGTAACGTTTTGAACCCATAAATCATCTACAAACGTACATTGAATGTAATTGCTTCCATGTAGGTTCGAAGAGGTGTTGACAGAGCAGAGATTTACAGTATTGCTCTGTCTCCAAACGTCCAATGGTTGGCTGTGGCAAGTGACAAAGGCACTGTTCATATATTCAGTCTCAGGGTTAGAGTGGTTGGCGAGGACTCCTCATCCTCTCTTTCTACTCCTTCTCAGAGTACAGAACTTCTTAACCATTCTTCTTCTTTTGACACTCTTATTTCTCCAAGCACTGGGGCCAACCCTGGTTCATCATTGTCTTTTATGAGAGGTAAGAAAGATTTGTTCATTATAGAAACATTGTGGTAGCAGTAATCAGCATAGATAATTATCGTTAAGGTCTGAAGTTGGATAGAGTTCATTAGCTGTTGAGATTGTTGAATAACTAAATTCTAGTGTTTGTTTCCTGAACTTTTCATTCTTCTGATATCTTCTGCCAGGAGTTCTACCAAAATATTTTAGCTCAGAGTGGTCATTTGCTCAGTTCCACGTACCAGAAGTCACCCATTTCATTGCAGCATTTGGTTCTCAGAATACTGTCGTCATTGTTAGCATGGATGGAAGGTATGCGATTCTCCTCTATTCTTTGAACAGCTTCTGCTGCTTAGTTGCTGTGATGTGCACAAAGTTTTGAATGTTTCGGCATCCATCTCATACATCCTTTTCTCCATTTTCAGCTTCTATAGGTGCAGCTTTGATCCAGTACATGGAGGAGAGATGTTGCAGCAAGAATATGTCCGCTTTCTGAAAACAGTCAGCAGGCCCCGGTAGGGCAATTCTGCCATTTGCACCTAATATACATTCTTGCCCTCAGTAAATATGAAACCCAGAATTTGTTGTTAGTGTAAATATACTGATTTCTTGCAAAACAATTTGTTGCTTGTTAATGTATATGACTTGAAATTGACATGTAGCAGAATGTTCATGGCAATAAAGTGCTTATGTTAGTGGACACTGTTGCATGTCACCTCACTCTAGTTCGAGCAATGAATAACGTCTGTGATTATGAATGTCTGTGCTCCATGTTGTATTTTTGTAAGTCCAACGTTCCCTACTGATATTAATCTGTTCGTACTTTGTAGACGATCCTGCAATTAGTTGCTGAATTTTCCCCATGGTATACAAACTGGAAGGTCTGTTGATTTGATTTTAATTTGCAACCTTACACGAGGCACAAGTCTTTTGACAGAGCATTTGAAAGTGCATAAGTAGTAACTAGTCAGCATCTGCTCGGAAGTATGTGAAATTGTGAAGCGCAAGTAGAAAGGATGTAATCCAAAGCTTTATAGACAATGTAATGTAAAATATCGATAAATTAATACTTAATAAATTAATAATTTTGATTAAATAATAATCTTTATTAGTTTCCAACTTGAATAAATTAATAATTTTGATTAAATAATAATCTTTATTAGTTTCCAACTTGAAGTCAATGCGATAAATTAATAATTTAATAAATTCATGTTGAGAGAAGTTAAAATGATCAGCTTAATATATTATTTCTAAAAAGTCTCATTTGACCAGTTGTTGTATAATTGTGATCCAATCATGCAATCCCACAAAAAAATTATCAAGTGATAGATTCAATCAATTAAGATCAAATCAAAATCATATCATACAACTTGACAAAATCATTAAATTTTCTAATTATGCTACCTCTGTACTTCATAATTTTTCTTTTATGAACATAATCTTTATTAAATTAATAAATTTTTCATTGTCCCAAGACTATTAATTTACCAAGATCTTACTGTGTAAATAAGTTAAGAAGTGCTTCAAAAAAATTAGACAGGCCACACGAGAAGGTTTTACGGTACGTATTTCGCATTCATTGTTATCCAAATTTTGACAACCTTAATTGCCAGGGACTTGCATTCTCATGCTTCACAACAAAGTCATAGATTTTCTCTCATATAAGAGCAACTAAATGTGCCATGTATTAATTAAGGCTAATTTTGATGATCAAGAGCCGCAGAAACATTCTCCATTGCATACCAGCCCAGTAATGATGATCAACTTAAAGCCTAGGCCTGATACTTTTCATGTCATCAAAAGCAATCATCACCTTTCCAATTACTTTCCTATCTTCAATGGCAGAGAAGGCAAGGTTGGCCTGTAAAGGAAAATTGATCAAGCAAGTCAGATCTCGCATTATATGCAATTGAAAAATCCCCAATTTATAGGCGGAAAAATAAGATGATTAATTCCCCCCCCCACAAAAAAAAAAGGTGCAACATTCTATTTGTCAAAAGCAACCTTCCATACCAACCAACAAAACTCAGTCAGAAATAGATCAAAATATAGAGTAGGAGATCAAAGGTGACCACCTTCCTTGCAAGATCAAAGAAAGGAAAGAATAACTACAGATGTACTCTCAGTGAGTTGCCAGGTTGTGTTGTCCAAAAGGACCAAAGCCCCACTTCGACCCTCGTGACCTGGTCTAAGTGGGAAGTGGTCCCAAGACTTCTCACAAATCTACAAATCTTACCAGCCAAGTTACCTTGTACCCACAATTTGATACTTTACAAAGTTTACAATGTTCGGTTAAAAAAAAATAAAATTTAAAAGAGCATTAGAGAGCTTCTCACCTCTGATGGACTGTAAGTATGAGAAATATGGATGGTAATCAAGCCCTTTGCAGCCCATAAGAGTAACTCCCTAAGAGAATCTTCAAGCACATGAGGTCGATGTATTTTATAGCTACCCCAGTAAAGTCCGTGTACTGTCCAGTTCTGTACAAGGGCATACATTTGAAGAACACGTAATTTGTTAGAGAGAAGCAGTAATTTGTAGGCTGCATAAACACTAAATTAGTATCATTATTCAGACAAAAGATGTCAGAAACAACAGTTTCTCATGTCAAAAAGAATTATTCATGTCATTATTACAAAAAATTAGCCCATCATATGGCTTCTCGGGTGTAAATTAGGCTAACTAAACAATCTCTTAATCCTTTTTTTTTCCTTTTCTTGGAGGAATGTAAATGAAGAAGCTTTTAAGTAATTTGTCAGCCAGTGATAGTGTAAAAATTAGACAGAAAAAAGACTATAGGAATTTCAAAAGAGTGAGTAGGAATCAAGTACCTTAACAAGAGCAATATTAGCAGGGATTACTGGAATCTCCCCACTTGCAAAGCCAATGACTAAGATTTGAGCACCCCAGTTCAAAAGCTTCAAGGATTCTTTAGTAAGCTTGCCTCCAACAGGATCATACAGAACATCAACCCCTTTGAGTTTCCTTGCCTTGAGGAACTCTTTGACACTCGGAATGACACTCTCATTGCTCAAGTCAACTACATGATCGACGCCCAATGACTTCAAAAATTTTATCTTTTCAGCACCCCTGATATATAATATTCAACACAAAGCTTATGTATAGGTATAAAACAATACCTAAGGAAATCAATCGACCAATAGAAAACTAAATATTTACAGCAAAAACAGGTATAAAAGGAATTGTTGAATAGGGAACAAAGTACCTAGCAACGGCAATGATAGTGGCTCCGCAAACCTTGCCAATTTGAACAGCGGCAACACCAACACCTCCAGCAGCACCAAGAACAAGCAAGACCTAGTACCCATCCATCATTAACAATTATAAAGGGTTTGTTTGTAACTGCTGTGCCTCTACTTAATATCGCAGCTAATATTTACCAATCACCCACTCGCTTATACCCAACAACAAGAGATTTAAACATATCCCCGGTAACTTATATTTATAGGCAAGCAATTCTTACCTACCACAACATTCAATTTGGCTTCAATTTGCCAAATTGACAAATTTGGCAATTGGTGCCAACTTTGTCATGCAATTGTAGTCAAAGTCTACATGCTAGCTCAACAATTGCATGCTTGAATTTGGATAGTGATTCTCCATCGACCAAGGATGAAGAAGAGAGGTTCTGACCCAAGAACCTTCACAGCATGCAAAATTCAAGCATGCAATTGTTGAGCTAGCATGTAGGCTTTGACTACAATTGCATGACAAAGTTGGCACCGATTGCCAAATTTGTCAATTTGGCAAATTGAATGTTGTGGTATTTCTTATTCATAGGAATAATGTTACCTGACCGGAGGACAATTGGGCCCGATGAACAAGAGCAACATGTGAGGTTCCAAATGCAACAGGAAGTGCAGCAGCAGCCAACAAATCACATCCCTTTGGCACTGGAAACCTTTGATAAAGCAAAACATATCAAATGAAATTGAATTAAAAAATCATCCCAATTCCAACTTAGATTATTAAACAACAAAAATAGTAAAAAGTACGAACAATTCTGACTGATCAGCGACGATGAATTGGGCAAAGGAGCCAAGGGCAGCAAATCCACAAACAGTGTCACCCACTTTGAAATTTGAGACATTGGGGCCCACCGCATCAACAGTGCCCGAATAATCGGAGCCGGGGACGAAGGGCAATGGTGGTTTCTCTTGATATTTCCCCAATATCTGCAAGTAATTAGCGTAGTTCAAGCTGGTGGCTTTCACTCTGACTCTAACTGCAGTTGAAGAATTCAATTGTGGAATTGGCTCAGTTTTACTCAACAGAATCGGCGATTTTTCATCGTGAATTGAGACCGTTGGATCGCCCAGTTTCCTGCACACCAGTGCCTCCATCTTCGTTCGAGTCAAGCACTTCAAAGTTTCCAATTTATTATGAAAATGTAAGGCGTTATCATCAAAAAAGCTCACATTGGTTCGAGTAATTTTTTATTAGTTCGTGTGTTTGTCAATTCAGTCGATCAATTTAATAGATGCCGTGTCGTTTCAATTTGTCACCCTTTATATTTTCCGAGGACCAATTTGAGAAAGGTGATAAATTTATAAACTAATTCATTATTTTCTAACACTGTAGGGATACGGCTGCCGAAACGACATCGTTGTCTTTAAGTTAACAGTTGTGTTCTTGTCAGTTGGGTTCTGACGTGCTGTGATTCTCCTCTTCTTGAACTCTCCTGTCTTTCGGGGTGCTCGAGTGTGTGGCTTGAATTATGAAGTTGAATATCTAAAGTTGTATTTTCTATAAGAATGCTAAAATGGGTGTTGCTGTAAATTCAGATTTTTTCAAGTTCACATATGAATTTAGGCGCCACAATCTCAAACAATTGGACAAGAACAAGCCAAGAGTCAGTTGCATTGCTAGTAGCAGCATATCCAAGAAGATCAAGAGGACCACCACCATCACCACCCATGCTGCTGCTTCTTCCTCTCCAGCCCCCGGTGCCCACTACCCCGGTTTATTTTCTTGTCCCTTTATTAATTTTTTTTTTATATTATCCATTTAGTTATTGCTTATCCTCTGCACACACAACACTTGCGAAATTGAGGACCTTGCTTCGTTTAAATAATTGTTAAAGATTTTTTATTTGCCGGTGCTCACATGCATTTTTATCATGCATTTAATAATTCTCATGTATTTAGTTGATGGAGCCCTTTAATAAATTGAAGATAAAGCTAAAAGATCAAGAAAAATTCTAAATCCAAGACCAGTTTTTTTCTTTTTCTTTTTTGGTATGGTCTTTTAAAGTGTTCGAGTTGCTGTTATATTAACATTCCTGCTTCAAACAATAGATTTATGACAAAAACTTTGCCTGGCAAAATGGATAGCAGTAATTGGTATAATGGTACTTGACTCGGATCAACTTACTGTTAATTCTTTTTTCCTCTTTTGTAGTATTCGCTTTCTGTTGGGTGCTTTGGACATTGAGGGAAAGGAAATATATATATATATATTTTTTTTGTAAAAATTGTGCGCTAGTGAGTTTTTAGACTTATTGTGTTCTTCCTTGCCCTTTTCCAATGGCTACTTACAATACTGCATTGTTTGATTTGAGTTTTCAGAGCAACTGTTGGATGTGAAAACAAAGCAGAAAAGGAAAAGGATAGCTGGGATTGATCAAGATGAATTGGTGGATCCTAAACTTTTGGCTGATCCAGACAGTTGTTTCTGCGAGTTCAATGGGGTGCACTTACACTACAAGGTATACGATGCAGAATCACAATCGCATAACTCATTACAAAGCCAGACTGCCTCTCAGCTTCCTCCAGCAACTAAGAAAATTGGTTTTCCAATGATTTTGTTTCACGGATTTGGAGCCTCAGTTTTCTCATGGAATCGAGCTATGAAGCCTTTGGCAAAGACCACCAGCTCCAAAGTTCTTGCCTTTGATAGGCCAGCCTTTGGGTTGACATCAAGGGTTTTTCCTTTTCAGCAGCCAACACCTGATACTGAGAATAAAAAGCCTTTGAATCCATACTCTATGGCATTTTCTGTGCTGGCTACCTTGTACTTCATTCATATTTTGGCAGCTGAGAAGGCAATTCTTGTAGGGTATGTTCCTTACAGCTTTATTCTGTTGATTGCTCTCTTCATTTTAAATGTCTAGCTTGCATTGGGGTGTCAATTTCGGCACAGTTACCAACATGCTAGGCAGAAGTTTCTTTTTCCCTTTTCATTCAAATTGGATCATAATATGTGCAATTTGTCCATCTATAAATAGTTTTTAGGCATTTCGGTTCTTGCACAAAAACCATGATCTATCTGAACTTAGTAAAACAATGGCTTGCCAGGCATTCTGCTGGTGCCCTTGTAGCAGTTAATTCATATTTTGAAGCTCCTGAAAGAGTCGCTGCCCTGATCCTCATTGCCCCTGCTATATTGGCCCCACGTCTCATACAAAAGGTTGATGAAGGAAATCCCCTGGGAAGAAATGAGCAGACTGAAAGAGACACATCAAATTTAGTTAATCTGTTGAAGCCATTTCTCAAAGTTTACACGATTTTGTCAATGTTTTTAAAATACATCACCCAGGCTATGATGCAAGTAGCAAAGGGGATGGCAGATATGCTCCACTCTTTATATAAGAAAGTATTGTCAGCAACTCTGCGCTCTGCTGTTGGTGTAACACTGGTACATAATTTCTTTCTAGATGATTTTCATGGTACACTAGGTTTAAGTTTTTCACAGACCTTATTATATACTTACCAATGACTTGCCTACATGATTCTCAGGTAAGAATATTGATTGATAAATTTGGCCTAGCTGCTGTTAGGCGTGCATGGTATAATTCTAAAGAAGTTGCTGAACATGTCATAGAGGGTTATACAAAGGTAATATTGCTTTATTATTCTTGTTTCTTCTCAGTTTTCTGTAAGGCAGAGTAAAGAACTTTAATCAATGGGATAATTTAAGTGGCATAATCAGTGCGTGTCTACAGAGCACTGACATGGAATTTGTATTTTATGCAGCCATTGAGGGTCAAGGGTTGGGACAGGGCTCTTGTGGAATTCACAGCAGCACTGCTAATAGATAATGAATCCAAGATGAATCCACCTCTGGCAAAAAGACTTCATGAAATCTCATGTCCTGGTAATGACACCAAGCTATATCTTAGTTGAGCACTTGAGCATCTAATCTAGACTGTATTAAGCCAATGTAAAGCATGCATGTTTCCTTGCATCCTATCAAAGATTGATCTCTTAGAATTTACTCTTCTTTATCCTATCATTAAGCCTAATCAATATAAATTCTTGGTAATATTTGTTGTTCTCATGACGAAACCCAGTTCTGATTGTCACGGGCGACACTGATCGAATTGTCCCCTCCTGGAATGCGGAGAGACTTTCAAGAGCCATACCTGGATCTACCTTTGAAGTAATTAAGAATTGTGGCCACGTGCCCCAAGAAGAAAAAGTGGAGGAGTTTGTTTCAATTGTTGCAAGGTTTTTGCAAAGAGCTTTTGGGTATTCAGAATCAGAGGGGAAGAGCATGCAAGCAGTAAGTTAGAATCTGTACGCCTTATAAATTTGTGTTTATGCTGTTTAGAGAGCGGATTGGCGAGTTAATTAAACGGTAATCACCAAATTGTAAACCCATATTAAGTCCGCAGCTTTGCAAAAAATTCCACGGAAATGTAAGTGATTGTTGTGACATCGCTTGAATACACAACAGATGTAACATAGTATTGATGTCGATATTTCTGTCGTACAGCGGTTCATACGTTTTGCTATTTGATAGGAAACGCAAATTATTAGAGAACTTGGTAGTTGATCTTTTCACGCTGGTGTTGTAATATCTTTCCCTCAATATCTGCTATTGCAGCCATATAAGCCTTGAACAAATGAACGAACTGACTTGTGTATAATTGTTTCACCAAAGTAATCGGATCATTATAAAACTGAATTTGCTGCTTTCTTATGTAATAAAACCATAATTACAGAAGAGAATAACATCAGAGAGGAGGATCAGTTGATATGGTAAGACTAGCATCATGTAAGCCTGCAGGAACATCAAATCCTGACATGAAGTCATCCCCAAAGATTACAGCACCTGCTGCTAGTGCTCCGGCACCTACTCCCATGCCAAAGCCTGGTCTCATCCCTCTTGCAGGGGGTCCAGATGACGGCATATTAACATGAGTCTCGGACAAATTACCCGTTCTGGGCATAAAAGTTGGTATGTAACCTACATTGATAGGTGGGGGTGGCGGCGGAGGTGTTCGTGGTGGCTGATAGCTAGGTCCAGCAGCTGGAGCATAGCTTGGTCCTCCGTGGGATAGGTTTGAGTAGTTTGTAGAGTATGGTATTGAATTGTTATATGGATAATTTGACTGTAATTGGTTATCTGGTCGGAGTGAGGCTAGTGGCTGCTGTGTTGGGTAGTTTTGTCCTGGTGCACCTTCAGTGGGCAACATAAAGTTGTTGCTGTGGTCCGCGAGCATGATTCCTCCCTCGTTACCTAAAAAATTGCCAGTTAAATGTAACGTTCATATACTTAAAAGCTTCATTCATATGCCAAAAATGTATCATAAAAAATTACAGGGAGGAGTTACTTGACAGACTCGTCAGATACCTGGGTATGAACTCGGCTCTTCCCTTTCTTCTGAGATACATACGGAAACGTCAATAAATCCTCGAGGTTTGTTAGAATTTTTTCTACGCAGCTGGTAGCTCCCAACTTCTTCAATTCCTGATCTTGAACCCTCAGAATTTTTACTATACTTGGCCAAAAATTCTTTCAAGGCAATAGTTGCGGTTCCCAGGAGCCTTTCCCTAAGAAAAATAGGCTCTCTGCTATAGACTTCAACGTGCAGCGCCGCGTCTTGAAAGTTTGAGTCATCAACTACAGCAGCAAACTTAGTTCTCCATACAGGATTTTCCTTCCCAGAAGCATCAATCTTAGTACAGTACTTGTTGTTAGGATCAATCCACCCGACAGCAAACCATTGGAGCTTCCAAAGAGAGGAAGATCGCCGGAGTCCCCGGGCAGAAATGAGACAAACTTCAACCCAGATTTTCCCCATACAAGGCAAGTGAAGAAAATGAGAGATAGTGAGAGAATTTTGTCTCCTGTAGGTTCTTCTTTTGATAAAGTTGATTGGAAAAATAGGATAAGGAAACTGTTGTGCATTGTTTAGAAGGCTACTTTACTTTGGTGATGAGAAACTTCTTATACCTGAGCATGTCATGTGGGGCAACATTGTGATAACTTTTCTCCTACAAAGTGCATCACAGATGGCAGGAATCCGCGTAAGATGTGGCACAATGGTTAAAATTAAGTAAAAAAAGTCTGTATTATCCGAGTGGAAAAGTGTGAGTGTGCCATCAATGCTGCTTTTTCTAAACAAAAATATGCTTAATGTCAAAGATTAAACTTTCTGGAGCTCAATATTGAAACGATAAGATTTTACTGCATTGTGAAGTCTAAATTTGGATACCACTACCATACATTATATACAAGCCACAAGCCACATGGCCACCGCCCTTTCTGTACAGCACCCTTTTCTTGGTTTTTGCTTTTACTTTGATAATCTGTTATCTTTTAAGCAACCAGAGTAAGAAAATATGGAATCAGATTCACTCTATGTCTGTTAGGTACACAAAAAAGTCTTTTATCTTTGATTCTAAACCTTCAGCTGAAAGTGCGGCGTAAATCAACTTTTTGAACAGATAAGCTTCAAAGATGAAGAGGTCCTCTTAATGGGGGAACTAACAAAAGCTTTCTACCCGCACGTTTAACCATTTGACTGCCTCCAAAACCAGTTGATGCCGTTTTTGCATACATCATGGTAGTGGATCCTAAAATGTCATTTCCAAATCCACATGCTTCAAAGAAGAGCCTGACGAAAGACCATATAGATCATGATCAGCAGTTATTTGTCTTTCCATGTAATTGCATTGAGTAATCCAGACATGAAGCAATCTACAGCCTCAACAATTTGACAGAGTAAAAGGATACTAGGGTAAATTTCAAGTAGATGCTTGCATATTCAAAAAAGATTTAATAATAACATAGAAAACACATCTAGACAGAAACATTAAGATTTCAAGATTCAAGAAAGATAAGTTATAAATACCTCTCCTCCTCTGAGCAAAGGGCTGCTATGTCATAAATCTCTCTACTTGTGAGCATTCTGGGAGGAGAAATGGGTAAATTACTAAGATACCATAAACGGACAAGCAAGGTGTATGAATAGAATCTCCTAGTAATCAATAGGCTTAAAGAATTGAAGAAACATTTTGTATTACTGTGTGTCCTGGAAAACATATGCCATGAGAAAACACATGAAAAGGCAGAGTTCAAAATAGCATCAATTAGAGTAAGGGCATCAATGCTCAATGTCCACAAGCTTGTTAATTCAAAATTTCCAAAATAATAATTTTAAAAGAATCATTTTTCAGACAAAAAGAAAGAAAGAAAGAAATTTATTATATTGAAAATTAACAAACCTTAAGATTCTTTGAACTATCATCCGGCCAATTCCCATTTGCCGTAATGAAGGGATAACCTGATAGTCAAATTACAAATTATTATGAATTTAAGAAAAATGATAGCGACAAATACTGAAACTGCGAAAGCTTACCATGATATCATGAATAGAAGCAGTTAATCCCACATCGGAAACAGCCCGCCCAAAACCCACAAGCTGGCCATTGGATGGAGTGACCGGCACCACTCTCTGCGCCAAATTTCCCAACAAAGGTACCATCAACCGCTTTGAAGATTCATCATCGGATAAGGCCAAGCTGGAAAAGACAGAGACAACGACAAAACTGTGAGACAAAGCAAGGCATAGCTTATCAATGTCAACAGCTTCTTCAATTGTCCTGTCTCTTGAGTCCAAAATGGGAAACCTGTTGCAAGAATGATTGCAGCTTATGAAGAGTCGACTCAGTTCTTGAGGATTAATATCAGATGGGTTTGTTGATATGTAAATGGGTATCATTGAAGGCTTAAAATTGAGCTCGCATTTGCCTTTTCCTCTTCCTCTTACCCATCTCAATTCCATGTATGCGGACGGATAAACACTTGCAGCAGCAGTAGCGGCAAGAAATCCCATTTCTGATACTTAAATTTCTATCTCTTCTTCAACTGATGTGGCTTCTTGTACTACATCTCGAGTCTATGATAATGGCTAATTTCTTACTTTCCAAAAAAACCAAGTAATTTAACGTGCTTGATAAACACCCACTTTCACTAACATCTTTGAAATACCCACTATTATCTGATGGCTTAAAAGTCCCGGCAGCTAGATCTCAAACATATCCCTGGATTTGATATAGAATATCATATATATACACACAATATAGGATAAGGATTAAGATAGAATTATCAAAGAGGGGAAAAAAATAAAATAAAATAAAATAAAACAAATAAACACAAAATCACCAAATTTCCAGCCACTTAAATGTGAGGCATAAAGTACCAACTGGATTTTCATAATTCTATATAAAACCCATTATTTCTTAAATTCCCAATCAGGATGAGAAAGGATGTCTAAATATATAGCAACAGACCAGATATGGTCATGTTATAGTTGGTTTATGGTAACTGCAAATTACGCATGTTCACTTCAAGGATGATAAGCCAACTGAGGGAAGCCAGAATCCTGTAATGATTGGTTCTGATGATTATCTGTTGGAGCTCCAATTGTCAACTGTCCCTGTCCAGAAGTTGCACCCTTGCCGTTGTCATACAAATTTGAATTTGGTGGCCAAATCATGCTTCCACCAGGAGTGCTTTCCCAGTAGTGCTGAAGCTGTTGCTGCTGCCGCCAGGGTTGAGCTTGAGATGACAATTCGGCTGCAGTTAAAGATCTACACTGCTGCTGGAGCCAATCATCAGTGCTAGGCTGTGGCCCCAACTCTGTTGGCATGAACCAATTTGAATATTGTCCTCCATTGATGGCACTACCACCATGGTGCGTGCCCACTGCATCAGAACCTAGCTCTGTTGGCTTGAACCAATGCGAAAATGGTCCTCCATTTATGCTGTTGCCAAGGCTTGTGCCTGCTGCATTAGACCCCAACACTGTTGGCTTAAGCCAATCTGGAACTTGACCTCCTGGCGGTGTGCTGCCTTCATGGCTTGGGCCTGCCTTATCAGCTGTTGGCTGCATTTGATAATTTAAATCCAACCCCTGGATGGAGCTGAAGGGTTGAGCGCTACTCGACCCCAATAGTGTTGGCCTAATCCAATTTGGAACTTGACCTCCTGGCAGCATTCTACCTCCATGGCTTGAGACTGCCTTGTCAGCTGTTGGTTGGATTTGATGCATTCCCCCAAGATAATTTGAATCCAATCCCTCAAAGGAGCCGAATGGTTGAGTGCTACTTGACTCCAACAATGTTGGCTTAAGCCAATTTGGAACTTGACCTCCTGGCAGTATACTGCCACTATGGCTTGGGCCTGCCTGATCAGCCGTCCCTTGGATTTGCTGCACTCCATCAAGAGCATCTGAACCTAACCCCCGAAACAAACCGAAGGATTGAGTGCTACGTGACCCCAACTCTGTTGGCTTAAGCCAATTTGGAACTTGACCTCCTGGCAGTAAACTGTCTACATGCCCTTGCCCTTCCTGATCAGCTGTTGGTTGGATTTGATGCACTCCACCAAGATAATTTGAATCTAACCCCTCAAAGGAGCCAAAGGGTTGAGTGCTACTTGACCCCAACACTATCGGCCTAAGCCAATTTGGAACTTGACCTGATGGCAGCATACTGCCTTGAAAGCTTGGGCCTGCCTTGTCAGCTGCAGATTGGATTTGATGCACTGCACCAACAGAATTTGAATCTAACCCCTGAAAGGAGCCAAAGGGTTGAGAGCTACTTGACCCTTCTTCAATGTTCAGCTTCAACCAATCAACCTGTCCTCCCTGCTCTATACCCCATCGGTAGCTTGGGCCTTCCCTATCTTGGATAGCTTGAAGTTGATGTACTCCACCATGATTGAGTGAATCCACCTCAGGCATGAATCCAATTGTTTGACTACTGTTTGACCCTCCAGGCATAGCTAGCCACATGGAAGATGATGATGGACAACTATATCCTGCAGATACAGAATCTGGCACTTCAGACCCTGAAGAAACAACCTTACTTGTCTGGTCTGGACTCTTAATAGAATCTAGCATAAACTTTACAAAACTGAAACTGTTTAGGTTGCCGTCTCTGATCCATGCTGCAGGAATATCTAGCTCTTCATATCCAGATAAGGAGATGGGGTTTTTAAAAGCAGTAAGTGTATCAAAACCACCGGTTGTCGTCTGAACCATTTTTCCTTGTACCTTACCAAGATTTTCATTTGTCCTAATACCCAGAGTGATTGCTTCACTTGTGGGCCCAAATTTATTTATGGTGTCAACAACAGACGTCTTCTGCCCACCTAAATTGCCATTCCAAATATCCAATTCTCTACTAGCAGAATTCCCAAGGAGTTTCACTGATGGAGCAACAGTGATACTCTTTCGTGCCGATCCTGCACCAGTGAATGTATTCTTCGGAGCTTGAACCATTTTCCCGCGCATCTCATCAAGGGCTTTCATGGTGGTACTAGCCTGAGCAATTCCTCCTCTTAAGACATCATATATATCTATGGTGTCAACTATAGGTGCTTTTCCTCCATTCAAAGCACTATGATTGTCCATTTCCCTTTCTGAAGATCTTTGACAACCAGCAGAATTTCCCGGGAACTTCAAAGAGGGAGTACTGGAGATATTCTCAAGTGCAGATCCAACACCAGATATAAAAGTATTTGGAGCTTGAAGATGACAGTTGAAAGTTGCAGTCTGGAGTTTCGAAGTTTCCGCTATGGTGCTTCTTAACTTCCTCTGGGCAACCATTTGAGCTGTTGGCCCCAAATTACTAGCAAACTGCATCAAGCTCTTAGCAAATCCAATTTTGTTCTGCTTACCCTACACAGAGAATAACCAACAAGCAGAAGAAAGATAAATTCAAAGATTTAACATAAACCAAACAATTAGGAAGCAGCATAGCAGATACTCTCCTCTTATTCTTCATGTTTCTATTTAAGGTTGAAGGAAAGTTAGATAATAGTAGGTTGTACAAAATTTTTTAACAAACTTGAATCAAAGACGCAAATAGTAGCAAATACAAATACGCAGCCATGCTCATGTTCTCCTACCGGCTCAAATTTTTTTGAGCTGTTATAAACTTGTGTCACTGACAATTCATTCTCAGAGAGGAATGAAGTACAAGGAATATAGCTCTGACGGGGTTGTACTTCAAAATTTTCTAATCCTCTTTCACCTCTACAGCCTGTTCACAGGAAAGACAGAAGAAGTAATTGGACAATTGAAATCATACTATATACTTGCGCAAAATATTCAAGGTAGTTGACAAAATATATATTGTGAACAATCAACCATTACTAGTACTTCATTGAACAAGTGATAGTACCAGTTGTCTTGTTGCAGGAGTGAGAATTCAGAGGTCCAGATATGGCCTTGTTCCTCCTACGACCTCTCATGGAACATGCAGCTTCAAAATTCTCGGGATCATTTTTCAGAGTTCGGAAGAGCTTATTAGCTAGTTCTTTCATTGCATGAGCCTGGTAAAACACAATTCAGAATTTGAAAAGAGAAACAATGTGGAGTTTGAGAGCGTAAAATTTTGCCAACACAGATAAAAAGGAAATATTTTGTTCATCCACTAAAGCAAAATGATTTGACTTACCTGTCTGTAGTAAACAGTATCTGAAGCATTGAAATGCATTGCATTTTTGAACATCAAATATATGTCGTGCTGCATATCAATAATGAACAAACAATCGATCAATCTAGTAGTTCGAACCCAGCACACATGGGGAGGACAGGATTTGGTTAGTCTCAATTTTTTTTTTTTTTTTCAATAAGAAACTACGAGTATTTCTATTAATAAATAATGGAAAAAATATATCCTATTTTTCTTCTTCCTATAAAATCTACCAATTATGAAGTTTCATCAAACTAAGAAAGTAGATCACTTACAAATTTAGACTAACAAAACATAATCCAGAGCTTATTAAAAAATAAAATAAGGTAAATAAAAACATTACATTGGTGGATAAAAGGCACAAGTTCTAAATGTCAAAGAGAGGTTAAAAGGCCTCATAATGCAATGACTTCCAGGATTGAAGTAATCCATAGTCCGACCTACCTAAGGTTGACTGTAAATGATATGCGAGAAGAGAAACTGTGGAAGAAGTAATACAGATAGTGACTACTATCAATTATCCACATCAATTCCATGCAGATTTCTGGTCCACCTTGTATCATTTTCAATCCTTATTAACTAAGGCTTCAGTTTCTTATTATAGAAAAATAACAATAATAATAGGCACATCAATATCAAAATTTCGAAAGATGTAAGAGTTCCAAGGAAAAACAACTGGTTCCCTCCCTTTTCCCAAAGGCTGAAAACCGACAAAAAGAAAGAATAGCCCAGTTCCAGAAGTCATCATTTATAAGGGAAAAACTGTGTTTGAAGGTACAGATTGCATTCCTTAACCCAAGTGCCTAAGAAGCGGACATGAGAATTTACATCATTAAGACCAAAGATGAGAAGAGTATTTGTTTCCAAATTCCTAAAAAGGATAGCTTTTCTATTATGGGCCTGAGGAAAAAGGGGACAGAGTACAAGGAAAAGATCAAACCTCAAAATCTCCCAGTGTTTGATAGCTTCCTTCATTGAGTTTTTCAGTAATTTTGCTGAGGTCCATTGGGTGTTTAATGACCTTGTAATAGTCTTCAACCTTTCAAATTAAGATATATAGATAGTCAACATCAATCATATGGCAAACAATAAATAAGTAACTGGATACAACCTCTGTCCCATCTACTGGCTTTGCAAAGATTTTGTAGGAGTCTCTCCTGTAGTTAAAATAAAATGCAAAATTCAATTCCCTTATGCAGAAGAAATTAAAATTCTTCTGACTCATTCATAGATAAAGAGTGCTAAACACTTGTGCATTCTAGTCATAACCCAACTTAAGAAAGTACATACCTCTTCAGCCTATCAAGTAATAGATCAAGCATTTTTCTTTCCGGCATTGCAATTATAGATGACATGTCAACTGCTTGAATTCATAATAAGCAATGAGTTAATTATTATATGAAAGTCTATCAACATGTTTTGATTTACATAAAGATAAAACTGCAATTTACATTTTAAATAGGAAAACAAGCTCACCAGCATTTGTGTGATGATCTCCATCACCAGTCTGTGGTGCCAACGTGAAATCAAACACGAACGGTTAAAAGTTTGAGCAATGCCTCATTCAAGGAAAAAGAGTAGCACAAATGAAATGCTTCAAACACGTTTCCACTATAGGAAATATAATTTCGTTGTATGTGCCATTAAAATAGAGGGAAAAAATGATAGCTCACTGCTTTGGGAATCACCTTTAGGAGTGTAAGACTGAGAGTGTGTCAAGCCAGACACTACTCTTCCCGGAAAAAAATTAAAATGATACGTCTTTGCAAATTCAAATTAGATAATATGTTGCTCCTACACACATTCTCCTTTTAACCTAAATATGAGCAAAGACCTTTACCCAGATAATAAACAGCACAAGCATGCACATGTGGATATAAACAAAACAATAGAAGGCAAGCAGGCAGGTAGCAAACTAAAAGCAATCTTAATAGTCATTTATGCTTCCTAGGTGCATTTTTTTCATCAATACTTTCGTCTTTGGCGAAATCATGTATGAATAATACAACTGACCAGCATGTAACCATAGGAGTACCAAAAAGGACACTTGGCAGCGTAGACATTTCCCCACTTCCAGCTAGCCAATTGTAGGAATTAACTTTTGTATAGATGAAATCTAACCCTTTTCAGAAAATGAACAAGTGATGTGAATGTAGAGCAAATAAATGAAAAATACAGGGGTACCTTCCGAACTTGGATTTCAACATCGTTATCTACCAGATCATGGACAGGTCTGGTCTTCCTTTTTCTAGCCAGCTTGTGGTCAGAACTTTTTCTAGTACCCTGACCTTGTGCCATTCTTGAATTGATTGCTCTATTGCCCTCATTTCGGCTCTTTGCTTTCTGGGCCCTCCGTGCATCTAATTCAGATATACGTGCACTCCTTCGATATTCTCCAGTCGACATGAATGCTACTGTTATGCTACAATGATAATTGTAAGATCCAAATCTTCTAACCTTATTTAGGCAATAGAACACAGTAGCATTCTTTCTTCTTCTTCTTCTTCTTCTTCTTCTACTTTCTTTTCTTCCTGTTTCATAACCAAGTAATAAAAGTTAGGTTTTCTATCACTTCCCAAGACATTGCAAATATTATTGGAACTACCAAACCAGAAACATTTATCCTGTTTTAAAAAGAATAAAGATATCACTATCATTAATATCATGTAAAACCCTGATTTAAAGTGGAAAAAAATTACAGAAATACTTTTATTAGTAGTGTAATCATTCAAACAGTTTTTTAGGTAAATTTATAAATAAAGTACAGAAGTGATGATCTGTGTCTGATATGGGATTGTCACACATATGCACAAATTAGGCTATAGGTGTCCACTAAATTCCGATAAACTATGTGATTTATGCATCAGAAAGCTTATCATAAATGGTTAGCAGAAAACCATATTCTGCTGTAGCCCAAAGAAAACTCAATCCAAGAGAAAAGAGGCAACTTTCACACTCCGTGTCTTGGTGTTATATCTAATTACCAACAAGAGAAAGATCAACACTTATAATGAAGCCTGGAATCTCCAATGAAAGAATTGATGTAACCTGGGCAGTTGCTTCAGTCAGATCAGTCTGACGTCAAGAGACATTATCAAAGCTATGAAATTTATGAAGTTACGATAAGGATAGAGATACAAGCATGGATACTAGATTCAAGAAACGTATGATTACGATGTAGGCATTTCTTGGAAAAGTAGGAAATCTGCGTCAAAACAAATACTTGTGGCTCATTATAGTATAATCTCACAAGCATTTGTCTATGGGGCATTCAATGAATCAAATAGAAAAACCCATGTAATTACTTCCTTTCTAGTGAGGAAGGAGTTTCTTTCAAAACAATTCAACTATAACACATTAAAAAATTAACAAAACTATCATGTACGTTCAATTGATTTAACTAAGTAAATTTACCAAAAATAAATCTTAAAATCCCTCGTGCTTTGATCACGGTAGTGAGATCAATAGGTAATTACAAAAAAAAATATATATATATATATATACATATTAAAAAAATCCAATGGACTCTCATTATCCAATTATCCCACTTCTGTGCCATTCGACTCACCATATGACATTAAAGGAAAGCAACTAGAAATTTTCAGTGAGAGATACGATGACATGGCATGCATAGATCAAATGGGATGATGTGCACAAGCATATTAGGTAGATTTGAAAGTAATGATAGTATCAGAATATACAACCATAATCAATAGAGCGAAGAAGGGCACATTACCAAATACACATCCTTTCAGCAACCAAGCGGCGAAAGATTTTGCAGAGCTTCTCACTCAATTTCTCAGAACCACCATTGTCGTAGTGCTTATGAAGCCCCACTCCCAACAAGGAAATTAATAGAGCCTTTAATGAATTGAACCCATTTAAGGTAATCTTGGTGGATTTTCCAAGATATGAACGCATAATGACTAGAAAAAGGTTCTCGCTGCATGCTGAGAAAGAATTGACAATTGTATGATGGATGTGTAGATGCTTTCTGGCAATGATGCCACGTCGGCAGGGTAATAATCTTCAATTACGTCAACAAGGGTCCACAAAAATGCTCGTAGTTAATTTCAAATCCACTTTCAGGTAAAAAAATCTCGAGCCAAAGTTGTCAGATAATTTTTTCCAATATTTTGAAGCAACAAGGATCCATTGAAAGTAATAACATTTTCCACTTCCAAACAATCAAGCATTTTCCGATAATTTCTTCATCAAATTTTCACAAACTACAGTCTTGCAGTAAGATCAAAACTAATTTAGAACAATTAAATGACAACTAAATTATACGTCTTTGTACCAATTATGTCATATTTTTTGTCACATTTGACATAATAAAACACATATATGACATACACAGTATGTGCAACTGTGATGAATCTTATGTGTAAACTTGTTATTGGCAACATACAACTTCCAAACTAAACGCCAGATCACTGCAGTTTTAGTAACGTATATAGTGCAGTGATAACACTAGAAAGTGCATTCGATTTTGTATTTTGGTCACTGTCCCCAGTGTAACTTTGACCCAGCTAAAGCTTTTTTCACTTTTACTTGACATGACCAAAAATGTAAGCCGTCGTTACCAGTCGATTCAACTGTTAAAATCGATTGTGGTAATACAAGAGGGATGTGGTTCGAGCCCGGCTCCCACCCCTGTGGGAAGGAACTTGGCTAACATCATGGTCACAAATTTATTTTTTTAAAAAAAAGAAAGAAAACATCGACACAACCAAATGCCAAGACATACAATAAAAAAATACTTGAAACATAGAACGAAAAATGAATTACTAGCACTAACTCTCACTAAATTGGCTTCTGGAATTCTCAAAAACGCTATAGACCAATCAAAATTTCCTCATTTCAACAGAATTATTGGAAAATTATATCACTAGTCAAAATTTATTCAACAATTTATACACGTCGGGACAAGAAGCTAACCTTGAATGGAATTTGTTGCAAATATAGTAAGACGGGCCATCGCCAAAATCTGACAAGGACGCGTTTGTTTGATCCTTGAGAATTTGGATTCCAAAATCTTTGGAGTCTCAAATTCATGGGTGGCATTGATTTTGTAGACGCTTGTTGAATCTTGAAAATGCTTCTCTTCTGCAAATCATAACAAAGAATGATCATTACAAAATGAGTGAAAATGTTAGAATAAAAGAGAAATTTTTGAATTCGGGATTCACCTTCGCGGCCATTGTTGATTTCAGAGTGGCTTGGAGCTCTATGTACGTTTTTATTACTTCGTGTGAGATGAGAAAGAAATCGCGTTAGTTATTATCCATGAGGCTTTGTTCGAATGTATATTTGAATAAAAAAAAATTTAAACTAATTTTTTTTTTTAAGTCGTGCGAAGTACGTTTTATTTCCTAGCTTAATATATAATTTTCGAATCGATTTCAAGTGGTGCATTATATAATTGCCAAATATGAAACATTTTAATAATGTAACCATGCACGTTTTTACGCTCGTGCGCCGGGTAAAATATAAATAAAATATATATAGATAATTAAATATTAATCATATTTTATACATAAACTCAACGTAGATCATATACCTATGATATCTAGATTATTTTTTATCTTTGTTAAGTAAATAAAAGTATCAGGTCGGCCATGTTACTATTTTCGCCCCGGCATGGATCACCTTAGCCAAATGGTATGAGCAGAACACAAGGATAAATATGAGCCAACCAGAGACGAGTACCGGTCAGTGTAATATACCGACCAGAGTCATATACCGAGCCGATACCAATCCCCAAAAAGCGGGAACATGATCCCACATAATCACGGTAGTTGCACTTTTCTCAGAACCGTTGCGGGAGACGCGAGATCACACGTTTGCCCACAACGTAGCAGTTAAAGTCCTATGAGGGGCTGTTACTACCCGAAAAAGGGGGGATGAAGAATAAATGGAAACGTGGGACAGCGGCTATAAAAGAAGAAGAAATCGATGAAGAAGGACACAAAAAAACCTGAGAGGGGGAAAACGCTGCCAAATTACAACCATGCCATTTTCTTACAAACTTCGAATAAATTAGAAACCATTCTTCAATCCAAATTGAACTGTTTTCCCGTAAACACCTTGTACTAACTTAGGCATCGGAGGGTTTACGTCGGCAAAACCACCGGCGTCTCTTATCCGTTTTTGGTGAACGCAGGTCTAGTAAGAGAAGGGAGGGTGATTCCAACCCCAGTGATTCGAGTAACAGTTGATAACTTAAACGTTGGTGAAAGAATCTGGTCGGTCAAAGGGCGAGCAGATTTCAGCATTAACATTTTAGCGCCGTCTGTGGGGAGCTGGATAAAAAGCTACCACCGAATTAGTAGTTACCGGAGAAACAACGAACGGTTAGACATGGATGTGCCAAGGAAGGACGCTTTGAGGGAGGATAACGAAGCTCGGGAGACAATCACTCTTCGGGAAATTGCAAATGAAGCCCGGGAGAGGATGATGCAAGATCGATTGGAGAAACAAATGGAGACTCTCGCAACCATACTGTAAAAGCTGAGGGATGAGCGGAGAAGGGATTGTGAAACCCCCGTGGGGAGAGATGATGTTGGAGCAGAACCCAGCCTCTAGAGGCGTAGAGTCGAGGAAACCCTCCGTCGGCAGACCAACCTAACGGGGTGCATCCCCACGGAAGCACTGGTCGGGTTCCAGGAGAACGAGTAGATGAAGGGAGGGACCAACCTCTCCCCGAACGGGTACTGAAAGTCAATGGCCGAGGGGCCAGTGTTGACGAATGAGAGCTCAGACAACGGTTGCACAATGCCGAGCTGGAACGAGACTAGATAGCTGCACGTGATCCTGATCGTGCCGTAGAATTGGAGGGGGAGGTGCGCAGATTGGCGCAGGTGATGGAGGAGATACAGGGCAAGAGAAAGCCCCCGAGCTGAAGGATAATGTTGGATGAAGAATCTCCGTTATCAACCGAGATCATGGGTACAGTAATCCCAAGAGATTTCTGCTTCCCCGACCTCAAATACTCTGGTCGAAGTGACCCGCTGGTGCATATTGAGCGTTTCAACGACATGACGGGGGTGCAAGAGTTGACACCAGCTCAAAGGTGCAGGGTGTTCCCGTTGACACTCGAGGGGCGAGCCCGAGAATGGTACCGCAAGCTGCCCCGAGGAGTTATAAAAGGGTACGAGCAGATGTGCTAAGAGTTGGCCGAACAGTTCCGAGGAGCAGTAGCCCCAGAGGACGACATGATGGAACTGATGGGGATGAAACAGGAGGAGCATGAGTCCCTTCGGGATTTTGTAAAGCGATATCATCGGGCCGTGCTAGATTTGGGAGCTTTTAATCACCCACAGGCGTTGAGGGGATTAAAAGAAGGTGTAAGAATCGGCTGATTGTGGTATAACTTAAAAAGCCCCCCAGTGCAAAATTATTCACATGGAAGAGCTGAGGCGAAAAGAACGGAGAACCCCGAACAGGAGCAGATCGGGAAAGCGAGCTAGGGAATCCTCAGTTATAGGCGGAGTATCAGCTCGGTCCCGCCCTTACCCCATAGCTCAGAGACCACAACAGTTCCAACACAGCCGGGCCCAACCTCCGCGCACCCCGTTCCCGGAGCGGCAACGAGAATTCAGGCAGATGGCTACCCACCCTTATCACAACACTCCTAGAGTGTTACATGCAACTGGTTCCAGGGCTGGACGACCAGATCAGCTAGCGACTATACCAGCCCGAGATGACATTCATGATAGCCGAGTAGTTCAGCTGGTAGACCAGAGCTTAGCATATAGACAGTAAACTCCATTAAAGATCTCCATTGAGGAATTGTATGAGAGGATTGAGGGACGAGGCCTGTTGTACCCTCCAGTGCCTATAACAAAATTGGCTCACCAACGGGATAAGAGCAGATTCTGTAAATTTCATGACACTCACGGTCACACTATCAGCCAATGTCGTGACCTGAAGATTCAGGTGGAAGATTTAGTGAGGAACCGATACTTGGATGAGTATGTAGATAGAGTGTCCCCTGTCATTGAATCACAGTACACGTGAGATGAAGGAGTTGAGAGGGGTCTGGAACGTGGATAGCCGACCATCCGTGTAATAGCAGGAGGGCC
Organism: Citrus sinensis; assembly: GCF_022201045.2. Taxonomy (NCBI): domain Eukaryota; kingdom Viridiplantae; phylum Streptophyta; class Magnoliopsida; order Sapindales; family Rutaceae; genus Citrus; species Citrus sinensis. The sequence continues at coordinate 2,452,178 of NC_068559.1, forward strand.
AACATTGACCGGGGATTCGAACAGGGCACGGAAGAACTATGGGAGATACGCCATGACTGGTAAAGAGGTGCTTCTAAATTTGCCAGCAGCTAAGAGGGCAAAAGTGCGGCAAGTTCCCATTATGTGGACGGAGGATGACGAAGAGGGTATTTTGTATCCTCATGAGGATGCACTGGTGATTAAAGCATTGGTAGCTTGTACAGAATTGCGGCGAATACTGATGGACACGGGCAGCTCAGTCGATATTCTGTTTAAGTCGGCCCTAGATGATATGGGGATTTCAAACTTAAAGCTGGAGCGGAGAGCAGAAGCAGCCCGAGCAGAGTGATTAAGATCGGGCCAAGATTGGTCGGGACAGTAAAAGGCGAGCTGGTAAAGTGCCTACAGTCCCATGCATATATATTCGCCTGGTCTCACGAGGACATGTCAGGAATTGATCGCAGGGTAGCTTGCCACAAGTTGGCAATCAAGAAGGGGGTGAGGCCGGTAAGACAGAAAATGAGATGCTTTAACCAGAAAAGGTATGAGGCCATAAACACCGAGGTGGAGAAGCTGTTGAAAGCAGGATTTATAAGGGAAGCCAAGTATCCGGAATGGATTTCCAATGTAGTACTGGTAAAAAAGGCCAACGGGAAGTGGAGAATGTGTGTGGACTTCACGGACCTCAATAAGACATGCCCGAAGGACAGCTTCCCCCTACCCAAAATAGATCAGCTGGTGGACTCAACAGCAGGTCACAGTCTGCTCATTTTCATGGATGCCTTTTCTGGATACAACCAGATACCCATGGACGAGCAGGATGAGGAAACACCACCTTTATAACTAACATGAGTTTGTTTTGCTACAGGATAATGCCTTTCGGCTTAAAAAATGCAGGAGCCACCTATCAAAGATTGGTAAACAAGATCTTCAAACCGTTGATTGGACACACTATAGAGGTGTATGTGGATGATATGATTACAAAGTCCAAAGAGCCAAGGGATCATGTGAAGCATCTAGAAGAGACCTTTGAATTGCTGAGGAAGTACGAAATGAAGCTGAACCCAGACAAATGTGCATTCGGGGTCAGCTCAGGCAAGTTCTTGGGATTCCTGGTAAGCCACCAAGGGATCGAGGCCAACCCGAAAAAAATACGGGCGGTGACAGAAATGAGGTCCCCACAGACAGTTAAGGAGGTGCAAAGCCTTATAGGGAAATTGGCAGCATTGAACCGATTCATCTCGCGGGTCACAGATAAATGCCAACCTTTCTTCCAAACCATAAAGAAAGGGAGAAAGATAGAGTGGACATTAGAGTGCGAGGAAGCATTTGGGCAGCTGAAGAAATAACTGACCCGCGCCCCGTTACTATCAACTCCGAGAGAGGGTAACCAGCTGTTTCTATACTTGGCAATCTCTAAATGGGCTACCAGCTCGGTATTAGTCAGGGAAGAAGAATGAAAGCAACACCCGGTATACTACACAAGCAAGGCTCTGGTAGACGCAGAAACCAGATATCTATTGATGGAGAGGTGGGCACTGGCTCTGATAACGGCAGCACGAAAACTCCGACCATATTTTCAAGCCCACCAGATTGTTGTGATGACTGACCAGCCCCTTTGGCAAATACTTCAAAAATCAGATGCATCTGGTCGGTTAGTAAAATGGTCCGTGGAGTTAAGTGAATTTGACCTCTCCTATAGGCCCCGAGGAGCAATCAAAACCCAAGTTCTGGCAGAATTTATGGTTGACCAAGCTGAGCCAGGGGAAGAAATTCGGGAGGAGCAACTAATAGAGCAGGAGAAACCAAAGAGGGTGTGGCTGGTAATGGTTGACGGATCATGTAGTGAGCAAGGATCCGGAACAGGAGTTGTAATACGAAGTCCAAAAGAAACCGAAATAACGTATACAGTAGGGGTGGGCACCAACCCGCCCAACCCGTGAACCCGACCCAACCCGTATGAATTTTTGCGGGTTGGGTTGGGTTGATAAAATTTACGGGTCGGGTTGGGTTGTTAAATTTTCAACCCGCACTGTTTGCGGGTTGGGTCGGGTTGTAAATTTTTAACCCAGCCCGACCCGTCAACCCGTATATATGAATATATATTTAGCAACTTCTCTGAACCCTAAACTCAAATTTTCTTGTTTAAAGAACAGCTGCAGCTGCTCATCTGCTCGCGCATAGAACACAACAACATCACAACTCAACGTTTCTTGAAAAGCTGCTCAAATTGCTCAAACTACACATCGTCACATGCTTAGGTTCTTTCTTCTTTCTATTTTACTAATTTATTATTATTTTGAAACAAGTTGGTCATTTGATTTCATGATTTGGTGCTTTATAATATTTTTTTATTGATAAAAGTTGGTCAAATTTTGGTTGTTATGATGGTGTCAAGCTTAATCAACAATCGGATTAACATAAATAAAATAATTGTTATTATTACAATCTTAGGGAAAAAGCTTTTCGACAAACATCTCTTGGGCATTGTTCTGCAGAAATATATTCAGTATTACTATTAACTAGTCATGCTCTCAAATTCACATATGTATTCTATCTCCGATGGATTTTTTTTTCATAAAATTATTTTAATCATATTTATTTATTGTAGTATCCAAACATGGTTAAATGTATTAATAAAAGAGCTTTAAGCTTGCTGTGACCACTATTTGTTATTTTTTTGATTATTTGTTAATTATTAATAGGATAATAACAATATTCTTGGCCTGGAATTTTTTCCTTGTAGATGGAAGTAAATTCATCCAGTAATCCAGGAGTTAATATCTCTACACCTTCAACAACTCAAAGTACAACTGATAGTGCTATTAATACAAATGCAGGCAATGGAAAAGGTGGAAAAGCGTCAAAAGTATGGGAACATTACACAAAATTAGAGAATGATACAAAATGTAAGTGTAACTACTGTTCTAAAGTGTATGCGTATCATTCTAGATTTATTGGGACCCGTACTTTATGGAATCACTTGGCAGCATGCACAGCCTATGCTGATAGGAAAGTTGATTTAAAACAAAAAACCTTGGTGTTTGAGGATAACACAACTGGTGGTGGCAGTAATCTTGTGGCAATATCTTGTAGCAAAGAGGACATTAGAAAAGCATGCATTGAGATGATAATTATCGATGAATTGCCCTTTAGTTTTGTTGAAAAAGAAGGGTTTCGGAAATTTATGAGCAAAGCTTGTCCAAAACTTGATCGTTTTTCTAGGAGAACTGTTGCTAGAGATGTGTATCAGTTGTACTTAAATGAGAAGAATAATTTGAAAAAAGTGTTTGCTCGTAATAAGTATAGGGTTTGTATAACAACTGATTGTTGGACTTCAATACAAAATTTGAATTACATGGTTATTACAGCCCATTTTATTGATGATGAGTGGCAACTTCATAAAAGGATATTAAACTTTTGCCAGATCGATGATCATAAAGGAGATACAATTGGAAAATTGATTGAGTCTTGCTTGCTTGAATGGGGTATTGATAGAGTGTTTACAATTACTGTTGATAATGCAAGTTCGAATGATTTGGTCATTTCTTATTTAAAAAAGAAGCTAAATAATTGGGGTGGGCTTGTGTTGAATGGTGATTACCTTCATGTTAGATGTTGTGCACATATTATAAATTTGATTGTGACTGAGGGGTTGAAAGAGATGAATAATTCTGTTTCTAGCATTCGCAATGCTGTGAAATATGTAAGATCATCACCGGCTAGATTAGTAAGGTTTAGAAAATGTGTTGAGCATGAAAAACTTGATTCTAAACGTATTGTTGTGATGGATGTTCCTACTAGGTGGAATTCCACCTATTTGATGTTAGAGAGTGCTCTTGTATATCAAAAAGCTTTTGAACGATTGGAGGATGATGATGGATTTTATAGATCCTATTTTGAAGAGAAAGAGGGTGGAAAAAAAAGGATTGGGCCACCGGAACATATAGATTGGGTGAATGCAAGTGTGTTGAATAATTTTTTGGAGAATTTCTATGAAATTACAAAAAAATTTAGTGCTTCTTTGTCTGTTACATCACATTTGTATTTTCATGAGATGCATTCTATAGAGTCAAATTTAAAAGGATTGATAGTAAGTGATGATTCTTATTTCAGTGCAATGGCCAAGAAGATGAAAGAGAAGTATGACAAATATTGGGGTTCCCTCAACACTCTAAATAAGTTGTTAATTGTTGCTGTTGTGCTTGATCCGCGTTATAAATTGAGTTTTGTGAAATTTTGTTTTGAGGAGTTGTATGATGAAAATGTTGTGTGTGAGCTCATAAAAGTGATTAAGGGCTTATTATCTTCTTTGTATGATTTTTACACAAATAATAACTCTAGATGTGATAGTGGTAGCCAAAACCAATCTGTTAATGCTGTCATTTGTCCATCCGAGTTAGAGAAAAAAAGTGATATTATTGATTATAGACTAGCCAAGGTAGCAAAACTTTCAAAATGGAAAAAGAAGCAGCTGGAAGAGGATGGTGTAGAGTTGAAAAATGAAGTGGACAAATATTTATTAGATGATTGTGAAAATTGCTTTGATGATTCATTTGATTTGTTGAACTGGTGGAAGGTAAATGGTGGGAAGTATAAAGTTTTGTCTAATATAGCCAAAGACATTCTTTCAATCCCAATATCTACAGTTGCTTCTGAGTCTGCATTCAGTACAGGAGGACGCATTCTTGATCCATTTCGAGCTTCTTTGAGTCCTAAAATGGTAGAGAGCTTAATATGTGGGCAAAATTGGCTTTGTTCTTCTCGTATTGCCGTAGAAGAGGATACATCTTCGGTTGAAGATATGGCATTTTATGAATCAATTACATCAGGTAAATATTTATATTATGATTTTTATTTTTATTCTATTTATATTTTCCTTGTATTTATTTGTTATATCATATATGCCTAATATTTTTATTTTTATTGTTATATAGATTCAAGATTGGCATCAGATTTTGATGTCATTAATTTGGATTGATCTGGATTTTGATGTCATTGGACTGATCTTCATTACACTCCTATTGGTTGGTGTAGCAATGGTTTCGGGAAAACTCTCTTCCTATGTATGGAAGACTTATAATTTCACTCTTTGGACTTTAATGTTTTGTATTAAACAAGATTTTAAATTTATGTACTTTTTTTTCATTAGTTATGTACTAATAATTTGATTGCTAAATTTTGAAATATTGGATTTGTTGTAAGAATTTTAGTATTTGTGTTTCTTTTAATTTTTTTTAATTATTTTTTTATTTTTATTTAAACAATAAAAATGGGTTTTTTCAAAAGCCCAACCCAATCAACCCAACCCGACCCAACCCGCAGAGTTGCGGGTTGGGTCGGGTTGGGTTGAAAAATGTAATGGGTTGGGTTGGGTTGAATTTTTTCAACCCGTTCTATATGCGGGTTGGGTCGGGTTGGCTATCAACCCGACCCAACCCGACCCGTGCCCACCCCTAGTATACAGTGAAGTTTGAATTTCAGCTCACAAACAACCAAGCTGAATACGAAGCCTTTATCATCGGGCTCGGACTTGCACACGCTTTAAGAGCAGAGAGGGTAGAAATTCGAGCAGATTCCCAATTGGTATGTAATCAGCTCAATGATCAGTTCCAAGCAAGGGGAGAGAAGATTGGTCTTTATTTGAAGAAGGCGAAGCAGATGGTTGGGTTTTTCGAAAAGGTGGAGGTAAAGCAGATATCCCGGAATGAGAATTACCGAGCAGATATGTTGGCTAGGATGGCTGCAATTGCAGATCCGAAATTACCTAAGTCGGTTCCACTAGAGGTAAGGACCTCGCTAAGTATAGGGGAGGAGGTAGAGGTGATGAGAGTAAGCACTGGTGAATCCTGGATGGACCCGATTCGCGCATATGTGTGTGATGGAGTTTTACCAGAGGACAAAAGGCAAGCAAGAAAATTAAAATGCCAAGCAGCGAGGTACACGCTACTAGATGGAGTGCTGTACCGCCGAGAGTTCACCTTACCCCTTTTGAGATGCTTGGATGACGAGGAAGCAGATTATGTACTAAGGGAGATCCATGAAGGAATATGCGGCAATCACTCGGGAGCAAGAACTTTAGCCTTCAAGGCACTCCGGCAAGGATACTTCTGGCCGACCTTGCACCAGGATGCGAAAAGGATGGCAAAGAATTGTAAAACCTGCCAAAGTTTCTCTGAGATTCCTGCACAACCCCCAGAAAAGCTGACCACTATGACATCCCCGTGGCCTTTCACTTAATGGGGAATCGACTTGATTGGTCCGTTACCTAAGGGCCGAGGAGCGGCGACACATGCAATTGTGGCAATAGACTACTTCACCAAGTGGGTAGAAGTGGGAGTCCTCAGCCAAATCATGGAGAGAAAGACAACGGATTTTATTTGGAAGAATATCATCTGCAGATACGGGATCCCCTATGCTATCATTACAGACAATGGGAGGCAGTTTGACAACAGTAACTTCAGGGAATTTTGCCGAAATTTGGGGGTGGACCTGAAGTCCTGCACCCCCGCACACCCCCAGACAAACAGACAAGTGGAAGCAGCCAACAAAGTGATAAAGAAGCTCTTGAAAACTAAATTGGGGGAGAAGAAGGGAGCTTGGGTTGACGAACTACCAGGAGTATTATGGGCCTACCGAACAACTCACAAAACCGCCATAGGGGAAACCTCGTTCGCTTTACCTTTTGGTCATGAGGCGGTAGTCCCAGCAGAAATTAGAGTGGGGACACATCGAACGGAATATTTTACTGAGGAGCAAAACGACGAGCAGATCTGCTTAAGCCTGGACCTCTTTGAGGAGAAAAAGGAAGGGGCCTCGCAGAAAGTGGCCCAGTGTCAGCAAAGGGTCATGCGTTATTACAACAAGAACGTACGCGTGAGACAGTTCCGAGCAGGAGATTGGGTACTTAGGAAGGTGAACCAAAACACTAGGGATCCTAACCATGGCACTCTTGGCCCGAAATGGGAAGGCCCGTACAGGGTGATACGAACCACTGGACTAGGAGCTTATAAGTTAGCGTACCAAGATGGACGAGACGTGAAGAGGTCGTAAAACGCCGAGCACTTGAAGAAGTATTTCCAGTAAGCAAAGTGCTCTACTAAATCTTCATTTTGATAAGTTATTTTTGTTAACTGCATGATGGCTTGTTGCGCATGTATATATTCTGTATTTTTGTTATACATTCAAATTTCAAATAAAGATGAATTCAATATGAAATCCCCCCGCTAGCAAGCCTAATAAAAATTTCGCTAAGGCAAGTAAGTGTCTGTTTCTGCTCGGTCAATGAAAGACCAGCAGCTAATTGTATGAGAATTTTACTAAGGCAAGTAAGTGTCTGCTTCTGCTCGGTCAACGAAAGACCAGCAGCTAATTTTACGAGAATTTTACTAAGGCAAGTAAGTGCCTGTTTCTGCTCGGTCAACGAAAGACCAGCTGCTAATTTTACGAGAATTTTACTAAGGTAAGTAAGTGCCTGCTTCTGCTCGGTCAACGAAAGACCAGCAGCTAATTTTACGAGAATTTTACTAAGGCAAGTAAGTGCTTGTTTCTACTCGGTCAACGAAAGACCAGCAGCTAATTTTACGAGAATTTTACTAAGGCAAGTAAGTGTCTGTTTCTGCTCGGTCAATGAAAGACCAGCAGCTAATTTTACGAGAATTTTACTAAGATAAGTAAGTGCCTGCTTCTGCTCGGTCAACGAAAGACCAGCAGCTAATTTTACGAAAATTTTACTAAGGCAAATAAATGTCTGCTTCTGCTTGGTCGACGAAAGATCAGCAGCTAATTTTACGAGAATTCTATTAAGGCAAGTAAGTGGCTACGTCTGCTCGGTCAACAAAAGACCAGCAACCGATTTTACGAAAATTTTACCAAGGCAAGTAAATGCCTACTCCTGGTCAGTCCACTAAGGAACCAGCAGGCAAAATCAGATAAGTTGTCCAATTATTTTGCAAAAATAATCTATGAGCAAAAACCAGACAAGAAAGCCAATAAAGAGCGTCTAAAAATTTATAAATGTTTAAATATTTACAAAACGAATGAAAATCTAGAGTCTATACAAAAATAGACCTAAGGATTAGGAGGGTCAACGGCTTCAGCAGGTGAAGGATCAGCTATCTCTGAAGGTGGAAGATCAGCAATTCCGAGAGGAGGAGGCACAGACCCTTGTCCCACCTCAAAAGCACGTCCCCCAGCTTCCCCCTCCTGCACCCCATCTAAAAGAGCCTCCACCTGATCCTGCTCACCCTTCTCCTTATCTGCTTGGCCGATCTCTGCCATATACCGCTGCACTCCAGCCTCCAGCTTGTTCATGTCCAGCTCAGGATATTCTTCCTTAAGCACAGACATGATGCACTTATAGGAGAAAGCAACCCCAGAGTCATACTCGACATCCAGCCGATCGTCCACATCAGCGGATTTGCCTTTCTCCTCAGCCAGCTGTTCACTCAAGGATTTGATCTCTCCCTCAAGGGTGGTCCTCAGAGTATCTCTTTCACTTTGAGTAGCCTGAAGATCGGACTTCAGGTCACCCAACTCACCCTCAAGTTTGGAGGAAGTGGACTCAGCAACCGCAACTTTCTCCTCTAGCTCCATAATCTACCCGTTCAGCTCGACCAGCTTCTCCTTCGAGCGATCAACAGACTCAACCCTCTTCTTCAAGTCCTGGTTCTCAGCTTGGAGCTTCCTCTCCTGGCGCGTGATCCTATTCTTGTAACAAGATACTATGGTGGCCAACTTGAAGGAGACCCTTTGGACAGAACCAACTAATTCATTGAGATTCATGCTCTCAATGTCCTGGACCATCTTCGGTCCCACTAACTTCCCATAGTCCCTCTGATACGGGGTCAGGTAGTCACCCTGATCACGAGCCGGAAGAGGGGAGGATCGGTCCCCAGAGCGTGTGCTGACCTCAGAACTCTTGTCAGTAGTTTTCTCCCCGACACTCTTACAAGGTGGAGGAGGGGGCAGAGAAGGAACAGAAGCCTTAGAAGGGCCAACACTGACTTTCTTCGGAGGAGGAGGAGGGTTGCTGGAGCTGCTCGGAGCCCGACCACGCTTTCTGGTCATAGCACTGAGGATCTTGTTATCCATTCCGGCTGCTATGTTCACTAATCCCGAACCGATCAGGTTTGTTGGTGACAGGAGGTCTTGACAGGTAGATGCGTTCACCAGAGCAGTCTCCACATGAAGCAAAGGTCGGTCCTCAAGCCCCCCGATCAAACCCCACGACTCTGAAATAGCAAAAAAGCTTAAAGAACCCAATAAGTGGCAATTTGATTAAGAATTTAGGCAAAAAATGAACGACCTAGGGTGACAAAATGTGTTGGAAGGTAAATATCATCACCCAACGAATGAGCTGCAGGACACCAATTTCCCCCAGCAAAAAAGAATTTATTCTTTCAAGTTTTGCACAAAGAGGGGAAGCCGGTGATTGGTTTCCTCTTCGCAGAGCTCGACATGAAATAATACCAGCGTGCTTCCTTCGGGCTGCTCCTCAGCTAGTATAAATGCTTCACTTCAACAAGGGAGGGCTCCTCTGATCCACACATCTCCCACAGCACATACATAGCTGAGAGAACCCTCCACCCGTTGGGATGTAGTTGACCTAAGGCCAGGTGCATACCACCCAGTATCTTAGCAAAATAGCGTTGAAGGGGCAGCCGAGCTCCTAATTTGAAACTCTCTAGGTGCATCGTCACATACCCCCGCGGAGGCCGACTAGGAACATCACCTTTCGCAGGAACCACCAGGAGAACCTCCTCAGGAATGTTGTAAAGGTTCCTAAGCTTGAACAGATCAGTTTGGGTGGTGGCACAAGCTATGTAGTCAATAGGATAAGAATCCGCTTATACCCTATGACCAAGGTTCCTTCTCCGAGGGGGTCCGCTCGGTCCGGAACTGCTCCCCTCACCATCACCAACTCCTTCAGGGACCCCAACCCCACCGAAGCTATGGTTCTCACCAGAGCCCGACACAGGTCCATCTCTATTCCTTACAAGTTCTAGTTCGGGGGAGGGAGAAACAGCCAAGGGGCGTGGGTACTCAAGGGTATCCCTACCATGGGAGGGGCCTACACTACTAGAGGGACGTAAAAAATCAGTGGGTATTGACAAGTTAATGTCTGAATCCCCTACTTCTTCGTCACTCTCATCAGCAATTAACTTCCTCTTCCGATTTGACATATCGGAATCCCAAAAGAAAACAAAGAAAACTCGAGTATACGGATACAAAAGGGGGCAACACAAAACCCAATCAACAAGAACCAGAGAAGAAATTAAAAGTAATACCTGGATTGAACTGGTACTGATAGCGCGGCCGTGATAGAAAAAAAACCCAGCAAGTGGACGCTCCGGACACGAGAAGTGTGAGCAAAGTTTAAAGAGGGGGTTAGTTAACGACAGAGAGACGAATAACAAAACGATGAAGATTTAAGTCTAGGGATTTGAAACGAAAAGGGGAAAATGAAAGCATTTAAGTGATGGGAATGCCAGCTCACTCACCGAATATCGAGGACAGATAGCCCGTCGTTTCAAATTTCAAATACGAAGGGTCTGGAGATGCCGCGTCACTAACCGTTACAAGAGGCCATGATAGATGTAAGCCTAGGTATGCAATGGACATGCTCATTTAGGCCCATGCTCAAGTCGGAATCTCCCCAGAAGAAAAATGGTATCTCAGGTCCGTCCCGGTAAACAGAAGACCAGATGAGAAGCTCCCCGGGTTGGTGAGATTTGACTATCAGTTTCTACTCTTAACTCATTTCACTCACAAGACCATAAATTGGGGAACTAGTGTTAAGTAAATAAAAGCACCAGGTCGGCCATGCTACTAGTTCCGCCCCGGCATGGATCACCTTAGCCAAATGGTATGAGCAGAACACGGGGATAAACATGAGCCAACCAGAGACGAGTACCGGCCAGTGTAATATACCGACCAGAGTCATATACCGAGCCGATACCAATCCCCCAAAAAGCAAGAACATGATCCCACATAATCACGGTAGTTGCGCTTTTCCCAGAACCATTGCGGGAGACGCGAGATCCTACGTTTGCCCACACCGTAGCAGTTAAAGTCCCATGAGGGGCTGCCACTACCCAAAAAAGGGGGGATGAAGGATAAATGGAAACGTGGGACAGCGGCTATAAAAGAAGAAGAAAACGATGAAGAAGGACACAAAAAAAATTGAGAGGGGGAAAACGCTGCCAAATTGCAACCAGGTCATTTTCTTACAAATTTCGAATAAATTAGAAACCATTCTTCAATCCAAATTGAACTGTTTTCCCACAAACACCTTGTGCTAACTTAGGTATCGGAGGGTTTACGCCGGCAAAACCACCGGCGTCTCTGATCCGTTTTTTGTGAACGCAGGTCTAGTAAGAGAATGGAGGGTGATTCCAACCCCAGTGGTTCGAGTAACAGTTGATAACATAAACGTTGGTGAAAGAATTTGGTCGGTCAAAGGGCGAGCAGATTTCAGCATCAACAATCTTCTAAACCCGTATGCTAACTTTTTAATATCTTGATTTATTATTTCTAACTTATATTCTTTGTCACGATCTCTTCTATTAAAACATTACTTATTATTTCTTTTGAGAGAAATTAATAAAAAAAAGGTATTAAATTTAAAACTTAAGTGGCAAAAATTTTACATAACATCTATTTGTCAAAATTTTACAAGGTGTCATCTAAATTTGATAGTCGTACAATTACTAATTTGTTACTTCGGAATAAAAATATTATGACGTATCATTTATGTATTCAATTTATATCCGACATGTCATACATGTTACATAAATATTGTTATCGGCAAGTCGTTCATAAATTTTTAATAATTAGCTTGTGATTATAAATAAAATAATTTAAAATATAATACTATATTTAATTTTCATCAAAATTAATACAATTATTTAAAGCCCAATCCTATACTACCTACAAAACACTACTGAATATAATCCAGCACAATCATATTTGATCCTATCCCATGACAAAACCTATATATGGAAACGCACAATTTATCCCTTCAAACCTAAATATGATTGTATTTCTGTACTGTTTACTTGAATAAAAATTCTTTCCAAAAAGCATACTTGAACAAAATTTATTGATAAGGATACGTGAAAACTTGAAAAAAAAAAATAAACAAACTTGAAATTGGATATGATATTACAAATGAATTCATACACCAAAAAAATAAAAAAAACACTATCACCCGTTAATAGTTGGACTGGATTAAATCATGAGGTCATCAATACTAGATACCTTGAGCTTCAATACTAGATACCTTGAGGTAAGAACTAACTGATTACAATCCATATCTCTAAGAAGATGAAAATTCTAAAATTTACTATCTAAGATTGAATCTACATGCACATCCTCATGAAAATACCATGCTGAAGCATTAGGATGGCCCCTGGCCTCGGACATGAAGCGGAGAAAGCAAAACATGAAAACGGTAATGGGATCCAGTAAACTGTTTGCCTCGAGCCAAATCTAGTCAATGGCACCGGAGATTTTAAGTGAATGTTAATGATCTGTACTTTTTAATCATACTGGCATTTAATTAAAGCTTTGTTTCATTCGGTTTGCTGCCTCTGAATGCTGAAAGGGAGAAGAATGACCTCGAAGCTGAAATACAAAAATAGTACAGGGTGTTGGAATATATTCAAAATAAGGCATAACAAGAAGAGGAATGAGGAAACAAGCTGTGCATTAGTAAGCAAAGTCCTACCTTTAGTTGTAGGTGCTACAGCTGCGACGTGGTTCTTTTGCAACTTTTCAGAGTTATTGGCATCAAACCTGCTTATATCTGATTGGGCTGCAACCAGAATATCCATGTTATTTCAATACAAAATTAATTATCATTTGCAGACACATACTTATAGTCTAAGATTACATCCAAGTACACGTTAAGAGTTACAGATAAAACTTTGGAAGCTAAAGAATGATAATTTCCTAAAAAAATTTCACTTATGGTCATCTTGTTTCAATTAACACCAAAAACTATGTCGAATGCATATGCCGTGCAATACCAGAGGAAATGTACCTGAGAGGAGATGAGCATCCATATGTTTCTCGTAGTCTTCCAATACTGATGTCTTCTGCATTCCATAGATCTTGGCATTAAGGGCAGCTTTTCTCAGTAGATTGTCAGCATTTCTCTTACTAGAAGCCTTTGATTCCTCAACATCAGATTCCCCTTCAGAAAAGACAGATGGGCTAGACCAACCTGATGAATTTGCATCTGTCTTACTCTTACGAGCAAACTTTAAAAGCCTCTTCAATCCTTTTGGAGCATCTTTTTGGTACACCAAGGCACGAGGATTTTCCGCAATACCCCACTCAGTAGTTTCAGGTTCACTACTATCTTCCTGTAGCATCTGTGATAGGGAATGCCGGACACGAGGACTTGACAATCCAATGGGCACAATATTAGCTGGATTTGCAAGTTGAGAAGTACTGTCATGATGTGGATTAGGCAGGTCATGATTATCCTCTTCAATTTCCACCCAAGCAGATGGGGATATGATAGATTCTTCTTCAACTTGAATTTGCAAAGGCATCTCAGTCATGTTTTTCAAGGCATCATCATTATCAGCAGCAGGTTCATTGAAGTTCTCCACCTCATTGCAAATCTGTTGGCTACTTATTGTAGTTTCCGACTCCATAGGAGCATCACAGTGATCTGGTGAAACAATATCCTGCTCTTGGTGTTCCATCACTATGACAGAAGCATTAACATCCTCATTTTCCTGGGCTTCAACCATATTTTCATAGTTTCGCAAAGATTCCTCCACTGGAGCAGATTTTTTTGTCTTATTAACTGTACCAACACCAGGGCCGGTTCCAGAGCCCTTACGAAGAAAGGGTTTTGATTCTAGAGGTACTACACTGCTTTTCTTGGTCACCTTGCTATAGAAACTAGGCTTTGCTGGGACCATACCAGAGTTGTCTCCAGCAGCTGTTGCAATTTTTGCTTTCGTAGTTTTGCTACTTTTTTCAACCATTTGCTGCTTTTTCGCATTCAAACCCTTCAATCTCCTACTGTTATCGGTCTGGGTTTCCTTCACATTTCCCAATTGCTTCTGTGATGCTTCCACTTTCTTCTGCGATCCTTCTACTTTAGGGGTTGGTCGAGGATGTGATGGTGCTGATTGAGGTTTTCGACGCGTAGGAGTGGTTCCCACAGATGAGATTCCACCAGGAGTTTTAGCTGGTGATACCCCACCAGAAGCTTTAGCTGGTGATATCCCACAAGGAGGTTTAGCAGACGATATCCCTGCAGCTCTTGGAGATGGTGTTGACGGCCATGACTTACGAGTAGCAGGCAAGGGTGATGTTTTTGATGAAACTTTCTTGGCAGAAGATGGTTTCGGAGTTTCCTTCTTGGGATTTGTGGACTGAGGTAGGTTCTTAGCAGATTTTTGGGATTTCTTCAGAGTAGGCTTTTTACTGACATCATTTCCATTTGTTGAGGCCATTGCAGCCTTCCTCTCATCAAGAATCTGCTGCATTGCTCTGAATTGTGCTACTTTTTCCGCTCGTTGTCCGGCATTCTCTCCTCGAAGTTTTTCATCTCTCTTCTCCTTGTAGTGATCATAAAATCCACCTCTCTGCTCAGAGGAAAGTTTTTGGTTTCTGCTAGTTGACTGCCTCCTACTTTTAGTTGGTTGACTCTCCATCATCTTCTTCAGCATCTGATTCAATTCTACTTCCTTTTGTCGTGTCCATTCAGCTGAGGATGTTAATCTCTCATTAATTTCCCCTCTTTGAGTAATATCAGTATCTGCTTGATCTTTAGAGGTTTTTTCTGCCAATCTTTCCACCGGTACATCAACTTCAGCTGTCTCAACTTTAGATTGATCTCCAGGCACAAGATCAGCCTCTGATTTCGCCTCTTTCAAACCATTTGAAAACTCTCTGTCCCCTTCATCCTTGCAAGCCACTGGAATCGAATCATCAGAATCAATATGATGTTGGCTTTGAGCAGAAGACTCCCCCATACCTGCACTCCATCTCCTCAGTACGGACTTAGTTCCATTAAGAGAGGTATTTGCTAGGGAATTTCTCAGCTGAGAGTCGGCAGTTTGATCCCTCTGTTTTCTTTCAAAAAGATTAATTGCATCTTGAACGCTCATTCTTCGTACATGATTCTCAGTTTTCGTACTGGTTTGTTCAGATCCTTCTTCACTGCTGTCTCCAGCTACATCTCTTTGAGACAATGTTCTTTCCCTAGCAGGAAAAAAATTGAGGCTTTTAATAGTTAGAGCTGGGGCCCGGCGTGATCCAGCTCTCCCTATTTGAACCCTCCTCATTGGAGAAGCTGACCGTCTAGGTGTCGCAGACCTTATTAAAGCCCGACTTCTTTCAGCAGATGTTTGATCCTCATCACTAGAGTCAGAAGACTCCCCACTTTCTGTAGAGCTCTGGCGCTCAAGTTGCGCAACTTTAGCTGGTGAAACACCATATTTAACTGGCGTCTCAGTATGTGGAAGTTTTGCAGGCTGAGAGGTCCAATTGCTATTCCTTCCACTGTCATTTCTTGAAACGCGTTCAAATGATGGCTTATCATCACGAGGGAGATCATCACTCTGGCTCTTTCGACTCAGCTCTAAAACTTTGCACAAAGAATTTCTGCAATAGGCAGTTAAAAGAAAGAACTTCTTAGGTCATGATTACTTTTCTTTAAACATTCAACTAATAGATTTGTCACTTGAAACAATTGCATCTATGAATTCTTTGAATGACTCATACATCTTTTTTATAGGGAGGTAACTTACTTTAAATCTGCTGCCCCAAAATGTTGAACAAATTTAGCTAAGTCAGCAACTTCTTCATTTGATAAGGTGGCAGCAGCAGCCTGACTAAAAGCTGCAGCTAACTCCCCTCGTAATGCTGAAATTCTCAAGTCCATTGCTCGCAACAGTTCACTCCTGGAAGTGTAGTTTTCCATACATTAGGAGAGGCAACCTCAAAAAATTGCTGATTGCAAAACATAAGAATTAGATAATATACTTTGAACTGTCTGATGATGCAACCGGAACCTCAGGCTGTTAGCATGCAAAAATAAAAGAAAAAATTATTAAAGCAATGAATACAGCAAAATTTAACAATAAAAAGCAGAGACTCCTAAATGAATGAAATGTTTGGCGGAAAACATAGAAAAAGTATTTATAAAAAGCATTAGGGAAAAGTTATTACTTTGACTAATGGTGCCATTTCATTTGAGTTGTGGCCAGCTGTAAAAAGGAGTAAAAGTTCATTCATCAGTACAATACTGAAATCAACAAATTGGAGATATATTTGGTGCAATGCAAAGACCAAACTTAAGGAGAAATGGGAACAGTTATACACACACAGATACAGCGAGATTCATTTTATGATTTATGTAGAAACATAAATCATTCATTTGCATTCACAACAAGAATGGCCCCTTTTTGTTGGAGAAATTAGAAGAGCTTAGGTAGAAACTGATTTATCAGACTGAGGCAGCTAATACTCCAGTATAATTGTATTTTCTAATACACAAGCCTGAGAACAAGTTACCTGTTCCATCATCTTCAAATTTACCCTGATGGCCCTGTGAATTAAAATTCTTTGTGATAAGCAACTGCAAGTATCACAAATCAATTCACACAAGGACTTGAAACATTACCTGGGAATATAAAGAAAGATGAAATTTTCTGGCTTCTTCCAATTGAGACATCTCACCTTCAATAACCTTAGTGATATTTATTACATCTGGGGAGCCAACAATATCTAGGAATCTAAGAGAAATGATAGTTAGAGGAAAAGTAGGCACTCATTTTGTTTGGGGGCACCAAAAGAAACAAATAGAAAAGAAAAGCACTTATGTGACAAGAACCTGTTTAAAGTTGATTTTGTGAACCATGCTGCACAGTTGACATTCCCTGGCAGTTCAAGTTTGAGGTTAGCAAAAGATCCTTCACCTTGCAAGGCTTTTAGTCCCGGTATATGCGGCAAGAGTTGGTCCAGAGGCCCAACTGCCAGTTTCTCTTCTCTGTTGTTGCCACAAACAAATGCTTCATACCTACAAGTGCAACAAAAAATTACAGAAGTTTATACATACTAAAATGAAAAAGAAAGCTTAAAGTAGATGAGCAGAAGTTGGAAGAAGATAAAGTTATATTTAAACTGGCAGACATTCAAATGATTGATATAATTTAAAGGTTAGCCCTACAGGATACAAAGATTACTTGCAAGAGTAGCAATGCTACTCAACTAAAATAGTACTTTGATTTGAAGATATAGACATGTGCCATGTTTACGACTGGAAGCCTTGAATACACTAACTCGGTATAATTTAGAAATGGTGATTCAGCTGCATGCATGTACCAGAATGTGACTGCATGAAACAAGTAGTTTGCTCATTGTTCATGTATTTTCATAGCATGAATTGTGGAGTATGAAGGACAATAATATTGACATGGTAACAAGTTGGATAAGAATCAGATATGCCGTTGCAAGAGAACCCACTAGCTTCTGACATCAAAGTCAAATCAAAATCTTAAAGATGTAAGATCCAATTCAAATCCAACAATAGATCATCTGATAACTATCTCGACAATGAATTTTAAACTAGATATTTTGATGCAACAAGTTTCTCTCTCTTGCAATGATATAAAACAGGGGTATCATCTATACGTTTCTTTGAAAATAGTCAACTGAAGTTTACAGAAAAGCAGTCTCACCTATTTTGGGTCATAAACACTTGGATGTTGGCATAATCCAAAGGTGAATCAGCATCTAATCCACCCTCCATTTCAATAAACTGGCTCAGAAGCACCAGAAACTGAGAATAGACTAATAAGGATCAACGAAATGCTAAACTAGACTCAGATCATGTAATGCTTCAATTTTCCTTTATGTAAAGTATAATGAAACCAAAAGTTCCCAAGGATTTTCAAACTATGTGCAGATATTACTCCAATAGTAGTGGAAATAAATTTAAGAGAAATTTGAAAAAAAATTAAAAATAAAAGAAAACTCATCACAAAATCAATTCTATGCATTTGCAGGATTCACGGATACAAGCATTATTGGAATTACCTTTACGGGGCAAACTCATTGAATAACCACTGGTACGTTTGAATTATACTTTAGAAACTAATTAAAAACACAAAAATTATTTAACAAAAACTAATGCATTGAAGTCAGATCCAGCAAATGAGAAAAAAATATATTAATCCAGCAAATGAGAAAAAAAAATATTAACAATATTAATGATGATGCAGTAAAATAACACCACCGACAGTGCTGAAAGCTACAGCAAGCATGAAATAAATTGAAGAGCCAATAGAAAACCAAAAAAAAAAAAAAAAAATCTCAAATTTAAGACTCGTTCTTAAAACTCAAAATGTTGATTGAATCTAGCCGAAAAAAAAAAAACAAGCAAACAAGTGAAATGTGAGTGAGCTGAAGGAAGATTTAGTTACCTTGAACTCCAGGTGGAGAGAAAGAGACGAAGCTTTAGCTTTTGCTCCTCTCAAAATCTGTGTTGGTCGTTAAGAGTATAGACAAAAAAACAAAGAGATCTTGAATCACAGAGCTCAGATTTATTTTCAATTCATTTTATTTCATATGTGGCTTTCATCTATTTATTCTCTATTTTTTTTATAAAAAAAAAGGTTCAGAGTTGAAAAATTAAAAAAAAAAATCCTTTTATATTTATATTGATTGATATTTGATAATGATACTAGTGAGTCTGTGACAGTGAGTGAGAGCAAAGTAATACTGATTACTAAAGAGAGGAGCAACACAAAAGGGAAGTGACGGTGAGTTAATCTTAAACAACAAACACACACCAAAGCCGCAGCATGTTATCTCATTTCCATCTTCTAGCGCGTGGTGCCGTTGATTGCGTTTCAATTTCTCTGACTAAACAGAAGTCTTTTAATGCCACGCGTCGTCGTTACACGTGGTGCTCACGTCCTCTTGTCCTGTGTGGTTCCGTGATCTATTAATGATTGTTATTTCCTAATCATCTCCTAACGGCTGACCCCACGACGTGAAGAGGATAATAACAGCAAGATACCTAATTTTTGTGTTCTTTCTCAAGTAAGGACATGGTTAATCTATTTGTATCAACTCTCCCACAATCGTATATCATCACTACCTTTTTTTTTTTTTTTGGAATTATATCATCACTACATTAGCACTGACTTACTGCAATGAATATATAGGCATATATTAATATTAATGAATTATATATATTGTGTGAAATTGTAAATAAAATTGAAACATTTGTAGTTTTAAAATTTTAGTAAGAATAAATAAGATTCTATTCTTGTTCGTTAAATGTTTGAAGTCTAAAATTTTATTAATTTCAATTTTTTTTAATTTTCTTGTTTATTTTTTATAATTTATGTCTGATTTTCAGACATTTATATATGAATAAAAAAATAAACTTTTGTGATTTTTATTTAAATAGGAAAAAAGTCTAAAGGAGAAGTATATATTATATTTCAAAAACATCTCTACAAAATACACTTATTTCCTAAACTATAAAACCTAATCTCTTTTTTTTTTAATTTACAAGAACATAAATATGAATAACTATGTTTAAGTTTTTTTTATAAAAACAAATAAAGGCCGCTCATATTTTTTGGGTTCATTAAGATTTTAAAAAAATTTAGATCCATTTAAATTTTAAACAAAAAAAAAATGAATACTACCTCAATTAATTCATTAGTTTGTGTAGTTATGACTATGCAATAAAAAATTAAAGGGAAAAGCGAAAGTATTTGGGAACAAGGTCGGGTTGAGAAAGAAAAGGGGTGAGAGAAGATTTCGAATAAGTTTAAGTAAAGTGGAATTTATAATTCAAAAATAGACCCTTGGTTGTCAATAAATTGTAATATAATTTAAGGGAAAAAAAAAAGGCATGGGTAAAGATACCGATTAAATACAACTAGACAAACTATGTTTTTACTTGAGAAATCATCAAAATCATGGACTCAAATGTTATTTACCTCAAGTTAATTAAATAAAGTTTTTCTTAGTGCGACTTTTCTTTCATTTTCAAGGTTGTTGCCTTGTTGGACGGTAAATAATGAAAAATCTTTTTTAAAACGCTTTAGGATTAGAGAATTCACTAAACTAATCTTGTTCTTTTAAAAAAAAAAAAAATTCGTGAATAAATATAAAATTGAAAATAGTGGGACATAGCTGACTACGATGTTGTTTGTGCTTGTGCATGGACTCAACTAATCTCAAAAGCGGTCATGTGATGTGAACGAGCATATGTGCCAAAAGTGAAAAGACAGGCAGCGGTTTCGACTTACCGGTTCAGCAATTGCTTAGTGCTGCGCTGTTGGGATATTAGAGGTTGGAAAATCGTAAAGCATCCACCCAATTGATGGCTTCTATCGAATTCCAATCCATGTGTTTGATTCTTGTTAAAATGGGATTTTGATTCTACAAGCACCCTTCTACCAGCTAGCAAAGTTATGTCAGAAGCTGAAAGACCTTCGCTACTTTCACTGCAATGCTTCCTTTTTCGTTGGATGCTTGCCATGTGAATTACGCCCCCTTAGGCGTTAGGGACCATTGTACCGCACAAAGCAGCAGTTAAAGAATAATTTTAAACTCTTCTCCATTTGGGGGCTGCGTTGTGCTTGGATGCCACAGCGCAATGGCTCCAAGTACACACGACGAGAATCTAATGAAGTCGGTGTAATATATAGCACTAGAAGTACCCGTGACTCTCTGTTTTGGATGAATGATAGAATTGCGTTCAAGAATTAAACAAGTAAACTTGAGGCAATTGAAATGCAAATGTACAGTGGAGAACAATACATGACTGTTATATATAAAGTATACCGAAACCATCAATCAAAACATAACATGTCCTGAAAATGCCTTTGTGTTTGCGGAGTTTTCACAGAAGAGACCGGCACTGATAACTCCTAGACCATACGTGAACTGAACCGTGCTTATTCCCTGTGTAGATCTCGTTACGCGCTTCATCATAGAAGAGAGTGGTAATGTCTTTCAAGGCTTCTGCATCCGTGCTCCTAATTCTGGAGGCAGGGGAATGGGAATCGCTTGCTCTTATTTTGGCAAGGCATTTCCCAGTCAATATGTGGCTGATATTTATAGACCCTGCAGCATCAGAGATGCAAATTCTATTTGAGGCACGCATGGCTATAATTCACAATTGTATAACAACATTTCAAGGCAGCTTAGTAAGCTTACCATTTCCTTTTGATTGAGGATCATCTGAATCGTCCCTGCAGTAAGAAATTATCTGCTCCTGATCAGTGGTGATATAGATGTTATTAGTGTTGTAATCGGGATTCCACAAAAGGTGATCCTCAAATGAAGTTACGCGCTCCCCACGGGAGTTCCAAACAGACACAGTTTGATTTCTAAAAGTCAGGAATAGCTGTTCCTCGTATAGGAATATAAATGCTGATGGTGTCAGAAATTCAGTGCTGCTAACTTCTGTCAGCTCAAAATTGTTGACCTAAATATAGTAAAAAACGTCAAGTATATGAAAGTTAATGAGTGGATGCTATAGTATTGCACTTATGAAGCAAGAGAATAGCAAAAGATCCTTACATCAAGAATCTGGAGATTCTCATTTTCTTGCTTAATAAGTAGCTTCTCATTGAACAGTTCGATGAAGTCCACCCTCTTATTCCGATGAATAATATGGTTAAAAGATTTGACAACAGAACCATCCTCTATTGAAAGAATCTTCAGGGGAACATGGTCTCCAGTTCTGGTAAAAATCAATAATATAACCCCTGGACTGTAGGGAAGAGTCATTAAACAAAAATCTAGTAAGTAGATATGAAGCAAGATCAAGAGAACAATTATGTAAAGAAACATTACCCGATCTTAAATTCTTGAACATTTTTGTCAGATATTGAGTACAGCATCGTGTAACTTTTCATGTCAAACACCGTGTATGTGCTAATAGAAGATCGAGAAAGGAAATGAGATGTAAGAAACAATCATTTGATTTTAGAGTAGGTAAGCGCATATCTTAGCATAAAAAGTGACGTTGGTACAGTATAACCCTTGCCTGTCCTCTGCAGAGTAAGTGACTATCTTGCCATTTACATCATCAAACTCAACAAAACCAGGCCACTTCAATGACTCAGATTCAAAAAGAGGAAAACCAGCATCTGCAATACCTCTCTTTATGCATCTGGAAAATATGCAGGGTAATTTTTTCAGCGGGAAAAGCAAAAGGCAATAAGAAGAGAAGTGAAAAACAAGTCAGTAAATCTATTTCCCTCGTTCTTTCATCTTTTTATGATGGGAGAAGAAAGGAGGTTCACTTACTCAATTCTTGTGCTCCTGCATTTCAACGAACTGAAATTGTCCGAAGCATAAACTGAAACGATGATAAGTGAATCGTTGTACTTGTTAAAAAACAAGCTTCTTACAACTTCGTCGGCAGTGGCATTTAGAAAGCATATCCTCCGGTTAGTCTCTGCATCCAACAAAGAAAATTCAAATACAGTCTCCTCCCTGTAGCTGTAAACGTGATATGAGATTATATCCATTACAGTCCCCACCTCGGCTATATGCCGCACAAACACCAGATTGAGCAAGAGCAAAGACAATGTCTTGTGCTGCCACAATCTCAATAACCTTTGACCTCTTCTTCATGAATGGCAGCAGTTCCATGGGACAATTGTCTTTTGGGTCACATGTATCATATTCTTCCTACATAAGTGCACGAAGTGGACAACATATATTCATATTACAAGAAGCAGTTTAGATGAAAAAGGAACTCCATCAATATCAAAGTGCAAGTCATGTCACGTCTCTAACAGAATAATAAAATGATGCCAGCACCTACAAATAGGACACCCATACATAATGACTCTAAGAAAACAAATGAAGGAAATTCAAAACTACCAATCATTTGCTGCTTAGAAACATTAAACTAGCTGTGCTATTTAAACTTCACGATTTATATATTTTTTAGATTTTTTTTATTTTAAAATTTTAGATTAGAATATTTTTATTCTCAACAATACCCCTAAATGATTATAAATCTTAACTTACCTTCAATTATTGTTAAGAAAATAAAAAAAAAATTATCGACGTGTCTTTATTTATATTTTTTTACCAAATCTTTTGAATGGTAAATAAGAGTAGATTGAGGCTTAAAATAGTTTAAGAGATATTTGGAGGATAATTTAATTTACTAGGAGGTCAATTCGAATTAACTCAAATAATAATCATCGCCCCTCAAATTGTGTAAAACTCACCGACTTCAAAATAAAATTAATTATAAAGATTAAAATAATTTTTAAAAATTTCAAATAAAGAATACATAGATGTGAACAATTAACTAATTAAATCCTCATTAATTGTTTAAACCTATGGCGCAAAAGCACATGTTTTTGAAAATCTAGTCATTTTATAGTATAAGGATAAAATAATCAAAATAAAATAATGTTAAAATAATATTAGTGATCAACAATGGTCAAGCAACTGATGTAAACAAAATAATCTATTTAATTAATTCTTTAACTTTTCTTTATTTTAAAATTTAAAAAGTGGTGTGAATATTTTATATATATATTTTATTTAAATGGGATGAATTTATAAAAATTGTGGGGTGAAAATATCCCCATCCTTTGGTGCTTAGCAAGATTTTCCTGCCTTGCTGGATAAAATTACACATTTATTTTGTATAAATTATTGTGTCATATATATTGTAGATGAATAAAGTTAGAAAATAACATAGCAATAATACGATAACGTCGTGTTATTATTGTCCTTGTGAATTGTTGTCGCGTGAAGTACAATTATATTTTTTTATGTTGGAAAATTAAACAAAATGTTATGTGTCTAGAAAGGCAGAAAAACACGAGAGAAACGGCAGCACATGCTGTCGTTTCGCTCCCACAATCTCTTGTCCTTTTTTAATTTTAAAAATTAAAATATTAATAAAAAATAATAAAGAAAATAGAATTCATTATTATCTCCTTAGTCCATCTTTGCAACTCTCTCTCACTATCTCCATCAAACAATCCTCTCTTTCACTATCTCTGTCGAATAAGACTAGCCGACGACGACACAACCGTCGACGGTGACACAGTCATCGCCAAAGAATCAGGCCGTGTATTTTGCAATTTCTCGGTTTGTGACAATAATGGAAAACTCATGAGAATTTTGAAATTGAAGTGAAGCACCACGTTATCTGCAAAAGCATTTTCCTGTAATAGCTGATGAAATTTAATTCTTCATGCTGGCCTTTAGCTGTCACAACCAGATGCATTTGCACTGTCATTACAATTTATGGAAATTAAAGTAATTAATGGTTACTAAATCAATTGGCTATTGAAAGTGTCACTTGAAAATTAACTAACTCTAAAATTCTAAAGAATTTCATATTGTGAAATGGAGTGCGTGAGTGGGAGAGAGATCGTGAAATAGTGAGAGATAGCGGGAGAGAGGGCTGTTGACAGAGATTGTGAGAGAGAGAGTTGCAAAAATGGAGTAAGAAGTGAATAAGATTATGTTTTCTTTATTATTTTTAATTAATATTTTAATTTTTTAAATTAAAAAAAGATGAAGATTTTGGGAGCGAATGCTGCCGTTTCTTTCGTATTTCTCTCATCCTTCTAAACACCTGACAACACTCAAAAGTTAAAAGATAAATTTTTCATACACTATGAGTTATTTCTGACTAATGACATGATTATATTTCAAAATTTTAATGGGATAATTAAAATAATAGCAAATTAAGCTAAACCACGAGCTTCCTTGCTACAATTTCTAGCAGACCAGTATCAAATTTAAATCTTGTATCTCCAAAATTAGCTAAAATATCTTCTCCTTGATGTTAATGTCTTTGCCTCGGGGCTCTGATCTGGCCAAGTTGATTACATACTCCACAGTTAAATAGACATATAATGATAAAAATGCTATCACATCTTATTGCTTTACATCATAAAATACAAGGAATTATATACAAAATTCTAGTTGACTTCTAAAGATTAATAAAGGAAAGCAACTAAATACAAAGCTGTACAATCCCTAAATTAAAGAAATAAAAGTAGGAAAGTAAATAAAATTAGAGAACAAAATGTCTGGTAATTGAGAGGAAAATCTGCAGTGCATCAAGGTAATTAATTATATTCTCCAACACTCCCCCTTCAAGATGGCAGGTGAAGGTCTTGAACGCCCATCTTGGAAAGCATTCGATGGAAAGAATCAGCTCCAAGAGGTTTAGTAAATATGTCTGCTAGTTGTTGTGGTGAATGAATGAAGGTTGTGCGAACAATTCCTCTCTGAATTTTTTCTCGAATTAAGTGGCAATCAATTTCGATATGCTTAGTTCGTTCATGGAAAGTGGGATTAGCAGCAATGTGTAAGGCAGCTTTATTGTCACAAAAAAGAAGTGCAGGTTGAGGATGATTAACTCCAAGGTCTTTAAGTAAATATAGTAGCCAACTGATCTCACAGCAAGTTGTTCCCATTGCTCTATATTCCGCCTCAGCAGAGGAGCGAGATACGGTTGATTGCTTCTTAGATTTCCATGATACCGGAGAATGACCAAGAAAAACACAATAACCAGTGACAGAACGCCTGGTATTTGTGCAACTTGCCCAATCTGAGTCACAATATGCTTGCAAATGTAGTGCACTAGATGATGAGAGAAGTATTCCTTGTCCTGGACTCCTTTTTAAATAATGTAATATCCTGATTGCAGCAAGGTAATGGGGTTGACGTGGTTCATTAAGGAATTGACTGAGAGTTTGAACACAATAGGCTATGTCTGGTCTGGTGATGGTAAGGTAGAGTAATCGTCCAATTAATCGCCAATAAGAGGATACATTTGAGATAAGTTCACCATCTGAATTAGTCAACTTTAAATTTTGTTCCATGGGAGTTTTGGATGGACAAGAGCCAAGAAGACCAAAATCCTCGAGTAATTCCAGAACATATTTTCGTTGACTTAAATAAATCCCACTCTTAGTACGAGCAACTTCAATGCCAAGGAAGAACTTTAAGTTGCCAAGATCCCTTACTTTGAAATTACTCTGTAGCCTCTCTTTGAGTTTTTGTATTTCGATAGTATCATCACCTGCAATGATGATATCGTCTACATACACAAGAATCACAGTGAAGGAATTATTGACTACCTTAGTAAACAAAGAATAGTCCGCCTTTGACTGTCGATATCCAGCATCCAGCAACTTATTGGAAAGTTTTGCAAACCATTGGCGAGAGGCTTGTTTAAGACCATACAAGGACTTTTGAAGCCTGCAGACTACAGCTCGATTTTCTGATTCTTTGTAACCAGGAGGGAGTTGCATATAGACTTCTTCATTTAGGTCTCCATGTAAAAAGGCATTACTAATATCAAGTTGGTGGAGACTCCAATTTTTCACAGCTGCAATAGCCAATAAACAACGCATGGTAGTGAGCTTTGCCACTGGAGCAAAAGTTTCTTGGTAGTCAAGTCCCTCTTGTTGATCATATCCTTTGGCCACTAAGCGAGCTTTATAGCGTTCAATAGTCCCATCTGCTTTATACTTGATTTTATACACCCATTTACAACCAATAGCCTTTTTATTTAGTGGTAGAAATGTAAGGTTCCAAGTCTGATTATCCTCCAAAGCTTTGATTTCTTCGGACATTGCATTCCTCCAATTTTCATCAAGCATTGCCTGTTTAAAGCTTTTTGGTTCTGTGGTGGATGAAATTGATGCTAAAAAGGAACGATAAGAAGGAGAAAATTTGTCATAGGAAAGATAATGATGTATAGGATAATGTAAAGATTTACTTACAAGACATGAAGAAGATGCTGGAGATGATAAATCACATAAGGCCAGCTTGCAATGATAATCCTTGAGGTAAGAAGGAGGATGAGTGTCTCGAGTGGATCGTCGAATCATTGTTGGTGGGTCATCAACTGGCTGGTTATTTTCCTGACACATTGGTTCATCAATAGGAGTTGGATTAAGGTCATTATGATTTTGTTCAACAATTGGTGGACTAGGGTTATCATGATTTTGTTCAACAATAGAATGGGGCACGACAATTTTATTAGAAGGTGGGGACGACTTTTGAAGGAAAAGAAAAATATTTTCATGAAAATGTACATCTCTGGATATGAAATTTTTTTTTGTTATTTAAATCATACAATTTATAACCTTTTTGAGCATATGGATAACCAAGGAAAATACAACGGGTGGCTCTAGCATCAAATTTTGTCTTTGAAGTATTTGTATTGGTAGCATAACACAAACACCCAAAGACTTTTAAATGTGAATAAGAAGGAATTGCTTCAAAAAGCATTTCATAGGGTGTCTTACCATTAAGAAGAGGAGTTGGCATCCGATTTATAAGATAAGCAGCAGTCAAAACACATTCTCCCCAAAACTGTAAAGGAAGTACTGCTTGAAATCGCAAAGCACGGGCTACATTCAATAGATGGCCATGTTTTCTTTCCACAATCCCATTTTGTTGGGGTGTGTTAACACAACTCTTTTCATGAATGATTCCCTTAATACGATAAAAATCTATCATGTTAAATTCTAACCCATTATCAGAACGTAAAACTTTAATTTTCTTGTTAAATTGGGTTTCAACATAAGAATAAAAGGATTGTATGAGTAAACAAGTCTCACTCTTACACTTCATGAGAAAAATCCAAGTACATCTTGTATGATCATCAACAATAGTAAGAAAGTAATGAGCACCGGATAAAGAAGCAACATGATATTTTCCCCATATGTCACAATGGATTAAATCAAAAGGCTCCAGAGAATTTTTATTACTTAAAGCAAAAGGAAGACGAGTTTGTTTAGCTAATGGACAGACTTCACAAACTTGATTTAGATTAGAAACACTTAAATCAGAAATATAAAGGGAAAGTAACTGAAGATGTTGATTGCTTGGATGTCCCAAGCGTTGGTGCCACAAATTAGAAGAAGACATAGATTGTAGACATTTTGGATGAGTGACTGGTAATTGAAATAAGAAAAGGCCATCATGTAATTTACCCGCTCCAATCACCTTCCTCGAGGACTGGTCCTGTATAAGACAAGAATTGGGTAAGAAAGTTACAATGCAGTTTGCATCATGAGTGAGTTTTCCAACTGAAATTAAATTAAATTGGAAGCTGGGAACATAAAGAACGTTATTCAAAACAATATTCGGTGTCAATTGAATTGTACCAATATGAGTAATTGGGGCATCAACCCCATTAGGTAGTTTAACTGTCCTTGAACAGTGAGACGTGATATGTGAAAGAATTGAGGGAGAACTGACCATATGATCAGTAGCTCCAGAATCAATAATCCAAGAAGTAGGGTGTGGTAAATGAACAACATTGAGGGCAATACCTGTCAAATTACTTTGGGGAACATTGTTACTCACTAGATTTGATCTTGATTGAATGTTGATTAAGGCCAAGATCTGTTGATATTGTTCTGGCGTGAAAAGAGAAGCTTGCAATGCTGGAGGATTCATAGAAGTTTGATTGGCAGCAGGCTGATTTTGGCCCTTATACAACTTATGGCCAGGAGGATATCCATGCAATTTGTAGCATTTTTCTTTCACATGTCCCACCCTTCCACAAAAATCACAAGTTGGTTTACTATAATTAGATGTATTCTGCCTTGGAAATTTACCTGAAACATTATTTCCTTTGGTAGCCAAAGCAGCAGATTCTTGTGTCTGCGCAGGTTGCGTACTAATGATGCCGCGTTGTCGCTCCTCTTGGAGAACCAAAGAGAAGACTTTCCCAACGGGTGGAATTGGATTCATCAGTAAAATTTGGCCTCTCACGACTGTGTATGTTTCATTTAAGCCCATAAGAAACTGCATGGTACGATCTCTGTCTCTATATGCTTCAAAGGTTTTGTTAGAATCACATGTACAAACGAGCATGGGAGAATATATATTTAATTCATCCTATAAACCTTTCAGCTTAGAGTAATAGGCTGTAATGGAGTCCAAACCTTGGGATATAGAACTGATTCTTTTTTGTAGTTCAAAAATACGCGGCCCGTTAATTTGAGAAAACCTTTCTTGAAGATCTACCCATAAATCATGAGATGTCTCTGCATAAATAGTATCTCCTGCAAGCTCTGGAGTAATAGCATTCACGATCCAAGAGGCTACCATGTCGTCACATTGTTTCCACAATTCGAAGTTTGAATCTGAAGTGGAAGGCTTTTTTATTACACCATTGATAAAACCAGATTTGTTTTCAGCACTTAGTGCTTTGATCATGGCCCTACTCCACATGGTGTAATTTTCTCCATTTAATGGAAAGGAAACCAAAATGGTTCCAGGATTATCTGAAGGATGTAGTGTAAAGGCAGCATTTTTGCTGTCCTTTGTGGCATCCGATTTTTCAGTCATGATGACTAGTATCCAAAGTTTGAAAATAAGGGGAAATGAATAGCAATAAGAATTACTGCTCTGATACCATGATAAAAATGCTATCACATCTTATTGCTTTACATCATAAAATACAAGGAATTATATACAAAATTATAGTTGACTTCTAAAGATTAATAAAGGAAAGCAACTAAATGCAAAGCTGTACAATCCCTAAATTAAAGAAATAAAAGTAGGAAAGTAAATAAAATTAGAGAACAAAATGTCCGGTAATTGAGAGGAAAATCTGCAGTGCATCAAGGTAATTAATTATATTCTCCAACATATAACCTTCCTCTTTTACCATATTCGCCCCAAAATTCGTAGCCGTTTCTCCCACAAAATCTACATAGAAGCTCATGATAATCAAAATGGCATGATTAACAAATGCACAAGGCCATAACCATTTGCCTGTCAAAAGTTGGTGGAAAATTAGATCATTGCATATGAGACTTCAATTTTCACATTCATTTCATTTCTTAAGCCGCAACTTGTGGTTCATGAACCAATAAAATTGGTAAACTCCTTGCGTCGTATTTAAATTTTGAGTGAAATGGAGTAAATTTCACAAAGTTATCTAAAACTTTGAGTTTAAAAAATAATAAATTTGAGAATGTTGCCTAAAATTGATTTTAAGATATTGGAGAAAACTAATAAGAGGTGACATAATCCAATCAATACTTTAACTCTATGGATTAGAGGAACAATAAAATTTATTCACTTAATTGAAAGAGAAGTATACAATCATCCGCAGATCTTGCTAATGACCACCATGATTAGATTCATGGATCAAATAAAAACTATTGTCTAAACTCATCCAAAAATTATACACTTCATTTCTTATATAATCATTTCTATATAATTAGTTATGTCATTATAGGTAGTTACACAAATGATTGAACAAGAATAGTGCAATTCACGGAGTAAGTATAATTATCAAATTTATAGATTTCAAATTTTTTTAAATGGAGTTAGAAAACTATTTTTGGAAGGGAGGATTTGTATGGTAAGCCAAATATTATTGGCGAAATCGTAAAAAGGTTGGAAGGATATGGGAATTTATAATTAATGTATAATTTTCGTATCATTTATGTAATATAATAAACCATCAATTTAATGCATACTATAATAGTTAAAATAAACATAACAATAATTGATGTATTACTCTTAAACTAAAATTGTTAATAGACAAAATGGGGCGCTACTTTGATGTTAATGCTATTGCAAAAGTTGAATTTATTACTCACATTTTATTGGTAATAATAATAATTTAAAAAAGATAAATAATGTTATATCTCTAGTTACACTAATTACATTAAGTGGCATTCATTTTATTAGATATAAAATTATTTTTGAATAATAATAAAGAAACAAAACTATGATAAAACCATGACAAAAAAAAATTCTTTTTTGTGAAGTTTTAAAATTTTCTTTAATGACTTTTCATTTTCTTCAAATAAAAAACTTCAAAAATACCTAAAAGACGAGAAATTTTATCCGCCTTTAGTCAATACTTAGGTTATGTTTAGCATGCATGATTAAATTGGACTAATTATTACGATTGAACTAGATTGAATTTGATTGGATTATATTGGATTATATAATACTATCTTATATTTAATACAATATTGGATTGGACTATATTAAATTACATTTGAACGAAATTAAATAGCATTTAAGTCGCATTAAATCTAAAAATGAACTATTCATGAATATTTAATAATAAAATAATTATTAAAATTAATTCAAAAGACAACTAATGAAAAATTAAATATATAGAAAATTAGTTACTAGGTAATCATGATTATAATAAACAAAATATAAATTAGATTAAATTAAATTAAAAACTATTTAGATATTTTATTTACTTTTTATTACAGATTTTAAATATATTTTATTTTATCAAAAAAGTTTCAAATAATATATATATATATATAAAAGCTTACTGGTACTATTAATTTTCATGATTAATTTTAATATAGTGATTATTAAACTAAATATTACATTAGATATACAAGTAATGGTTAATTAAATAGAAAATTATTTTTACAATTAATTTTAACTAAATCTATGCGTATACCGGGATTGTTAATCCCATGAATTTAAGATTAAATTCAAATATAGTCTCCTAATCTAATTCAAAATAAAACTTGCCAAACATAAGATAAATGATTAATCCCAAAATTAATCCAATCTTACACTTAATCCTTACTTCCAAACATAACCTTATAGGTCTATATTACAAGCAGTAGGTATAAGTAATTTCATATAATCTTTTAGAAACTTCTGTATGTGAACCTATCACTTGTATGGTACAACTTGTATCACTTGTATGCTATATGAAATTTTCATATATCTGTGGGTCAATCAATATAAACGAATTATTTATAAGTCTATATCACTTGTATGAACCTATCACTTGCATGAAAATACTTATAAGTCTGTATCATAAATGTTATGAAATTACTTATACCATATAAGTGATAGGTTCATATTAAAAGACATTAATATTTAAGTAATTTTACATATATGGTGTAAAAGTGGTAAAACGAATAAATGAATCGAATTGTAATGAATTAGGTCAAAATTCAATGGATTCAAATTCGAATTGTTTATTAAATGAATTATAATATCAGGATTTAGATTCAATTTATTTATTAAACAAATATCCATTTAATTCATTTTAAGTACAAAATTAAAGGAATCAAACCAAATTTAGATCCGTTTACAATTAGTTTAACTTATTTATGAATAACTAATAACAAATCAATAGAATCTTTTACATTTTCTTTTAAAAAAATAATTAATAAACAAAAATCAAGGAAAACAAAATTAACATCTTCCAAAATACAAACGTATTATAAACAAATTAATGACCTCAAACCCAAATTCAATTCATTTATTTAATAAATCAAATAAATTTTACACATTTATTAAACGATTTAATTTTTTCAAATCTAGACCCGTATACTTTAAATCTAATCAAATTGATCAGATGAGTCCTCACCCAGATTATCACCGCTAATTTGGAGTAGCTGGGTCAATCAAGCGGTAGATTCATACTAGGGATGGCAAACAGCGGGCCTGGGCCGGACTTGGGCTTTATTTATTTATTTTAAAATTTTTTAAATTATTGTAAATTTGAAATAAATTAATGATCAACAAGTTATTACAATCATAGATAAATTAAAGAAAATGAATATTTCAAATTAAAATAATAAATAAAGCAAATAAAAGCTCGTAACTTTAATTTTCTTTAATACTAGATTTTCTAATTTAAATGCTCTCTTAATCAATTGACACAAAAAAGAGAATTTAGTATCATAATTTTAGATTTTTTGAATCATGATTGATTTATAAGTTAAGAATTTAAGTTTTCTTTTTTATTTTTAAATTACTTTTCAATTTTAATTATATTATTCTAATTTATAAAATTTTTCTTTTTAAAGTATTGGGTCTGGGCTTTGTCCGGGCTTTTTTTCTTGAGCCCTTGTCAGCCCGCGGGCCTGGGCTGCCGAGCTTTTTTGACACCCCTAATTCATACTACAAGCAATAGTCTATATCACAAATGTTATGTCAATCAATATCAGCCCTACTTAGCTTCTCCATAGATGTTATGAAATTACTTATAAGTCTATATCATCCCACTTCACCATAAATATAGCCCACTTACTCCCCTATTTAGGCAAGGAGGATATTTTCTAGGGGTATACAGAATTCAATCTGATTCGTTCAATCTGTTTAATTTGTAAAAATTTAATCCGTAAATTGATAGATTTGATTAAATTAAAATTTTGAAAATCCACAGTTGGATATGGATTTACTTTTGTAAATCCGCGAATCCGCAAAAAAATAAAAAAAAATTATTTAGTAAAAAAATTAAACTTGTAAATATGACATTATGCTTACTAATAAATAAATAAGTTAAAATATAATTACATTAACATCATATTATATCTTATCCGACAATAATATAAAATAAAAATAATTAAATAAAAAATATAGTTTCTTAAGCAATTAACTTTTATGTACTGATTTAAACAAATGAGATTTTTTTTCTTTTTAGTGTATTATATTTTGAAATTTTGAATGTATTTTCTAATTTTATTTAAACAATTAATTTATTTAAAAAATATTTAATTTTGAATTTGATTTATAATAAAATTATTTTTATATTATTTTTTATTTAATTAGTTTGTAGATAAGACATAATTAAAAAATTTTAATCTACAAACCAATTAGTAAAATGATGGATTGAATTAAATCCGCATCTAATCTGTAGACGTATGGATTAGATTTGAATTGAATTTCACTAATTCGTAAATTAGATTGAATTAAAAATTTATAATCCGTAAAATTATGAATCGAATATGAATTGATATTTAATCCGCAAAATAAAATTCGTGAATATCCCTAATATTTTATTTTCCTACTTGATGAACTAATATAAGAATTAAACAACTGCATGTTACGTCTACTACCCATAACGAACAGAATAAACGAAATCAAGATAGAGAGAGAGCAGAGGGAGTGAGATGAAGATGAAGATGAACAGGCCATCAAATAAACAAAAAGAACAACAAATTGGTAGAAGAGTGTTCAATGGTACAGTTTCAGGAAATTGATCCAGGGCGGCAGCACAACCATTTGAACTATTGGTGAAATAAGCTTTTCGTCAAAACAAGAACAAATCAGAATCATCAGTTTGACCATACATGAACTAGGCCATGCCTATTGCCAGTATAAATCTCATTACGATCTTCATCGTAGAACAAAGCAGTAATATCTTCCAAGGCTTCTGCAACCGTGCTCCTAATTCTGGAGGCATGGCTATGCTTCTTCACGTTGCAACTGCCACTGCTATAATCACCACTGCAACTACATTCATTTTCTGCAGGGAGGCCATTGCTTGCTCTTATTTTAGCAAGGCATTTTCCAGTCAAGATATTGCTGATATTGATTGACCCAGCTGCACCCAATATGTGAAAGGTGTTAGTACAAGCAGTTTTGCAAAAGGGGAATTTACCATACAAGTGAGATTAGAAACTCTGGGCAAGATTTGAGATCATGGATGTGAGGCATCCATGGAGAAGCTAAGTATCACCACAAATGAGTCTAGATTGTAGATTGCCTATTGTGTGGCATTTACTGGTATCATGAGCAACACAAAATAAGAAATTGATATCATTATCATTTCATGCTTCCATTGACAGAAAGCCTCCCAAATTCAAATCCAAAAAGGCTTAATCTAGGCTAGTGAAACTAATAAAGAGAATAACCAATGCACACAATGAGAATGTTATGTTGCAAAGAGTTCCAGGTCAATACATATGGAACTAAAACTTCAACAACATTTCAACTTGATAGCATAATAAGAATCCTAAAAACCAAACTGCACGGTCAGAGAACCTATTAACAAAGCACCAACCAAATACCTACTTAAAGGCATTCTCAAGTCCCATTAAATTATCAAAAAATAAGTATGTACCATAAAATTTTCATGCATTTCGTACTTCAACAGGTTGACATGTCAAATAAGAAACTGGACCAATTTTCCTAAATGACTGACAGCATGATTTTTAAAATTGATTTTACAGCTAGATAATAATCCATCAGATTTTACATGTAACAAACATGAGAAGAGAGACAAAGAGCTTACCATTTCCTTCGGCTAATGGATCGTCGGAATCAGCCTTGCAGTAAGAGATTATAAGATCTTGATCGCTTGTTATATATATGTTATTTGTGTTACAGTCAGGATGCCACAAGAGATGATCCTCAAACGACGTTACAAGCTCGCCTCGAAAGTTCCAAACAGCCACTGTTCGATTCCTAAAGGTCAGGAATAGCTGATTCTCGTATAGAAATATAAATGCCGATGGGGTCATAAATTCAGTTCTGCTAACTTCAGTCAGCTCAAAATTCCGAACCTAAATGTAAAAGAAGTCAGAAATACTATATTTCAATAAACTGCAATTGTAATGGAAGAAATAACGAGATCCTTACATCAAGAATCTGGAGATTCTCATTTTCTTGCTTAACAAGAAGCTTCTCATTGAACTGTTCAATAAAATCCACCTTCTTATTCCGATGAAGAAGGTGATTAAAAGATTTGAGAACAGTTCCATCCTCTATTGAAAGAATCTTAAGAGGAACATGGCCGCTAGCTTTAGTAAAAATCAATAACATGATCCCAGGACTGTTGAAAAACCATTACACGAAGCCAAATAAGCACATAGGAAGCAAGATTAAAAAAACATATAAATTCTAATCATTATAACAAGCACATGAACCACTAGTTATTAGTAAGTGTTCGAATGTGCAGGTAGAAAATAAGCCATCGTGTAAACGAATATTACCTGATTTTAATCTCCTGAACATTTTTATCTGATATGGAGTACAACATTGTATAATTTTTCAGGTCAAACACCTTGTATATACTGATAAAAGACACAGAAACAAAAAAGACAAAGAAGTAAGAAAATCAATAAATTAATTGTCCACTAGATGATGATATCTTAGCATAAAAGCACTCCAGGGCAGTAAAATACTTACCTATCCTGTGCAGAATATGTGAGTACCTTTCCATTTACATCATCAAACTCTACAAAACCAGGCCACTTCAGTGACTCTGATTCAAAGAGGGCAAAACCAGCATCAGGTTTACCTCTCCGTATGTATCTGGAAAAATGAAGGGATATGTTTTCAGTAAGAAAAATTAAACTCTAGGACAAAATTTAAAAGCTCTCATGTGTCTCTTCAATTCCAGTTGCCCTCCCTTGTTTACATTTTAATGTAAGGCAGGAAGAGGGCACACGTACTCTATTCTCGTGCTTCTGCATCTTAAAGAACTGAAATTGTCTGAAGCATAAACGGAAACTGTGATAAGTGAGTCGTTGTTCTTATTATAAAACAAGCTTCTTATGACTTCATCAGCAGTGACATTTAAAAAGCATATCCTCTGGTTAGTCTCTGCATCCAACCAAAAAAGAAAAAAAGGTAAATATTTCTCCTCAATATACCTTGAGTAAAACAGAAAACGAAAAATATCATGTGCTGCCACAAAATTTTGGAGGAATCAAAAGTAAAGCTCAACCTCGACAAAAAGCTGCACAGACACCAGACTGCGCAAGGGCAAACACAATGTCACGTGCTGCCACAATCTCAATAATCTTTGATCTCTTCCTCAGAAATGGCAGAACCATGGAACAATGGCCTTTTGGATCATGTGTATCATATTCCTCCTGTGTATAAAATAACACTACAAGTAAGAAGCAGAGCTTAAATAAGAAAGCCCTAAACGACACTGAATGATACACAATTGAAGCATCCATTAATAATTGACCCTAAATGATACATATATTAAATGTATGTCAAATGTCGGTCATAATGGTCCACCATAGGGTGGAATCATTATTTGCTCCCAGCTAAATTCATCAAAATTGCAGAAATATCATAATTTTGTATGCGTCCTCCTCTTACTCTCCATGCTCCTGGTTACTAGAACTATGTCCATAACGTAAATCATGAAACTTATCTTCAGATATTGATCACAAAGAAAATGTAACTATTGTTTCTAAATCCAATTTCAAAATTGAGAAAATAAATCTCCCAAGAATTCTAACTCTGACATATTCGAAATATGACCAGCG
This sequence comes from Citrus sinensis, assembly GCF_022201045.2. Taxonomy (NCBI): domain Eukaryota; kingdom Viridiplantae; phylum Streptophyta; class Magnoliopsida; order Sapindales; family Rutaceae; genus Citrus; species Citrus sinensis. Next base: position 2,489,197 of record NC_068559.1, read on the forward strand.
GCTAAAACAACAACCAAGCAATATTAAGAAACACATAAAAGAACTAAAACACAATTATTTAGCCGTTCAACAATGGATAATAAAGTCAAAATATTTCATACCCGCAACTTCAAAATCAAGTAGATGAGATTAAATAAACTAAAATAAATAAAAGAAAGAAAAATAGGAAAGGTTATTTAGCTTGAATTAGGAGTTAAAAGTAGAGTCTTTTGCTCTTTTAGTCCCAGAGCAGTTAAATTTAACAAATTTGCAGTGAAACACTAAAAGAATGCAAATTAGATCAAATGCTCATTAAGAAAAAGAGTCAAACTCAGCTACCCATCAAGCAAAATCCATTCATATAGCTGGAAATATAAATTCCCAGGCTTAAGCTAATTAATGACCTATATAAAAATTAAAAAAAAAAAAAAGGCTAAAAGTTTTAGAAATGAACAAGAAAAGAGCTAACCTGCAAACGAATGTTGCGAAATCTTTCCTGGGCATCCGTCATAGTGAACGCACGGTCACGTTTGGAACTGATTTCGCGTCGCTGAAGTTTCTTAACGCTGTTAACGAAGCCGTCAAAGCCGGCCCAATTACGACGCCGTTTCTTCGCCAAAACCCTTCTTCCACTACAAGGCCTTGGGCTCGCCGATATCCTTCTCCCTCCTCCTCCGCCGCCCTCCATTTCCCCTTCCTCCCTCTCTCTCTCTCTCTCTATAACAACTCCTCAAAATTGAGTCTTCTACTTAACACTCACTCAATTTCATACTCAATTTGAATCCTTTCTCCGTCGATCCACTGTGAGTTAGTATGCAGCGGGGGAGATTTTTTATTTTTTCCTTTCTTTTTTGGATTTTCTTTTCAATTTTTACGGTGTCGTCTCCAGATTTCGTTTCAAATAGTGCCCGAAATCAAATTATTAGCGGGATAATAACATTTGTACCCCTAATTGATTATTGTTTTCATAAATAGACATACTCAGTCTAGTTGTGGACAATAGGTCCTCTTTTAAGTTGCCTGGATCTGGTAGTCAAAATTCAACTAACTGGCCCAAGGTCTGGAAAAAGTCAAAAAATGTTGGAAAATTATTATTTGTATACCCTTAGTTTATTCTATTATCAAAACTACTACAACACTTTGAAAATGTATCAATCGTCCACCCTAAGTTGACAAAATGTATCAGCTGACCACCAAATCGTTAATTATTGTTTAAGTATGATGATGTCAGAAGGGTAATTTGGTCTTTTCATATGATACAAGTGATAATTTAAGGGTATACAAGTGATAAAAAGAGAATTTAAGAGTATACAAGCGATAATTTTTAAGGGTAAAATCGTCAATTCACTGTAATTCTATTAACTTTCAAACGACAATTAACGGTTTGGTGGTCGGCTGATACATTTTGTCAACTAAGGGTGGACGATTGATACACCCTCAAAATATTGTAGTATTTTTTATAATAGAACAAATATAGGGTATACGAATGATAATTTTTTTAAAATGTTTTTATAAGGTTTGGAACCTATTTACAAAAACTGACAAGTTATGACTTATAACATAAAATATTAAAGTATGAGACCTGAATGTTAATTTACATATGAATTTCAGTGGGCTTGGACAGCTCAGTTAATCCCAATTTTGAATGCTTGGTGCCATGGGGGGTAATGTTTCTGTAACTTCTAGTGCAATTGTGGTTCATCACATTCATCTCCAGGCTCTACTTTGCTTTCTGGAGCTGATCAAATCAGTGCTGTATTCCAAGTTTGTTTTCTAATTTACTTCAAAACTTGTCCTTACTTAAACAGTGAAGCATCTAAAACATTTTTAATTTTTATTCAACACCCATTTTCAATCATGATTGATTTGGTACGACTGGAAAGAGAGAGAGGCTTGACACCCATCATCAAAATCAAAGAGACTTTTGTTAAAGATTTTAGATTTTATGAGTTAAAAAACTTGTTACCATAAAGTTGTGGAGAGAGTTCCTAGTTCAAGAACAATGAATGAGGCTAATTTTAGAATTAAGATGGGGTTTAAATTAATATGTAATTACAAAATGAGTGGAGCTATTGGCACCCCTACATTATTCTTACAAAACCCCACTTTAAATAAAATTACAATTAAGGACAATTGAAAATTAAACATATATAGATTTTTTTTTCCAATAAATTACTTAATTCATAATCAATCCTTTAAAAAAAAATTCTATATGTTACTTCCTATTTAACTAAAATAAATTTTATAAATTTAGAATAATCCATTGTTCTCTTTTGATTTCTTATTGATTAAATATTTTCATACTTAAAATTGCTTTGAAATTATAATTTGAAATATGTGTTATTTCAGCAATTAATGATGAACACTAAAAAACTTATCACCCATATAACATTTTAATTTGTGTGTAGATTAATAATAAAATTAAAAATAATTAAAAAATAGCACAATAATACTTTGAGTTTTAACAATAAAATAAATCAAATGAAAATTGAGAACTTAGAAAAGTGTATTTAAAATAAGGGTATTTTCAGAAATAAAATAAATATAACTAAAAAGGGGGTTTTATGAGAAGGTAAGGGGTGCCAATAGTCCAACTATTAAGCAAAATTTATCTTCTGCGAGGAAAAGTTTTTGCTAAGAAAGTTAATGGTGTGCCAAGAGTACCACTCTCTATACTTTGGGGCTGGACTCAAATATCACTCAAACTCGCTAATGATCATGTAAATGCACTCAAAATTCTTTAAACAACTCCATTTGTACAACTCCTTTTCCAAGTTAATATTAAGAATATAATTCTTTTTTTTCAAAGAAATAATTACTTGAATGGAAAAAAATACAAAAGACAATGTATTTCACGACAAATGTTTTGGCCCACTTTTAGCTTAGGCCAAAACTATGGTCGAAGCTATTAGAATTTATTGGTTCTAGAGGAATGGTGACAATGTATTGGTTTAGTTTTATGGTGATTGTAACTGTGAGAAGCTCAGCGGAGCTAATTTGGAGAATTTATTATTTTAGATGAGAATTTCCAAAAACTTATGTAGAGATAAGATGCACTTAAAAAAAAAAGAAATTGTATGATGAGCAGCTTTGGTGTTCATCATTTACATGATTACTTAAGCATGCATGCATGGTGAGCTCTTTTATTCATTTAGTAATGCAAACCTAAAGCTCCCCCTATTCTTGAGAGTGAGTCCCAATTTTATTTTCAAGAAAGAGATTTACTAAGTCAACCAACTGACACCAAGAAATAAACTCTTGATTATTGTTTTTTTTCTTTTCTTTTTCTTTTTTTTTTCCTTTAATAAATGAAAAATAGTATATGAAATCAAATCTCAAACCTTTTTTTTTTTTCCTTTAATCATTTTTATCCTCATCATGTTTGCTTTTGAAAAATATTAAGGTATTTCATATAGATAAACAATTCACTTTTAAATTCATTCTTGGCGAGTTCAATACTTAACATTAATAACATCATATTGATGAAAACTTTTTTTTTTTTTTTGAGGAGATATTGATGAAAACTTATGACATCATGGATGAGCATACAAATGTTCCAATCGGGCTAAAGGGTCTATTATTTCCTTTGCTAATATGTATATCAATCGTTGAACTTACACAATTTAAATATGATGGTGTTTTATAGGATGGAGATTAAATGGCAAGATGAAAAATACTTGACATGTATAAAAAAAAGAAAAAAAAAAAAAAAGACAACTGAAGTTTTTTTTTTCAAATTTTTTAACCTACATAAATTGAAGAAACTATATGATTGATATCATAATTTTTATCCATCACTTGATTATACTTCCCTAAAAATTGTTTAATTAACAGCCGCCTCACGCTCATAAGGTTTGCCATTCAAAACAACTGAGCCCTTTATCTAGTATTATCTATCATAAAAACACTGTATTGTATATATTTGTGCTCATTACTGTTGGAAATATCCTCCTTGTTCACATTTTTATAATTGTCAGTAATATTCATAGAGTTCAATTAATATAAAACCAAGAGAGTGACAAATGTGAAAAGTGATTTTTTTTTTTTTTTAATGTTCCATTGAATGGAGGCCAATGGAATCATCCAAAAATTACTAACAAATTCCAAAGTTGAAAAAGAAAATAAATGAGAAAAATGACACCCCTAAAATTTAGATATTAAGCGCAACAAACTCGTTCATGAATGAAAATTCGTGTAAAAATAATACAAGTTTTATTCTGATGGAAAAGTGTTTATGGTATCAAATCTATTTTAATTTCCTCCAACATTTCAAATTATTTTTATAGAAAAAATAACTTAATTCTAAGAGGATCATCTGCTTATAAATAAGAATATAAACTAATTGTTATATGGGAGGGAAAGAGTGGCAAGAATGCGAATGGTCTTGTTGAATTCTTTCATTCAAGGTATATGTTGTTGGGACATATAGAAATTGTTTGGCAAAATTAGTAGTTAATATTATGAAAAGGGAAATTACACATTACTTATAGCTAAACTAATATCATAATTGGTAGCATTCAAACGAAGTGAAAATGACATTGTAAACTTCCTGATCTCAAATTTTCTTAATGACAGTTAGATTAACAGTATCATAAAGTGGTAACTTTCGTTCTGCCAGGTATTAGCAAATGAGGCTGCTGCTACTATGCACTGGTTCCATTAATAGACCATGTGGAATTAAATATATTAAAAAAATAAAAACCATAAGATTTGAAGTATGGTACGCATGGTTTTTAAGGATGCTGATAATGCATGCATTTTTTGTATAATAGGAAAACAATGATGTTCTTATGCCAACTGTCGACATTGATAACAGAATGTATGAAAACATTTTTAAAGTAGTTGTCGGAAGTATCAGAAGTGAGTTAGAAAATTTTAAGAATTAAATCAAAGCTAAGATGAGGGAAGAGATTAAAAAACCAACAAAAGTGATGTCAGAATCTGTTGAGGGAGATGATGATGGACCAAACTAATCGGAGGTCAGTGAGACATTTTATAGTATCTTCCAAATAGTATGATATTTATTATTATTTTTATAATAAATGAACCTTTATAATTTTTCGTACAATGTTCTTAATTTAATTTTTTGGATAGTTATCACATGTAGCATATGTTCATGTACATCAATATCATTCACCATCGGATGATCAGATATCTTAAAAATGTTAGAAATAGATGTGGTGTAATTGATCATGAATTTTGGGTATGCTTAATAACAGTGCAACAAAGTATTGTCGAATTTTACATGGACTTGTATAAATTGATATATTAATTTACATAATAATTCATTTTCTGTTTAACCTCTTATGAAAGAAAATTGGGTACATAATCATAGACTGACACTGATGTTCATACGAGGTTGCTTTGATGAGGGCATCATAAAAAGATTTGTAGAGGGCAAAATAGCAAGGACAATTATCGATGAGGCATGAGTATTATGTTTCAATTATTTTAGGAACATCATGATCTATTTGTCTTGGTTAATTAGCTAAAATTTCCTTTTTGCAGATATATATGCCAATAAATTTATGTGGAGTACATTGGGTGGCTGGGAAGGTAAATATAGTCGACAAAACTATCACAATTTACAATCAAGCTCTAATATTATTTACAGATGATGAGATTTTGACTTACATGCACCCACTGTGTGTGTTAATGCCTCGATTCTCAATTTACTATCTAGACTTCTACGTTAATAATAGAGGTGTGAACATAAGCCTTAATATTTACAGATTTGTCCGGATCTGATTTGGTGTTCCACAACAGCATTATGGGTCAGAAGATTGCAGACCCTATGTTTTTTTAAGATAATTGAATGCCTAGCATTTGGTATGCCACTTTAATTTCAACTCTAAACACGGAGACCTAATATACAAGAAGATTGGAGCATATATGTAAATGGCGCATGCTCAGCAAAAATGTTAAAAAATTTGGCTCTATGGTTGGAACCATCTACTACAAAAAATTTAGTCCATCAAGACACCAACTCAAAATTCAGTAGCATGACTTGGCTATGCAATTTAGCCAGTTCTACAAATTATCTATACTAGACTTGAAGCTAAATTTAGGCTAGTTTTAATTTCATAAGTAAAAAATTTACAGACTTCTTTAATTCCCTTGTGTTGCAAAGTAACATTTCTTTATTTGATTGGAAGCCCACACTACTTGTTTTTTCGGAGATGATGAGCACGTGCATACTTACTTTAACACATACAACATACATGCATACATACATATATACAGACATAGTATGGAATCCAACTAGAAGTCTTGACCAGTCTTTCATTAAAGCATTTCTCATTCTGCACACAATATCATCCTCAAGTACGGACAAAACTAGAATAAGAACCGAAGAAACTAAAAAAATTGGGTATAGTAATTGGCAAAGAAACAAAGGTTTTGTTGGGGCCACCCTGTCCCTTATAACTTCTGCCCTGGCTATAGACTAAATCCAGTATTGAATATATCTAAATATAGGCCAAATCATGAACATATATTTCTTTATCTACCACCCAATATCTCATTTCTTTCAAATTCGTTAACTTCTAAGCAAAAATTAGAGAATTATAAGAAAATCACAGACAAAAAATGTACAAAAAAAAATTAATGAATTAAGATTTTAGTAAAAGAGACCATAAATCTATAAAAGAAAAGTATAAGGCAATGACCAAAAAAAATGGTCTTACTACTACATCCACTAATGGAATTGCAATTTTGGAGAGTAAGTGAAAATCAACATTTCATCTCCTCTTAGATCTCAATTTCAAAAAAGGATAATATTGATATAAACCCACACAAAGTTTTAGTTGAAGACTGAAACTGCTAATAACAATATCCAATTCATTCAACCCATTGTTATACAATCAGAACAGAGAAACCTTAATTGCTGACATTAATAAAATGACATGCACTAATGAACTCTAAAGGCATGTCCATCGTCCAAATTTAAAGGCAAAATTAAAGTTTTAGCTAGCAAATAACTTGCCAAATATATTCATTAAAAAATCTAAGCAAATTATTTGAGAAACCAATTGTATTTGTCATGGTATCATATCAATCATATATTTTCCTCTCGTAAGGATGCATGGACAGCTTCTGCTGCTCAAAGCTTGCTGCTTCACATGCAGTAAGGTAAAATAAAAAAACAAAAGGAAAATGAATTTGTAGGAACTCCATTTGTAATAAAATCTAAATACATTAAATAAATCATATTTTATTTTTAAAAAATCTTTTTAAATGAAGACATTATATTAAGTCATCATTGCATCAATGCAATCCAATAAATCCAGTAAAGTTGATAATAAAACATATTACTTTCTAAAACTAATAACAAAATGCATAGCTTATGGTTCTACCTATTGGTGCTCCATTAAAAGGACTTAAGCCCTATCCTTGGCTCGAGCCATATCATTCCCAAGCTCAACACTAGCTCTCAACTCATCTAAAATAGATTCTGCAAATTTCTTCAATTTTTTCAGTTTTTTTTTTGGGCGGCTTCTCCTTTTCCTTTTTATCCTTCACTCTTCTATGATAAAGGAAGATTCAATATTCATTAATAAAAGGCAACTCTCTCTCGTTCTCATAGTTTAATGTTATTATGTATAATGCTAAGAATAATGAATAAAAACAAGTTAAAACACAATCATATACCCATAATATCACGAATGCCCTACTTCAAGAACGACTATCCCTAACAACAGGCCATGAGTACAACTATTTCTCTCTATCTACAGATTTGTACAGCAAGGAAACCATTACTATGGCAGCACTCAATGATCAAGATTACTGCCAATGGATCCACCGCCGTGAATAGAGTGTCCAATTATAGTTTCTATTTTACAAACTTGTATAACATACAATCCAATTACGGTCCAATTGGGGGAATTTCAAAGCCGCTACCCAGAAAATAACAAGAAACAAAGTTATTTGCAACTAATTAAACCAAACCAACACATAATAACATTATAAAGTCAAGATAAAATCAATATTTGGTGCAACTATAAAAGATGTTCAGACGCTATTAATTTTTAAATTAACTTCACAACATACAACAAGTAAAAAGATGCCACCATTTACCTGCAATATGATGAAGAGATTTTGGTTGTACAAGATGGCGACGAGATTTGAACGGCAAAAGACTACAACTAGACAGCAACATGACATGAATACTCTAGTGCCTCAGTAAATGGGTTTGAACGAAATATGGTGAACACAGATTTTGGATTGACTAGGGTTGGTTTATCCAATTTCATCTAGGTTGAGAGTATTTGCTCGGTGAGATGGAAGAAACTGTTATGTGTATATTGTATGTCAACCCCTTGGAAAATTTTTTGGTCTTTTGGTGAAAGAATGAAAATTTCGGCTTAATGTTCACTAGTTAACTTAACACAACAAGAGCCTAAGTACAGTACTTGGGACTTGGGTATAATATTAAGAACATTAATAACAGTTGTGATAATAGGAGAGCTGATACACAACTTGTGACAAAATGTAAGCAACATGGAACATAACATAGAAAAAAGTATTGTTGTGACTTCAGCCGGAATAACCAATTACTTTACCATTATTATTGCACAAATGTAACAATTTAATTAGCTACATGTCATGTCAAAATGAAGCATGCAAACAACAGATGCATAGTAGGAAAACCCAGCAGATGAATGCTGGATAGGATCCTAGATATAAATACAATCTGGATAAAAAGGACAATTGAATTGATTGAAAGCCCAGCATTCTGTCTCCGGACCTCGCATTACGACACTGCTTGGGCTCTCAATTCAGAGATATTTATAAAATCACAAAGCCCAGCAAAGCCCACCACCATGTGACTTGCTGTCAACTCAATGGCAGCACTCTGAAAAATTACAGGAAACAAAAGTCTAGGCAATGCTAATCGAGTGGTCCTTCTTCGGCTGGTCTTGTACAAAAATCATAATTCATAGATGAAGATGGTCCTGCTCCCTTTGGAAAAAGAATTGCAGGAGCATCGAGCATCTCTCTCATATAATTAATTAGTGCTCCCGGACCAACCCGAATTCATTAGACAAATCAACCAATCACAATTAGCTCGTCTTACATCAATCAGCTTTGACCTTATTCCTTTTTTTTTTTTTTTTTCCCTTGGGTATTGATTGGATCCTTCAGGTGGGAGATTAAGCACCAAACTCATCCTACGGTGCAGCCCATCTGTCAATCTATGATATAAAAAGATCCCTAATTTTTTTTTTTTTGGGTTACATGAAGAGTTTATGTGGTATTGTAGTGTTGCTGTTTTTAGTATTAAGTTATAAATTTAGAATAAAAATTAATAATAGTTGATAAATATAATTTTTTAAATGATAATTTTGATAAAAGTAATAAATATTATATGAATATTTAATCAAATGAATGTAGGTAAATTCACCATAATTTTAAGTTACAACAAGAAGTATTAAAAGTTATAATTGTCAAAACTTAGGACAAACAAACTCTAAAAACATCAAGATACGAACGTCCATCTACCAGAAAAGTTAAGAAATATAATTATAACAAAAAAAATGGCGATGGCTGCACAATGCATACATGGAAGATAGAACTACTTCATGCATGTTAACCAATCGCACCCTTATGTTTTAATATAATCTAGTAATTAAGCAGTGTTGAAGATGCCGTTCACAATGAGTTAGCTGCCCTTAATTTGTGTGTTTGTGAATTGCATTATTGAAGGAATTGTAAAACTAAGATTGCCATCTATGTCCCTATAAACGTGTTCAAGAGGTCATTTCATGGTGTCCAATCATCACATGAAAACAATTAAAAGTATCAATCAGCGTATGTCATGTGTGTGGCTTCTCCTCATTCGTTGTTTGATATCTACTTGCCCTTATGCTAATACATCTCCCCATATTAATTAATCATCAAGAAGTCCCATCTCCCTCTCTCTCTCCTCTTTCAATCCAATCAATAAATAAGCTCATTAGGAGTATTTCATATACTACACACAAAGCTAGAGAGTCAAAGACTCAAAAGAGAAACACAAAGGCAAGGGTAGTAATGGAGGCGGCTCTGGTTTTAAATTCAGCGGTAGCTCTAGCGATTGCTTTCTTGTTGGGTCATATCTACAAAACGGTGTGGTTAAAGTGTGAAACTATGAGAAGGAAGCTCCGAATGCAAGGTATCAAAGGCCCGCCACCTTCGATTCTATACGGGAACTTGCCGGAGATGCAAAAGATCCAAGCAAACGCTGCCAAACCATCCAGTACTAGTCTTGCTTCTGATATTGTCGCCCACGACTACACTTCGACGCTCTTTCCATACTTCGAGCAATGGAGAAAAGAATACGGTAAGCTTCCATTTTGACCCCCCCCAAAAAAAAAAGAAGAAGAGAGACTTTATATTAATTTCAAGTTTATAAATATGTTATTATCACTAAGATGGCGACGTTCACACAGGAGAATCACCAATAGTCTAGTACTGAGTGTGAACATACATATGTAAGCTGGCTAGATGCTAAAATTTTGCCAAATAATGCCAGGCTGTGTGATCAGTAAGTCAACTTTACTTGCATAAAAGGTGCATGGCTAGGTCTACTCGTTCAGTCTGACTGAAACAGCTCGCCATGAGATCGACTACGACTAATTTAGTCGGCAGATTTTATTATTTTTTCCAATTTTTATTTTTCACTAATATGTGATTCTTTTATTGCGTGTATTACGATACTAATAGTGATATATTGTGTTCCAAGGACTAATAATTTAAAATTTAAAACATATGTATAACCTAACGACTTTCTGATGGTGAATGATATTTTATTCTTATGATGATAGATTTTGGTCAAATCCAAAACCAATTTGGCTCAAACCTGGCTTGGTCCCTTCAATAATTAAAGTCTAGATATCCTCAGAACCTTAATTAAGGTACCCCAACAGTTTAACACAATCATTGTACAATTCTAAAACATTAGTTATTAGTAGAAGTTTGTATCTATTCTGAACATTAGTTTTTTCAATTAAAATGGACTCAAAATGGGGATGAGTTGTTAAAAGACAATTATTTTACTTGTTTTTCTACAAATTTTATTGTGTTCGAATTTGTGTTTTTTAACAAAATTTTTGTAGTGCTCATCCGCAAATTTTTATTTGTAATTTGATTTAAAGGCATGGCATGGCATGCAGGTCCAATATACACGTATTCAACAGGAATGAGGCAACATTTGTATGTGAATCAACCGGAGCTAGTGAAGGAAATGAATCAGAGCATTTCTCTGGACCTAGGTAAGCCTTCGTATGTGACTAAGAGACTTGCTCCCATGCTTGGCAATGGCCTTTCGAGGTCCAATGGCCATTGTTGGGCTCAGCAGAGAAAAATTGTTGCTCCCGAATTCTTCATGGACAAGGTCAAGGTAACAACACATCCATCACTGTTCATTTAAAATTTTAGACAATTGCTCTTCCATCACTGTTTATAAAGGAGTAATGTTAGAAATATCAACATTTGAGTATTAAGATGGTAGCATAGTATCTTATCAATTCATAAAATTCATCTTTCACTAATATAAAGCAGTAGAGATTGAATTGGGAGTTAATTCTATTTTAGAGAAAATTTTAGATCAAATTCCAGACAATCATATAATAGTGTCATATTGGTTTGAATAGTCAATTTGTATTTGTAGTATTACTAGTGAAAATGTCAAATGTGGCCCCTTGTTGAGCAGGGGATGGTGGGGATAATGGTAGAGTCTACACAACCATTGTTGAGAAAGTGGCAAGACTGCGTAGAAGCTGAAGATGGAGTGAATGCAGACATTAGAGTGGATGAAGATTTGAGGGAAGTCTCGGCAGATGTAATCTCCAGGGCTAGTTTCGGAAGCTCCAATCTCAGAGGCAAAGAAATTTTCGCAAAACTTAGGAGCCTTCAAAAAGCCATTTCTAATCAAAGCTTCCTCTTCGGGGCCACCAATTTTGCGTATGCATGTTTTCCTTTCAATCACTATCACTACATAATAAGCTACATTTTAATACCTGCAACTTTTGTAATTACACTGTTAATGCAGAGGCAGATTTTTAGCTATGAAGAAGCATGACAATATTGGAAATTTGGAAAAGGAAATTGAATCATTAATATGGGACACAGTGAAGGAACGTGAGCAACAATGTGCAGGGGCATCTTCGTCTTCGTCATCGGATCTAATGCAGTTGATACTGGAGGGTGCCGTCAAAGATCAGAGTCTTGGCAAGGATTCATCAAAGCGATTCATAGTTGATAATTGCAAGAACATTTATTTTGCTGGCCATGAATCCACTGCTGTTGCTGCCTCCTGGTGCCTGATGCTGCTCGCACTGCATCCTGAATGGCAAAATCATATCCGCACTGAGCTGACTCAGGTTTGCGGGGATAGCTTGCTGGATGCAGATTCACTTCCCCACTTGAAAACGGTAAATGGAAACTAGACCCATCTTCATTCATGTGAGCGCGAGTTTGAATTACAGGTTTTAGGTGAAAAAAAATGTTCCCATTAGCTTACAGCATTTTGATTCTTGCCCTCTCAAGTTCATAGGTTTTTTATTGATCTAAAATCCTGGTTCTGCACTGTTTTGTGACAGCGAAATTTACGAATCCACTAACCAAATATTTCAGTTGTGTTTTTAAAATTAAGCTGAAGCATGTCGGTTACAATAGGGTACCTAGTAATATGACAAAACTTGCATTCAACAGGTGACTATGGTGATTCAGGAATCATTGCGGCTATACCCTCCGGCAGCATTCGTGTCAAGGGAGGCACTTGAAGACACTCAAATCGGGAACATTAAAATTCCAAAGGGTCTATGCTTATGGACTCTGATTCCGACTCTACACAGGGACACTGACATTTGGGGACACGATGCAAACGAGTTTAAACCTGAGAGATTTGCGGAAGGCATCTCAAAAGCTTGCAAAATCCCTCAGGCTTATGTCCCGTTTGGAGTGGGGCCTCGGCTGTGCTTGGGCAGAAACTTTGCGATGGTTCAGTTGAAAATTGTGCTCTCTCTAATTGTCTCCAAGTTTAGTTTCTCAATATCACCAAATTACAAGCACTCTCCCGCTTTCAGAATGATTGTAGAGCCTCGATACGGTGTACAAATCCTCCTCCGGAAGATCTAATTTGGATTGATTAGTTGGCTTGGCGTGTTTGATGAAATCAAAAATTATCTGACAATGTTTTTGATCAATTATAAATGAACAGACAATGTTTTAGCTATACTTTCATTTCTCTTAGAATTTGTTTTTATCACTTCAGGTTATTAATAAATTTTTATCGTACACAAATCAAAATTCTAACATGATTCCCTTTTTTTTTCCAATAAAAAATTAGAGCTAGCAATAAAACTATTTTTGATTAGTTTCAGGTGAAAAAAAAAAATCTTTCTAGCTACCGCATACTTCGAGCTATAATTAGTGATCCCCGTCTGTCAATTCTGCTGCACCTCAAATTACCCATTAGCCTAAATTTGAAATAATCATTTGGAGGCTTCTAATTATAAATGCTAATCCATGTCATGATTATGAATTGCATGCACATACGTAATCAACAGCCGTCCGTTGCCGGCCACCGTACGTTATATAGGTCGTCGCCATGGCGAATACCATCAGCATCCTCGTATTCGCCACCTTCCTCCTCCATCTCACCACCGCCTCCTACTCCGATGTACCTTCTTCTCAAGCAGCCACCGGACAGGTAAATTCTTGTGCATGTATTGATTAATATAATGCTTTTGTCGTCGCGCTAATTAAGGAAAATGATGTTCGATTATTGTAGGAGGTCCAATCAGCAAGAGTAGCATCAGCACCAAAGCCCGAGAAAAGAGTACTTAAGGGACAGCACAAAATATTCAAGAAAAGGAAAGCTAGCGCTGCATTCGCAGTTATTCCAGGCAAGAAATATTGTGTGCCGAAGGAAAATCTTAGCGAAGTTACATTGAAAGAACAGATAGAATGGGGCTGCATGCAAGGTGTTGATTGCGATCCCGTCGTCAACATGAAAGAAATCAGCTGTGCCGATCAATCGTGGTACGTCAAGGCGGCGTACGTCATGAATTATTACTTCAACGCCCACGGCCGCGATGAAGCCAGCTGCTATTTTAACAATAACGCCATGCTTACATATGACAATCCAAGTAAGTACTACTTACAGGAAAAAGAAAATGTTTATATAAATCAAATTATTCAAGATATTATTTTTATGTTGAGATTTTAACATGAATTATTTTCCCTTTTTTTGTGTTTAATTGCAGGTAATGCTACATGTCCAATGTTTTGAGATTATTTTGCCTGGAATAGTTCATTGATCATGCGGGTGATCTGCTAATTAATTAAGGGGCTAGCTCTTGTAATCGAATTGATGCAGATTCATTTTTTCTTTATACAAATTGATCATTACAAGATGTTCAATTAATAACATTAGTAGTGACATTAATGAATTGATGCAAATACTTTGCTTTTAATATTATTTGCCAAAGCAATCCTAAATGGACATTCATATCTTCACATCATTATTGCATCAGGGGCCTATTTGATAAAACGTAAAACTATGTCCTCAGTTGTGAAATTATAAAAAATTAGGTATCTGATAGTATTTTTCGTTCCGTGATTGTTAGGGCATGGCACGGGCTTAGCCCATTGCCATTTGCCTGCAAGTGCTGGGCTTGGCTCTCGGGCCTCAGCACGAGGTCTACCCGTCTTAAAAAAAATTTACAAACTAAAATGAAAGTTTTTCTGCTAAGCTACATTATTCTTACATACTGATAGTTAAAATCTAATAGAGTGATACTACATTTTTTTTTCAATAATTTCTTAATCTTCACATCCCTTTTACTGGTATAGGTTTTTTTTAATGAATTATATGAGATTATTAGTTATATTATAACTCATATTATATGAGAATATCTTCTTTAATATTCGAGGGATGTCTTTAAATTACATGAGATAGTCAATTTCTTAAATTATATAAAGCAACTACTTATTAGCTTATCATATAATCCAGTAGAAGAATGTCATTTCACTTAAAATAAAAAAGATTGAGATACTACTCGAGAGGTATCGCGTTATTTGATTTAATTATAAGGGTACTTTAATTGTTGTCAATAGGGACCAAGATCTACTTGATATGCATATTAGTTAAATTCTTTACTTGTAAACAACTACTTATTAGCCTATTATAGAATCCAATAAATGGATGTAACAAGTCATTACTTGAGAATATATGAAAATTTAGGGACCATGATGTTGAGCAACTACATATTAACTTATCGTACAATCAATCCAATAGATGATTATTATTTCATTTACTACTTAAGAAGTGTCGTATTATTTAATTTTTGTCAATAGGAAGCAAGATCTATTCGATATGCATATATTAGTTAAATTCTTTACTTGTAAACAACTACTTATTAGCCTATTATAGAATCCAATAAATGAATTTTATCTCAATCAACAATCCTTACTTGAAAATATATGAAAATTTAGGTAACATGATGTTGTGTATATATTGTGGTTACTAGTAGGAATGTGATTACGAAAGTTAACAACTAAGGTTGGCAAAACTTTGATTCTTATACATGCCTATATTACATGTTCTAAACAAATCTCTCACTTTCATTAAAAGTATGATAAATCTTAAATGGAAGCCACCCATCACAAAAACCTGGCGGAATTTTCCCAGTGGCCCAACGTGGCCCCAATTTAAAGAGTGCTGCTTTTAGTTGGTCTGCTAAAGACCTCAGAATTTTGCTTTTCTCATCAAATGATTAAAGGCAATGGTGCCTTTAGAAGGAAACAACTTTAATGAGAAGACTTATCGGTTGTGCAATGAGGTCAGCCAAACCTTCTCCATCTCTCTCTCCAAACCCCCCCCCCCCCCCCCCCCCCCCCCCTCCCCCCCACCCCAAAAAAAACCCAAAAAAAAAAAATTGCAAACAAAAATAATTAAATAATAAACCCACATGGAATCAAATACAATAACCTCTACTTTTTTCTTTATTTTATTTTATTTTTGTCTCCGAACAACTCCACCAAACCTATGACAATTAATGGGGCCAATTCCAGTCAATATTGCTGATCTATATAGCAGCTTTGTTTTCAATAATTTGTGAAATGGTACTGAAACATGCATATTCTGATTAAAGAAAATGTTTAGTCATCCGACGATGTAAGGGCATAAAAACAAATGGGTGTAATTATGGTTATGAAACTGTTAAATTATTAATAAAATTAATGTGTGGTCCAGTGATCTTATCAAAACACAGAGACCAAAACTAATGGTTTATTTTATTTTATATATTACTCATGAGCCCAAGACCTTCACATGTTATGCTTCTGAAGCTCTTGGTTTTGGAGCTAATGTTATCAGAATCGATGAATGAATTCAATAGTTTTTTTTTATTGATTTTATTAGATTAAAATCTGTTGATGGTGTATAAAATGAATCTTAATTATTGTCACTCAACTTAGTTTGTAATGATTCAACACCTAATTACAACTGTGAATGGGCTTGATTTTGGTAAAATTGTTCCCCATATATGTGTCTTTTTTGCCATACATTGCACATAAAAATAGTTCATTCCAAGCCATCATCATGCACAGGAAAAAGATAAAATCAGAGATGTGGGAGCATCATTAGATATTACATCAAAATACGAGAGTAATCAAGAACTACTCCAACTACTTTCATCTAAACCCCACTTTAAATAATACATTGACTTGCATTACATATATGTAATATGATATTATATAAAATAAATTAAGATAATCCAAATTTATCTCCAGTGTCAACCTCTTCAATATCGGAGCCCACATTTTCGGTATATTAAATCATATGTTATCCGAAAATTACATTAGGTCTCGACTAATTCAGATTCGAGTCGAGTAGAACCATTGGGGCTGCAAAGCTCTTCCAACAAGTATTTAATGCAGCTGCATTCTCAAGCCTCAAACCGAAAATCTTAGTTAAGTTAGAACATGCCCTTACCAATTGATATACGCGCTTGTTGGTTTTGGAGCCCACATTTAAATAGTGTACATATACACACATGAAATTAAATTACTTATTTATCAAATGGTAAATCACTTCTATTCTTACATATATTTTTTGGAGATAAATTTCTTACTATTAATTAGAGGTAAATCTAACTCATTTTGAGTCCAAATACATAATAATAAATTACAATATAATATTAAAAATAAACTTTAATGGGATTGTAATATAATATTAAAAAAATAATTCACATACATAAAGATCTTACAATACTCTTTTCAACCTCATACATTTGGATCTAATTAGCTATAATTTCTTCAATATTTTGCACCGGATTCTTTGGATTGGTGAAGATTTAATTACTGTGACATATTATTATTCAATTATATTACTAGTTACAGCCTTATATTTTATTCTGCATAAATGTTCAAATTTATCAATAAAGAAAATCACATTTATGTAAAGTAGGGTAACTCTCTTTTTGACTAAAATGCATGTCCCAGAAAAAATAAAACCAATAATACAATATCTATCACTACCAAAAGCTGTAGGTTGGTTTGTTATCAATTATCATACACACAACAAAACCCTCATCAGCCACCAAAACCACCATCACCATACCACCATCATCAAAAAGCCCCTCAACAAAGGCCATGGGAGAAAAAGAGAAGAACAAGAAGAACAAGAAGCAAAAACACCAACACCCAAATGACCAAACAACAAAACCAACATCAGCATCTTCATCATCATCATCAGATAACATATCTTTCAAGCCTAGCTCTGAAGTAAAAGGTCTCAAATTCGGCGGCCAGTTCATCGTTAAATCGTTCACCATCCGGCGAGCAAGACCCCTTGAGCTTCTCAAAATCCTTTCATATCCCCCAGCTGTAGTAACCAAAACCAACAACAACA
This sequence comes from Citrus sinensis, assembly GCF_022201045.2. Classification (NCBI taxonomy): domain Eukaryota; kingdom Viridiplantae; phylum Streptophyta; class Magnoliopsida; order Sapindales; family Rutaceae; genus Citrus; species Citrus sinensis. The sequence goes on from NC_068559.1 coordinate 2,507,075, forward strand.
ATAACAACAAAACCCCATTTGCTTCAACTACAAGTTACTTGCCTACAAACTTCACAATACTAGCTCATCATGCTTGGCATACATTAACCCTAGGGCTTGGCACCAAAAAATCAAAAGTAGTTTTATTTGTATTTGAATCTGAGAGCATGAAGCAAGCTGTGGACAGAATTTGGCCACCGGAAATTCCTCTAGGGGAGGTGAACAAGAAGCTCATCAGAGGCTTCACAGGCTTTGAAATGGCAAGATTCAAGTTCAGAAAAGGTTGCATAACTTTCTATGTTTATGCAGTGAGGCGACAAGGTAACATGGGATTTGCTTGTGCTGATGATTTGAGAACAATTTTGCAATCTGTTGTTGCACTTAATGATTTCTTGGATCACACTGCCATGCTCGCAATGCCTAATCAAAGAAGCATTAGCTATTGTACTCCTCAAGTCGCCATGGCAGCTCACTAGGCATTACATTGAGTAATGTTTTTCATTTTGATCACTTTTATTTTTATTTTTTTTCCTTATGATGGGGGTTAATTGGTTTATTATTGGTTAGTGACTGATATTGAAGTTTGTGAAAAAAAGAATTATATTGTTGTATCAATAAATAAATTTGGACCATTTTGCAGCAGCTTATGTTTCTGGGCAAATCTGAGCAGAAGCAGTTAATCTTTTTATCAAAAAGCATATTCCATTGAATAAATAATATTTATTTTTATTTTTATTTTCATTTTACCATTCTTATATTCTTTTGTTTTTCCTATTATTTTTTGCCACATTACAAAGCAACCATAACCGACACTATATAGTGAAATTATGACTGCCCACATATGCAATTAAATGCTAGAAATTGATTTGGGTTCCTTGATTAAAATTTTTTTATAAGTTGAGAGATCAATTTGTTTATTTATTAGTTATACTATTGGAGTCAAATTAATAAATGAATGGTTATGCTATCACTGTCACCACCGTTTAAATTTCACCGATTGCTTTGCATTTGCATCCAAAAAATTCTTGCTTCGACTACTGTTTTCTTGTGAATTGTGCGCAGATCTAACCCGTGAATACCGCTTGCAAATTGGTTTGCTAAAACCCCTTGTCCTTGTATTTATTTAATATTTTTTCCCCAAAATTTTGTACACGTATTCCTATATTTAAATTTTAATAATGTTAACTAAATTGCTCATCCTTTAGAAATTAAAACCAGTGTTCACATATCAGGTTTCATCATATTTTACTATGAAGAATATTTTGGAATTTTTCTCGTTAGAAAGAAAGCGAAAGTAGAATCCCAATTATACAAGAGTTTAATAGTTAAAACGACTTATTTTTGGGGAAAAAATAATAAAAACCAATTTAAACACATTCAAAAATTCTAATTAGGTTTGGTACTTTGACTAAAACCAAACGAATAAATGTCAATGATTACTGACTTGTGAATAGTTACTTCGTTTAATAAAATGGTGTTACCATTGGAAATTAGATTTGGCTTTTATAGGGAGCAAATATACTATGCTCGAGAGCTTGATTAAATGGTTTTTAAATAATTTCTTAAATTAGTTGGTTAATTGAATTCGAAATCTGAAGAAGAGAAGGAATGAAAAGAATTACAAAATTAAGTTAGGTTGTGTCCATCTCTCTCTCTTTTTTAAATATACATACATACGCATTGACACACATGCATGAGACTAATGATGCATGGAGCATATGCATGAATATGATTTGAGAGAGACGTTGCGAAGGGGTGAAAAAGGCTGTTTGGCATGATGGAAAGAAGAGATGGGGCAGGGTGAAGGGCCAACCTCTCCACCAAGAAGAAAGCTTTATGATCTACAAAAGTGGGGAAAAAAAGAAAAAAAAAATTTCTTTTTTATTCCAGTGGCTTTAATCATACCATGAGAATTTCACATTCCAACCACCTTTTTTCACATGAGTCGTGCCAATCTGTTGCACACTTGCAGCAGCTTCAAATTGAATTGAATGAATACACAAGCTTGCTCTTAATTCGGTATGTGTGTACAGTTTTGTGTTAATTGTTCCCAAGAATTAGAAGTATTTGTTCATAAACATGTACATTAGATGGATATGATGGTGTGGATATATTTGTGAGGGGGCGGTGGAGTGGTGGGCGAAAGACACTCTCATAAATAATACTAGTGGGTGTTACTTTCATCACATACATAGATGTTCTGGGCTGTCATTATGATATAAGCATGACTTGTTTTTGTTAAGCCATTGTGATTATGATTATGACATAAATATGCATATCAATGCAACCACTCATTCCTATTCAAGAAACCACTCAACCGAAAAGTTTAACGATCATTTTTATTTATACTATACGTGAATTTGATAAGAATTCATATAAAAGAGAAGAATGATGATACGACCATAAACTCCTGTACAAACTTATTTTGTACAAACTTATGTGGCATCAATTCATTGATTAAATGAAAATATAAAATAATAAAAATAAATCACGTGGGTCCAGAGACATTTAATTTAACCAATTATATCATGCCACATCAGTTTGTACGAGATAAATTTATACAATAGTTTGTGACTATATCATTACTCAAAAGAGAAAGATATGGAATCAGACAATTAAATTAGACAAAAGCGAATACAAATATTAATTCTCATACCATATTAAAAAATTACTCAATCTAAAAGTTAAATTATTTTGGTAGATAATCACTTTAATCTCCATATCTTTAATTTTTCAAAACTCATATGGAAAGTTGGAACCTACTAAACTGTTTCGAAATCTCAAAACGTCCTTATATTTGTTTCATTTATGGGTACTCAATAAAATATATCATATTGTATTAGGAAAAAGTTGAAATTTGGAGCAGTTTAGAAGTAACCATCCTCCATCTAGCTAGACAGCTAATTATTGTTAAATTGTTAAATTGTTAACTTGTTAACTTGTAATGTGTACACAATAAGCTGTAAAGACAAGTTGACAACAACTTTATTTAATTTGTAAAAGCTCTATTAATAAGAGACTTGTAATTAAAGAAATTTCGAAATAGTGATAGCAACTTGCAAGCAACAATAGAGTTGGTTAAATTCACCAATATATCTCGTGATCGGGATAGGAAATTTTGTCATAGCATATAAGAATTATGAGATATGGGAGGCAAGTGCTTGCATGGGGAACAAAAGCTGACGACACAATTTATCTAACAAGACAAGGACTGATGTTGCTGCAAGATTTATGTTAAAGATTGGCCATTTGCTAGCGGACATAAAATATATGTACTGAAACTTAATTTGCTTGTCTCGTTCATATATGATAGAAAGGGAATCTAAAAATTTAACTAACTGCTTATCAATAATAATAAAAATTAATAGTAATAATAATTAACTGGAAACGTAAATATTATTTGAAAAATAATAATAATTAACTGGAAACGTAATTATTATTTGAAATTCATATATATATATATATATATATATATATATATATATATATATATATATCATGTAAATATATATGTTCCTATACAGCTTGACTCTCGTACATCGTAAATTGACACTCAGTCCCACTCTTTCATTATTACACTGTTTAACCACAATAATACTAAAAATTTACTTCAAAATTATATAATACAAACAAATATAATATTAAAACAAATAAACTAATATACATTTTGAAGATGGTATAATAGTAAAGTAGGTTCTAAGTGTCCATTTTTACAAGAGATTAAAGGGCAACATTAATCCATTAAAAAGATTATCTAATGTCAATAAATTAAAAGGTAAAATAGGTTGTTGTGAGTTTATCATGTGTTTGGTAAATTTTATTATAAAAGTATTGTTTTATTATGTAATAACCAAAATAAACATAAGTTTCAATTTTTTTTTTAGAGTATGTTTAATAAATTGTGTAGACATGCTTTTTTTTCTTTTTAAAACACATAAAATTATATAAAGTGAAAAAGAAATCAATAAATAAAATCTAATGAACTTCATGATTAGTTACATAAAATATGATAAAAATTCATACTAATACATAATCCAAATAAAATATAAAGTAATATGCCTTACATTTGCATTAAACTTGTTATAAAAACAATCCTCAAAATTGTTCATTCTTGTGATCCAAAACTATTAGTATTGTAATAATCTTCTTGAGTGTCATTGTCTCTTTCTATTCCTTCATCAAAGATTGAATTAGGAAATCTTTCAATGTTGTCAAATGAAGATCATATTGTGCATGCCTTCTTATATAATTGTGCAATGACATAAATTGCTATTAGCGTAATTCGTTTGTGGTGGTAATATGATATTTAATTATTTATATATTAGAATTTGTAAAAAAATACGACATAATTATCTTTTTGTTAAAATATTAAAGTTATATTAGGAACTTTAAAAAGGTGTGGTTACTTATTTAATAAGCTACTTATAAAAAGCAACCATTCACCTGCTTTTTAAAGCCGTTGTTAAATTGGAGAAAATTATAAAATAAACAACTTTTACAAAATTTACCAAACATAGTTTTTATCAAAAATTATAAAATAAATAGTTTATTTGAGTTTCAACCTCAATCCCAAACAAGGTTAAACAAATCATCAATTATCCCAAGAATTCATTAAACTATAGTTCTAGCTCCTCAATGTTTTTGAAACGCAGCCCCCTCAATTCATCGCATGAACAAAAGACACTACAACAGAATAGACTTTTCATGGTGCAAGCATAACTTCCCCAACAGTACTCGATTTCATAGTTAACGCAGTCTAATTAGGGTTGCGGCTTTGAATTAACAAACTAGATAAGAAATAATGCCATGAAATTTTAATCTAGCTAGAGAAAGGTGGCGTGCCTTGCCTTTGATTTTGATCTAATTAATATATAGTGTAATCAACAATATGGAAATGAGCTACAAGCGTAATTAACAACAAAATTACCTGTCATAATTAACTACAACCAATGACTGGAATCATTAACAACCATCTCTAGAGTGCAACTTTCAGAAAACTGTATGTGCCAAAGGGCAAGTGGGAGCATTCAAAAAGGTCGTAACCCCCTCCCCTGAAGCAATGATGACCCCGAGAAGTGGCAGCTACCAATCATGATTCATTTCTTCTGCACTCACTCCACATATTTTATGCAAAATCAATTCAAAAGATATTCCAATTAGTATCCGTTTTGGAATTCATGGTGATTGTTGAGTACATTAATCATATAGACAGCTAGTTATAAACACCTACAAGTAAACTCTTTCAATCATTTCTTTAATTTTCTTTTTATATACTTCTGGTTCTAAGTTTTAACTTATTTATTGCTATGGATTGGCTCCTAGTGGCTTGATAGAGTAATTTTGAAACAATTTTGTTTACAAATGACATCCAAATTTACATCTTAAAAAAAAAAAACAGTAAGAGAGTAAAAAATTAATTTGAAATTAGTCTATCCTCCTACCTTCTTTTAGAAAAAGTAAAAAAAGAGGCAAGATAGACCGTAAACATCAAATACACAACTTAGGTAAAGCTAGGCTTGGCAAAATCCGGGTCCGGTCTGGGTTTTGGTGTTGCCCGGGACCGGACCGGGTGAGAGAAATGCAAGACCGGACCCGGGTTAAAACCCAATTTTTCCGGGTGCGGTCCGGGCTTGAGCCCGGCACCTTTCGGGTCCGGGTTTTGATCCGGGCTTTCTAAACCCGCACGTGATAACTTTAATTTTTTTTCTTCAATTTTTTCTTTCATTTCTCTAACAATGTAAATTTTAAAAAAGGAAATAATCAAATAAATTCATTCAATCTCAAACTTTAAAAAATAAAATAGTCAAATACAAATATATAACACACTAACAATGCAAATTTTGCACAAATGATAAATTAAAATTATTTCAATCTACTTTCTAATACCTAAATTCATCCAATTTCTAACTTAAACTCATTCAATCTATATATTAAATAAATAAATTAAATTCAACAACACAATAATCACACAATAAATTTAAATAACATCCAATATATCATAAATTCATAATTATATATATATTTTAATTTATTAAAAAACCGGGTCCGGTCCGGGTTCCGGGTTTTTGGTGTTGAACCCGGACTCGGGCCCGGAAATGTCCGGGTTTGAGAATTTCAAACTCGGGTCCGGGTTTTGCCCGGACCGGATTGGCCGGATCCGGCCGGGCGGGCTTTTTTGACACCCCTAGGTAAAGCACATATATTATCGTTAGATCAGCGGATCAAACATGCCATAAGGGCATTCGGTCATATGGCATATCAGTAGAGTTAAAGGAATGGTTTTGGTGCAAATGATAAACCTATGTATTATTTGTGAATGCGTAACAAATGATGGACCTAATGTTATTTATCCATGCAAAAATCCTATGGTTTGGTGCCAATTTTTGAAACCCCCACGAGTTGATTTTCGCAATAACACTAATCCCAGCCCAAAATCCAAATTCAATCCATTGAGAGAATGAACTTGGATCTTCAGTCAGTAGAATTGTCGAAGTGCAAGCTTAATTAATCCTTTCTTAGAATCTTATTTAATTTAGCATATGAAAGAGGGTGATGAAATTTGGATCTGGTTAATAAATTTGATCTAAATCAGCTGATTAGGAACCATTAGGATTTTCAAAGCATTTCTTAATTCGTTGCATATTATAAAAATGAAAAATGATGGCCCCTCATTTAGTAAGTACTGATTGCTTTCAAGTTTTCCTATCGGCAGTACAATAAGGAGTCATATATATATCTAAAATTTGTTGAAAATTTTCTGTTTGACATGCAGAAAAGGATACAAGTTATTTGCATTAATCAGTGACACAATTCAATGATGTAAATTTAAGTACCAAGACATATTTGGCCTCTTGTAGTGGAAGCAATATGTCAACGGTTCAATTCCCCTCACACAAACCTTGGAGGGCGATGAGTTTAATTTTGAGGGTGGGATGGGTGGGCCGGTAGGGTGCATGGTACATGAAAAACAAAAAAATCAAAAGAAAGTAGATTTTACAGATTTCTAAACTGGATCATTGAGGTTTTTTACGATTTTGTACTCTTAATTGTTCTTGTTCTCATGAAAACATCTGCGTCTTTTTCTATTTTGTGCCTTCTAAAATGTCAGAAGATGAAATTGCCAATTCTTGTCCTGTTTGCGAGGGTAACTGTGATTGCATAGCTTGCTTACACACGGAGGGGCCACTAAAAATTATTTTTTCACTTCATGCTCAATACTTTTCTTGCTTGTGTTAACTAGACAAAATTAAAGCTGATGTAAGTTATTTTACCCAGGCTGCACTGTAAAATTAAAGTTGATGTAAGTTATTAATCCTGAAATAGTTCAGCACTCCAAGCATTTACCTCGAACACTTCTCCCCCACATCAGAGAGATTAGTGAAGAACAAATGGAAGAGCTGTTGATGGGGGCCAAGACACAAGGTATTCGGAACATTTAGTTCTGATACTTAATTTTGGGCATTGCTTTGTGTACTAAGGGCACTTTAAATGAACAGTTTTGATGAAGTTAAATGCATTTGCTAAAAGTTTGGATTGTCCTAGTTATAAATATTTGTGTCATCTGGTAGTAGATGAATAAAAAAGAATTCCCTAATTAATGCGTGGTCTTCACATCTTTAATTTTGTGTATTGATGGTTTTAACCGGTGTATCCCAAGACATTTCTTCCTATCCAATTCAAGAGCTTGGATTTTTGCTTTATACTTTTTATGGGAAATACATGAAACAGATTAAGGATCAATATTTTATCTGAGCGAACTGCATAGGAGACAGATCTGTAGTTTATATATCTGTTATATCTGTGAGAGCCTAAGGAAATGCAAATTAATATTGGAACTTGTGTGGCATCATTTTGTTAAAAAAAAAAAAGTATTCAAAGATGAAAACAGAGAACGTGGCTAGTATTGATATTTCAAATGATAAAAGAATGAATATATAAAAAACTAGATTATATAGTCAAATTAATTTTTACTTTTCCACTTTCTCCATGGATTTTAGATTATTTCTCTAATTTATTTCAATGTAGTTGCTAGTTGGTACTCCATTCACTTAATAAATATTAAATTTATAATAGCAAAAATGAAATAATAGCAAAGCTATAGAAGTGCTGCGGGGCAACCACATTCGATTTCTAACATATTTGGCAGATATCCAAATAGAAAATGATGAAAGTAGTTCAAACTTGTTGTTTACATTGTCTGTATTAAAAGGAGAAATTGATTTTACTGTTCTCATAGTCATTATTATAAAACACCAATTCATCACTTTTTTTTTTCCTAGATTCAGAAAACAAAATACAGCCCCCTAAAAACATTGACGGATGGAACCTTAGATGTCACTTTGTACGAAATGATTAGAAAATTCTTTACATTCATTTGAATTCACAAGCTTTTTAAAGTTGAAGATTTATTTAAGCCATTGCAACTTTTACAATTTTCTGGAAAAAAAATTTCTTTTCTGCAGAATATGTTATTCCTCCTAACCTCAACTGCCTCAATAAATTGTTTGATTGATTAGCATTATAACTTACGTGCAAGTGCAAGAAAGTAGGGCATTACGCTCCCTTGGCATCTTTGATAAAATTTTCTTGAAAGTATTATCTACAAATCAATGTCTCTACTGCCACAATTACACATTATTTAGGTTCTTTTACATTTTATTTTTCTGTTGTTTTTGTATGTCTTTTGGAGGTTATCCCGCACCCGCAGTGGGTGTTTTGCCATTGCTTGGGTCACCCTTTTGTTATTTTATCACTTCAGAAATTGCATAAATTTGATATGGATTGTTTTCTGTGGTCTCAAGTTTCAAGTTAGTGCGATCATAGTTTTTGGCTTGCATTATATCCTGTACTTTTCATTCAAAAGATACTCTAAACTGGGATATATATGAATTTTTCTTGGGACCCATGGGAATTGATGACATTTTAGTAATAAAATATTGCGAAATTAAAGATTCTGCAAACGTTTATAGACCATTTTTCGAATGCAATAATCCTAAGTGTATCCCTATCATTGTGTTAAAATTTGCCAATTAATAGCATCTCTTCATTTATTTGTTCAAATAGGTGCATGTTTTGACCCATAATGCAGACGTGAAACTTGAACCTAAACATCTTGCTAGTATAAAGAAGTTGAAACAGCAGCCCAAAGCACAAGACCAGATAGAAATTTTCGGAGTCAGTCCTAAGAATCTTACTAGTATAAAGAAGCCTGATGATGGTGTTATTCAACGAGATGTAGGTAAAATAAGGAAGGTATTTTCCTGAAAATGAGTTAGAATCAGCTGGTGGAGGTGCTATATATCTGGGAAATTTTCCGGAGACAATATGTTCCTAAGCTGCAGGATAAACTTAAGAAGCAATGATAGTTTGTTTCTTTGGCTAAAACTGTTGTTTAAGGCAACTACTAATCTGGTAGCTGTGTTTTTTTGAAGGGTCATACACATTGGGATCCGGGGCTGTTACGGTCCTGCAGAGTTGTTAAGCCTAGATGGGCTGAGTACAATATCATTTGAAGATGGTTTTGGATTTGATGTTGTCAATAAACTGTGGTTAACCTTTATATTGCTCATGTTTACATGCTTAAGCCTACATCCAGAAGCGATTCGTTTTTCCCTATTCATGCTTAAACAAATTAATATTTTATCATTTACTGTCTGTTTTATGGTATGGGTTGTTCATCCTATACATGATCAGATCTTTTACCTCACGTCGGAAGACAAAGCAAAGCTCAAGCAGGAATATGGTATGTGGTTAAAATGTGCTGAAACATTGTTCACGCTTCGTACATATTCCCTTTCTGTCAATTCAATGCATTTTTTCCCTTTAAAAAGAAATTTGCCAGTATTGGGAACTGGGTTAATTAAAAGCTTCTAGACCCTAGTCTTGATTATTGTTATATGGCTATATGACATCACTCAGGAATTGAGCCCTTGACTTTCATTCAGAAGCTGTTTTCGCTTCTGCGGGATGTCCCCATGAGGTCAGGAACCTCAAGGGAAATTTATAACTCAGTAATTTGTTAGCATTGATGCACTATTTATGTTTACTAGTCCACTCAATAAATGTTGGTGCGTATAAATATAAATTTCTGATGCGATACTTATATGCTCATCTTTCGCAGCCGTGCATAAAGGTAGCAATTCACTTTATTTCTCCTGAAAATGTGAGTGTATTCGCTTGCCAGAAGAATTCCGTTTACTTCTCCCAAATCATCGGTCTAAAGAGGAAAAATTGGAGGTATATGTTCTCATTCTTTAAAACTTTAATATTAACCTTGAGTAACTGTGTACTACGGACCGGTCCATTCTTGTAGTTGCTTCATTTCAATAATTAAAAAAATTACTCTTGTTTTCCTCAAAAAAATAAAAAAAATCATTGCATTCTTGTAGGTGGCTTTGCGCAATATGTACATGGAAGCTACATACAAGGAGCTCTCTCTCTCTCTTTTCTTCTGGGTAGTATGCAAGTATATTTTTTGGTGTATGATCTTTTTGACAAAAACTGTTTGAAACAGATAATAAAATGACGCTTTATACTGTAAAGATTCTGAGTTGAATGACGGAGTTAAATGAAATATAAACAGAAACTTGATAAACGACAAGTGACTTATGGCTAACCCATCTTTAAGCTGCGTATGGGGCAGCTAGGGGTGGGCAAAAATTGAATCGAAACAGAGAAAGTTCGGTTCAATTTAGGGTTTTTGGATTTTGGTTCAGTTTTTTTGAAGCTAAAAAATTGAATGTATAAATATGGATCAAAAATTACAAAACCTAGAACCGAACGAACAATATCATTTGGATTCCTTTCCTTTATAAAATTTTAGTATCACCCAATGTTTAGGAAATGTTTGCATATGGAAATTTTGTTAACTTTTCAAAAGGATACTCGAAAGTCAATAGGGGAAAATATCATTCGGGTCCTTAAAGTTTTGGTAAAAGTTACGTGGCGCATAAACTTATTTTATTTTATTTTATTTATATTTTGGTCCAAAAGTTTTGATATTAAAAAATGACAATAATTCTGAAACATCTTCATTTTAGTCTAAAATTCTTGCAATTTTTTCTTTGGTGGATACAAATTTGTAAATTATTTTATTTTTGTTTATTAGACATTGTTTATAATAGGTCTTGTGTGCAGGTTAAGATGAACCAAAAAACCAATTTGCTAATCCGAACCATTAAGCGAACTGTTATAAAAAAAACAAAAATTGAACCCCAAACCAAACCAAACTATCGGTTCTAGTTCGATTTTTATTCTCTTTAAAGATCGAGCGATATTTTTGAATTTTGGACCCAAACTAAATTGAAACCGAAGGTTTATCTCGAAACTAAAATGAACTGAACTAATGCCCACCCCGAGGGGTAGTTGTGCTGCCACAATGCAGCTGCTCCACCCCTTATATTCTCATGGGTTTTCATAAGAATATAAGGGGAGGAGCATTGTCCCAAACGCTCCCTTAAAATATAAGATTTAGATCATCTTCAGATCAAATATATGTATATGTAATATAGCAAGTTAACCTTTAACACAATCTTGTTGTAAATGATACTTATTAAGATTTCTTCTTTGTCCGCAATGTCCTTAATAATTTCTTTTTTGTAGGATGTCTTATAACAATTCATTTTGTGCATGCGCGCACTCATAAATGGATATATATATTAGTTGAAGGTGCTTTTCTAATAAGATGTGAGTTTAATTGGTTCAAGTTTGAATTATGTTGTTTAAAGAAGTATGGTTTAAGCTAGGAACTAATAATATTTGAAAGGAAAAATGAAAAAAAATAAATAAGAAAAATGTTGTTTAAAAAAAAACGCCCACCGTGGGGCTCGAACCCACGACCACAAGGTTAAGAGCCTTGCGCTCTACCGACTGAGCTAGACGGGCTTGTTGTCAAATTGAACGCAAAATTATATTTTACAGTACAAAGTTGTGAAGACGCAGGGAATTGTTCGATGTTATTATTTATCAACTGGATCAAACAAAGCTGCAAAACAAAATTACGAGCTGACCAAACAGAACTTGTAAACGCAAAAACAATGGGGTTTGTCTGCGCGATTGTGGAGGCTCTGCTGGTTGTGGTTGTGATAATTTTATTTGGATTGATTTCTGCTATTATCTTCGAAGCATATAGAAGAAGAGACAATCACGCGTACGTTAATGACCCCAATTTTCAATTTTTATTTTTCTCGATCTCTTGATTCTCTTCCCTTTTTTTATTTTTTTGGGTTAAATTATTTATCTTATTCTAATTCATTATTGCTCTTTTGAATAGTCACATTGAAGCTCCTGCGATCTTCGAGGATCCGAGTTCGTTGAAGCAGGTAAGTAACTGTTTTTAACTTTATTTATTTGCTGTTATTTTGCTTCATTTTAGTTGCATTCTTTTACAACATTTTTTTTTTCAGCATCTGCAACTGAATTTTTTTTTTTCGTTGGTTTATCTAAACTTTTGTGCTTCAGAATTTTACTGAAAAATTAATGAAAAATAATAACACATTCAAAAAATAAATGAATACGCTTATTGAATATCTAGAAAATGGAAAACGTTAAAAATTGTTTCTTTTGATGAAGCAATGTTGCAATATTACATTGTAGCTAGCTAAGTAACCTATTCGTATTTTACAACTGAAAGCTCTAGTAAATATGCTGTTTTCGCAAAACAATTATGAGATTTCTTGTGGATTTTGTTTGTATCAAAAAATTGAATTTTTTTTTTTTTATTGAGTAACCTAATTCCAAAATTGGTTGAAAATGTTTGTGATAATAGTGATTGACAGTTGGGATAGTTCATAGTTAGCCATAAGTCTTTGAATTTTTGTTGCTTATTTGGTGCTTTTTTTCCCTTAAGGTTTTCTATCAGATATCAATGACTTTTAATGTCGTTGAAGTGGTGTTAAATGATGATAAATGTTCTAGGTATATTTGTTTCAGGTTCCTTGTCCCTCTGTCACTGATCCAGCAGAGAAATATATATCTTTGATAATTCCTGCATTTAATGAGGAGCACAGGCTTCCTGGAGCCCTTGATGAAACCCTCAAGTAAGTAGAAATAAAGCTACTTTTATTTTTATTGTTGCTCTAAAATAACTATATTTATTATTTGAATTTATGTGCATTTGGATACTAGCTAAGACTGGGAAAACGGAGAACTGGGAAACATGAAATATGTAGTTGATATTCCATAATCATTTCTTATATGATGCTAATAAATTAATAAATTTTCACACCAGTTGCTTGAAAAGAAAATATGGAAAAGTGATTATTCTAGTTAATGATTAACTTTACAATCAGCAATTAGATGGCATTACCCAACATAATTTCTGTTGGTTTTAGGATGAGGTAATGAATGTGTTGGGGGCAACGAGTACCTCCAATAATACTCAGAGCTATGCACACATCCACTCAAGTGTTGGTACATCCAATTTTGTTCACAATCTGTTGCATTTGTTTCATCCTCTTCTGGTAGATAAAGAAGGTGGCTTGTACAAAGGCACATCAGTTTTCCATATCTGCTCATGTGATGTGATAAAATGAATAAATGTCTGGCTATTGCAGAAAGACTCACAATATTAAATCATAATGACATCTCTTACTTTGTAGTTACCTTCAACAACGTGCAGCAAAGGATAAATCATTCACTTATGAGGTACTTTCTATCCCTTTCATTTTATAGATCAGCCGAATCAGGTTTTATTCCAATGGGACTGGTTGTAGCTTAATTTCCAGAATCAAATCATGTAAAATATGTCTTGGTTTTGTCTCATTGCCTTAGGAATATAATGAAATTTTGAAAAATGAGAGATTCACCTAAGAAATGCAAAATATAGCGTTCCCAGTTCCTTGACTTACCATATTAATATGGAATGGCATTAAGCAAATTCTTACATGGATTAGCAACTTTATACTTCCATTATACTGGAAAAATATAGGGTTGTCGCTGTTCTGCAAGATGTATAAGCATTCAAAGTTACTAATTTGCACAGTCTGTAATTGATTAGTGCCTAGCCACCATTTGAGGCCAGGCTTTAACTATTGAGTTCCTATATAGGTGCTGATCATTGATGATGGAAGTTCTGATGGGACAAAAAGAGTAGCTTTTGACTTTGTAAGGAAGTATACAGTGGACAACGTGAGGATTATCCTTCTTGGTAGAAATCATGGCAAGGGTGAAGCTATCCGAAAAGTGAGTCTAATCTAAAGAATTCATTTCCTTTGTCCGAAAATATTTTATTGGTGTTGAAGGGGTTGTGTTTTTTCCATTATGCGTGACAAATATTGAGTGAAGCTTGTTACCTCTGCGAAAGCATTGTAAAACAGGGAATGCTTCATTCACGGGGTGAATTACTTCTGATGCTGGATGCTGATGGTGCGACTAAGGTTACTGACCTGGAAAAGCTTGAAAGTCAGGTTTGTATTAGGTGTGACTAATAAAAGTGCTGTTTTCATAATTGTTTAGTTATTTCACAATTCAATTGAATTCGTGTGAAAAGTTTAAGTATGTTACAACAACTACCTGATGTTTTGCCTATAGATCCATGCAGTTGGCAGAAAGGAGTATAATCATGGAGATTCGGTGACTGTTGATTCAACTTTTAGAATATCTGATATCCCAATAGCTGCCTTTGGCTCTCGTGCGCATCTTGAAGAGAAAGCTTTGGCTACAGTTCAGTATTGTGACTGCCCACGCTGCTTCATTTGTATATTTCTTTTTCTCTGCTTTTCATTTACATTTCATTGTTTAGTTGAAATACTTCACTTGATTTCAGAGGAAGTGGTACCGCAATTTTTTGATGAAGGGTTTCCATCTTGTTGTTATCTTGACTGCTGGTCCTGGAATTCGTGATACACAGGTAAGTTTCTTCTTCGCATTTGTTTCTTCCGTTGTGGAGTAACAATGTTGCTTCTTTATCTAATATGGACTTCTTGATGCATCAGTGTGGTTTCAAGATGTTTACTAGAGCTGCAGCCAGGAAGCTTTTCACAAACATCCGCTTGAAAAGGTGACTATGATCTTTCTTACCATCCCTGCACTGAAATTTTAATACATGTACGTGAAAATAGATAAAAGATGAATCTTTCGGTGGCATTATGCGAGCAATGTTATGTAATATGTACCATTCCATTTGTGCTATTCATTGTTCACTAGAAATTTTGAAATTTGCTAACTAGCTGAGCAAATGGACTTTGTGTAGGTGGTGCTTTGATGTCGAGTTAGTTTATCTGTGCAAAAGGTTTGGCATCCCAATTATTGAGATATCTGTCAACTGGTCTGAAATTCCTGGATCAAAAGTGAATCCATTGAGCATTCCCAACATGCTTTGGGAGCTTGCACTCATGTCAGTGGGATACAGGACTGGTATGTGGAAAGTTCGCACATGAACCTTCATTCCTGAGTTTCGATCCACGAGTACAAGTAATATGATTCCTGAAGCCTTTCCATCTAGTTTACTGCTGTGGATACAAAAGTGACACACCTGATTAGGCAAAGTTTAAGTTATACAGATCCTCAAAATCATGTTTGCAGCAAGCAAAACTCGGGTTTTTTGTGCCTGTCTTATGCAAGTCATGATGAGCTAACCATGAGGTTTTAATTTTGTAATATGATTTATTTGAATAGCTCTAGGACTAAGCGCTTGACTTAAAAGCATCATTCATGAAAAATGAAAGTGATGTACTATTTAGACTACGATTTTTACCCTATTTGTTTTTGTTGGGATTTAAATGTACTAGACTTCAGATTCGTCAGTTTTCAAGTGCTGTTGCAGGGCCTTGAATGATTATTGATTCTGTTACACACATAATATTCATATCCGATTGCTCGTGATGCTGTTTGCGGCAACTAGAGAGCCGGCAGCAGTAATTTCAGCCTGGAAACAATGTCAAGAGTTTGGCTTATGGTATTGGTGATTAGATCTCAGCCACCAAAGTTAGGTTCATTTGTCAGGTTTATTAGCATTGTTGAAGACTGCGATGAAAGTTATGAGATTTGATAAAAGGTGAATATCCATTTGTCTATCTCGTGAGTCATGACCAAACGACTAGAAATTAATTTATTTTTAATCGCCAAACTCTCTCTGCATTGAATTTCTATCTTAAGATGTTAATGGATAATTTGTTAATAGTCATGAATGGTTGGAAGTGGTAGGCCACACTTCCACATACAGAACTCCATTATTAATGTTAATTACTTCTAAGGGAAAACCTTTTAAAGGAGGGACTTCTAGTAGAATTCATAACAAGAGGCTTATCCCTGGAATCAAATGCATTACTTAATTAAATAATTAGGTAGATAACTAACAAGCAAAGTAGGTTGTTAATGAACTAATTTATCTTGTCCGGTCAAAATCATGAACCGAATTTCAAGAAGGTATGGTTCCAATTTTAGGTCACAGACTGCATCGTTTTGACCTCAAACAATATATCTTCTTTTAAGCAAAGATGCCTACTAATTAATCATTTACGATTAACTATAAATTCCGCGTTGATATCACCATCTCTTTTCAGTCTTAAGTCGTAAAATTTTTTACTTGGTCTTTTCTTGTCATAAATTACATCTTATTACGTGCCAAGTCCCTTTTGGAGAGTAGTTAGTGTACTTTTTGTTGCTGTATTGGAGTTGTTACACTTCTTACGTACTTAGTTAAGGCTTTGAAAGTAACCCCACCAAAGAATTTATTCATCATGTTAAACATTCTGAGCAATAACAGCATTATGGCCAGTCCCATCTTCCATAACTTCAAAACTCAAGCTTCTTTCTACTTCAAAGAGAAGATCAGAACTGCGCGATTGGCTATCACTGATGTTACGCTGGCGGAACTGTGAGTTCTCTCTCTATATACATCAATATATACATATTGTTTTTGATATACTGCTTTGCATGTGTAATTCATTTGACTGTGATTTGAAGTTTGACAGAAGAAGCTACAAATGGAAATCCATGGCCGCCGGATACACGTACGATGAACATAATATCAAGGGCTGCCTTTGAAGTTGATGATTATTGGAGAATTGTGGAGATTCTACACCAAAGGTTCTATAATTTATAAGTTTCTTTGCATATGCGTTCATATATATAAGCTGAATTCTGACTTACAAGATTTTCCAGGTTACTGAAATTTGACAAGAAGAACTGGCGAGCTTCCTACAACGCTTTAATTTTATTGGAGCATCTATTAACCCATGGACCAAAAAGAATTGCAGAAGAGTTTCAAAGTGATCATGAAGATGTTATTAAGCAGATGGGCAACTTTCAATATATTGACGAGAAAGGGTTTGTTATATGTGTTACATTCTTCATCAATCATTCACGTTTTGATTTCATGAAAATATAAACATTCGTTTCCGTTTCTGGGTTTCTCATGCAGATTCAACTGGGGGTCGAGTGTTACAAAGTTATCACAGAGGATATTAGAACTGCTGCAAAGCGAGCAGCTACTCACAGAAGAGAGAGCACGAGCTCGGAAGCTAACGAGAGAGATCAAAGGATTTGGGAGCTTCAGCAAGAGATCTTCTTCAGATGATTATGATAGTTTCAGAGACTCGTTTATGAGAAGATACGGGAGATCGAGTTCTTACTATAATTATTATCAGAATCAACGTAACAAATTCTTGGACTTAAAAGAGAGTTTGTTGATCGATAAAAGCAACGAGAAGGAAGAAAATTCCATCAAGAAAGCACTGCCGGAAAAGCCAAGGAAGAATTGGATCACAGAGAAACATCTATTCTTCGACAATGATGAGCTTGGAACCAAAACATCATTGCTTTCTGATACAGATTGAAGTTTAGGAAACAGGAAAAATTAGGATTCATGAAGATAGTGAATGAAGTGAGTATGTGTGGATGTGTTTGTGTTTTGTGTTCGTATACAAAATAGCTACCATGTTTGAGGTTTTAAGTTATATATTGACATTGTAGATGGTAAAAACGGCTTTTCCTTTGATGCAAGACGCAAGTTATAGGCAAACAGATTCAACAGAAACTTCAATCACAGGCAGGCAATGCAAGGCAAGCTATTTAGATGAATATCGAAACTCCGTTGAACAAAAACAATTTCTTTGCGAATTTTCAGCGATTATATTTCTATGGCAAGAAATCTCGAACTTCACTTGCAAACATGTACTCTAAATATTACTCCGACTCTTTTAATTAAGCAATTAAACAGAAAATTATTACCGATTCACCAGAGATCCTAGAGAATTCTTGATTGAGGTCTTACAAGATTCAATTTCCATGGTCCAAAAGGAAGCTGTTAAAAATAAATAAATAAATAAAAGGACCATCACCCATTGGAAAATTTTGATGTTGCCCTCGAGAAAATTTGAGTGGTACAGAGGCAGCCAAAAGAAAATGGATATCAACGGTCAAAAAACTTCTCATAATAGATGAGAATGAAAGAACTTGACCATTTTGAAAATCAACTCAGCCTTCTCAAAGTCATCGCTCCAACACGAAAATAAACACATGGATAACAAAGCTAAAATGAAAAAAGGTTGCAAACTGCAATTGGAAAACAGTAATTCTTTCAAAAATCCTATTGGTGAACAGTTTAGAAGCACTTTCTATGCACAATTGATGGCCCGGACTCGTCATACTCAGCCTTTGCAATCCACATCTGCACTCAAAAGCACAGGCAAAACCAGCAAATGAGAATCAATTGATAAAATCAATTTAAATATCAACCCAAATATATATGCATAGAAAACCAACCTGCTGGAATGTGCTAAGAGAAGCCAAGATGGAGCCTCCTATCCAGACACTATACTTCCTCTCAGGTGGTGCCACTACCTTAATCTTCATGCTGCTTGGGGCTAGGGCAGAAATTTCCTTGCTCATTCTATCGGCAATGCCAGGGAACATAGTGGAACCACCACTGAGGACAATGTTGCCGTACAGGTCTTTTCTGATATCAACATCGCACTTCATGATGGAGTTGTAAGTGGTCTCGTGGATGCCTGCTGCTTCCATACCAATCATGGATGGTTGGAAAAGGACCTCAGGACACCTGAAACGCTCAGCGCCAATAGTGATAACCTGCCCATCAGGCAACTCATAGCTCTTCTCAACTGCAGAGCTGGTCTTGGAGGTCTCAAGCTCCTGTTCATAGTCAAGAGCGATGTAAGCCAGCTTTTCCTTCATGTCCCTGACAATTTCACGCTCCGCCGTGGTGGTGAAAGAGTACCCACGCTCAGTGAGGATTTTCATCAAGTTATCAGTGAGGTCACGACCAGCAAGGTCAAGACGAAGTATTGCATGTGGGAGGGCATAACCCTCATATATAGGAACTGTATGGCTGACACCATCACCAGAGTCCAACACAATACCTACAAGCAACAGGGACAACATCACTGTCTTAAAATCAAGGGGGGAGGGGGAGGGGGAGGGGGAAAAAAAAGAACATCCCCATGATTTGAATAACACCTGAATGAACTCCAACCAAAACAACCACAGAAATTGAACTTCTCCAAAAATTAAAAAATTTATAACCAAGTTGACAAGGTCCTTTACAGAAAAGAACCAGAATAAAAGCCATTGCCTCATGATATAAGTGAAATATTATACATCAAGCCAATGAAATGATACCTCCTCATGATTCCCGTTTTATATCATAAATCAAGACAATACCCCAGCCATTCTAGACTTGGCCTAATATCAAGATATGTCAAAACATTGATAACATAATTTCTGAACTTTGCAATTCTTACCAGTGGTACGACCACTCGCATACAAGGAAAGAACGGCCTGGATGGCAACATACATAGCGGGAGCATTAAAGGTCTCAAACATAATCTGGGTCATCTTCTCGCGATTAGCCTTCGGATTGAGAGGAGCCTCAGTAAGAAGAACAGGGTGCTCTTCAGGGGCAACACGAAGCTCATTGTAGAAGGTGTGATGCCAGATCTTCTCCATGTCATCCCAGTTGCTCACAATACCATGCTCAATGGGGTATTTCAAAGTCAAAATACCTCTCTTCGATTGAGCCTCATCACCAACATACGCATCCTTCTGACCCATGCCAACCATCACACCAGTGTGACGTGGACGACCAACAATACTGGGGAACACCGCCCGTGGAGCATCATCTCCGGCAAACCCAGCCTAAACAGTAAAAACTGCAATCAGCCAATTCGTACCAACTTGGAGTTTTACCAGTAAGCAAAACAATAAAAAACAGCTTCTATTGCATTCAAGCTAATTTAATTACCTTAACCATTCCTGTTCCATTATCACAAACAAGTGGCTGAATATCCTCACCGTCTGCCATCTTCTGCTACCTGCAGCACAATACACAAGATAAAATCAGCAAGACAATCACATTATATAGATAACGACATTCATGATCATATCAACAAACTAGCGCGTAGCTTTAATACAGAATAAATTTTCCCAATTTATTAACAATGATCAAATCACACTAATAACAATAATTAAAAAAAAATCGAAGAAATGAACATAAAAATTCGATCTTTAAGATAAGCTAAATATATCAAAACAGAAAAGGATTCAATCTAATAGCCACTAAAACAGAAATCAATAAATCTATGATTAAAGCCTCAATGACATAATAAAGACTGTAGATGTTTCGATTAGTACATTACCGAAATCAAATTTAAACTAAAAAAAAAGGAAAATTAACAAGAATTCACCAGATCTACGAGGTATTGAACGGATCGAAAAGAAAGAAAAAAAGAAAAAAAATGAGAATTTGATGAGAATTTAATTATAAAAAATAGAAATGAGAGAGAGAAAGAGGAAGAGAAATTGACCGGTTATGAGATGAGAACGAGCGAATTACGAGGCGCACAAAATGGACGCCTCCTTGTTTTGTTTTGTTTTAGTTTGGTTTTTGTTGTGATTTGATTGAAAGAGAAGACGAGGAAATTGAGAGAATAAAATTTAAAGGAAAACGAGAGATGAGATTTGGACCGTTGGATTAAATTAGTGGCTACAGCTTGTATTCCTCCTCGTTTGGGCCTTTCCGGTTATTATTCAGTCTGCGGTCTGCCTCCACAATCCTCCGCTCTAATGACCATTTTACCCTTTTCTTTTCTTTCATTAATTTCTTTTTTAATATTCACATTTTTTAAAAAATTATTTATTAGATTTTTATTATTTCATAATTTACTTAAATTTTGTAGTAAAAAACTAATTGGACTTTTCTTAAATCAATATTGTGAAACACAATTTGAATATCTGGACTTAAAATAAACTGAATCTACTTCTAAATAGTTAAAAGAAAATCAATCCAATTATTTGATTTGAATAAATAGAAATTCTTTTTTCTTTTCTTTTGGAAGTATTTGGTAAGAGATATATAGATATTTTTAAATTATAGTCTAATAAGTAATAACAATCAAATTTCCTCCCTATCCATATGAGGGGAATTCAAGCTCAAATATCTTATTCTCACATGAGAGGTTTTATTAATTCAATTAGCCAGCACATAAGAGACACTATCAATATGCTTAGTATTGATAATTTGTGAATAAGAAAAAATGTGATTTATTGATTCGATAGTCTCATTTATTAAGACACTATTAGAGAACACTTTTCATTTTAAGATTTTCCTTTCCTATAAGATTAAGATTCTTTATTGACATGATTTAACCTTAACATTAGAAGAATCCGGCGTTTATACTTATTCATTATACTTCGCCTATCAACTAACATTTAACATGCGCATAATTACCTAAAATAAAAACCCAAATTACGAGAAAATCTACCATTTAATATGCACGTTGGTTTTATGACCCTCCGTCCAATAAAAGAAAAATAATTCATAACCTTTTCATTAAAAAATAATCAATCAACTAAAACATGCTGTTTGCACAAGTTCCTCAGCAAACAAAAAATTCGAAGACCCTTGTTGAGGTTCTAATGCTTGGCATGACAGCGAAATCCGAGTACGCAAATGTAATGTTTGGTGGGTTGGTAGGCTGGACTTGTGGCAGCAATTGATGGCTGGATAAGGTTGCTTTCGGCAGCAAAATCTTTTCCAAAATTCAGGTACAAAGAAAGATAACGTCATCTTCCTCAAAAGCTTATGCTGCTTATGTGTTATGTCTACTGAAAAGAGGATATCTCATAAAGAAAATCAATTTTGTCACGTCATGCCTGTGATAACCGGTGGGGAAAAACTGTTTTTAACCTTGCAAACGATGACCAAAAGGCCTTTATCCAACTAAAGAAGCCTTGCACTTATAATGTTGAGTGTAAGAGTTTGAACCTCCATAAAAATATTATAAAAATTAATTTCAGTTCTTCATTAATTATCAACTAATTGAGTGGAGACAATCTCTTCCTTACAAAATATGAGTGAAGTAGACACTCTCGAATATTAAAGAGCGTTTAAAGTATTTGGACAAGTAATTCCGTGTGTTAGTGTATGACCGTGGTCCCAGTTGTTTAATACGATTGTAAATATTATAATTGTAATGTCTGATGTAATATCAGTAACAATCTGTGTATAACAGAATAAAAAAAAATCTTGCAAATGATGAACATCAGTGGCACAAATATATATTCATTGTTGGTGCAACCTTGCCAAAGTTGCAAATTGAGGACTTCATTGTGCCAAAAGGCTGCTAGATTACACATTACTTGCAAACAAAGAAAGAAAGAAAGAAAGAAGCAACGGCGTATCAAAGATTAGCCACGAACATGCAATGAAGCTAAGAAAAGTCTGAACACTTTGCTAAGTAATTTGATTTAGATAAAAGAAAATATGCTCGCACTGCTCAAATGAATTACAACGTCTAAACTGTCTAAACACCAATAATGAAACTAGGTTAACATGGGAGCTCTAGTTCATATCTGAAGAGAAAGGACTGATAGTCTTCAATACAAGAAGTTGAATCCAAAACTTAACCAATGAGCGGCAGGCTCGCCATTCACTTCTACAGGAATGGGGGCAGTATTACCCATCGCCGTGGATACTTGGGCCTTCCGTCTTTTCCATCAAATAGCTGCAGATCACAAGGGGTGAACGTAAGCAAAACATTCTATATAAAACAACACAAGAATATTGGAAAACTATCAATGCTCTCATTTTCAGGAATCAAGATTATCAAGACTTTCAAATGCCTACAATTGATTTTCCTACCTGGAATATAATTTCAATGAACCAGTTAATGTAACAACTATACCCTCTCTATTTATGCAATAGCCAAAAGCAATTTAGGTTTCCAAATAAATCTGATTATGATCTAAACCGAACAAGAAAGCACTAATTATGCAACACTTGATCTGAATGAACTAAGGTAATTTGATAGTTTAATTTCAGACAAGATAAAAGTCTGATCCAATAACATCCGAGAAATTGAGTCTACTTATCCAAGTCTGGCCACACCGTCAGCCACTTCTGAACTTATGTGCGCATCTATATTATTCATCTAATGTGTATATAATGTAACCATAATGTGTAGATTCGCATAGCAGTAGATGTGATAGGCATCCACGGCAAACAAATGAATTCTCATACACAAAAGATAATTCACAAAAGACAGTATCATTTCAGTATATAGTTTTAGTATCAGACACTACCAAGATTCAGTTCTCCTAACCTAGATAGGCCTAAATGTGGAAAAAGGCATCAAAAGGAAGATGTAAATCAGTCCAGTATAAATGAAGAATTCCAAAGCTATGCATCCAAGTTGAAAAAAAAAAAAAACAACTACAAGCTAAGAAGTTACCTTCTTCAAACGACGATGCTTTGCGAGGGCCCAATTGGTCATAATAAGTGCAGCAACCACAAGAAAGATGTAGCCTGCAACAGTCTGTGTCGCAATATTGAATCCCAGCCACTGATAAATTTCTGTAGTGTAATTAGCACAGGTCACAATATTGAACAGAAACCCCCGAGGGATTTGATACCCTCCACTTCCATCAGCGCTACGAAGATTCTTCAGCAATATATGGCAATAAAAGTTTGCGATCTGACAAATTATTCCAAAAGCAAAGCCAATCTTCATTTGGAGGTCACTAACTGGGGTATATCGTGGGTGGTTCACATAGTAGGCAATATAAGAACCAAAGGACCAATAATAAGCACAGTTCCTAAACACATTCGAAATTGGCGACGTTGCATGACTGAAGCGGTGCACAAAAAATGTTTCCATAATTCGTTTGAAGTAGTGGAAACACCAGTAGTATAAAGCATATGTCTGAACTGGGTGAATGACACGCTCCCCTTTATAGCCAAAGAATTGATAGACAGGGAAGTAGTAAAAAATGGGATAGAGAATCAAAGGACCCAAGTACTCAAAGAAGAAAAGTGTACGATAGGAAACTTGTGGACCCAGGTCCTTGAACATTACAGTCAAGTTGCCCGAGTTTCCATCAGAGTATTCTTTGAGACTCTTCTTGTAATCGAGGACAGTAGCTCTCTGCTTGGATCCAGGAGGGAGTGGGAGGGTTAGCCTCTGCCTTGAAGGGTAAATTTTTTTGGCTGTTGAGAAAAGGCACAAAAAATTAGCTTATAGAATTGAAATTACATCTGGGATTGCCAATATACAAATATATTGTGTGAAATAGCTCAATCAAATGGAATTATCAAAATCAAATTTTTAACAGGGTATGGTATTTTAGGGAAAAAGTTTAGACAGTGAACAGTGGATCATGCGATGTTGCAAATAACTAATTTACATTAAAACTTGAAAGCCAGGGACCACTGACCAGCAAACGATAGAAATGATACAACTGTGAGCACGAAGAATCAATAAAAATCAGCCTCTTCAAGAATTGTTGTAAGTTTCTGTCCTTTTCACTTCTTATTACTCTTTTCGTTTACTTTTTCTAACATTTCTAGTACCAACTAATTCATAGTAAAAATTTAAAGACATGGTTCACACAAATGTCTATCCACAACTAAAGAAAATGCATAACAGAGTCTTCAACTACTTATCAAACACTCAGGATGCTGCAATAATTAGTGAGAAGAAGCAAAATGCAATCTTTCTGAATGAAATCAAACCTCCAATACAACCAATGGCATAATTAAAACAAGTCAAAAAAATAGAAATATAGGACTTACTTCGCTTATGAATTGCCTCCTGCAGATCAGCCACTGTGGCCTACAAAATCAAAGAAAATACAAAAAATCAAATAAAGCAACCATGAAAAAGTTTACACTTCAATTGTCTCCATTGTCCAAGTGAACAAACAGAACAAAAAAAAGATTTTTTAAGGGACAAAGTGAACAAACATACTGAATCATTAAGTTCAAGCCCTCCTTTGATAACTTCTCGACCGCTGCGTGAAATTACAGTCACCTTCATTTTGTTTTTACTTTCTTCGGAAGATACCCGCTTCAGCAAATAGACAAACAAACAAACCCTTTAAGTATCAGCAGGATTGGTAGAGAAGACGATAAGCCTGAAAGCTGAAATGGGAAATTTAATGAGATCTGGAAAGTGGAAACGAGTTCGATGATAGAACTGGGTGGCCAAGTAGATGTAGATGCATAATAAAGGCGTGTGGTTGGGGGTAGGAGAGCTAACCAAAGCGAACCGATGAACCACGCTGACAAATCCTTCCCTCGTTATTTCTTATGAGAACTTGCTTGTTTCAATTTTGCTCTTGCTGTTAAATCACTCCGCCTGGGCCGTTTGATTAATGTCGATAGATCCGCAGTTTACTGCATCCTAAAAAATGGACGGTTCGTTTTCAAAGTCAACGAAATCAGTTGTTAATACTTCATACTGTTTGTTTTTTTTAAGTCATTAAATCGATTTCTAACTTTTTTTTTCTTGTAAAATTTTACACGGTATCTAAGGTTATCATATCTCACAATCTAAGTACCTGTTAGATAACTAAATTTAAGTTAATTTTTACTGATTCTCTGAACTATCTAAGAGTGGCGATAATGTGACACTTGGATTATTTTTATTTGGGATTTAAATTCGCCTATGATCAAATCTTCTTTCGAATAAATTTTATTAACATAATTAGTGGTTAATCAATTAAAAAATAAAAATAGTTAAATCTTTATAATAATTTGACACTAAAATATAGGTGTTAAAAATTTAAAAAATGCTAGTTACTCCGAGTCAAGCCCCGGGTCAAACCCTAAAAGCAATAAACGACGTTGTTTCAATCCTTTTTTTTTCCCCTTTCATTCTTCCTAAAACGACGTCGTTTTAGCTTGGTTAAGGCAAAATCAACAACAGCCCCAAATTACTCTTTCTCTTCGTCTCACAACAGCCTCAAATTGCTTTCTCATTCTCTTCGTCTCACAACCCCTTTCTCCTTCTATTTTTCTGTTTCTCTTTCGCTTTATTTCACAGCCACCATCACGCATACCCACCATTAATTATCGGTAATTTGTTAAATTTGGAAACTATAATATAGAAACAAAATGAAATAACTCAAGATTCACAAACATAGAAACAAATACTCAGCTTATTACCCATTATGTTAACTTAATTTAACATCAATAGCAATATCGCTTCACAAAATAAAACAACAAATTCTTTGCAAACGGCTTTCTCATAAACTTGACAAATACAAACAGTTTTAATAAGGAAATCTTGGCCTGCATGCGCAATACAGGACATCTAGAGATGTAATTAATAGTTAGTCCAACAAATTACACAATAGCCAAAATTAACAATGGCGCGTGAGCATATAATTTACCAACAAATTGCATGATAGTCTTCTATTCACAGCAGAAAGCTAACTAGTTTCCCTAATATATATAAGAAAAACTAATGTTGCCAAATTCAAGTAAAATTCAAGCTTCGAAAATAAGCTGCTGCCAACAAAGAGAGGACCTTAGTTACTGGGAAAGTCATGTAGAATCAAAACTTAACTTTCAAGGGTAGATGTCGAAACTCAATCTTCTGTCAAAAAATTTTCGCGGCTATCGTAAATGCCGAAACTCATCCTTCAACAACAATGCCGACACTCATCATTGTTCAAACTTTCTTTTTTGTCTTTTGGTGGTGCCGATGGCTAGGTATATGTGATGGAACTCTACGTGATGGTGGTTGCCAGGCTGATGATTGTTGGTGTGGTGGGTGTTGATGGTTGGGTATGCGTGATGGTGGCTGTGAAACGAAGGGGAAGAGAAACAGAGAAATAGAAGGAGAAAGGCTGTGAGACGAAGAGAAAAAGAAAGCAATTTGGGGCTGTAACAATTTTGCCTTAACAAAGCTAAAACGATGTCGTTTTAACTTGAATGAAAGGAAAAAAGAGAGAGATTAAAACGATGTCATTTATTGTTTTTGGGTTTGACTTGGGTAAATAACAGAACTTTAAAAAATTTTAACACTAAAATGTAGGTGTTAAAAAATTTTTAAAAACTTATAATAACTCAGATTAAGAAATAAAGAATCTTAATCCTTTAATCAGACGTCAAATCACAATATTGACAAAGTGACAAACATGGAGACAAACTAATATACTGTGAAAATACTTTGCTATAACAATACCTTCACTCACTGTTCGTGGACCTAAACCCGATAACAAAGCACCATTAGCATTTTAACTTTGTGTCGTTATAAATTTATACTGCTATGATTTAAAAGAAATAGAAGAATGAAATTGTGATGATGATTTCTCAAGTCTTTTTCCGAGTCCTGTCCTACAACATTTAGTGAACCTTAGCAGCCATCCACCAACTTATATCCACTCAGTTTGACAATTCAATGCTTTTTAGTGCACAAAATAGCAGGGTATTATTATTATTATTATTATTATTTTTAGTTTTACTTATATTAATTGATGATAGGACGAGTGAATTATGGTAGCAACAGCAGTTATGGGGATTGTCTCCCCAGTCCACGAGAATTTCTCATAACACTTGTCATATTTTTTGAACAAATTATTATTTTTTTTAATTTCTTACTTCCGATACATGAATTTCAGTGGCCAAATAAATAAAAATACCTAAAAGCACTTGATCAAATAAGGAAGCACACACTTATCATACTCAATAATTGTTAAATTATAAAGAATTAGAAAGTGTTTTATGTTAATTTAATTCGTGTGTCTGCCATAAAATTTTAGAGTGGATAGTTGGGAAATATTAATTGGTTACTTAACTTCAAAATTCAATAGAAACACATCGATATTAAACAAACTTTACGTATGTTGGATATTGTTGTTCACTATTATTCTCGGTTTATCTCCGATGGTAACATCATTAGCATTTAACGCACCAAGGCACAAAGATTCCAATGAAACTCAGAATGTTACAGGAAAATCACACATTAGCTACCAGACATGGCATCTAACTAGATTGGTAATAAGGTTGAATGCCTGCATGGGTAATAAAAAAATTGTCAAAGCTAGGCTAAGCAACAAAAGCCTTGCATCTAGTTGACACAGCTGTTTCCGCCAAAAGACCAGACTGTTTGTGCAATTCTACGCTAGATCAAGCATGCATGCATGGTTTTGCATAAAGTCAGAGTTTATTTCAGATTTTTTTGAAATGATATGGAGCTAATTAAGGCAATTTGACAGCAAGTGGCATTAGTGGGCATAGAAATTTGAAAATGTACCTGCCTCAGCCTCTGAGAGAGTTCTGATGGAGTTTCTTAACAATTTTTTGCCGTCGTCAGGTGTCAATTATGTTGTTAATTTCATTACATGTCATAATATCATGTAGTCTAACAAAGCAAAAGGAGAAATGAAAAATAAAAATGTCTCGTCATACTATAAATATAATACATGTGTACATTATGTAATGGCTAAAATCTGAAACAGAAGCAGGAGGAAAGGAGTTGAGATTGATGAATTGTTGTCATAATACGGGGTGTTGATGACGGTCATTTTCTGATGTTCTTGGAGTAGAATATCGGAACAAGGTACAAGTAGAGCTTGTTGATCCCCCAAAGAGCTAGCACGATAAGGATGTCATCCCAAAAGTTCTCCGGCTTAATATCCATCCAAAATACGATATCTCCTCCGATCAAAATGCAATCTGGTCTTGCGAGTGCTGCAGTTGTGTTACGCAATTCGCTCCTCTTAACTTCTCCCAGAGGTTCGGGTGCAAGATCCTCTGGACCTCCATTATCGCATTTTGCGCCTTTAACCTCGTTTGTGAGCAATGCCTTCAACGGATATCTGGTTGCAGAAATGCGACGATGCCCTTGCGTCGAGAAAAATCTGCATGTATGGAAGCAAAGAGCGGCTGTGGCAATCGCAACAGCATAACCTGTGATGTAACTGGGTAAAAGTGCACTGACAAGCATCAGATAAGCATTTGTGGATATGAGTAATGCATGAAAGATCATCCAGAAGTTGAAGAGACTAATATGAAGTTTAAGCAGACGTTTGGTTATTGCACCAAATGTTAGGCTAGCCTTGAACGGCATATAAACTGACAGGGAGGAGATGACATAAGATGAAGCACGATAAGCATTGTGGGATGTTTCTCTAATGAAGATGAAACTTCCTTGAACGAAGGTTGGGACATCATCATTGAAAGAGAAGAAAACAAGACATAATGCAAGGATGCAGAAACTGAGAAGCCAGTTAACGGCTTTGAAGTCATGGTGGCTCAAGTGCTTGAATAGTGAGCATAGTATGAGTGCCATCACCGTCAACACAATTTCAGGAGTTCGAATCACATTCAGTGCTGTACCCCATGAGAGAACAGCAACCTCTTGGAGCCATGGGTTTGCAAATTTGGGACTCTGGTATGGTTCATCGAGGACTTGTTCTTCTTCCATCTCTAACTCTTCTTCGGAAGGAGCATATGAATCTGATGATGTGCTAAAAACTACTGGAGTTTTTGGGCGGGAAGGAGTTTGTCGAGGAGTTGAATAATATTCACTCGAGGCGAAACTTCTAGCTCCAGGCAGTAGTGTTTTTGCCGGTGTTCTTGCAGGAGTCCATGGTGCTGGGCCAGGCGTTCCCACAACACCATGATAGAGCCAGATTGAGAAATCTTTGTAGAATCGAGAAGCCAACCGGTGATTATAGACACCGCTATGCATATTGGTTCGCGTTGCAACCATCTTCCTCTCCAGGGAAGTATCGAACTCCTACTCATTGCCACCATTATTCTAATAATTATATTAGTAGAATGACTTGAAGCAGATTTGTTAGAACAAGTTTCCTGGAGAAGACAATTTTATTATTTAATATAAACTGCTAAGCAGCAAGCACTTCGGTTGTGTCCCAATCTTTGTATGTACCGATAACTTAAAAAGGTACAAGATAGTGTCTAAGATGACAAGACAAACGAAAAAAGTTAAACAATGAAAAAACTGTTGCCCTAGTTTTCATCCAAATATTCATTACTTTTCTTATCGAAACAGTGACACAACAAGACACAAGAATTAGTGAAGGAAAAAACAGAAACTTTCAGCTACAGATGCCGTAGCATCATTTCTCAGGATGCTGTTTGCCGATAGCCCCATCAATTTTTTCCACCGGAGGCAGTGTCTGCAAGCAAAAGAAATTAAAACATTTTATCGAACAGCTTACGGGCAATCGAGAATTGTAAGTCAGGCATTTTATCAAACAGCTTCCGAGTGTGAAGAAAAGAAACAAGAGAAATATAATTACAAGGTCAGGCTTATAGATGTTGTGGACGACAGAGGCGCCGGCGAGAAGCGACACGATAACCACGACGCAAGACCACGCCAGTGACGGAGTCCCGGTGGGCTGCTTTGCTCCGAATTTTGTATTCATGTTCTCTTCAGAAAGGAAAGAACGAATGAGCACAGTGACTTCAGTGCCTTTCACAGGAAAACAATTATGTGAGGAGGAATTGTGGAATCCAAGCCCAAAAGATTTGCTTGGGCTGAGGCCCATACTAGGGGCTCTATTTTCTTTAAACTTATTTTTCAAAAATTAGTGTTGTAATGTTTATTGAAAAACGTAGGAAACAGGGCAGAAAAGCCTCATTAGCTTCCCAACAAGAGCAATCTTTCTTGATAGTCGGCTTTGTGTTTTGCAGTTGAAAATGAAATTTGATAAGTAATTAATATCTAGACTCGTTTCTCTATAACTAATATCCTAATCCTAATTAAGCAACTGTAAAACCATTACCTTTAATTAATTCAGCTCTTCATCAACGTATATGCAGATAATTAGTCCTGTTGATTAGGTTAATTGTTGTTCATTAACCATGTCTCGAGTCATTGCCATTACCTCCTATTTCATGTACCGCGTGACCCTACAACTCATTAACATTCAGACACACTAACAAGAAATTCAAGAGAATTTCTCCGAAACGCAAAACCAGGACCCTTTTTTCCACAAGATCTCTTGTTACCATTCTGGTTTAACAAATGAAATGAAAGTAGCAGGAAGCTAGCAGTAGTTTTCAGGCACCAGTCGTTTTCTTGATTCTGTCTCTCCATTTTCTGAATTTCATTGCAATTGCAATGAAAGTTATTTGGTCATGTTTCTTTTGCCTTTCTGCATGCCTCTCCCTCCAGTTTAATTACTGTTTCAAATTAATTTTGGATTAATTAACCATATAATATGCCCTGGCTGCTTAACTAAATAATAAAAAATTCCCAATTTTTCATGAGAATTTCTCTGAAACGCAAAACCAGGACCCTTTTTTCCACAAGATCTCTTGTTAACATTTCTGGTTTAATAGATGAAATGAAAGTAGAAGGAAGCTAGCAGTATTTTTAATGCCTCGGTCGTTTTCTTGATTCTGTCTCTCCATTTTCTGACTGTCATTGCAATTGCAATGAAAGTTATTTGGTCACGTTACTTCTGCGTTTCTGCCTTAATTACTGTTTTAATTAATTTTGGATTAATTAACCATCTGATATGCCTTTGCTGCTTAACTAAATAATAAAAACTGTGGCATATTATATAGTTACTGGTAATAATCTTATTCAACGGGGTTCCCACGAAATTTCTCATTATCAACCCAATTATTTTCCAACGAAAAGGAGAAGAAAATACAGTGAATTGAATAACCATAGCTATAGCGCATATAAGATTGGCCTTGGCCTCTAATGCTTGCCATTATATATCGTTCCCTTTTGTTCTTTATTAGTTTCATTATGGGACAAGCATCTTCTAATTTCTCATCTTCCTCTTCAAGAGATGATCAGTTCATTGCACATGCTAAAACAATAAGGTATTTTTTTTTGTACATTTCCTTTTTCATATTAATTTATACATATATAAATCTCAACCCTAGATTTTTTTATATTTTAATTAATGAAATAATTTTTTGTCTTAAAGCAGGTCTCCGTATACAAGTATGGGAAAGACTCATCCTATCCACCCTCACGAGCTGGAGCTGAAAAGCTACAAAAAACCCTACACTTGCGATGGCTGCAAGGAGTTAGGGTTCGGGGCACGCTACAGATGTGACAAGTGCGACTTTGATCTTCACCAAGATTGCATGCTCGCAACCCCCATCGCCCACCACGACTTCTTCAAAAACTCCACCTTCAAAATCTTCCACCAACCTCCTCAAAAATGTTCTCATTATTGTCAGGACTGCCAAAGATACTGTGACGCCTGTGGAAAACCTGTTCGAGGTTTCTCCTACCATTGCGAAAAAGAAGGGTGGGATCTTCATCCCTGTTGCCGAAATCTTCCGAGTAATTTGCCTATTAAAAATATTAAGTTTAAGCTTCGCGATAAGGTGTCATCAAAGTGCATATGGTGCAAGAAGAGGAATCTTGAAGGCACTGTGTCCGGCATCAGGGGCTGGTCCTATGTATCCGAATGTAAAGAGTATCGTTTTCATGTCCATTGCGCGATGGACATGGTAATAGATGGATGGAGGAACGGTGCTTTCAGTAGTCATGATGGCAATAGTTTGACGGCTTTGGAGAACTTGGAGCTTCCTCTTCTGCGCCAATACTTGAGTGGGAATCGAAGGAGGAGTAGCAAATTTATGAAGGTGATGAAGATTGTGTTCAAAACTATTGTGGGAATTCTTCTAGGTGACCCAACAGTAGTTCTCACGGGGCTTCTTGTCGACTTGGTCGCAAAATGATACTAGGGTTTGTGTACAAATTAACAGCCAAGCTTCTTCTTGATGTATTATATTGTGTGCTTGAAGGTTTTAGTTTAATTAAGTCGTGCGTACCGCGTATCACCGTCACTTGTACAAAATAAGGAGCGTACATATGTGTGCGGGATTTTTCCATGGAATTACACTTGTACTTCAAAGAAACTGTAATATGTCTTTTTGGGTTTATTGTATTTGGTAGAAATTAAGAAAAATTTTCGGTGGGATTGGTGCAATATTTCCTTTTTGATCATTCACTCCTTGCCATATTTATTTTTCAATCAATCATGAAAATATTTATTTATTTTTCAATCAATCATGAAAATATTTACAAATACATGGTAAAAATTGAATGAAAAAAAAATGTTTAGAGATATTATCAAATTTTTAATCTGCTTCATTAGTTAATCCGTTTTTCACAAACAAAGATGGGAGAAAATTGCCTAAAATTTTACGTAAATTTATATAACAAGAAAAAATGCGTGCACCATGCTTAATATATCCTGAACTTGCGAGGAATGAGCTCCAGGGGCTTCGTGGCTCAAAGTTTATTTACAAACTACTTCTAAATTTACTCAAGAAGGCAAGAATCATATACAAATAATGGTGTATAAATTGTAAACACATTGATTTTTTGTTTCTCTCCATCATCTAACTACCTATTTCATACAACACTAATTGGTACGCAATCAAAAGAGGAACCGGGATTTTGGTGTAACAGGGGCAAAATAAACATACTACTAAGTTGATGAGGCAAATACAAAAAATATGTAAACTGAGGGCGCAAAACATAAAATTTGTATAAGGCGCCTTCTGCCTCGTCTGTCCTGGAATTTCTTTTCAACCTCGGGAATGTGATGGACCCAGTTTATATCAGAAGGTTTGGGCCTATAAACTCTTTTCTAATGGGCTAGACCCAATTTACTCATTTTTTAAACATTTGCGAATGTACCAAATACAAATATCAAATCTACTCTGACCCCTGAAAAAAAAAAAAAGAAAAAAAATCTACTCTGACCCAAAAGTGGGGGGAAAAATCAGTGGTTATTATTCATAAAAAATACTGGTATAAGGGCAATTCCAGATTTCTAAGACAATTAGTTCAATGTTCAGAGAATAAACAAAAGCTTCAAACAGAAACACCAACATGTAAATTTGATCACAATAATTAGCAAAATATACAATCACAAAAGAAAAAGAAAAACATCATCAAGCTAGCTCTTCAAATTAACAACAATACAGCTAAAGAGAACTTCAAATGATGACATTAATTTAATTAAACTTTCTTGGGAAGTGAATAGGAGGAGAAAACAGAAAGCATTGCCGTACAAACTGTTGGGAAAATATGCTCTTTAAAAGTATATGTGTTTATTTAATTATAATAAATAATTTTTCTGATTAATAAAATAAATGAGGTATTTTATTCAAATATCTTAATTACATTAATATTTTTATTAAAGTCCATTTAATCATATTATATGTATTTATGTGATCACCATGTGGATTCACAGAAGACATAAATACAAGTTATCTTATGATTAAATAAATTTAGTTCGCAGTTGATAAATAAAGCTGGACACTTTATTTAGGTATAGACTGTAATAAATTCATTGAATGATTTGTCTTAATCATGTATGAATTTATTAATGTAGTACGACTACATTGAATATGATCACATATGAGATTTAATTAACTTTGTAATAACTGTCAGATTTATTAAATCTCATAGGCATTGATTTTACTGTAATCTTAATCTTGAGTTAATTATGATTTCATGATTATAATTGTTATTCCATTTGAGTTACCAATGGATCTTGACACATACATGTAGTCAAGATTACCCGGTATCTTGATGGGAGCAATTATGAGATTGGAGTTATAGATTGACAATATAGAATTTGTACAACACATCTCTTGATGGATTTTCAGCACTTGATCATAGAATTCTCTTGCCAGAGTGTGTCAACATATTTAGTATGTTGAAAATGATCATTAGAGAAAACCAGTAAGAATCAAGAAACAAGATGTAATTAAATTGATTGGACAGTTGATATATCGATTTAATTAATGATGTGGTACAAAGGATTGTGCAGTAAAGAAATCAATGTGGCTTGGGACGAATTATTATTCGAACATACAACTATAGAGGTCAGTTCCAAACTTTTAGAGGAGTAGATTTGGAATTAAATAATTGGGCTAGTTTAATTACATGCCTAATTATTATAGCCACTATTGTATGTTCCCAAATGATCATCGGGTTAGCTCATTTAATTGACTGCAGCACTAATGGATTAATAAGCAAGATAACTAGCTTTTTGGGTAAAAAGTCTAAATATATCATTTAGTGGGAGGCTCCATTTAACATGCTTATGTGTAAGGGGCTTTATGTTATTTTACAAGATGGGCCCCCTATAGAAAAAGCAAGTAGCATGACTTTTATTTTCTATTATTTGGAGCCTATGATTTTCATTAAAAGGAGATATAAAGACTTATTTTCTCTAAAAAAAGAAAGAGGGCATCCACTTTATACAGATCAGAGAAAAAGATTTTTCTCTCTATTGTTGAGAGAAAAATTTTCTCGTACTAGTTGCTTTAGTGGTGATAAAGGCACCCACACGTCAAGTGCAGATCAAACCTGAGTCATAACCTGGAAGATCATTGGTGACAGTTTGTGATCTAACAAGCGTGGTGGTGACGAATCGTGATCTAACAAGCGTGGTGGTGATGAATCGTGATCTAACAGAAGTGGTGGTGACGGATCGTGATCTGGGAGCCTAAATTATTTCAGGGGAAAAAGCCAAATCGGATTTTCAAGGTACGATTTCTAAATTACAAATTCTTATATATTGTATGAGAGCGATCTTAAAAGGTTTTATAAAAATTTAAAAAACTAATTTTTCTCCAACAATTGGTATCAGAGCCATCTCATATTAATATCTAAGAATTTCGTATGAAATCAATCTTGATATTTATGTATTAGAGTGGCACAATTTATTCAATTATATATTATTTGTTTAATATATGAATAAATTATGTTTTGATTTGTCTTAATTCATAGTTAGATTTTTCACTGTATTTTTTCTTTAGATCTGTAACAAGAGGGGTGATTTTTTATCACCAGATTTTCCTCTTGATTTATTTTACTGTTATAGATTTTTTGTAAGCCAAAATTGGCCTAGGAAATTTGTAAATCGCTGGAGAATTATCATGCGACGAATGATCAGAGAATGAAGGCTGGAAATTTCAGCAGCAACCTACGGTGCACGCTGCACGCGCAGCGGTCAGCAGCTCACGCTGCCAGCAAGCGCTGGACACGCAGCAGCTGCAGCCCTCGCGAACAGCAGATGCAACGCGCGGTCAACAGTGCTACCAGCAACTAGAGCGCGCGCGCGGGGGATGGAAAATTGCAGGCGGTTGCTGCTAGCGGCGAATGTCGTTTGGTAGCTTTCCCGTGCAGCGACGATGGTCAAATCGACGTTAGAGATGCGTGAACAGTGGCTGCCCTTTGTGGTGATGGTGGGTGGAGAGAGAAAAAGTTGGATTTAGGGTTTCAATGATTTTTATCATTGAGGTCCCTATATTTCTATAATTTTTCTCTTTGGACTGACAAGTTTTAATTTTTTACATTTAAGTTCAAAAATAATTTTAGGCTTAATGAATCCTAGTTTTAGGCCCAATTAAAATTGAGATTAATGGATTAAGATGTATAGATAAAATTGAACACATTAAATTTATTTTTGGTCCAAAATTTTATTTTAATAAAATAATTTAATTATTTATTTATTTCCTTTAAAATTAAAGTTGGACCAATAATAAATTTAAAAGCCAAATTTCCCCTAGTCCATTAACAAAGACAAGCTTATGGAAGATGGACATTGACAAGAAGCCCAATGAAGATTAGGCTTAGGGTTAATGTATTTTTCCATTTTAGGAAATCTATGAATTAAGATTATTTAATTATTTTTCTATATGCTATGTTTTGGATGATAACATGCCATGATAACATGTCATATAGAATATATAGTGTCGCTCTATGCATAATGGTACATGTCATTCATTAATTATGAATCTCATTATATTGTTTGAAATTTGCATATGCTTAATAATATTGGATATCATCTAAATAATATTATAGGAAGCATGCAATTAACAATATGTATGTTTTAAAAGAAAAAAAATCAATTTTAAAATATTGAGTGGGAGAGGGAAAATTCAAGATAATTTTCCCACAGGCTCCATTGTTAGTTCAATAATAAAATTATATATATACCTCGACTTTATGATACGGTGATGCTCCATTCGGAGGGTATATATATTAGATATTTTATTTGATGAAATTCTTCAAAGATAAAATTAAAATATTTTTCAATCGATTGTTCACCCAAACGGTGACTATTGTATGAAAAATACGTAGATTGAAACAATGGTTATACACTCAACTAATATTTGTTATTAACCTTCCCAACGAAGCTCTGTTAACAAATTTAGGCCCAAAAGGATAACGATAATTATTTATCATGTGTCTACATGAAAGTAAATAATCCAATGAGTAATTGAGTCTAGTAAGTGTAGACATGACTTCCCCAACGGATAGCTTGTCAAAGCGGTACTAGATTATCGTTACAATAAATTAAAATGCATTTATGGTTTTATGCATTTTTGTCATTTATTGTGAATATTATTTCAAATTATTTATGCAAGGATGTTTTATTTTTCAGAAAATGTCTTCCCTGAGCCCACTTACTATTATTCTGAGTCAAAACAAACTCACTGGAGAGAACTATATAGATTGGAAAAGAAATATATTCATTGTCCTGACTGCTGAAAATTATAAATATGTCTTAACCCAATCATACCCTCAAGTTCCAGCGGATGATGCTGATAGAAATCAGAGGAGATTTTATGAAAAATGGCAAAAGGCCAATGAAATGGCAAAATGCTACATTTTAGCCTCGATTTCTAATATTCTGTAAACCAAACATCAGAACTTGGAGACTGCCACTGAAATAATGAATAGTCTCCAACAAATGTTCGGGCAGAGTACTCGCTCCGCGAGACAAGCAGCGCTGAAAGGAATTATGAACAATAAAATGGGGAGGGGCACAAGAGTTTGTGATCATGTCCTCAAAATGATGGACTATTTGAATGAGGCTGAGATTCAATGAGCACAAATCGATGATAACTCAAAGATTGACATGGTGCTAGAATCTCTGCCAGAAACATTCAAGGAGTTTAAGGTCAATTATAACATGAACAAAAGAAACATGACTTTAACTGAATTGATGAACGAACTCCATTCTGCTAAAGAGATCTATTGTGCTGAGAAATCTCTGAGAAGCATAAATATTGCTCAAAAAGGTTCTTCTTCTAGACCTAAGCCGAAAAGCAAAGGTAAGAAGAAAGCTGGGAAAAAGAGACCGTCTATCAAGCAAAATGGCAAGCTGAAAGGCAAATGCTTCAAGTGTGGACAGAAAGGTCACTGGAAAAAGGATTGCCCTAAGATTGTGAAATCAGGTATGAGAAATCTTTTTGTAATTGAGGTCTGTTTAGTTCAGAATCCTATTGACACTTGGGTGTTGGATTCAGGAGCAATTAATCATATTTGTAATTCACTTTTTATTTGTTTGAGGAAGCTAGGAAAATAAGTGAAGGAAGCGTCAAGTTGCAGTTAGGGACAGGACAGTTCGTGCCAGCAGTAAAGACTGGATATGTTTTATTATCTTTTAATAATGAGACTTTAGTTTTGAATAATTGTCTTTATATTCCAGACATTAAGAGGAATTTAATTTCAGTAGCTTGTTTGTCAAAGCAAATGTACATTGTAAATTTTGGATCCTCTGTTTCTATTTTTTATAATAAAAGACTTATTTGGTCTGGTACATTGGAAGATAATTTATATCATTTAAATCCAATGATCCATTCTATGCATGACACAGTGATCAATAATGATGAGCATACACATTTATCTAAGAAAAGAAATATTTCTTCCAACTAATGTTACCTCTGGCATTTACGTTTGGGTCATATCAACCAAAATAGGATACAGAGAATGATCAAAGATGGGCTTTTGGGTCTATTAGAAAATGAATCATTGCCACTCTGTGAATCCTGTTTAGAAGAAAAAATGACCAAACTGACATTCTCGGCTAAAGTTGGGCACTTTATTTAGGTATAGACTGTAATAAATTCATTGAATGATTTGTCTTAATCATGTATGAATTTATTGATGTAGTACGACTACATTGAATAGGATCACATATGAGATTTAATTAACTTTGTAATAACTGTTAGACTTATTAAATCTCATAGGCATTGATTTTACTGTAATCTTAATCTTGAGTTAATTATAATTTCATGACTATAATTGTTATTCCATTTGAGTTACCAATGGGCACGACACATACATGTAGTCAAGATTACCCGGTATCTTGGTGGGAGCAATTATGAGTTTGGAGTTATATATTGACAATATAGAATTTGTACAACACATCTCTTGATGAGTTTTCAGCACTGGATCATAGAATTCTCTGGCCAGAGTGTGTCAACATATTTAGTATGTTGAAAATGATCATTAGAGAAAACCAATAAGAATCAACGAACAAGATGTAATTAAATTGATTGGACAATTGATATATCGATTTAATTAATGATGTGGTACAAAAGATTGTGCAGTAAAGAAATGAATGTAGTTTGGGATGAATTATTATTCGAACATACAGTTATGGAGGTCAGTTCCAATCTTTTAGTGGAGTAGATTTGGAATTAAATAATTGAGCTAGTTTAATTACAGGCCTAATTATTATAGTCACTATTGTATGTTCCCAAATGATCACCGAGTTAGCTCATTTAATTGACTGCACCATTACTGGATTAATAAGTAAGATAAGTATCTATTTGGGTAAAAAGTCTAAATATATCATTTAGTGGGAGGCTCTATTTAATATGCTTATGTATAAGAGGTTTTATGTTATTTTACAAGATGGGCTCTCTATAGAAAAAGCAAGTAAAGTGACTTTTATTTTCTATTATTTGGAGTCTAGATTATTTAGAGTCTAGGGTTTTCACTAAAAGGAGATATAAAGACTTAGGTGGCGTTTGTTTTTTTGTCTGAAATCTAAATAGACCTGAATTAGTCTGAATTCTGAATAGATCTGAATGTCTGAATCTGAATAATATGTTTGTTTTTTCGTCTGAATCTCGAAAAATAAGTATTAAGTTGTTTGTTTTTTTTCAACTTAAAAAGTTGAAAATATGTACTTTTACATTTGTATCCTTATTAAATTTGAATGTCAAATAAATAATATATTAAATACCACAATATTTTAATATTTATAAGTAAAACTATATTCAAGTGAATACATAATTATTTTAGAATTTTAATATATAAAATACCATAAATTTCAAATTTTATAGTATATAATATAAGAAAGAAAAACAGGGATATTTTTATGTGGAGTAAATATCTACGGGTGAGTTTTGGCCTTTTGGGATAGACATGAAAAATAAATTATAAAACAGGGATATTTTTGACATTAGCAAATAATTGACTTAATTCAGATTTCTCCATTAAATAAAAAGCCAAAAATATTAACTTATTTTATTAAGTCAAAATTATCTAAAAAGTCTCGTTAAGTTATAAAAACAAACATCTCTAATTAACTTAATTAATTAAGTTAAGTCACTTTAAGTCATTAAGTTAAAAAACAAACGCCACCTTATTTTCTCTAGAAAAAGAAAGAGGACAGCCACTTTTTACAGATGAAAAAAAATTTTCTCTCTATTGTTGATCTCTCTCTAAGAATCTGTTTTAGTTGCCAAAATTCTCTATCTGCAGTCACTATCAGGATCACAACAATGCCTTCTGGAAGAAGCTATAGTGGCACAGACAACCTTATAGTCATTAATGTGTGAATCATAACCGAAGCCCCGGATACGTACATCCCCGATTAAATTTATTACTAAATCAGGTAGTTTCTGACAGATCCCAGTAGATGGGTTCCATAAAAATAATTTCCTGTTATTTGTTTGTTATCATTAATTTTAAGAGCCTCACCTACCAAACCGTTGCAGGAACCTTCAATCTCAATGCTGCTAATATTAATAATTTCATCACGTGATGGAGGAAAATCAAGGTTTGTCAACGCTGCTATTTTCTTTTAAACTTATTTTTCAAAAAATAGTGTTGTAATGTTTATTGAGAAACGTAGGAAACAGGGCAGAAAAACCTCATTAGCTTCCAAACAAGGGCAATCTTTCTTACACGCACAACATTGATAGTCGGCTTTGTGTTTTGCGGTTGGAAATGAAATTTGATAAGTAATTAATATCTTGACTCGTTTCTCTATAACTAATATCCTAATTAAGCAACTGTATAACCATTACCTGTAATTAATTCAGCTCTTCATCCACGTATATGCAGATAATTAGTCCTGTTGATTAGGTTAATTGTTGTTCATTAACCATGTCTCGAGTCAGAGATTTGTAGTAATTGTCATGTTTGCTATTATTAATGAAGAGTTGAAAACTAATGTTGAATGAGCCCCCTTCGAAATAAAATAAATGCTAAACTGATCTGGAGTCCTCGCCTGCCATGTTTTACTTTTCATAAAGAATCATGCTTACGTTGTTTGCTATTTAATTTCTCTCAAGTTTATCAGACTCTTTGTACATTTAGGAGACGAAGAGCTCCTTTCGTTTCTTCTTTTTTTTGCCTCCTAACCATTTTCATCGCTTGATATTTTTTATGTGTGTTTAGAATTTTTTTTCCCAATTATCTAAAGATATTACATAAATGTTAAACGGTAAACCAAATGCTCCTAACTGAGATGTTACCAAGAAAATAAGAAATCTAGATAAATTTCTCTCTCTCCCGAACAAGAGCATTAAAAAATATTATTGCATTTTTGCTTTTTCCCCA
Source organism: Citrus sinensis (assembly GCF_022201045.2). Taxonomy (NCBI): domain Eukaryota; kingdom Viridiplantae; phylum Streptophyta; class Magnoliopsida; order Sapindales; family Rutaceae; genus Citrus; species Citrus sinensis. The sequence continues at coordinate 2,548,909 of NC_068559.1, forward strand.
TTTTTAGAGATAATTTATACATTAGCTAATCTTTTTGTTTATTAGATATTCATAATCATCTGATCTTTTCATCATCTTGCATCATGATAGAGTCATTTTTATTCAGCAAATGCCGTTTCAACTTCGTAGCCCATGACCATGACAGCTGCAAAAATAAAAATATAGAGTTTCACAAATTGAGATTAACAAAAAAAGAGTAGAATTATATTATGTTAAAGTAAACTGAAAACAATCATGACAACTTGATGCGCCTAAATGACTAAATGTATATAAACTTATTATAGATATCGTGACACACTTGATGTTTTTAAAATTATATCTCAATTCCAAAGTCAGAATCAAATTGTTTTACCAAGCATGTCCAAGTCACATATTTGAAGACAAGAAGTTTTGTCCCCACTCGCAAGCTACTGTTGCCAATCTCGCATCATCTTCTTTACAAGGCCACGCTCCTTACCTACTTTAGCAGTAATCAATCTTACCAAACTGTTCTCAAACTTTTGTATACAAAAAATATGTCGTCATATATTTCATGTACCGCGTGACCCTACACGCGAAGGCCAACTCATTGACATTCAGAAACACCAACAAGAAATTCAAGAGAATTTCTCCGAAACGCATAACCAGGACCCTATTTTCCACAAGATCTCTTGCTACCATTTTCCGGTTTAACAGAGAAATGAAAGTGGAAGGAAGCTAGCTGATAGGTCCCAATCAAAGCCGTAAATTATATAGTAACGATAGTATTTTCTCAGGGTGAGAAAAAGACCACAATAATTTTAATTGGATTCAGCCTCATTTAATTAATGACTATCAAAGAATTTAAATACAAAATAAATTAACAACCATTCCAAATTCCTAGATAATATCCCTAACAAATAGAACATTAACCGGTAGTTAATGATAACAAAATCGCCAAAGATTATTCAAAATAAAATAATCACGACTCAACCTAATTTTAAGCTAACAAGCTAGTGGACACGTAGTCAACAAACCGCACTCAATAACATCCCAAAGTCCTTGCCACAATAATAGCTTTGCATGCCCCACGCATGACCAATCTCTTGGCTTAACATTGCCCCCTCATTTGACAGGAACCTTGTCCTCAAGGTTCACATTCACAAACCTCGTCTAAATTCCCATTTCATCCCTCCAAGAGTAGTAGGTGTGGACTCGTACACCAATGACCAAGTGTGAATTTCTCCTCACAATTAAAGCAAGTGTGAATTTTGTTGATGAAGAGAAATCAACAACTGATCGGTTGAAGCGTCTTGTGGTTCCCTTTGGCGCATCAGCTGCTCAACTCTCATCCGGGCAAGGCTAATAGCTTCTTTCAATAATTTCGGCTTGAACATTCTAATGTCCTCAGCTAATTCAGGTTTGAGTCCTCCCATGAATGTCCCTACCAAAGCCTTTTGTGTCCAACCTTGTACCCGATTTCCCAGCCGCTCAAATTCCTTTTGATAATCACGTAAGGAGCCCACTTGTTCAACTTTTGACAATGCTTCATCAAAATCCTCACAATCAGTAGGACCAAATCTTGCCCACAGTTCATCATGAAAAATTTCCCATGTCACCTCCTTACCCTCTTCCTTATATGATCTCCGCAACCATTGCCACCATTGATTAGCCTCGCCTTCAAGGTGGAATGAGGCTAGAGATACTTTTTGCTCATTGTTGATACCCTGAAATTCAAAAATATGATTAACACGATTAAACCATTCAGTTGGGTTGTCGTCGGAATACCGTAGAAATTCAAGTTTTGCCATCTTGAATGAAAAGTTTTGTCGCCCCCCTTCATGCTCCTTACAATTTGGGCGTGATAAGCCACTTTGATCATGGGCGATTTGAATTGATGCTCCTTTGGATGCCATAATTGTTTCCGTTAACTTGTTGAGTGTTTCTGCCAAGTGGTGTAGCCTGTCATTTATTCCAAGCTCCATTCGGTTCATGCCATCCTGCAAACTGCCAAGTCCAGCTTCCAAGAGCTCAATTCTCTCTTTGTTAGTTGCCATGGATAACGTAGCTCTGATACCAATTGATAGGTCCCAATCAAAGCTGTAAATTATATAGTAACGATAGTATTTTCTCAGGGTGAGAAAAAGACCACAATAATTTTAATTGGATTTAGCCTCATTTAATTAATAACTATCAAAGAATTTAAATACAAAATAAATTAACAACCATTCCTAATTCCTAGATAATATCCCTAACAAATAGAACATTAACCGGTAGTTAATGACAACAAAATCGCCAAAGATTATTCAAAATAAAATAATCACGACTCAACCTAATTTTAAGCTAACAAGCTAGTGGACACGTAGTCAACAAACTGCACTCAATAACATCCCAAAGTCCTTGCCACAATAATAGCTTTGCATGCCCCACGCATGACCAATCTCTTGGCTTAATAATCTTATTCAACGGGGTTCCCACGAAATTTCTCATTATCAACCCAATTATTTTCCAACGAAAAGGAGAAGAAAATACAGTACGATTTGAATAACCATAGCTATAGACATATAAGATGAGCCTTGGCCTCTAATGCCTGCCATTATATATATATATATACACTATACAGTTCCCTTTTGTTCTTTATTAATTTTATTATGGGGCAAGTATCTTCCAATTTCTCATCTTCCTCTGGATTAAGGTTTTTTTTTTTTTTTTTGTACATGTCCTTTTATATATTAATTTATACATATATGAAAATCTCGACCCTAGAATTTTTTTTTTAAATTTTAATCTATGACTTAATGTTGTGTCTTAAATCAGGTCTCGGTTTACAGGTAGAAGAAAGACTCATCCTATCCACCGTCACAAGCTGGAGCTGAAAAGCTACAAAAAACCCTACAATTGCGATGGCTGCAAGGAGTTAGGGTTTGGGGCACGCTACAGATGTGACAAGTGCAACTTTGATCTTCACCAAGATTGCATGCTCGCAGCCCCCATCGCTCACCACGACTTCTTCAAAAACTCCACCTTCAAAATCTTCCATCAACCTCAGGACTTCCAAAGATACTGCTACGCTTGTGGAAAACCTGTTCGAGGTTTCCACTACCATTGCGAAAAAGAAGGGTGGGATCTTCATCCCTGTTGCCGAAATCTTCCGAATAATTTGCCTATTGAAAATATTAAGTTTAAGCTTCGCAATAAGGTGTCATCAAAGTGCATATGGTGCAAGAAGAAGAATCTTGAAGGCACTGTGTCCGGCATCAGGGGCTGGTCCTATGTATCCGAATGTAAAGAGTATCATTTTCATGTCCATTGCGCGATGGACATGGTAATAGATGGATGGAGGAACGGTGCTTTCAATAATCAAGATGGCAATAGTTTGGCGGCTTTGGAGAACTTGGAGCTTCCTGTTCTGCGCCAACACTTGAGTGGCAATCGAAGGAGTAGTAGCAAATTTACGAAGGTAGTGAAGATTGTGTTCAAAACTATTGTGGGTATTCTTCTGGGTGACCCAACAGTAGTTCTCACGGGGCTTCTTGTCGACGTGGTCGCAAACTGATACTAGGGTTTGTGTACAAATTAACAGCCAAGCTTCGTTATGATGTTACATATTGTGTGCTTGATGTCTGGTAATTTCCTTACAAGTTTTAGTTTAATTAAGTCGTGCATACCGCGTATCACCGTCACTTGTAGAAAAAAACGGAGCCTACATATGTGTGTGGGATTTTTCCATGGAATTCTACACTTGTACTTCAAAGAAATTGTAATACGTCTTTTTGGGTTTATTGTATTTGGTAGAAATTAAGAAACATTTTCGGTGGGATTGGTGCAATATTTCCTTTTTTGATCATTCACTGCTTGCCATATTTATTTTTCAATCAATCATGAAAATATTTATAAATACATGGTAAAAATTGAATGAAAAAAAATAATGTTTAGAGATATTATCGAATCTTTAATCTGCTTCCTTAGTTAGTCCGTTTTTCACAAACAAAGATGGGAGAAAATTGCCTAAAATTTTATGTAAATTTATATAACAAGAAAATATGCGTGCACCATGCTTAATATATCCTGAACTTGTGAGGAATGAGCACCGGGCGTCGTGGCTTGATGTTTATTTGCAAACTACTTCTAAATTTACTCAAGAAGGCAAGAATCATATACAAATAATGGTGTATAAATTGTAAACGCATTGATTTTTTGTTTCTCTCCATCATCTAACCACCTATTTCATACAACACTAATTCTTACGCAGTCAAAAGAGGAACCGGGATTTTGGTTCAACAGGGTCAAAATAAACATACTACTGAGTTGATGAGGCCAATACAAAAAATATGTAAACTGAGGGTGGCAAACATAAAATTTGTATAAGGCGCCTTCTGCCTCGTTTGCCCTGGAATTTCTTTTCAACCTGGGGAATGTGATGGACCCAGTTTATATCAGAAGGTTTGGGCCTACTAACTCTTTTCTAATGGGCTAGACCCAATTTACTCATTTTTTAAACATTTGCGAATGTACCAAATACAAATATCAAATCTACTCTGACACCTGAAAAACAAAAAAGAAAAAAAATCTACTCTGACCCAAAAGAGGGGGGGGGGGGGGGGGAATCAGGGGTTACTATTCATAAAAAATATTGGTATAAGGGCAATTCCAACCTTCTAGGACAATTAATTCAGTGCTCAGAGAATAAATAAAAGCTTCAAACATAAACACCAACATGTAAATTTGATCACGATAATTAGCAAAATATACAATCACAAAAGAAAAAGAAAAACATCATCAAGCTAGCTCTTCAAATTAACAACAATACAGCTAAAGAGAACCTCAAATGATGACATTAATTCAATTACACTTCTTGGGAAGTGAATTGAAGGAGAAAACAGAAAGCATTGCGGTACAAACAAACCCGATGAGGACGAGACTAGCGCATGCATACCCTTTGTTCAGAAACTTGTCGATGGAGTCCTCTACTCCTTCAATCGGCTCAGATCTCTTCAATTCCTTTGTAACCGCAAATGCTGCAGCAGAACCTGTGGCTAGCTGATATGATGTTACCTGAAAATGATTAAACAAAATATATTATCAGGAACATTGAGCTTGCAAGGTTGCGCGACCATAATTAAAGATTAAGAGAACAAAAGTACCGGATTAATTAACATTTATATCAATTTTTAATTTGTATGTACGTGCGTACCTTGTCACCGTAGAAATCAAATGTGAAGCTTCCATCTCCGCTGATTATGAGATTTCCGGTGCTAATACTGAACAGTGTGAAGGCAATTTGCAGGAGTGTATAGGCCATGCCCAAAACACAGTTGTCGCCAGCAAGTATCTACATTAATTGCAAACAAATGTTGAGCTTGATTTTGGTACTGCATGCATGTGTGTTTGTAAGTGCTTATACAATAAGTGCTTTTACTTATCCGAAGAATCAAAGATTCAAAGTTATTTAGAACATGGTCAGAAATGATGGTCATAAAATTTAAAATGAAATTTTTTTACCTAAAAATATAAGTTGATAGGTGAATGTCTAAAAAGAATATGTATTATCAAGGCATTTACCTGTAGCCGTAAATATCGTTGAAACGCATTTTAAATATTGTCTCAAAGTCGATATCCTCTTCAATTTTATTGGTAGTAAGCAGAATTACAGAAACCAAAAGACAAACAAAGGTAAGAACCTTCAGAAATAGTGCTGCAATTCGGCAACTCATGGAGGGTGGTGGCGGCGCCATCTTAATGATCTTGTTTTCTTCTTGTTTTAGCAAAACGAAAATATGCCAGTGCTTTTGCTTTCGCAATTTGATTAATATGGTGGCATTTGCCTAGCATTTTGCTTACAATTTATAGCGAAGTAAGCGTTTACTTGAGCTTTTGCCAACTGGATTAACTCTCTAGTTCTTGCATACAACAAAGAGAGGGTTGACTTTGAAAGTTATTAAGCGATAGACGTGCTGGGTTCGTTGACTAACAATTGATAATCTGTGTGCAAATCCCAAACAGTTTAGAATCAATTTCTTAATTGATCTCTTGCCTTTGGTTTTTCAACTTTCAAGTTGTCATGACCGTAAATTAATCATCTGCTGAGAAAACTCAACTCTTTTGTTATTATGAAAATACGTTTAAATTTCATGTGGGTTAAATTTAAGAATTAATGAAGCTTAAGGAGTCACAACTTCAACTCATGGGTTTTATCAACAAATCTCACATAAGTAGGGACTTAAAGAATGGGTGCAATTTAAGATTTTTTTTTTTTAATCAAGCAAGGGCTTTCTGGCCTTTCCTGAACTAATCATGCTTATCAAAGAACTAATATTTTCTATCTCGTTTCTCTGTCATTTGATTGTTATGTAAGCACGAATCACTTGAATGTCGACGTTTGGAGCTGAAAAACATACAAACTAGAGCGATAAAACAAAGGACTGTTGGTAATTTTTAGGTAGAGAAGGTATGGTGATCACCTTGCTTCATTTAAAAAATAAAATTCTTTAATTGCTTAATCAAACGTTCTTCAACTCGGTCCAATGTCGCAAACTTTTTGGCGAGATTTGAGAAAATTGTCAAGTGAGTTGGTGTATTTGGATTCCATTAAGGAATTAAAACATTCTTAATTATCATAGTTTGAATAGGTGTCATTACTTATGAGAATATACAATAACCATTAATTCATACTCAATTATACTAAATCATAATTCATTCACCAACTTGATGCTCCATTAATGTGTTGTCAAGGCATCAATTACATTAATGAGCAGACATATATAATATGTGATTATAAACTCGTTTGTATATTCTTCATTTTACTCTTTTAATTTAGTTACTTACGGGTCTGTGTACTTTGAAATCTTTCTGAAGCCTTCGCCATTAACACCACCAAATTCTGATGATGTGCATTTACCAAAACAGAACCATGATTAAACCTTCCACATTAAGAATCAGACAGATCTCTTTTGTTTGATGAAGAAATTTCTCATGAATTGAAATTCAAATATTGTCAAAGTGTTAATGCAGGACCTAGAATAGCAACGACACCAGAAAAGAACACAACCTCGCTAGTATAAAATGTTAAACAAGTACAAGACTTGCTAGCTAGCTCTTAGAATTGAATTCCAAAACAGAGCCGTGATAAATGACACTGACTAATATATGTGACGATTTGATAATCATCAAAACTTTGATCTTCAAAAGTTCAGTATTTCTTCTCATCCTCAGATTTCAATATGTTGCCTCCAAATGCATTTGAATCTTGATCATTTTAAATTCTTCCTCCCTTCAAATCCTAGCTTGTCTGACTCAATTGGTGGCCACCAGCCCTGCAATACCAGGGGCTTGTCTCTTCTACTTATTTCTTAAAGGCAGCGAGCTCTGCATAGGCGGACAGTAAAAGTATTTCTGAGATTTTGTTATACAAGGAACCATCTTTTAGCTTGTCCTGCATATTCATAAACAAAGAAAATTCAGTATGGCGCTCAATTCAAAGTTCAAGCCATATCAAGGCTGTAAATTAAGAGCAATATTCTGACATACACTAGAAGATTTTTAGACACAAAATTCTGCTTGGGTGATGTGAAAATACAAGGAAAAAAGAAAAAAAAGACTAGAATCATGTTTATATCATAAACCCTTCAAACTAGCCATACAATAGACTTACATTCCTGATTGGTTTTTTGAACTAGCCATAGCAGTACTCTGGCTGAAGCTGCTGCTGCTCCATTTCTTTCGTTTTTGTTTGGAAGAGAATGCTTTTCAGGAATATATGAATTTCAAGATCAGTTATGAGAAGTTGGTTATGAGGAATCTTAGTGAGCTTTAATCACGTGCCACAGTGCGCTCCTAGTACGTTTCTGTGTATTTGATTGAATCTCAACCATCAATACTAAATTACACTCCATCTGATGATAAGAGCTTTCTCAACTGTCTCCGAATTATTAACGACCGAAGCTCCCTGAAAAGTTTTTATTTATTAATTACGATTTTGCTGCTTCAAAAATACCGTTATAAGGAGCTAAGGTAGTTAAGTTATTGGGAGACAGTTGTGGAATCTCGGATCGTGAGATGGAGTTTCACTTATGATTGATGGTTGAGATTCAACTAGACACTGAGACAGAGACTAAATTGAGAATCTGACGATTGTAAACCAATCTATCAAGTGCGCACTGTAGCACCTAATAACTGAAAAGCTGTATTAGATTCCTCGTAACAAAAATGAGAGAGCACCGACTACAATTCTCGTAACTGAATTCTACAAGTTCCAATAAAACATTCTCTTCCAAGAAACCTCATCAAAGCCCTCACTCTTTCAGAGAAAAAGATTAAAAAAAAAAAATGAAAGAAATTTACTCTGCTCAACAACAGCCATTGGATATTGCACACTCTGAAGAAGAGTCTAAAGAAAAAGAAGAAAAGGAGATGCAAGTGGGTGGTGCTAAAATTGCACCAAATGATCATGAAGAAAAAGACGTTGGTGATGGATTTGGCGGCAATCTTGATGGTGCTGATCAAGATGCAAGAGATGATCTTGATGAAGATTTTCGTGATGATCCAAATTTTTCGATTGATGTGGAACAGTTACTATCGAAATGGGAGGAAGAGGAGAAGCATGAAGCGAAGAAGAGGAGGAAAACGTAGTGAAAACAGAAAAGGCATCTGGCTACAGACTTCTTAATGCTACAATTTGGATACTTTTTGATGTGGGCTTTTAATTGTCTCACTGCAGTTCACTCGTTTTGTTTTCAGAGCTTTCGATGATGATCAAATTGAACCTTCTATTGAACTCCCCCCCAAAAAAAAAGTAGGATTGTTTTAACCATGGTTCTGTTTGTAATTCAATTTGAGAAGAAGTGTTGTAGATTTTTCAGAAAATGAATCTTCTTTTGGTTCGTTGAACTTCTATTGATACACTTTCTGGCACTACATTCTTTTCTTAATGCAGATTATATTTTCTGAGCACTAGATTTCTAAGTCATTTGGGGGTCATTTATGTTCAAAGAGTTCCTCCTTTTCTTTCAATATTTCCTAGTGAATTTAATTTTGTTCTTTTCAAATATGTGGTGAATAATTTGGTTGTGATACCTCAAAGAAGTTTCCAGTATCGTTTCTAATTTTAATTGATTCTCTTACTATATCAGTAGTTTGATGCAGTTTTGATTTCAAATCATGCCATATTTTCATCAAATAAGGGCATATGTTTGATGTTAATATACAGACCCGGGTATAAAGAATTTGAGAGGCAATGCATGCGATAGGTGTTTTGCAAGTATCTTTTACCAATGTTCCTTTTTGTTAGCCATTTTGTTTTGGTAATTTTGATGATGATCGAATTAATTATTGCCCCTGCTCATCATCTGTGTAATAAGTGAGCTAGTGGTAGTGATCTCTTTATTTTTCTCTGTTTTAATCTTTGGGCTAAGTTTCTGGTATAATTGCTACTGTTAGTTTCGGGACTATGTGTAATAAGCCATTAATTGCCAAAGCATGATCAAGTGGTTCCTGTTACAACTTTTAGGTTAAGATTCTGGTGTCATTGCTATTTTCAGTTGATTCTTCTCTAACCATTAACACTCAGAGAGACACATAGCAAGTCGGATCTGCTAGTAGTGGAGAAAAATAAATTGACTTCATTAATACTAATTTTACATTGTTAACAAAAATACGGTAGAAAAGAAATCTAATATTTAGACGGTAGCATGCGTGAACTAATCATCAAGCATCTGATTCTGATATGTTTGGTAGACGAATCATGATGGATGAATGAATGAATGGAGATTATTAATCAACTGTTGTTGGCTCGTTCGCATTCATCGATCCATTCAGCATATATATCGATGGGTTCGGTTAAAGCATGGATTTGGGTGCAAAACCTCTCAAGGCAATTCCAACAAAAGGCCTCGCCGATCTGAATCTTCTTGTCAATACGACATTCAACACTCGTTCCGTGGCCGCAGAATGGACATTGGAATTGAGTATCCAGTTTCTGCATTCCCTTCGTCTTCTTAACACCTACAGCCTTCGCCTTCCTTGACTTCCTCTTCCCCATTAATGCACAAAGATTTCAGTCGAGACACGAGAGAGAGACACAGAAAGATTCGTAAGTTTTGAACAGGAGGCTATATAAGCACCTGATGATTTCCTTATGCTGTTAGGATATGTTACGTTTCCTGGTGCTATCAGGATAGTATTGAGAAACGACAGTTAACTTGTGTCGTCTATCTTTACAGCAATGTCACCGACGGGTCGTGTAGACATAGACGATACCGCAAACTGTCACGTAGAAAAGTAAAAGACGCTGTCGTTCGGTCTCATTTGCGGTCGACTTCAACAGGATTACCGGACCAATGTATGAAAGCAACCGAAACTGATTAGGGGAGCTAAGGTGGTTAAGTAATTGAGGGAGAACAGTTGTGGACTCTCCTTTTATCAGATTCAGATTGAGTGTTATTTAGGATCGTTGGTTAAGATTCGATCGAAGACCTCTAAAATGACTCAATTGAGAATCTAACGGTTGAAAAGCGATCTATCAAGTGTGAATTGTAGCACCCAACTAAAGCTCAATAAGACTCCCGGTAACAGAAAACTGTCTTTTTGACTGTTACTAATACATAAGGAAACCATTATTGAATGAATAACCAAAATATCACTTACCAACTTCAAAGCAAACACAACTTTTGATCTATCATATGTCAGACTATCTATCATACATTCATACGGTGGGTGAAACCAGGCTCTTTTCGTATGGAATTGCTCGAGCTCTACGGTAACCGCAAATGGAATTACTTCTTTGGAGCATACAATGTTGGCGTACTCAAGATGAAGAACTCGATAGTGTGAGAGATATACTGGGTCATCCTCAGCCGAAATCGGAGAAAGACAAGAATGAAGCAGCATAAAGGTGATGAGACTTCTCTAGTATATACCGATTGTAGTCTTTGTAGTTGTTTTAGAAATTTCATAGAAGTTCTTTTGTTTCCTTAAACATCTAGTAGACTTGGTTGCGAGTCTTGTTACTTGTATCTTTATGTTAAGTCTACTTTTAGTTGATTCTCCTCCTATATTAACAGTTGAATTTGAGCGCATGCCAAATTTTCATGAAACGAGATCTGGTATTGATTGTTAATGCTTCACTTTACCTAATTGCATCCTTAGCAGCTACCCTTTTTTTCTGAAAGCTGTTGCTATTTTTCAGGATTGGCAGTGTGTGTTTCAGGATTGGCGGTGTGTGTTCAGTGTAAAATGAACTAAACACATATATTGAAGCCATCAACATCATATTTTTATTTATTCACTAAATAATGTTTAGCAGAATGTAAAGAAATATATAAACTTTCTGTTAGGAGGAATCTTACTCAGATTTAATCACGTGCCATTGTGCGTATTTAATGCATTTCTTCAGAACCGTCAGATATTCTCAATTTAGTATCTGATTGAATCCCAACCATCAATCATAAGAACGGTATTATTATTATTATTTTTTTTGTTGTTGCCTCAAAACTCTGTTTTAGCGAGCTAAGGTAGTTCCACTTATGATTGATGGTTGAGATTCAACTAGAAATTGTGAGGGAGACTGAATTGAGAATCTGACGGTTATAAAGCAATCTATCAAGTCAAATGTACACTGTAGCACCAAATTGAAGCTTAATAAGATTCCTGGTAACAGAAATGAGAGAGCGCCAAACTTCAATTCTCATAACGTCTCTGTCAAGGCATTCCCTTCCAAGAAACCTCATCGAAACCCTCACTCTTTCTGAAGAAAAAAAAAAAAAAAAGGAAATGGGCTCAGCTTAACAACAGCCAATGAGTATTGCACCCTCTGAAGAAGAGATGCAAGTGGGCGAGGAAAAGAATGTTGATGGTGCTACAATTGCAACAAATAACCAAGAAAAAAAAGAAGCTGGTGAGGGGTCTGGCGGCAATCTTGATGATGCTAATGAAGATGAAGAAGAAGAGCCTAAAGAAGAAGAAGAAGGGGAAAACAATCAAGTGGCTGATGGGTTTGGCGGCAATCTTGATGTTGATATTCAAATGGAGAAAAAGAATGGTGCTAAAGATGCAAGAGTTGATCAACGTCGACGCTATCTTGAAAATTTGAGGAGCAAAGTTGATATCGACACTGAGATTAACCTCTTGAAGGCCATTGATTCACCATTTGGCAATAGTGAATCAACTATGAAAAGTGAGAATCTTCATGGGTTTTCAGATGAAAGGATCCCAAGAAAGGAGACAATGTGGAGGATAAATGATTCGCCTTCAAACTTGGAGGCTTTTGCTTTGGAGGATAACTTGAAACTCCCTGATCTAGAGAAAGATCAATACTGGAGTTCAATACTTTTCGGAGATCAAAAGGTAGATACGCTTTATTTGGTGGGCAGTAGTACAGTATCAAATGATCTGCCTTCAACCTCGGGGGCCGTTGGCTTTGCAATGAACGATCTGCCTTCTCTTGATGAAGCTTTTTGGGATGATGATTTGGAGTAGTATATACAGAAATTAAAGGAAGAGGGCGGATTGAAGCAAACTAGCAGCTGAACAAGTAGGGACGCTGAATTGTGGTGATGAAGCCAAAAGGTATCTGGCGATAGACTACTTAATGCAACAAGTTGGATATTTTTTTATGCTGGCTTTTGATTGTCTCTACAGTTTGTGTAATATAGTTTAGTCACTTTGTTTTAAGATCTTCTGAAGACGATCAAACTGATCCTTCTATTAAACTCTGAAAAGAAGAGAGAGAGAGTTTTAATCATGGTTCTGTCCTTGGAATTCATTTTGAGAAGAAGTCTTGTAGAATTTTCAGAAAATGAATTTTATTTTGGTCATTGAACTTCTAATACTCTTTCTGGCACTGCATGCTTTTCTTGATGCAGATTATGTTTTCTGAGCCCATTAGGTTTCTAAGTCATTTAGAAGTCAATTATGTTCAAAGAGATCTTTCTATTCCTTTCAATATATCCTAGGGAATTTAATTATGTTATTTTCAAGCATATGGTTGTGATTCCTCATAGTTATGCTCTTTCTCTCTCGCAATCTTTAAGTTAAGTTTCTGGTATCATTTCTAATATCAGTTGATTCTTTTAACATAATCTGGACAATTGGTTCAGCATTTCTCCTTCTCTTTCATGAAAATAACTCCTTCTAATCTATGATCTATCAATAATCAATTTAAAAACTTGATTGCTAGAATTCAATGATTTGACTAACAATAATTTAATCTTACACAATAAAAATTTTAGACGGGCTGTCTTCAAAAGGCTGTTGCTATTATTAGCTAAACAACCCGGGTGAGTTCCCGCCATGTCTAAAGTCACCCTAACTAATTTTTAACCAAGCTTGAGTGGACAAAAACGCTAAAATCCCCGTCGTTTTGGTCTTTAACTGATTTAAGCACTGCACGTGATTTGCGCGTGCATTACCTAAGTACAAATAAACGACAACAAAATTGTGTCGTCTGTCCTTACAGCGATGTCACCGACGAGTCGTGCGGAAATAGACGGTACTGCAAACTGTGCTGTAGTAAGTAAAAGACGTCGTCGTTCGGTCTGATTTGCGGTCGACTTCAACAGGATTACAGGACCAATGTATGAAAGCAATCGAAAGTCGAAACTGATTAAGGGAGCTAAGGTGGTTAAGTAATTGGAGGTTACGGTTATGGAGTCTCTGATCATCAGATTCAGATGGAGTGTAATCTAGGATATGGTTGAGATTCGATCAAAGACGTCGAGAAGGACTCAGTTGAGAATCTAACCGTTGTAAAGCAATCTTTCAAGTGTGCATTGTAGCACGTAACTGAAGCTCTATAAGGGGAGCAACTTCTCATAACTGAATCTTGAATCTCTCAGAGTCGCCATATTTCTTGAACATATAAGAAACCTCTAGTTTCAAAGGCCCTTGGTATGGATGATTAAATGAGATCCCAACAAATGATCAAGGTTTTTTCTCTTCTTTGAAGCACACAATTCGGCGTACTCAAGATGAGGAACTTCTGGTGGTGATGGACAAGGACATCCTGAGACTTATCTGGAACAAGATAAAATCAGTTCAAGATTCTAACGGGGAAAAGTGAACAAGGAACAGTAAAGCAAGACATGGTATCAAGAGACAGTACTCAAATATTGTTGGAGGCATCATTTGTTGCTTCTACTCATTCATCAGTGTAATGATTTTGAGCTCGTGATAACCATGGCGCTGTTTTGGAATTCAAATTGAAGATCTAGCAAGAAGTCTTGGGGTTGTCTCAGAAACTGTATATGTTCTTTTGGTTCCTTTAAGCATTTAATTGACTATCTAGGGAGTTGATGTTCTTTTCAAATATATAGTGACCAATTTGATAGTGATTCCTGTTAGTTCCATATTATCTCTGCCATAATATTTTCTGTTAAAGTCTCTGGTATCCATTGCTAGTTGTAGTTGATTCTAGCATCTCTTATTTTAACAGCTTCCCAATGTTTCAATTCCAATTCATTCTACATTTTCATCGAACAAAGAGATCTATTGGATTGCTATTAATGCATAATGTTGAACTTGTTGAGTGGTTTTTATATTTCTGTTTTGGTAAGTGCATACATGTATTATAGATCAGACTATCTATCATACGTAGGGTGAAACCAGACTCTTCATACACAATTGCTTGAGCTACACGGGAAAGACAAATGATCAAACGTTCAAGTATCCTGTCTTTAGCCTCAAACCTTATCAATTCATTCTTATTGTTCAAGAAGACAAATTCATCATCCTGATCAGCTCTTAATTGTGTTGTAAAAGCATAGAGGCCGCAAGTTGTAGTGATAATTATTTTCGTGAAAATTCTCAGCTAATCGAAAGAGCTTCTGCCAACTTGACTCCACTCCGTATTCCTTTATTGTCCATGGCTCTACATTGGGGTCAGCACGCCATGAACAGACTAAACAAAGGCGCCCATATAGAACTGACTCCGTCCCAAAAGCATAGTAGATATGTTTGTAATATATTCATTGGCGAGTGAGTTTCCGGAATGATTTATAAATCATAGGCTCTCACACTTAATTTGATATATTTAAGTTGTAAAGTCCAATAACAAAACTTAATTTTTGGGTTTGGGCTGTTAAAGTATTCGAACCTTGAAACAGTTCAGATGTTTTATACTGATTTGGGGCACACACGGTGATGGGACAAAGCCCAAGAAAACTTAAATTTGAAAAAAAATAAGATAGTAACACCCAAACAATGGGAGCCACGGTTATGAGACGCGAAGCATGAATAGAGATAACTAGAAATCAAATTTAAGGGACGCCATCAGTTGATTAATTCATCTCTTATATTATAAATATTTTGCCACTGTTTGATTCATCCAAGACCTACTTTATTTTATGTTCTGTGTACTTGAATCAAGCACAGATTCACCGTAAATGCTAGCTTGGCTCATATTATTGCCGAGATAATGGTCCATTATCTCGAGTCTTAAAACTACCAAATTTAAAATATCATTTTCATTTTTTTTTAAAAATGTTCAAAACACTAGTCTAATCGATTTGACTCACTCACAAAGGCTGTTGCCAACCAAACCCAGGTGAGTTCCCGCCATTTCTAACTGCCTAACCGATTGTTGACCGAGCTTGACCGCACGTGACAAAGCATGCTGGCTCAGCGGCCTGTTGGCTAGCGAGCAAAATGCGCTAAGCATTAGTGATAAAAAAATTGTACACTTTGTATTCAGCTTCATATAGGATTGATGGTTCAGTTTCAATCAAATGCACAGAAAAAGATCGACTCAATTGAGAGTTTAACGGTTGTAAAGCAATCCATCGTGTGTGCACTGTAGCACCTAATAAAAGGCCAATAAGATTCCTGATAACAGAAATGGGACTTCTCATAAATGAATCTTGAATCTCCGAGTTGCTATATTTCTTGAACATCGAAGAAACCTCCTTCAAAACCCTCACTCTTTCTGAGTAAAAGAAAATTGAAAGAAATGAGTTCAACAAGGAGAACGAGAAGGAGAGCGGCCGCAGAACAGCAACAACAAGGAGAAGGAGAAGAACAGCAGCCACAGAACATTGCACCCTCTCAAGAACAGACAAAAGAAGAAGAAGGAGGAGAAAACAAGCAAGAGCAAGTGGGTGCTAAAGATGATAGAATTGCAAGGGATGTTACAGTGCAACAATATCATGATATCTTGTCCGAAGATATCAATCTTCTGAAGGGACTCTCTAAGGCCATTCGTAACTACTGTGGTGGACGAAGTGATGTTCGATTTGAAAAGTTGATAGTCGATTACTGTGAAATTGTTGATTCTCCATCAAGTGATTTTAAGGGTTTAGGGAAAAGACTGTGCAAGTTGCAGAAGGATTGTAAGTTGACGGATCCTGTGGAGGATATGATGAAAGATAAGGTGAATCTTGGTGGTGGGTTTTTGGATGAACAACTTCTGGTGGTGATGGACAAGGATAAAGCAAAGAAAGACATCCTGGTGGCGATGAGACTTCTCTGGAACAAGATAAATTCATTTGAAGATTCAACTCAACGACAGCCAGTGACTGTTGCACCCTCTGTAGAAGAGTCTAAAGAAAAAGAAGAAGAAGAAAAGCAAGTGTGTACCAAGATTGCAGAAACTGATCAAGTAGCAAAAGAAGTTGGTGATGGGTTTGGTGGCAATCTTGGCGGTACTAATGAAGATGCAAGAGATGGAGATGAAGAAGAAGAGCCAAAGAACATTCATGAACAATCTCAAGAAGAGTCCAAAGATGAAGAAGAAGAAAACTATCAAGTTTTTGATGGGTTTGTCGGCAATCTTGATGGTGCCGATGAAGAAGCAAGAGATAAGGGTTCTTTGGAGTTGGACCAGACAATTTCGAATATAAAAGATCTGCCTTCTCTTGATGAAGGTTTCCGTACTGATGATTTGGATGAGTATCTACAGAAATTGAAGGAAGAGCAGGAGAATGAAGCGAAGAAGCAGCGGAGGATGTAGTGAAAGCAGAAAAGGTATCTGGCTATGGACTACTCATTGTAGCAAGTTAAATACTTTTTGATGTGGGCTTTAAATGTCTCTGCAGTTTTTAGTACAGTTTAGTTATTTTGTCAGAACTTTTGTTGATGATCAAATTGTTCCTTCTATTCATTCATCAGTGTAATGAGTGAGCTTGTGATCATCATGGCTCTGTTTTGAACTTCAGTTTGAAGAGCTAGCTAGCAGTCTTGTAGATGTTTCAGAAGTTGTGTACGTTCTTTTTGGTTCCTTTAAACATCTAATAAACTTTCAGATAGCATATGCTATTGCTGATGCAGATTATGGTGACTAATTTGGTTGTGATTTACTGATTCCTGTTAGTTCTTTATTTTCTCTGTCACAATATTTTGATTAAGTTTCTGGTATAATTGCTACTTTTAGTTGCTTCTTCTCCCTAATTAACACCTTCCCAATGTACAATAACCTCATTTGGAATACAAGAGATGAAGGGTATAATGTCGGTTCTGTTTTTATAGTTCTGTTTTTGGGTAACGTTGGCATAGCAAGGAAAAGTAGGAGAAACATTAGGATTGAGTTTACTTGTTTCGTACGGTATCAGAAGTTTTAATGATGATCAAATTGTTGCTTCTATATAGTCATAGTCATGGTTCTGTTTGGACTTCAATTTGAAATGTAAAATTGTAGTCCTTTCAGAATGTAACTGTAAATTCATTTTTACGCTGAAACTGTTCAGCTTTTAGATGCAAATTAAATGAAGATTTACTGTTCAAAGGTATGAAAAACTATATTAGACTAATTGCAATTCTACTCAATAAGCCAAATAACCCTCATTAGGCTAAAATACTAACATAACAATACCAGTCAAACAATAAAACTAAGTACCACAAATAGGACTAAAATTAGAAAACATACACCACTTTGTAATAGCTCTTAGTCCTACATACATCACTCGAGTGGAAGGCATTTTCTATGGAGAAGGATAAGATGAAAGATGTGGGGAAGGCCTTTGCTAAGTTGGAAGATAAGAAGATGAAAGGCCAGGTGAAGGCCTTTGCTGAGGAGGAGGACAAAAAGAAGATGCAAGATGAGGTGAATCTTGGTGGGTTTTTAGATAGAATGATCCCAGTAAAAGAGGACACAATTTGGTGCACTCAGGATGAAGAACTCGATTTCGTGAGAGATATATTGGGTCATCCTCAGCCGAAATCGGAGGAAGAGAGGAAGGATGACTCAAGGAGCAGAGTGAGATCATAATGGTGATTAGGCTTCTCTACTACCACTGTATATCTATATCAGTCTTTGTAGTTGTTTTAGAAATTTCAAGTTTCATATGTTCTTTTGGTTCCTAGACTTGGTTGTGATCCCTTTTACCTGTTTATTTTCTTTGTTACAATCTTTAACCAAATTCTTCATCAAGTTCGAAATTTTATCTATATTAAAGAACAAAAACTTGGTCATCAATAATTTTTGTCAGTGATTCATTCAAGTTAAGATGATAAATATTGGGTGAGTGATAGGCGGGAGCTGGCATTGGGGGACAAAACGCAAGACACTAGTGGTGCATACTGTTGCTGCTTATCACAAGATTTAATAATTATCTATTCACCAGTGTAACAACTGAGCTATATAGTGATGATCATGCATGGCTCTGTTTTGGACTTCAATTTGAAGAGACATCAATTTCATTTTTAGTGGTGATAAGACCAGAAACTGCATGTCTTTAACTATTTGGTTCCTTGAACATCTCATAAATTATGGTTTCAATTTGGTTGCGGTTCCTTTTAGTAACTTTTGTAGTTGACTCGTTTACGTGCATGAATCATTTTATCATATATATATAGAAATGTTCCAGTCAGAAATTTTAAAGTATGAGAAACTTTTAAAATCACATAATTTCGGTTAAGACATGGAACTTGGTGCAAAAACTCTCACCGAGCTCCAACAAATATCCTCGCCAATCAAAATCTTCACGTCAAAATATGCAAAATGGGCAACTGAATTCAATATCCAGTTTCTCCATTCCCTTCATTTTCTTAACAGTCACAGGCTTTGCCCTCCTTGATTTCCTCTTCCCCATCATTGAAAATTTGGCCTCAAGAGAGAGAATTTGACTAATTTAGAAACTTTCAATAAATAATTTAGATATATAATAAAAGTATATTAATTTATCAATAATATTAATCTATTTTTTTGGAAACAACATAAAATCTATTTAATATGCAATAAATAATTTAATTTAACAATAATAATATGACCAAATAGCAATGTAAAAAATTTCATAATAATCAACTATCGTTAATAGGAAAATCAAGATTTGTCAACTCACCTTGGTCTGATTTAGATGCTTTTGAGCAGTCCAAGGATTTTAGACCAAAAAATGATGATACAAGAAATTTAAGGCCACAAGATGATAGTAGGGGTGGACATGGGTTGGGTTGGATAGGGTTTGTGAAAATCCAACTCAACTCATTATTGAATGGAATGAGATAAAATTTACCCAACCCAATTAACTAAACATGTTCAACCTAATCCGACCTAATCCTTAAATCATCGGGTTGGGTTGGATTGGGTTAAAGATTTGAAGAACAAAACAAAGTTAAAAATTAAATAAAAAAATGATATGAAACTTAAAATGGAATTTATTGAAATAAAATATAAATATATTATAACATAAAAATTCTATTTATGGTCTAGTATTCGATACATAAAACTAAAAGAATATAGGATGAATAAATTAGAGATTTGAGGTTTGAGGGAGTAATTTTAATTTTGGAATAAAATTTTAGTGTAGTAGATCCAAAAATGAAATAGTTTCTTTTATAAAATATAAAAAGAAGATAAAAAATAGATTTGCCTTTTAGATTTTTGGGGTTTTACAATTAAGAGTTGTCTTATTATTGTTGTTGTTGTTATTATTTATGTGGGTTGGGTTAGGTTAAATGAATTCATCATAATTAAACCAACCCAACTCAATTGCTAATTGAATTAGAAAAAGTTGACTCAATCAATTTATAATAACCCACTCAACCCGTCACAATTAAATTGAGTTGAGTTGGATCTATTGGGTTAGATTGGGTTTGCCCACCGTTAGATAGTAGCATGTTTGCGAAGATGGGATCCGAAATTTGACACAGGAATGCCTTGCATACGCATTTAATCCATGGCAGAAACTTCACTAGCAACCATAAAAGCAACAATTCATGTGGAAGAAGATCAACATGCTTTTGCAAATAGGAAATTATCACACTACTATTTTTTTGGTCATATGTACATTTAACCACTACAAAATTTTTATTTATTTTTTACACCATCTTTATTTTATTTTTAGACTTATATCAATCAACCATTTTGACATTAAAAAATTAAATAAAGTGACCACCCTACTCCTAAATGAATTTTATCCTCAAATTTTTTTTTAAAAATAAAAAAATTATTATTATCATTTAATTAATTGATGAAATGTTGTTGAAAAATGGGTGTGTGAGTATCATTTAATTAATTGATAAAATATTATTGATTTTTTTAATCCTCTAACCTACAAAACTTGTAATACTTATCTCAAATATTTTCTTTTTCTTTTTATCAATAATACAATTACAATTATCAAACGATTTCACAATTATCAAACAATTTTCATTGTTTAAACTAATCACTAAATAAAACTAGTCTAAACCAACTTTGAATAATAAAAAAATATAATTACAAAAATTATCATTTAAGAAATATAGTTATAAAAATTAACATCAAAATTTTGAGATTTATTTATTTTATTAAATTCAAAGGTATTCTTGTAATAATAATTTTATTATTTTTAAAATTTTGTAGAATAAAATAGTCTTTTAATTTATTTAGGAGCAAAATAATTATTTTATTTAAATTCTTATGTCAAAGTGGTAGACTGATGCAAGTTTAGTAACAAAGGTGGTGCATAAAACATGTCCAAATTTTGTGGTGGCTAAATATACATATGACAAAAATAAAGATAGTGCAAAGATAATTTCTCTCTTCAAATTAATATTATTCCATCAAAAACACTCCGTCTGTTTGTGTGTGTGTGTGTGTGTAAAGGGTGGCAGAGCAAACAAAAGTAAAGTGACATTAGAATTACTGTTACACCCCAAATTCACCTTTGAAAACACAATAGAAATTTGGAATGAAACCTTATATCATCATACTTATTGCTAAACTTCAAAACATAATAAACTTAACAAATAACCCTCTAAAAGAACACCTTTAAAAACTAAACTGGCGTATTCCCCAAGATTCTCCATATTTGAAGACCATAAACAACATCTTTAATTAGTCTACGAAATGTTAGAGGCGAAAAGTGAGCCCTCAACTTAGTTAGCAAGTTCGTTCACGATATTAAAAACTATTAATCACAAACAATTAAACATCATAATGATCATTTTGGAACATTATCATTTGGCATAAGTGATGGATTCATATGTAAGCATTTAAATAATCAAAATTTCCTAAAAACATGTAAACATAAAATAGAGTTAGCCTATGCCTCAAAGTTCTTATCATTGTTTAGGGTACTGTGCCCCGCATTATTCACAACATAGTATCAAATAGCATATCATCATCCAACTAGCTAGCCATATATAAATAACATAACATAACGTAATATATATTTCTATGGACAATGAGCCACAACATTTGAATCCATCTTACATGCTTTTTCATAAATAACATTTGAAAGTACTTAATAATGTTTAATCTTCTCTTTAATCATTTAAACCTTTTGATAGAATCCTTTAGAAAACATTTATTTTTTTAAAAAATTTCTTAACAAGATTTGTTTAAAAACACATTTAAAGATAGTTTTGATTTAAGTAAATATTTTATATTGAATATTTCTCAAAGATGATTCTACATTATAAAATTCATTTGATTACTAAAAAATAAATAATTATGTTTTTACATAATTCTTATATCTTAAACAACTTTTAGTACATAGTATTCTATGCATGAACCTACTTACCTCCAACTGTAATAACAAAAAATTAATGAGAACGTCGTCCACTATCACAGACTCACCCATGTCCTATAATCATAATAAAAACATTCTTATTAATAACATATCAATTATGACCTCAAAGATAACCTCAAACGTCCTTATTCCATAAATATTATACTAATATAGCACTTCACTATACTGAACATAAACCTAACCATTAAATAACCTATACATATGTTGGAAATTTATGAAAATTTACTAAGCTATTACGCACAGTTATGGCATTACATATGAAAATTCACAAAAACTGACACAAGTGATGAACATCTTTGAAAAACTAACTTTTAGCCAAAATCACGGAACTGTCCAGCCGAAGTCTACAACTTTGAAAATTCATAAAACATTCATTAGGACTCAGAAAATTCATTTCACTTGTTCTAGTGTCAGTAGACACGCCCAATAAAGATATCTATAAACTTCAGAATTTATAGACTTATGGAACTAATTTAAAAGTACTATTATTTTTTTATATAACAAACCTATCTAGAATTTCCAAATTTGGTATTAAACAATAAAAAAATTCGTATATTTGGTTACAAATGTCCAAAAAATAGAAATTCCAGTTTGAACAAACTAAGGAAACAATAAGGAATTTGTATTAAATTCTTAAGGCATTTATTGATAAAAAAGAAACCCAAACTGACTTCGAATTCAAACTCTGCAATCTGAGAAACAGCCTCCGGAACTACAACAGCAACATTATTATTGATCTTTTTTAAACATACAGACGTATTGTTTCAAAATTTCGTATAATTCATAGAAACTATTTGGGTTACCGAATAAATTGTAGAAGTGAGAACTACCGCCGGAAATATTAAAGTTTCTCTTCCAAATTTGAAAAATCATAACAATTTAAAATATTAAAGTTCTTGAATATGAACATATCAACAAAAGCTTAGGAAATGTAGTTTAAAAACATATAATTAATTTCGCATCATTCCAGCTAAATCAAAAGATATTCAGTATATTATTCACACTGTTCACAGCATCATAGAGTTACCAAAAACATATTCTCATCACATTTGAGAGTTAACCAGGTGGCGATAATTATAAATAAACCAACCAGCATAAAGAAAGCATGTTCACGGATTAAACAAGAAATACCTCAAGAGTTTAGCCTCCTTCTTACAAAAGCAAAGCCAACCCAAAGCAAAGTAAAAGACTCCCAGCAAAATTCTTCCCAAAATCAACAACACAACACCACCTCTTTTCTCTTGCTCTTTCTTTCAATGAAAGTGTTCTCTCTCTCTCTCTCTCTCTCTAATAGTGTTTGTGCAAAGGGAGAAAAGAGTTTTATTTTTAACATAATAAAAGAGTTTTTTTGGGGTTTATCACACTTAAAATTTGAAAACAGGATAAGATAAGTTAAAAAGATAATAAAATAAAATAATGGGTATACGTTTATTTGTTTGGTACGTAATCCGAAGATTTGATGACGATAACACTGTTGCTTGTATATGTTCAAAGTTATGGCTCCATTTGGACTTCAATTTGAAGAGTAAAATTGTAGTTGTTGGGGAATAAACTGCATGTGTTTTCTGACACAAATTAAGAGAAGATTTATTGTTGAAAGGTATGAAAAACTAGATTACATTCAGTAGATTAATTGTAATTCTACTCAAATAATATGCCGAACAATCAGCAACTGTCATTAGACTAAAATACTAAAATAACAATACGAATCAAACAATAGAACTAAAATAGGAAAACGTACACCACTTATATAAGTACTTGTCCTACATATATCACTCGAGTAGAAGGCATTTGTTATGGAAGAGGATAGGATGAAAGATGAGGCGAAGGCCTTTGCTAAGGAGGATAGGAAGACGAGAGGCCAGGTTAAGGCCTTCACGAAGGGGGAGGATAAGAAGAAGAGGAAAGATGATGTGAATCCTGGTGGGATTTTAGACAGAATGATCCCCAAAAAAAAGCATCAACAACAACAAGAGGGAGAAGGAGGAGAAGAGCAGTCGCAGAACGTTGCACCCTCTCAAGAACAGATTAAAGATGTTACAGTCCAACAATATCATGATATCTTGTCCGAAGATATCAATCTTCTGAGTGGGCTCTCTAAGGCCATTCGTAACTACTGTGGTCGACAAAATGATGCTCGATTTGAAAAGTTAATAGCCGATTACCGCGAGATTGTTGATTTTCCATCCAGAGATTTTACGGGTTTAGGAGAAAGACTTTGCAAGTTGCAGAAGGATTATAAGTTGACGGATCCTGTGGATGATAAAATGAAAGATCAGGTGAATCTTGGTGGTGGAGTTTTGGATAGAGTGATCCCAACTCAAGATGAACAACTTCTGGTGGTGATGGACAAGGATAAAGCAAAGAGAGACATCCTGGAGGCGATGAGACTTCTCTGGGACAAGATAATTTCAGTTCAAGATTCAGCTCAGCAGCAGCCGGTGTATAGTGCACCCTCTGAAGAAGAGTCTAAAGAGAAAGACGAAGAAGAAGAAAAAAAGCAAATGGGTGACATTCAAAGTGAGAAAAAGAATCTTGATAGTGCTAAAATTGCAAAAAATGATCAAGAAGAAAAAGAAGTTGGTGATGGGTTTGGCGGTGTGGAACAGTTACTACCAAAATGGGAGGAAATGGAGAAGCGAGAAACAAAGAAGTAGCGGAAGATGTAGTGAGACAAGAAAAGGTATCTGGCTATAAACTACTCAATCCAACAAGTTAAATATTTTTTTACGTGTCCTTTAAATGTCTCTCTATTTTGTAGTATGGTTTAGTCATTTTATTACCATTACTTTTATTGATGATCAAATTGTTGCTTGTGATAATCGTGGCTCTGTTTTGAACTTCAATTTGCAGAGCTAGCTAGCAGTCTTGTAGTTCTTTCAGAAGCCGTAGTATGTTCTTTTTGGTTCCTTTAAACATTTAATAAGCTTTCAGATTCCATATGCTATGTTTCTGATGCAGATTTTGGTGCTAATTTGGTTGTGATTTACTGATCCCTGTTAGTTTTTTATTTTCTCCGTCACAATATTTTGGTTAAGTTTCTGGTATAATTGCTACTTTTAGCTCCTTAATTAACACCTTGCTAATTTTAGCTCCTTAATTAACACCTTCCCGATGTACAATAATTTCATTTGGAATACAAGAGATGAAGGATATAATATTGTTTCGTGTTTTTATAGTTCTGTTTTTGGGTGGCGTTGGCATAGCAAGCAAAAGTAGAGTACATTAGGATTCGTTTACTTGTTTCTCAAGTTATCAGAAGTTTGAATGATGATAAAATTGTTGCTTCTATATTGTCATAGTCATGGTTCTGTTTGGACTTCAATTTGAAGTGTAAAATTGTAGTGGTTTCAGAATGAAACTGCAATTTCCTTTTTTGCACTGAAACTGTTCAGCTTTTTTGATGCAATTGAATGAAGATTTATTCTTGAAAGTTAGGAAATTTGAATTTATAATTGGCAGACAGATTGTAATTCTACTCAATAAGCCAAATAACCCTCATTAAACTAAAATACTAATATAACAATACTAGTCAAACAATAAAACTAAATAAAACAAATAGGAAAAAAATAAGAAAACATACACCACTGGATAAACTTGTCCTACATACATCATTCGAGTCGAAGGCAGTTGTTATGGAGGAGGATAAGATGAAAGATGCGGGGAAGGTCTTTTGCCAAGTTGAAGGATAAGAAGAATATGAAAGATGAGGTGAATCTTGGTGTGCTTTTGGATAGAATGATAAGGGATGGCACTGGTATATGTAAGTTCACCCAAACCTGCCCACTGCTGGTAATTATGGGGGCTGCAGGTGGGTTTGATATTAACAAAAATTCGGCAGATACCCACAAGGGTATCATCAACTGAAATTTTATTTTAATTAGTTTTTTTTGTAAATTTTATAAAATTACATTAAAAAATATTTAATTATAAAAATACATGAACTAAGCTAGAGAAAGCCAAAGGAATGTGCCCAGCTGAGTTGCCATTTGTCCTATGGTCTTATAAAACTACTCCACGGACTCATACAGGTGAATCTCCCTTCTCTTTGTCATTTGGGGCAGAAGCTGTCATCTCTTTTGAGTACAAGAGATGCGTGGGCTACAGTACATGCATATGATTTTCTTTTCGAGTACAAGAGACCTTTGATGAGTGTTTTTATGGTTCTGTTCTGGTAAATGGATTCTGAATTTGTTGCACAAATAGCTTAACATTTTTTTTCCCCTGTCAAATATACTGTGAAAATGAACTTAATGTGTGGTTCAGTACAACATTATACAGAAATCATTATTGAATGAATCGTGACCAAGCTATCACATTTACATTACAGTACTTCACATGCAAATGCTATTTGGGTACAAAACTATCTAAAACTCATGCTTCTAAGATAAAACATGAAAGTAAGCAGCTCGTAATCTATCATTGATCATCGGACTATTATATCATATATTCGGGGAAACGAGACTTCCTTCACATCAAACATGTAATATTAGAAATAAATCAACAGTCAGCTTTACTGATATAATGTTTCAATAACATCATCATCCTGTTACTGAAGTAAAAAGGGTGAATACAACCAAATCACCATATCTTCAGTAAGCTCTATGATTTTTTAGAATCACAAGTTAAAGGAAAACCTCAAGAGTCAACACTGCTCATCATTAGATACAGGAACAGACCAATCAAGATTAAATTCCGAAACCTCTCGTGTAAGTGGATACCTTCCATCCATCATATATTTTGAATCAGCAAATGTTTTATTGTCTTCTATTACTACGAAGCTCTCTTCGATTTGCAAGTATCTCTGAATCTTTATATCTTCTAAGTGATGCCGCCAACAGTACTTGATATGATGAGGATTGCAACAGGTCACATCTCTATTCCGTAGCTGCTCATACAGCCACTGTAATTCAACCAAACATCGGATAAAAAATCAGCTGTTGTATAGTACTTGCCCTAAACACATGAATGATAATATGTAGACTATGACACGTATATAATACAAGTGGATATATATACCTCTATGAGTTTTTTATCTTCTTCAAACATTGTAGAAACTCGCAAAGTCCTAGGATAACAAATCTGAAAAACACCATCCAACAAAGCTTCATAATCCGATAATGGCACATTTGCATACAGCTCTAGAGTCCCAACTTGTAAAGGAAGGGAAGGAGAACATCCACTGAGTTCATCCAAATTAAATGAAACCTAGATCAACAAATAGAGTGGCAGCAAAAACATTATGAAATATTAAAAGTAAAATGTAAATGAGCATTATACGAAACTTGTACAATACCTCGCATGTTTCCAAAGATAGTTTCAAGTTTTCAATTTGTTTTTCTACTCCAAGAAATTTCTTTAGTCGAAGGTACCAATGCATGTCAAGGTTACCTTCACACGAAAAACAAAGTTTCCATGGACACAGAGCATTCATTGCTATTGTGGGAATAGGATTAAAATCATAACTAAAGGTAAAGGATAGTAAATTGGGAGTATCAGTGTCAATTGCCTTCAAATTTTCGCAGGAATTAAAATGCAAGTTCTTCAGCTGATTACTTGCAATCTTAACCATTTCGGGCAAACGACAGAACCTCAGCAAAAGATCCTCAAGGAGGGGAAATTTTGAGATAAATCTGTCAAATTCTTCATCCATAAACCATACAGAAGTTAACATCAACTTTGTCAAATGTGGAGACCTAACTGCCTTAACTACCCGTGGCCTCATTTCCCCATTACAGAATAAAAGGGTTAACTGCTGAAGACTAGGAACAACAATTTCAACAATATCAATGTCCTCGTAAAATGTGTAAATCGCCAATTTCTTGAGTTTGTGAGCCTTAGAGACACACAAATTCTTTAAACCCCAACAAGCGGAAATTTCAAAATCTTCAAGTGATGGGCATTCACTAGTAAGCTTTTGGAACATCTGATCATTGATATAGACATTCTCAATTGTTAGCTTTTTCAGAGAATCTAAACTTATAGTAGTAGTATCAGAAGGCTGCTCCATCCTGCACCCAAATAGACTTAATGTAGCCATCGATTTTGCCGAAAAGATTGTTTGAGGCAAAATGCACACAGTGTCTTCTTGTGTCATGTTGTGAACCATCAACACTAGATCTTTAATCCCATTGTCAACGGCTAATCCTATCCATTTATCAAGAAGAGGAGCGGATCCCTTAACATCTAGAAAGCTCTGGAATAATCTCAATTCCTGCATGCGAAACCTAAGCTTGCAGAATCGAAACAGGGAAGCATCCACAAATGCCATGAATTTCTTTTCGTCAGATATATCCATTAACGTTATTGCTTTTCCCAGGAAGTAACATTGGTCAAACTCCAAAATTGGAAACGAAATACAGAACAGACACCATCTCTTTGACAAGATACTAGTTCGAGCAATCTCTTTAGCAGAGAGGTAAGACATAATATGATGAATGATAAACGTAGGCAGTTCCGTTATTCGATCCATGCCCTTGGCATACATAATCTGCAATCAGTACTGTAATTTAATATTCAAATTATTCATATATTAATCAGCATCATATTTAAGGAACAGAATGTTTTATAACCTATGCTTATATTCCCATCATCTTATTACTAGAAAGAAAAGGAAAGGAAAGAAGGGCAATCAAATAATATTCGGAACTAAAAACATATGAATTTCATATAATAAAGAAAATATTCTGGGGAAATTCTTCAAACTCAGTTCCTGTGCGTACGATATGTTTACCACAAATAATTGTAATTGCACAAGGGTTTAGAAAATCTTCAAATATAATACAGTTTAATTTCCGAAGAGGCCTGCCACTGCTAGTAAGGAGTCGGATTAGATACAAAAAAAAGCAAATAAAAATAAAGGAATATATGATACAGAGCCTTACAATTAAATTAATCCGATGAGAAGTTGATTTGAAGAACTGCCAGGGCAATGGGAACTGTACAGATTTTTAAATAAATATATACCTTTGGTTTAGAGTTTAGCGTTGACACTCCTTCCTTCCTGTTTGGGATTGTTATTTAAATAGAGGAGTTTATTTCATAATTTTTTTAATAAAAAAAGTGTTTAGTAATTTTTTTAATCTATTTATTTAATCAATATTTTTTTTATTTTGACAATACATTTAAAATTTCTTATAAATTAAGTAATTCATTGGATAATTGATAATTCTTTTAGAGTTTCTATTATAAACTATTATTTTAATAAAAGGGTAATTACATATTATATTTTCATAAATACTATTTATGAATCACGTGGTCCAATCACATGTTTACCAGTATTGAAACTTTTTTTGTACGGGATTTAAAATGTTTAGCTGCTCACATTGAGTTTTAGACAATTTAAACTTTTTTCTATTATGAAATTACTAAAAGCATAAATTTTGATTTTAAAACTAGCAGCCCTTTCAATAACACAATATTTACCAACAATTCCAATTGATTATTTCATCAGCATTATAGATATTGATTATTTTGTAAGTCACAACAATCTAAATCTATCCGTTCAAGTTGGTTTAGGATTTAGACTTGACAGCAATTACCATTATTATTTTTAATAGATTTGGGCATTTTGCAAGTCCTTTTTAGTAATTTTGCAAGGAAATTAAAAAAAAATTATGGTCAAAATTAAAAATTTAGAAATCTCAATAATCGTTTCCCCAAATTATGAAAAAGAAAAAGAAGACAGCTGCCACAGTTGACGCTAATGACCACTTTTTACTTTCTTAATTTCTTTAGATTATTTTTGAAGATTATTGGAAGAGATTTGCCTTTGTTGACGTTACGTACCTTAATATTATTAATTCATAGCTAGCAAATTCGCAATTCTCTCTCTCTTTTTTTTTTTTTTCCCTTTTTTAAGCAACTCTGTTTCATTCATATCCCGCTCCAAAATAATTATTCTTGCTTATACGATGAAAGACCAACCAATTAGACTATTCATTAGAGGATAAGAATCCAACTTTGTATGACTTTTTATTTTTAAAAGAGATGAAAATATCATATTTATTATTTAACGGTATGTGTTTTTTCTATTGTTATTTTAACGTATAGATAGAATGAATATTAGTATTTTGTAATTAAATGAAAAAAAAAATTTTAAAAGGGTCGTCCGACTAAAAAAGTGTTTATTTCTAATGGGATAAGCTCATTTTTAATTCTCGTGATACGCTCTCTGCTTTTGAGATTTGACTACTTCTTAAACTTTCGTTTTCATTATTTTAAACTTAATTTACATTAAAATAAAACGCCACCGTTGTCTTCATTATTCGGGATCTTCGCTGTATATAGATAATTTTTGAGCCGTCTATTATTACTGTTATGCCTATGATTATCTACACGATAAATTCCATTAAAATGTAAAATTAATTCAATCATTATTAAGATTATAGGAAACACAACATTATTCAATGATACGAGCTGCCGAAGAAACTCCTAAGCATTGCCTGTGGATGAGTGACTTGGACCTGCTGATGCCGTCAGGTCGTATCCCCTGCTGTGTATTTCTACGATGGCCAAATGATTCTTCCAAATTCTTTGAAGTTGGTATTGGTGGATTTTCGAATATGGAGGCAAATAATAGTAAGAGAATTTGATAGGATTTGAGACGTGTTCGCACACTTTCCTTTAAGGTTTTATTTGTTCTCACCAATATTGGTTTGATATAGAGTTTTAATGGCAAATTACCCCTAAGATATAATAAATCCTGAATACAATCTCTAGCAAATAAGATTGTATTCCAAGAACACAACAGAAATCTGTAAAAAAAAAAATCTGATTTTAATCTAATATGTGTGTCTATTTTAATGAAGAAGATGTTTATTTGAAAGAATACAACCATTTGAAATGGTACTTCTTCAAAGACACTATTTTCGTTTGAAATTTGTATCCATTCACAATTGAAATTTCAAGTCTGCTAACCGTTTTTCCAGTTGATGTGAAAACACGCTCTCTGGAAGAAAACGGTTAGCCATTTTCTCAATAATGGAGAGCCGTTTTATTTCAGAATGTCAAAATAAGTTGCTCTCTGGAAATAAACGGTTATCCATTTTCTCCAAATGGTTAGCCGTTTTCTGTAGAACAGAAAACATGCTCTCTGGACGAAAACAATTAGCCGCTTTCTCAAAAAAGGGCCAGCCGTTTTCTGTAAAATTCAAAACCTACTCTCTGGACGAAAACGGCTAACCGTTTTATCTATAACGGTTAACCGTTTTCTTTCTAAATTTCAAACCACAAAATACTACAATCTCACTTACTGTTGGCTTGCTGAAGGAGGATCTGAACATAGTTCTTGTGTCGTTTTACCCCTTGGCTAGAAGATTGACTAAGGTCCTTTGTCCTATTCGGGATTGAAATTAGAGAGCTGTAGCTTAAGAGCTATAACAGTAAAGTATTTTGTAACCACTAATTGCTGTAATTTAAAAACTAAATTGATTTGATTTTACACTTATATAATGAAAAATCAATTATATCTTCACTAATTTTGTCAAAATTATTATTTAAAAATTATATTTACTACATACTATTAATTTTTATTTTATAATTATAATTTTTTTTATAATAAGTGTAGATTCAAAGTTATAGCATCTCAATACTAAACAGGGACCAAGTTGATGTATGACAAATATAAAAAGCCAATGTTTGCTTTCCTAAAGCAACAACCTGATTTAAAAGTCTTCATGCAAGATACCAAAATTTTTAATTCCTAACCTTGTTACTACCAAATTGGCAGACATACCTATGTACGATGTTAATTTCGGATGGAGCCGGCCAGTGCTTGCACCACCTATTAATGCCAATTTAGACGAAGAGGTTTGTATTTGGAACAAGATCCTCTTCTGATCTGAGCATTACTGAGTTTTTAATGATCTTTTATCTCGTGTCTTTTAGTGGTAGTGTATGGGTAAAATTTAATTTTTTTATTTTTTTATTTATTAACAACTAATCAATAATTGATTTATTTGTTAAGGACATGATCAGATCAGGAGAGAACCATAATCCTTGTATTTTAGCAAGTCCAGTTAATGGTGGCAGCCGGTTGGTCGTCATTGTGTCATTGACTTTGGAAACTAATCAATTGCAGCTCTTCAAGAAGTTATTTTATGGCAATTTTCTTGAACCCCAGAATGTAATTTTGGATTTTCATACTTTCGATTTCACAATTTTGCTGATAAGCGTGTGATAAAAAAAATCGTGTAAAATCTGGGTTTGATCTGCGATTGTTTAAATATTACGCTTATAAGTGTGTAATAAACAACTCCATTTTTTTTTAATCTTTAATACAAAAGTAACAAGGAGCTACTTAAATGAGGAAAATTAAAGCAGAGAAAATGGTACTCCTTTTTTTTCTGAACAATTAATAATTAATGTTTCCTTTCATATTCATTAAACCCACATTGTACGGATGTAATAACTTTTGGCATCTATAAAATAGTGTAAAGAGATAAATAGTTTGCTTTCAGAAATTGTTAACATTAAAATGTATTTTCATCGTTAGTAGGTAAATAAAATGATTTGAATTTATTTGTTAATATAGTTTTTTTTTTAAAAAAAGTTAAAATCAAATGAGCCTTATAATTCTAGAGATTAAAACTCAGAATAAACAAAAAGAGACTGTCATTTTAGAGATGCCGGAAATATTTTTTTCCCTTTGTTGAATATATTATCTTAATTTGATATCAAAAAGGTAACTGAAACCACTTACCAGTTATCCAAACAGTAGTATTTAAGCCTTCAACATCCATAAAGGAATTTAGATGTCGAAGAGTAAAAGAACATTGTAATTTCTGGAACAATTAATGAATTAACACATAGCTAAGGTAACTTAATGTGGTGATATATATGCATTTAGTCCAACAGAACCATGATTATTATTCTCTACATAACAAGAATAACATTACAGGTGGACCATGAACACATGAAATTACTGTACATTTATATGCATATAACCCAGCACACAGATGTCTTTGTTGATGAAAATTTTGCGTGAATTCACATTCAAAACAGCGGCTCCCTTGCTATGTATGATATAGAAAGAAAAGAATAGGAAGAACTGTTTGAACATGAATGACTTTTGAGTGACATTGAAATAGAGTTCAGAAACATACATAATCTGCAATAAAAGAACAGACATTTTTTTTTTCCTTTTAAAAGGTAAGGGGTGGGACAAACCCAAATAATTTTTATTTTTCCCTTACTTCTCCCAAGGCTCGAACCCGGGTGGTCAGCTACTACAAGTTTTATGTTGTTACCAACCCGACCATGCACTTAGGGGCAAAGAACAGACAGTTTAATTCTGAAACAACTACATTTTTATATTTCAATTTGCAGTCCAAAAGGAACCATGATTTTGACTAACTACCTCACTTCTTACACTGATGAATAGGAGCAACAATTTGCCTGAATCAAAATGACTAAACTACAGAACATGGAGGCAATTAAAAACCCACATCAAAGTATCCAAGTTACTGTATCCAAAATAATACCTTGTCTGTCTTCATTGCCACGACTTCTTCTGCTTCTTATCATTTGCTTCATCCTTCCTGTCTTCCTCAGATTTCTGAAAGTCTTCTGTTGAAATAGTATGATGCAAATCTGGCGGTAAACTACCTGGACTATTAAGTTGCTGCGTGAGGCGCTCTACATTGTGATCCCGATCCTGCTGCTGAGTGATCTCAGAACGAATTTCCAAGAAACTACTAAAAGGTGGCCGGGCTGACCAGATAACATTACGGGTATTCGGAGACTGATGCGGCGGCTTAAGTTCTTGTGACTCCTTTCCAACCGGCATAAATTGACGTAGTAGATCATCATCATCAACTTGAGAATGAAGCTGCGGGTTTGGAACAGGATTCATATTATGGCCCGGAATCTGATCATCACCGCCCGGCACCGAAGAATAAGAATGCATAGGATATTCAACTTCTTGCTGCTCCTGATTCGTCCGATTATTTTTTCGCAAAAAACCACCAAAATGCTGATATTCAAAACGAATGAAACTCTCAGAACCTTGGGCAGCTTTGTCTTGAAGCTTTTTCTTATCCACTGACCTCCGACCAACAATTCGCGACAAACGGTCACTGCCGTTGTGAGAATGAAGCTGTGGGTTTGGTGTTGGTTGAGGCTGAGGGTCACCCAGCAATATTGTTCTTTCATCCAACACATTTAGCGTTTCTTCATCTTGAGTATTCCACATTGTTTGATCCAAAGCAGCAAAATTTTCTTCTTCATTTATTGACATCATTTCATCTAAGAATCCACCATCACCAAGATTCACCTGTTGCATCACTTCCTTCTTATCATAGGCCACATAATGTTCATCAAGATTAACAATATCCTGCAGGTTCATTTTTGTAGGATCTGCTTCTGATGTTAAAGGCATATGAGCCTGAGGCTGAGAACTTGGATTGCGACTCACCCTTTCATCTTGAAGGCCTTTGCCTTTTTCAGATTGAGGATGAAGCTGTTGGTTTGATGTTGGTTGCCCTTGTTGCCCACTACCACTAGCACTGCCCAGCAGAGGAACAGGATCCACCTCCAGAGACACAAGGCCCTCACCAGGCTTGTCTTGTGAACCATCCAACTCCTACAAGATTTCTTCCGGATCAAAAGGAAAATCGAAATCATATTCATCAAGATTAACAAAAACCTGCAGGTTCTTGCATGTAGAATCTGGTTCGGATGTTAAAGACTTATGTGGCTGAGGCTGAACGTGACTCAATAACGTTGCTCCTCTGTCCAACAAATTTGCCACTTCTTCATCTTGAGTATTCCGAATTGCTTGATCCAAAGCAGTAAAATATTCCCCCTCACTTCTTGGCATCCCATGATCAAAAACCCCTCTGGCATTTTCCTCTTGTGTCATTCTCTTCATATCAAAGTGCACAAAATAATCTGTTTCTGCCCTTTGAGTGCCCTGCCCTATCTCATCATCATCATCATCATCTACATCATATTCCCTCAGAACTCTAACTCTATGCATTAAGTTCCTTAAATCTCTTGGTGGAACATCAATTAAATCAAGCCAATCTGTTACAAACCCTATCATTGTATTATAATCAACATCTGGGTATTGCCTGGTTTGACCAAAGAAGTCATCAATGGCCATCTCCAAGCTTTCCTGAAGATTGACATCATTTATCCTGATCAAGCTATCGAGATATTGTTGTGTTCGAGCATCTCTTGAAACTGTACGATTATTAGCACCATCAAGATTCCTTTTTTCTGTTTCAATGTTGATATCAAGATTGCTGCCAGACCCATCACCAGCCTTCTTCTCTTCTACTTCTTTAGTCACTACTTGAGATTGTTCATTGTTCTGTGGCTGCTTTCCTTTTTCTTTTTCTTCTTCTTGTTGTTGATCTGACTCCATTTCTTTCTTTTTCTTTTTTTATTTTCCCCCTCTGAGAAAGTAAACGAGAAATAGTGAGGGTTTTGAAGAGGTTTCTTGGAAGTGAATGCTTTTCAGGACATATATGAACTTCAAGATTCAGTTATGAGAAATTTGCCCCGTCTCATTCTGTTACTACGAATCTTCTTGAGCTTCAATTTGGTGCCCCTGTGCTCACTTAAACAGATTTCTTTACAACCGTGTGATTCTCTATCTAGTGGAATATTAACCATCTATCATAAGTAGCACTCCATCTGATGATAAGAGCTTCAATAACCGTCCCCCATTTCCAGACAAGTGAATTATATGCAATGGGATTCCAAACTGTAACAGCTCATATTATATATATATATATATATAATTTTAATTAATTAACTACCTTAAATCACTGAAACGGATGTTTTTTAAGCTACGGTGTGAGTGACAGTAAGACATTTTGATCATCATCAGATGAATAACCGCATATGATTAATGGCTAAGATTCAACAAGATATAGAGAGACCGATACTAAATTGAGAATTAGATGGTTGTAAACAAATCTCCTAAGTTGGGGATGTGGTACCTGATTAAAGCTCAATAATATTCATCATAACTATACTGAATGATTTTAAATTTTTATATTTCTTGAAAAACATAATTGATCGTTTGAAAAATGGTGAGGGGTCCGTCAATCTTGTTGCAACAAATGATCAATCATAGCCATATCTCGATCGTTTGAAAAATGGTATGAATGTTCAGAACGGGCTCTTGAGGGCCATTGTTGAGTGCTATAATCAACATAGACATTACCCATATGTTGATGATGATGCACTGCAATGGTTCTTAACATATTGGCTTGGAGTTGATGTTACGCCAAGAGATTTGATGGCAAGAGTTACAATCTTGTGGCAGAAATATGAGATGAAATTGAGGGATGATTCTATCAATCACAGAAGCAGCCAATAAAAATTGGAGATGATACAAAGTAAGAATTGTTAATTTCTTCACAATTTTAGTTTTACTACAATTACTCTCCGATGAATCTCAACACACATGTGAAGTACATAACCAATCATTTTGGAACAGATTGATCATAACGAAGAAAATACAGTTGATCTTCTTAGCAGTCTACCGAATGACATTCTATGCCGCATTATTTCATTGCTCCCTTTCAAATCTGCTGTTAAAAGCAGCTTCCTTTCGACCCGATGTAGAAACCTTTGGAAGATAACTTCGGAGAGGATTGGAACATCAGATGATGCTGTTGATGCTGTTTGTGGCTTCTATGGAGAGTTATATTATGAATCAAACAGTTTATGGGGATTTCAATTCAACTTTGGCAAAGGCAACGTGCAATTATGTTCTGTTTCGCTGGGTGGTAATAAACCTCGTCTTGATTTTTCAACCGGTGTTAGTGAAGCTGCTTAATATGAAGAACAGAGGAATCGAGTGTAGTTTATTCAGCTATACTTGACTGCAGCAGATTCACTCCCTCAGCTGATGTGGCTTGGTGACGTGGCTTAGTTAGTTACTCTGATTAAGCATTCTTCACATGTGTGTAACAGATTACTAACAAATGTAACAAGCTGCTCTCTTTACAATATAAATAATTGTGTAATCCGTTCAGATCTAATAACAAGAATATTATCAATTGGTTCATTTCTGTATTTTCTTTCATTCTCTTTTAGCTTTCTCGCTTGCCAAACATAAATACTTAAAGTTCTTTCATGGTATCAGAGCCACCAATGGCAAGTATGATTCAATCTAATACTTCTTACAACTTTGTTACACCTGTAAAATTGGATCAGAACAATTTTATTCTGTGGAGGACACAAGTCTTAGCATCAGTCAAAGGAAATGGATTAGAAGGTTTCATCAATGGTGGTTTGAAATGTCCAGAGCCATTTCTTCCTTTTACTAGCACTGGTGAAGCTTCATCATCAAATGTAAGTGAGCTACGATCTGCAAATCCTGACTTCATTGCCTGGGAGAAATCGGATCAACTCCTCTTGAGCTGGATGCTATCATCTATTCAGCAAAGCTTGCTGTCAACTATGATCGACTGCACTACTTCAAAACAGCTTTGGGATTCACTTAACAGTATGT
Organism: Citrus sinensis; assembly: GCF_022201045.2. Lineage (NCBI taxonomy): Eukaryota > Viridiplantae > Streptophyta > Magnoliopsida > Sapindales > Rutaceae > Citrus > Citrus sinensis. The sequence goes on from NC_068559.1 coordinate 2,586,271, forward strand.
TCATTTCTCAGTCTCAAGCTCGAATTCAAACTCTTAGAATGCAAATCCAAACTATTAAGAAAGGATCTATGAGTATGGTTGAGTATCTTACTAAAATCAAACGAATAGCTGATACGTTAGCCTTAGCAGGAAAATCAGTAGAGCTTAATGATTTTGTTATGCATGTGTTGACTGGTCTTGACTCTTCTGATTATGAGTCTTTGACAACTGCTGTTTTAGCTAGAGAAGGAACCATTACCTTAGATGATCTGTATTCGTTGCTTCTAAATCATGAAAGTAGAATTGAACAAAAGAAAGGTAAACTTGCTAGTGATGTTATGCATCACATGTCAGCAAATGTAGCTCAGAAAGGTCCATATTCTGGTAAAAATAACAATGGTTTTCAGAAAAACTTTGGAGGTAATTTTGGTGGTGATAATAATCCAAATGGTGGTTATAATAATAATGGATCTCAATTTGCTGGTGGAAGAAATTTCTCAGATGTTGTCTGTCAAATTTGCTTCATTCCTGGACATGGAGCAAATAGGTGCAAGAACAGGTTTAATTCTTCTTTTGTGCCTCAGAAGAATTTTGGTAGAGGAAATTTCAGAGGTCAATATGGTAGAGGCAGGTCCTTTAATGGTTTTGGAAGGGGCTCAATATTTCTTGGTCCTCATTTTGGATCAAATTTTGGAAACTCTTATGTGCCAAGAGGTGCTGCTTTTCAAGCTCATATGGCATACTCAGATCGTGCTATCATCTCTGGTTATCCTCCTCTTAACTACCCCACTGGGTTTAATAACTTTACTCCTGGTTACACTAATGGATTCTCACCATATGCTCCTGGTTTCACTAATGGGATGCCTAGTACTTCAGCTCTGCCAACTCAGCCACACTGTGCTGCAAATCCTGAGATTGTTGAAGATCCCTCATGGTATATTGACAGTGGAGCCACAAATCATATCACAAATGATTTAGGTAAGCTTGTCAATTCTAAAGCTTATTTTGGTAATGAACAATTATTGGTTGGTGATGGAAATGCATTGCTTATTGAACATATTGGATCAGTTCAGCTTGTTACATACACCTTTGAATCACTGCTTCTTAATCATGTTTTACATGTACCAAAAATTACCAAAAATTTGCTTAGTGTTTCTAAACTGCTTGCTGACAACAATGTTAAACTTGAATTTGTTGGCACATCTTGTTTCATTAAGGCCAGGAGCACCGGGATCATCTTGCTTGAAGGAGTTGCTAAAGGAGGCCTCTATAAAATCAAAAGTCCTAGCTCATCCTCCCATCCTCAGTCTGTCACTCTGTCAGCTGCTGTCAATAAAGTCATTCTTAGTCAAAATAAGTTTCAGTCTCTTTTTGCTTATCTTCCTCAGTCAACTTGTGAGAAACTTAGTTCAAATTCTTATCAGGGCAGTGTCAAAGTTTGTTTGTCTGCTGTGACTGAAAAATCTCTTGATGTAAATCTTCTTCATAGAAGATTGGGGCACCCTGCCATTCACACATTAAAAACAGTTCTGAATTCATGTAACAAGTTTGCTGATATCAATAAAATTCAAGAGTTAGAATTCTGTAATGCCTGTCAGTTTGGGAAGAACCATATGCTTCATTTTAATTCTGTTAAAACCATCTCTACAGCACCATTACAACTTCTTTATGCAGATCTTTGGGGACCTTCTCATGTTGCTTCCAGCCAAGGTTACACCTATTACATGTCCATACTTGATGATTTTAGCAGGTTTACTTGGATTTTCCCATTAAGTGCAAAATCTGATGCCCTACCTGTCTTTGTTAATTTTAAAAATTTTATTGAAAAACATCTACAAAGAAACATCAAGGTTGTTCAAACAGATTGGGGTGGGGAGTTCAGGTCTTTTTCATCTCTTCTAAATAACTCAGGGATACACTTTAGGCATCCATGTCCTCACATCCATCATCAAAATGGGAGAATTGAGAGAAAACACAGGCATATTGTTGATATTGGTCTCACCTTACTTGCCCAAGCTCACCTACCCTTACATTTTTGGTGGGATGCTTTTCATACAGCAGTCTTCTTGATCAACAGACTTCCCACACCAACTCTAAATAATATCTCTCCATATCAGAAACTTTTTCATCAAACACCAAATTATTCTACTCTTCGAATTTTTGGCTGTGCATGTTTTCCTTATCTTAGACCTTATAATAGACACAAACTTGAGTTCAGAACTGGGAGGTGTCTTTTTATTGGGTACAACTCTCATCATAAGGGGTATAAATGTCTTCATTCATCTGGGAGGGTCTATATTTCTAATCATGTGGTCTTTGATGAAAAATCTTTTCCTTATGTTCCTGGTATAGATTTTTCATCAGTCACAGAAGTTGTTCCAATCAATTCTTCAGTTGAGTCAGTTCCTGAGTCTTCTTCTGTTACCAAATTCCAAGCTCCTTTAACAGTAACTTCAGCAGCTGATCCTATCTCTCCAGTTTCCAACTCTCATCAGGTATTGTCTCAAAGTTTTCATGCACATGATACCTCATTATCACACTCAACTACTGTCATACCTGATACCTCACCATTTACTTCTCATTCCCATAATTCTCCCCCTCATATTCTTCCTGCACCTCATTCCATTGGTCATTCTATGACAACCAGATCAAAGAATGGTATTTTCAAGCCAAAGTCTTATTTGTCTGTCCTTTTAGCACAAACCTCTGAGCCTACCTCTGTTTCTCAAGCTTTATCTGATCCATTATGGTTCAAAGCTATGCAAGAAGAGTTTAAAGCCTTAAAGGTTAACCATACATGGGATTTGGTTCTGCCTACTACTCCTGTTAAGGTAGTTGGTAACAAATGGGTTTTCAGAATCAAATACAATCCTGATGGAACTGTTCTGAAGTACAAAGCAAGGCTGGTTGCTAAAGGTTTCCATCAGACACATGGTGTTGATTATACTGAAACCTTTAGTCCAGTAGTAAAAGCTTCTACTGTCAGGGTAGTTCTAAGCATTGCAGTCATGCACAATTGGATTCTTAGACAAATAGATGTAAACAATGCCTTCCTAAATGACATTCTTGATGAGGAAGTGTATATGTCACAACCTGAAGGCTTTATTGATCCTCATAAATCTCAGCACATTTGTAAACTAAGGAAAGCTCTCTATGGTTTGAAACAAGCTCCAAGAGCTTGGTTTGCTAGACTTAAAACAGCTATGCTTTCTCAGTGGCATTTTCAGAACTCCAAGTCAGATAATTCACTCTTTTATAAGAAAGAAAATGGTCACTTAATTCTGGTTTTGGTGTATGTGGATGACATTATTGTCACTGGTTCCTGCTCAGCAAAAATTCAGCAAGTCATTCAAGATATGCAACAGACTTTTGCCTTGAAAGATCTAGGAGAACTCAGTTACTTCTTAGGCATTGAAGTTTCTAAAATTCAAAATGGAATTCACTTGTCTCAGGCTAAATACATTGCTGATGTTTTGGCAAAGCATGATTTAGTCACCTGCAGTCCAGTGCCCACACCTATGTCCACAGGCCAGTAGCTAACCAAAGCTTCAGGTTCTGAGATTTCCAACATCTCTCAATATAGAAGCATTATTGGAGCCCTGCAGTATGTTACTCTTACTAGACCAGAAATAGCCTTCACTGTCAATAAGCTCAGCCAGTTTCTTTCCAATCCAAGAACTGCACATTGGGAAGCTTGCAAGAGGTTGTTAAGATATCTAAAAGGCACAATACATTTTGGTCTGCAGTTCTACAACTGTGGAGCTATGCAGATAAATTGTTTTACTGATTCAGACTGGGCTTGTGATCGAGATGATAGGAAGTCAGTTGCTGGTTTTGGAGTTTATCTAGGTGCTAATCTAGTTTCATGGTCTTCTAAGAAACAAGCAGTTGTCTCAAGATCCAGTACAGAAGCTGAGTATAGAGCTTTGGCTCATGCTGCAGCAGAGGTCATTTGGATACAGTCTTTGCTTGCTGAGCTGAAAATTGAGTTAAGTGCTACACCAGTTATATGGTGTGATAATCAGGGTGCAATAGCATTGGCTTACAATCCAGTTTATCATGCTAAAACAAAGCATGTTGAGCTGGACATTCATTTCATCAGAGATAAAGTGGCATCTAAAGAGTTAACTGTTTGTTTTGTGCCTAGTGCAGATCAAACAGCTGATGTCTTAACTAAAGCTCTCACTTTCACTCAGTTTCATTATTTGCGTAGCAAGTTAAATGTTCATCCTAGAAGGCTCAGTTCAAGAGGGGATGTTAGTGAAGCTGATGATTTGTAGAGAACAGAAAAGAAGCTTCAGTTTAAGAGAGGATGTTAGTGAAGCTGCTTAATATGAAGAACAGAGGAATCGAGTGTAGTTTATTCAGCTGTACTTGACTGCAGCAGATTCACTCCCTCAGCTGATGTGGCTTGGTGACGTGGCTTAGTTAGTTACTCTGATTAAGCATTCTTCACATGTGTGTAACAGATTACTAACAAATGTAACAAGCTGCTCTCTTTACAATATAAATAATTGTGTAATCCGTTCAGATCTAATAACAAGAATATTATCAATTGGTTCATTTCTGTATTTTCTTTCATTCTCTTTTAGCTTTCTCGCTTGCCAAACATAAATACTTAAAGTTCTTTCAACCGGGAACAAGAATATCCATTGCTTTAAATTTCAGAATCCCTATCAACGAGCCCCATCATTGTATCAATTTAATCAAAAATCTTCACTTAGTATCAGTAATGCATCATACAGCTGGGGCAGTTTCATAATTAGTTTCAAATTTCCCATTTCTTGAAAGTTTTACTATTGCAAAATGCAAAGGCTTACAATTTTTATTTATTACTGCAAGTCCAAGGCTTTTGAAATTATCAGTCTTTGATTGCCCTGGCTTAATGTATTTTGGCATTAGAGCGACCTGTCTTAAATCTTTGAGGTATAGAGAGATACTTCCTGTGGTTTTGAGACATTATGGTGTGTCCATGGAAGATGCCATGCTTGAGAAAAGGTCCCAGTAAAAGCATCAATGATTTTTAATTTAGCCAAAATCTATTTTCTTTGAGAAGTGCTAAAACTCTTGCATTATGCAGATGGACTCATGAGGTATATGCTTTGATCAATTTTTGCACTTTACAGGTAGCTCTCTTTGCTTTTGTTGTCCCATTCAGTGCAGGGATGTTTTATATCTAGAACTTTTTGTTACAAGCATTGAGTTGCCCACATTGCAGGGTACAATTTAGCAAATTAGAGGAGTTATGGTGGATTGATTATGAGAATGATGAAAAACACAACAGTGATGCCTTAATCTCTTTCCTGAAACTCTGTCCTTTGCTAGAGAGACCTTCAGTAACTGTAAGATTTTGTTGCAACTTTGGCTGAAATTTTGTAGTTACTGATTCACCTTCAGTAACTATTTTAAAAATAACATATCTAGATAATTAAAATAGATAATAGCCTTGCTGCAGTGCAGCTGGATAGTTTTCTTGAACCTACACACAAAAAGCAAAGCAAATTAAGCCAAGCATAAGCATTCAAGTAAACATAATGTGTATATACATATTAATGGCTGTTACCCTCTGAATAAGTAAGCTGATGACTTCTCCTTTAGCTCCCTCTAGATTGTAGACACACCAGCAATCGATTTGATCACTAGTAGAAAAGCCATTCACATGGGCAATGCCATTGTCCACACACTAGGTTTGCTTCGTTAGCCTGTAGTAAAGCTTATTTTTCTCTCTAAAGCGCTGCATAACTACATAATCCGCTGCTGGTGTATAAAGCTTAACCAACAATCCATCTTCAAATATCGATTCTGTAAATTCATAGGAATAATCAGTTGTGCTTCGAGTGAGACGCAAAGCCTAATTCAGATCACCATATGTCAATTTTTTCGTAAATATGTATTTCAGTTCTCCAATTTGAGGAAAATTTCTAGTTTGATTTGGTTGAGGATTCTCCATTTTTTTCCCTAGATATGTGTTAATTAAACTCTCCCTTTCTATAGCAAAAGTTAACAAGAATTGCATGTGAATAAATTAGCTAGGTAGCAATGAATTGCATGATTCATGTAAAAGAAATAATCAACAAGAATTATATTGCACAACCGACGACTAGTTTTGATATTCCATACTAAAAACATTCATACAAAAGTTTACACACAGTAGCATCATATTCGTTTAACAATATAACATTTTTGCAAGTACTTTGAGAATCTATTCCTTTTTTCAATCATACTATAATTAATTAAGTACAAAGATACTATCTGTACACTAATCTTGGAAGACATTTTTACCCAATATAATCCAAAAATACCTAAATTTTACAAATGCGAAACACATAAAAAAAGGGGGTCAAGATTATGATTGATTTGCATAGATAGATAGTTCCTCTCATTCTGTTTTCTTATTCAAAACTCTTCACTTCAAGAACTTATCAATTGGTTCATCTGTAGTTTCAAATTTCCAATTTGTTGAAAGTTCAACGATTTCAAAACGCAAATTGGATTACAATTATTACACCTTAAGGCAATTTCAAGGCTAGTGCAATTTTCAGTCTATACTTTCCCACAGTTAAAACATCTTAGTTTTAAAGCTACCGGACTTATATCTTTTTTATTTCAAGGGTTACTCCCCATTTATTATAAATAGTACCGCAGGCACTGGTTAGATGCCATGCTTTATTTAAAAAAAAAAAAAAAGTCATGGTCATAGCATTTTTTTTTTTAGTTTAATCAGATGGTATTTTCGAGGCATATGCTTTTGTAATTTTTATACCTTCTAGTTAGTTTAATACTAATTCATACTTGGTTATACTATCGGTAGTAATTAAGTCTCACCGGGAGCATTCTTTTTAGAAGTTTGTGGAAGAAGAAGACATCAATGAGATATGCCCTGTGCATCCTTCTTGTACAATTTTGTGCAATTATTTTAGTTGAAGAAAGCTGCTCAAAAGCCATTTGGTCAAACTTTCGTGTTAAAGAACATTAAACTTTGTACTTTATGCACGCAATTTCAGGAGTCATGTTGTTAGCAGTTCAAAATTTTTTAATAGAAACAAATAGATTATCATGCCCATTTCAAATACCTGATTTTTTTTCTTAATATGTATATAGGTTTTTTGGTTCCTTCCTTCACAAGTAATTTGGATTATTTTAGGGTTTAGCAGCTACATGGGTTACGAACTTTTATTATCCAGAATTTTCTTTTAATATAAACAAAAACTCCAGAAACTTTTATGAAGTGGTGCATGTTTACTTATTTTAGTTTCATTGTTTGACTCGTATTTATTTTAGTACTTAAGTCTAATTATTGAGGGTCAATGATTATTTGACATATTATTTATTTGTGTAGAATTACAATCGGGCTATTGCTTGTAATCTACTTTTTCATAGCATTCAATAATAAATCTTCTCTTAATTTGCATTAAAAAAGCAAATGTAGTTTAAACTAAAATTTTATTCTCCAATTAGAAGTCCAAACAGAGTCATGCATGACTATGACTATATAGATGCAACAATTTGATCATCATTAAAACTTCTGATGACGTACAAAACAAGTAAGCCAAACTCTAACGGCACTCTACTTTTGCTTGTAACGGCAATGCCACCATTTATATATACGAATTTATATATACGAACGGACAGAGTAATATCCAATTATCAATATTAAATTTTCAGAAGGATATGATGTTGAATCTTCTTCCTCGTGAAATCTTGTTTGAGATACTTTCACTGTTGCCTGTGAAGTTTCTGCCGCGGGTTAAATGCTTGTGCAAGGCATTGCTGTGCCTGATTTTGGATCCCATCTTCGCTAACGTGCTAGCGTCTCGAGGCCCTAAAATTCTTATATCATCGTCTTCTGGTCTAAAATCCTTGGACTGTTCAAAAGCATCTTTCACTTTCCAACGAGCGTTGACAAACCTTAATTTTCCTCCATCATATGATAAAATTATTAATTTTAGTAGCATTGAGATTGAAGGCTCCTGCAACGGTTTGGTAGTTGTGGCTCTTAAAATTAATGATAACAAAAAAATAACAGGAAATTATTTTTATGGAACCCATCTACTGGGATCTATAAGAAACTACCTGATTTAGTATTAAATTTAATCGGGGATGTACTTATGTGGGGCTTCGGTTATGATTCATCCATTAATGACTATAAGGTTGTCTGTGCCACTATAGCTTCTTCCAGAAGGCATTGTTGTGATCCTGATAGTGACTACAGATATTGCATTTTGGCAACTAAAACAGATTCTTGGAGAGAGCTGATATATGACGACCGTCTCCCTCAATGTAGCAGTGCTTACTGCAGCCACTACGATCTCCCACAAGGGTCTCTATTGAATGGAACCCTCCATTGGCTTATAGATTGTTATCATAGCTCATTGAGGATTTCTGCTTTTGACTTGAAAGAAGAGCAATTCAGTGAATTGCCGATGCCTAAAATTGAAACACCGATACATTTCAGGACTTTTGTCAGTTCTAGATCGGTGCATTTGTTTAGTCAATTCGTCACATCCTGGTCGTTGTGTATAGTTATGGCCAATGAAGGAATATGGAGTGGAGTCAAGGTGGCAGAAGCTCTTTAAATTAGCTGAGAATTTTCGTGAAATTAATTTTCACTACAGCTTGAGACCGCTCTGCTTTATAGCAAAATTAAGAGCTGATCAGGATGATGAAGTTGTATTCTTAAACAATGAGGAGAAATTGATAAGGTTTAAACCTAAATATAGGAGTACACTTGAACGTTTGATCATTTGTGGTTACCGTATAGCTCAAGCAATTCCATACGAAGAGAGCCTGGTTTCACCCAACGTGCTAGGCTAGAATGTCTTCCCTCTGGAGTTAGTTTTTGGATTTGTTGAATAAGCGTGTGCGCTTGTAGCTCGATAAGGGAGGATGCTCCGCCGTCCCTCGATTCCTTCCCCTCCTTGCTTTTTGTTGCATTCCAACATCTGATAGCGCTGGGTGGGTGGTCTGGTTTCACCCAACGTATGGTAGATAGTCTGATCTATGATAGATCAAAAGTTGTGTTTGCTTTGAAGTTTGTAAGTGATATTTTGGTTATTATTCATCCAATAATTGTTTCCTTAGTCATTCTCACATTTTATTTGACATATATAAGCCATTTTTTTTTTTGGGGGAAGTAATCAACATGTTAATGTGATGATATATGTGCGTGCTTGCCGGGACAGAAATATAAAAACACTCAACAACATGTTCAACACTACGTATTAATAACAGTCAAATCTATCTCCTTTATTAATAACAATCAAATAGACAGTTTTCTATTACCAGGAGTCTTACTGAGTTTTAGTTGGGTGCTACAATGCACATTTGATGGATCGCTTTGCAACCGTTGCATTCTCAATTGAGTCATTTTCTGGGTCTTAGATCAAATCTCAACCAACGACCCTAAATAACACTCAATCTGAATCTGATGAAAAGAGAGTCCACAACTGTTCTCCCCCAATTACTTAACTACCTTAGCTCCCTCAATTAGTTTCGATTGCTTTCATACATTGGTCATGTAATCCTGTTGAAGTCTACCGCAAATCAGACCGAACCGACAACGTCTTCTACTTTTCTACATGACAGTTTGCAGCATCGTCTATGTTTACACGACCTGTCGGTGACATTGCTGTAAAGATAGACGACAGAAGTTAACTGTCGTCTCTCAATACTATCCTGATAGCACGAGGAAAGGTAACGTATCCTGACAGCATAAGGAAATCAGGTGCTTATATAGCCTCCTGTTCAAAAATTAAAAATCTTTCTGTGTCTCTCTCTGAGTCTCGATTGAAATCTTTGTGCATCAATGGGGAAGAGGAAGTCAAGGAAGGCAAAGGCTGTAGGTGTTAAGAAGAGGAAGGGAATGGAAACTGGATACTCAATTCCGATGTCCATTCTGCGGCCACGGAACAAGTGTTGAATGTCGTATTTTCAAGAAGATTCAGATCGGCGAGGCTTTTTGTTGGAATTGCTTTGAGAGGTTTTGCACCCAAATCCATGCTTTAACCGAACCCATCGATATATATGCTGAGTGGATTGATGCATGTGAACGAGCCAACAACAATTAATTAATAATCTTCATTCATTCATCCATCATGATTCGTTTACCAAGCATACCAAAATCCGATACTTGCATGCTAACTTCTTGTTTGGGGAATGAAATAGGATATCCAAGATAAGGTGTTTGCTCATACATTATCGTGCTCTCCTCAAAGTAAAAGTGAGCAAATGGTTGAGCAAATCACCTCGACCAGGATGTTATTTAGTGACCCCGAGCACATCACCTCGACCAGGATGTTATTGGTCACCTCGACCAGAATAATATGTGGTGACCTCGAGCACATCACCTCGACCAGGATGTTATCGGTTAACTCGAGCACATCACCTCGACCAGGACGTTATTGGTCACCTCGACCAGATCATCTCGACCACGAGGTTACCAGGAAGCACAACTCAGTCAAAATATTTTCTCCGAAATATTAGGGACCATATTCTTAGTGAGCTGAAAATTAGTAGTTTTCTTGAGAATTCTAGGGGAGAGGATAAAACCCGCTATAATTTCCTTTAAAAACCCCGGGGAAGGGGAAGGAAATAGGGTAGATTTTTTTTATTTCTCTCTCGCTGGGCAACTGAACCCATTGGATCTTTCTCTCTCTCTACCACTGGAAATTTTCTCTTTCTCTTATGATTTCTTTTTCTTTAAGATTGATTATTTTCTATTGTTTTCCCATAAATTTACTTAAAGGTTTTTGTTTAAAGCATTCATAATTAAGCCACGCGTATTGTGGTATGAGTTTTCCCAAATAGACCTAAATCGCTGACTTGAGCGTCGGAGGATTTTTGCCGGAAAAACTTCCGGCGTCCCCTGATTGTTTTTTGTGCTCACAGGCTCGCGGGTTGTCTGCTCATGGTTCATCTGCTCATGGATTGTCTGCTCATGGATTATCTTCTCATCAATGTTTTGCTCATAGTCGGAGGATCTTCTTGGAGATCAACCAGCAGCTTCCCACCAAACAAATCTAATGCTAATGCAGGGATCTGAGATCGAGTCACTAACCAACTCATCCGGATTTCGGCATCAACACTTCTAAATATTAGATTTCTTTTTTACTATACTTTTGTTAACCCTGTAAAATTTGTACTATGACAAAATTGTCTCTCTGAGTGTTAATGGTAGAAGAAGGATCAACTAAAAATAGTAATGACACCAAAGTCCTAACCTAAAAGTTGTAACAGAGAAAACAAAATAAGAACTAACAAGAACCACTGGATGGTCTGGCAATTAATGGCTTAATAGCATAATCCTGAAGCCTTTTATGATTGTAAGCCTTAATTTATATGATATTTAAGTGATAAGGATAGACCAAATTTGCCACCATATACTAATCTTTGAATTATAAGCTGAACACACCAAATTCCAAAACCATTTCACCAAGACTGAAAAATCGCTTCTTCTTGGATTTGGAAGAAGTAAGGGTAGCTCGTAAGGATGCAACAATTTGATCATCATCAAAACTTCTGATTACGTACCAAACAAGTAAACCTAATTCCAATGGCACTCTAGTTTTGCTTCCTATGCCAATGCAACCGTATATATACATACAAATGGACATAGTGCTTTTAGATGGAGTAACATCAAAAATTATTTTGCAAAAGTAAAAAATTACATGCCTTGCATCTCTCGTCTTCCTTATGAAATTGTTGTACATTGGTATGCGTGTTAACTTAGTTAAATCTTCTCTTGTATTCCACATGAAATTGTTGTAAATTGGTGTACATAACGAGCTAGTGTGCCTTAGTCTAATCATATATAAACATTTATTAAACAGAACAATATGATTACGTTATAGGACAAGTACATTGCTATTGACATTGATAATCAAAAAAATGAAAAACGTGATCATTATTGAAATTCAAGCAACTGTGGCAAGGTGTTACTATGGGAGAAGATTCAACTAAGAGTAGCAATTACACTAGAAACTTAACCCAAAGATTGAATCAGAGAAAAATAAATAGATAACTCTCACTAGCTCACTTATTACACAGATGATGAACAGAAGCAATAATTAATTTGACCATCATCAAAGTTACTGATACAAAATGACTAACGAAAGGAAAATTCTTCCAAATCACTTATCGCATACATTGCCTCTCAAATGTTGATATCAACTAAAATTAGAAATGATACTAGAAACTTAACCTAAAGATTATGACAAAGAAAGAGAATAACTATGAGGAATCACAACCAAATTATTCACCATGTATTTGAAAAGAACAAAATTAAATTCACTAGGATATATTGGAAGAACTCTTTGAACATAAATGACTTTTAAATGACTTAGCAACCTAGTGCTTGGAAAATATAATCTACACCAAGAAAAGTGTGTAGTGCAGGAAAGTTTATTAGAAGTTCAATGAACCAAAGAACATTCATTTTCTGAAAATCTACAACACTTCTTCTCAAATTGAATTACAAATAGAACAATGATTTAAACTATCTTACTTTTTTTCAGGGTTCAATAGAAGGTGTCAACACAAAACAACTAAACTGCGGAAAGACATTAAAAGCCCACATAAAAAGTACCCAAATTGTTGCATTAAGTAGTCTATAGCTAGATACCTTATCTGTTTTTACTACATTTCCCACTGAGTCTCTTTTTCCTCCAATTCGGCTCATCTTCCTCCTAATTCGGTAGTAACTCTTCAACATCAATAGAAAAATTCGGATCATCATGAAAATCTTCATCAAGATCATCTCTTGCATCTTGATTAGCACCATCAAAATTGCTGCCAAACCCATCACCCACTTGATTGTTTTCCCTTTCTTCTTCTTTTTCATCATCACTTTAATCTTTAACACCATCAAGAATGCCGCCAAATCCATCATCAACTTCTGAGTTTGTGTTATGCTCTGAAACTATTCGTTATGCAACAAAAGTGTCATTTGTTGTGTCTAATACCACTTGTGCATAAATGCGGAATCAATATGCACCAAATTTTCACAAAAATAGAAATAAAAGACACAGAATTTAACGTGGTTCGACAATAATATCTAAGTCCACGAGGGTAAGAGAGAATAATTATTTTATTAACAATTAATACAATACAAATTTGAGTAACGAAACCTCACTTCCCAAATACCCAAATACAACTAGTACTATCACACACTATTAAAGGAAACAATGACACATATTCTCTCATATCTCTATAAATACTGTAGAACTTATCTAAGCACCCAAGGAAATGCTCTCCCAAACTTTCTAAGAGCTCACTTGCAAATGCTCGACAATTCTTTGCACTCTCTCATGAGAGCTAAATCACTTAAGCACTAACATTTTTGGGATGCAAACAAATGAAAAACTCTTCGCTACTTATTGGAGTGCATGGTAACATTGTTTCTCCTAACCTTCAAATTTGTCAAAATGTTTTTGGTGGGCACCAAAATTTTTGAAATTCTGGTCAATATTTGGCCAATTTTGTCAAAATCTTTCTTTGACTTAACAATTCGCTGCCTCGGTGAAGATTTATCTTAATCTAAGTCGACTACTAATGAACCATTATCCCCAAAGTAATCCTTCAAGATCTAAAATTGTTGTGTCGCTTCAACTACTTATGTACCTAGCTATTGGGATCAAGTCAATCATGGCTCACCATTCCTAAAGAAAATGCCTTCATAAATAATCCCATAGCCATATCGAAGAATCCACATCATCGCAAGCTAGTGAATTTTACCCGAATCTACTAACCATGCTTATTGCTTGAGACATATCGAGCCTTCTACATATGATCACATCCATAAGACTACCAATAGCACAAGCTTATGAAACACGAGCCATATGCTCGTGCTTCAATTGAGGAGAACGACATAAAAAAGAGCTTAAGAGCTAGATGAGCACAAATTGGTTTAGTCTTTATCATTTATGCCAAACTTTTTTAGCACATTCTTCAAAATAAACCTTCTACTCAACATGTATCTGCAAAATATCCCACCTAAGTATTATTTGTGCATCACTTAAGTCTTTCATCTCAAACTTAGAAGTTATCTGCTTCTTCAATTTCATCTCTATTTTTTGAAGCTATAAGTCTTTCGTTGATAGAGAGTAACAAATAGATGAGAGCTCCATCTTATAGTCTTCTGAAGTAAACACAGTGATCATTTGTACCCTTGTCTCTTAACTGCTTCATCTTTATAAAGATTTAATCATCTTACATATATGATTCTTTCTTCAACAACTTCGAAACCATAAGATTGAGTCATTTAGATCTCCTCCTCTAAATCTCCATTTAAGAACATGTCTTAACATCCAATTGAGCTAACTCTAACTCACATTCCAAAATTAAAGCAAGTCAGATACAAATAGAGGTATTTTTTACTCCTAGAGAGAAAATACTTTCTTTCTAACCAAATCTTTTTGCCATGAGTCGTGCTTTATAACGAAAAGTTGCTTGCTCTAGAGATCCTTACTCCTTAGAGCACCCTTATTTATTGTCAATAGCCCTCAATCTTTTAGGTAACTTTACGAATTCCCAAGTCTAATTTTGATAAAGAAATTTCACTTCTTCCTTTATAACTAACTTTTGCTGCTCACTTTCATTGTTGTATACTATTTCACTGAAAGTATTGGGGATATCATTATCGGTAACTAGAAGTGCAAGAGGCTAGCACTATGTAAGCTATCTTGGTTTCTATTCTTATCTTCTTGTTGTTATCATCTTTATCTACATCGTCAACTTTTTTTTGTGGGATATTAATAGAAACAACATCTTCTTCAACTCTTGGTGTCACATTTGAAGTTGAACTCTTTTATTATATAAAATTGTCTAATCATTTAGAGTTGCATGAAATTCCCACCTGCTACAATATCTTACTGGCCTTGTTTACCACTCGTTGAGAACTAGAAGCTTTCTGCATTGAAGCTTTATAAAAATTGACATCTCTGCAATACACAAGCTTCTTATCTTTGAAATCCCAATGATCCAACTTTAAAACCCACAAAGGTAACATATGAAGGGAATTATAGACTTGTATATGCTTTTCAGACCACTTCTTCAAAAGATTTTTACCTCCACTTGCAGCAGAAATGCAAATTCGATTTTCTAAGTGACTTGCATAGCTTACGGTCTTAGTTTAAAACCTCGTATCTAAACCAACATTAGATAATATACATTGTACTTTCTCCAGTAAAGTACAATCCATAAGCTTAGCCACACTGGTACATCTTATTGTAAAATGTCATTTTAGACTTTCATTTTGGCATATTTGCAAGAATGGATCATAAGTATATCATTAAATATCAGTACACAATACTTTGATCTTTCTGTCAGGTTGGGCCTCCACCAGTTTCTTCTATTTCACGAACATCTCTAGAACTTCATCCTATGCTCGTATAGTGAACACCATGTATATCTAGAAAAACAAACGAAACTTAATAATGATTACCACTAATTGATGCAATCTTGGTTGGTTATTTTACATCGCTCTAAACATTCAAGGATTTGATGAGTATTGTGATTAGTTGTGCTAAACTTGACCCTTGTTTTCTTGCTTACCAAACAATGCTCATAGAACTCTATTTTTTCAGGTTTCGGTACCTTATAAAAGTATATTCATTATCTCAATTTGCAAAGACTTCTCTCATGCATGTCCCCAATCATACATGTTATAGCTCGATGGTGTCACTATGTGCAAAAAATGTTCACATCATTACTTGTGCTTCATTTTCAATAATATAACTTGTAATGCTAGACATCTTTATAGAATCTCTATATCCCCATGTGTAAACTTCATTGTGTCATCTTCGATAATAACCATGTAGCACTAGCCTCTAAACACCTATGAAAAATTAGATACTTCTTTATAACAAGAATATAATTAACTTCTTCTAATTTTTTAAGCACTTAGTTGAACGTCTTGACCCGAATTGTTCCTATCTTCATTTTTGCAACAAGGTTGATCACCCTTCATCACAACTATACTGGATTTCATGTCATGGAAATTCGTTAATAATTCTCTAAAAGAACACAAATGATAGGCTGGTCCAGTGTTAAGTATCCACTAGTTTGAACTTGCCACATACGCCATAAGCATAATACTCATCATATGCCATGTTTTCTGCTACTAGTTTCTTCTCATCTTTCTTTTGAGTCTCGGACAATCTTTCCTTTAACAGTCATTTCCACAATAAAAGGTACACTTATCTCAGGTTATTCTGCTGCTCGATTTAATTCGAGAATTCTTTGCACCGTGCTTTATACCTTTTTTATTGTCTATCTTCCGCTCATTAAAGCTTCAAGCTATACTCATTTGAAATATTTACCATTTTTCTGAATTTTTAAATTAGTCAATGCTAGGCCGACATCTTTAAAACGATCATGCTTTTTCATACAACAATATAGTCACTAAGTGGTTGTATTCTTCTAAAAGTGAGTATAAGATAATCTTAGCCTTTACTTCATTCATGATCTCTTCGTCAAGATTCTTCAAATAATCTTGATACATGTGCATGCATTGACACCCCAGGCTTAATTTAAAAACCATACACTTAGCTCATTGAATGAATACGATTTTCTGGCATCTAAAGTATACCATAGAACAATCATGCACTCAACATCTTAAACCATGTATTTCACTTCTTTAAACAAGCAAGACTTAATTTGATAAAAAGCTCTTCTTATTCACATGAACCCAAAACGTCTCCATAACCCCACACTTTACATGCCGAAGTTATTCCCATCAACTTTTTCAAAAATAATTTTCTTGGGTTCTTAAGACTAGTGCTATATGATGAGTTGACTAGTCTCGCCTCTTATAATACTCCTCTAATCTAGCACTTGTACAAACAACTTCTGGAATAGTTAGGTAGATCTAGGTAGATCTCTCATTCATCTTTTCATCACTTCAATAACTATTTACACTTGAGAAAAACAATCTATTTTGTGTTTATTTATATGAAAAATACATTAAGAAAGTTTTCAAGAAAGACTAAAGGGGTCACACTGGTCCCACTTAAAACCTAAACTTTTTAGATGTTATGTCTTTTTGCCAGAACTTTCCTAAATATGCACAAATCACCACTACTACACAAAGCCATTATTCATTTCAAATATGAAACATTAGCTCTATAGTATTCATGAACAATATTGTATACATTAATATTATCGTATATGTCAACAATATTGTATACATAAACAATACCGTATACTTTAAGTACGAACCATCTGCACTTTCATATTCATGAACAGTAGTATACGTGAACAGTGATGTATACCCAAAGCACAAACCATTTGCTCCAACAATATGTATATGTGAATAGTGACGTATACTTTAAGTACAAACCATTGGCTTTAATACCACTTGTTATGCTGTAAAAGCATCATTTATTGTGATATAATACTGCTTGTGCACAAATACGGAATCAATAAACACTAAATTTACACAAATAAATAAAGGACACAAAATTTAATATGGTTCGGTAATAATGCCTACGTCCATGAAAGTAAGAGAGAAATAATTGTTTTACTAACAATTAATAGAATATAAATTTGAGTAACGAAAAATCACTTCCTAAATACCCAAATACCAGTATTCTCACACATTATTGAAGGAATTAGCTTTCCCAAAACACACAATCTCTCATATCTCTATAAATATTGCAGAGGCTAACTAAGCACCCAAGGAAACGCTCTCCCAAACTTTCTAAAAGCTCACTAACAAATGCTCTACAATTATCTATACTCTCTTATGAGAGTTAAATCACTTAAGCTCTTCAATTTTTAGGATGCAAACAAATGAAAAACTCTTCTATATTTATAAGAGTGCATAGTATCACTATTGCTGCTAACTTTTAAAATTATTAAAGTTTGTTTGGTGGGCACTGAAGTTTTGACAATTTGGCCAACATTTGGTCAATTTTGTCAAAAACTATCTTTGAATTAACAGTTTAAAGGCATATCATTTGATTCAACACTCCAAAGTATCTCATCCCCCAAATGAACCATCATAACTTCAGGGCCTACTAGACAACTCGCACCATTAACATTAATAATCATCCTTAACCACTTATATGTAGATTGCAACATTTTAATTCCTTTATTAAAAAAACTTCTAGTGCAACATCAACCAATTAAAGTTTATTGGTTATGAACCCTTGTAATGTATCTTTATCGAAATATGGATAATGGCCATTTCGTTCATATTAGTCACCAATGGCCCTCAAGAACTGAATCTGAGCATCAATATCAATGTCACCCCTTACGTGATCAAGATAACGTTGACTATCAATATCTTTTGGATCTATGGCACAATTAATGGCCATTTCGTTCATATTAGTCACCAATGGCCCTCAAGACCTGAATCTGAGCATCAATATCAATGTCACCCCTTACGTGATCAAGATAACGTTGACTATCAATATCTTTTGGATCTATGGCACAATTAATGGCCATTTCGTTCATATTAGTCACCAATGGCCCTCAAGACCTGAATCTGAGCATCAATATCAATGTCACCCCTTACATGATTAAGATAACGTTGACTATCAATATCTTTTACATCTATGGCACAATTAAGATTCTTGATCACTGTTTGAATATTAACGTTAAGAACGTTAAGATTGTCACCAAACTTATTACCCGCTTCTTCTTCATGGTGTTGTTGCTGAGTTGAGTTCATTTGTTTCTTGTTTTCTGCTTTTTCTTTAGCAGAGTCTGCTTATGTAGACAAAACTTGAGAGAATGAGAAAGTAGATTTATAGTATGCTCAGTTGGGACATATTAACTATCATAAGTTGAAGGTGATAATGAATAAGTTAATGCTTAGAAGTCTGTCCGACTTTGATGTGAAAGTAGACATGATGTATGCAATGCATTAATATGACTAGGTTCACCAACTTCTACATGAGAAGTCGAAGTTCACTCTTATGTGTTTGGGCCTATTAAGCAATTTTCTACCAGTGGCATGCATCACATTTATCAATGATTTCTCAAGGTTGTCTGTGTCTTTTTTATGAGAGAAGAACCTAAGGTTTTTTCAAAGTTTAAGGAATTTAAAGACATAGCCAAAAGAGAAGTAGGAAAGACGGTTCGTTGTCTACGAACAGACAATGGAGAAAAGTATACATCACATGAGTTCTCTCAGTATCTTTAACGCTATATGATGTGCCATCAGTTCACTTGTGCCAGTACACCATAATATAACAGCGTAGCAAAATGGAAAAATCAGTATCTAGTAGAGACTTTTTGAAATATGATATATTTAAAGAATATACCAAAGAGGTTTTGAGTTGAAGCTATGAAAACGACAGCTCATGTATAGTGGGTGTAATGAGTCGGCACATACAAAACACGTATAAGTGTCACTTAGAAATTGTAACACCATCATTCCACTAACAAAAGTACAAAGATGAAATTGAAGCAAAATTGCATTTCATCATTCTTTTTTCTAAAACCACCAAAATAAAATCCAATAATAAATTTCTAAACCTTCAAAAGAAAATAAGTAATGAAATAACATATCCTTAAATAAATATCATCCCAAAGGAGCTAAAATATTCACAAATTATTAACGTAACATTAATCCCCAAAATGAAACCAAGCTCTTATTCTTCCTTTTAAGACCATAAGCTCATATTATCCAACTCTATCTGTAAAAAAATATGGTAACGAGGGGTGAGCAATCAACTCAGTAAGTAAAATTCATGCGCAATACTAAAAACTATTAAAATATAATAAATGGAATTTCTTAGATATGAACAATAAAAAGGGAGATTACCTTTCTAAATCACCATTTAGCAATATAAATAAATCAGAACATCATAAAGTTATTTAAATCCTTTAAACATAACAAAAGCATTTTAAACACATAAAACATAGTTAACTCATGTCATATAGTATCACTTGTAAACCCAATAACCCAACCATATATCATCATCCAGGGTACTATACCCCGCAAAAATCATTAACATTAACATCATATGTGCACAAAATCCGGCTAGCCTTCCATAATATAACATAATATAACATCACTATGGACAATGAGCCAAATCATTTAAAACCATCCTTAAACTTTTAATCATTTGTAAGTTTCAATAAATTACATTTAAATAATTAATAGTTATTTCAAAGTATTTAACTTAAAACAATTTAATAAAGGTTTTCATTTTTAAGACAATTTATAACATAAGTTTTTGATAAATAAAGTTTTGTTATAAATAATTTTAAATAATGATTTTACTTAACAAAATATTTTAATAGACTAAACAAATCAGTTTCATATACTTTTCATTCAACATAATACATATCTCCTATTAAAAGTAATTTAATAATGAAATACATGTACCATGTATGAGTCTACTTACCCCGATCCTCAAAAATAAAAATAACAGTGACCTCAACACCAAGCTCACTCTCATTCTAAAACATCAGGCCACATTCTTATTAATATTATTACTCATTCTGACCTTGATATAAATCCAACATAATCAAACTTAATCATAAGTACTAAACCATCAAAGCTAGTCTAAACTTGACCATCCCACACAAGCTGATTTTTACCAAGCTAATCATATGTTGAAAATTTTTAAAACTTAAAAAAAAAAACCATAAACATGTTTATCATTTCATGTAAAATTCAAAAAAATGAAATAAAAGTCAGAAACATATTGCAAGAAGAATTTTACGTGCAAATATCCACACTGTCCAACAATGATAAAAACAGAGGTCACTAAATTAGAAATTTTGTAAAATATTTAATAAAACTCATAAAATTAGCACTTGATTTTACAACAGTAGAAACAAAAAAAAACAACATATAAAATTTCAAAAAAAATTTAAGATGTGAAACTATTTTAAACAAATTTATGTTAATAGACCAGCAAACCTGCCCAAAAACTTTTTAGGTTTGTGTTTGTGCTTCAAAAATTCATAACTTAACTCAATGAAAATTAGTCAAATAAACTTTAAATCATAGAAGGCTCATAATTTTATAAGAATATAATTTTTATAGGTCATTTTAAAGCCTTTTAACAGCCTAAAGTAATTTTTACCATCAGCCATTGCAATTCTAGAAAGTAGTCTCCAAAATTGCAGCAGTTGAACATAATGAATTTTAATTATTTTTATACTCAACAAAAATTATGAAATTAAACATATGTAAGTAGATATAATGAAGATTAAATATAAAAAAATCACCATAACTTTCAAAGATTATTTGGCTGGTTATAGAAATCGGAACATGCTACTATTCCAACTTCAAAAATCACAACAAATTGGTTACTTGGAATCTCTTTACACAAAATAATTCATTGAAAACCTTAGGATGTCTACTTTAAATTTTATGGAAAAATTCATGCAGAAATTAAATAAAAATTAAAGGAAAAAAACACTAATCCAACCACATTGCTCATGCCTCACAATGCCTAGTTAGTCATTCATGATAAGGAGAATAATGCATGCATTCATCATCAAACACATAAGATAGTGAGCATATACTAAAGAAGGATAAATACCTCAAAATTTCTTTCAAACGTGCATAAAAGAAAACCCTATAATTTATTTGTTTTTATATGTTTGTTTAATTAAAGAGTTTTAAATCGTAGGGAGATAGGAAGAGTTTAAGTTTTATAAAAACTCATGGCATTATAAAAATACATTATACGATAAAGATAGATAATCCCTTATAATTTATTTTAAAAAATAAAAAAATATTATACGTTATCTGAAATAACTCTAATTAAAATAAATTTACACAAACAAAAGATAAACAAATAAATAGATAAGCATAATTAACTTCAAACAAAAAAGAACGGGTGTTACAAAAATAGTTCGACAAATACTAAGATGTATGAAAAGTACAATCAACTCCGTCTGTTGTACAACAAGGGTGAAAGTTACAAGTTGACTGGCTATTGTGATGCTGATTACGCTGGAGATCATGATACAAGAATATTAACTTCTGAGTATATTTTGAGAATTGGGTTTAGATTAATTTTTTTAATAAGAGACAATAAATTGTATCATTATCAATGACAGAAGCAGAGTATAAGGCAGCAGCAGTGGCAGCTCAAGAAAGCACTTGATTGATGCAATTAATGAAGGATCTATACCAACCAATAGATTATGTAGTACCATTGTATTGTGATAATCAATCGGCGATTAGCTTGGTAGAAATTTTAATTTTTCATGTTAGAACTAAGCATTTGGAGGTGTAGTATTGCTTCATTAGCAAAAAAGGTCTTACAAAATGAAGTTGAAATGCGATACACCAAGACAAACGATCAAGTTGCGGATTTATTTACAGAAAGTCTTAATACCACAAAGTTTAAAGAGTTCCGCTAGCAACTCAATATGGATCAAAGGATGAAAGTTAGTGTTGAGGGGAAGTGTTAAAAGTCCAACACCAATTTAACGATCCAATCCAATTACATTTGCCAAAACCCAAGTTCAAGACCCAATCCATGGAAGATTCAAGAATTTTATAAAGAATGGAAGATATTTCTAATTAAAAATATCTAAGTCTAGATATTTTTTAAATATTTAGAGGTATTTGCAAAATGTAGTTATTATATTTTTTGTAAACCCAATCAATCATATCTATAATTTAATAAAATAAAAAATCAGGGACTAAATTAAAATTTTACATGCAATTTACTCCTAAATTTCGGCCTAAGACAGCAACAGCAGCATGTTACGATCGTTGTCAATTTTTCTGGACTTAAATGCAATAAAATTCTTAAACTTTGGATGAAAACATAAATCATGGAAACCTTAGGCGGTCTAATGAAAATACCCAAAAGAAAACATAATTTCTCGTCTCTGTTTTCACACCGAGAATTCTTTGTGTTGCGCCCCCGATACCTTTTTATTTTGTTTCTTTACTGTTTTATAATAAAATAATATAACCCAAATTGGCACATATCCATAAGGACAATTGAAAATATGAGAGGGTTATTATAGATCTTAATGGAAAATCATGAATTCTCAAAACATGCTCTAATACCAATTGCTGGAATTTTTTCAATTCCCATAAAGCAAATAAATCCTAATTTAAATAAACTTTAATCCCTAAGATCATAAAATATCATGATTTTCACATCATCATAATTGAGAGAAAACATAGTTTAATCCATAGCAATTTTTCTTGATCAAATCTCACTGCAAAAAGTTAAAGATTAGCAAAATTAATTTCTCTCTCTTGACCCCTTTAGACTGACTCACTTTTTGATAAAAAAAAAATTAATGTGATATCCTTTTATATATTGGATGGAGAGAGGATTAATTTTAATAAAAACCTTTCCATCAAAGTAGGCAGTTATTTTTTTCAATTGACTAATAAGATATCAGTCTATTTTATTATTACTAATTTATTAATGTGGCACGTGGGCCACTATAAAATATTCCAACAGAAGCCTTTACAATCTTTATGCAATTGGATGTGGTTCTTACATGCAACTCTAGTCGGGTTTGGTGAATTGAGTTAAGGTTCACTTATTGAGGCAAATAATGGTCCTTTACTTCCTTATTTTATGCATGTTCTTGATTTCTTTTAATTTTCCTGATAGATATGACCTTTATTTTATGGATTTCTTTACCTCAATATTATATCTATCGACTAGTGAAATGAATAAAGGAGTGAAGAATTATTTTGTACAAACCGGTGTTTATGTGGAGGAGCTGGACCCTCAATTATGTACTTTTATTTAATCGCCTTTAGAGCTGCAGCGTCTGATAACTTTTATCTTCAAACTTTTTAGCTTACATTGCAACTTAGATAATTTGAACAACTATTATGTATCTTTGTAAAATAAAATGATACTACTAATTGAATTTACCAAATATATAAATTATACTTTTAAAAACCAACCCTCAGCACTCTCAACCGTTCATTTTACAAACACCTAGCTGTTTTTTATATCCAACTGATTATTTCATCAACAAAGTCACCACAATCTTAATCCGTTCCTTCAAGTTGTTACAGAGTTTAGAGTTGACAGCCACTTTTTCTTTTTAAAAAAAAAATCTGGGCTATTTGTAAGCCCTTTTTCTTCTTTTAAGTCCTTTTTGATAATTTTGCAAGGAAATAAAATTATGGTCAAAATAAACACGGTTATAGAGATCGAGCGTGACAAAAATTAGAGTGAGGCTCAGGCCGAATAGGTAGGTCCTCCGGACCACCTCCACTACTACCACTTGTATTTGTAAGTCATGTCCAATCAGACTCTCGTAAACATCCCGAAGCTTCATGCTATTCCACGAAAAATAATAATAGTGGTTTCCTTAGGCGTTCATAGAAAGGAAAAGTAAACAGCTGCCTTCGTTGACGCTAATGACATTGACAATTTTTTACTTCTCAGTGCTTAATTATTGGCTTTATTAATCGTTCTCATATACTTAAATGAATAAACTTGTTTTCATTTCTTAAATAAAATATTATACGCTGGGCGTTATTTATAGATGCTGAGACTATATTTTTTCAAAAATTACATAAATGATTACGGAAGGAAATGTGTCGATCCGTTCGGTGCGGATCGTGTCTTTGATAAGTGCGGATCTTGCCCTTGACAAGTGCGTATTATGCTTTTGAAATCTTCTCTCAATGCCATTTTATTTGACATTCTCAACATTAAATTATATAATACAAGTCTATATCACCTGATAAGAATTGGATATGTTGAGATAGTTTCTTCCAGAGGAAGCACAGTGAAAACTAATTCGCAAGGTTTTGGATCCAATAAGTACTACTTATTTATTTATATCATGTGAAAAGAATAAATCCTAAAAGAGAATGACATATCTTTAGCGGAGAAAAAGTGCTTATTTCGAATGGAATAACTCAAGGTTTAATATAGACATTCTATTTAATAAGAGAAAGTTCAAAATGGTTGAGATAGGTCCTGTATTTTTTACCTTGACTGACTTTAAAACCTTCGTCGATTATTTTGACCAACTTTTAAACTTTGATTTACGTTAACGCCACCGTTGTCTTCATTAATTTGAATCTTTGCTATAGGTAGAATCATTATTAAGAGAATAAGAGTTATACCATAAGAATAGCAAAACATTATGCAATGTTTTTGACGTATTTATGCAATGTTTTGACGTATTTTCTCATTATTATTAAAGTTTTGTCTACCAAATTGTGAATCATAATGTGTGCCATCGATAAATTTTGTGGTTAAGATTTGATTTCGCTCTTTTTATCATTTCAATCTTGGAAACTTGCGATTCCACATTAATTATTTTCCAAATTTAAATAACCAAATATGTAACAAATTATATAAAATCACAGCACTGAGTGCCCTTTTTTTTTTTTTTTTGGATATATTTTCACTTTGTTAAAGTTATAGTAGTAAATACTTGTAAGTATAATTTAGAAGTCAAAATAATTTTATCCTCTATAAGTCATATTTACTAAAGCCTAAGATAAAGTACAAAGTAAACTCCACCCCACCCCCAGAATTAGAAAATCCACAGAATGATAATGATTAGGTGGATACGCACTTGGCTTTTTAGGTAAATAAGCAGAACCTGGGTGGTTGGATCGTTCCGTGTGTGGACTCGCTACATATTTTTCATCGAAAGAGATTTATCTAAAAATATTGGCTTTAGCACACAAATTAATTTCTCAGTATAAAATATGAACTTGATCGGCCATCCGAAATCAACGCATTGTTCATATACCACAAGAAAGCTTGTTCTCAGCGGCCACAAGGTATACGGGGTTCTTTTCTTCTATTTACTCATCAGCTTTCCAAGCTTTGTGCAGTATTGGAGAGTTCATTTTCTCTCAATTAACAGTAGTTATTATGATCATCACATCGATATGAAAATTTATATATCATCTTATTTTTATTTGTGTCCAACACAAACCAGCTTCCTCGGAGCCTCACTATGCGGAGATGAGGCAGATAATTAATGCCCTTACTAAGTTTTGATTTTTTTTTTTTTAACTATTTTCTTGTTGATTTTTAAATCTTTAGGATTACTTATCGTCAAACTCATTGTTTCACTTGTCTTTCGAACATTTACACAAACGTTAATGTTTTCTTTATTCAAAATCTAATATATTTTCCAAATATGCGAAGTAAACTTCTGGGCGGTACGTACTATAAATGTATATGTACTTAAGTTTCCAAAAAAAGCCCAAAACTGTTATCTTATAATACAAGGCTATAATGCAGGCGGTGATCACACGATGGAAATTCATGTAAAAGAGTCAACGATGATACAACCTGCCCAAGATACTCCCAAGCATTGCCTACGGATGAGTGTCTTGGACCTGCTGATGCCGTCAGAACATATCCCTGCTGTGTATTTCTACCGCCGGCCAAATGGTTCTTCCAAATTCTTTGAAGCTGGTTTGCTGAAGGAGGCTTTGAGTAAAGTTCTTGTGGCGTTTTACCCACTGGCTGGAAGATTGACTAAGGATGAAAACGGCAGAACTGAGATACGATGCAACGGAGAGGGAGTTTTGTTTGTAGAGGCCCAAGCAAATTGTGTTATTGATGATTTTGGTGACTTTGAATCAAGCTTGAAGCTTATGCAGCTCGTTCCAACTGTTGATGACACAAAAGATGCTTCTTTCTATCCACTTTTTATGACGCAGGTACTAGATTACTTAATTAATTAATTAATTAATTAATACTCACTCCCTCTACTTTATTGCTCAATTTTTCCACCATCGGTTTATTTTACTATGGGCTATTTTGAATATAGGTAACTCATTTTAAATGCGGAGGAGTTTGTATTGGAGTCATGACGTACCATACGTTGATAGATGGAACAGCAACATACCATTTCATCAAATCTTGGGCTGAGATGACGCGTGGCATTCCTGTAACCATTCCACCATTCTTTGATCGAACTATACTAGATGTTGGGGTTCCAAAATCTCCTGCATTCCACCACATCGAATACGACCCACCTCCTTCCATGAATGATCCTACTCAGAACCCTGGAACCATTTCCACTGCAATCCTGAAACTATCACTTGATCAAATGAAAATTCTTAAAGAAAAATCTAAGAAAGACCATGAATCTGCTACCAAGTACACCAGATTTGAGATTGTAGCAGCACATATATGGCGTTGCGTATGCAAAGCACGTGGGTTATCCGTTGATCAAGCTACCAAGTTAGATATTCCCACATCCGGACGTTTTAAATTAAATCCTAAAATCCCATGTGAGTATTGGGGCAATGTAGTGTTCAGCACCACACCGATAGCCTTAGCAGGTGATATTCAATCGGAATCGTTGAATTATTCAACGGAAAGAATTCACAAGGCGCTTAAGCTAATGGATGACAAGTACATGAAGTCAGCGCTTGCTTTCCTAAAGCAACAGCCTGATTTAAAAGTCTTCATGCGGGACGCCAAAACTTTTAATTGTCCTAATCTTGTTATCACCAAATTAGCAGATATGCCTATGTACGATGTTAACTTCGGATGGGGCCCACCATTCCTTACACGACCCGTTAATGCCAATATGGACGGAGAGGTATGCATTTTGCCAAGTCCAAATGATGATGGCGGCTGGTCAGTGGTTATTGACTTGGAAACTAATCACTTGCAGCTCTTCAAGAAGTTATTTTATGGCATTTTTCCTTAATGCCTCAATGTGATATTTTGGATATTTGATTCTCGCGATTCATTATTATTTTGCTGATATGTGTGTAATAAAATGTTGATGTCATATGAGTGTTTGATTCCTGCAATTTCACTGTTATAAATAAGTTTGTAATAAAAACTTCAATTTTCTTTTTTTCTTTTTCTTTTTTCACAAACTCAAAACTTGCAGGACGAAAATATCGCCACCAATATTTATATACATATATATTAAGTAACCAGTTGACAGAATATTGAGTTATCCAATAAACTCAAAGGTAAGTGCCCAAATAG
This sequence comes from Citrus sinensis, assembly GCF_022201045.2. Classification (NCBI taxonomy): domain Eukaryota; kingdom Viridiplantae; phylum Streptophyta; class Magnoliopsida; order Sapindales; family Rutaceae; genus Citrus; species Citrus sinensis. The sequence continues at coordinate 2,614,140 of NC_068559.1, forward strand.
TAGATTTCAAACCTTAATAATATTCCTCTACCTCTAGTGTGCGAGACCCATTTCGGTGTTAACTGTTAACAAGGATATTGAAACGAGTTACCAATTACCCAAGTGCTAATAGTGAATCCTTTCTAATAGTCATAAAGGAATTAACCATCAAACAGTCCCTATTGGCGACTTTTATTCTGAGGACACATATGCATTTAGACTCACAAGAACCATGAACAATATTACACCCTGCATCGATCTCTTGTATTGAGATTAAATTGCTGCACATTCTTATGCATATTGTAATTTGGCAGGAACTGAAATTCAAAACAACTACAATTTTTTATCTTCAAACTGGAGTCCAAATGGAACCATGGTTTTGGCAAGCTCACTTATTACACTTGATGAAAAATCAACAATTTGAGTTCAAATGACTTAACTACATAAAAGACAATTAAAAGCCCACGTCAAAATATCCAAGTTATTGCATCCAAAATTGTACCTCTTCCGTTTTCATTACTGCTACTTATTCTGCTTCTTACTATTTGCTTCCTCGGATTCCTGAAAGTCTTCTGTTGGAGGGTGTGACCCAAAATATACCATTTCCTCATCTTAAGTATCCAAAAAATAGTCTTCTTCCCAAAGATAGTCTTGATTTCTTGGCATCATTCCCATCCTCTTTAAGGCCACACTATACACTGTTTCTGCATCATCATCTTTTTCCCTCAACTCTTTAATTCCATGCATTAAATTCCTTAAATCACATGGTGGAACATCAACTAAATCAAGCCACTTGGTTACAAACCATGTCAGTGTGCCATAGTTAGCATCTGGGTATCGCTCATTTTCATCGAAGTAGTCACCAATTGCCTTCTCGAGCCTTCCCCGAAGACTGACATCATTTTTCCTGAGCAAGCTATCGAGATAGTGCTGTGTTCGATCATCTCTGGAAGTTGTGCGATCATTAGCACCATCAAGATTTCTTTTCTGTCTTCGAATATTGATATTGATATCAAGATTGCCGCCAAATCCATGACCCGCCTTCTTTTCTTCTTCTTCTTCTTTAGACCCTTCTTGACGTTGTTCATTGTTCTGTTGCTGCTTTCCTTCTTCTTTTTCTTCTTTTTCTTGTTGATCTGTGTCCATTTCTTTCTTTCTTTCTTTCTTTTTTTTTTTTGGGTTTCTCTGAGCAAGTGAACGAGAAAGGAGAGGGTTTTGAAGAGGGCTATTGGAAGAGAATGATTTTCAGGAAATATAGGATAGGATCTTCAATAATCAGTTATGAGAAGTTTGCCCTGTCTCATTCTGTTATGAGGAATCTTATTGAGCCCCAATTAGGCGCCCTTGGGCTCAGTTAAACAGATTTCTTTACAACCGTCTGATTCTCTATCTAGTTGAATCTTAACCATCAATTATTAATTGCATTCCATTAGATAAAGAGTTTCAGCAACTGCCTCCATTTACAGACAAGCGAATTAAATGCAGATGGGATTTCAGATTGTAACAGCTCATATTAGTTTTCTTTTTTTTTTTCACTGCTTTTAACAAACGTGAAACGGTTAGCTATATGGATAGTGACAGAAAGGTCACCAGATGAAGTGCTACTTATGATTGATGGTTAAGTTAAGATTCAACTAGATACAAAGACAGATACTAAATTGATAATCAGACGGTTCTAAAGGAATCGTCTAAGTTGACAATGCGGCACCTGATTAAAGCTCAGTAGGATTCCTCATGACTGACTTCTAATTGAACTCTTATATTTCTCGAAAAACATGCTGTTTCAAGAGCCCTCGCTCTTTCTAGTTCACTTTCTGATAAAACGAAAAATGAAAGAAATTGGTGGTGGGTTGGCCAATCTTGAACGTAAATTGCAACAACAAATGATCAATCACAGGCACATCTTGATCGTTTGAAAAATGATATGAATGTTCAGAATGGACTATTGAGGGCCATTGTTCAGTACTATAATCAACATACGCATTACCCAAAAGTTGATGATGATTCATTGGCTAAGGACGAAAACGTCAGAACTGAGATGCAAATTACAATGTAATCGAGAGGGAGCTTTTTTTGTACGGGCACAAACAATGTGTGTTATTGATGATTTCGGTAACGTTATTGAACAACACTTGAAGCTCATGCGGCTTGTTCCAACAGTTGAGTAACAAACGATGCTTTTTTTTTTTTATCCACTTTTTATCCGAAGGTACAAGATTAATTAATTAATTTATACTCACTCCCTCTGCTTCATTGCTCAGTTTGTCCACCATCGGTTTATTTTATTTTAGGCCGTTTTCAGGCAACCCATTTTAAATGCAGAGGAGTTCATATTGGAGTTATGACGCATCATTTCATCAAATCCTGGGCTGAGATGACACATGGCATTCTTGTAAGCATTCCACTATTTGTTGATCGAACTATACCAGATATTAGGTTCCCAAATTCTCCTAAATTCCACTACCACATCCAATAAGACGCGCCTCCTCCCATGAACGATCATGATCAATATCATAAAACCATTTTCACTGTAATTTTGAAATTATCATTTGATCAAATCAATATTCTTAAAGAAAAATCTAAAAAGGAAAAAAAAAGATCATAGATCAATTACACCAAATTTGAGATTGTAGTAACACAAATATGGCATTGTATGCAAAGAACGTGAATTGTCTATTGATCAAGCCACCGAGTTAGATATTTTCAGATTTGGACAGTTTGAATTAAATTCTAAAGTCTCCTTGGAGCAATATAGTTTTAAACACCACACCAGGAGCCTTATTAGGTGATATTCAATTGAAATAGTTGAACTTTACAATAATAAAAAGAATGCACAAGATACTTAATACATTGATGATTTATTAGTTAGCTTTTTCTTTCCTAAGGTCTTGTTTGAAATTGAGGTGCTGTAACTTTTAAACTATAGTTAATATAGAAAAAAAAACTATAATTATAAAATATAAGTTAATAATATATAGTAAATATAAGTTTTAAATAATAATTTTGATAAAATTATTAAAGATATAATAGTTTTTTTATCATACAAGTGAAAACTCATATCAACATAACTTCTAAGGTAGTAAGGTACAGCAGTTAGTGTTTACCAAACACTTTAGTGCTATATCTTTTAAACTATAGCTGTCTAACCTCAATCCCAAACACATCTTAAACCAACAGCCTGATTTAAAAATCTTCCTGCTGAGAGGCCAAAACTCTTAATTGTCCTAACCTTGTTACTGCCAAATTATCAGACATGCATATGTACGATGATAATTTTTGAATGGGGCCAGCCAGTGCTTGCCCGAACTATGAATCCCTCATTGGACGGAGAGGTATGTATTTTGCCGAGTCCAGTTAATGATGGCGGTTGGTTAGTGGTTATTGGATTGGAAACTAATCACCTGCAGTTTCTCATGAAGTTATTTTGGAACATGGTCCTCTTCTGATATAAGTATTACTAAATTTTTAAGGATCTTTTGACATGTGTCTTTTAGTGGTAGTGTATGGGTAAGATTTAACATCTTTTTACTTTTTTATTTATTAACAACTAATAAGTAATTAAGTTATTTGCTTAGGACATTATCAGATCATGAGAGAATCTTGATCCAGTTATTTTATGGTATTTTCATTTAATGCCACAATGTCATACGCTATTTGTACATTGATTCTTGAGATTTCTTTATTATTTTGCTGATATGTGTGTAATAAAATCTTTATGTAATATCAGGATTTGATGCCTTCGATTTCGATGTTATGATTACAAGCGTACAGTAAAGAACTCCATTATCTTTTTCCTTAATCTTAATCTTAAAAATTACAGTCGTTAGATTGAGAAGAGAAAATTTCACAAATTGAAAACATGAAGGAAGAAAATATCACAACCCAATTGGTTTTGGGTGTAAGTATTTTTTTAATCTAAAACATGAAACGTGTGCTTTTCACAGAACGTTACATATGGGACAAAAATATAAATGTGAACGGAATTGTTCTCTGGCAGCACCAGCTTAGGTAGCCAATTTAACAGCTCAATGGGCAAGGGATTTGAATGTTGAGCTGAATTTTATGTTGAGCTACTTATAATATGTGATTGGTAGTTATTAGATAAGAAATAATATTGTAATTAAATTTTCTAATTGTATAATTTTATGAATGGCATGGCAACAAAAGACTATAAAAAGATAGACAAATGTCACAGGATAAGTGTTTTGCGCAACGAACCCGTGTAGCACTTAGACAACTTTTGCCGAATGTTGATAAGTAAGCGTTGAGCTTCTCGACTAGCTAAGCCTAGAGGTTTTCGAAGAACTAGAGAGAAGAGAGTAATGTAGCCGAATGAGAGAAATTATATTACTCGCAAGAGATATTACAAGAGAGCTTACAAGTGTTTGAGTTGCTTATTCTAAGCTTGTTACTCAAATGCCTAATGCCATGCCTTATTTATATGGGATGCTTGACAAGTTCTACAATTCTAGAGAATTCTACCAACTTGTCTAGAATTCTAGATATTTATATGAGTTAGAAATGAGTAAAGAATTCTAGATATGTACAAGCTTGAGTGTGCTAGAGTTGCCTAAAAATTTTCAGAATCGGCCCAAACTAGCACTCTTATCCTTGTCTTAGGCTCTTGGCTTGGAATTGTGGGCAATTGGACTAGCAACTTGAGCCGTCTGAACACAAAGCTCAGCTCAACATGGAATCAAATTCATGGTCAAGATATGTTCGTATTTGATATTTATATATTAAGACACATGCTAATGAACTCTCAAATATAGACAATCAGCTATGTATATTATATACATATTGAGTGAACAATTGACCTAATATTGAGTTACAATTTGATCTCAAAACTTTAAGTACCCAAATTGTAGCTTTCAGACCTTAATATTCCCTTCGTGTGCAAGACTCATTTGGGTGACAAACAACAAATTAACCTGCTATGATGATACCACACGTGTTACCACTTACCCAAAACAGTAGTATTGAAGCCTTTAGCAATCATAACGGAATCAAACAGTCCCCATTGGCTAGATAAGCTGTCAGGTTTTCAAACATTGAACACATAGCTAATTAGATAACTTAATCTGATGATACATGTGCATTTAATCAGTCAAACAGAACCCAAGGTTGCATTATATGAGAAGAACTATAGCACACCCTGCATTGTATTGCACATGAAATTATTCTACACTGGTACGCGCATTAATGAACCATCACACAGATCTCTTTGTTTGATGAAAATTTAGGATGAATTGAAATTCAAAGCAGTGCCCTTCCTAGCTGTGATATACACAGAAAAGAATAGGAAGAACAGTTTGAACGTGAATCATTTAGAATTATAGTGTTTGGAAACGTGCATTAGCTGCAACAAAAGAACACGCACTTTAATCCTGAATTAGTTCCAATTTTATTCTTCAAAGTTCAAATTGGAGTCCAAACAGAACCATTATCATGACTAGCCAGTTCACTTATTACACTGATGAATAGAAGCATCAATTTGAATAAAACGTTCCTGAATCAAAATGGCTAAACTACAGAACGTAGAGGCAATTAAAAACCCACATCAAAGTGTCCAAGTTACTGCATCCAAAACAATTCCTTTGCTGTCTTCATTGCCTTTACTTCTTCAGCTTCTTGTTATTTGCTTCATCATTCCTGTCTTCCTCAGATTTCTGAAAGTCCTCTGTTGAGATAGTATGATGCAAATCCGGAGGTAAGCTGGCTCGACTATTAAGTTGCCGCTGGGTGATCCCAGAAGGAATTCGCAAAAAACGACCTGGCTTATGCAACCATTTAAAACGACTGGTATTCGGAGAATGAAGCCGTGGTGGTTCAAGTTGTGGGTTCCTAAAGTGCACCTTAAGAATGCCCTGACCTTGATTAATTGGCAACGTAAAAGAAACAGGCTTGGTACTCTCCCTTTCATCTTGAAGAAGGCCTTCGCCTTTGTCAGAGCGAGAATGAAGCTGTGGGTTTGGTGTTGGTTGCCCGTGTTGCCCACTACCACTAGCACTGCCCAGCAGAGGAACAGGATCCTTCTCCACAGACAGAGGGCCCTCACCAGGCTTGTCTTGAGGCCCATTCAACTCCAGCAAGATTTCTTCCGGATCAAAAGTAAAATTGAAATCATCTTCATCAAGATTAACAATATCCTGCAGGTTCATGTATGTAGAATCTGGTTCTGATGTTAAAGACACACAAGGCTGAGGCTGAGGGTGGATCAATGTTTCTCTTCCATCCAACACATTAAGCATTTCTTCATTTCTTGAGATTGTACGATTATTAGCACCATCAAGATTCTTTTTGTCTCTTTGAATATTGATATTTATATCAAGATTGCCTCCTAACCCATCACCCTTGTTCTTCTTTTCTTCTTCTTCTTTAGAAGACTCTTCTTGAGATTGTTCATTGCTCCGTGGCTGCTTTCCTCCTGCTTTTTCTTCTTCTTCTTGTTGATCTGACTCCATTTCTTTCATTTTCTTTTTTTCTCTGAGAAGCGAACGAGAAAGAGTGAGGGTTTTGAAGAGGTTTAAGGAGAAAACGTGAGGGTTTTGAAGAGGTTTCTTGGAAGAAAATGTTCTTCAGGAAATGTAGGAACTTCAAGATTCAGTTATAAGAAGTTTGTGCGGTCTCATTCTGTTACAAGGAATCTTATTGAGCTTCAATTAGGTGGCCCTGTGCTCACCAGACTTATTTACTATCGTCTGATTCTTTATCTACTTTAATCTTAACGATCAATTATTAGTAGCACTCCCATCAGATGATATGAGTTTCAACAACTATCTCCTTTAAACGGTTTTTTGAAGTCACGACAATATGACATTTTGATCATCATCAGATGAAGTGTTACATGTGATTAATGGTTAAAATTCGACTAGATGCAGAGACAGATACTAAGTTGACAATCAGACGGTTGTAAAGAAATCTGCTAAATTGCGAATGTGGCACCAGATTAAACGTCAATAATATACCTCATAACTAAACTGAATCTTTAAATTTTTATATTTCTTGAATAACATACTCTTTCAAGATCCCTCATTCTCTGTAGTTCAATTTCTGAGAAAAAAAAATGAAAGAAATTGGTTATAGGTTGGTCAATCGAGATGATAAAATAAATTGCAACAAATGATCAATCACAGCCTTATCTCGATCATTTGGAAAATGATATGAATGTTCAGAATGGGCTTCTGAGGGCTTTTGAGGGCCATTGTCGAGTACTATAATCGACATACGCATTACGCATATGTTGATGACGATGCATTGCAATGGTTCGTAACACATTGGCTTGAAGTAGATGTTACACCGAGCGATTTAAGGGAAAGAATTAAGGGATGATTCAAGTTCTTTAGTTGTCCCTGACCTAGAAATGGCTCAGTTGGGGGACTTGATATGGGGTACTGATGGTCATCAAAGTGGAGAAACAGCAGAAAATTTTGCTGAGGAAAAGTTGTGTCCATGGAGAAAGAGATTAAAGAGGTGATGCTTGGTGGTTCTAAAGATGAAAGGAAGAGCCGGCGGCGGCGGGAAAGCAAAACCTTAGCCACAACAGCTTCGTTCTGTCAATGGCCTTCACAAATTTTGCTGAGGATTGTGGGAATAAGAGGAAAGAGGGGGATCAAGCAAATAAGAGGCACAAGAAGCAATAGATTGTTCATGGATATATAACTCGGATGTGTACTTAACACATTGATGTGGGTTTCTTGATTTTCTCAGTATCTTGTAGCTAGTTTGGTCATTTTTGTTTCAGAAGCTTTGATGATTATCAAATTATTGCTTCTATTCACCGGCAAATTGTTTGAGAAACTGCCTATGTTCTTTGGTTCCTCAAAATATCAAACAGTCTTTTAACACTAAACGCTATTGCTGATACAGATTGCGCCTCTTTAAAAATCAAATATATGGGACTAATTTGGTTTGTGATTCCTGTCAGTTCTTTATTTCTCTGCTACAATCTTCAGGTTAAATTTCTGGTACCTCATGGTAAGTTGTCTAGTCAATTCCAAGCTGAAGCCATTTATCAGGATTGCTTCGGACTAAAAGTTACTATTGAAGATGATACCCATATATGGCCACACATAGTGATAATTGGGCCACTAAATGGGCTAGTCAATATCTCCCCTTCATCAGTTGAGGTTACCCAAATTCAGTTTTGGACCTTTTTTCTTTTAAATAGGAGAATTGATGCCGTGCCATATATATATATATATATATATTTTTTCAAGATATAAAATTTTATTTTATCAAAAATTTTAACAGAAGTAAAAACTACGTGTAGTCTGATTTCTATAAATAGCAGAAAATTGTTGTCCTAATAATTGCACTTAAAGTACAAGTCATTTTCTCCTCCTGCGTCAAAACTTTCTTAACATTTAGACAAGACAATTTTTTTTAACTAAAATAAATAAAATTTAAAGTTATTTTTAACTTCTCTTGGATTTTAATGATGTTCATAGATGCTTTTGAAGCAAATTTTTTTCGGCTCATCGATGATCGAATCTTGGGTCAAGTCGAGATTTAATGTGTGTTTTCTCTGCTCCTAAATATTTTTTTTAATTAAAAAAAAAGCAGCACATTTTACGTAAGAAAAATATTGGCCAAAAACTTGTTCCGTATCAAAAAGCTTATTTTGCAAATTGATTTATTCCAGGCTTTCCTCTAAATCAAAAATCAAATGCAATAATCAATATTAGCAAAATCTTGCGTTTTGATTTTATAGAAAATATTATCTGGTGGTCTTCAAGCAAGTGTTCAGGAGCTTACTCTTTAAGAAAAACAATTAAAATTAGAACATTAAAAAGCGTCTTAACTCCTAAGATAAATTAAAAGAGTAAAAGGAATCGATGGAGAGGGAACAAGAATGAACCCTCTTTGTTTTTAGTTGTCACTACTTTGATATATTTTGAGTCAATATGTATATAGGACAAAAAGATATTTCAAATCTTAATACAAATCCTGTGGTGGCATAATTCAATCAACTTTGGACTAAAAGTGAGACATAAAATAAAGCCAACAATTACGCGTTTTAGGATGACTCTTGATAGTGTCATATATACAAAATATACAGCCAAACGAAAACTACTGATCCTATAAAATTAAGGGACTTATTGCGATTGCTACACATTGACTGCAATTCTTTCAATTAGTGGTACTTTTACGGCCTGTTTATTATTTAATTATTAGCTTCTAATTAATCAAACTCCACTTACGAAGATGATGACAGAAATTAAAGCCACACTTATTTTAAATCCAATTGGTGTTAATCCTTTCGACAAAGTTCATCGTGGCCTTAAAATGACAAAGCATATATTAAAATTTGTTTGCCTATCGGCATCATTATCGGGTTCTACACGGGTTAGCACTTAGCACTAAGGTCTACATCGTTCACTACTTCACTTATCAAGTAATAGCGTACTAGTACATTGAGATTTTTTTTGCTTTCTTGTTTTTGTAGGTGATGATAAGACTGGTCGATATAATTAATTTACTTAAGAATTAAGTTAGTAATTAACATCTATTTTTGGAAGTTGATTATTTAAGTCGTCTGTGGTTGAATGTTCTTGGACAAATTATCGGTCATAAAGATTGGTATATATATAATTGTGAATGGGAGACAAATTGATTGGTTGTTAATTGAAGTGGCAAAAATTAAAATTGAAAGTTCATGGACCCCGAGTACACTAGATGTGACCTTTATATGGGCACACGATTCTCCAATCTAATCGTATAGGGCCACTACATGCTTAGCATAGTTAGTAAAGAAATTGAATCTGAGTTTGAAATTGTTTTTCATACGACGCTTCAAATTGTTTCCACTGTTTATTAATTTCATTCTATCCAAATTTTTTTTTCAATTTCGTAAAGTATGAATTTTCAAAAAAAAAAAGTTATTAGCAATTCTGCGCTAAACTACTGAATTTAATATCAAACTGTTAACCACTATATATATTTTAGTATGCATAAAAATATCTGCAATGAAGGAAGACTATAGCTAATGATTACTAATGCATTTATTTTTACTAAAAGGGTTAATTCCGCTCTGCCCCCAAATATTTCAATATTTTCCACCGCGCCCTCAAATGTTTCAACAATTTTCACTCCACATCCAAATCCGCTAATTTGACCGTTTAATCTAACAGTTAAAGGGTAAATTTGGAAGTTCATACCCTAAATATTATTTGATGATGATAAATTAAATTTATTTGATAAGTTAATTGATGGGATTATTATTAATTACCTTTTAATTAATAATTTTTAATGTAAATATCAATTATTGGATTAGCATTTTATCTCATTTAATTCTTCTCTAATTCAAGATACGGGTATTTCGGACTTTTAATTAAATTTCAAATAGTTCCGTTAAAAATAACGATCAAATTAACAGAGTTGGGTGTGGAGTATAAATTATTAAAATATTTGGGTGCGTAGTGAAAAGTGTCGAAACATTTAAAGGTTGATAAAGAAAAGAAATTGTACTCTCAAAAAATGAGAAGGGAGAAAAAAAAATCGTCCTATTTCAACTTCCAATTCTTCAATCATGAGAAATAAAGACAGAAATATTTGAGAGAGACGGTTAAAAAGAGAGATTTGACCACTCAAATACTACCCCCTCCAAATCTTGAATCAAACTTTATATTTTATTGTTTGGCTCTCATGGATTCATGCCATTAATTGTGCACAGGTTTTGATTTTTTTTCTTTTTTTTTTTAATTTGGTCATCTTCACCCTTCACTAAGGAAACATCCAAAAGGGTTTGCCTTATTGACTGCATATCAAAATTTTCAATAAAGAATAAAAGATAAAATCCATGAAATTAATGCTCCATTACGCAAGCTTCCATAAACGACTGAATCCGAAGGCGATTGATTGAAATGGAAGAGCTTTCATTGCATGCATGGAGTTATCCTGGGCTCACAAGATTAGGTAGTAGTAAATAAAACGACAATAAAGAGAAAGAACCATATATCATTACAGCCTTCAATTAATTAATGGATCAAGGTAATACCAATTAATAGCCTCCCCTGATATGCCACTAGTACTTCTCAATTTTTTTTTATCTTTAAATTAACAAAAAAAAATTAATCCGTAGGACTGGGCATCAATTTTCTACTTCATCCTCGTACTTTCAAAATGACCTAAAATATTTTAACCGCTGCTTCTATTAGTGTTAAAAGTTACTTTCTAAAAGATTTAAAAAATTAGATTTTGATTAAGGGTACAAAAAAAAATCCAATTATTAATCATCAGATTAATTAAGAAGTTTTTTTCTTTTCCTTCAAAAGGTATCATTTGGCAAGTTTTTAAAATAGGAAGACCAACTGTAATTATTGTATAACCCTAAGATTAAAGGAAGAATTAAACTTTTAATATATAGTTTTAACTGTAATTTTAGAGGAAACTTTAACATATGTTTTACTCTAAATTAATAGATGTAATCATGTAAGTAGGGTAATTAGTTTAGAAGTCATGATCCACGATAAAAATATAATAAATCAATCTTGATCGATGCTAGCTTTTTGACACAAATTATATTAGCCAATCAAAGTTCTAGAAATGGCAGAAGAATCTAAACACAAATATGATTGAGCACATGTGGAAGAACGTGCAATGACTGTGAAGAGGAAAAGAAGAAGGGCATAGATTGGAATCTCTGAAAGAGAAAAGAGGGCAAAGCAAAGCAAAGCAAACAAGGACATTCATAAAGTGAAAGCTGCCATGGAAACAGAAAGAACATCTCACGCCTATACACATTACATGTGGGCGTCAGCCAGTCAACAATACAACTCACTATCTGAAGTATTGCTTATTTCCTTTGCTTGGATTTCTGACCAATTCTTCTCCTTCTTCTTCTTCTTCTTCATCATCATCTTGAATTATTTTTCTTTTTCGTTCCTTTTTCTCAGAAACGACCCCATTTTTATCGACAATATATGTTCGGTTTTTTATCTTTAATTTCCAGTACCACATAAACAACCGACCAAAAACAAGTTGCTTTTTTAACAATTAATTTATAAATGGATAAAGGCTCTTTAGTCCTTATAGTTCAAACTAATTGTCTAAATAGTCTGTGTATTTTAGAAAATTACTCAAAAGGTCCATGCTGTCTATTTTTCACCTGTTGCATATTAGATTTATTTAAATTTTGAGTTATGTTAAATATAAATACTATTTTACCCTAAAAAAATCAAATCCATCATCTACCAATCACCCTAAAAAAATCAAATCCATCATCTACCAAAATAACATGGATATTTTGGATTTTTTTAAAAAATACAGTGACTACTTTATCCCTTTATACAGTTGTAGCTTTATTCCATGCTAGTAAAACAGCATCGGTTATTGCAAAAGCAGATCAAGGAAAAAAAAAACCCAGATTCCGTTCAATTATATAAAATGCAACTCATAATAATTAGAAGAATTTTGAGGAACTAAAATCAAACAAAAGGCTAATAAAAGTTAAAGGATGAGAATTTTTCTTTGTTGTTATTATGCTACTTTTGACTCTTTTGTTTTATTGTGGTCTTACGTTAGAAATTTTGCTAACATAAATTGAAGAATCCTATATGGATTTATCCTTTTTATTTATTTGTTTTTCTTGCATGGTTTTGAGTGGGATTTTGGCTTTTCTTTACCTTTCTTCGCTTCTTCTTGGACTCTGCACAAACAACAAATAAGTACTTGTGATAATTTGGTCAAAATTCCTATAATTACACAATCATTTTAGTCATCACAACACTCTCAAGTCACAAAGCAACAAGTAAAGCACCATCTCTTCAGTTGATTTTCTTATTTTTGCAAAAATCATCATCATTGTCAAAATTTTGTCTCTCTTAAGTAAAAGGATGCTATATTTTCTTGGGAGGGTAGAAAATAACTAACCTAAGGTAAAATCAAAAAATCCTAAAACAATGTGAGACCAAAAGAGACATTGAAATTTGAAATTGCATAGCAGATGATTAAAGGAACAGAGAGTACTAGATGTATTGGCTCTGCAGTTTGATCAAAGAGAGTATGACAGTGATGAAAAAAAGCATGCATGAACAGATAAAAAATACTGAAACATTGACAACCCACTAGAAAAGGGAAGTTACTCAATGAATTGGTCCAAAAAAGCAAAGCGTGCCGCAAAATAGTAGAGAAAAAGAGAGAGTTTTGCAGGAGATGGGAGAGGCTTACATTTCATGAAATCAGTCAAGCTTTGAAGCACTGAGTACTTTTTGCTGTTTTGAAGACCGCTTTGATCCATGAGCTTCTTATACATGATCCATATTGGTCATGACTTAAAACACTTGTTAACAAAAATTAATTATATGAAGTTCATTTGGCAATGAGCATTTGGGAAATAATTAAGAAGCAATATGATGGAAAGCAAAATGAATAAGTTATGAACAATGCTTTAACTTATATATTAATTCATATAATTATAATAATTTTGTCCTTCATGTCAGATACCAAACTTCATGAACACACATGTAGAGACCTACAAACGTACCAATTAAATACAAGAAAAAAAATGAACATCAAATCAAATTCAAGACTAGAGAAACCTACCACTTCTAAAGTTCACTCCGATGATGAAACAAAAGGTTTTTTTCCTTTTTTTTTTTTTTCCTTTCAAGACATATTAGTCATAGAAGATGGCTGGTGGAAGAAGAAGTGAAGCCAGAAAGATCACTCCATGCATTGTTGTTGGTACCCCAGTATTGATGATCATTTGCTGAATTAATACCCAAAAAGTTTCTTGACAAATTCAAACTTTGAGTATTCTCTTCCATCTTCACATTTGCAAACTGAGTAGCCTCAGAATCCAATGCTGCAGGCTTAGACCGCAGCTGACCAATTGTATAGCTTTGTGGCTCCATATTTTCAGTATCAAATGGATACAACCCAGTTGCTTGCTCCAAGCCACTACTCAAAAAAGGAAATTGCTGCAGTTTCCACTGTTCAACTAGTCCACTTGACAAAATAGACCCGCAGTTTGAAGTACCATTAGCAACTTGAAATCCAATATCATTGCCATTACAAGCAACACCTTGTGATGGAATCTGAATTCCCCCGAAATTTAACCCAATATCGCTTGAATTGTAGTCATTAAGATGATGTAAATGTGGCAACATGGGTATTTGTTGTTGTGGATTTTGCATGTGACCTATAATATTACGAGAAGAGAGCGCACTTGAGGAGCTAGTCCCAGCTGTGGCTTGGCCCTCAGTTACAGCCGGAGACTTGGATCTACTATTCCTTCCTTTGCTTCTTTTGTTTCTTCTACAGCCACCGCCAACCGGGACGTTCCTCAGTGCACCGCCTCTAGTCCAGTACCGCCGGCAGGTCTTGCAAAAGTGGCGAGGCTGCGAAAGACTGTAGTTGTTGAAGTAGCAAAATTTGGTATTTGTTGACTCACATCTTGGACATTTTAGTGCTGTTTCAGGCTGTGGCATCTTGGCCATTCGAGCTCGCTCAGTCATTGAGTTAGGTCTGATCGCCCCTGTGCTACCACCGCCGCTACCCATAGGTAGCATCGGCGGTAGTGGAAGCTGAGAACCATCTATGCCGCCTCCTCCTCCTTGTGGCTGATGATGAGTTGGTTGCTATAAAATTAAGAAGCAACGGGGAAAAAAAAAGAATAATAAAATCATGTAACCACAAGTTGCTATGGTATATTCAAAAACAAGATAAATTTAAAAGGATTGGAATATTATTCATCTTTTAATTTGCTTTTTTGGAGAAGAAGCTTGCGAGTAACCATAGAGAAAGAAAATGGGAGAAATTAAAATTAAATTAAATTAAAACACTACCTGCTGTTGCCAATTGGGTGGATCTAGATAGACAGGAACTGATGAAAAAACCATAGTGCTTAGTTATTATTGAAATTTAATTCTTTCTTTCTTTCTTTTGTAAAGTTTTTGAAATATGGTGGAGAATCACATCAAAGAAGAGAGAGTTGCAGAGAAAGAGAAAGAGAGAAGGAGATGAAAAGAGATAAAGGAGTGGGGTTTATTTATTTGTTCTTTGTTCTCTCTATCTTTTTGTTTTTATTAAATTTTTAGGGTTTTGTAGAGGAAACCAGTATATAACAAGTTTCCTTAACATGTAAGCTTTTTTTTTTTTTTTAATATATACACTGTTTTACAGTGCTCAAAAAAGATCTTAGTGACCATGCAAGTAGACACAGAGAAAGAAAAAGGAACCCTAAGCTCAATATTTAATATAAATTATATGTTAATCAACATGAAATTTATGTCATTAAGAAAGTAAAAAGGTTAACCTTTGTGGGGTGGATATATCATGATCGAATGCACCTTTGTTTCTTAGGGCTGTCCTAGAGTTTTTCAATTTTTTTCTTTTTTTTTTAATGCATGCATGTAAAATTAATTAATATACTTTTTACTGTTCTTTAGTAGGTAGATTATCATTTTAGAGTAAGCTGTATTATAAACAATATCAAGCTCTTTATATATGGTCATATTTGCAGATAGCTTTGTGAGAATTCTCACCAACTATTAGGAAGAAAACGGATTGCTATAAGCTGGCAACAAATTCTGGGCTGTTTTTTGCCAAAAATATAAAAAAAGAGATGAAGTATTAAAGGCATTTGTATTAGTACATACCCTACTTAGTGATATTACACATTCTGTAGGTATCTAAATAAAGAATTAATTTTTTTAAAAAAATCAAATTAATTCATGATCCAAGAAACTACATGTTCACAATCCGCTTGACTGTTGAATGGTTATGTGACCCAATGTTTAATTTCCTTTTATTGATTATGATTATTTTTTTTTTATCAAGGTAGTATAATTTTTTACACAGTAAACTAATGATCCAATTTAATTAATTAAGAATTCTATTATCCAACAATTTCCTTTTTACCTTTGCTTTTAATTAAGAATTCTATTATCCAAATTAATTTTGAAAAAAAATTACTTAATTAACTATTTTTTTCTCTTTTTCTTCTCAATTTCACAAATTCTCATCAATTTATTCAAATATATTCTTTTCAGCTTAAAATAATTAGTATCACTAACTAAGAGAAACAAAACCCATAATTTAAAATATGAACATGAAGAAATTTTTATCAACCATAAAAGTTTATGAATATCAAGAAATTTTACCAAATACAAAAGCTAATGAATATAAAGAAATAAAAATTCTTACATATAAAATGCATGAAAGATAGATCATGAGATATATTAAGAAAGGAAAAAAACATAAATTCAAAAAGGGAGTGAAATTGGGTGTTTAGTTTGCCGAATGTGAGTGTACAAAGAGACTATACAACTGTAAGATAGAGAGAGAAAGTGATTAGTGAAGAGTAATTTTGAGATTTTTAAATTTTTAATTTTTAATAATGAATTTATTTTTTAAAATGAGAATATGAGAAATTTAATAGGTTTAAATAACCCTGCCGTTTAATGAATAGTAGCCCAAGATATAATGTGCCACAACCAAAATAGTTTAGAAATTATCAAATGTTCAACCAAAATAGTATGGGTTGTGGTACGGGTTTAAAGGTACCTCTTATAGTTGGGGTCCACTCAGGACCACTTCGTGGTTAAAAAAAAAAAAAAAAAAAACCTTTCACCTGTTTTAATCAAGGAATGTAGGTACATGATATATTAATGTAATCATTTTTGAGTTTTGAAGCATTTTTCAAAGAACCAAACAAAGAATCCCCCATTACATGCCCATTTCTTGTTTCCGTAATTTATCTCCACATCGATGTTTTTGTTCTTGAATAGTAAACGAAAAGGATGTTGATGTATTTGAAGACACATTAAATTACAAGCATGTGAATTTGTGGACGCTCTGCTATGCTATCTGCTTGAATTTCATTTTTGATCATTTATATTTTTAACCTACTGTCAATCTCCATTCATACGGACCTATATATCGCTTAAATTGAAAAAAAAAAAATTGTCACAATTAGTCAGTCAAAATTATCTAATTAATTAATTAATTAAGCTGCCATTGGAGAATATTCCAATTAAGACTTCGATTCTTCCGCTTTTCCAATTCTACCACTAATCAAGGCGGCTTAAAAAAGAAAAATCACCAAACAAATTTTGGCAACACTTTATCCATATTCTTCATACGTACAATGTGCTGGAAAAGTCTGCTTCCTATATATTCTGTTTCCTATATGCATATTCAATTAATTAAACTCAAGTGCAAGACTTATAACTTTAGTAACACGTTCCAAATTCAGACTTTATCCTCAAATCACAAGTTCAAATTTTGAAGAAAATATTGGAAAATCGCCTCCTAAGATTAAGACTAATTTATAAAAGTAGCCCCACTTATTATTTTTCTTGTTTTAGTAGCTAAAAATGTCTATTAAAAAAATTTGGAACTAATCTATTCACTATATAGGCAATCAACGAGTGATCAACACTTAAGAGTGCCTAATTCTCAAGCAATTGATAGGCAATTAACTTGTCGAACGCTTATTGGATGAGCGATCAACATGAGATTAACCGTCTAACGCTTGACTACTGTGACAAATTATTTAAAGACAGTTTAAAATTTCTATTCTTTGCTGCTAAAACCGAAAAGAAAAGAAAACAAAAAAGTATGTGCCTAATTTAATAAATTGGCGTTAATTCTGGACTTCTATTTCACACAAATTTATACTTTAATAATTTTATATAATTAATCAAATATGTGAACTTCAATAGGGCTGAGAAAAGAAAGTGGTGGTGGTGACCAAGCCGCCCTATGTAGTGGGGAAGCGAGACTTATCTTCATGAGATCAGATGCTCACGGTCGGGGCATTTATCTTTTTAGGTGACACGTAGGATTTCAAAACGGGTCCCACATCACCTTCTTGTAAGTTTCTTGTCTCTGGCCAAAACCCTAGCTAGAATTTTTCATTAATTTCTATATGCTCGTTTTTTTGTTTTGTTTTTTTTTTTTTTGGTGTGGCTAAATTAAATTAAATATTTGCAAAATAATATTCTTTTTCTCGTATCCATGATCTGGGTCGGTGAAAAGGATTGGTCTCAAGGTCCCCACCTCATGAAACATGTGGCCTAGATTTTCGTAATCACGCATGAATAGATCATGGCATCAAATATTGCCTACCTAGCGATCAAGTTTCCACCGTTGATCATTCATTATAGTTTCCACCGTTGTTCATTCATTATAGTTTCCACCGTTGATCGCTCATTATCTTGATGTGGCTTCGTTCAATATTCATCAGCAACTTTCATATTATGGCTCCTCGATGATAATTTTTTTTTATTCTAGTTTTTTCCTTTTTAATATTAGGACCAAAAAGTAGTTGTACGAAAAAAGCTTTGTTGGTTGCATTATTTATATGATGCATGAAAATGAAATGGTGTCCTGCAATTGCTTTTTATTTTTTATTTTTTTGCATCGTCTTCTTGGACAATTCCTATAATTATAAATATTAATTATTCCTATGATTATAAATATTAATTATTAGGCATGATTTTACCATACAGCAATTAAGTTAAAATTTCGCAGGAGCTTTCTTTCACTGATCATTTAAATTTAAAATTTGGGTAGAGGTAAGGAATTAAAAAATTAATTTGACTTTATCCACTTTCTACCTTTTAAAAAAAATAACAATAAGTCAAAACTTAAAATTGACATAGAAAAATGTCCTAAAATTCTTCATGATAGACCAAGTAATTAATTAATTATTCTAGGCTAGCGGCTGAAAGTTTCATGATCTTCTAAATATTTTTAAAAATAATATGTCCAATAGTTAATTATCACATTATCCAATGAAATAATAGATGAAATAAATACCCTACACATGTGTATTAGTTCCTTAAATAAAAACAAATATACACACAAAAATAATAGATGATAGAAAGAAATGGAAGAGTTGAAGAGAAGAATGAGAGAGTGAATAAGTGATCTAGCTCGAATCTACTTTAATAGCTAGATTGATGACCAGATTGGGACACCATGATATGACACACCCTCTTCTAATTTACTGGTAACCATTGCGTAATCAAATATCTAACTCTAGTTTTAACAACTACATTGTTTATTAATTAATCCTTAATTTGTTAAAGGGTGCATACAATTAATTAATAACGTCATTTGATGCAAATATATTTTCGATTTGAAATTGAAAATTTAAGTAATTATTAGAGTAATAAAGCAAAGGGCACATGGACTACACCGAGACCTCGCACATCATTGTCTCCCTTCATTTTCAATTAGGTATATCCCCAACCATACACTAGATTTAGCCGGAAACATTGAGTTGTGGCTTGTGAAAAATGTAAGGTGTGCGGGGTTGAGAAATTGATCCTAGAAATTAACATTAAATATAGACGTAGGTATATTTAATTTAATTTAATATTGAAACTGTAATATATATTTTGGGGTAAATTGACTTTCTGTCCATAAGGGCAGGCATGCATCAATCCCTAGTTGGTCTTTGCTCCCCAAAGACCCGCCAAATGGCTTTCAACATCTTTTGCTTATTTATTAGCCACTCAAGTTCGATTTTGGGAAGCTACCGAGTTAAAAATTATATATTACTAAAGAAATTTTTTGTTTGTCTTCGGTTTACAAATTTTTTTATTAATTTCCGTAACATGAAAAATGATGCGTATCGCTCATGAAAATATAACTTCCCCAACTCCCACCAAAATTATAACATTTAACACTGAGAATCGAACGCCAAACCTTAGGTACTAAAGAGAAATTCACCATTTATTTTGTCTGTAATATTAGTGTTATTAAAAAAGTTAGAGATGATTTCTCAGAAAAGGTTAATTAGCAGTCGATTGTGTAAAAGCTGAATCAGTGAACAATAAAAGCACTTCCTCAATTATCTATATTGCAAATTAAAACACACAGAAGCTAGAGAGAAACATGGCAACATGCATGGATGTGGAAGTAAAATTGGGCTTCAAAGTCATGTAGTGATATTGCTGGTTTATGGATACATATATGGTAGACATTGTCACTGTTAAAGTCTGAAAGAAAGAAACACAATTCAGTCTTCCATTGGAAATTAAAAGTAAGTGGTCCTGTAGCACTTTGTACAACAAACATCACCTTATGGCGAACTATTAATTGATGCACGTGTCTCTCTCTCATACAGGCATCCACTTATTATAAAATTTTGAAACTAGTTTTGTACAATTGCGTATTATTCTTATTCAGTGCTAAATTAGAGTTATATACAGTATGGTATAGGATTCAGATTCAAATTTTAATATGTGCAAACACCCACGCTACAGAAATAATACAATCGACATTTAGTCATTTTTTGCCGGATTTTAGCATAATTGAACTCAAAATCAAAATTATATTATATTCATATATGGATGTCCAAGTTCTTTTATTATTATCTTTGCATATATAATTTGATTACTTGGGGCTAATCATACCTATATTGACCAAGTACATGCAGAAGCCATTGTAAATATAATAAGGAACAGAATCTTTTCTTTTTCTTTCAGGATTCATTCAATACATACCGGATTATTTACAATCAGCCATGTGCTTTGAAAAGCTATGCATGTGTGATATAATATTTGTAGCTTTTCCCTGAAATTGTTCACAAGGTGAAGCCACCGATTTCCTCCTGATTTCAATTTCAGCTCAATTGATGAAACTTGATTGATTAGATTTGAGCCGTGTTTGGTATTGATATGGCCCAGTTTGAGCCATGTTTGGTATGAAATTAGACAGTTGTAAATTAAAATTAAATTATAGTATTAAAATTTAGTAAACACTAACCACTATGATTTAAAATTAAATTGATTTGACCCACCACTTATATGATGAAAAATCTATGATGTCTTTAATATTTTTGTAAAAATTATTATTCAAATATAATAATTACTACACACTATTATTTTTATTTTATAATTACTATTTTTTCTCAATATGTAACATAAAAGATACCACACCTCATCAATACCAAACATGCCCTTGAACTTAAGCAATTATGTCCAATCATCTCATAAGTCTAAGTATATATTTAAGACAAGATATTCGTGGTTATTAATAATATAACCTTAGCTTCAGTCAAATATAAGCTCTCTATCAACTTCTAAGAATGGAAATTTTTGTTTCCTGTAATTAGAAGATAGGTTTCAATTTCCCTAAAATTGAAAGGTTATCGAGTTGTTTTTCCCCCGTGATGCATCATTTTAGCTACTAATTAATGTAAACCTAAATTGAATTGATTGATATTGATGATCCAACAAATCTCTAATGTTATGCGATACAATGGCTACATAAAATATTTTGATAAACACGTAGTATAATATTGTTGTCAATATATAGGACATGTGTAGATAGTACAAAACCGAACATACATTAATAATATACCAATTCAAAAATCTATGTATTTTCTATATAAAGCACTTTTGGTTATTTGAAGCATTACACGACCTTCTATTAAATTTTTGTCAAGTGTATTGACTAATTGAGATGAATACTAAGAGTTCCATTATATGACAAGAATCAATCAAAGGGGCATATGCAAATTTTTTTGCCTTGCTTCTCAACATGTTTTCTAGAACAATGGCAAGATTGTATTAATTATTAATTTGGTCCCTCCTATTACCAATTTTGATTGTTAATTTACTACATATTTTCACCGGATTTTTGATAGGATCCGAATCAAACTAATTGGGTGGTTCTTATCAGATCCAACGCAAATCTGAGTCAAACAAATGAATTTATATTTGAGGGAAGGTTGTGCTAAGTTTGAGTTTAGGTGTGTTTTTCTGTTGTTCAGGGTATGTGATTTAGCTGAGTTATCCTAGGTGGTGAGATAAAGTAATATGCATAGTGAGCTAAGCTGGCCATATGAGGAAAAATAGAGAGAGCTTAGTGGAGCCCCGTAGGATTTGATATGGAGGGTTAATATGTGTTTAGGTGAAGCTCAGATGCACTCAAGGGATAGCTTAGATGGTCTCACTGCATAGTTAGTGTAACTAGGATAGCTCAAGTAAGCTTACACGTGAAACACAATCTCAACCTCAAATTGAAAATATAGAAAAACAAATATAAATATAAAGAACACATAATGTTTACATAGTTCTGCATTTGGCCTACGTCCACAGGAGTAAAAAATCACTAATCCACTATATAAGATGCTATATTATCCATGATGAATAACACAAGCTGGATAGCTATATAGAGATGTTTGATGTTGATAAGGATGAAGATGGTGAATAAAAATATGGAAAGTGATAATATGGTGAAGAAGATGATGAAGGTGGAGAATTATAAAAAAAACCTCCCAAAATAGAGAAGTGGATAATGATCTAAAAAATGGAGAGAAAGAGAGAGAGAGGAGAGGAGAGAAGAGGAGGCAAGGAGATGATAGCTTCCAATATGAGTGAATAAGACATTTATATAGTGGAGGCTAGTGATAAGGGGAGTGCATAAAAGTTAGGGTTAGATGGCATCCTTAAGTTAAAATGAGATAACACTTTTTAGGGGTATGTGTCGTATTTAAGGATAATAATATTCTTTTCGTATTATGTTTATTCTTTTTCATAAATATCTTGATGTGTCCAACCTTAACCTTTAACTTCCTAAGCCCATCCAATGTAGTAAATTCTTCCAAATGATATCTTTATACTTCTCCAAGCATTATGCCTATTTAACCCTGGTAATTGTCCACGTATTTTTCATTTATTAGTTCAAAAATATTCTTCCTAATTTACTCCCCAACACTAAACATTACGCGTTTTTCAACATTCAGTTTCCCCATTCAGCAATAATATTAATAATACAAAGTGTTCACTTCCAATTTGATTTAGGCAAAAATGATTCTCCCCAACAAATACTAATAAAACTAGCTTATTTTAATTTGTGGAACCTAGTTAATTTAACTAGTAAAAACTCTTGTGATGATACAATAAGTCTAAGATTTGAACCCTGGTCACATAAGTGGTAAGAACCTAATATTTTGAAAAGCCTTTTTCTATTATTCTTTTCAAATACACTGACATTCAGCCAAGTTAATAATTAATATAATTTAGAAAATGTTTTGGCACCGAAGATCATGATGCATCCTATGCAAATTTCTTGCTTTGTTTTCTTAATTTTTACGGATATATTAACAGCAAAAATTCCCCTAAATAATAGAATTCGTTTTCAAAAATATGTCAAGATATATACACATATATAAGGTGCAATACATAGCCATGTATTACTTTTTTCTATTCTAATAAAATCAAAATCAGAAATCCTGCGCTTAATTAATATTACTCATAAATTAAAAAAAATCTTAGACATAATGTTTCACCTCACTTGATAATGAAATGAAATTGCACAACTAGGTGACCTATTTGAATATTGATCCTATTAACAACCTATCTATATTTTACAAAAAAAATAATAGTAATAATAATAAATAATAATTTTTTTTAGTGTCTATTATCATATCTCTAATCACATGCCGTAGTTGAAATTACGCCATCAAGCGACTAATTAATTAATCTCAACTACAAATACTGGAAAAGCAACAATATATTAGAAGATATAATGAGAATAATTTAAGCCAAACAGAGCCGACCTAAAGCTGCCATTCCTCTTAAGGAAATAAAAATAACAAAAGAAACACTCAAGTGAGAGCATTTCCAATTTGCTGAAGTATTATAATTTGTTTATTTAATTTATTGAGAGAAGATCATGCACGATGATGATAATAAAGATTTTATTTGGTAAAATTTAACAAAACCTGTAGAAAAATTATTTTTAAGGGAAGCTAGCAAGGTTAGTGGTGTCGGAATCTAATTCCCTGTAGCTAGCTAGCTAATTAGTCTCAGTGCAGAACAGGAACATATCTTTAACTCGTTTCCATGCAAAAAATAAAGCTCCCTTCTTGTATTTAGAAAGCAAAGGTAGGGTTGCAGCTTTTGCCTCCCTTTTATTTTCTTCCCTTCCTGTCACCTCCACTTCCCACACATCTTCCTCTCTCTTTCTCAATTTCCCTTGAGAAATAGTACGTTGGAATTTGGAAATAACAAATTATATAAAGATTCATGTATGATGACGTATCACACTTTACAGGTGACAATTGATATCAAATTTGATGCAAGAAGCTCTAAGGTCGGATTATTTTTATTTAGCTTTAACGAGTGTTAGTTGGTTCTACGATAAAAATCTCTTAGATGATGAAACTATAAAAAAAGATGTGAATTTAAAATTGCGTCACGAAGGTGGAATGAAAATTTATAATTTCCATCCATACAAAGTTAATATAAAAAAATTAGGTATCGAGTAACTATATATAGAATGCGTAACAACTCTCTAGTGCCAACATATGCAAGTATTTTAAAATATGATGGTGATTATTCTGGCCACGTGCGAGTCTCAAGGAAGATCAGTGAGGGAGATTCCAATTATTTAAGAATTGTGTAATCAGCATGCCAATAATTAATCAATTGTTACTCTTTACTTGTTCATGCTTTGTGAACGCGATGGCGATCTTTCGCACCAGTGGACAAACTAGGATCCACATCACAGTGCTATGCGACCCACTTCGGCCTGCCAACTGTTAGTAGTTAAAATGGAGCTGTGTCTGTGCTGCATCCATCAACTTGGGCTTCTGTGAAAGCTGAGGTTCAAACACCAACCCAATTCTGTTATTAGATTTAACACAAGGAGAGATACAACCTCAGAAGCCCTTTCTGTTTTCCAGCCACAGGAAAATTATTAGATCTTTGATAACGTTATTTCTTAAAATAATCTTAAATTTATTTTATTAATTGATATTATTAAATTCATGCATCTTTTTTAAGGCTACTTTTTGTTCAATGTGTCCTTATCATTGAAAATTCTTATCTAATAGCCTAAGCAGCACTTGCAAATAGCAAGGAGGAAAGTGACTTCAAAATTCTTCACAGGCTTGTATTGAAGACGCTCTTGCAATAGCATTTAAAACATATCATTGTGATATAGCCATAATTTCCCATGTGATGAGTCTATAACCAATCCTTGCTCCTAAGTGGTTTATGTTGTTGAGGTCTCTCCAGGAATCTGTAAACAAGGTGTACACCTCAATCCTGCAAGACCCCCTCGAAGCCGGTATTGGACGACTTCGTAATAATTAAATTTGGGATCATAACCAAAGCCAACACAAAGTGGCCGAACAGATGGCAATTGGTGTGAAGGACGGTTACGGGATTGAGGGAGTTCTCTAAGTCCGGTAATGGATGGGTTAGCTAAAACAATTGCACCACAATCATCAGAAGTGAGACATATAATGCCATGGAAATGACCCAAGATGTAAACAAGCCCGCTATTCTTATAACTAGACAACTCAATAATCTTCCAAAATACAGGAACATGATCCTCACCAAGTGACCTTTCCGTTTTGTAATCAAAAGAGAGCAAGGATAAGACATTTTCTTTCTTACCAAAGATGAAAGAAATTAGACTTTCTTCCCCGCAGAACTTGCACTTGAGAAAAACACTATTTTTTCTATTATAAATCTGGTTACGGAATTACTTAACTACGAATTTGTGGCTTGCAATGAGAGAATGCCATGACTTCCGTAGACACTAGCTTGAATCGCATTAGCGAGTCTACAGGCAGCCTTGCAAGAATCTCGACCACCGACTCATCGGGTAAACCACTAGACCTTGCCATTAATTTCTGCTTTTTCTAGTAATCTGCCCGCTTTAACAACAACATTTTGAATTAATAATGTATGTTCAAGGAATTTAACCATGACACTGACAATTGGCCTACAGGGAGCTACTTGAAAATTCATCATATGCTTGTAATTTTATTTACAAAAAAAATGCATTGAACACTTCCATCATCCAAAATCTTCTCATTTTTCAATATCAAGTGATCAAAGCGCCAAAAATGAAAAATCCACATAAAGTCAAAACTTTAAATGATGATTTAAACCAACCCCACTCCTAATAGTAAAATTATAAGTTGGAGTCTGAGAATCATCTGAAAATCCAAAGCTTGTTCGATTATTTGGAAAAGAAATATGATGAAACCCATATACTGTAAGCTCAATTGAGTTGGTTTTGAGAGGCTCGACAAGTGAGTGAGTGATCATCCATTTCCTTCCTTTATATTACGAGTTAATTGTTGGGGAAAAAAAGATCAATAAATGTTCATTGCTAAATTGGAGTGGGTTATTTGCTTGCATCAAATTAGTTTATGCAAATAATTGTTTGGTCACATGTTTAATATCGAGTGATTTTTAAGTAAGTTTTTTAACAGTTTTGAATCTTAAAAAAAAAATTAAAACAAACATAGGTCATTTAATAGACAAATATAATTTCAGTACTTTACTAACTATTGTTTTTAAAAATTATAATTGATATGCATTGAATAAGAATATGTAATTAATTAATTAATTATCATACACCTAGTTATAAATATATATGCATGACAAAACATTATTAAAAGATAAGCATAAATAAAATCAGTGTTGATGCTGAAATCTGCTCGTCCTTAGACCGACCAGATTCTTTCACCAACGTTTACGTTATTGACTGTTGCTCGAACCACTTAGGCTGGAATCACCTTCTTTTCCCTCGCTAGACCTGCGTTCACCAAAAACGGATCAGAGACGCCGGTGGTTTTGCCGGCGTAAACCCTCCGATGCCTAAGTTAGCACAAGGTGTTTACGGGAAAACAGTGTAATATGATTTCAGGAAATTTGTAAGGAAATGGCCTGGTTGCAATTTGGCAGCGTTTCCCCTCTCTCCCTTTTTCTCTTTTATAGCCGCCCTTTGTCCCACGTTTTCCGTTTGCCCCTGATTCCTCCTTTTTCGGGTGGTGGTAGCCCCTCATGGGACTCTAACTGTTAGATTGTGGGCAAACGTGGATCTCGCGTGTCCTTCAACCGTTCTGGGAGAAACGCAACTACCGCGGTTTTGTGGGATCGTGTTCCCGCTTTCCTGGGGATGAGTATTGGCTCGGCATATATTTCTGGTCGGTATGTTTCCCTGGTTGTTCTCTCCTCTGATCGGCTCATGCTTGCCCACATGCTCTGCTCGTATATAAGAGATGAAGCAATCCGTTCTGGGATGGAACTAGTTGCATGGCCGACCTGGTGTTCTTCATGCACTCAACACCAGTCCCCCAGTTTCTGGTCTGGCGAGTGAAATGAGTTAAGAGTAGAAACTGATGGTCAAATCACACCAGCCCAGGGAGCTTCTCATCTGACCCTCTTTTTACTGAGACGGGCCTGACCTGATGTATTATTTTTCTACTGAGGAGGCCCCGATCTGAGCATGGGCCTAAGTGACCTGTACATAGCATATCTGGGCTTACATCTAACCTGGCCCCTTGTAACGGTTGGTGACGCGGCATCTCCAGACTCTTCGTATTTGAAATTTGAAACGACGGGCTATCCGTCCTCGATATATGGGGGGGGTGAGCTGGCATATCCCATCACTTAAATGCTTCCCTTTTCCCCTTTTCGTTTTAAATCCCTAAACTGGGGTCTTCATCATTTTGTTATTCGTTTCTCCGCCGTCAACCAAATTCTCTCTGTACTTTGCTCACACTTCCAGCGTCCGGAGTATCCATTCGCCGGGTGTTTTCTGTGTCACGGCGGCGCTATCAGTGTCAGTCTATTCCAGGTATAGTCCTTTTAACTTCTCCTCTGGTTGTTTGTTGATTGGGTTCTGTGTTGCCTTCTTTGTGTCCATATACTCGAGTTTTCTCTGTTTCCTTTCTGGGATTCCGGTATGTCAAATCGGAAGAGGAAGTTGATTGTTGATGAGGGTGATGAAGAGTCAGGGGACTCAGGCTTCGATGTGCCAATACCCACTGATAACTTAGGACCCTCCAGTAGTGTAGGTCATTCCCATGGCAGGAGTACCCTTGAATACCCACGCCCTTTGGTTATCTCTCCTTCCCCCGAATTAGAGCTTGTAGGGAATAGAGGTGGACCTGCGTCGGGCTCTGGTGAGAATCACAGTTCTGGTGGGGTTGGGTTCCCTGAAGGAGTAGGTGATGGTGAGGGAAGCAGCTCCGGACCGAGCCGACCTGCTCAGAAAAGGCACCTAAGTCATAGGGTGGAGGCTGATTCCTACCCTATTGATTTCCTGGCTTGCGCCACTACCCCCACCGATTTATTTAAACTTAGGAATCTCTACAACATCCCCAACGAGATTCTTCTTGTAGTTCCTGGAAAAGGGGATGTCCCCAGTCGGCCTCCGAAAGGGTATGTGACGATGCACTTGGAGAGTTTCAAACTAGGAGCTCGGCTGCCCCTCCAACCTTATTTTGCTAAGATACTGAGCGGTATGCACCTGGCCCCAGGTCAGCTACACCCAAATGGGTGGAGGGTTCTCTCGGCAATGTTTGTGTTGTGGGAGAGGTGCGGGTTGGAGGAGCCTTCCCTTGTTGAAGTGAAACATCTGTATCAGCTGCGGAGTAGCCCGAAGGAGGCGGGCTGGTACTACTTTATGTCCAGTTCTGCAAAGAGGAAACCGATCACTGGGTTTCCATCTTCTTGCAAAAATTGGAAGAACAAATTCTTCTTTGCTGGAGGGAAATGGTGCCCAGCAGTTCGGTCGCTTGGTGGGGATCTTTATCTTCCCACCCATTTTGTCACCCCAGGTCGCTCATTTTTGCCTATATTCTTAATTAAATTGCTACTTATTGGGTTCTTTAACCTTTTGTGCTATTTCAGAGTCGTGGGGTCTGATCGGGGGGCTTGAAGATCGACCCTTGCTTCAGGTGGAAACTGCTCTGGTGAACGCTTCTACCTGCCAAGACCTCCTGTCTCCAACAAACCTGGTCGGTTCGGGCCTAGTGGATTTAGCCGCTGGAATGGATAACAAGATCCTCAGCGCGATGAGCAGGAAGCGTGGTCGGGCTCCGAGCAGCTCTAGCAACCCTCCTCCTCCTCCGAAGAAACCTAGCGTTGGTCCTTCTAAGGCGTCTATTCCTGCTCTGCCTCCTCCTCCACCTCGTAAGAGTGGTGGGGATAAAACCTCCGACAAGGGCCCTGAGGTCAGCTTGCAGTCTGGGGACCGATCTTCTCCTCTCCCGTCTCGGGATCAAGGTGATTACCTGAGTCCATATCAGAAAGACTATAAAAGATCGGTTGGGCCCAAGATGGTGAAGGACATCGAGAGCATGAGCCTCTCCGAGTTGGCTGCTTCTGTTCAGAGAGTTTCCTTCAGGCTGACCACAATGGTCTCGTGCTACAAGACCGGGTCCGCGCGTCATGAGAAGAAGCTTCAAGCCGACAATCAGGAGTTGAAGAAGAAGGCTGACTCTGCTGATCGCTCCAAGGAGAAGCTGGCTGAGCTGAACAAGCTGAATATGGAGCTAGAGGAGAAAGTTGCAGTTGCTGAGTCCACTTCCTCCCAGCTTGAGGGCGAGTTGGGTGACCTGAGATCTGATCTTCAGGCTACTCAAGTTGAAAGGGATACTCTGAGGGCCACCCTTGAGGAGGAAATTAAATCCTTGGGTGAGCAGCTGGCTGAGGAGAAAGGCAAATCCGCTGATGTGGACGACCGGCTGGATGCCGAGTATGATTCTGGGGTTGCCTTCTCCTATAAGTGTATCATGTCTGTGCTTAAGGATGAATATCCCGAGCTGGACATGAGCAAGCTGGAGGCCGGAGTGCAGCGGTATATGGCGGGGGTCGACCAAGCAGATAAGGAGCAAGGTGAGCAGGAACAGGTGGATGCTCCTTCGGATGGGGTGCAGGAGGGAGAAGCTGGGCTGCGTGTCTTTGAAGTGGGACAGGGGTCCGTGCCCCCTCCTCCCGAGATTACTGACCTCCCACCTCCCGGGACAACAGATCCTTCACCTGCTGAAGCCGCTGTCCCTCCTAATCCTTAGGTCTATTTTTGTATAGACTTTAGATTTTCATTAGTTTTGTAACCAACTGAACATTAATAAATTTTTAGATGTTCTTTATTGGCTCCCTTGTTTAATGTCTACTCATAGACTGCTTCTGCAAAATAATTGCACGACTTATCTGATCTTGCCTGCTGGTTTCTTAGTGGACCGAGTAGGTGTAGGTATTTACTTGCCTTAGTAAACTTCTCGTAGAATTAGCTGCTGGTCTTTCGTTGACCGAGCAGAAACAGGCACTTTGTTGCCTTAGTGGAATTTTCGAAGCTTTAGCTGCTGGTCTTCGTTGACCGAGCAGAAGTAGGCACTCGCTTGCCTTAGTAAAATTAGCTGCTGGTCTTCACTGACCGAACAGAAATAGGCACTCGCTGGCCTTAGTAAAATTAGCTGCTGGTCTTCACTGACCGAATAGAAGTAGGCACTCGCTGGCCTTAGTAAAATTAGCTGCTGGTCTTCACTGACCGAACAGAAATAGGCACTCGCTGGCCTTAGGAAAATTAGCTGCTGGTCTTCGCTGACCGAACAGAAATAGGCACTCGCTGGCCTTAGGAAAATTAGCTGCTGGTCTTCGCTGACCGAACAGAAATAGGCACTCGCTGGCCTTAGGAAAATTAGCTGCTGGTCTTCACTGACCGAACAGAAATAGGCACTCGCTGGCCTTAGGAAAATTAGCTGCTGGTCTTCACTGACCGAACAGAAATAGGCACTCGCTGGCCTTAGTAAAATTCTTGTTGAGCTTGTTAGCAAAGGGATTTCGTGCTGAATTCATCTTTATTTCAAATTTGAGTGTATTACAAAACTACTGAATATTTACATGCGCATCAAGCCGTCATGCGGTTAACAGAAATAACTTATCAAAATGGGAATTCAGTAGAGGACTCTGCTTACTGGAAATATTTCTTCAAGTGTTCGGCGTTCCACGACCTTTTCACGTCTCGTCCATCCTGGTACGCTAACTTATAAGCTCCCGGTCCAGTGGCTCGTATCACCCTGTACGGACCTTCCCACTTTGGGCCAAGAGCGCCATGGTTAGGATTTCTGGTGTTCTGGTTCACCCTCCTAAGTACCCAATCTCCTGCTCGGAACTGCCTTACGCGTACGTTCTTGTTGTAATAACGCATGACCCTTTGCTGGCACTGGGCCACTTTCTGTGCTGCTCCTTCCCTTCTCTCCTCCAGCAGGTCCAGACTTAAGCAAATCTGCTCGTCATTTTGCTCCTCAATGAAATATTCCGTCCGATGTGTTCCCACTCCAATCTCTGCTGGGATTACCGCCTCATGACCAAAGGCTAAAGCGAACGGTGTTTCTCCTATGGCGGTTTTGTGAGTTGTCCTGTAGGCCCACAGTACTCCTGCTAGCTCGTCGACCCAAGCTCCCTTCTTCTCTCCCAATCTAGTCTTTAGGAGCTTCTTTATCACCTTGTTGGCCGCTTCCACTTGTCCGTTTGCCTGGGGGTGTGCGGGGGTGCAAAACTTCAGGTCCACCCCCAGGTTTCGGCAAAATTCCCTGAAGTTGCCGTTGTCAAATTGCCTCCCATTGTCTGTGATGATGGCGTAGGGGATCCCATATCTGCAGATGATATTTTTCCAAATGAAATCTGTTGTCTTCCTCTCTGTGATTTGGCTGAGGACTCCTACTTCCACCCATTTGGTGAAGTAATCTATTGCCACAATTGCATATGTCGCCGCTCCTCGTCCCTTAGGCAATGGACCAATCAAATCGATTCCCCATTGGGCGAAAGGCCATGGGGATGTCATCGCCGTCAGCTTTTCCGGGGGTTGTGCAGGAACCTCGGAGAAGCTTTGGCATGTTTTACAATTCTTTGCCATCCTTTTGGCGTCCTGGTGTATGGTTGGCCAGAAGTATCCTTGCCGGAGTGCCTTGAAGGCTAAAGTTCTTGCTCCCGAGTGATTGCCGCATATTCCCTCATGAATCTCTCTCAGCACATAATCCGCCTCCTCATCATCCAAACATCTCAAAAGGGGCAAGGTGAACCCTCGGCGGTACAGCACTCCATCCAGTAGCGTATACCTTGCTGCTCGGCATTTTAATTTCCTTGCTTGCCTTTTGTCCTCTGGTAAAACTCCATCGCGGACATATGCCCGAATCGGGTCCATCCAGGACTCTCCAATACTTACTCTCATCACCTCTGCTTCTTCCTCAATACTTGGTGAGGTCCTTACCTCTAATGGAACCGATTTCGGTAATTTTGGGTCTGCAATGGCTGCCATCCTAGCCAGCATATCTGCTCGGAAATTTTCATTCCGGGATATCTGCTTTACCTCCACTGCTTGGAAAAGCCTAACCATCTGCTTCGCCTTCTTCAAATAAAGGCCCATCTTTTCTCCCCTCGCTTGAAACTGATCATTGAGCTGATTACACACCAATTGGGAATCTGCTCGAATTTCAACTCTTTCTGCTCTGAGAGCGTGTGCAAGTCCGAGCCCGGTGATAAAGGCTTCATACTCAGCTTGGTTGTTTGTGAGTTGAAATTCGAACTTCACCGCATATGTTATCTCGGTTCCCTCTGGGCTCCGTATTACCACTCCTGCTCCGGACCCTTGCTCACTACATGACCCGTCAACCATTACCAGCCATGTCCCCTTTGAATCCTCTTGCTCCTCCGGTTGTTCCTCTTGGACCTCTTCCCCCGGTTCAACACAATCCACCATAAAATCTACCAGGGCTTGGGCCTTGGTTGCTCCTCGGGGCCTATAGGACAGGTCAAATTCGCTCAGCTCCACGGACCATTTTACTAACCGACCAGACGCATCTGGTTTTTGGAGTACTTGCCGAAGTGGCTGGTCGGTCATTACAACGATCTGGTGGGCTTGGAAGTATGGTCGGAGTTTACGTGCTGCTGTTATCAGAGCCAACGCCCACTTCTCCATTGGTGGATATCGGGTTTCTGCGTCCACCAGGGCCTTGCTCGTGTAGTATACCGGGTGTTGCTTCCCTTCTTCCTCCCTCACTAAGACCGAGCTGGTAGCCCGCTTGGAGATTGCTAAGTACAAAAGCAGCTGGTCACCCTCTCTCGGAGTTGATAGTAACGGGGCGCGGGCTAGGTATTCCTTCAACTGTCCAAATGCCTCCTCGCATTCTGGTGTCCATTCCATCTTCTTTCCTTTCTTTATGATTTGGAAGAAAGGGTGGCACTTATCAGTGGCTCGTGAAATGAATCGGTTCAATGCTGCCAGCTTCCCCGTAAGGCTCTGCACCTCCTTAACTGTTCGTGGAGACCTCATTTCTATCACCGCCCGTATCTTCTCCAGGTTGGCCTCAATACCTCGATGGCTCACCAGGTATCCCAAGAATTTGCCCGAGCTGACCCCAAATGCACATTTCTCCGGGTTCAGCTTCATTTTGTACCTCCTCAGCAATTCGAAAGTCTCTTCCAAGTGCTTCACATGATCCCTCGGTTCTCTTGACTTGGTGATCATATCGTCCACATATACTTCCATAGTGCGACCGATCAATGGTTTGAAGACCTTGTTCACCAACCTTTGATAGGTAGCTCCTGCATTTTTCAGGCCAAAGGGCATCACCCTGTAACAAAATAAACCCATGTTAGTTATAAAGGTGGTGCTTTCCTCATCCTGCTCGTTCATGGGTATCTGGTTGTATCCGGAGAAGGCATCCATGAAACTGAGCAGACTATGACCCGCGGTTGAGTCCACCAGCTGATCTATTTTCGGCAGGGGGAAGCTGTCCTTCGGGCATGCCTTATTGAGGTCCGTGAAGTCTACACACATTCTCCACTTCCCATTGACCTTCTTTACCAGTACCACATTGGAAATCCACTCCGGGTACTTAGCTTCCCTTATAAATCCTGCTTTCAGTAGCTTTTCCACCTCGGCATTTATGGCCTCGTACCTTTCGTGGTTGAAGCACCTCCTTTTCTGCCTCACCGGCTTTGCCCCTCTTTTGACCGCCAGCTTGTGACAAGCTATCCCGCGGTCAATACCTGGCATATCCTCATGAGACCAGGCAAATATGTCCGCATGGGACTGTAGACACTTCACCAGCTCGCCTTTTATTGCTTCGCCTAATTCTGATCCGACCTTAACCACTTTGCTAGGGTCGCTCCTGCTTACAACAACTTCCTTCAGCTTCTCAACAGGTTCCTGGCGGCCATTTTTTGAATCCCCTCGATTATCCAGAGAGGTCACCTGCAGCGTTTCCTTGGCCGCTGTAGCATAACAGCTCCTGGCCATTCTCTGGTCGCCCTTCACTACACCCACAACTCCATTTATTCGGTACTTCAGCGCCAGATAATGCGTGGATATTACGCATTGGCTTATCCTCATGAATGGTCTCCCCAATATCATCTGATAAGGACTTCTTTCCTCTACCACTACAAAGTCCAGCATCATCGTTCTTTCAAATGGCTTTGTCCCCACAGTAATCGGGAGTTCAATGACCCCCATGGGAGTTAACCGTCCCCCTCCAAATCCCTTCAAGGATGTATTCGTTCGCTCCAGCTTTAAGTCTGAAATCCCCATATCATCTAAGGCCGACTTAAACAGAATGTCTACTGAGCTGCCCGTATCTACCAGTATTCGCCGTAATTCTGTACTGGCCACCAACGCTTTAATTACCAGTGCATCCTCGTGAGGGTACAAAATGCCCTCTTCGTCATTCTCTGTCCACATAATAGGAACTTGCCGTACTTTTGCCCTCTTGGCTGCTGGCAAATTGAAAAGCACTTCTTTGCTAGTCAGGGCGTATCTTCCATAGTTCTTCCGCGCCCTGTTCGAATCTCCGGCCAATGTTGGCCCTCCTGCTATCACACGGACGGTCGACTGCTCACGTTCTAAACTCCTCTCAACTCCTTCATCCCGTGTGTACTGTGATTCCGTGGCAGGGGATATTCCATCTACATACTCGTCCAAGTATCGGTTCCTCACTAAATCCTCCACCTGAGTCTTCAGGTCACGGCATTGGTTGATAGTGTGACCGTGAGTGTCGTGGAACTTGCAGAATCTGCTCTTATCCCGTCGGTGAGTTGGTTTTGTTATTGGGGCCAGGGGGTATAGCAGGCCTCGTCCCTCAATCCTCTCATACAATTCCTCCATGGAGATCTTTAATGGAGTGTGTTGTCTATATGTCAAGCTCTGGTCTACCAGCTGAACGGCTCGGCTATCATGAACGTCATCTCGGGCTGGCATAGTTGCTAACTGATCTGGTCGTCTGGCCCTGGGATTGGTTGCATGTGATGCTCTGGGAGTGTTATGATAGGGGTCGGCAGCTATCTGCCGGAATTCTCGCTGCCGATCTGGGAATGGGAGACGTGGAGGCTGAGCCCGATTGTGCTGGAACTGTTGTGATCTTGTAGCTATGGGGTAAGGGCGGGATCTAGCTGATGTTCCGCCCCTTTCTGAGGGTTCCCCAGCTCGCTTTCCCGACCTGCTCCCATTGGGAGTTCTCCTTTCCTTTCGTCTTAGCTCCTCCAGCTGTTCACTCTTTATCTTTGCCGATTTTTCTTCCTCTATTTCGATATCTCTCTTTGCCTGCTCATATCCTGCTGAATAATTCTGCACCAGGGGGCTTCTCAGGTTATACCATAGCCGGCCTATCCTCACACCCTCCTTTAAACCCTTCAACGCCTGCGGGTGATTGAAAGCTCACAAATCAAGTACGGCTCGGTGGTATCGCTTTATAAAATCTCGTAGGGACTCGTGCTCCTCCTGTCTCATCCCCATCAATTCCATCATGTCATCCTCTGGGGCCACTGCCCCCCGAAACTGCTCGGCCAACTCCTGGCATATCTGCTCATACCCCTTTATTCCTCCTCGGGGCAGCTTGCGGTACCATTCTCGGGCTCGTCCCTCTAGGGTCAACGGGAGCACCCTACATCTCTGAGCTGGTGTCAGCCCCTGCACACCCGTCATGTCGTTGAAACGCTCAATGTGTACCAACGGGTCACTTCGCCCGGAGTATTTGAGGTCGGGGAAGCGGAAATCCTTTGGGATTATGGTACTCATGATCTCCGTTGACAACGGAGATTCTTCATCTAGCATTATCCTCCAGCTCGGGGGCTTTCTCTTGCCCTGCATCTCCTCTATCACCTGCGCCAATCTGCGCACCTCCCCCTCCAATTCTACAGCACGATCAGGATCACGTGCAGCTATCTGGTCTCGCTCCTGCTCGGCGTTCTGGAATCGCTGTCTGAGCTCTCCTTCATCAACACTGGCCCCTCGGCCATTTATTTCCAGTGTCCGTCCGGGGCGAGGTTGGTCTCTCCCTTCATCAACGTGTTCCCCTGGGACCCGACCAGTACTTCGGTGGGGATGCACCCCGTTAGGTTGGTCTCCGTACGGGGGGATTTCCCCGACTCTACGCCCCCGGAGGCTGGGTTCTGCTCCAACTCCATCTCTTCCCACGGGGGTTTCGCAATCTCTTCTCCGCTCGTCCCTCAGCTCAAACAATACGGCCGCAAGAGTCTCCATTTGTTTCTCCATCCGCTCCAGTCTATCTTGCGTCATCCTCTCTCGGGCTTCATTTGCAATTTCCCGAAGAGTGATTGTCTCCCCAGCTTCGTTATCCTCCCTCAGAGCGTCCTTCCTCGTCACATCCATGTTTAACCGTTCGCTGTTTCTCCGGTACTTCCTAATTCGGTGGTAGCTTTTTATCCAGCTCCCCACAGACGGCGCCAAAATGTTGATGCTGAAATCTGCTCGTCCTTAGACCGACCAGATTCTTTCACCAACGTTTACGTTATTGACTGTTGCTCGAACCACTCAGGCTGGAATCACCTTCTTTTCCCTCGCTAGACCTGCGTTCACCAAAAACGGATCAGAGACGCCGGTGGTTTTGCCGGCGTAAACCCTCCGATGCCTAAGTTAGCACAAGGTGTTTACGGGAAAACAGTGTAATATGATTTCAGGAAATTTGTAAGGAAATGGCCTGGTTGCAATTTGGCAGCGTTTCCCCTCTCTCCCTTTTTCTCTTTTATAGCCGCCCTTTGTCCCACGTTTTCCGTTTGCCCCTGATTCCTCCTTTTTCGGGTGGTGGTAGCCCCTCATGGGACTCTAACTGTTAGATTGTGGGCAAACGTGGATCTCGCGTGTCCTTCAACCGTTCTGGGAGAAACGCAACTACCGCGGTTTTGTGGGATCGTGTTCCCGCTTTCCTGGGGATGAGTATTGGCTCGGCATATATTTCTGGTCGGTATGTTTCCCTGGTTGTTCTCTCCTCTGATCGGCTCATGCTTGCCCACATGCTCTGCTCGTATATAAGAGATGAAGCAATCCGTTCTGGGATGGAACTAGTTGCATGGCCGACCTGGTGTTCTTCATGCACTCAACAATCAGCAATGGATTAAACTTATTGTTTTGTGCAATTCAATTTTTAGGCTCGACAGAGATATAAAGATAGCTTAGTTGATTTTGGGGAAAGAGAGCAACATGAAGGAAATTTTCCAGATAATTTCATAAATTCAAGACAAAATATCATTTATACTCCAAGATCCAACAATGTTGCTGTACACAAAACAATTAATTATGTGGCATGATTATTGAAACAAACTTCAGGTTTTTATTTTTTAATCTTTCCGTAAGTTGTACTATGTGTAAAGGATTCTGAAGATCCTCCAAGACACATATCCTTCCTCAGTAATCCAGTAATTAATTTGGAAGATTTGCCTGCACAACAAAGTCAATGGTCTCAGCACTTTGTGAAGAAAAGACAGCCTACCTTACCTTACAATTCTAGAAGATTTTAGTTTCCTTAGTTAACTTGATTATTTCCTATTTATGTTCATTGCAGAATCATAAATTGCACTATAAATTGCAGGCACTATAGCCTTGTAAATTGTACTGCTCCTTTAATAATAATAAAGAATCGGTTGCTCTCTATTTCATTATTTTAGTTGGTATCAGAGCAGAAATGGCCGCAGACGTCAGCCAGCAACAATGCCTCAACAAACACAACCAACCCACTCAATCCAAACAATGCAACCTTGACCTTTACCACCCCTACCAAACTTGACAACAACAGTTATCTCCTATGGAGATCTCAAGTACTCCCTAGTGCGCGTGCCAATGACCTTGAAGGATTCCTTATTAGAAATAAACCCTGTCCAAATCACACCTTGGTCGAGACAGATGATGAAGAAAACATCATCACCAAAGATAATCTTGAATTCTCAGCTTGGTGGAGAAAAGATCAATTGTTGCTCAGTTGGCTACTCTCAACAATCACCAAAGAATCTTAACATCCGTTTTGAACTGTGAAACCTCTAAAAATTTATGGAAATCACTTGAAAGAATTTTTTGCTCGCAATCATGAGCAAAAGCCTTGCAACTTCACATCTAGTTCCATAACAACAAAAAAACAAGACAAGACCATTGTAGAATATTTCAATAAGATGAAAACCATTGGCGATAATCTCAGGTCTGCAGGAGGTTCCCTCATTGATGAAGAATCGATGACTCAAATCCTTGCGGGAGTAGGCAATGATTATGATGCTATTGTCGTTAATTTAATTGCTAGGATTAAAACCTTGACCCTGCAGGAAGTATTCTCTATGCTGCTGACACATGAGAGTAGATTTGACCAACTCCTGGTGGCAAGCAACATCACTGGCCCTAATAATCCGTCAGCCAATTCTGCTCAGAACAACAACAAAAGAAACCAACAAAATATTGGAAGAAACTTCAACAACAACTGGGCCAACCAAATCAGAGGTCGCTATCGAGGGGCAAGAGGCAGAGGTAGAAACAACGATGGCAAAGGCTACAACAATAGTGATAAAGGAAATCCCCAAACTCTCCTGCCAAGTATATGTCAAGAATGGTCATGATGTTGCTGTGTGTTATCACAAGTTTGACAAAGAATATGTGCCCTCACATACCAATAATTAGGGAAGAAATTATGGACACCACCAGAACCAGCCATCGAATCAGGGATCTGGGGCATATGTGATTGAACCTGAAACTATTGGAGATGCTGCCTGGTACCTGGATAGTGGCGCCACCAACCATATCACAAATGACATAAAACAACCTCACCCAGAAGTCAGAATATCGAGGTAATGAAAGATTAGCCGTAGGTAGTAGACAAACCCTCACCATTACACATATTTGCTAAATCAATATGTCTACTATATCTAATCAGCAGCATGTTAAATTGAAAATGTTTTGCTAGTATCTCATATCACCAAGAACCTGATTAGCATTTCCAAACTACTTGACAATAATGACATTACTGTTGAATTCACTAAATTTTGCTGTCTCATTTAGGACAAGAGGACGGGGAATATTCTGCTGCAAGGAATGCCTAAGGGAGGTTTATATCAACTATAAAATCCACCAAAATCAGTCAGACATCCTCAGTCTAGAGTCACCATTAATAATTTGTGGCTCAAACCAGGGTTTATGTTATCAATTTCCAGTTTAGAATCGAGAGTCCATAAAAGCTTAGAGAATAAAAATTACAATACAGTAGCCTTGCAGAGGACAAAAAATTCATTAGATCTACTTCACAGAAGACTTGGTCATAATATTGAAAAAGTCCTCAAAATAATACTATCAAATTGTAATATTTATTCTCATATTAATAAAAGTTCAGCTACTCTTCCATCATTTTTTCAAGCACGTCAGTATGGAAAATCTCATAGATTTCATTTTCGCACCACTGAAACTAAAACAACAAAACCACTTGAAGTTATTCACACTGATTTATGGGGAGCTTCACCAGTACCCTCCAAACATGGCCATAGATATTATGTCTCCTTTGTGGATGATTGGTCTAGATATACTTGGATTTACCCTCTGGTCTCCAAATCAGACACCTTTAAACATTCATCTTTTTTAAAGAAATGATAAAAAAGAAATTAGAAAGAAAAATAAAGGCCCTACAATCTGATATAGGAGGGGAATTTAAGATACTTGCAAATTTTTTTAAAACAAAATGGAATAGAAATATGATACTCTTGCCCCTATACCCATAATCAAAATGACATTGTGGAAAGAACACACAGACATCTCATTGAGACTGGCCTCACTCTGATAACACAAAGCAGCATGCCGATAAATTTTTAGTGGGAAGCATTCTTTTCAGCTAGTCACCTTATTAACAGAATGCCAACTTCTACTCTTAACAACATCTCATCCTTTGAAAAGTTATTTCAAACCAAGCTAGATTATAGCTTTTTAAAGACTTTTAGATGTGCTTGCTATCCTTACCTTAGACCTTATAACCATCACAAGTTTGATTTCCATACTTTCATAGGTTACAGTCCTCAACATAAAGGATATATGTGTCCACACCCATCAGGCAAAGTCTATTTAGCCAGTCATATGAAGTTTAATGAAATTGTCTTTCCCTTCAGCTCTCACTCACAATTCAAAGTCCCAAATGTATCTTTAAGTCCACAAGTGTCACCACTAACAAGCACACATTTGGCAGCAAGTAGTTGATATAAACTTTTCCTCGGACACGACTACAGCAACTTTCCAACCTCTGGCCACCTTAATCAACCTGCAGAACACACTCTATCTGTACCTTTCTCTTCCTTACCAAACCCTCAAATTACTGCCCAACCACAGGATGCACCACCTACAAATAACTTTCAACCAACAGAGGATCAAACAAATTCCCAACACACGGATCCCTTTTTAGCACCACAGCCGAGACACCATATGACCACAAAATCCAAAAATGGCATTTTCAAACCTAAGTTATACCATACCAACGCCACCACCCTATCCACTAATATTCCTTATTACACCAAAGCTAATTTAGTAAACTCTTATTGGAAACCGGCAATGGAAACCGAATATCAGGGTCTCATTAACAATTACACATGGACTCTAGTGCCCTCCCAACCCACCTCAAACTTATTGGTAACAAATGGATATTTAAGGTTAAACAACATCCAAATGGTTCCATTTCCAGGCTTAAAGCAAGACTTGTAGTAAAGGACTTCCATCAGGCTCCTGGCATAGATTATTCTCAGTCTTTCAGCCCCGTCGTCAAACCTGCAACCATTCGAATCATCCTTAGTTTAGCTAGTCATTTCAATTGGTGCCTCCGACAAGTCGATGTCAATATAACATTCTTGAATGGGGACCTCAAAGAAGATGTTTTCATGGCACGACCAGAGGGCTTTGTGGATCCATCCAAACCTGATCATGTCTGCAAATTATGGAAGGCACTATATAGCTTAAAACAAGTCGCTCGAGCTTAATTCAAGAAACTTAAATCAACTCTAGCTCAATGGGGCTTTAACAGCTCCAAATTTGATTCATCTTTGTTTTTTCGAAATGACCCAGCTGGCATTGTTCTTATCCTTTTGTTTATGTGGACGACATTATTCTTACTGGCCATAATCGACAGCTCCTTGGGACCTTGTTTCTACTCTGCACAAACAATTCTCTCTTAAAAATCTTGGTGACTTGCACTACTTCTTGGGAATATAAGTCACTAGGACAGCATCTACCTTACACTTAAGTCAGACCAAATATCTACAAGACTTACTGCGCAGGGTTAATATGGATAACTAAAAATAATGTTTCACTTCATTCAGCACATATTACAAACTCACTAAGCATAAAGGCGAGGTCTTTCCTGATGCTACTCTTTATCGGAGTATAGTTGGTACATTACAATATGCCACCTCAACACAGCTTGAATTGGCCATTGATGTCAACAAACTAAATCAATTTATAGCCACACCTCGTTGTCGTCATTATTAAGCTTGTAAGCGAATCATTCAATATCTTCGAGGCACTCTCAACCATGGTCTATTATTCCAACAATCTTAAGATAAATTGGACCTTATGGCTTACAATGATGCATATTAAGGCTGTGACTTGGATGATAGGAGATCCGTTGGGGATATGATGTCTATCTTGGAGGTAATCTAGTATCTTGGAGCTCTAGGAAGCAGCATGTTGTTGCTCGATCTAATCCCGAATCTAAATACCGGCACTTGCCCATCATAATGCTGAAATTTCTTGGCTCACTTCTCTCCTCCGAGAATTAAATGTCCCCTTATATCACCCTCCGATGCTCTGGTGCAACAACAACAGTGCTACCTCTCTTACAGAAAACCAGAGTTCCATTCTCGCACTAAGGACATTGAGATTGATGTTCACTACATCTGTGACAAAGTAAGTAATGGTCAGCTTGAAATTCGGTATGTCCTGAGTTCAGATCACGTTGCTGATATACTTACCAAACCCCTCTCAATCGACAAATTTAATTTCCCTCGTTGTAAGCTCCAAGTTCTTTCCAAAACCTATCGCATGAGGGGGAATGTAAAAGATTTTGAAGATCCTCCAAGATACAAATCCTACCTCAGTAATTCAGAAATTAATTGGGAAGATTTTCCAGCACAACAAAGCCAATGGTCTCAGCAGTTTGTAAAGGAAAGACAACCTGCTTTACCTTGCAATTGTAGAAGATTTTAGTTTCCTTAGTTAACTTAATTGTTTCCTGTTTATATTCATTGCAAAATCATAAATTGCACTATAATTGCAGGTACTACAGCCTTGTAAATTGTACTACTCCTTTAATAATAATAAAGAATCATTTCCTCTCTATTTCGTTATTTTAGTCTATAATCCTTCTATCTAAAAAGTTCAATACGTTGTGTACTGAAAGAGCAATGCTGTATATTCCAAAAAATCTCTCAAAAATTTATCTGAGGTGATGTAAACAACTATTTACTCTACCTCCGCCATTAACAAGTCACTAAATTAGTCATATAAATAAGTACAATTCAATTACTTATTTTATAATTCTCATTTTAAAACTATTCATATAATTAAAATGGTAAAAATAATTTGTTTCTTTATATTTCGGCTTACTCTAATGAAATTCAATAATCCACAACGAATTATCAAACTTTTGGAATTAATTTAGCTAAAAAACTCAGGAATTTAGGATGTGTTTGTGAGTGAGGTGCTGTAACTTTTAAGCTGTAGCTGTTGTGGAGTAAAAGTCATAGTTGTAAAGTAAAAACCTTAGCTTTTAAGTTGTTGAGCTACCAAAGTCCAATTACAAGGTGTAACCAAACACCTTAACAGCTCGGCTTTGACAGTTTAGTTATCTCACATTACTCCTAAACTTACATTTAAAGTAACAGAATAGCTGAAACTAAAACATATTCAATTCTTAATAGCTGAAGCTGAAACGTATTTAATGCTCAGACATAAAAACAAACAATCATGTAGAATTGTGACTCCAATTAAATTTCTAATCCACTGTCACAAAGCAATGCTAACATGTTTTATCTTTTTCTAACTAACATTTTATCATTGGCAGAGACAAACTTAATTAGTGATATCTCTCATGAATGCCTCGGAAATCAGTACACACAGTACATAATCACTAAACCTTGCCATTAATTTCTGCTCTTTCTTCTAATATACCTGCTTTAACAACATTACATACCAATATATAAAAATGTAAATATACGGAATTAAACCATGACACGGACGCATCTGCAGATTGACCTTGCCAAACATATATAGCCACTCCAACCCTCCAAGTAATACGTAAGTGAATAGAGAATATGAGAATTGGGGAGGAAGAGGCGGGAATAAGAAAACAATGTGGTCCCTCGATTTATCTTAATTTATCTCATTAGCTCTAGGTTTAATTAATATAATTTAAATGGTGGCAATCATTGAGTGGAATATATATTTCTTCCACAAATTAGTTCGTAGATAAATATATTCCTCCAAATTCATTTTAATAGAATAAATCTAGGTTAGTCTCAATAGATCTCGATTATAAATATATCAAAAGGATTCTAATGGTAATGTCTTATTATTCAAAAAAAATTCATCCTCGATCAATCTTATATAATTAATCCTAATTTACCCTTACAATCGATTTATCCTTATCCATACACCCCATCATCTAAAATCAATTAAAGAAACAACTATCAAATATAATTATTAAATTAATTCTTGTTTTTCTTAAGATTTGAACTCAAGTGCCTAATCTAAGAAAGCTATTTGATGACCACTCGGACATGCTCATCAAAATCTTATTTTAAAAAAGACTTTTCAATCATAGAAACCAGAATGTAAGCGGAAAAAAAAACATGAATCCTTAAGAAATTTTGAATTTAAACCTTTCAAAATTCCATGAAGATTGACAAGTAAAAAAAAATAAGAGAATAAAAACTTAAAAGTTACTGCTTTATATATAATTAGCTACTAGCGTTTCAAATTATTTTCATCCGTAAGTATAAAAGTTTATATTATCATAAAATAGCAAGATAACTATTTAAGAAGTGTAATAGAGTTTATAAATTTAAAGTTACCTTAAAAGTTATTTATGTGACTGTACTTAAAATTTATTTATCATTTTTAGAAATTTTCTATAACAGAAAAATAAAAACAATTATATAAAAAAAACTGGTAGGACTGATTACATAAATTTGATTAATTGAAGGACCAAAATGTCATTGGAAAATATTTCTGGTAAGTGCAGAGATTGAGGTACATCAATCAAAGTTCATTATAGCCCGAAACCTGGGTATCAATGAGGCTGGAGCATCAAAGTACACGAAATGGCGAGCCCAATAAAAAAGGAAGGGAAAGAAGCCACATGGAGACGTTGGGCTAGGGCCTAGGAGTTAGGGGATGCTAGATGCGAAGGTTTGGGATCTCGAAGACAACGAAGGACAATATTGTCATTTCCAGATGCGAAGGCTCGTACGTCTTCTTCATTTCTTGGCCACGATATTCCATTCTCTAAAGATACATGCAAGCAAGAAGGGAAAAGTTTTTGGAGCAATACTGCTCCTGTAACATCCAGTAAATAATCTCTCTAATTAAAAGAAATAAAATTATAAAAATTGGGACATATGTCTTAATTTTATTGTTCCAAAATACAGAAGCTCCACTCAGGCCATAGCGGGCCACTGAGAAGTAAGAGTGTGAGGCT
Source organism: Citrus sinensis (assembly GCF_022201045.2). NCBI lineage: Eukaryota > Viridiplantae > Streptophyta > Magnoliopsida > Sapindales > Rutaceae > Citrus > Citrus sinensis. The sequence goes on from NC_068559.1 coordinate 2,658,829, forward strand.
TCTCCCCGAAGCAACACGAACATGGCACGAATCATCCGATGAACGCGTTATGGTCTACAATTTTCTTTTAAAGAAAAAAAAACATATATACATATATATATATATATATATATATAAACATATATATATGTATGTGTGTATGTATATATCAGTCCGTAGCTCACTCCCACAGCACACATATAGTCACTTAGTTTGCTCTATACAAACGGTTTTCTTTTTCTACATTTTGCGTATAAATTTTCATTTCCATTTATTTTATTATGGCCGGAAAAGCTGGAGTTGCTATCGGAATTGATCTGGGGACGACGTACTCCTGCGTTGCTGTTTGGCAGCATGACAAGGGGGAGATCATACCCAATGATCAGGGCAACAGGACTACTCCGTCCTACGTGGCGTAGCTCAACTTTGACGATAGTGACATATCTTAATTACTATTGAACCGGATCTTAATTTGAACAGGTCAAACTTTACCAAGCAGGGCAGTCCATGAAAGCCACAGGCCTGATCATGAGCTCCATCTGAAAAATTACAAAACACTTTTCGAATGTAACGGCTGCAGAACCAAAGGGTTTGGGTTAATGTACAGATGTGAGCTTTGCAACTTTAATCTTCACACAGACTGCATGTTCACTACAAGCCACAAGCACCATGACCACTTCAAAGACTCCACTTTCCAATTCTTCACTCAACTTCCAAAGTACAGCGGCTCCAGAGATGGCTATAAATACTGTGAGGCCTGCGTGAAACCCACACCAGGATTTGTGTATCACTGCGAAAAGAATGGGTGTGATTTGCATCCATGTTGTTTCAATCTTCCAATCAAGTTACAAATTCTTGATGCTGAACTCGAGCTTTCGGATAAGGAGTTATCGGGAAAGTGCCTTTGGTGCAACAAGAAAAGGCTCAAAGGAAGTGTAACAGGAAATTCAGGGTGGTCTTATGTGTCCGCTTGCAAGACATACAATTGCCATGCATATTGCAGCACTCATATGTTGCTAGAGAAATGGGAAAAAGCAGATTCTGGTAATGATTGTTTGGTTCCCAAGAATGTTCAGCAGCCTATCTGTGAAGATAGCTCATTATGCAGAAGTAAAGAAGAAGAATCAGCATGGTGTTAAGCCTTGTATCAAGAATGTCAAGTTACCAGCTGTCATTAGTGCCACGTCAAAAGATCCAAGTCAGCAGCAGTTAACAGCCTAACTAACTTCACAATGCACACTCTGTATTTGGTTATGTGTTAGCAGAGTTAGATTTCGTTTTAATAATTAGTTAGTGAGCAATCAGTTAGAGTATGAAAAACATGTATAAATAGCTACATATTCCAGATTGTTATTATGTACAAAATAACAGTTCATTAATGAAATAAGAAATTTTCCTCTATTTTCTCCGTTGCCAAACAGCAACACTTTATCAATTTTACAATTTCTTCACTATTAAAAAACAGTTGAAAACAAAGAAATGGACCAAAGGCAACAAGAAGCTCCAGATGGCAAAGAAGTTGTTTGAAACACTCGTTAGTATCTTCATCGGCGATCACATAATCATCACTCTTGTTTCTCTCATCGTCACTGTCTTGGTTGGCTGATATATAATTGCATCGCTAGCTGCTGTTATTTATATTAAAAATTAAATGAACTAAATGGTTTGCTTTATTTTTTTTTAATACATGAACTCAGTGAAAGGTGTGCGCTTTTTCAATTTTATTTTTGATAGTTGGATACCTAAATTTGTGCAAACTTATTTTCATGTGTTCCTTTAAAAGTAACTAATGAAATTATTTACTGGCTAGAAAACTTTGTTTCTTCACTTCTAGCTGTTTTCTTGTTACCTTTTTATTTTTCACTATAGATAATTTGCACAATACCACAAAGACAGAAGACTTCAAAGCAACATAACGACGTAAGTTAATGTTGATCAAGAAGACTTTTCAAAGCATGTAGTTGCCTAGTCGGGGAAAAGGAAAACGGAAGGAAAAAGCATTAAAAGGGAAAAACAAAAAAAAAAAGATCGAGCGCACGCATGCATGTGCGGTCCTCTCTCTAATTCTTGTGGGAGACCCCGCATGTTAAGTAAGCTTTATTCCCTCATTTCAGGAAATGACATGAACTTATAGACAAATAACGCTAGTTGGCATTCTCCATTAATCATCAACCTAGAGGCTACTTTTTAATTTACTTAGTGATAAGATCTCAAATATTACTTCTTTGTTCATACATACATATATATATCTTCAAATGATTAATATGGATTACTTAATACATTCAGCAGAAATCATCTCATATATCCACATTGTACATTTGATTTTTTGGTAAGTATCGTGTACGATTTTAGTGTCACTTGGTCCTACAACACCTTCTTGTAAGATTCCTTCTTTGCGCGCCCATCCTGGATAAATGTCCTTTTAATCCTTATAATTTAGTTTAAGTGTCCATTCAGTTCTTACATTTTAAAAAATATCTCAAAACATCCTTACTCTTGAATTATATTATATTTTTTCCCTTATTTTTTCTTTAGTTTTACAATAATACCTTTACTGCAATATTCTTGATATTAATTAATTTACTTATTGTAAAAGTTAATTATTTATTAGTAAACTAATCAATAAATATCAATTTTAAAAGAAGTAGTATTTCGAGTGCCCTTGCAATAATCTTGCTAATTATTATTTATAAATAAATCAATACCAGACATCTTCAAGCAATTTTTAATACCCTTACAACAATCTTACTAATTATTAAGTTATAAACAAATTAATTTACAAAATTAATCCTAAAAGAAAAATAATAACAAAAAAGTTTATACTAACTTTTATTTTACTTTTAAGGCAATTTCATAAGTTAATATTTTTTTCTTTTCATTAATATCTCCAAGAGCATTGTCGTAAGGATATTATGTAAAAACAAAGAAGAAGTAAGGGTTATGATGTATAATAATGAATAATAAGGGTGTAATGAAGCATTTTTTTAAAATATAGAGACTAAAACTAAATAACCACTTAACTCCAAATATAAACACTAAACAAGTATTGAAAAATGTTCTGGACTAGTTAATGCGGTTATATGTTCATTCCAGTTCATTAAGCAATCTAGAGAACAAGGGTACCACTTCTATGCACCAACAAAAGAGAGGCCATGGTACTGGTGGACGATAAGAAAAGAGGATTATGGTTGATGATTTAATATTACTTATTATTGCGTTGCGTGGGATTTATTTGTCTAATTACGTAGTGATATGATGGTGCAGGTTGCCGGGTGGGACGTAGACATGTGCACGTAGCGTGTTATTTTATGTTTTGTATAGTCGTATCCATGCAGTAATGATATAAAGAATTTCGAAGGATTTTAGGGGGGAAAAAAAATTTGTATTTAATATAGTAAAATGTGATTGCGAAGATGAATTTTGAGGGACATGCGATGCGCCCCACCCCAGTGCCACGCATTCAATATCGGCCCTACAATACAGCTTCCGAGCCACGACAACTTCCATTGCAAGTTCTCTAGTCTTTTGCTTGCCAATACTTTACAATTTAGAATCAAATCGGAAGCTTCTATTTCATATAACCTTGTATGTTTTCCAAACAACAATCAAATAACACTTTTACCTGATTGTCAGCAACTTAGCATGGTAAAAGTTATTTTTCTATTAAGTGAAATATTAAATCTTTTTTATTTTTTATTTTACAATTATTAGTTAAAAAATTAAATTACATTTTCTACTTATTTTTATTAACAATCAAATAATTAATACTTAATTAATAACAAAAAATTATGTAGATACTTCGATTATTGATTCGCTATTACAAATTAATATTTGATAATTCGGTTGAATTATATAGATATTAAATACTAAGCAAACTCTATTAAAATTAATTTTTGAGTAGTTTAGGGTCATAACATTTATCTATTATTTAATTTAATTTTACTGAATACAAAATAGTATTATAAAATCGGAAACCTAATTTGATAAGTCTTTGTCTTGTAATTAATATATTCAAATTAACAAATCCTAAACTTTTAAATTGAATTTTATATAAAGAATGACTTATTATTTGAAATCAGTGCCCTTTTTGTTATTATTATTTTTTAGGCTTTCTTATTATTATAGACACACAAAAAAGTGATAAAAATAGTCAATAATGTGCATTAACGAGTTATGGTAAAATAGTTCACAACTTACCAAGAAGCATGTTGTTGAATACAAATGACAACGAACAAAAGAAAATTGTGATATATTCTTATTAATAATGTACCTTTCAGAATGTTGTTGAAGAAGAAACTTCTAAGAACGTACTTAGTTTGCATATTGTTATTTGCTCTATGGAATTCACCACAATCATCACTCTTGTTTCTCCCATTATCACAGTCTTGGTTGGCTGATATATAATTGTATCGCTAGCTGCGGTTATATATATATATTACACTTATTTTCATGTGTTTCTTTAAAAGTAATTATTTTTGTTTCTTCACTTCTAGCCGTTTCTTGTTACCTTTTTATTATTTACTATAGATAATTTGCACAATCCCACAAAGACAGAGGACTTTAAAGCAACATAACCAAGAAGACTTTTCAAGCATGTAATTATCTAGTTCGGGAAAAGGAAAACGGAAGGAAAAAGCATGAAAAGGGAAAAACAAAAAGGAAAAGATCAAGCGCATGCATCTATGTGTGGTTTTCTCTCTCTCATTATGTGAGAGACTACTTGGGTGGTGTTTGGTTTTAAAAAAGGGGAGAAGAAAAAAGTAGAGGCGTGGAAAGATGATGAGAGGAGCAGAGTGTAAAATTAATTTTTATTGTTTTATTTTACATTAAATTTGAAAGAAAAAAAATTACATATTTTTTATTTAGACAAATATGCCCACTATCTTTAATGTTAATATTGTTAATAAATAAAAATAATTAAACTATGAATTAATTTAATCTATAAATAGAGATTTCTTTTTTTTAAATTACAGCATCAAGTCATGGACAGCAGCTACGTTGACCGACGCTCACCACCGTTGACCGGTGCCGTTGACTGCAGTTGACTGTCATTTTTTTATCGCGTTAAATACATAATAATGATAAGAAATTGATGATTTACTCATTGAAAATGTTAATTTTGCAAAAAATACACTATATAGTAGGAAATATGAGAGTAAAAATTTTCTCAAACATTTAAACAAGACTTGAAGTAAATAACAACGTTTATTAACATTTCTAACTCCATATAGTTGTAGATCGGCTCATGAGGATTCCATTGGTACATTTTTTATGGTAAAACGTGTTTCCGGCGAGTCTCCGATGACTCTCCGGCGATTCACTTTACTACTTTATTTTTTTCAAATAAGTTTATCCTATTAATTTAAAAAATAAATATAAATTATTTACACTTTAATTTATTTAAAATTAATTTTGTTTTGAGGATAATATTGGAATTTGTGTTTTAATAGATGAGAAATTTGAAATCTTTAATCATTGATAAGGAATACAAATTCTTCAATTCCATTAAACTTGGTCTAACCAAACAGTGAAAAGTAGAAAAGAAATCAAATTCTTTTCCTCTCCCCACTTCCGTACCCTCAAGCAAACATGGCCTTAGTTGCTTGATTCCCTCATTTTAGATCACGAAATGAACTTAAAGACAAATAATGTTAGCCAGCATTATTCATTAACCAACCTAGAGGCTACTTTTTAATTTATTTAGTGATTATATATATTCAGTGATTAATATGGATTACTTAATACATTCAGTAGAAATCATCTCATATATTGACATTACACCTTTGATTTTTTGGTAATTAACGTGTGCGATTTTAGTGTCATTTTGTCCTCCAACAAATTTTTATGAAGTTCCTTTTTTGCGTGCCCATCATAGATAATATTCTTTTAATCCCTATATTTTAATTTAAGTGCCCGTTCAGCTCCTACATTTTAAAAAATATCTCAAAACATCACTACTCTTAAATATATTATATTTGTCCCTTACTTTTTCTTTACTTTTGCAATAATATCATTGTTACAATGTTCTTGATATCAATTAATTTACCTATTGAAAAATTTAATTAATAAATAACAATTTTAAAAGAAGTAGTATTTCCAGTACCCTTGCAATAATCTTGCTACTTATTATTTATAAATAAATTAATACCATCCAACTTCTATAAACAAATTAATTTACATTAATCCTAAAATATAATAAGGAAAAAATTTACAATAATTTTTATTTTACTTTTAAGGCAATTTGATAAATTAATATTCTTTTCGCTAATGTCTTCAAGAATATTATTACAAGGATATTATGTAAAAGCAAAGAAAAAGTAAGGTTATGATGTAATGTAATTAATAACAACGGTGCAATGAAGCATTTTTTAAAATATAGAAACTAAACAATCATTTAACTCCAAATTTAAGTAGGGGTTGGCATGGGTTGGGTTGGAAAGAGTTTGTGAAAACTTAACCCAATCCATTATTGAATAGATTGAAATAAAAATAACTCAACCCAATTAAATAAACATATTCAATCCAATTCAACCAAAACCTTAAATCATCGAGTTGGATTGGGTTGATTGAGTTGAAAATCGAATCAAAATTAAAAATTAAATAAAGAAGAAGATATGAAACTTGTAATAAAACTTATTAAAATCAAATATAATATATTATAGCATGAAAATTCTATTCATGGTCTAGTATTTGAAAAAAAAAAGAATATAGAATGAATAAATCAGAGAAATACCTTAGTTGACTGGGAATTGAGATTTAAGAAAGTGACTTTAGTTCTGATATTAGAGTCCATAGTAAATGTAAGAACAAAATAGTCTCTTTTATTAAAAAAATAAAAAGAGGATAAAAAAATAGATTAGCTGTTTAGATTTTCAGGATTTTACAAATTGAGAATTATTATTATTATTATTATTATGATGATGATGATGATGATGATGATGATGTGGGTTGGATTGGGTTAAATGGATTCATCATAATTAACCCAACCTTACCCAATTGTTAATTGGGTTCAAAAAAATTGACCTAATTAACCCATAATAACTCATTCAACCCGTCAAAATTAAATTGGATTGAGTTGAGTCCATCGGGTTGGATTGAGTTTGCTCACCCTTAAATATAAGTATTAAACAAGTATTTATCAATAACCCAAACTTAACTAACTATAATGAGCTCTCAATAATCTTATCCATCTATAATATTTGTGGAAATTTAAAGTTGGTTTCTTTTGGAAACTGCAAGTGGCTTAATTTCTAAGAAAAGTAGAAGGAAAAATAAAAAATAAAAATAAAAACTATTGATTAGTGGCTACTTTCCTTAAATTTTCCATGAACTTACTCTAGAGACTGGAACCATTAAGCAATATTGTATACCTTATCTAATTGACAATACTGACTTATTATCTAATAAGGGATTTCTTTACCTTATTAGATTAAGGGATAAACTAAAAGATAGTGGGGAAAAAAAGTGTATTTTTTAATCTTTAAATTTCTAATCTTTTACTTTGATGAATTAACGATTCCTCATTTGGAACATTACTATGATAATATATAATTTATCTCAACTAATTTGGCATCTGATTTATTAATTATTTATTGATTATTAATATCATTGATGATTGATGATAAAATCAACAAACAACTAACACATAATAGTTAATGATTAGTGACATGCATGTCAGCAGTTAAGATACAAAGCACTTATGTTAAAAATTGTATTATTATATAAACTATGTAACCGAATTATAGATCTAATGTTATCATTTAAAATAAAAAATTTGTATGCATTATTTAAATTAACTTTAATCGCCCCAAGGTTCAAGTTTTATAGCTATTTTCTCTCCTTGTAAATATACAGGTAGCGTAGGGTGGATTCTGATGTTATTAGGTGTAGATTTTAAAGATATACTCTCTAAAGCTTTGGGCCCCGAACTAACTATGTCATATAATTTTAAAGATAAACTCTTGGTGGACTGATGATTGTAATGTCAATAGGTAGGAATATAGTTTACCAAAAAAAAAAAAAAATTAAACTACTCGTATATGACTAAAACATGAATTGTAAACGCCAATATACAATGCAACGAGCTGATTTTGGGCTCTCATTCTGACCAAAAAGCGAAGGCCTCAGCAATTGGCATTGGCCTCTCAGTACCCTTCCTAGAGAAGGAGTCAAAAGTCAAATTCATACACGTTATTTTTTTAATTCGACAGCCCCGGCTTCCTAGCTGGCCCTCCAAAATTTAACTCAACTAAGAGCTTCAGGGAAAAAACTCAAGTTACTAATTAGTGGTACGCGGAGTGTCCACGTACGTCGATAAAACCCTAAAACAAATTCAAATCAATCCAAGGGCAATGTACACATTTCATATAACCACATATTCAACTATTGAAAATGCCCACCTTGCACAGAACGTTCGTAGACGGTCACATTTCATGTAACCCCATAATCAACGTCCAGCAGGAAATGCCATGGAATGTTCCAGAAAGTTTGAAGATCTCCTATAAATTGCCAACTCCCTTAGGCAAAGCATACTACACACACAACGTTTCTTAGCTCTTGCTCGTTTGATAAGCATTACATTTTTTTTTTTTTGCTTCCTTTTTCTTTTAATTCCAAGAAAAAATAAATTTTTTACATTTATCTCATTTCTTTATTGGTAATTAATGGCCAGAAAAGAAGGGGTACTAGGGATCGGGATCGATCTCGGTACCACGTACTCGTGCGTTGGAGTGTGGCAGCATAACAGAGTGGAGATCATAGCCAATGATCAAGGGAACAGAACGACGCCGTCTTACGTGGCCTTCACCAAAAAGGAGCGTTTTGCGGGCAACGCTGCCAAGAACCAGTTAGCCATGAACCCCACCAACACCGTCTTCGACGCTAAGAGGCTGATAGGGAGGAGGTTTAGCGACGTGTCGGTTCAGGAAGACATCAAGCTCTGGCCATTTAAAGTGATTGCTGGACCGAACGACAAGCCAATGATTGCCGTTAAATACAAAGGCGGAGAGAAAAAGTACGCTGCTGAAGACATCTCTTCAATGGTGCTTGCCAAGATGCGTGAGATTGCCAAGGCGTACCTTGGTTCAAATGTGAAGAATGCAGTGGTCACCGTTCCAGCTTACTTCACTGACTCTCAGCGTCAGGCCACGAAGGATGCCGGAGCTATGGCCGGGCTTAATGTTTTGAAAATCATCAGTGAGCCCACTGCCGCCGCCATTGCTTATGGTCTGCACAGGAAGGCTTCCTCTGAAAAGAATGTGCTGATTTTTGATCTGGGTGGAGGCACTTTTGATGTGTCTTTGCTTACCATCGGAAAGGGCATCTTCAAAGTGAAGGCCACTGCCGGAGACACACATCTCGGTGGTGAAGATTTTGACAACCGAATGGTGAATCATTTTATTCAGGAGTTTAAGAGGAAGAAAAAGAAGGATATCAGCGGCAGCCCTAGGGCTGTTCAGAGATTGACAACTGCTTGCGAGAGGGCCAAGAGAACTCTCTCATCAACTTCTCAGACTACGATTGAAATCGATTCCTTGTACGAGGGTATTGATTTCTCTTCAGTAATAACGCGTGCAAGATTTGAAGAGCTCAACATGGACCTCTTCAGGAAGTGCATCAAGCATGTTGATATGTGCTTGAGGAATGGTAAAATGGACAAGAGCAGAGTGGATGATGTCGTTATCGTTGGTGGCTCTGCTAGGATCCCTAAGGTGCAACAACTGCTTCAGGAATTCTTCAACGGAAAGAGACTCTGCCAGAACATCAACCCAGATGAGGCCGTAGCTTATGGTGCTGCAGTTCAGGCCGCCGTGTTGAGCGGCAACCGCAGTGACAAGGTTGAGGATACCGTCGTCTTGGATGTGAACTCTAATTATAATTCATCACTTGAGCTGAAAACCACTACTAGTTTTGCAGCTCAAGATTTACCAAGCAGAGCAGGTCATAAAACCCACCGGGCTCATGACCTACAGCTGAAGAACCACAAAATACTCAGCGAATGCAATGGATGCAAGAGACCTGCTTTTGGGCTGATGTATAGATGTGAGCTGTGCAACTTCAATCTTCATATCCCCTGCATGTTCATTGACCGCAAGCCTGCTGCCAAACATGAATTCTTCGGGAACTCCACTTTCAAATCCTTACCCAAACTCCCCGGGATATGCTCTACTAGAGATTGTAGAGATTGTAACAAACACTGTCATGCGTGTGCAAGACCCGCAGATGGTTTTGTCTACCATTGCGAAGAGAAAGGCCGCAACTTGCATCCCTGTTGCTTCAACCTCCCGCGTAAGCTGGCTATCGGTTCTGTTGAATTTGTGCTTTCTGATAAGGAATTATCACAAGAGTGCATTTGGTGCGAAAGTAAAAGGCTTCAAGGAAGTGCAAGCGATAATTGGGGGTGGTCTTATGTATCCAAGTGTAACAATTACCATTGTCATGCATTTTGCTCTACTGAAATGTTGCTGGAGAATTGGAAAAGTAGTGAAGAAAAGTCTAAGGATAGTACTTATTACTCTTTGGTGCCGAACAGTCTGAAGCTTCCAGTTAAAAGTCAGTTGAAACGCAACAAAGGGAGGGGCAACAAATATTTGATGATAGCCAAAGGGTTCTTTCAAATTCTTGTCAGTATCTTCATCGGCGACCCAACTACTTTACTTGCATCTCTAATCTTGGGTCTGGTCATGAACTGATCGATGCTGGGTTTTAAGTTTTGTGTATAGGATCTTGTTGAATCTAATATTAATTAGATAGCATTTTTAAAAAATATATACGAGAACATATATAATTAATATCTAATCCTATAGTGTATGGAGAGACTAATTGAAGGAAATCTACTTTAAAGTTTTACTTGTCTCTCCCTAGTTTAACGAGTGGTTAAGATTGAGTTTTTTATTTTTTTTTCTTTCACTTTATTTACAATCAAATCAACTTTTTTATGAAGGTAACAAAATCAACTTTCACTTTATTTACTTTTACAATCAAGTTATGAAGGTAAGGATAGAATTTTTAGCGTTTGATTAGAATTCTTGTAGTTTACTTTGAATTACAATTCTCCCCTTCCATTATCAAGTCAACTTTCACTTTATTTACTCTTACAATCAAGTTATGAAGGTAAGGAAAGAATTCTAATGCAAAGTAAACTACAAATAACAATAACTTATCTAGTAATTGATACTAACAAATCATGTAATTAAGAAGATTAATAAAATCAAAACAATGGAATTATGGAAGGGGAAAAAAGGCACTTTCTAATTGAAAGAGTAACGTACCTTTTGACTCTTGAGAGAAATTATCATCAGATAGCTTTTCCCATCAACTCTTAGCGTTTGATCACAGAATCTCGAACAAGATGAAGCCGGAAAAAGGATAAATCAATAAAACAAACGGAAAAAAAAAATGAAGACACATTAACGTAAATGGTGATACTGGAAGAGAAGCAATATAGTTTGAGAACTGTTAGGAAAACTCGACTAATTTGCAAAAGCAATATATGGCTGTAATGCTGAACATTCTGTTCATCGTTTTTCAGAGGTTATCATCGTTTACTTTGGCCTTCACCAACTGGGGCAACGAGCCAAGTCGTTGGCCTTTTAGGGGGTTTTGATTCGTTAAACTAAGGGCACAATGACATGTGGGGTTCATAATTCATTTCACCGACTACTTATTATCTTTTAGGGCAAATACAAAAACGATCAGTCATGCAAGGAAGATGCTCCTCATTTAATTTTCTTTAATGGACTCCTTTCTGGCTTTTGATGCTTTTCATATTTTTTTTCTTCATATTACTAATCTTGTTCATTAGTTTAACTTGGAATTATAATTAGGTTTCAACTTTATGCTAATTTAATTGTATACCACGTTGTATAATGCTATATTTACACTTTTTTTTTTAATTTTTCAGCATTTCCTTGCAATGTCTTTCTAATATGACGGATCATCATTAATCCATCTTGTAATTTATTATCCTTTTTTTTCTTAATAATATAAATTTTTAATGGAATGAGAAAGCTAACTTGCTGGACATCAACTTTTATTTAATATTATTATTATTAATATTTTTATTCAAACTTTTAATAATTACCATAAGTGCAGAACACATCCACAATCAACTGAATTATACTCGAGGCCTTAACCCATCAAATCTTTATCTTCATTAATTACAGTCAATTTTATTAACCGTTAGTGTTCTAATTCGCTCGATTTTAAATTCACAATTAATGATGGCAGTCCATTTGGGTTGAAAAAGTTGACGACATCGATATGGTCTTCTTAATTAATTTAATTCAGAGAATATTACTTCAGCTGTCATCCATCAAAAGCAACATGGGATTCAAATGCGTTTTCAATATCGACCCTACAATACAACTTCCTATCTACGACAACTTCCGTTGCAAGTTCTCAAGTCTCTTGCTAGCTAAGATATGAAAAAAAAAAAAGATTAATTATAATTTCCAATTTTCCATCACCCCGACTCAGTATCCTTCCGGGCCGGTGAGAAAATTGGCTGAGATTTTCCAGGAATTTTCAACGAAATTACTCTTAAATTGTTAAATAAAAGAAGAATGCATACGCTTCTTTGTCGGTTGCTTGCAATATCTTCTTCCTACGATATCATTCTTTTTCTAGTTTTTTCTCCCTATAAAAAATATTTGACAGAACTCTAGCATCAAATCGGATGCTTCTTTTTTATGTTTTCCAAATAACACTTTTATCAATTTCATCCAATTCTCTCTTCTTGTTCTTCTTTTTTTTTTTTTTTTTTGGTCCTCCATGAAATACGTAACTATTCATGAATTCATAATGTTAAAGTCATTTTTATAATTCCAGATTAAATTGAACCAAAAAAAAAATGCATCCATATTTATTAATTCAGAAGTGATTCAAGTGAAACTAAAAATGAAAAATAATAAATTCAGCCCATTAAGGCCTAAAGGCCCAAATCAACTTAAAGTAAAGGAGCGCCCACTTACAGGTAATCTCCTATTGGGCGGACGGGCTGAATTTGGTCCAAGTATCTTTTCCTAATTCAGAACTAGGGCTGGGCAAAATCAAATTCGGATCAACCCGATTGAATTTTGGGTTAGTCGAGTTGCATAGAAATCCATCCGAATTTAATCTAAATTTATAATTCGATCCGATCCGATCCAAATATATTCGGATCGAGTCAAAAAATAGGTTAAATTCGATTCGAATCGGATTCAGATTAAAAACAGTTTGGATTGAAAAATGAAAAATGTATGGTCATTGAAAAAAAAATTAAGACATTACAGTTTTCTTTACTATAGGTTTTCTTATCATTAGCCGGTGAACATCAAAATTTTACAACTTATATATGATAATAATCACAACATGAAGAAATACCATCAAAATTTCAAAACACAAGGCTCAGGTTGCCGAGTTGGAGAATTCGAGTTCCTGGGTTGAAGTGGAGCTTGAAGGCGAGAAACTTGGCGATGGATGGTGCCTACAGATCCAGTGGTTATGGCTGTGTCTGTGAATGATCGACGGTGGTTGTGCTACGTCTTTGTGTCAGCGTCGATTTGCTTTTGTGATTGAAACCTAATCCGTGAACCCTGATTGTGTGAGAAACTCGATTTGTGAAAACTGGAGAGTGAAGACTGAAAAAGAAGAAATCGAGTCTGTGAAGATTGAAGAGTGAAAACTAGAGAAGAAGCAACGAAGAGAGTGAAGTGTGAGGCTGTGAAGCGTGAGTAAAGGATGTCTTGTGCAATTTTTTGTTTGCGCGTGGGTGTGTCAGTGTGTGTGTGGGGAGATGGGGTAGGGATGGCAACATAACCCGGACTCGGACAAACTTGGATAATCCGATCCTGGTTGAACCCGCATCGAAGTTGAATTAAATACGGAACCAGATTTAATTTTTTAAACCTGAACATATCCGGGTTTAGGTAAACCTATATATCCGGAACCTGGACTCAAATATCTTTATTTTAATATTATTTTTTAATAATTTGTAATATAAATATAAAAGAAAAAAAGGGACAAAATAGCCCTAGCACAACCGGCCTTAGTTTGCAATTCACATTTTCCTCTTCTCAAATCTCACATATGTGGGCTGTTGACCATATTTTTTATTCTCTTCATCAAATCAAATCGTCGTCGTCGTCGCTTCAGCCATTTCCTCTTCTCTACATTCATTATCAATATCATCAGTTGTTGTGTTCATCATTATTAGTCGCTCTGTTCCTCTCCTCTACGCTGTCGCGACATCTAACATTTCTCAATCGTTCAACTGCTGCAAAATTGAGTGGTCTAACTTCCACCTCTAAGCCCACCTCTGCTTCTCTCTTGTCATCTCTTCATAAACTTTCTCTCTCTCCATGGTTTTTGTGGAGATAGTGTGTGGGCTGCCTTTGATGCCATTGCATGGTGGATCAGGGTGGGTCACTGTCTTTGATGTTGTTGGTTATAACTTTTAATGCTATTGATGTCAATGTGTAAGTGTACACAACAAGTAATATAATGATGAGTATTCAAGATCGTCTCCACAGAGATTGATGTTATCAGACTTGCTACAACAATCTTAACAGTGTAGATTTTGTTCTAAATTAAAATAAAATAATTAATGAAACCAATATAATAATTTAAAAAACGCAATAAATAAAATGCAACAAAATAAATTATCACGTCAAACTCAAGGATAAAACCCATAGGAATGTAGAGTAGTTGAGTGAATAAACTCTCTCAATAGTTTTGACTAGCAAAGTAAATTATTACGTCAAATTCAAGGATAAAACCCATGAGAATGTAGAGTAGTTGAGTAAATAAACTCTCTTAATGGTTTTGACTATTTTTTTAATGTTTGGCTTGGTTGCTACAGCAGTGGGCAAAATCCTTATGCATCCTCAGTTGTTGCATGTTGAATATCTTATATCTATATGCAATATAATAGTGATCAATTATTATGCCAACATAAGATATAGCATTACACGCTTAAGTTTTATTTACCCTATAAGGTGAATCCTTATATCTAGTTCATCATTAATTTTAAATTAAGCATGACCCTTTTGGGATGAACATAAGATATAGCATTACACGCTTAAGTTTTATTTACCCTATAAGGTGAATCCTTATATCTAGTTCATCATTAATTTTAAATTAAGCATGACCCTTTTGGGATGAAGTAAAACTCAATCCAGGAAGCCCAATGTAAAACCAAGCATTGCTCTGATATGTTCCACTAAGAGAGGCATTTTGTGGTTCTTTCTTAGCTAGTATCATTAAATGGGTGATCAGCCAAAATAATGAATAAAAATAAATACTATCAAAATAAAATGTTACACTAAACATGCAACAACACATATTTTCAGTCAATAAACCATTAAGATTATTTATCACTCAACCACAAATAAATTTAATTCACGATTTACAAAAGAAAAATAAAAAACAAGGTTTCGGCCATGAAACACATCTCTATGAATAAATAGAAAATAAGAAAACAAGAGAAGAATAATAAGGACTAAGCTCCCAATTGATTTTTGTAAATTCTCCTCTTGTGCAGCCCTTAATCTCTCTCTTAAATTCTGTTATTCTTTTGTTTCTTTGTGGTTTTTCTCCTTGAGTGACGGCTCTCTCTTTTCCTTATGATTTGTGCTCCTTTTATAGTTGAAAATTAGGATAAACGAAAGCCTAGGTCGCGTATCTTCCAGATTAGGAAACTGCAGATTACAATATTCTGTAAAATTTTCTCTATCGTTGTTCCAAGATTGCTACAGCAACGGATGTTGCAGCAACGATGCTACAACAACTTCACTGTTCTAGATTTGTTTTAATTCTTTTGTAGCCAAGTTCTTTTTCATCTTTTGTAAACCTATTGCAGTAGCATTTCTTCCTTGAAATTTGAGATTCCAATCACTTACAATTATGTACACAATCTAAGCACATAAAAATTATTCTAAAATAACGTAATTTATTAAAAATAAACTAAAATGGTTTTTCATGCAAAATAAAACTAAAATGCAAATAAAAACATGTCATTTACTCTCAAAGTAATCTTGATTTAAGTTTAAAAATGTCTTAATAACTCTCATTTCATATAGTTATCAAACGCCATTACAATTCAAAATTAATTGTAATTTTCATGCATCCACTCCTTATATTAATTTAATCTTAATTTTGTTTTTACAGTACTTGCAGCATCTCTATATCTCTATAAGCTTCTATAAGCTTTTATCATGTGAACTTGACAAAATATCATCAACTAAGAGAAAAAATGTTTCATCGGGTTTACTTTGTGATTAAAGTGTAGTATCCAACTTCATAAGGAGATGGCATTTTTTTTTTCAAATCATAATTCATAAAGCAATCCGGGTTTCAAACCCTGAATTCAGAAACCCAGATTTTTCTGGGTTGAACCCATTCCAGACCCATATGTAGGAAAATCAGGTTTATATTCGGGTCCGGTACAAAAAAAATAGTATCCAGGTCAGAAACCGAAAATACCGAACCCGATCTCGGACTCGGATTTTGCCATCCCTAGGTGGGGGGTGGCCTGTGTGAGTGTGCTTAGGGAGGTGGTGTGTTTGAGTGTGTGTCAGTGTGTGTGTGTGTTTAATTTTTATTTCTTTTTTTTTCAATAGCCAAATCCAATCAGATTTTTGGATTGGATCAGGTGAACCCAATATGATGACGATCCGATCGGGTTTGCTAAATTAAATCCGATCGGGTTAGGTTAATAACCCGATCTGATCCAAACCTGATTTTTTTCGGGTCAGGTCAAGTTATTTGCCCATCACTATTCAAAACCACGATATCAACATGGATAATTTTAGGGGTGGGCAAATGGTTTGGTTTTTGCCGAATCGAACTAAATTTTTTTGGTTCAGTTCGGTTCGGTTCTAATGACAAAAACTGAATGGTTTGAAAACTTATGAACCGATTGTTTGGTATTCGGTTCATAACAAAACCGAACCGAACCGAAAAACCGATCGGTTCGCTTGAATTTAATTAAAAAATATATTAAAAGTAAATTATAAAAACCTAAAATCTAAAATCAATTTTCATTCCTAATTTCTAATTCATAACAAAGAAAAACCCCAATCGGTAAATCCCTAAATCAACATCCATCTCTCACGGTCAACGGCGGCATGATAACCTTTCCTGATGACAGCTTCTCATAGCGACGCCGTCGCGGACGCAGCTCTCAAGCACGATCATATCGCGGTCTCACTCATCTGCCGTTAGCCGACTCAGCTTGTCATATTCAACCTTCGCCGCTCATCTCACCGTCGTCAGTCATCACTCATGCCTCATTCACGCTGTTTGTCTCACTCTTATCACTCCAAATCGCCTGCAGTCAGCTCGTCATCTTCCTTGTTGCAGTTTTTTTTTAAAATTTATGATGTATGTTTGTTTTACTTCTGTTTGAAACTTATGAGGGGTTGCTTTTGTACTGTTGTTTGAATCTTGAGGGCTGCGGCTACTGCAAGTGTGAAATCAATTGCTGTATATTGCTTTTGTGGTGATGGTGTTTGAATTTCGTGGGCTGTATCTTTTGTGCTAGTGTATATTGCTTTTGTGCTGCTGGTGTTTGAATCTTGTTGGTTATGGCTACCATAAGTGTGAAATTGGTGTATAGTGAGAACCCATTTGCGAGAGAAACATGTATATTTAATAGTTGGATTTAAAGTTTATCATGCTTCTGTAAATGAAAATCCGGAAGATGTATAAACCGAACTAAACCGAATTTCAAAACTGAACCGAACCGAACCAAAATATTTCGGTTCGATTCAGTTCGGTTTTGAAATTCGGTTTCTATTCGGTTTGAATTCTTAAGAACCAATCGGTTTTAGTTTGGTTCGATTCTGGCTCCGAACCAAACCGAAAAACTCCCACCCCGATTTAGCCCAATAAGAATATTTCTATTTTTAAAGCGGCCCATATCTCACCAAAATGTTTGACGTAGCCTTTAGTGTTATGTTAATAATAAATATTGTAATGGCATTTTACTATTTTCATCATTTGAATTGAATTTAGTAGAAGGGTCACAATTTTTGACATAAACCTCCAACTCGCCAAAGATAGCAATGAATTAATGCAATGATTAGATTTGAGGCCGTGTTTTGTATTGATATTGCTCAGTTTGAGCCAGTTTGGTATTGACATTAGACAGTCGTAGCTTAAAATTAAATTATAGTATTAAAATTTAGTAAACACTACTACCATGACTTAAGAATTAAGTTGATTTGTCCCATCACCTATGTAATGAAAAACCTATGATGTCTTTAATATTTTGTAAAAAATTATTATTTAAATATCATAATTACTACATACTATTGTTTTTATTTCATAATTACTATGTTCTGTTAGGGATGGTAAAATCGGGATTCGGATCCGGATGTAGGTGCATTCAGATCTGGATTCACATAGTTATTTTTATATTCTGATTCAGATTCGAAAAAAAAAATGCGGATCTGGATGCGGGTAATATCCGCATGGATTGTGGACATATATTCCCAATATTCAAATCTGCATAAATTAAAATTTAAAATTTTAAAATTTAATTTAAAATTCAATAATTTACCTAATAATATCAAATAAAATCCAATCATAATTAACAATCAACAATTCAATACTTAGAATAACATACAACACCATAAATTTATAAACAAAAATATCACAACATAAATCAAATATCAATAATAATATAAATCTAAATCTAACACCACCACAAATTCACAAATAAAATTATAAAAGCACTACAAATCCATATAAAATAATGTGGATCCCAATATATATATTTTACTTTAGCTTCACTTATATATTTTTTAATTAATTCTATTATGTTTTTTTATTTAACTTATATATATATTATTTTAATTTAATTTAATAAATAATTTAATTAAAAAATAATTCCATCCGGAAAACCGGATATCCGGATCCTCATGGATTCTACAAGTTAGCATCTAGATCCACATTTTTTAATAAGCGGATTCGAAAAAATCTAAGTCTAGATCTTTGCAAAATCTAGACCGAACTTGGATCTTTTTGTCATCCCTATGTTTTCTCAATAGTTGTAACATAAAAGATACGGCACCTCATCAATATCAAACATGGCCTTGAACTTAAGCAATTATGTCCAATCATCTCACAACCCTAAGTATATATTTAAGATAAGATATTCGAGGTTAATAATATTATAACCTTAGCTTCAGTCAAATATAAGCTCTCTATCAACTTTTGAGAATGACAATTTTTGTTTCCTAAAATTAGAAGATAGGCTTCAATTTCCCTAAAGTTGTAAGGTTATGGAGTTGTCTTCCCCCCATGATTCATCATTTTAGGTTAGCTACTAATTAATGTAAAACTAAATTGAATTGATTGATATTGGTGATTAATTTGTAATCTTAGTCGATACCATGGCTACATAAGATATTTTGATAAACACGTAGTATAATATTGTTGTCAAAATATAGAACATGTATATAAAATCAAACATGCATTAATAATATACCAATTCAAAAATCTATGTATTTTCTATTCAAAGGGAAATTCTTTATCAAGTACTTTTGGTTATTTCCGAAGCATTACACGGCCTTCTATTAAATTTTTGGCAAGTGTATTGACTAGTTGAGATGAATAATAAGAGTTCCGTTATATGACAAGAATCAATCAAGATTGTATTAATTATTAATTTGGTCCCTCCTATTACCAACTTTGATTGTTAATTGACTACATGTTTTTCACCAAATTTTTGCTAGGATCCGAATCGAACTAATTGGGTGGTTCCTACCAGATCCAGCGCAAATCTGAATAAAACAAATAAATTTATATTTGAGGGGAGCTTCTACTAACTTTGAGGTTTAGGTGTGTTTTCCTGATGTTTAGGGCAGGTGATTTAGCTGAGTTATCCTAGGTGGTGAGCTAAAGTAATATGTACAGTGAGCGAAGTTGGTCATATGACAAAAAATACAGAGAGCTTAGTGGAGCCCCATAGAATTTGATATGGGGGGCTAATATGTGTTTAGGTGTAGCTTAGATGTACTCGAGGGATAGCTCAAGTGGTCTCACTGCATAGTTAGTGGAACTAGGATAGCTCATGTAAGTTCACGCATGAAACACAATCTTGACCTTAAGTAAGCTCACACTTGAAACACAATCTCGGCCTCAAATTGAAAATATAGTAAAATAAATATAATATATAAGGAACACATGATATTTACATGGTTCTACCTTTGGCCTACATCCACGGGAGAAAAAATCGCTAATCCACTATATAAATGAGAGTTTATATAAGATTTTACATTATCCAAGATGAATAACACAAGTTAGATAGTTATATATAGATGTTTGGTGTTGATAAGGATGAAGAAGGTGAATAAAAATATGGAGAGTGATAATATGGTGAAGAAGATGATGAAGGTGGAGAATTGAAAATGACCTCCCAAAAATAGAGAAGTGGGTAATGATCTAAAAGATGGAGAGAGAGTGAGTGAGAGAGGAAAAGAGAGAAGTAAAGAGATGATAGCTTCCAATACGGGTGAATAAGACATTTATATAGTAGAGGCTAGTGATAAGGGGAGTGCATAAAATTTAAAGCTAGACAGCATCCTTAGGTTACAACGAGAGGAAGCTTCCTATGTGTCGTATTTAAGGATAAGAATATTCCTTTCATATTATTCTTTCTCGTAAATATCTAGATGTGTCCGACCTTGACCCTTGATTTCCTAAGCTCAGCCAATGTAGTAAATTATTTCAAATGACATCTTTATACTTCTCCAAGCATTGTGCCTATTTAACCCTTATAATTGTCCACGTATTATTAATTTATTAATCCAAAAATATCCTTCCTAATTTACTCCCAGCACTAAACATTATGGGTTTTTCAAAATTCAATCTCCCCATTCAGCAATAATATTAATAATACAAAGTGTTCACTTCCAATCTTCCAATTTGATTTAGACAAAAATGATTCTCACCGGCCAATACTAATAAAACTAGCTACGAAATTAATTAAACTTATCTTAATTTGTGGGATCTAGTTAATTTAACTAGTAAAAACTCTTGTGATATACAATAAGTGTAAGATTTGAATCTTACTCACATAAGTGGTAAGAGCCTAATATTTTCAAAAGACTTTTTTATTATTCTTTTCAAATATAGTGACATTCAGCCAAGTTAATAATTAATATAATTTAGGGAATGTTTTGGCACCGAAGATCATGGTGCAACCCATGCAAATTTCTCGCTTTGTTTTCTTAATTTTTGCGGCTATATTAATAGCAAAAATTCCCCTAAATAATAGAATTCATTTTCAAAAATATGTCAAGATATATACACATATATAAGGTGCAATACATAGCCATGCATCTATTACTTTTTTCCATTCTAATGAAATCAAAGTCAGAAATTCTGCACAAATTAAATCAACACTGAATTGATCTCTGCTTTGGTGCAATTCAGTTTCTAGGCCGAACAGAGATATGAAGGTAGTTAATTTGGTTTTGGGCAAAGAGAACAACATGAAGGAAATTTTCTAAATAATTCCAAAAATTCAAGACAGAATATCGTTTATTCTCCAAGATCTAACAATGCTGCAGTACACAACTTTGCTAAATTGTTTCTTACCTTTTTATATCTCCATGAGTAAATAAATAAATAATTAATTAATTGTGCGGCATGATTATTGAAACAAAACATCAGATTTTTTGTTTTTTATCTTTCCATGAGTTGTATGATCCTTTTGTCTAAGATGTTCAATACGTTGTTAGCTGAAAGAATATGCTACATATTCCAAAAAATTCTCTCACAAATTTATCTAATGTGATGTAAACAGCTGCACCAGCTCCACCATTAACAAGCCACTAAATTAGACATAAATAAGTACAGATCGTTTACTTGTTTGATAACTGTCATTATAAGACTAATCATATTAATTTGGTAAAAACAATTTGTTCTGTGCATATTTCGACATACTCTAATGAAATCCAGTAATCCACAATGACTTATCAAACTTTTAGTGTTAATTAAGTTGTCAAAACTAAGGCATTTAAAGTAACAGAATAGCTGAAACCGAAACATATTCAATATTCAGACCTAAAAACAAACAAACTGACTCCAATTAAATTTCTAATCCACTGTCACAAAATAACGCTGACATATTTTGTGCTTGTTACTAACATTTTATCATCGCCAGAGACAAACTTAGTAATATCTCTCATGAATGCCCAGGAAATAATTACACACAGAGCATACATAACTGCAAATTCTGAGAACATGTAATTCAGGTTAAAATGTAACTGATTTTACAGGGGCAGCATGTGTATGATTCGTTCAAAAACCCAATTGCTAGCTCTATCATAGGCGCCTTGGTAGGAGTTGAATGAGTGATTATTATTACATTAGAGACGCTTAGTGATCGACCTTTATTCACTCAAAACACAGTAGTGAAAAAATAATCAACTAGAAAGGAGGAAAGTGACATGAAAATTCTCCACAGGCTTGTAAGCACTTGCACTAGCATTTAAAACAGAGCAAGAAACTTTTATAATACCATTATAATATAAGCATATAAGCAAAATTTTCCTCATCTAATCATTTAATTTTCGGTTGCTTAAAGTTGTGCTAAATCACTACCCCATCATCATCACATTAGATCTCATTCACATTTGCTTGATTCATGGTAGAAATAAGATTCTTCTGCTAAACATTGAGGTGATCAAGAAGCGTAATAGCTTGACAAAACTACAATTGTTCTTCCATTAGAGATGAAAACGAAATCTAGTAGTTACCCAAATAAGTTAGACACTTCACTGAAACTACAAGAGTTTCCTCTATCAAATTATTACCTCCTATGCCCAACTAATTTCCTCCTCTCTATTTCATTATTTTAGTCTATGATCTTTCTGTCTAAAAAGTTCAATATGTTGTGTACTGGAAGAGTAATGCAGTATATTCCAAAAAATCTCTCAAAAAATTATCTGAGGTGATGTGAACAGCTACATACTCCACCTCCACCATTAACAAATCACTAAATAAATAAGTACAGTTCAATTACTTATTTTATAATTCTCATTACAAAACTAACCATATAATTAAAATGGTAAAAACAATTTGTTTTCGTATATTTCGGCTTACGCCAATGAAATTCAGTAATCCGCAACAAATTTATCAAACTTTTGGCATTAATTAGTTAGAAAACTAAGGCATTTAAGGTGTGTTTGGGAGTGAGGTGCTGTAACTTTTAAGTTGCAACTGCTGTGGAGTAAAAGTCATAGATGTAGAGTAAAAGACTTAGATTTTAAACTTTTGACCTACCAAAGTCTAGCTGCAAGGTGTAACCAAACACCTTAGCAGCTCGACTTTGAAACTCCAACTACCTCATATTACTCTCACACGCACCCTTACAGTAACAGAATAGCTGAAACTAAAACATATTCAATGCTTAATAGCTGAAACGGAAACATATTCAATGCTCAGACATAAAAACAAACAATCATGTTGAACAGTGACTCCAATTAAATTTATAATCCACTGTTATCAAACAACGCTAACATGTTTTATCTTTTTTAACTAACATTTGATCATCGGCAGAGACACTTAATTAGTAATATATCTCATGAATACCTCGGAAATAAGTACACACAGTACATATTCACTAAACCTTGCCATTAATTTCTTCTCTTTCTTCTAATATACCTACTTACACAACATAACATACTCTCTTTCTTCTAATATACCTACTTACACAACATAACATACCACTATATAATAATGTAAATATACATAATTAAACCATGACACTGACGCATCTGCAGATCGACCTTGCCAAACATATACAGCCACTCCAACCCTCCAAGTAATACGTAAAATTAAGTAAATTCAATCGTTAAATAGTTATTTGCCCACCAAGTGAATGGGGGATGTGAGAAGTTTGAATTGGGGGAAAAGGGGCAGGAATAAGAAAACAATATGGTCCCTCGATTTATCTTAATTTATCTCATTATTTTTATGTTTAATTAATCTAATTTAAATTATGTCAATCATTGAGTGGAATAGATATTTCTCCCAAAAATTAGTTCGTAGAGTAAATATATTCCTCCAAATTCATTTTAATAGAATAAATCCAGGTTAGTCTCAGTAGATCTCGATTATAAATATATCACGAGGATTCTAATGGTAATGTCTTATTATTCAAAAAAAAATTCTTTCTCAATCTCTCTTATATAATTAATCCTAATTTACCCTTACAATCGATTTTACCCTTATCCATACACCCCATCATTTTAAATCAATTAAAGAAACAATTATCAAATATAATTATAAATTACGTCTTATTTTTATTCAGATTTGAACTCAGGTGACTAATCTAAGAAAGCTATTTGATGACCACTCAGACATGCTCATCAAAGCCTTATTTTAAAAAAGACTTTTCAATCATAAGAACCATAATGTATTAAAAAAAAAAATCTTGATTCCTTAAGAAATTTTGAATTAAACCATTCGAAATTCCATGAAGATTGACAAGTTAAAAAAAAAAAGAGAATAAAAACCTAAAAGTTACTCCTTCATATATAATTAGCTACTAATGTTTCAAATTATTTTCATCCGTAAGTATAAAAGTTTATATTATCATAAAAATAGCAAGATAACTATTTAAAAAGTGTGATAGAGTTTATAAATTTGAAGTTACCTCAAAAGTTATATATGTGACTGTACTTAAAATTTATTTATCATTTTTACAAATTTTATAAAACAGCAAAATATATATATATATATATATATATATATATATATATAACTGGTAGGACTGATTAGATAAATTTGATTAATTGAAGGACCAAAATGTCATTGGAAAATATTTGTGGGAAGTGGAGAAATTGAGGTACATCGATCAAAGTTCATTATAGCCCAAAACTTGAGTATCAATGAGGCTGAAGTATCAAAGTACACGAAATGGCGAGCCCAACAAGATAGGAAGGGAAAGAACCACATGGAGACGTTGGGCTAGGGCCTCGGAGCCTAGGGGATGCTAGATGCGAAGGTTTGGGAGCTCCAAGACAACGAAGGACAATATTGTCATTTCCAGATGCGAAGGTTCGTACGTCTTCTTCATTTCTTGGCCACGATATTCCATTCTCTAAAGATACATGCAGGCAAGAACGGACAAGTTTTTGGAGCAATACTGCTCCTGTAACATCTAGTAAATAATCTCTCTAATTAAAAGAAATAAAAATTAAAAAAATTGGGACATATGTCTCTATAGCGGGCCACTGAGAAGTGAGAGTGTGAGACTTCTTCCCCAAGTAACACGAACATGGCACGAATCATCCGATGAACGCGTTATGGTCTACAATTTTTCTTTTAAAGAAAAAGAAAATATATATATATAAATATGTGTGTATATATATATATATATCAGTCCATAGCTAACTCCCACAGCACACATATAGTCAGTTTGCTTTTAATTGCTCTTTTGCTCTATACAAACGGTTTTCTTTTTTCTACATTTTGCGTATAAATTTTCATTTCCATTTATTTTATTTTGGCCGGAAAAGCTGGAGTTGCTATCGGAATTGATCTGGGGACGACGTACTCCTGCGTTGCTGTTTGGCAGCATGACAAGGGGGTGATCATACCCAATGATCAGGGCAACAGGACTACTCCGTCCTACGTGGCGTAGCTCAACTTTGACGATAGTGACATATCTTAATTACTATTGAACCGGATCTTAATTTGAACAGGTCAAAATTTACCAAGCAGGGCAGTCCATGAAAGCCACAGGCCTGATCATGAGCTCCATCTGAAAAATTACAGAACACTTTTCGAATGCAACGGCTGCAAAACCAAAGGTTCCGGGTTAATGTACAGATGTGAGCTTTGCAACTTTAATCTTCACACAGACTGCATGTTCACTATTACCACAAGCACCATGACCACTTCAAAGACTCCACTTTCCAGTTCTTCACTCAACTTCCAGGGTACAGCGGCTCCCCAGGTGGCTATAACTACTGTGAGGCCTGCGTGAAACCCACACCAGGATTTGTGTATCACTGCGAAAAGAATGGGTGTAATTTGCATCCATGTTGTTTCAATCTTCCAACCAAGTTACAAATTCTTGATGCTGAATTCGAGCTTTCGGATAAGAAGTTATCGGAAAAGTGCCTTCAGTGCAACAAGAAAAGGCTCAATGGAAGTACAGCAGGAATTCCAGGGTGGTCTTATGTGGCCGCTTGCAACAAATACAATTACCATGCGTATTGCAGCACTAATATGTTGCTAGAGAAATGGGAAAAAGCAGATTCTGGTAATGATTGTTTGGTTCCCAAGAATGTTCAGCAGCCTATTTGTGAAGATAGCTCATTATGCAGAAGTAAAGAAGAAGAATCAGCATGGTGTTAAGCCTTGTATCAAGAATGTCAAGTTACCAGCTGTCATTAGTGCCACGTCAAAAGATCCAAGTCAGCAGCAGTTAACAGCCTAACTAACTTCACAATGCACACTCTGTATTTGGTTATGTGTTAGCAGAGTTAGATTTCGTTTTAATAATTAGTTAGTGAGCAATCAGTTAGAGTATGAAAAGCATGTATAAATAGCTACATATTCCAGATTGTTATTATGTACAAAATAACAGTTCATTAATGAAATAAGAAATTTTCCTCTATTTTCTCAGTTGCCAAACAGCAACACTTTATCAATTTTACAATTTCTTCACTATTAAAAAATAGTTGAAAACAAAGAAAGGGACCAAAGGCAACAAGAAGCTCCAAATAGCAAAGAAGTTGTTTGAAACACTCATTAGTATCTTCATCGGCGATCACATAATCATCACTCTTGTTTCTCTCATCGTCACTGTCTTGGTTGGCTGATATATAATTGCATCGCTAGCTGCTGTTATTTATATTAAAAATTAAATGAACTAAATGGTTTGCTTTTTTTTTTTTTAATACATGAACTTAGTGAAAGGTGTGCGCTTTTTCAATTTTATTTTTGATAGTTGGATACCTAAATTTGTGCAAACTTATTTTCATGTGTTCCTTTAAAAGTAAAGTAACTAATGAAATTATTTACTAGCTAGAAAATTTTGTTTCTTCACTTCTAGCTGTTTTCTTGTTACCTTTTTATTTTTCACCATAGATAATTTGCACAATACCACAAAGACTTCAAAGCAAAATAACGACGTATGTTAATGTTGATCAAGAAGACTTTTCAAAGCATGTAGTTGCCTAGTCGGGGAAAAGGAAAACGGAAGGAAAAGGCATTAAAAGGGAAAAACAAGAAGAACAAGTACGCTTGATTCCCTCATTTTAGGAAATAACGCCAGTTGGCATTCTCCATTAATCATCAACCTAGAGGCTACTTTTTAATTTACTTAGTGATAAGATCTCAAATATACTTCTTTGTTCATATATATATATATAATGATTAATATGGATTATTTAATACATTCGCCAGAAATCATCTCATATATCCACAGTACACTTGATTTTTTGGTAATTAACGTGTGTGATTTTAGTGTCATTTGGTCCTACAACACCATCTTCTAAGGTTCCTTCTTTGCGTGGATAAATGTTCTTTTAATCCTTATATTTTAGTTTAAGTGTCCATTCAGTTCTTACATTTTGAAAAATATTACATTTTTGCCCTTATTTTTTCTTTAGTTTTACAATAATACCTTTACTGCAATATTCTTGATATTAATTAATTTACCTATTGTAAAAGTTAATTATTTATTAGTAAACTAATCAATAAATATCAATTTTAAAAGAAGTAGTATTTCGAGTGCCCTTGCAATAATCTTGCTAACTATTATTTATAAATAAAATAATACCAAACAACTTCAAGCAATTTTTAATACCCCTACAACAATCTTACTAATTATTAAGTTATAAACAAATTAATTTACAAAATTAATCCTAAAAGAAAAATAATAACAAAAAAAGTTTACACTAATAAAGTTTACACTACTTTTTATTTTACTTTTAAGGCAATTTCATAAGTTAACATTTTTTTCTTTTCATTAATATCTCCAAGAATATTATCGCAAGGATATTATGTAAAAACAAAGAAAAAGTAAGGGTATGATGTATAATAATTAATAATAAGGGTGCAATGAAATATTTTTTAAAATGTAGAGATTAAATAACCACTTAACTCAAATATAAGCACTAAATAATGTAACCCAATTATAGATCTAGTGTTATCATTTAAAATAAAAAATAAAAATTGTATGCATAATTTAAATTAACTTTAATCGTCCAAAGGTTCAAGTTTTATAGGTATTTTCTCTACTTTTAAAATTAAAAAAAAAAATTGAAAAGGTAGTGTAGGGGGAATTTTGGTTTTATTTGCTGTAGTACTCTCTAAACCTTTAGGCCCCGAACTGTGTTATAATTTTATTGATTTAAACCCTCGGTGGATCGACGACTGTAATGTCAATAGATAAACATTGCTGGAATATATGGCTGTAATGCTGAACATTCTGTTCAGCATTTGTTTCAGGTTATCATCGTTTACTTTGGTCGTCGCCACCAGCTGGGTCAACAAGCCAAGTCGTTGCCCTTTTAGAGGGTTTTGATTCGTTAAACTAAGGGCACATGACATGTGGGGTTCACAATTCATTTCACCAACTTGTTCATTAGTTTAACTTGGAATTATAATTAGGTTTCAACTTTATGCTAATTTATATACCACGTTGTCTTTCTAATATAACGGATCATCATTAATCCATCTTGTAATTTATTATCCTTTTTTCCTAATTAATAATACAAATTTTTAATCAAAATGAGAAAGTTCAGTTACTGAACATCAACTCTTATTTCATATTATTGTTATTATTATTCAAAACTTGAATAATTACCGTAAGTGCAGAACGCATCCACATTCAACTGAATTGTACTCGAGGCCCTAACCCATCAAATCTTTATCATGATTAATTACCGTTACGTTTCTAATTCGCTCAATTTAAATTCACAAATTTAATGATGGAAGTCCATTTGGGTTGAAAAAGCTGACGACATCGATATGGTCTTCTTAATTAATTAATTAATTCGACTCCTAAGCTTGGAGACTTGTCAGCGGCGAAGAGAATATTAGTTGAGCTGTCATCCATCAAAAGCTTGCGTTTTCAATATCGACCCTACAATACAACTTCCTATCTACGACAACTTCCGTTGGAAGTTCTTGCTAGCTAAGATATGAGAAAAATAAAAATAAAAAAAATAAAAAAAATAAAAAAGAGGATTAATTATAATTTCCATCACCCCGACTCAGTATCCACCTGGGTCTGTGAGAAAATTGGCTGAGATTTTCCCCGGAATTTTCTAGTGCGCTTGCAACAATCTTGCTAATTATTATTTATAAATAAATTAATACCATAAAACTTCAAGCAATGTTTAATTCTCTTACAATAATTTTAATAATTATTAAGTTGTGAATAAATTAATTTAAAAATTAATCTTAAAAGAAAAATAATAACCAAAATGTTTACACTAATTTTTATTTTACTTTTAAGGCAATTTCATGATTTAACTTTTTTTTTCACTAGTATCTCCAAGAATATTATTGTAAGGATATTATGTAAAAGAAAAGAAAAAGTGAGGGTAGGATGTAACATAATTAATAACAAGGGTGCAATGAAATATTTTTTAAAATTTAGAGATTAAATAACCACTTAACTCCAAATATAAGCAATAAACAAATATCTAACAATGAACAAACCCTAGATAAATATAATGAGCTCTCAATAATCTTATCCATCTGCAATATCTGTGGAAATTTGAAGTTGGTTTCTTTTGGGAACTGCAAGTGGCTTAATTTCCAAGAAAAGTAGAAGGAAAAATAAAATAAAAATTAAAACTACCGGTTAGTGGGTACTTTCCTTGAATTTTCCATGAGCTAACTCTATAATCTGGAACCATTAAACATTAGGGTAGGACTATTTGCACTATAAAATCTACTTTGAACACTCATTTACTTTGCACACTCAAGAAATAATTTTAAAATATTAATTTTTACTCGGACCACTCTTTCAAATTCCAATATTGTCCTCATTACCCATTTCTTTAATTACCTTATCACCTCTTTATACCCAATAAAGTATTCATCGTCACAAACAATATATCTAATTTTCTTCCTTTTTTATTAACTTTTATTTTCCTCTCATGACAATTTCGAATTGAAAAAAAAAGAAGCAAGCAACGTAGGCTAAAACAAACTCTGCTAATTTAATAACCCAAGTTCAGGTGAACATGGCATATAGCAAAGCAATGCATCACTTCTTCTTCTTTCCACCTCCAGCGGCCCTCATCCTGCAGAGTACATTAGACATCTCTCCATGCTTCATCTTTGCCCTCTCATAAGTGCAGAGCTTTCTCTTTGCAAGCTTCAATGCCCTCTTATCCTTACCAACTTTAGGAAGCACATCGATCCTTTTCTCATAGGGTGCAAAGCCGGAAACTTCTCTAATCACATTCCTCTCAAAGTGGACCCTTTTGCTTGTTTTCCCTTGGGCGGTAGCAATTCCTTTTTGGTCACAATATGACCTTGCTTAATCCAACAAATAGACAACTATTTAGTTGTTTAGGAGCCATTACCTCCAATGACACTGAGATTTTGTAGAGATCTTGTCTCAACTTTTCATTGTTGGTGTGGATTATAGTAGAAAAAATATGACGATTTATTAGATAAAAATTTATCAAATTGTGTTTTATTAAATTGTCCTTAATAGTAAATTATATTAAGGTTAAATTAGTAATATAAAAAATTATTATAATGTGAGTGTTCAAAGTAACTTTTAGAGTGCAAATAGCCCCACCCTAAACATTATTATATAACTTATCTAATTGACAATACAGGCTTATTATCTAATAAGGGATTTCTTTACTTTATTAAAATAAGGAATAAACTAAAACATACGAAAAAAGGACAAATGTGTATATTTTTCTTATCTTTAAATTTATAATCCTTTACCTTGATAAAGTAAGGGATCCCTCATTTGGAACATTACTCTGATAATATATAATTTATATCTCAACTAATTTGGCATCTGACTTATTAATTATTTATTGATTATTAATATCATTGATGATAAAATCAACAAACAACTAACACATAATAGTTAATGATTAGTGACATGCATTTAGCAGCTAAGACACCAATTACTTATGCTAAAATTTGTGTTATTACATAAATAATGCAACCCAATTGTAGATCTAGTGTTATCATTTAAAATTAAAAAAAAAATTGTATGCATAATTTAAATTAACTTTAATCGTCCAAAGGTTCAGGTAGTGTAGGGTGGATTTTGGTGTTATTTGGTGCAGTACTCTCTAAACCTTTAGGCCCCGAACTGTGTTATAACTTGTTCGTTGTTCAAGTTATGTCATAAAAAAAAAAAAAAAAGGACGACTGTAATGTCCATAGATAGGATTATAGTTTAAAAACGAAAAAGAAAAAAATCGAACTACTCGTATCATATGACTAAACCCTAAACATGAATTGTTAGGGCAAATACAAGAAAGACGCGTGCATAGCCACTTGCAATCTGGAGCCCACAGCTGATTCTGGGCCTTCATTCCTACCAAAAAGAAAAGGCCACAACGGTTGGCACCGGTCTCTCACTCTCTCACTCTCTCTCTCTCTCTACAGAAGGAGTCGAAAGTTAAGTTCACGCGCGCCATCTTAACGCCACGCGGAGTGTCCGCGTACGTCAATAAAAAACCTAAAACAAATTCAAATCAATCCAAGGGCATCTCTAGACGTACACGTTTCATATATCAACGGCTGAAAGTTAAGTTCACGCGCGTCATCTTAACGCCACGCGGCGTGTCCGCGTACGTCAATAAAAAACCTAAAACAAATTCAAATCAATCCAAGGGCATCTCTAGACGTACACGTTTCATATAACCACGTATATCAACGGCTGAAACTGCCCAACTTCCACAGAACGTTCCCGAATTCACGTTTCAAAAAACCTATAAATACCCCAATGCCAACTCCAACTCTCCAAGGCAAAGCATACTACACACACAACATTTCTAAGCACTTGCTACTTCTGATAAGCATTGCATTTCTTTGGTTCTTCCTTTTCTGATCTAAGAAAAAGTAATTTTATTTACGTTTATTTCATTTTTTATTGATGGACGGGAAAGAAGAGGTACTAGCAATTGGGATCGATCTCGGCACCACGTACTCGTGCGTTGGAGTGTGGCAGCATGACAGGGTGGAGATCATAGCCAACGATCAAGGGAACAGAACGACGCCGTCTTACGTGGCCTTCACCGATAAGGAGTGTTTCATGGGCGACGCTGCCAAGAACCAGTTAGCCATGAACCCCACCAACACCGTCTTCGACGCTAAAAGGCTGATAGGGAGGAGGTTCGGCGACGTGTCGGTTCAGAGCGACGTCAAGCTCTGGCCGTTCGAAGTGGTTGCCGGACCGAACGACAAGCCAATGATTGTCGTTAACTACGAAGGCGAAGAGAAGAGGTATGCTGCTGAAGAAATCTCTTCAATGGTGCTTGCCAAGATGCGTGATATCGCTGAGGACTACGTTGGCTCACCTGTGAGCAATGCTGTGGTCACCGTTCCCGCTTACTTCACCAACTCTCAGCGTCAGGCCACCAAGGATGCCGGAGCTATGGCCGGGCTTAATGTTTTGAAAATCATCAGTGAGCCCACTGCTGCTGCCATTGCATATGGTCTTGACAGGAAGGCCGCCTCTGAAAAGAATGTGTTGATTTTTGATCTGGGTGGTGGTACTTTTGATGTGTCTTTGCTTGCCATCGAAAAGGGTATCTTCAAAGTGAAGGCCACTGCCGGAGACACACATCTCGGTGGTGAAGATTTTGACAACAGAATGGTGAATCATTTTATTCAGGAGATCAAGAGGAAGACAGAGAAGGATATCAGCGGCAGCCCGAGGGCTGTTCAGAGATTGAGAAAGGATTGCGAGAGGGCCAAGAGAATTCTCTCGTCAACTTGTCAGACTAAGATTGAAATCGATTCCTTGTACGAGGGTATTGATTTCTCTTCGGTTATAACGCGTGCAAGGTTTGAAGAGCTCAACATGGACCTCTTCAGGAAGTGCATCAAGCATGTTGATATGTGCTTGAGGAATGGTAAAACGGACAAGAGCAGCGTGGATGATGTCGTCATCGTTGGTGGCTCTGCTAGGATCCCCAAGGTGCAACAACTGCTTCAGGAATTCTTCAACGGAAAGAGACTCTGCAAGAACATCAACCCAGATGAGGCTGTAGCTTATGGAGCTGCAGTTCAGGCCGCCGTGTTGAGTGGCAACCGCAGTGACAAGGTTGAGGATATCGTCATCTTGGATGTGAACCCTAATTATAATTCACCACTTGAGCTGAAAACAACCACTAGTTTTGCAGCTCAAAATTTACCGAGCAGAGGAGGTCATACAAGCCACCAGGCTCATGACCTACAGCTGAAGAACCATAAAACACTCAGCAAATGCAACGGATGCAAGAGACCTGCTTTTGGGCTGATGTATAGATGTGAGCTGTGCAACTTCAATCTTCATATCCCCTGCATGTTCATTGACCGTAAGCCTACTGCCAAACATGAATTCTTCGGAAACTCCACTTTCAAACTCTTACCCACCCTCGGGGCATGCTCTACTAAAGATTGTATAGATTGTAACAAACACTGTCACGCGTGTGGAAGACCCGCGGATGGTTTTGTCTACCATTGCGAAGAGAAAGGCCGTAACTTGCACCCCTGTTGCTTCAACCTTCCGCGTAAGCTGCAAATCGATTGTGTTGAATTTGAGCTTTCTGATAAGAAATTATCACAGAAGTGCATTTGGTGCAACAGCAAAAGGCTTCAAGAAACTGCAAGTGACAGGTGGGGGTGGTCTTATGTATCCAAGTGCAAGAATTACCATTGTCATGCATTCTGCTCTACTGAAATGCTGCTGGAGGAATGGAAAAGTGGTGAAGATAATTCCAAAGAGAACTCTTTGGTGCCGAGCAGTCTGAAGCTTCCTGTTAAAAGTCAGTTGAAACGCAACAAATGGAGGGGCAACAAATACTTGATGATAGCCAAGGGGTTCTTTCAAATTCTTGTCAGTATCTTCATCGGCGACCCAACTACTTTTCTTGCTTCGCTAATCTTGGGTCTGGTCATGAACTGATCGATGCTGGGTTCCAGGTTTTTTTTATAGGATCTTGCTGAATCTTGTTGTGTTATTTGTGTTTGTTTTTGTACAAATGCAAGTTCCTAGTGTGTTTGTTTTTATAGTTGTATTTGAACTCTTTGCATGTATTTTATACATGTGTTAATTGTGTTGTGATGTTTTTGTTCCAATGTTCCCTTCTGTTTTTTCTTTTCTTTGAATAAAGTCGTTTATCTGGCCAAATATAGAAGATAAATCTATTGGTGGGTAACTAACCCTAAATTATGATCATGATGCTTTTTCGACTTTGATGACCAAGATGATGTTACATCAGGATACTTAGATGATTATCTTTTCTTGCAGCAAATTAGAATAAAACACTAAACGTAGTTTGACAGGCTGTTATTTTGAGACTTGTGTCCACTTCCCGCAGCCACGGAAATTGTCCATTAAACATAATATTGACAGCACATGAACTATGACAAATTGTTGCAAGCTAGGTAATTAATACAAAGCAGAGATGGGATATTTATAAAATTTATTCACTTTTACTTATATCTTCTTATAGATACGCCTTGTTTCTTCTTCTTTTTTTTTTACATATTTATTATATATTACCCATAAAAATGTATCTGTTATGACAAGAGAAAATCACTGGGACTTTTGGTTGGTCTTAGATTTGAACAAAAAAAGAAAATATTTTTTTAAAGTATAAAAAGACAAGAAAAATATATTCTATGGCATATGCTTTATTGTGCAAGAGGAGGGGATCCATGAATTCTCACACAATACCACAAAGGCACCAGACTTTTAAATTGACAAGACCTTCTCCTTTTAGGATTAGGACAAGTGTGATTAGATGGCCGGTGTGGCTACAAAAAGGACCACAATTAATGTTCTCTCACTTGCTAGCAAATGGCGGTAACTGATTAATTTAAGTCATTGTATTGGAAGCTCTATATAGTCAAAGACGGTGGGCGAGTGATATATATTATAATGAGTTAGTTTGTGTTTAATAACGTCATTAATTATTCTCCATGATATTAATGAATTATAAGGTCTACACCACATAAACATTATTGCAGAGATGCTTCTTTTTTTAATTACTACATCTATTTTTCCTTAGTCACGAAGTTAGTCATAAAAATTTGAACATTTTCGGGGAAATTTAAGAGCAAAAGATCAATTAGGTTAGTTGGTTGGATATAAACTTTAGCTTATGCTTAGCGTCAATGAGAGAGGTCACCGACTCACCGCCACTAAGTGTGTGAATGTCATATTCCTAAGTATCTAATTACTTAAGTTATAATGAGAATTAAAAAAAAAATTACTGAAGTATCATTGGTCGACATAAAGTATGGGTAAATTTATCTTTACTCCTTAGGTTTAGACATTAATTTCTAGTTGGTCGTCTTTCAACTTTTAAAATTGACTTAAAAAAAGAAAGAATAGGCCCAACACTTTTTTATATATTGTTATTTCTGTTAGTTTGCAAGGTAAAAAAAGAAAGTAAACAACTACTCTTTGATAAGGATGATATGTTAAACATCCATGCTGCTACTTATGAGATTATATTGATAAAATAAATAAAAAAATTATCCTTCTCTTATTACGTCGGGGTTTGCCAAAATCAAAATTATCTTTAGAAATTAATGTTTAACACTAATAGAAGTAATAGTATAAAAATTAATTAGATGGCACTTTTTGAAAATATATATGAGGACATATATAATTAATATCTAATCCTCTAGTGTATGTACAGACTAATTGAAGAGAATTTATCTCAAAGGTAAAACAAACGAGAATCTTCTGTTTGCCTCTCCCCGGTTTAATGAGTGGCTAAGATTGAATTTTGTATTTTTTTTCTTTCACTTTATTTACAATCAAGTCAACCTTCTTCACTAAATTATGAAGGTAAGGAGAGAATCCTATTTCAAATTAAACTACAAGTAACAATAACTTTTCTAGTAATTGATACTAACAAAACATGCAATTAATAAGATTAACAAAATCAAAACAATGGAATTATGGAAGGGAAAAAAAGGCACCTTTTGAGTTTTGACTCTTGAGAGAAATTATCATCAGATAGCTTTTCCCATCAACTCTTAGCGTTTGATCACAGAATCTCGAACAAGATGAAGCCGGAAAAAGGATAAATCAATAAAACAAACGGAAAAAAAAAATGAAGACACATTAACGTAAATGGTGATACTGGAAGAGAAGCAATATAGTTTGAGAACTGTTAGGAAAACTCGACTAATTTGCAAAAGCAATATATGGCTGTAATGCTGAACATTCTGTTCATCGTTTGTTAGAGGCTATCATCGTTTACTTTGGCCTTCGCCGACTGGGTCAACGAGCCAAGTCGTTGCCGTTTTAGAGGGTTTTGATTCGTTAAACTAAGGGCACAATGACATGTGGGGTTCATAATTCATTTCACCAACTACTCATTATCTTTTAGGGTAAATACAAAAACGATCAATCATGCAAGCAAGGAAGATGCTCCTCATTTAATTTTCTTTAATGGACTCCTTTCTGGCTTTTGATGCTTTCCATGCTTTTTTCTTCATAATACTAACCTTGTTCATTAGTTTAACTTGGAATTATAATTAGGTTTCAACTTTATGCTAATTTATATACCAACGTTGTATAATGCTATATTTACACTTTCTTATTTTTCAGCATTTCCTCCTTCTGCAATGTCTTTCTAATTTGTCGACGGATCATCATTAATCCATCTTGTAATTTATTATCCTTTTTTCTTAATTAATAATATAAATTTTTAATCAAAATAAGAAAGCGCAGTTACTGAACATCAACTTTTATTTCATATTATTGTTATTATTATTATTCAAAACTTGAATAATTACCGTAAGTGCAGAACGCATCCACATTCAACTGAATTGTGCTCGAGGCCCTAACCCATCAAATCTTTACCATGATTAATTACCGTGAATTTTATTAACCGTTAGTTTTCTAATTCGCTCAATTTAAATTCACAAATTTAATGATGGCAGTCCATTTGGGTTGAAAAAGTTGACGACATCGATATGGTCTTCTTTAATCAATTAATTCGACTCCTAAGCTTGGAGACTTGTCAGCGGCGAAGAGAATATCAGTTGAGCTGTCATCCATCAAAAGCAACATCGGATTTAATTGCGTTTTCAATATCGACCCTACAATACAACTTCCTATCTATGACAACTTCCGTTGCAAGTTCTTGCTAGCTAAGATATGAAAAAAAAAATTTTTAAAAATTAATTATAATTTCCATCACCCCGACTCAGTATCCACCTGGGTCGGTGAGAAAATTGGCTGAGATTTTTCCTGGAATTTTCAACGAAATTACTCTTTAATTTTTTAAATAATAGAAGAATGCATACGCTTCTTTGTCGGTTGCTTTCGATATCTTCTTCCTAGTTCCTACAATATTATTCTTTTTCTAATTTTCTTTTTTCCCTATATAAAGTATTTGACAAGACAACACTTTATAGCTTAGAATCAAATGGGAAGCTTCATTTTTATGTAACCTTGTATGTTTTCCAAATAAAACTTTTATCAATTTCATCCAATTCTCTCTTCTTCTTTTTATTTTTCTTCCCTCCATGAAATACGTAACTATTTATGAATTCATAATGTCAAAGTCGTTCTCTATAATGCCAGATTAAATTGAACAAAAAGAAAAGAAATTATGTTTCCATACTTATTAATTCTGAAGTGAAACTCAAAATGAAAAGTAATCAATTCAGCCCATTAAAGGCCCAAAGGCCCAAATCAACTTTAAGTTAAGGAGGCCCACTCACAACTAATCTTCTCTTGGACGCACATGCAGATTTTGGTCCAATTATCTTGTCTTCATTCAGAACCGCGGTACCGACATCCGTAATTCCGTATCCCCGATTTAGCCCAATTAAGAATTATTTCTATTTGGACTATAACCCATTTACAACTCATGCAGCCTCCCCTTCTCATAAGAGTTTATTCGGCTCCCCACTTTGAGGATAAAATAGATTTTCCTCTAATATTAAGTGAGGATCGTTGTTCAAACTGTATTATATCATAATCATGAAGGAGAGTTCCTATTATTATATGGTTATAAATATCAATAGAGTTGTAATTGTAATACATCAATATTAAAAAAAAAAAAGATATTTCTATTTGCAAGGGGGCCTATTTCTCACCCAAATGACTAAAGTAGCATTAGTGTTATGTTATAAACAAATATTGTAAGGGCATTTTACTATTTTCATAGTTTGAATTGAATTTAGTAGAAGAGTCACAATTTTTTACATAACCCTGCAACTCGCCTGAGATGGCACTGAATTAATAAGTTTTGAATTGATTAATTAAAATTGATACGGTTATTAA
This sequence comes from Citrus sinensis, assembly GCF_022201045.2. Taxonomy (NCBI): domain Eukaryota; kingdom Viridiplantae; phylum Streptophyta; class Magnoliopsida; order Sapindales; family Rutaceae; genus Citrus; species Citrus sinensis. Next base: position 2,697,269 of record NC_068559.1, read on the forward strand.
ATAGACATATTCAAAACACTTGTTTAATAATTGTGTTCGGGTTCGAATTCATATTTTCTGATAATTAATTATTTAATTAAATATATTTTATTAACTTAATTTACTCAGTAGAAATATGTATTATGTTTGATACATTAAGGGACCTATTTGGTACAAATTGATAAACAACGTCCCTGTCCGAGAATAAATAAAACAACTAGGGATCGTTCGCTCCCCCAATTCAAAATCCCTACGCACCTTTTTCAATTCACACAAGGCGCGCGCGTAGCCGACCTTGACGAGTTCCAGACGTACATTGACCAAAATCCAGACCGTCAATTGCGCTTCAATCAACGGCTGCGATTGCCCCAACGACCGCAGGAACATTCTAGAACTTGTAACCAAAAATCTATAAAAAAACTCACAACCCTAGCTCTTAACAGAACCACATACAAGTTTTTTATTTTTTAGGTTTGAGATCTATTTTTGTTTTTCTTCGCTGTCAAAGCAAACTACTTTATTCTCCTTTTCCTTGCTTGAGTTTTGATAATGGCCGGAAAAGGAGAGGGACCAGCGATCGGTATCGATTTGGGGACGACGTACTCCTGCGTCGGAGTCTGGCAGCATGACAGAGTCGAGATTATCGCCAATGACCAAGGGAACAGGACGACGCCGTCTTATGTGGGGTTCACCGACACGGAGCGTTTGATCGGGGACGCTGCTAAGAACCAGGTCGCCATGAACCCCACGAACACCGTCTTTGGTAAGTATTCGTTTGACGTTGTTTTGATTTCTTCGTTCAATGATTTGTGTAATACGTCATGGAAAGCGCATGAACCGACTGCTGTTTCGTCAGATCTATGCGTTCGGAGGGTAGTTTTGTCTTTCTCCAGTTAATGAGTTTTGAGATCTTGTGTTTTTACGGGATTGGCTGAACTATAAGTCAACATTGAGTCGCGACTTAGTACATTAGAACGTTCAATTTTGTTAGTTAATTATACTTAGGAAATAAATTAGTATTTTTAAAAACATATATATAAAAAATTACCGGTATCATTATATGTGTTCAATATTAGTTTAATTTAATGACTGTTTTGATTTCTTCAAGCAATTTATATTTTTAAAAATTATGCAGCGAATCTTATGTTAATAGGTTTTTTTAAAATTTTTGCCTTGTAAATAAATATGCTTAAATTTATTGTTTTGTTTTTATGCTTTGACTTGTTTATGATGTTGGCTTGTGTAATTGGGCTTGTTTGATTGACTGGTTTTTATTTTTTACTGTGTAGATGCAAAGAGGTTGATTGGTAGGAGATTCAGCGATGCATCAGTCCAAGGAGATATGAAGCTATGGCCATTTAAGGTGATTGCTGGACCAGCTGACAAGCCCATGATTGGTGTTAACTACAAGGGCGAAGAGAAGCAGTTTGCTGCTGAGGAAATCTCGTCTATGGTGCTCATCAAGATGCGTGAGATTGCCGAGGCTTACCTTGGCTCAACTATTAAGAATGCAGTCGTTACTGTCCCTGCTTACTTCAATGACTCACAGAGGCAGGCCACCAAGGATGCTGGTGTCATTGCTGGGCTTAATGTGATGCGTATCATCAATGAGCCCACTGCTGCTGCCATTGCTTATGGCCTTGACAAGAAGGCTACTAGTGTGGGTGAGAAGAATGTGTTGATCTTTGATTTGGGTGGTGGTACTTTTGATGTGTCGTTGCTCACTATTGAGGAGGGAATCTTTGAAGTGAAGGCTACTGCTGGAGACACTCATCTTGGTGGTGAGGATTTTGATAACAGAATGGTGAATCATTTTGTTCAGGAGTTTAAGAGGAAGAACAAGAAGGATATTAGTGGCAACCCTAGAGCTCTTAGGAGATTGAGGACTGCTTGTGAGAGAGCGAAGAGGACTCTCTCCTCTACTGCCCAGACTACAATTGAGATTGATTCTTTGTATGAGGGTATTGACTTCTACTCAACCATAACTCGTGCCAGATTTGAGGAGTTGAACATGGATCTCTTCAGGAAGTGTATGGAGCCTGTTGAGAAATGTTTGAGGGATGCTAAGATGGACAAGAGCACTGTCCACGATGTTGTGCTTGTGGGTGGTTCCACTAGGATTCCCAAGGTGCAACAGCTTTTGCAAGACTTCTTCAATGGCAAGGAGCTCTGCAAGAACATTAATCCAGATGAGGCTGTTGCTTATGGTGCTGCTGTTCAGGCTGCCATCCTGAGCGGCGAGGGCAATGAGAAGGTTCAGGATCTGTTGCTCCTGGATGTTACACCTCTGTCTCTTGGTTTGGAGACTGCTGGTGGTGTCATGACTGTGTTGATCCCAAGAAACACAACCATCCCCACCAAGAAGGAACAAGTTTTCTCCACCTACTCAGACAACCAACCCGGCGTCCTGATCCAGGTGTACGAGGGTGAAAGGACAAGAACCAGGGACAACAACTTGTTGGGCAAATTTGAGCTCTCTGGCATTCCTCCAGCTCCCAGGGGTGTTCCTCAGATCACTGTTTGCTTCGATATCGATGCTAATGGTATCTTGAATGTCTCAGCAGAAGATAAGACAACGGGCCAAAAGAACAAGATCACAATCACCAACGATAAGGGTAGATTGTCAAAGGATGAAATTGAGAAGATGGTTCAAGAGGCCGAGAAGTACAAGGCTGAAGACGAGGAGCACAAGAAGAAGGTCGAGGCCAAGAATGCCTTGGAAAACTATGCCTACAATATGAGGAACACTGTCAAGGACGAGAAGATCGGCTCCAAACTTGATCCAGCTGACAAGAAGAAGATTGAGGATGCCATTGATCAGGCAATTCAATGGCTTGATAGCAACCAGCTGGCTGAGGCCGATGAATTTGAAGACAAGATGAAGGAGCTTGAGAGCATCTGCAATCCCATCATTGCCAAGATGTATCAAGGTGCTGGTGGTGATATGGGCGGTGGCATGGATGATGATGCTCCTCCAGCTGGTGGCAGTGCCGCCGGTCCCAAGATTGAGGAAGTTGACTAAGCTTCCAGTTTTATTTTGTTGTGTTTGTGGGAGGTCGGTTTTTTGACGGTGGGAAAACTGGACGTTTGGTTTTTATCTTATGTTGTTTTAGCCTTAGGATGAATATTAATTTTTCCTTTTCTTTTTATTTTTCAAATTTTACTTTTAATTCGGACCAATTTATATAATGAATATTTTTCGGTCCCTAAATATTGTCTCTTTTGCTTGAAGCCTTATTAATTATGAACAAAAGTCATGCCACCCCATGAACGTTTGTGGCCCAGGATTTTGGTATTTTGATAGGACAAAATAAGTAAACTATTGACGAACCAAAGTCTGCCAAAAATGTTGCAAAGTATGTCGTTGCTTGATTGCCCGCATATTAAAGATTACGAATTACAGATAACTAGTTCAATTTGTTAAGTGGAAATTGCTTTCAAGCTAGACCGCTGAAGCCTGAAACCTTTCTGACAACCTCTTCTTCCATCTGCGCCAGCTGACTGCAAAAACTTTCCACATCATGGGCCTCTTCCTTGAACGTGAATCTGAATTCCTTCCATAGGAATCCAGGCATGCCATCTTTTGTGGCTGGACCAGGAACCTTTCCCAGCACATCAAATCCCTTGCGGTCGACAGCGAGCATAAACGCATCCTTGACACCATAAAGGCAAAATGTTTATTACTGAAGTTGATTCAAAGTATGATGAATTCATGCTCTAATAATATCTAGATAGGTATCTTACTTTTGCATTTGCATTCAAGTACACAAAACAGAAAAGCACCAACGCCTTGCGCCTTGCTTCGCTTTGGTTAATGCCATCAATTAGCTTTGCAGAAAGGGGAGCTTCATGTAAAGCCAAGTTTAGATGCATTTTGATAAGTAGAGTCGTACAAAAGAGAGATTACTTCCAAGGCACAATATGTATGTTATCATTATGCAAAGAGGCCTTACCTAACATATCTGCTTTAGATGTTTGAACATCTTTTAAGTCCACTTCATGAGTGCCCCCATGACCATCAATATACATGCATGAACTGAAGAAGAAGATCTAATATCAGATTGTAAGTTGACATATTGGATTTCTAATTTGGTTCTTTTTGTCCATAATTCAGTCATCATAATCATATTATACTTTCTCCCTAAAGCTATCAGAGTTGCGTCAGCCAAATTGAATTTTAGTGTTTGAGGACACCTGCCACTGACCACTCTAATTGGAAGAACAAAATATATTCAATTGAGCAATCATCTACTCATATATTGACCTGATATTATATCAGCTTAACCAGAAATAGATGAAATCATCTTTTGGGTCCTACAGACACAAGGTTGATGATGGGGAAGTCTTTGCAGTCAGAAAGACCTCCAAGAAAGAGTAACTGATGAATCAATCCAAGTGAAAGATTCTTACCTTATATTAAACTTATAAACCACGTACTTTTCACGCTCATCAAGTAGGTCCTTGAGGTTTTCATTTCGGGAAGTAGTAATAAAGTTAGAAGAACTTAATACACCTGAAACCGTGTAACTGGACTCACCAATCACTTGTTGCTCAGACAGCATGACTTCTTTAAGACATTCTGCAGCTAACCGAGCCTATAACAAGAAAAACAAAAACACGGTCAACAATGATATTCTGTCAAAGCCTAACTCTTTACTCTTACATGTACGTTCAGGTTTTCCTCATCTTTGGAAAATACCTGTCTTGCAAAACAAAATTTTGCATTTTCCTTACTGGCTTGAATTGAATGATTTACAAGTTTGAAGTTACTCTTATCATTCTTATAAAAACAAAACTGTGAAATGATCAGAGACAGTAACCAGAATCTAGATTTGTACTATATTGGTGATGATTTATATACCTAAAAGCCATACAATTACAATCAACACATGTAACATCATTACCACAAACCAATTTTCCTGAAGTTGGAAATCATATATAAGCAGCTTACCTTTTCACTTTTAAGAGGCGCAATATCTCCACTTAGAGCAACCCGAGTTGGTAGCTGCAGCATGTGTAAAACTAAATAAAGCTAAGTGTTGCTTTGCTGCATGTGAGGAAGGCTCCTCAGGGGGATTTAAATGATGTAGCAGCAGAGGGATGAAAATTTTGTGTGGGTAGAGTAATATATGACATAACTGAACAACAAAGAAAGTAATGCAGCTCTAATAATCACCGACCTTTTTTATTGAATGAAGTAATTTAGCCAGAGGGCCTGGGGTGGGACTGGCTACAGCAAATGAACCACGCTCATCAATGATTGTGTTCTACATGAAAAAGAAAGGGGGAAGAGATCCAAAGTTATGTGGGAAATCAGATGACAACTTCTCATCAGACTTAGAACTCGAATACACACACAAAAAAACACAAAAGCATGCTAATCATTGCCAATTTTTCACAGTACACACATTCAGAAGAATAGACATAACAGAAAAACTACACAAAAAGAACCATACCACATTGTGCATATCCTTTTCCGGTACCCAGATGAAGGGTTTCCCCTTCTTCAGCATATACTTAACCTTTGAAGTGTAGATGCTTTCCTTGCTAACACACAGTAACAAAACAACACATTAGCTTAACAAAAACACTTTATATTAATCTTCATTAGAAACAAAACAAGAATAACAACCTTTATGTTATTTTGTCGCTAAATTACACAGTTGCATCAAATTTTAAGTGCCCAGCTTTTGCCTTTTCTTATACCACAAATATTGATTAAATTTATGACACAAATCTTAAAATTGCTTTTGTTTCTTAGATGTTCATCTTTCAACAACAATAAGCAAAAGGGATTAAAAAACTAAAAAGGGTACCTTCCTTCGGCGTCAGCTTTGATGGTATTGAGGCGCCCTTGCCAATTTGCCGCCAATATATTCTGCCAAAAGAAAACTTCTAACCTAAGTTCAAAAGTTCAAATGTATAACCCCAGACGCAATGAAAATGATACTTGAAAGAGAGAGAGACCTTGCATTTCTCGGCGAGCGTTAATACAGTTGCGTTGTTTGATTTCATGCCTACTCTCGCCAACTGCTCGACGAAATTACTCTTTCAAGTTCTGTTTTATGTGCTCTGTACGGGATTGTGATGCAGTTAGTTATTTGAGCAACTAACGCACTCGCAACCTATATATTTCATATATAGCTCTTTCCTTTAACAAATTCTTAAATATAACCCAAATGCTTTCCGAAATTGTCGAGCTAAGAAATGAGTAGTACCCTTCTACTCGAATTAGGCTGAATAGCCAAAACCAAAAGCGGTATTTTTGCGAAAATCTTTTACAAAGGGCAAATTACCATCAAATTCACAAAATTTTCCACAGAATTTCAAATTTTTTATAGAATTTGCAAAAATCCTCTACTCATTGCCCAATAAAGGAAAACTATGAAGAAATCTTTGTTTTTAAAAATTTTGAGCAACTGATACTTTAGCTTTTGTAATCTTTCATATTTTTTTTATTCCTTTAATAATTTTTTACCAAGTATACATGCAATTTTTATCTCCTTGATTTCTTTGGTGATATCTAAAAAATATTTATCAAATGATGTGTCATTTATTTATTAAATAATTATATGATTGAATTAAAAAATTTTAGATATTATGAAATTTTACAATCCAACAAATTAACAATGGATCACTTGAAATATAATATATTGAAAATAATTTTAAGAAGTGTAAAATTATTGTTAAAACAAAGATAATACGCCCATGTAAATATATGACACACATCGACAATGTGACTATCCTTTCAAATTTTGATACATATACCTATATTTACATATTAGTCTACTTATATATATAAATTAATCAATCACATAAGGACATAATTTTTTTTTCCTTATAAAGTGGGTTGGAAAATAAAAAAGTTTTGCTTATCGAATTAGGTGATACATAAATACATTATACTAATTTATAATAGATTTGAGATAAGCAATTCATTTTTTTTTTTCAAAATAACTGATATTGTAAATATGTGTAGGGACTACTTTGATAATTATCCTTTCATAAACTCGATCATGGGCACACGTCAGGGGTTTTTTATTTATATATGATAAAATGATTTTCATATTGCATAAATATGATGACTTTTTAGAATGTAATGTATAAGATATTTTGGTGTATTTTGTCTAAGATACCCTTTCTATCTTCATCAAGAACAATATCTCTTTATACAGAAATTTCATATCTCTCTAGTAAATTTCACGCAAATTCAATATTTATTCAACAAACACATCCCAAAATAATTTAAAAATCACATTCACCTCTAACAAGTTGTATTTTTTTCTTCCACGTTTATCATAATTTTTTTTTTTTTGAAGTATTGTTTTGATTACTTACAACTATATAGATAAAAGTGTTGAATTTATAATTGTTGAGTTTTTTTTTATTTAATACCTTTTTCTTATAAAATATGATGAAGTATATTTAAATGTATGGACAACATATCATTTTTTCAGAAATTTAGGGCCTGTTTGATATTGTTTTTGAATCTGTATTTTCTGAGAATAAAAACGAAAATAAAAATGGTGTTTTGCAGTTACTGTATTTTGAATTTAAATATGCATCTGATATCATTTTCTGTATCCTATATTTTAAAACTGAAAACAGTAATATGCGTTTGGTAGACACAGTTGAAAATGATAAAAACAGATAATATGTGTTTGGTAATGTTTTTTTCAAAAACAGTTTTTACTAATCATTTACATTATATTTATAGTCATAAAATAATTATTTAGCTAATACACACAAATACAACAAAATAATTTAACCAAATTTAATATAAAAAAATTACATGATAATAAAGTTTAAGAATTAACATTAATTAAAAAGAAGTTTGACATTGTCATTGTTTTTACACTATATAATTAAGATATATATTATAACACATGATTTAAACAAAATAATTATAAAAAAACTACATGATACACATTATGCATTACGTATGTAATCATGCCACATAAAAGCTGCAATTTCATCTCTTGTAGCATTCATCTCTGCGACACTTCCTGGAGATAAATCAATATTAATAAGTGGCCTACTAGTGTCTCCTTCATCGTTGGTAATCAAATCTTACACATCAAAGTCCCCAAATAACCTATCACTTGCATTTTCTCGTCGAATAAAATTATGCAAAGCGCAACATGCAATTGGAATTAGATGTTGCTTACGTAAACTATAATTATGCATGTCCCTTAAAATTAAAAATCGCGCTTTTAAAACACCAAAGGATCGCTCAATTACATTACGCAATGATGAATGTCTATAATTAAACAATTCTTGAGGACCTCTAGGTGCACCCCCAATATGATTAATCTACAATACTCTAGTTATATCATTTGAGATATGTGGAATTATTGAGTACGAGGTGAAGTTTATTTGAATTCATTAAAATACTTAACAAACTCAATTTCTCACAACACTCATCAATGAAATTTTTTGTTTTACTTCAAACACCCATTTTAATCCAATAAAGATTCCTCTCATACTCTTATGTCTATTTTCTTCATAAAAAATAGTGGAAATATCAAAGATCTCTAGCATAAAGGGTATATTTTCCAAGACAATTTAAGACCCACAAATTCATCAAGTGATTTATACAAAATTATTAATTTTGGAATTAATATATCAATATAAATTTATTCATTATAAAAATTTCGTATGAGAGGAAGCTTCTTGATTATGATTTGGCATTATGAAAAGAGATTTTGGGAGTTTATGCAAAAATGAATTCAATTCTACTCTGCAATCAAATTGCCAGTTACAATTTGATTATTTTCTCGTGCATTTCTTTTTCTTCCTTTTCGCACAAATCTGTGAAGGATTTTTTTAAAAAAAAATTAGGTTGCATTATCAAACTTGGAAATAGAATTATTATTTTTTGAACACAAATTGAGATTTCACAATCTCTAAAATAAATGAGGAAAAATTTCAGCTCATAAATAAACAATTTGTCACTACATATGAACAACCTAAAAAATTTCCAGAATTAAAAATCACTCAAATCATCTCTTAAAATTTTCAGCTCATAAACAAAATAAATACCGGCAAGTGACAACGAAGTAGCAGTAGACGAAGATCCAAGAGAGCAAGTGCAGATCCGAGAGAGCAAAGACGAAGTAGCAACAGCTGGACGGAGTCGGAGTAGCAGCAGCTGGACGGAGTCAGAGCAGCAGTGGTTACGGCGGAGAAAGAGCAGCGGCAGTGGCTAGCACACCAAGAGCGACCAAGAGAGAGATTTGCTGCAACTGGATTAAGAAAATTGAGGGGAAAGAGGGAGCTGCAGTGAAGAGAAAAGTAAGGGCTACAGGGTCACGATTTCTTTGTTGTTTTTTAATTCATTTTTAGGTTTAGTTTGTAAAATTTGAAGAACATGTTTAACTTGTTTTCAGTTGTATAGTTATAATAATGAATCTGGATTTTGTGTTTTGTAATTTGTTTTGTGAAAAAAATCCACCAAACATGTTTTATGTGTGTATTATAAAAATGAAAACGAAAACATGGCTTGCAAAACAGTACCAAACAGGCCCTTAATATTTGATATTTGAAAAATAAGTTTCGTATTAGAATGTTTGTTTCTAGATCATAGACTAGGATTTTCAACTTATAGAGCTTTAGACAAATCTCGGGTCAAGAAGTTTGAAAATTTAATAAGTGTAAAACTAGAAATCTTGAATTTAAAAAAAAAATTGTCTCACATCCTATCTCTTCTCCTCGGTTGTTCAATGATACCACAATAAAAATAAATAAATAAATAAAATACAAGTATGTGAAAATGTCATATTTCAGGACTATTGGACTAAGGTAGCTTTTACTTTTGGGATTGAATTATGAATCTTAAGAAGCGAGAATCCTAAAATTAAGAGTATGAAGTGGAAGTACATATAGGTTGTTTACTTACACTGAAATGAGAGTGTGGAATAAAAATCATAATTTTATTTATGTGTTTACATTATCTTGGATTTAGAGTGACTAGTTTTAAATTTTAATTTTACCCTTATTTAAAAAATTATAGTTTTTAGTTACAAAGTGAATAAAAATATATTTATAAAATAAACTATTTTATTTTATTATTAATTTTTGTAATTAAAATTAATAATAATTATTACCTTCTGGTATCAGAGCCAAGGGGAGGATAGTGTAATATAGTTTAGAGACTCTATGGTATAAAGACTTATAGTTTAGTTAAGATTTTACTTGTGTTGTGAGTGTTACTTCTGATGCCTTGGTAGTATTTGGTTGTAAGTCTCGATTTGGCTGAAGGGCAGTAAAATCAATTCTTAGCCTTGGATTGTAGCCAAACTTGTAGGATTAAAACTAGATTATAGGTTCCTACCCATGGATTCTCTACTCTGTAGAGCATCATCCTTTTCTATCTCTTCTTCTGGAAGAACTAGTGATTCAAAGAATGTTGTGAATTCAGAAGAATTCATAATTGAAGACTTTGATAAAGCAATTGATTGTTGGGAACTTCCAAAGATTTCTAAAGAAATGATTTACAAAACAAAAAAGCTTGATTTTTTAAAGAATGATTATGTCATAAAAACTGAAGAACGTGACATAACCATTTCAAAGCCTTTTGAAACAATTTACTTGTTTTTAGAACAGTCTTTAAAAAATCTAAAAGAAAAGCATTTTAATTATGTTCACATTGGTTTAATCCAAGTTGGAATAAAACCATTGACTAAAAAAGGATTGAATACTTCAATCCTAGTTGTCCTTAGAGATGGAAGATTCATCTCTTTTAATGATTCTTTACTTAGCAGTATTGAATCAAGCCTCTGTAAAGGACCCATTTCTTTTAGTTGTTATCCAAATATAACAGTTTCCCTTAAAGACAAAAACATTCTGAAAAACATAATATTACAGATCAAGACCCATAACTATCACATGCTTGAAGGATCTGTACCGATTGCCCTAATTTTCAGAATATCCCACAAAGCCATGATATCTGCGTTTACCAATACGTGACATAAATTCCAGTCAAAAAGCGATGAAACTCTTCTCTTGCAGACTAACTTGTCTAAAGCCAATACAGTTATTCCTAGACCAATCCAATGGAAGGATGTCAACCTCTATGAAGAATGGATCTTGGAAGGAGCCACTGAACCAGTGATTCCTAAACAACTTGAGCCAAATACAAAGTTACAAAATGTGACTCAGTATTCAGATGGTAAAGTCAAACTATCCTTTAGGAGATCTACATCATCTAGATTCTCTGATAAAGATTCATGCTCAAGTATTCCTTCATTAGAAAGGAAATTTTCAAAGATTCTTTCCGTTATAAATCTCCCTTTCCAACCAGTAAAGAGTCAACCTAGGTTTTTCACATCGGATATATTTAGTTCCTCTATTCACTCTGTTGACTATACCACTAGTGTTCCACACCCAATCTACACTAGCAGTCAACATGAACAAAGACAGGAAGAGAATGAACATTCTCCTTCAACTTCTCCTACATTTTCTGTTGTCACAGAAAATGTAATTAGTGTCATTAAAAAAGATTTTGAATTAGATAAAACTCTTCTTCACAATGATTTTTATTCTGACACTAATAAAGAAAAAAGACTTTGATTTTTCAAACATTTCTTAAACCAAAGAAAATAGATACAACAAGTCTATTATGAGTTTGTAAATTTGCATAAAGTTCATATATTGTTTTTTGATTGGTTTGAGATGTATGCTTCGGATAACAAAATTACTTATCATTTTAAAGAATCAAATCTCATTACTGTTAGGAAAAAAATCACTGAATAGAATCTTTCTAATAGTGATAGGACTATAGAATCTGAACATCCTCCACTTAGGAGTCTAACCATTGATCATGGTGAACCTCATGTTCAGATAAAAGCCTCACCATATAAAATCCATAAACCTAAAGATCTAACCATTTATCATTTTAAAGAATCAAATCTCATTACTGTTAGGAAAAAAATCACTGAATAGAATCTTTCTAATAGTGATAGGACTATAGAATCTGAACATCCTCCACTTAGGAGTCTAACCATTGATCATGGTGAACCTCATGTTCAGATAAAAGCCTCACCATATAAAATCCATAAACCTAAAGATCTAACCATTTATCATTTTAAAGAATCAAATCTCATTACTGTTAGGAAAAAAATCACTGAATAGAATCTTTCTAATAGTGATAGGACTATAGAATCTGAACATCCTCCACTTAGGAGTCTAACCATTGATCATGGTGAACCTCATGTTCAGATAAAAGCCTCACCATATAAAATCCATAAACCTAAAGATCTAGAAACAGATTTAGATAGCATTATTCAACAGAATAATTTCTGTAATGTCAATCTGAATACAATAGGAAAACAGTTGACTAGGATAGAAAACTAATTCCAAAAGTCAACCATAGCTGTTTCTCCTAGTATTACGTCAAAGACTGACTCTAAAAAGAAACTCAAAGAACCTATTTTCAAACCCTTCCAAGTCTCGAAGACTAGTCAAAAGTTAGTTCAAGAGTCAAAATCAGATTTTGCTAAAGTCATTAGAGAACAACTAGATAGAGTAGAAGCTTTTTCTTCCTTTTTTAGTAAAATCCAAATAGCTCCAGATAGTACCCAATCCAGCAAAATTAATATACTAGAACAAGACCAAATGTCTATAGCTTCTTCTGACTTAGAAGCCTTTAAAGAAGAACATGTTCCTAAAACAAATAAAATCCATTGGGAATTAGCCCTTCCTACTGATAGTTCTCCACCTGACTTAGCCATATACAACAGACCGAGTGCCTTAAACCAATCTCGTTTTAATGCCTCTTCTGTCTATGAATGGAACATAGATGGTATGTTTGAGTATAATATCCTAGGAGTACTATAACAGATGAGCATGGCAGCTAATGCCTATAAAACCCAACAGGGAACCTCTGACAAAGTCATAGCAGAGATTCTCATTATTGGCTTTACTGGTTAGCTTAAAGGATGGTGGGATCATCTCCTCACCAAACAACAACAATTAGATATATTAAATTCAATTCAAACAGATAAGAATGAAGCCCATATCTGTGATGAATTCAATAGTCCAATTCAGGATGCAGTTGCTACCCTGATTCTGACTATATCCTTTTATTTTATAGGTGATCCTTCACACCTTAGGGATAAGAATGCTGAGTTACTACACAACCTGAGCTGTAGGAAGCTTAGTGAATTCCAAAGCTACAAAACCACATTCTTTACCAAACTATTCCTTAGGGATGATACAAATCATATAACTTGGAAGGAAAAATTCCTTGCAGGTTTACCTACCCTATTAGGAGAAAAGGTTAGGAATTCTATTAAAGCCCTTTATGACAACCGTATTCCCTATGATGAGCTCACCTACGGTGAACTTGTTAGTTTTATTAACAAAGAATGTTTAAAGATTTGTCAGGACTTGAAATTACAGAAATCATTAAAATGAGAGCTTAGACAGTCTAAGTAAGAACTAGGTAGTTTTTGTAAACAGTTTAACTATGACCCATTTAAAGCCTCCACTTCTAAGGATTGTAATGGTAAGTGTTTTTCGAAACCTTACAAGAAACATTACAAGTCTAAAAGCCATAGGAAACCCTTCCACAAGTTTAGAGAACTTTCCTATAAGAAACCATCGAAGCCTTATAAGAAACCTAATTTCTCTAAAAAGAAAGATACCATAGCAAAATCAAAAGCTCTTTTCAATTACAAAGAAGCCACATGTTTCAAATGTCGAAAGAAAGGTCATACCGTAAAATTCTGTAGAATGAGCAGAAAGCTCCATGAACTTGGCCTTGATGAAGAGATATTCTCTAAAGTGGCCCATTTGCTTGAAGAGTCTTCTGACTATGAGTCTTCCATGTCGGGAAACAGTGAGCCTCTACAGGTTGATGAGTTAATTGACTCAGATACATCTGTATCTAGTGATTCTGATACAGAATCATATTTAAAGAAAAAAAAACTCAATGTGTTGACTAAAGAACAATAAACTTTTCTTGAGCTAGTTAAACACATTTCTGACCCTACTCTTCAAAAGGAGTATCTTCATAAGCTTTTAAAAACCTTAGAATTATGTGATAAAGCAGAAACTTCTAAAGCCCCTACCATTAAAAAGAGTACATATGACTTAACTAAAATCTTGGATGAAAAGAAAACAAAGAAAACAATTCCGAATATCCAAGACCTTCAAAGAGAGATTAAAGAAATAAAATTTGATATAAAAGAGTTGAAAGAAAAATAAAAGAATGATTCTGAAATCATTCAACTTCTTTTATATAGACAACTCTAGGATAATTCTGATAAAGAATCAGAATTTGATAATGGTGATAATGGAGGACAAAGTCTTGAAAACATTGAATCTATACCCAATGATTTTCTGTTTATTTCAAAGCAAATCACCACAAGAAAGTATTTGATTAAAATTACCTTGATTTTATCTAAAGATTTTGAAATTGACACCATTGCCCTTTTTGACACTGGTGCTGATTTAAATTGCATTAAAGAAGATATTGTCCAAGAAGGTTTCATGAGAAAACGAATGAAAGACTTTCTGCCGCTAATAATTCAAAACTTAATTTCAAATCTAAAGTTGACGCCTCTATTCATAACAATGGTTTTGAATTCAGGACTTCTTTTATTCTTACAAATGACATACACCATACTGTCATTTTAGGAACTCCCTTTATCAATCTCATTACTCCTTATACTGTCGACTATGATAATATATCTTTTAAAGAAAAAATCAAAAAACTTGTTTTTCCTTTTATTGAAAAACCTAAAACAAGAAATTTGAATATTGTTAAAGCCTATTCTATTTATCAGAACCAAATCAATACACTTCTCAAATCAAAACAAAATGACCTGATTTGTTTAAAAAAAGATTTGAATTTACAAAGAATCGAAATCCAGTTACAAAATGAATTTGTAAAAAAAAAACTCTGATTTTAAAGACCTCATTGAAAAAGAAATATGTGCGGATCTACCATCTGCTTTTTGGAATACAAAACAACATTTGGTTGATTTGCCTTATAAAAATTCTTTTGATGAAAAGTAAATACCTACCAAAGCCCGTCCAATCCAAATGAACATGGAATTGGAACAACATTGCAAAGATGAAATAAAAGATTTAGAATCTAAAGGTTTCATAGTCAAGTCTAGGTCTCCATGGTCTTGTGCCGTTTACTATGTCAACAAGAATTCTGAGATAGAAAGAGGAACATCCAGATTAGTGATAAATTACAAACCCCTTAATAAAGCATTAAAATGGAAAGAAGAACATCCAGATTAGTCATAAATTACAAACCCCTTAATAAAACATTAAAATGAATTAGGTATCTCATACCTAATAAAAAAGATTTGCTCCAGAAACTACATTCCGCATTCATTTTTTCAAAATTTGATATGAAATCTGGATTTTGGCAAATTCAAATTCATCCCAAAGACCGTTATAAAACTGTTTTTACTGTTCCTTTTGGACAGTATGAATGGACTGTTATGCCATTCGGATTAAAAAATGCACCTTCAGAATTTCAAAGGATTATGAATGATATTTATAATCCTTTCTCTGAATTTTGCATTGTTTATATTGATGATGTGTTGATCTTTTCCCAAACAATTGATCAACATTTCAAGCATTTAAAGACTTTCTATCTTGCCACTAGGAAGGCTGGTCTAGCCATTTCTAGTTCTAAAATCTCCTTGTTCCAAACAAGGATCAGGTTCCTTGGTCATTATATTTCCAAAGGAACCATAACACCTATTGAAAGATCTCTTGCATTTGCAGATAAATTTCCCGATAAAATCCTAGATAAAACTCAATTACAGAGATTTCTAGGTAGTTTAAATTATGTTCTTGATTTCTGTCCAAACATCAATAGGATTTCAAAGCCATTGCATAATAGATTAAAGAAACATCATGTTGCATGGACTGATAAGCACACTAAAGCTGTTACACTGATAAAGGATTCTATTAAAAATATTTCATGTTTATTTCTTGCAAATCCTGCATTACCTAAGATTGTTGAAACTGATGCATCAGATTTAGGTTATGGAGGAATACTAAAATAAGTTGATAATCATAAAGAACAGATAGTACAATATGTCTCTGCACATTGAAATGAATGTCAAAGAAATTATTCTACTATCAAAAAAGAAATTTTATCTATAGTTTTATGCATATCTAAATTTCAAAGTGATTTGTTAAATAAAAAATTTTTACTTAGAATTGATTGCAAAGCTGCAAAACATGTTTTAGAAAAAGATGTTCAAAACATTGCACCAAAACAAATTTTTGCACGTTGGCAAGCCATTTTAAGTGTTTTTGATTTTGACATTGAGTTTATTAAAGGAGATACAAATTCTATCCCTGATTTTCTAACCAGGGAATTTATTCAAAACAGATAATGCCGCCCAAAAAGAAAGACAAAGGCAAAGCCATTCTTAAAGACTCTGCACCACAAACAACCTCTAAAGAAACCCAGTTAACCCCTTCTAAAGACAAATTACTTTCTTCTGCCATGCCTATTAAATTATGGATTGACATGGTCGAGGAGCAAGAAGCACAGTCTAAAGCCATTGCCTCCGATAAGCAGGTAAAAGAATGGATGAACTCCATTACAAAGTCCCCTGAGCTTATGTTAGCTTTACAAAGCATTTCCTAAAATAAAGCTCTTTCTCAAGTTCTTGAGAAAGAAAAATCTGTTTCTAAAGCAATTGCAAAGCCTTCTTCTTCTTCTAAAGAAGTTATTTCTTGTGAAAGCTCTTCTTCACAAATTATTGTTTCTCAATCGAAGCTTTCACAAAAATCTTCGGATCGGATTAATAAAACATATCATCAAAATGTTTTATCTATGGAAAACGGGTTTTATCACTCTGATCAATTTCAAGCCATCACAAAGATTTTTCCAAAAGGCTGGTTTTTCAAACCATGGGATTTGTCAAAACCCCAGTCTTTCTACCAAAGCATTCTTGAATTCACTGAGTCTGTAAAATTCAAACACTTCTTTCTTAGTGAATCTCATCATGAGCCGGCTTACTTCATAGCCACCATCTTAAAAGTCTTGAGCCCAAAACAGTGGGGTGACCAACTCCACAAACCAAAGACCTTTCCCGCCAATTTCCAAATGCGTTTAAACCATTGCCTATCTTTTTTCTTACTAGGATTAACAACAGGCCTGGTTCAACACGTTTTTTATTCAAAACCCCAAAAAGACCCATTCTTGGTTATTTTTCTTCAACTAAAAAATAACCGTACAAAGCCTTCCAAATTAGTTCCAACAATGGTGGAACTACTTTGAGTCAAACCCAGACATTCTAACCCTAAATTTCATAAATTGTTTAAACCTTTTTAAAGCTCATTATGTTCCTTCTGAGTCCGAGAAGAGGTTTCCTCATTTTCTCTGTTTTTGTACAAATTTTTTTCTTCATTGGGTCTGGATGTGGAATTTTTAATACCATACACAAGAAACCCAACTCATCCTTCAAAGACATTTCAAAGTCAAATAGTGGTCCAAGTTTGACGAACAAGTCCGAGAAGAGGTTTCCTCATTTTCTCTGTTTTTGTACAAATTTCTTTCTTCATTGGGTCTGGATGTGGAATTTTTAATACCATACACAAGAAACCCAACTCATCCTTCAAAGACATTTCAAAGTCAAATAGTGGTCCAAGTTTGACGAACAATCAAAGTTGTCTGAAGCCACGGTCCAGGCCTGGCTTTCTTCAAAAGGTCTCCTTGCCCCAAGTATAGAAGATGTCAAAGCCCAAAACACATTCCTTGCTCAAAGATCAAAAGCTCAATCACTATTGGCCAGTGCAAAGACTGAAGAGGAATATTTTAAAGTAATGCAGCAGCGCCTTGCCTCGAGATCTGAACCATCCGTTGCCAGTTCTTCAGAAGAAGAGGAGCCGTTCATTTCCCTTGGAGATGAGAACGAAGATGATTGCTTCGGGATCCTGTCTCCATTAAAGCATTGTAAGTAAAAAAAAAAAAAGTAACTTTCTTGTTTTGCATTTTCCTTGTTTGTAACAATAAACATTTCTTTTATTTGTATCCGTATTTTCTGAGATTTTGTCTTCCTTCACTCACTACCCTTTACGGGAAAAGCTGTGAAGACATTTCTCTCCTCCACCGACGGATTTTTGGAGCCATTCAAAGTCATTTTTACTGCTCCCATGTGAACTTTTCCTAAAGTTTACAAAGCAGAAGATGCCTTAAATGATGCTGTCTCCCACGTTTCAAAGCACATACTGCTTTTACTGTTGATGGCCCCAATCTCCACCAACGCATGTGAAGACCTGTTGTAGCATTTTCTTTTGTAAAGCAATTTTTGTTTAAAAGAGGGTTGGAAGACTGGGAAGAGGCACGTCTTCTACTCGGCACTTCTTTTAGAACTCCCTCTCTCTCTTATTCTTTCCCCTGGGAAAACATGAATTGAAGACATAGAGGAAATTTTCCTGTCTTCTGATTTTCCCTTCTATCTCCTTCTCTGAAACACTTTCTGTTTATAAAGCTTTTGGATTCAAGCAACTCATGTAAGCGTTTGATATTTATTTTAAAAGCATATGTAATTCATTCAAAGTTTGTAATAATTTTAATTTTAAAAGCCTTGCATGTATGTTTAAATTTTTGTAATTTATAGACCTAAGGTTGTATGTATAAGTATGCTCTACAGTTGCGGCCTTGGTTGATCTTCTGCATCAAAAATAAAACTGTTACGTTCTTCCAAGGCGTAGAGACCTGATCTTTCCCCTTGGTCGTATTTTTCTTCTCCCTCCATCCAATCAGAGTACTATTTTTAAGATCCAGATCTAGTACTATCTATGAGCCTTTGTGTTGCCTAGGTTTGTTTAAAACATTTTAAATTTATTTGTTTAAAGAATTTGGTATATCGGCTGGAAACACGCATAGCGTGCGAGATAAGGGCTGATCTGTTCTAAGTCAGATCAACGCTCTGAGATGACTCTCTAAGGCAGTGAAATACCTGCATCGTAGCGTAATCACAACGCCACGTACCGCTTAAAACACACCTATTCTTCGATCCTATTATTTTTAATTACAAAAATTAATAATAATTATTAATATTCTTAATTATGTAAATCATATTTTTTATTAATTTTAACTCTATTTATGTAAGTTAAATATTATTGATAAGTGTAATAAAAATAAAACATTATTATTAGTAATATAGTACAAAATTAATATTTTCTTAAAATAAGCTATTTATTATTATTAATTATTAATATTAAATAATTATAGTACTATTAAGATTAAATAAATATAATAATATCATATTATCAAACAAAGATAGTATATAGTAATATTATCAATTCTATATAGTAATATTATCGATTCTCTACGAATATGATAATATTATTTTTTAAATAAGTTTAATATTATTATTTTTAAGTAAATGTAATAGTATATTATTTTAATAAATATAAATTATATTATAAAAGAAAAGTAAAAAAGAAAAATGTGGGAGTAGATTTTCACCCCCACCTCTTTTATTAGAGTGAAAATTCCACGTCTCACTCTAAAAATAAATGAGTAAGTAAACATTGAAACGATAGGGATTCACACTTTGCAATCATACTCCAACAAGTAAACATTATCTATCTAAAGGAATATAAGTTTAGAAAGTCTAGGACACAATTTGAAAATATAAAATTGGATGAAATGAAAGGGTATTTAGGTGATTTAATTTAAATTCTGTCGCATTCTGGACATTTGAAATAGTGGGTCTGTACTTAGCAAGCTGGCATTCATGTATCGTTGAGTCATAGGCTCATAGCTGAAGCAAATTCCTCCAGCTTCAAAGTCTTTGTCTCTTCGGCTCTGAAAATGGAACCAGCTACACAGAATGAGTGGGACCGGCTATCATCACCTTCATCAGACGGAGAAGAACAAGCAGCATCAGATGGTTCATCATCACAATTCAACAGGCAGCAACACGTGGCGTTCCTGATGATGATGTACGAATCGTTGCCGCATCACTACCAGTACCAGGAGATCAACCGCATCACTCTCGCTCACTTTGCCATCTCCGGCCTTTGCCTCCTCGGTGCCTTAGATCGCGTACGTGTATTTACCTTCTTACCACTGTTGAATTCCCACGACAATGTCGGAATCTTTAAGAAAATAAAAGAATTAAAAAAAAACTTGATTTAATTTTTTTTAAGTCATATATGTTCGGTAGTAATTCTTAAGTTAGTGTTTTATTTGAATGATTGCATTTTTGTTTTGATATGCTTTATTTGGTTGCTGATAAAATGTAGGAAAACTTAAAGATATTCATTTGGTTTAAATGTTGGATCTTTTGTTGTTTGCAAATGCTATGATTGGGAATCTTTAAGAAAAAGAAAGAAAATGTAGCTCAATTTTATACTTATTAACATCATATTTGTTCAATAATTAATGCTTGTTAGGATAGTGATTGTGTGAAATGCTCCCTTTTTCTTTAGTATGCTTTGATTGGTTGCTGAGAAAACATGGGAAAGTTTTAAAAAGTAAATTGTAATTTTGAATGTTAGATCTTTTGTTGTTTGCATGTTTTTAACATTTAATAGTATGTCTTGTTATTTCAAAATGATTTCCTGTTAAATAATTGGAAGAATTATAAATTTTACTGGTAATTGTTGCCAATAATGAAAAGGATACCACATTTGTTGTCTGACTGGCAACCCCTCTAGTTTGCCTAAATAACAAGTAGTTTCTTAAGGAAGGTTTTTGAATTATAAATATCAGCCAATGAAGGAATGTTTATGAAATATATCAAAGTATCTTCAGAGTAGGTGTCTAATGAATTTATAGTGTCAGAGATCAGCTTGTGTTTAGGCCATACCGAGGGGGAAAAGTCAGCAATGTTTTTCTTTATTTTTATTATAACCTTGTTGATTTAAGATTAATCAGAGTTCTGATTTGATGTACATATTGATGTACTAGGTTGACAAGGATGCGGTGTCAGATTGGGTTTTATCACTGCAAGCTCACCCAAGTAATAAAGCTGACCTGACGAATGGTTAGCCCTGCTCGCTTATGAAATTTATTTGATTGCCTGGAGTTTGGGCACTATAGTTTGTATGATGTTTAGTTGTTATGTAAATGTGTGGCTTTTAGTTTTCCCCGTTATTGGTACTTCTCAAGTGAGCGGTAGGCTTGCTCAGTTGCTCTGGTAGTCTGGTTTAAGCACCATGCCACCATTGGCATATTCTCTTATCTATCAAAAGGAAAGAACATGTGTGATGAACTTTGTTTGGCTGCAGGAGAATTCTATGGATTCCACGGTTCTCGAAGTTCTCAGCTCCATCCAGATGATAATGGGGTACAAGAGATTTGTTATGTGCCATCCTTTTATGTTAATGACTTACTGCTTATTTTAACCACTAACTTTCAAGAAAAAGAAATTTAAATTTCTAGGTTTTGGATTCCTATGCTTTCTGGATATGATTTTTCAGTTTGATCCGCCTGTAGGTTTTGATGCACAATGGTAGTAACTTGGCAAGCACGTACTGTGCCCTAGCCATACTAAAGGCCGTTGGTTATAATTTTGCAAACATTGACAGCAAATCAATATTGACATCAATGAGAAATCTTCAACAGCACGATGGGAGGTATGCTCTAAACTTCACCATACTTGACAATGACTGTTTCTGGACTGATGTACGTTCTTGATAGAATTATTTTTTGCTCACTCCCTTTCTTTCTTTTGCAACCATTATCCTTAAAGAATATGATAAGCCCAGAACTGAAATGGTTAAATAAACAACCCAGTAGAGAGCAGAGTGTTGTTGGAAGTAGGGAAACTTGTATTTATCAACAGAAATAAACCCAAAACACCCAAGCATTCGAGAGGCTTGGTATCTCTCCCAAAATGAGCAAGCTCACTACAAAATAATTCCCTGGATCCCCTCCCCAAAAAACCAGCTCCTCCCATATAACCTCCTCACTTCTACGCCAAAATCGAATAACAGAAAAAACTCTAACAAATTATCAAAACCGAAAACCATCAACTTATTACTAACAGAAATGCATAACAAACTCCTCTCTCTATACTACTTAATGCCACGTCAGCCACGATGGGTATTTCCAGAATTACCCTTGCGCCTTGCATATGTGAAACGCACTTGTGGCCTAACAGAATAAAGTATAAAATAAAACCATTTTGTTATGATTTGTATTAATTATGAAAGTGCATGGCTTCATGTTGCATGACCGCTGCAGCATATATTGCATATTCCTTTTCAAGGCTTAGTAATAGATTTACAGTCCTAATTATAGATATGCAAGTTATTTGCTTCTGCTTCCAGCAAAGAAGGAAGAGAAAACTACGTGCTTATGCTAAAATGAAATTTTATTTAGCTGAAATCCTGTTAGTATTTGAACTTAATTCCTTACCTAATTCCATCCTTCTCTTTTCGTTTCTCTTAAAACACATCTTCCTATTTTTCTATTTAAGAAAATTGCTTCTAGACTGGTTCAGCATTTCATGGAATGAAATAATAACACATCTTATTCTTCTTCATTTTGCAGTTTTATGCCGATCCATTTTGGAGCAGAGAAGGATCTTCGGTTTGTATATTGTGCTGGTAAGAAATGAAAAATTTATGGATTTACAATGTTCCTGTTTAGTTCATTTAACGAAATATCATTGTATAATTGATCTATGCAGCTGCTATCTGCTTTTTGTTGGAGGATTGGAGTGGCATGGACCGGGAGAGAGCAAAGGCGTACATTTTAAATTGCCAGGTCTGTCTTTTCCTGGGTGGATCTTTTCTTTCTGTCCTCACCATTCAACAATCATATTTTTGCATTCTATCTCTAGTTCGTGCAACATATTCTTTGTATATATGCTGACATACCTCTGATGCTGTTATTACAGTCATATGACGGTGGGTTTGGTTTGACTCCTGGTTCAGAATCACATGGTGAGTTGAAATGAGTTTTTGTCAACGTTAATATTTTTCTCTCAACAAATTTCCTAACTCTTTTTGTACTACTGTTCTTGATAACCCTGCTAAACAATTGGCTCTCCTATTAAGGGGGTGTTAGTTTGCTTATACTGTTTTATTTTTCCTTTTTAATCCCCCTCCTGGTAATCTCTTTGTTCGGATGTTGTCATTTCTCTGCATTTCTGAGAAGGAAAGAAGAAATAATTTTTTTGACAAGGGAGTTCTATTTTATGGATTCATTGATTCCCATAGCTTTATTCTTTTCCATGATGTTTACCAAAGTATTCCTCTTAGTGGCTCAGGGGGTGGTACATACTGTGCTGTCGCATCTCTCCGTTTGATGGGATTCATTGAAGACAATGTTCTTTCTAAAAATACGTCATCTTCAATTATTGACCTGCCGTTGCTACTAAGTTGGTGCTTGCAGGTTTATCTTCCTCATAATATCTAGAAACTTTATTATACTATGAAATGTAGCTTTTAGGCTTTAAAATTTAAGCAGAGACAATTGACTGCATAAATACCACTAAGAGCTTTTGCTTCTGAAACAAATGGCAACATCTTTGTTTGTCATGCTAATTTCATTTGCATGCTTAATCTTTGTTAATTTAGCCTTTACTTTTTTGTTAAGGTAATGTTGTTCTCTCTATTTTTCTTTTTGTACAGAGGCAGGCGGCGGATGGTGGATTTCAAGGTAGAGCTAACAAGCCTAGTGACACGTGTTATGCATTTTGGTAGGTTTGAGAGAACCTTTAAAAATCCCCTACATAAGTTGGGTATTTTCTACATTTGTCAGGATGGTTTGCTTATGCAGGATAGGGTCAGTATTGAGGATGTTGGGTGGCTACAACTTAATTGACAAGGAAGCTTTACGTGGATTTTTGCTAACTTGTCAGTCACAGGTGCTGCTACATCTCCTTTACACTGTTAATCATTGAATTTAAAGTTCTTTTGATTATCTTTTGATTGATCATTCTATATGCCTTATGCCTGCCAATGAATTAGTATCTCACATCAGACGGTGTGAGTGGTGCTTAAAGCCTGTCAGAGTGCTTTATCAATTTCAAAGAATAAAGTCAGTAGATAGCTATTGCTATCTGCGGATTGGATTCGTCACTCACTGTGCACGGGAAACATCTTATTTTGCTGTCAATATTACCTTAGCAAAAAGAGGTTGAAATTTAAAAAAAAAAAGGGTAAATGGAATGCCATGCCCTTGGAATGTTAACAACCTATTTCTGAAGGGGCGCATACAAAAGAAGTTGCATCTAACTATATAATTTGCAATTGATAAAGATTTTAGATTTTGTTTTAGCTAGTAAAATCGTTGCTGAATTTTCTCTTCGTGTTTGTTCCTGCACCAGTATGGTGGATTCGGTAAGTGCCCAGGGGATCTGCCTGATCTGTACCACTCTTTCTATGGATATACTGCATTTAGCCTTTTGGAAGAACCTGGCCTTAACCCGCTTTGCGCTGAACTGGGAATGACGGAATTTTCTGCTTTGGGAATCTGACTTAAAACATAATTTTTAATCCCATCAGTTATGTAAATGCTTCTTGTAATTTACATGCATATCTAGATACAGGTACTTACTTCCAAAAAAGAAAGATACAGTTACTTTCTTATTCGAGATGATTATACCCAATCCCACATTTTTTTTATTGGAAGACTTGTTTCTGATCTCCCAATACAAATTGTATATTATTGATCGTTTGATGATATAATCTTAGAATTAAGAACAGAACTGTTACTGTGATTGATAAAAGATTTTTTTGCCTCTGCACTTATATTATTGATGGTTTGATGATATATGATCTTAGAATTAGAACGGAACTGTTACTGTGAATTGAAAAAAGATTTTTTTGCCTCTGCACAATGCAGAAATTTTAACCTCTTGTCATTTTATGTCTGTACAAGATTACAGCTGTAGGTTACTCCGAGTCACCATGTGTTGCCTTTTAATTTCCAGATCTTCGATGTTCAGCTTTTTCCGTATCATAGATTATTTATCTACTTTCTTCAGATTGGGCCCGGGGCTAGTCCTAGTGAAATTTCCGAACTGACCCCAGGTGAAATTTCCGAACTGATAATAAGATAGAATCAAATTAAACCAAAAACGTCGATGAGTTTTTGTTTTAATGCAAACCAAATATTAGAATTTTTTACCTACAAGTCTCAGGAGCTCACTTCTTCTGCAGCATGATAGGCCAAGATTATATGTATGTTGATTTCAACCTACAAAATTCCAACTCTAACGGCAGCGTAAATCCAGGGCTAAATAAGCTGATATGAGTAGAGTGATGAAGCTAAAAAATAGCTTGATGCGGGTGAATATAAACAGTTAATGTTTGACTCATGATTACAAGCCGAAATCTCCAAACAGATTGTAATATTACGCGAGAGAGAGAAAAAAAAAAGCTGAAGAAAAAGGCAATGCCTGTGCCTGTAATGATTCTTGAAGGTGGCCGGTGGGCACCTTTCGGCCAATCCCGACGAGACATGTTCACGGGCAAGTTACATCATTTGTTGTTTAGGAAAAAGCCCAAAAGCATCACTCATTTTTTCACCAACAGTGTTCCCTTTTTTTTTTTTGGTTCCCCCAGTTTTGGCACTTTGTTGAACGGTATCTCTCCTTTTATCTTTATCCACATAAAATCATGAAACTCTTCCCTCACTATATTATGATTAGAGCTGGTAAAATTTGACACAATTCGATTATTCGATACGAACACAACATAAATAAATGGGTATGGGTCGATAAACACAATATTTTATTTATAAACACAATATTTTATTTATAAAATTTTACATACATTTAGAGCTTCAATAGTGTAAATGTCTAAAAATTGATAGACATATATATTTTATAATATTAATAGATAATATTATATATATATATATATATATATAATTAAAACCTCAATAGTATACATGTGTAATATATTGATAGATATATATATTTTATAATATCGATAAATTATATATGTATGTATGTATGTATGTATGTATTTATTTATTTATCTATTTATGTATATACGTATGTATGATAGTGTGTAAATATTTGATGTAACTTTTGTTCAATATATAGATATTAAACGAGTTATTGGATAACCCGATTATTTTTCCGTGTCGGGTTTGGATCTCAATATTTTGACACGATTATTAAATGGATCGGATTTAGGTCGACCTAAATTTGACACGACACGAACACGACCCGATGACCCATTTTGCCAGCTCTAATTATGATTATGATTGTTCACCTTTGTCAGGTATTTTAATCAGACGGTCCAAAACATTTTGTATAAAAGCTTGGTGGGGTTAAGCTAGAAAATGATTATGATCATTGAAGAAAACGGTACGAAGATTTTTACATGGGAAATATTTATGTTTATGTTATATTGTTGTCATAATTTATGAGCATGGAGTTGAAGACGGATAGAATTTGAAACACACCTTGAATAAATATTAAGGATTTTTTTTTTCAGTGATTTTGGAGAATAAAAAGAAAAATCAGTAGAGCCATCACTCACAAGAATGAATGATTACAGGTATCAGACAGCGAAGGAGACATGGAGATTGATAAAACAAATAATCCCATAAGTCGCCCACTAACTTCTTAACATTATGTTTGCTCAGAATGCTGTCTCCCTCTTGACAACAATAATAACAACAATAATAACAACAATAACTGAAGTTACATTTTACAAGGGCTTCTTTTGCAGGTGATTAACCTTTAGTTCCATCCCCGAACACCCATTAAAAAGAAAAATAAAAAGAAAAGATTAAAAAAAACTAAAAAGGAAAGCAAAACCATGGATAATTAGTTGATCAATGGACCTTTAAAGTGGGATTGAGTAGTTCTTCTTGGCTGGTGGTCTAAATGTTGAAGGTGAAGTAGCAAGAGGAAGTACCTGTGAAGAGCTTGAATGGAATTGTTGTAGTTGCTGGTCTTTGTTTTTATCAACAGTGATGGTGATAAAGGACCCTCCATCCTCATCTTTGAGAAACTTTGAAGTGGGAGCTTTGGTAATTCCATTTTCTCGAACAAACCCATTAGTCTTATGAGCTTTCTTCTCAGCTTCCTCTACTAATCTTCTTCTGTAAAGTTTCTCCTCTGCTTCCTGTAAAAACTTGAACTTCGGAGGAGGTGATGACTTTATCTTGCTAAACTCAGCATCTGTTGATGATTCAAATAGAGGATTGAATCCAATCCCATGCTGGTTGTGAGAAGAGTTCATAGGAGTAAGAGGAGGAGTGAAAAATGAAGGAGAAGCAAGAGGTGTCAAATATGGAGTCTCAACAGTGAGAAGCAGATCACTCAAGCTTTTGCTTCTTGACCCTTTTCTGCTTTTGATATCACCTCTAGACTTGCTATCTTCAGACTCCAAATCCTCCTTTGTTTCTTCAGTAATTGTGAAGAGAAACCTCGGTGGCCCTGAAAGATTATGCAGCCTCATCAGCTCCGCCTCCATGCTATCTTCACCACTACTACCAAATGGCTTGAACAAGAAATCTTTATTACTGGTATTTGTGTGCAAATGATGTTGAGATTGTGGTTCTTGAACTAAAGTATCTGTCACTGAAGAACAAAGTTTTTGAGGATTCAAAGCTGAGTGGCTCAAAGAAGATGGCCTTCTCAAACAAAACATGTACAAAAACTCTCTTGCTGGGTTGCTATAATCACTCTCAATCTCTCTTCTAGTGAATCTCTTTTTCCACCATAACAAGTAATAAAGCTCAGCAATCAAAGCTAACAATAAGCATCCAAACACCACACTCAAGCCAAGCCCTACACTGCTCAAAGATTTCATCTTTTCTTGAAAATCAACTTATTATATTCATTGAAAATATCTTAGCTAGAAACAAGAAGGAAAACTTTCAACTTACTTACAGAAGAGTCTTGAACTTCACTGAACACAAAAGAATATCAAAGCTTACAGCTGCTTCACGCTAGAACCAAAAGTGCTGTAGCAAAAGCATATAAAGTTATAAACACAACCAACTTTATCTCTGAAACTACAAAATAACAAAGCCCCAAAAAAGACGCCTGCTTAATCTTTCCCTGAAAATCACATAATAAAATCATGTAGCATGATTTTTAAGCTTTTTTTTTTTTTAATTTTTGATGAGTGATTTTTAAGCTTTATTAGTACAAACCCACATGGACTAATCTCTCTAAACCACTAATTCTAGTGGACTGGATACTTGCATCTTTTGGCCTCAATAATGAAACACACACACACACTAAAGCTGGAAGTCTGGAACCACAAGCAGTACTCCTAAGTTTGGAACAAAAATATCAAACACTTTTTAAATTGTAAGCCACCCTGAGTCGTAAAAAATGACTCCAAAACTAGGGGCTATTGCGCTTAATAAAAACACGAGAGGTATAATCAAACCAAAGGGTAAGGGAAATTAGTCGGCAAATGTCTCTACTAGTTTATGGTTGCCAGGTCGCGTTCTTCGAGGGATACTCACATGGCACCACAAATGAAAGGAAAGTGATGTGTCATTGATATGTGTTTTCTTCGTCCATTTACTATAATGCCCTTCAACGGATCATATTAATTTAACAATGATTTAAGTATACAAGATGATATTTGTAATATGTAAAGGTTCTCATATTTGAGAAGTCATAACCTTATTTGGATGACAAGAGTATTCACCTATTTGATCTTCGACAAGTAGAAATTGGACTATTTTTTCTTTCTTAATAAATTACGAGTAGATCTCGTCTTCATCAAACAGATTTCAAGTTATATTTAATTAACTTTTGGGTATATTATCTTTTTATGGATTTAGACTTTATTAGCGCAAATTTCGAACTATATTTAGTAGACCCTTAGGCCTCGATTAACCTCTGAATATAAATAATATCATTAATCGATTGTAATATGGTAATAATTATAACAATAAACTGTCATAACTAAATTAAGTGCTATGACATTGTAAATGCACGGTGGCGTCCAAATTTCAGCTTGATATGTGTTTCTCAAACTTTGGCATTGTATCCTATATGGGTATTGCTTCCTCAGTAAAATGGAGTAAGTGCATATTATTTGGGACTTATATGGCAATGCAGTTTTAATATTTCTTGTGTTCTAGCATGCTCTCTTTCATCTTTACCCTACGCAGGCCACAGGCCACCAGCAAAGCAAAAGCACCAGAATCTATGCATACTGTTCTGTGAACCAAAAAAAAATATATATATATTTATTACATGCGGAAACTTTAATGCACCCCGCATCTTTCTTTTTTTAAATTAAACTATTTAATATTCGAAAATTACATTGAATTCCGACTAATCCAGATTCAAATCGGATAGGATCACTAAAGAATCAAAAATTTTCCAACAAATTTTTAACGCAACTGAATGCAACTCACATCCTTTAGCAAATGAAATTCTGAATTAATGTATGCATAACTTTGTTCAGTAGTCTATAAAAGGAAAATGAAAAAAATGAGAACCCAAAAGTGAGAGTCTCCAATCTCAGAAATTAATGAATATACTGGAGCAAAAGAGGCTGTGATCATCATCATCATACAATGGACTTGAGCATCCTACGCACATGAAGCTTTCCTGTAACATAATAATATTGTACAAATAAAATTTTGTAGCATTACTACTTGAAAAGGGAAACCTAGCTAATGGGGCCGAAATTAGATCAAGATTAATAATTTCAAAATGCCCAATCATGTTTTCTAGCTATATGACACAAGACCTTTGATTGACCATATCTTGTTAAAAGATGTGATAACATTGATTATTGTTAAGGATCTTGTCTAAATTTCTTTAAGATTCATAAATTTTGATGAAAATATCAATATAATTATTGAGTGTATTTTAACTTGAATTAAGAATTAAAGAAAGAGAAACAATCCATTCAAAAAGAAAGAAAGAAAGAAAGAAAGAAAGAAAGAAAAACAACCACTTAACTGTGATGACACGAACTCTGGGCTTATAGAAAGAAAAACACGACTCCAGGCCCAACTGTTCAAATGTTAACGCTTTGTCTTTGGATGACCAATTCTTTTTGCATTTTGGAGCTCATGAATTTCAATGCAAGTTAATCAATTTTATTAAATTTAGGCCATGCGGTTCTTTAATTAATGCACTGTTATTTGGTTATAAAGATCATGCACCATGGCCTGCGAGCTGCCATGACTCTAGACGTTTGATCAGGAATGGGGAAATCACACACAAACTCTTATATCATGTTTGATTTTAAAAAATAAAAGGAAAGGAAAAGAGAGAAAGGGAGAATAGGGAAAAAAAGAAGAAGATAAATTTCATGCCAAAATATTGGTCTTCTTTTTCTCTTATTTTCTCTCCCGTTGTTTTATTTCCATTTCTCTCCTCTCGTTTAATTTCTTCTAGCTAATCAGGCTTAAGTTTTGTATTAATAGGCAGCTACATTTCACCATTTAATAAAGTCATTATGTTAATGAATTCTATCTATTTAAATGGAAATAATAATAATAATACTAACATTATAGCACATTGATGTTAGTAGATAGTATATGGCATTATAATAAATTAATGTCTTTATCTCCATCCAAATAAATGGAACAATAGTAATTTGAATGTCCATTTTTGTAACAATAGGGTCTAATTATCTATTTTCGAAAAAATGAATTCTAAGTTCCAACTATCCAATGAGTCAAACATTGGATATTTACTGATAATGGAGGGTGAAAAAATATGATATTCTCCAAAAGACTCTTTAAATAGAAATAAATTAATATTATTTTAATCAAATAATTAATTTTGTAAAGGAAAAGTCAATAGTAATTAAATCATTTCTCTCTCTTTCTCTAATGAAAAGTAATAAAATATAAATTAAAGAGGGAGAAATCAACTCTCCAAATCTGAAGAGAGAGAATCATTTCTTAATTGAAGAATTTAAATTGGAGTGTCTTTTAGAGTTTTAAATATTGATGTAGCTTTTCAAATAAACAACAAAATCTTATTTGAAGAGCCTTTTGGAGATGCTCTTAGGTGTGTTATTTTTCCTATGCATTAACTTTTAGCAATATTTCTGGACTGGTAGTGATATTTTGCGTTTTGGCAAAATTCTGGTTTAAAACTTTAAATGGTTGCTATAAGCATCACCTATTATATATAACAGCCAGACGCCCAAACGTGCTTATTTCTTCTTTCTTTTTGGATTATGTCATCGAGTTATTTCTAAATACACAAATAAATACATTTTAAAGATTTTTAAGATGGTCAATTTTAGTTAATTAATTAATTAATGATACTTGATAGACTCGAAACTTCTAAAACCTTATTAAAAAATTAAATTTGTTTATAGGTTTCCTGAACAC
Organism: Citrus sinensis; assembly: GCF_022201045.2. NCBI lineage: Eukaryota > Viridiplantae > Streptophyta > Magnoliopsida > Sapindales > Rutaceae > Citrus > Citrus sinensis. The sequence goes on from NC_068559.1 coordinate 2,728,491, forward strand.
AGCAGGTAAAAGCAAACCCTTAGTACTATAGGACTCTACTCTGTATGCGACCGACCTCTATATATACCCCCCTCCATTATCAGTCCATAGCATTTACTTAATTCATTCGATTCAACGCCACCCGCGCGCCTCTCTCTTTCCATCTATTCAGCCAAAAAGTTTCAATCTCCAATCTTCAGAAACAAACCCCTTTTGATTTTACCTTCATGTTTGTCTTTACCGAAAACCCAAGATTCAAATTGAACTCTTTATATTTCAGAAACCCTAATTGCCTAATTAAGGTTCTTGAAAACTAAACCAACCCTAGAATTCAAGAAACACGAGGGTTTATTCTTTATAGTTAGAGTCAAGACTTAAACCCAGAAGCTCAAATCCCAGAATCGATGGATTCAACGAACAGTAATTCAACTGTGATGGCTCCCGTTATTCAAAACATCGTGGCAACAATTAACTTGGAGTGCAAGTTAGACCTAAAGAAGATTGCTTTGCACGCACGCAACGCGGAGTACAACCCTTCTCGCTTCTCCGCCGTCACAATGAGAATCAAGGAACCGAAGACCACGGCGCTGATCTTCTCCTCCGGCAAGATCGTCTGCACCGGCGCCAAGAGCGAGAGCCAAGCGAAGCTTGCTGCGAGAAAGTACGCAAGAATCGTGCAGAAGATAGGGTTTCCGGTGCAGTTCAAGGACTTCAAGATTCAGAACATTGTTGGGTCATGCGACGTGGAGTTCCCCATCAAACTTGAACGTTTAAACGGGTTCCACGCCATGTTTTCGACGTATGAACCGGAGTTGTTTCCCGGTTTGATTTACCGGATGAATAAACCGAATGTCACCATGCTTATATTTTTGTCTGGGAAAGTTGTGATCACTGGAGCCAAGGCTAGAGAGCAGATTTATGCAGCTTTTGATAACATATATCCTGTGCTGAAGCTATTCAGATTCCAGAAGGATTCCAGATTTCCAGTGAACGGTAAAAAAGAAATAAAAAAATAAACGTCGTTTATGAAGTGTGTACGTGACATATGATCAATGGGGGAATATCGCCCACTTGTAATCACTTTTTGGAAGTGAATGGACTGAATACGTTTTTGTTTGCTAATTACAGAGAGCAATTAATTGAATAATTGACGTTAGTAATTTCTTTCCAGACCAAATATTCGATCGTTTAATTTGAATGTTGAACATCCCTGCCTTTATGGAATTCCAATTGTTGATTGATCAGAAGATTAAAGAAAAAGAGTACAAAAAAATAGATGCATGGCAATGCACAAATAATTAATTCAATTATCAGTGTCACTTTCCTTCTTTACTTTAATTAAAGAATAATTAATAACACGAATTGCTCAATGGCTCGTTTTGCTTTCCATGGTTGCCTCTGCTACAAGCCGACTGCAATTTCACAAACCGGCGTATCGGCCCGGTAAAGCGGGCAACTCGAATGAGAGCAGAGCCACTTATCAATACAACCGAGATGAAACAAGTGTAAGCATTCAGAAACTCACGTAAACATATTGATCATAAGATTTTGATCCCAAGCCAATTATATTAATGCTCTTTTGAGAATTTGCCCTGGGGAATAAGCTCATTGATTGAATCTCTAAAGATGCTCGGAAATTCTTGAATTATGGCACCGGAATTTTCCGGCATTATTGCTTGATCGGTAACATTGATTTGCCTTGTGTTATTGCACCACCGGATGAGGATGAAATGGTAAATTACAAGCAATACAGCCATTGAGGCAATGACAACGGTGTCCATTGAAAGTGCGAAGAAACTGGGAAGTGTCATGATTGAAAAATTAAAAAAAAAAAAAAAAGTTATTGAATCTAAAAAAATGAATTGAATTTTAGAACCCGGGATATGTGTGTATAAATATTTATTTATTCTTTTTATCTTTGCAGCGATTAAGACTGTCATGTATGAAATCTTAACTTTATTTAATTGTGTATCGTTCGTAAACACAAAATGTTTTTATCTAAATGAATCAACTGTAAGAATATAATAAAAATATTTTAATTGGAATCTGAAAAAAAAAAAAAAAATCCTGATTGGGTATATTTTAACTTTGGAAGCCTGTCAAGTTATGAACATTCATGGCTGCAATTTGCATGATCATATGTTTTATTACAAGACAAGAACTCGATTGGGATCATCGATCTCAAATTGCCAAATCTTTTTATATCACCGATGATTTTATTTGTCACCGAAAAGATTAGGTTCAATTACTGTACGTAGAGGTTTCTGAAGTAGTTTAAAATTGCACAGTGACTCGGCCATCCGAGTATCCTAGAGGAAGTAAAGGAAAAAAAAAAAAAGATTTGCCCTTTCTCGACTCATTTATTTATTTTTGCTGAAAAAAAAAGATTTTAGATTTTTATAGACTCTAAATTAATTATTGATGATAGAATAAGTTGTTAGTTGCTGATTTCATTGACCACTTGCATCTTGAACATATATTTTTAAGATCCAAGCTTTTATCTGAGTAAAAGTAAATGTATAGTTTTATTTCAGTAAAAGTAAATGTACATTTTGTTATTGATAGTTAATTTATATGAAAAAAATAAATCTTGACCAATATGTAAATAAAAATACGCACATATATGTCAGAAGATTATTAAAAAACTGAGTAAAGCTATTTTACTAACCCTTATTTTCCCGTCAACCTTTATAAGTAGTTTTGATGTATCAGACTTACAGGTTATGTGCGTACAGTTAGTTCTTATAAAATTCGGATCTTCTACTTTGATTTTGTCCATCGTTGTGATCTTGTACTATATGTTTATAACTCAAATTTTTATTTGAATTAAGTAGAAGGTAGTCTTAGTTGGGACTAGCATACTGATAAAAAATTAGCAGATATACAACTATTTTTGAATTGATTGATTTATTTATTTTTTCGGTAATGGGTTGGGTAGAGCAATTATTTTGGTTTTTTTAATTGGTTAATTATCATCAATAGTGAGAGAAAACTATTTAGCATATTGGCGTGATTTTATTGGGTAATTTTTATTGGAACCATCCCATGTGAGCTTGTTTGTTAATGGTATGAAATATGAAATTTTATGAATTTTATATTTTTTTAAAATATAATTATATATATTTTTTAACTTATGTTTAATTTTTAGAAATTTATATCTTAATAGAAAAAGTAATTTTTTTATCTGCATGGGAAGGGTTTGAATGGAAAGAAAATATTATTCTAAAAATATCTCCATTAAATATACTTTTTTTCACAAACTATAAAACATAATCCTTTTGTTCATGATTTACAAGGATATAAATATTAAATAATCTTGTTTAAGATTTTTTATTTATAAGAATCAAGAAGATGCTACCACTTACATTTAGATATTAAAAAAATAAGGATAAAAGCTCGTTTAGTCCCTATATTTTGAAGTTAGTGTTCGTTTAGCCCTTATATTTATAAAAATACCTCAAACCATCCCTACCATTAAATTATTGACACTCTTGCCATTATCTTTTGTTCCTTTTAACTTATTTTTATAATATTGTCTTATTATAATTTTTTTAGACATTATTAAAAAGAAAAAAAATAAATTACCAGTTTAACACCAAAAAATAAAATAAAATAAAAAATATATATTAATTTTTGTGGAACACGCTCTTGAGTTAAAATATTATTTTTTTCTAAAAAAATTGATAATTTAATTTTTTACAATATTAATTTTTTAGACATACGTGAGCTTTCACAAAAATAAATATATACCTTTTTTGTTTTTATTTTATTTTTGAGTTTAATTTGATAATCTAATTTTTTATTAATATCCAAAAAAGAAACATTATTGTAGGAGTGTAATATTGTAAAAGCAAGTTAAAAATAATAAAAAATAATGGCATGAGTGTCAATATTTAGCAGCAGAGACGTTTTGAGGTGTTTTTAAAAATATAGAGACTAAATGGGTACTAACCTCATAATATAGAGACTAAACAAGCTTTTACTCAAAAAATAAAAAATAAATATATCATACAGATATTTGTATTCGGACCCATTTACGTTTTAGCCAAATTCAAAACTATTCAAATTTCAGATTAAAAAATTAGGATTACCTAAATCTATCATTCTCATAAAAGAGAAATAATTTCCAAGTCTCAACTTTCTAAATGCTCTACACTGTATCAATTTAATTGGTCTGTGAATTCATGATATCAATGCCATTTTCCACTATGAGTATTGAGTAACTCCAGTACATGAAAACATCGAAGGAGGAACATACAAGACACTATTGACATACAATTGAAGAAACTTCTATCGCCACCGTGCATCATCACATCGTCCTGGATTGCACATCAACATTTTGTACCATACCGGCCGCCATGGCCTCGGGACCGGCGGAGTCCCTTGGTCGAAGAATCTGCAGCGACGGCGTGGCATCGGAGCGACACATGGGGCAATTAGAATGAGAGTAAAGCCACATATCAATGCAAGGTGCATGATAAGAATGCAAGCACTCGGGCAATGTGCGTAGCTCCTCACCTTCCTCGAATTCACTCAAGCAAACCGCACACATGCCATCCTCATCGCCCACCGGGCCCGTACCCTTGTGGTATTTATGGGCCGGGATGAGCTGGGCCATCGAGTTCTCGATGCTGCTCGGCGTCGCATCAATCTCGTGCACGAGAGGCCCGGCCGGCCGCCGCCTTGGGCCTGACCGGAGGCCGCGGCTGCACCAACCGACGGAGGTGCAATGGTAGATTGCGATCACAAATGCTGCTGATCCGACCCCTATAAGAAGTACTGCAATTTTGTTGTCATCAATGTAGCTATTATTGCTGTTGTCTCCCATTGTAGAGATTTAATCAGCAGCAATTGTTATTTGTTAAGTCACATCGGAAAGGCTGGTGAAAATTATATGGCTGTGACGGGGATTGCAAGATGAGCATTGTGTAATTTTTATCTTATAATATATTATTTTGAAAGCTTAGCTATATGATGGTTACGTTTGGGAGTTAATTTTTTCAAAAACACGAACTAACAAAAAATTTATAAAAATATATATTTTTTAATTTTTTTTAGTATTTGATTGAGATAAATCAAAATATATAATTGAGAATAAACAAAAAGGAAAAAAAAAGCACTTAAAAAACATCTAAAAGAGGTATTTTTTAAGAATATTAAACTGAATTTGTGACGTTGTTATTGATTGAAATAGTTTTCTTTTTTTTTGGGGGGAGAAAACTATTAACTGCATACCATGAATTTTATTATTTTCTATTCTCCTCCTTTTGAGACTGTTAAGAAGTGTTTTGTCTTGTTAATATAGGGTGTTATACAATATTAACAATGTAGGAAATAATAAAAATTGAAAAAAATTTAATTTAGGTCAAAGTGATAAGTTGTACTCACTATTACTTATGTATGGTTAGATCTATCATGGAGAATTTTGTGAAATTTGGTCAACATGGATGCATTAAGATGGTATCTGGGGCCCAATATATAGTTTTCTAACTCGGAATCTTAAAATATGAGAAATGTTCGAAAAATCTTCAAAACTGTGGAGTTTTAAAGACTTAAAATTTAAAACACTTAAGTCGCATAATTTATGTATTTTTTTCCCGGATGTTCTCGTACTTTATAATTACATATTAGAACAATTCTAATATATATAACCAATACTCGAAGTCTACTATCATAATTAATTGGTAATTATTAATTAACTCTTTAAACAAATGATGAAAGCAGGCTATGCTTCTTATATAATGGACTGAGTAATACAGCTGTAGCATCAATGCGACGAACAAAAATATTGCACTGAATCGATTTCAACGAAGCATTTATAATAAAAAGAAAAACTGTACCTTCAAAAGCACGATCGCTATAGTATTTGATAAAATAACATTTTTGTGATAAGTGGTAACTGTACTACAATCTCAATTTTTTTTCTTTTTTTTGGGGGGGGGGTGGCGGGGGGGGCTAAGTCCCCCTGTTAATGATCACTTTTCAATCAATTTAAAAATTAAAAAAAAATCATCACTTCTCAACTTTGGCTTCACCAATTATAAGTAGAAAAGTGGGAACTTTGATAATGTCTCCTTGCATTATTGTTCAATTATTCACCAATTGCCAATCGCTTATGACTTTCATGGACTGAAAAAGCTCATATACAAAGAAACAAACAAAAAGACCTGAACGTGCAGAGCAGGCTCTATCCGGCCAGGGCATTATTGAATCATACGTTCTGGTTTTTTTTTTTTTTTTACACGTGATTAATTGCAAATATTTTCCACCATATCAGTCTCTGTGTGTGTGGTTGGGAAGAAAACGAGGGAAAGTAAGTGTTAGATAAAAAAAAAAAAGAAGAACACAGTTTTATTTTTAAAAAAAGAAGAACACAGTTTGATTAATTTGTTGTGTGTTCTTTCTAAGATTGCATAACTTCAATGTTTGTTCTCTTCTTAACCACTAAGTGGATATTAAATTTGTGTATAATATGATTCAAGTTATGATGCAATCACTTAGGAGTTGTGAGAAGGGAAATTGGTAAGAGATATATTATATCGATTCAAGTACGCATAAGCTCATCAACTTCGTATTGCATGTGTTTTGTATATAAAAAAAGGGTCCGTACAGTAATTTTAATATTAACAAAATATATTACTAATATAAATATAAAATTTTATGATCTTTAATTTTGTTATTTTATCCAATAGATCCTCTATTATACATGCATAAATTAACTACTTTGAACAAAATATAATAACTAAAAATTGCCATAAAAATTCCACCTCTGCCCAATCACCCATGATGTAATATAGATTGGGAAATCTATTTAAATTAAGGTTAATTATAAAAAAATTATTTTTTCCAAACTAAAGTTATTAAGGCTTTGTTTAGTATAGTTTTTCAAGTTGAACTTATTTAAGTCGAGCTTATGTTAGTAAAACTTTTACAAGTAGAATTTGTACCCAAAAAAAAAAAGAAATATTTATTTGATTGTGAATAAGAACTTTAATTGAAAATTACAAAATTAGTTTAGTAGGTAAGGTTTTTAAAGTTATATTATGAAAAAATAAAATAATATTATCAAATAAGTAAAAGATATTATAAATATTTTAACGTTGTGAAAAAAAAAAATTTTCAAGCTCCACTTCTAAAAACTCAAAATTTGAGTTTTTTCTAATAGGGTTTAGGGTTCTATTAAAAAATAAATAAATATTTTAATAAAAAATTATAAAATTAAATAGAAACTTATTACTAATAAGATAAATCATATCAAGATTATTAAGTTTATTTCAAGTTATTCATAACGATTTGACCATAAAAAATAAGAGCCGTAAATGACTTGGCATCATTGAGAAGATGGAAGTGAAAGGGTGGCTTGGTAGTTTATACAGTTAAAAAAACATAGAGGCTTTTGACGGTACATCATGTACCGTTACTGTTACATTGCCACTAGCACAACTACACGAGTCTACAACAAACACATTTACACCAGACGCCACTTTTGACTGTTGTTGTCTTTTATCTCTGTTGCTGTCACCGTTAAGTAACGGCGTCCGTTTCATCACACACCCCACCCACGGCATCGTTTACTGGTGCAGGTGATTCCCACACAGCCCCGTCTCTTTAAAACTTAAACAGGCTCCGTTAGTCTCCCTATCTCTCTCTCTCTCTCAAATTGGGGATCCATTGTCGGCTCTCTGATTTCTTCTCAATTCTAAAGCCTCTCTTTTTAGGTGAATTTTTTCAATCTCTCTTTATTTTTTGCGTTATCATTCATTGGCCCTTTTGTGTTTTCATTAGAACTAGATTGCCTGGAATCTGTACTTTATTTGCTATATTCTATCAGTCTTATGAGATTCTATGGATCATAGAATATTGGTTTTTTTTTTCCCCATCTTGTCTATGGTATGTTTGGTTGATGAGAAAGCGTAGAGAAAAGATAAGAAATAATAAATCTTTAATCTTTAATTAGTAGATGTTGTAACCCTAAAAAAGATCGATACTTTTTGTAAATTGAGTTTAATCCAAATTATTTGGGTTATTTAAATTTCATTACTTTTGCGTTTTCTCTGCAACAAAGCAGTAGGTTGGGTTCTTTGATTTTGATGGATTTGATTTTCGTTTTTGTTTCAGGTTGGTGTTGACCTTACAATGTTAAATCCTAATTGTTTGGTGTTCTCTGAATTGCTTGATGAATCTTTCTGAGTTTTTGTGGTGGGGATTTGTGAGTGTTCTGATCATGGAGATAAATATGAGCTCTCTTTGTGGTTTTGTGGATTGATAGATAAGTTTATATGATATATGGCAATATGGCAGATGAAGAAGTGTGTGATTTGCTTTTGTTGACTGTTGTCTGACGAAATTACTTACACCCCAGAAGCAAGAGAAGAGAAAAATAAGAAAAATATAATGGGGGAAGCTTTACTAACAGCCTTGTCAATCGATAATTATCACCCGTCCACTCTTTTGTCAATGGATTCGGGTTTTCTGTCACATGATGAATTGGAGAAAGAGATGAATCGGTCAGCCATGCTTTCTCGGCCACCAGACATCAATCTACCTTTGTCATCTGAGTCCAGCCTACCTCTTCTAGCATGGAATGATCCTTGTGACATCTTAGATGTTGGTCTTGGGCCTCAGGTTCATGAGGCTGAGACAGTTGTTAATATTCCAAAAGTTGCAAAAAAATTTGCTAAGCGTCTTGATAGTGTATGGGGTGCTTGGTTCTTCTTCAGTTTCTACTTCAAACCTGTTTTGAATGAGAAATCGAAGAGTAAGATTGTTTGGGATGCTGAAGGTGTGTCTGGATATGAGAAATCAGACTTGCAGCTAGATTCTTTCTTGGTCCAGCATGATATGGAGAACATGTATATGTGGGTTTTCAAGGAAAAGCCTGAAAATGCACTGGGCAAGATGCAGCTGAGGAGCTTCATGAATGGCCACTCTAGGCAAGGGGAGCGCCCTTTTCCATTCAGCGTGGATAAGGGTTTTGTCCGATCTCACAGGATGCAAAGAAAACATTACAGGGGTCTGTCTAACCCCCAGTGTGTTCATGGGATTGAAGTTGTTCCGTCACCCAACCTCATGAATCTTGATGAGGAAGAGAGGAAGAGGTGGGTGGAGCTTACGGGCAGGGATTTAAACTTCTCCATCCCTACTGAAGCTAGTGAGTTTTGTTCATGGAGGAATAGTCCAAACACGGAATTCGAGCTTGAACGCCCTCATCCTCTACTGAAGAATGGCGTAAATCCCCACCCGAAAAGATTGCTTAATGGCACCAGCTTGAATCTGTCTACACAACCATTAGAACATAGCAATGGGAACAAAATGGACATTTCACCTGTGTGTCACAAACGGAAGAAGGATAATTTCCTACGGGCGATTGATGGTGATTCTTGTTTGCCTCATAATTCACATTCTGAAAGGGTATTGGACATGAAACTCCAGATAGTTGAGCCACCATGGATTTATGAGTTTAGCGGAGTAATGAAGAACGTCTTTGGGCCTGTCACGGCAGCAAAAACAATTTATGAAGACGATGAAGGGTTCTTGATCATCATCAGTTTGCCTTTTGCTGATCTTCAAAGGGTGAAAGTTACTTGGAGGAATACTCCTACACATGGGATTGTGAAGGTATCTTGTGTGAGCACAGCCCGCATGCCATTGATTAAGAGACAAGATAGGACATTTAAGCTAACTGATCCAACACCAGAGCACTGCCCTCCAGGGGAATTTATAAGGGAGATTCCCCTTCCAAACCGCATTCCAGAAGATGCTAAATTAGAGGCATACCGCGATGAAACAGGAGCTATGCTTGAAATTATTGTTCCCAAACATCGTGTAGGACCAGAAGAACATGAGGTCCGTGTATGTCTGCGCCCCTCTCCTTGGAGTGAGCGGCCATTTGTTGACTTGGAAGAGGCAATTGTGTGTTAGATGTAAGGATGGTTGTTGCTTCATTGTTTACTAACCTTATTGTTCCATCAAGGAAATCTGTGAAATGAAATTGAATTTTTTTTCTTTTTGGGTCCATAAAAATTGGATTTTCTTAATTCCGGTTGTGTGTTATACTAGTTATTGTCGGTTTTAATGGCCATATTTCTTCATAGACTTCATCTTGCATTTATCATAATCGTTGAGTTGTGGGATCTAGCTTCCAATTCATCACCGTTGGATTATCTAAATTTGTTTTGAACTCTGTAAAAATTTACAACAACTGCTAATTGTCAAAACAATCCTTGATGGGCTCAACTGATGGATCCTGCAAACTTTTTCAGTCACGGCCTAAGAACCTTGTTCATTCAACTTGCATGGGTTGGAATTGCCGTTCGTTGATCTATTATTTAAACTCAACAAACTTCTACGAGTATATCATATATGTAGTGGAAACAGAAACAAAACAGTATTTATAAATTCCTACTAAAATCAACCTGAGCTCCGAAAGTGGTGCCTCTCTAAGATGGCTGAAATTTGAAATATTCAGGCCAGTTCTGCAAGAAAAATTTGCTTTTAACACCTCCAAAAAGTTTCCGTAATCAAAAGTCGAAACAATACTCTTGTTTAAGTAACTCACATGGTTTTCATTAAAAAAAAAAAAAAGTAAAAATACTAGCATGACTAAAAATATAACAAAGTTCATTCAGGATGAGCAAAAAGACTAAAAGAATAAATTCATATGATTAGTTCAGGAAGTGCAATAATTCTACCAACATCAATATCTCGGAAATCATTCCAGAAATCGATTATAATCCTCACACACACCTCTTGTCGTGTGACATAATCTTAATCAAAGAAGCAACTTTTTTGTGAACACTTACACTATGTTACTGCAAATAAAACTAAAATATTCTAAAGAGTTGTGACATTGACATTGAAAATATTAAGATGACATAAATGACGGGCAGCATCACTTAATAGAAACTAATTTGGCCTTTGGGAGTCTCGAAAGAACTCTACTATTCTGATGAAACAAATTCATTAAAACTGATAAAAAACTCTGAAAGTTATAGCCCTACCAGTAAATTTAAGCTTGAAAAAAATTATTAAAAAAAAACAACTTAATCAACTTCTTCAATTTTAGGGCCAGCACTGCTGCCACCAGATGGAGGAGCACTTTCGTCCATGCCGGGACCGGGAGCAGGACCTGCACCAGGAGCGACACCGCCTTGATACATCTTAGCTATGATAGGATTGCAAATGCTCTCAAGCTCCTTCATCTTATCCTCGAACTCATCTGCTTCGGCAAGCTGGTTGCTGTCCAACCACTGCATAGCCTCCTCAATAGTATCCTCAATTCTCTTCTTGTCAGCCGCTGAAAGTTTAGAACCAATTTGATCATCCTTGATGGTGTTCCTCATGTTGTAGGCGTAGTTCTCCAAAGCGTTCTTCGCCTCAACCTTCTTCTTGTGTTCCTCATCTTCAGACTTGTACTTCTCTGCCTCCTGAACCATCTTCTCAATCTCTTCCTTGGACAGCCTTCCTTTGTCATTGGTGATTGTAATCTTATTCTTCTGGCCAGTTGTTTTGTCTTCGGCCGAGACATTCAAAATTCCATTGGCATCAATGTCAAAGCAGACAGTAATTTGAGGAACGCCCCTTGGTGCTGGAGGAATGCCTGAAAGCTCGAATTTTCCCAGCAAGTTATTGTCCCTTGTTCTTGCTCTCTCACCCTCATAAACCTGGATCAAGACCCCGGGTTGGTTATCTGAGTATGTGGAGAAAACTTGTTCCTTCTTGGTGGGTATGGTTGTGTTTCTTGGGATCAAAACAGTCATGACGCCACCAGCTGTTTCCAATCCAAGAGACAGAGGGGTAACATCCAACAGCAAAAGATCCTGCACCTTCTCGTTACCCTCACCGCTCAGGATGGCAGCCTGAACAGCGGCACCATAAGCAACAGCCTCATCTGGATTAATGTTCTTGCAGAGCTCCTTGCCATTGAAGAAGTCTTGCAAAAGCTGTTGCACCTTGGGAATCCTAGTGGAACCACCAACAAGCACAACATCGTGGACAGTGCTCTTGTCCATCTTAGCATCCCTCAAACATTTCTCAACGGGCTCCATACACTTCCTGAAGAGATCCATGTTCAATTCCTCAAATCTGGCACGAGTTATGGTTGAGTAGAAGTCAATACCCTCATACAAAGAATCAATCTCAATTGTAGTCTGGGCAGTAGAGGAGAGAGTCCTCTTCGCTCGCTCACAAGCAGTCCTCAATCTCCTAAGAGCTCTAGGGTTGCCGCTAATATCCTTCTTGTTCTTCCTCTTAAACTCCTGAACAAAATGATTCACCATTCTGTTATCAAAATCCTCACCACCAAGATGAGTGTCTCCAGCAGTAGCCTTCACTTCAAAGATTCCCTCCTCAATAGTGAGCAACGACACATCAAAAGTCCCGCCACCCAGATCAAAGATCAACACATTCTTCTCACCCACACTAGTAGCCTTCTTGTCAAGGCCATAAGCAATGGCAGCAGCAGTGGGCTCGTTGATGATACGCATCACATTAAGCCCAGCAATGACACCGGCATCCTTGGTGGCCTGACGCTGAGAGTCATTGAAGTAAGCTGGAACCGTGACCACTGCATTCTTCACATTTGAACCAAGGTACGCCTCAGCAATCTCACGCATCTTGGTCAGCACCATCGAAGAAATCTCCTCCGCAGAAAACTGCTTCTCCTCTCCCTTGTAGACGACAACAATGGTGGGCTTGTCGCCAGCACCGGGAATCACCTTAAATGGCCAGTGCTTGATGTCGCCTTGAACTGACGAATCACTGAATCTTCTCCCAATCAAACGCTTAGCATCTATAAACCCACATAAATAATTCAGTAACCATGACGCGCGTAAATAATTTCAGAAAAGATAAGGGTATTGAGTGATATTTATCCTGAATCTAGGTAAATTAATTTCTGGCCCCTGACATTTGTAGGTTTTTCATTATTATTTACTTTTTTAAGTTTGTTGTTTCTTACGATATCTAACACGATGAAAAACAAGTTTTTATATAAACCTCAATGAAAATTAGTATAAACTAATTGACACACACACACACACACACAGAGAAAGAGAAGAGCATTACCGAAGACGGTGTTGAGAGGGTTCATGGCGACCTGATTTTTGGCAGCGTCGCCAATCAAACGCTCCGTATCAGTGAACGCGACATAAGACGGCGTCGTGCGGTTGCCTTGGTCGTTGGCAATGATCTCAACGCGATCGTGTTGCCACACGCCAACGCACGAGTACGTGGTCCCAAGATCAATGCCTATCGCCGGTCCCTCTCCTTTTCCGGCCATTGTATTTAGCTCTTGCTTCTTGTGAAAGTGAAAAAAACAAACGGCTGGGATTCGATCAAAGAGAGGCTCCTCGGTTTGTGAGTTTTCGTTGAGAGCTGGTTACGGTATTCCGCGTATTGAGTGAATGAGTTATGGGGAAATAGCAGGGTTTTATATACTGTTTGGTTCTGGTTTCCAGAAACTTCTATGAGTTAAATCTCCGCCGTTGGATCGGATCGTGTGATCAGTCTTCGGATGCAAGACGACTCCCAGTTTCTCGGAATTAGTTAGGTCGTGATGCCCACACGTCTGTCATTTCTTATTTGGGTTTGTTAGTTTGACATGCGTCGCGTTAGGGAATAATATTAAAAATTAATTATTTTCGCACTAAAATATTATAGAACGCACGTGTCCTTCACATTTTTTGAAAATTAAAGCTAATTTCTTTATATTAAATTACAGTTCTTCTACCTTAAAATTCTACATATCTAATTTAAAATTTGCTAAGATTTTAGATTGAAAAAAATAAATTAGCTCACACGTCAAGTGTTTATCGAACATTAGTTAAAAAATCTACGCTCGCATATAATAAGGAAAGATTTTTGTTAAAATTCATATTTTAAAATAATATATTAAATTAAGCTTGATGAAGCTCAAAGTTACACCGTTAGACATTTTGATCTGTTGAATTAATTATCACCTATTGTACTTTTGTAGAAGAGACTTTACCATTAAGTTCCATGTTACTGAATCAGTGTACAAAATTACCCTTTGTAATAGAAATTGAGATTTGAGAAATAGATCATCAAATAGAAGGTTAGATAAAAAAAAAAAGATAAAAAAGATAAATATTATTTATCCTGTGTGTTTCGTTTATTAAACTTCGCCGATTATTCTCTTGCCAACTAGATCTTCAATAAATAATTTCTAAGAGTAGAGCTATTCGCACCCCGTCATTGTCCTTATAAAACCTCATGTTTTGTACTTTGAAGTTAATGGCTAAATCAAATTACAGTTAAGGACATATATAAGTCTAATTAAATCCGATCACATTCTTTTAAAAAACTAAAACATCGTACAACCAAACATTTAAACCTCTATTTCTCATTTGAATTTTAATTAGTTTAACTTTTGGTAAATTCTAAATAATTTAAAACAACAAAGTATAGCAGCATGTGTGCTTACAATTATTATTATTTTGTTAGTATCATGTTTTTATAGATTTTAACTTAAAAATTCTTTTGTCATTGTTATTTAATTTCCCCAAAGTTGGAGACAGGAATAAAGATTTACCAGCTTTGCACAAGTATTTTGAAAATCTTTGTAAAAAAAAAAAAACTTTATTGAATACTCAACCAACGAATTGGACTGTTAGTGAGTGGAAGAAAAACGTGATAAAGAAAGAGGCTGAATCAGAAAATTGAGGATATAAATCCACCAAAAAAAAAAAAATCATCAAATCTATAATATATTTGTTAATATTACCTAGTAATCTATATATTGAGCGTTTCAAATAAAAGAAAACTTTAGAAAATATTATGATAAGTAGGGTGTACAAAGATAATTGCTGAGTTTAATGTAGCTCTATCCATCTATCCATTTATCTACTTATGAATAAAGATAGATTTATTAATGCAAAAGTGATGCTTGGTGAGAATTTTAGAGGGTTGCCAATAGCTTCACTCTAATTCCAATCTCTTAAAAGGAAACAAGTCATTAAGACATTACTTACATACTCCATGCAGCTAGGCTAAGCTTAGCCCTTCTCGCTGAAAGTACAAGATGTAGATAAACCCGCAGATTTATAACCTAACAGCTTTAGTTAAGATATTCCAGTTCTTGACAAATATTTGCATAAAGCAAAATATATAAGTAACTAAAAAGTTGATAATCACATGCAGAGCGAAGGTTCCTCTCATCCTCCTCCTCAAGGCTTCAGTGAGTGATGCCAATTTCCAATAGGGTTTGGCCCGGAAGGCACCTTATGAACCGTAACTTTAGCCAACCTCCTTGATTTAATCTTTTCGCATAAACAACAATTAAAATTTGTGTTAGTAGAGAATCGCGCGCATAGAAGATATCAGGCGGTAGCATATTAAATTAAATTACCTTGTTTACCCAAGTAGCTAATATGTACCGGCTGGCTGAGCTCATTCTTGATTTTCCAGTTTCAAGCTTAAAATCAACTGCATGAACAACGATCACAACTAGAAGTAATGCTAATAATAATTATTATTTTTTAACAAACTCATCAGTTGCAAAGGCTGGAAGTACAAGTACTCGCCTGATTCTGCAGCTTGAATTATGATGGCCGCGGCGAAACTGCAATAAGAAACCATAAGGAATGCCAAGAAGAGACTAACGTATGCTTTATTCTTCATCGTGACATAAACCTTTTGCATTCATGATTAAGCAGGAAAAACATTAGCCTATAATATAGTTGTGAGAATTATTCAATTAATCATTGCCTAGTCTGATGAGTTTGTAATTACATGCTAAAGCTGTCTGGGAATCCTATGCTTTACAGATTGGAGTTAAAAACGACTAGCAACTTTGAGTTATTGTCTTGATATGTTTGACTTTCTCTTTTTTTTTTTTTTTTTTTTTTTTTTTGTGGGGGGGGGGGCTATCATATCATTTGACCAAATGGCCATCATCAATTACATTGTCCACCTATATGTATACACACTTCCCAACCTAAGCTAAAGTTGCTCAAATTAAAGGACAACGCTGTCAGATCGAGATCGTGCCATTTGTCAACCATGCATTGGACATTTGGATTTTCTAAAATCAATCAATGATAAAATGCTGACCAAAAAGGCGAAAAAAAAAAATGCTACAAATTGTAGTTCTTATGTAAATTTTTGTTCACGTTATTGCCATTGGCAATATGCACTGCTGGTTTACTCTGGTGGTAACTGGTAACTACTTTGCAGCGACGGATAATAGCAAGATTTTGGATGTATTTTTTGATTCACTAATTAGTCAAAGGAGGAAAAAAAAAAGGTGTGCTTAAAAGAGGGACACCACTTTTGAGGGAGAAGACTCTTGCTGTATAGCAATAATGGTGCATGCCTCCTTGACCTTCAAACATGACAGTTTGGAATCATATACATATTTTCCAACTGTAGCAGCAGATTTTGTGTCTGCTGGTTGTTGGTTGTTTTATCGAGCAAAATTGATTGCATTCCCATTTGAGGCCGTGGTTTTAAAAAGTTACCCTCTCTGCTTTGCATTCCTGTTATGCTTGTGGTTGAGCAGTTACCCAATTAGCACTACTTCATCTTGCATCAGCCTTTATTTAGCCTGGTGGCTACTCTTCCAATATTTGGTTTTGGATTGTAGTTTTGAGTGCCTGAAATCAAAAAGGGCATTTGGTCTAGTGGTATGATTCTCGCTTAGGGTGCGAGAGGTCCCGAGTTCAATTCTCGGAATGCCCCCCCTTGGCTTATATATTACGCTTCTACCATTGGCCTAAGTAAGTGCTTTGCTCTTCTTGGCCATTGACATTGGACCACCATTTTGCAGTTCACAGAATGTGGCTTTCATGATGGCAAGTTTTGCTTGGAGGGCTTTTGATGTTGAATATTAGCCGAACAACTCAAGTGGGATTGGCTCAACTCAATTGGTTGACTGACTACTTTTCTCGCATTGGTCAAACATGATGACATAAAGGATTTGCTCACTTTGAAGCATTTTCTTTTTTTGGCCTTTCAAACCAAATTTTCATCTTGATTTAACCCCCCCCCTGCCTAAATCTCAACGTAGTTGGCGGCAAGTTGGCAACTTACACCTAAGTCAATTCAACCATTGGAAATAAAAGAAAATGACATCTTAAATGGTCTCTACAGAAGCAAATTTAGTAGCTTAAAACAAGCAAATAATTAATTGGGCGTTATTCAACTTCATTTCTATATACATTACCACTAGTACTTTTTTTTTTTCTGAAATATTATGATGAGAATATGCTATTACTAAAATTAGGGGTCCATCAGGAGTCTAAAATATTATAATTATGGTACAATTTGAAAGTTTACTTATCATAATTTAGAAATAAGCACCAAATAATTGCAAAATCTATCTCGTATGTATAAATATTTACAGAATTAGAATGCTGAGTCGTCGTTGATTTTGCAAGAAATGAGGGAGAAAAGATAGTTGGTTACTTTATGTCTGATTCTCAGTTATGTTTTCAAAAAAATAAAATAAAAAAAAGAGGGCATAAAAGGAAATGCCAGTCTACTATGGGAAGTAATTGCAATGATCTTGTTGGCTCCCATGTGAAAATGAGCAAAACCAAGCATGACTTTATATCATAAAAGATTGAAAGGAATAAATAAAAGTTGATGATTTCGTAGCCTTTGGCCTTCGTTATAGACTCACTCTATCGAAAGAAAGTTATCACATTCCATGCCAAAATCTCCGTTGAGAATTAAAACTTCCTATCAATTTTTTTTTTAATTTTAAAAAAAAAAACTATTCAAAGGCAAATAATAAAAAAACTATTTCAAAGCTCATCATGCTTAGGCATGGGCACATTGCTTTGCTCATTGTGTGGTACATAACTAAAGAATCAAATAAAAAGGTAAATAAGTATCTCAATTTAACAAAAAATATAAGTTATGCCATTGCCTTCAAATAATAAATGTCCGAGGAACATTAAAATTTTCCTAATATTTATTGAATCTTTAAAAAATATATATATTTTCTTCAATAAAACATTATAAAATATTTCCATATCTCTAGAAGCATATATGTTGATATTACAACCGAGAGTCTATCAAAAGATCTCTTGGTCTACTTAGAATAACAGCTAAAATTTTACATTAAATAAAGATAACATCTATCTAAAGCTTGTTAATATTCTCAAGGTTTGATTTTTGTTACAATCCACAAATATTATAATTTAAAATCTATTGAGAATCTAATGCAGTACACCTAAAGTCCACCAAGACTAATTCGAAAATATACTTACGCTAATATTTTACAAGATATCTATTTCATAAAAAGAAAAATGTTTAAGTTTGGTAGGACTATAACTTGGTCCTCAACTTTTGTTGAGGAACAACTCCACAATTAGGCCAAGACTTAGTAGTGAATTATTATGACTTTACAAGGTTAGAATTTTGAGTCTTTATGACTCATCTTCACCAATGGAGGAACACAACAAATGGCCTTCAAGAAAATATGGAAAAAAGTCTTTTTAACTATTTACAGAAGAAGATATAAATACACTAAATAGAAATAGGATTAGTATGCCCTTGGACTAAATAATAATAACAACAACAACAACAATAATAAAGGTTTTTTTATCTTAAAAATATTCAATTATCTTTAATTTTTTATTTTATTATTAGTATGTAAATGTTGATTATTTTTATATTGTTAGCAAAGAAAATATTTAGTGCACAGATGAAGGCAGAATTTTCATATTTTAGGTTAGAATCGTTCGTATTTGTACAAATGCATATACTGTAGAATCTCTTATAAATTTATTAAAGTTTAAAGCGTAGTTTTAAATTATAATATTAGTAAAATTGTATTGAATTAAAAAAAAAAAAAAAAGAGAGTAGAATCTACATATCAAACAATCTTTTACAAACCTTTAAAAAATGAAAAACAATCTTTTATAAAACGATCCGACGTGTCAAACACAAAACTATTTTTTTCATTAAGTTATTTTTTTAAAAAAAATACTAATTATAAGTTGGCAATTAATAAAACTCGAAAATCAATTTCCTCTTTAAATTCTAAATTAACCGTCATCTATATAATGAACCAAAAACCAAAATTGCTCAGCCTCAGCTCGTCTCTTCTTTTATAAATTCCCTCGCGGCTTCTAGACTTCTCTGTTCTCTCTAATATTTTTCTATGGCGAAGTCTCAGGCTAGTCTCCTCCTTCAGAAGCAGCTCAAAGGTTTATAACCCATATGATAAAATTAAATCTTTTGTTGGTAGAAATTATAAAGTGTTGATTTTTATGCAAAAAATCGATGATTAGGTTATTGAATTTGGTGTTTTTTTTTTTTTTTTTGGTTTTGCGCAGATCTTTGTAAGAACCCAGTTGATGGATTCTCTGCTGGGTTGGTGGATGAGAGCAATGTCTTTGAATGGAGTGTGTCCATTATTGGACCCCCTGATACTTTATAGTGAGTGAATTTCTTATTATTGATTTGTTTTGTTGTTAAAATTGGATTTTATGTTTGGTTTTTGGTTTTTGATGATGTTATGTTTTGGATTTTCGGAGTTTTGCTAGGTTTTGTTTTGTTTTTAAAGAAACAAAGACTGATGTAATTTGTGGAACAATTTAATCTTGATTATTTAACCATTGTCTTCATCATTTGGTTAAGGCGTGTGTCTATGTGAAGGAGATGACATGATTTCCGAGTTTGATGATGCGGTTTTGATTTATTTTTTTGATAAATTTATCATGTTCTTTCCTTCTTGGTGTAGTGCTTTTTGTTTTGATTTATTGAATGCTATTGATATCAATATACTCGTAAATTTTGCTTGGTAGCTTGATATTCCAGGGTATAGGTTTTGATAGGCAATCGTTCCCAATTATTTTGTGATTCATGGCTGCATTTTCTTTGGCCTGAAACGTACATCGGTGCTGTCTTTTCTGAATCATGGTTTTGATCTTACTCTTTTCTGGAGGAAGATATTTTTGCACAGTTAGGGGTCCAGGCTGGTCCTTGTTTTTAATCCAGCTTGCTTGTTAAATTTTAACCAGGAGCAACTGGATCTTCTGGTTCCCTTAAAATGATTAAAGAACTAGGAAATTCCACAAGGGACACTATTATCAAGGCCCCAGTTTCTGTATATATTGGACTTCTAGATGAGAAAAATATTACCTAGCACATAGCATAGGAAGTACCATTATTCATTAAGTGATGTGTTATTGTTTTCTCTTTTGTTAAGGACATGATATTGGATGCCATCTTTTTCATCACACGCTAATGGATTTAAATCTGAATCTTTTATAGGCACTGAAATGTGAGCCTCTAATGTTAATTGACTATTATTTTGTTGCAGTGAGGGGGGATTCTTCAATGCCATAATGACTTTTCCTGATAATTACCCTGTGAGTCCTCCAACTGTGAGGTTTACATCAGAGATGTGGCATCCTAATGGTGAGTATCTATCTTCTACAATCAAAAGTTTGAATTATGTTTGATTTTGTTTTAAGTTGTGCAAACTCCTGATTGGCTGCCATCCAAATTACAGTTTACCCTGACGGAAAGGTTTGCATTTCAATTCTTCATCCCCCGGGTGATGATCCAAATGGCTATGAGCTTGCAACCGAACGGTGGACTCCCGTACATACGGTATAGTTATTGAATAGCAAGCTTTTTGACCCCTTTGCTTTGTTCGTCATTTATTTCTTATGCTTGTCATTGCAGATATGTAGCGTATATTGATGTTTGCTTGAATCTATTTGTAGACATTCAAATGGTTTGTGATTGTCTTTATTCTTAGTTTGAGTTCATGTGAACATTAAATTATCCCTGTAACTATCCAGGTGATTTTCAAGTACTGTTTGATCAGGGCATGAAATTGTCTCTCTTGACTTGTATGAACTATTATTATTTTCTTTGCTGTTTGATATATATGATATCTAACCATTTGAAGGCTGCAAGTGTGTGGAGGAGTTTGTCTCCTGGAGTTCTGAATTACGCATGGTTCTTGATGAATGCTGGATATGAATATGGTAACACCTTGCATTCATGCTTTTTATCAGTCCACTCTGTGGCTTGCCATCTGATGGCAGTTGTGATTGGCAGTGAATCTTGGTGGTGACCAACTGTAACAGAAACTTGAGATCACTGCAGATCTGACGGGCACAACTCTGGCCCAGATTGAGGTGTTGTTCCTAAACCCAATGACAACTCTAGTTTAGAAGAGATTTGAGTTGGTTGGGTTTGACTATAACTTTGTATAGTACAAATTAGATGGTTCCTTTAATGCTGGGGAAACAAAAGCAGTCAATTAAGTATGTAAGAACGCTATGACCAGGCCACTATATTAATTATGTTTAGCTTAAAATCCTTTGTATGCCAGCGGTGGCTTTTAGCACCTCTGTAATGAAAGTAACCCAACACCATGGGAGTCAATCACCCTCATTTACTAAAGATTTTGGTTAAACATTGAGACATTAAAAACACAAAGAGAAAGGATGAGAAGGAATCCTGGCAGAAAATTTGACTTATTGAGGAACTACTAAAAACCATTGATCTGAGGAAAAAGTGGCTGAAGAAATGCACCTGTTTCATTCTTGTTGTTGCTGCAAGAAGGATTCTGAGAAAGAAAGAGAGCTGCCATGGATATACATTTATAGAATTTTAAGGCTATTTCAGCTAATTTGCCATGTTTGTTAGCAACTATAGATTGGGACTTCTAAGAATAGAACCACCTCCAGGTTCAATACCGTTCTGCCTGATTTTGTTTACTGTTTATTATAATGAATATATGGCCTGTGGTTTCTTCCCTCTCCGTTAGAGATGCACAAGAACTTCGCGCCTTGATTATTACAAGCCTTATAATTCTTTCTGCTTTATAATTTTTGCCCTTCACTTGCTGTTGATCATCTACCTTTGTGATTAGATTTGGATCTATGCTGCATACTGATGAATCTTACTTGCAGGTTGAGAGCATAGTTTTAAGTATTATCTCAATGCTTTCCAGCCCAAATGACGAATCTCCTGCAAACATTGATGCTGCGGTAGGTCACCAATATCCTTTTTTTAGTTTAATATTGATTTTTCTTTATTCAGTCTGACCCCATTGATGGTTCCTGTTGCATTATGTGAATTCTGTAACTGCAGAAAGAATGGAGAGAAAGAAAGGATGAATTTAAGAAGAAAGTTAGTCGCTGTGTTAGAAAATCACTAGAAATGTTGAGTTGATTTTCCAATTGCGTGCTGCAATGCATCTCTGTCTAGGAGCATCACGCCTTTCTTCATTGGAAAAAGGGATTGGTGGTCATCGGACAATAAATTGCAGCTTGTAGAACTAAAATTAAGTTTTTTTTTTTTTTTCTTGTTTCTCAATCCTTTATAACCTCGACTTTTCTTTTTGCAATTCTTAAAACTTGTGCTAGTTTGATTGTTGATGATTTCTTTGCAATTCTTTCTTCTGTCTTGCCCCAACCTTAGCCTGCTGATTCAAGCATGGAGCTGTCTAATCTCCTCTTTCAAGATTGATTGGATAGCTCTAAATCTCTAATTTTGTTATATTTGCTATTTCATGGTATCGAGAATATAGGTTATGTTTACGATTTGGAACCTTCGATTCGACACTAAAGTTGAGACTTTGTCTTTTCAAAAAAAAAAAAAAAGTTGAGACTTTGTAAATAGTAGTGAATTGTTTTATATCTTATTGGTTAAATGCTTACATATCATTTTACAAATTTGTAAGAAGAAAAGCCTCCATTATTGAATCATTTGACATTTTGCGCCAAAAAATTCAAAATCAATAATTGGTGTGCCGAAAATATAAACTTTTTGTTAGAGGACCAGCGAAAGGGACACACCCATTAATACATTCAACGACAAAGATATCTAAGCAGAACGATCATTTGTGTGCTACCAAAAGTCAAGAATTAGGGCACATAAATTGGTTTATTTCTCCAGTTGACGAGAAGTTCTCCTATGGAGAGAAAAAAAAAAAAAGGGAGCTATGACTTGAAGATACAACTGAGAATTCACAACAAAACGAAAGTGAAAAAGGTGAGTAGCAGCAAATTGGTATTATTGAAGGCTTGAAAGTAAAGGGAACCCAGGAAAAGTGAGGAGCTTTGAAATGAAAAGATGGTTTACGGAAAGAAGGAAAAAGAGACTATGAATTGAACAAAAGCCGAAGCCTCACTACTTTTCACCTTTTTGTGATAATTAATTCACTCCCCATAAGAAATGCAAAATTGTATGGCTTCGAGATCTAAAAACATTTATTTATTTTTGGAAAATTATCATTTGTATACCTTTAGTTTACTAAATTATTAAAAATACTACAACATTTTAAGGGTGTATCAATCGTCCACCCTAAATTGACAAAATGTATCAGCTGACCACAAAACCGTTTGTTGCCGTTTAAGTATGATGACGTCAGAATGGTAATTTGGTCTTTTCATATGATACAAGTGATAATTTAAGGGTATACAAGTGATAAAAAGAGAATTTAAGAGTATACAAGTGATAATTTTTAAGGGCATAATCGTCAATTCACTGTAATTCCGTTAACTTTCAAACGGCAACTAACGGTTTGGTGGTCAACTGATATATTTTGTCAACTAAGGGTGGACGATTGATACACTCTCAAAGTGTTGTAGTATTTTTGATAACAGAGTAAATACAGGGTATACAAATGATAATTTTCCTTTATTTTTTTCTAATATTGTCCAAATGCAAAAGTTATTGATATCATATATATATATTAAGTTCTCATCTTTGTACCATGATGGTAATCTGACACTCTCCTCAGTTAGTCATTTATATCAGCAGAGCATATTTATTTAGTAATTCATTCAATGTTATATGCTTTGTAGTGTTTAATGTTATATGAATAACATTCAATGTTAAATTAACAAATTACAAATGGACAGAAACCATTTTTTGTTGAATAATGTTTAAGAATGATATTGTTTTCCGAGAAACTTATTGAAGAAAGAGGAGGCCATTGTACATATTTATAAGGTTACAATAAGATAATAGAAATTCTTAAAATCCCGATCAATCTATTAATAAGGTTGCAAATTATTTTTCCTCCCACCAAAAAGGTTAAAATCTCTTCGTGTGATTATTTAAAAATAAAAAATGAGAGAGAAAAAATGATGCATTCATTTATGAGTTTTAAATTGATATTTAAAGTAAAAAAAAAAACTTCAAAATCCGACTTAGACAGACAATTTTATTATAGCTGCAACATGAATATCTAGAATCGGAATTTATCGTATCTAAAACTCTTATTTGATAATTAATAAATATAATTCTCTCATGATACGAGCTTTTAATAATTTTATACCATATATCACATAATAATAATATATAAATAGAATTTAATTTCTTTGTATTTTAAATTTATTAACCATCAATCAATAAATAAATTTTTAGTAAAGAGAAATTTATATTAGAAGAGAATCATAATCCGTCGACTAATGAGTCATTCCAACTAAAATCATAAATTTGAATCAATAACGGCCGGTACATCATCTTATTTCTTTTCACACTTTTCCCCTCACATCCTCCTCTTTTAGAGTAGACTAGAACACACCCTCTAATCTCTCTTTAAATATTATAAAAAAACTATTAAAATTTTCATTTTTTCTTTAAACAAGCTCCCAACAATAAACCAACTCCTTTCTGATAATTAATAATAACAAATCCCTAAAAATTTTTCTTTTACCTTCTTTTTCCTTTCCCTTCTTCCTTTTCGCACTTTTCTTCTCTTTCTCTTTTCACTTTCTTTTTTTTTTTCCCCCATTTTTTTGGCTCTTCGCTTCACACTTTCCCTCTCATTTCCTCTCTCAAGTCTTATCCCATCCCATGTTTCACATGACTCTCTCGCCTCCCTCTCTTTCAGACACATCTCATGACTCCCCCTCACCAGCCCAGCAACTTCCTCTTCACACTCATCTCTAAATCACCACCGTCCACCATCGCCATCACCAATCATCAACACTCATCATGCGCTCGCCACAGTCCCTTCACAACGGCGACACCCCGTCCCCGCTCCCACGAATCCCTCACTTTCAGTCCACTCTGTCCGTACAGAAACTCAGACGATTCAACTCACTGATTCTAGTCTTCCGTCTCGCCGCCTTTTGCTTCTCTCTTGCTTCTTCCATTTTCATGCTAACTAACTCCCGTGGCTCCAACTCCCCTCGTTGGTACGATTATGATGCTTTCAGGTAACGCCAAGTCTCTTTTCTTTTTTTTCTGGGTCTAGCTCTGTTTGATTCGCCAGAAACTGGAACGAGAAGAAAATTAAAAAAGAATAAGTTCAAATTTTTACTATGTTTTCTATGCTTTTCTCGCAACCTAAGCGATGCCCATTTGTTTAACGTCGCTGCAGATTTGTTTTCGCTGCAAATGCAATAGTGGCCATTTACTCTCTTTTCGAAATGGGCGTCTCCGTTTGGGAAATCTCCAGAGGAGCCACGTTTTTCCCCGAAGTTTTGCAAGTTTGGTTCGATTTTGGCCACGATCAGGTCCAAAATTTGACGGAAATTAAACCTTTTTAATTTAAATTTTTAAATTTTGGAATGTTTTAGCGTAAAATTTTGAACCAAAGTGGGTTTGTTTGGTTGGGGTTAATTGCAGGTTTTCGCATACCTGTTGCTGTCGGCGGACTCGGCGGGGACAGAGCTGGCGAGGACACTGAAGGGAACGGACACGTGTACGGCCGCAAATGCGTTTTGCCTACAGTCCGATATATCAGTGGCGTTGGGATTCGCCGGGTTTTTGTTTATCGGGGTTTCGTCTTTGTTGTCGGGGTTTCGAGTGGCCTGTTTTATAATCAACGGCTCTCGTTTTCATCTTTAATAAGGGAATGTTTGGGATGCGTGAAGGCGCAGGATTTGGACTGTGTACCGTACGTTGATTGATTTGGACTCGTCCGTTGTGTTGTGCCTTGTGGGTTTTGTAGCTGTTGTTGTGTACTGGACCGACTGTTGTACATTGAGAGCTGTGTATTCTTTTGTGCAATTGCTGACTAATTTTGAATTTATATTACAATAATATTTTTAATTTTATCAACCTACGAATCAATTAAAACGACGAATACCTTCTTTGTATCGTGATATCCATCAACCATCGTTAGCAATTGTTAAATAATCATATCACAAGTCACAAAATTCAGTTAAAATCGATGAACTTATAATGAACAATTTATGACCACTCCTACAGATGATGCAATATGAGAGATGATGTGGGTGTTGTATGGATAGGCATTAAGCAAGAATCAAAGTGGACTTCAGAGGCTCTTAAGTGGTGTCGAGTTGAGACATTGAAACTATCCAAATCAATATATAAGAAGAGTGCATCATGAGTGATAAACACTAAAACACAAATTAGTAATCATGATGATTGTCAATTTCTCATAGATAAAGTCAATAGTCAAAGGGTTCGGTTGATGTTTCCATCACAACTAGTGCATAAGAACATTACTACTTATTGCAGTTGGGAATATAAAAGCATAATGTTATCAAGAATAGTGACGATAATAGCAAAAGTAACTTAAAAGGTTCAGATGATAATAATGATGATAGTTAACCCATTATAAGATGATTGCCATCTAATAATAATATAACTTAAACTTTCATCCTGAGTTAGGCTATTGAAGCAAAAATGGAATAAGAATCATTCCAAGGCTCTTATCTAATGCGTACATACTTTATCTTGAAATGGCATACAAAATAGCAGATTCTAGTTGCCTTCATATTTAGCATCAGCAACCACATAATGGTAAGCAATAACCAGAACAAATAAAAATATGCCAAGCATGTTGGCGAAGAAACCCAGGTCTTGATCGTCAATCATCTGCAGAAGAATAAATCAAATCCAAACTTATTAGTAAAAGGGCATGAATCGTAACATCAATTCACTAAAAGCAATTTGGCAAAATCCCCTGCCGTCTAAAAGCTCCACAGTCAGTTTAATTTCATGGGTGTTTTTCAGGAGAAATATTAGAGTGGCAATGTCATTCACAAGCTTGACACTCATATATAATATACAATTCTGCAGAAGAAAAGAACAGGGAGCAAGACCAATGATGCCTGGGATTTCAACTCTAGCTTCAAGTTTTTATTGAAGCTCATACTGAAGAACCTTAATACACACATTTGTAATACAGAATTAAATGAATCCAGACTATAATTCTAGATACCCATCGACTCAGAAAAGCTGATGCAAATGAGATATCCGCCACATGATAGCGGCACAAAAAAGAATGTCATGACACATTACTCATCCAATAATTATCCAAACTAAAAAATTGTTGCTAGACACATACCCAAACAAACAGAAAGCAAAACACCCTGCATATCAACAATCCAACATCTCTAGGTACAAACAAATTCAAGATGCTAGCACATACCCAGCATAAGGTTCATCTCCCCTAAAGGTTCCACACTATATGGTCAATTAAACAGCTTTCACGAAGCAACATTACCAATAAAAGTACTAACCTATACTAAATTCTTAGCAGGCAATGTAACCGTCTAGCTGATAGCTGAAAATATTGCATAAGACACAATTTGTTGGTTTAAAAAATTGCGATCGCAGTGGGATTCGAACCCACGACCTTTAGATCCGGAGTCTAACGCGATATCCACTCCGCTATGCGATCGTTATTGATTTGCATTCTCTACGTATCAAAAAAAAAACTAGACGTCCAGCACTGATCGCATGAATCAACAAACAGACGAAATGCCGAACCTCTACGTGTCAACAAAAGTAAACCCTAATGGGAATTCGAACAAGGAAAACTACAACAATCCCAAAAAAAAAAAAAGATTTTTATTCAATACCTTTATCGTGATTTTGAAATACGAAAAATGAAAATAAGTTTTTTTTTTTGTTGGAGATTTGTAAGTTTGAATCTTGATTTTTTACAGACAACAGGAGAAACAGAGATCGAGAGAGAGGCGCGAGAAGGGTTTAACGTACCTTTAGGTTTTGATCAAATGCGAAAACGGCAGAGCAGTGGGAGAGAATTGACGACTAGATCTGAACGACAACAAAACAAAAAATAAAACGACTGCCAAGTCGTTCAACGAGTACGAGTTTTTGTTCTGTAGCAGTTACGAAAAAATTCCAAGGTAAACGACGTCGTCTTTACGTTTTGGACTTTTTTAAATTTCAGGCCCAACTAGCCGAATGATTCGTTTTGTTTTACGAGCTGTCCGAGTATGAAAATGGGCCCGTAAAATTTGATTCGTTTTGTTCATGAGTTGGGTTTGAGTCAACAAGATCTTGACACTCAAGGCCACTTTGACAATTGACACGATTAAATTAGTATTTGAAATTCTTGACACAACTAATTAATATTCGAGTTATATTCATATAGTTTGACACAAACACGCTAAATGGTCCCCTCTTACATACCTTTTAAAAAAAATTCCATTCTACTCTTTTATTAAGAAAATTTTATTTTTTGATGTATTAAATCATCTAGTATTGAAGATCACATTGAGCCCCAACTAATTTAGATTCGAGGCAGGTAAAACTACTAGGGCGGTAAAATCCTTCCAACAAATATTTAATACAGTTGCATTCCCAAGTCTCGAACCGAGGACCTTGGTTACAAAAATTTTATTAAATCATATAATCCCATAACTTCTGAAGGGAGAAAATGGAAGGGAAACCAAATTAAAGTTAGATTACGTTTAAAATTGTTACCAAATTGAACTGGAAACTTGAAGTCTCATTATCACGTTGTGTATGCGAATAATTCTTTCCCAATCAACACCAAGTCAAACGTTTTGGGTAGGATCTGACGCAGCGGATAATGCTGCTGCGTGAAGAGGGAAGAAGAATTGTCTAGTTTTCAGTTCTGTCATTAGTTAAATATTAGCTGTACCCGACGTGGCAGATATTTTACATCAGCACAATTTTGTTGTATCTCCAATGACCATAATAATCAGATGCTCCCCGGACCACGGGTAATACTCTACTTAACCAATCGAGTGATTTCGTTTATGATAGATTAAATTACTGATTATTTACAAACTTGACGAAACCACTTGAAGAACTGTGAAAAGAAATTTTTTATTAAATAATAATAAGATGTAACTATAAGTAAATTCGAAATTAAATAAGTTATGATAAATGTGCTGATGTGTCAGTATCTCATTCGATGGAATACCATTCCTACACTTTAAACACCAAATCACCGTACCAAATCCAGCAATAGATAAAGCAGACACGTAATCATTGCCTGTACGACGATTGGCGACGACTAGCAGACGACACATGACGTGTCTCATACCATGAATGGAAAAATCGAATAAATCAGTCAGCAGCTTTACCCGCTATATCGTATCAGTGACGTTACAAATACAACTCTTTTTAACTATATATATGTGTCTGGGTCTCTGTCTTCCTACTGCCATCCAATATTACAACCTTAAAATCGTCACTTTCAATTATTTTATCAGTTACCTGGAGGTAATTATGATTTCATATTTTTACTGTATTTTTTTTTTTTTTTGGTTTGTTTAAGCAATGTGAGTGTGGCTATTGCTACTGGTTTAAATTCAGATCTGAGAAGTTTGGTTGTGGGGTCTACATTCAGTTGATTGCTTTACACTTTCCTTGTTTTTGAAGATTTGATTCAATTTACAACTCGAGTTTGGTGCAGTTTGGTGGTACGATTTTAAATCTAATTTTTTTTCCCCATAATCTGGTGTGATTGTGGTTAGTTTTCTATATAAAGCTTCAACGTTTGAGTTGTATATGTCATAAGAAAATCTGGGCTTTTGAGTATTGTGTGTAAACTTTCAGGTGATTTGAGTTTTGGCGTGTGTCTTCTTGATCTGTTTGTGTGTTTGAGTTCAAGTTATGCGAGTGTTTTGTGCGTGGCTTTTGAGTGATTTGATGATTGATCGAGTTGTTTGGTTGTTTTGGTTCAGTGATTTAAGAATTTCGACGAATGGCTCAGGAAATTTCAAATGGAAATCACAACTCTGCTTCTAAACCACCTCCAACTCCGTCCCCTTTGAGATTCTCCAAATTTTTTCAGGTGATTTTATGCCTTTTTTTTTTTTTTAGCAGCATTTGCATTTGTTTGCTTATTTTCTGGTGAATCTGTTTATGGCTATGTTGTTTTTTAATTGATCTGATAATTTATCACTCAATTTGATTGGATAATATGCTACTGCAACTGGCACTCCAAACTGATTTCCACTTGGTGGCCTTGTTGTTTTATCCTGAGAAGCTCCATTATTGATTAAAAATTTGATCCAATGCAAGAGGAGTGAGCAAAATGCATTTCTTATTAGCTAGTTGTAAATCAATACATGCAAAGTATGTGACTGAAAAGTTGTTTTTGTTGTAGGTGAGAGAAAAGTTGCATAAGATGTTAGATCCCTTCTTTAAGAATTATCAATGATACCCTTATTTAGTTCCAGTTTGGGATTACTTACAGGGCAGTATTTGGCATCGCCCCAGTCAGTTATATTTAGTTTTTGGATTTGAGGTCTTTGAGGCCAGGAATTCTAATGCCCTGATCTTTATATCCTTAGCAGAATATCTCCAAATTATGGGTTTAATAGCTTTGTGCCTGAGCAGATAATCATCTCGTTCTTGTTGTGATGTGATTGTTTTTGGTAGTTATAGCCACAGTTGTTTCTCTCAAATTATGATTTTAATATGTTCTCTCATATGTTTGACAGTCCAACATGAGGATTCTGGTTACTGGAGGAGCTGGATTTATCGGATCTCACCTTGTGGACAAGTTGATGGAAAATGAAAAGAACGAGGTAAACACATTTTGCTTCCTTTTTCTTTGTGGTAAAAGAATGAAGAATTGCTAGAATGATCAGAAACAAACAGAAATGTGCTTGTCTCTCTCACCCTGAAGTTATGGTTTTTCAATTTAGGTGATTGTAGTTGATAACTACTTCACTGGCTCAAAGGACAACCTAAGGAAATGGATCGGTCACCCAAGATTTGAGCTTATTCGTCATGGTATGTCCTATTTTCATTTGTAATATGTTAAGTGTTTCATAGTTGAGATTGATGAATGCTTATCGATAACGTTGGGGCTTATAAAAGCTATCTTGCAACTTCAGACATCATATGTTTTTCACCTACTCATCGTATTGCGCTGCTGTGACGAAGAGGCATCTTTAGAAATTTTAGTTTCATGTGAATATACATAAAGCAGTTTGTGAATCATTCATTGTAATTAAAAAATTGAGACCATTGACAGTAATGCAGGAGGCTCATCATGGCTTTTCACCAAAGTGGACAATTTATAAATAAGGGAAAAATACATGGTACCTTGATGCTTGTAATACTCAAGTTGACATCTGAAATCTACGGACGTGTTATTTAACTTATTATTCCATGTTTTCCATTTTTGTTTTCTAAGATTGTAGTTTCTTTGTGTTCATAAAATAATGTGTTGTTTTCACTTTAGATGTGACTGAGCCATTGTTGATCGAGGTTGATCAAATTTATCACCTTGCTTGTCCTGCCTCCCCAATCTTCTACAAATACAACCCTGTAAAGGTGTGTATATATGAATTCCATGTATGATTCATCTGCAGATATAGCTTTTATAACCAGTTCCTACTCATTCTCACCCTCCTTTTCTTTCTGGTATATATTATTTTATGGAAACCACTTGTTTCTATGACCCTGTTGAATTGTGTTTAACTTGAATGCATATCAAACTTGACAGACTATAAAGACAAATGTGATTGGTACATTGAACATGCTGGGACTTGCCAAGCGAGTCGGAGCTAGGTTTGAGATTGTTCCTCAATTTATATGATGTGATAAAACATCACAGTATAATCTTGCTTGCTTATTTATGGTGACTGGCAACAGGATTTTGCTTACATCAACTTCAGAGGTTTACGGAGATCCTCTTGTGCATCCCCAGGATGAGAGCTATTGGGGAAATGTGAACCCAATTGGTATGTTTTCTTTTGTGCTGAAGGATGGCATAATGAAATTAATTGGTGAACTTGGAGGATAACTTGTTTGCAATAATGTGACAAATTTTGGGGAATATTTGAATGTTAAAGATTTATGTGAACCACTGACGATTTTTCCCATTTGCTTCTCCTATATGTCTATATGAAACTAATTTAGAGGACGAAAATCCTTCTTCTTCCACTGCCTTTTAAAGTAAGTATCATTTTGTATCATGTGCAAAATGTTGCAGCTCATTCCATTGCTTCATTACTTTTTCGAGAATCAAACTCTTTGAAACGTGACACTTTTGCAGTTCTTGGTGGCAATATGTTCAACTTACCAATTAAATCAACTTGTAATTTCTTATAATTATTCCTTTTTTTTGGTCACCAGGAGTCAGGAGTTGCTATGATGAGGGAAAAAGAGTTGCAGAAACTTTGATGTTTGACTACCATCGGCAGCATGGGATTGGTAACCCCCAACCATTTAGTTTCCATGAAAATTTCTTTGAACCACTTGGTTTCCATGAAAAATTCTTTGTATAATGGTCTTGCTGTGTGTCTTCATTGCTAAATTCTTACCTTGCTGAAAATATTTATGTTGTACAGAGATAAGGATTGCTAGGATTTTCAACACCTATGGACCCCGCATGAATATTGATGATGGTCGTGTTGTCAGCAATTTTATTGCTCAAGCAATCCGGTAATTCCACTAAAACCTTGCCAGAGTGATATTTTCATGTTCATCTTTTCCCCATTAATTCATGTACCTTGTTATCCCATCATCATTCCTTGATTGTGGCGTGGAATCAGACGCTGTTACTTTTCAAGCAATTTTCTGCTTAAGCAATCTTTTATGCTGTTCATCTATGCAGTGGCGAACCCTTGACTGTTCAAGCTCCTGGAACACAAACTCGTAGTTTCTGTTATGTCTCAGACATGGTATGCAAGAGTTGCTTTCTTGCATATTGATTTATTCCATTTAATAGGTGTATGGCATCTCAAAATTTTATTTCAAATGTTGAAGGTTGATGGCCTTATTCGGCTTATGGAAGGAGAGAACACTGGTCCAATCAATATTGGGAACCCAGGTGAATTTACCATGCTTGAACTTGCAGAGAATGTTAAAGAGGTAAACTTTTATTTGGGTCGTCTCCTTGTCTGTAAATGAAATCTAGAATTCTTTCCTAGCGAAGCATTCTTTTCTTTTACGCCTAGTTATGGCTACCTGAAATAGTTCATCATCTGATCTGCTGCAGCTAATCAATCCTAATGTGGAGATCACAATGGTGGAAAACACCCCAGATGATCCTCGCCAAAGGAAGCCTGACATCACAAAAGCAACGGAGTTGCTTGGATGGGAACCGAAGATCAAGCTTCGTGATGGCCTTCCCCTCATGGAGGACGATTTCAGGCTCAGACTTGCTGTCCCCAGAAAGAACTGAACTGAACTGAACTGAACTTCACTATCTATATACTAGAAAATCTTGCAGAGAGGCTTATAAATCAGCAAATTTGAGCTTGATCTCTTCGATTTTTGCTCCATTATGTTATGGTATCAATGGTTTCATATTTTACAAATCATGCATGGTTATTCATATATGGAAGATTGAATGGTATTTTGTTTCATATATAAGAAAGAAGCGTTTTGCTGTTTTCCAACGAAGTTCTCCCCAAATGCTCCATTTGCCTATTTTCTTGTCAATTCAATTATCAATACAATCATAAGTCCACAATTTCTACACAGGTGCCAGAGGAAAATTGCAATGGCCAATGGGTAGGTGCAAGTGACATTGTTTAATTATGCTTGAGCTTTTTAGCTCTCTTTTCTTTCTTTATATGATTCTGTTGGGTACATCAATTATCAGTAGGGTTAGTAATGATGATTTTATATGATAACGTCTTTATCATTGAAGACAATTGAAACCCATACAAAAAGAACCAGATTCAAAGCAAAGCCCCAGTTTGCTTTGCACGTGACTTGCATTTTTTCAGATGTTTCAAGTCGGTTCAATTTCAAGACTTTGCCCATGAGTCATGTCGCCATGTCCGCGTTTGACATCTTGTGTTTGAGAGGTCGATTGTTTTGGCTCCGACTGACTCTTACCAGATTTTACAAATTTTAGGTTCGTCGTTTCCTTAAGCCATTAGACCACATAGTTGTCTGTATTTATAGCAAGATAATGACAAGGCGGTTTTTGAAAACATCATGAACGATGCCCGTCAAATAGTTTACTCGTCCTCTTTTAAACCATTAGACGTCATGTCGGTCGTGCGTTTGAAACATCACGTTGCTTGACAAAGCATGGAAACAACTGAATTGACCAATACCCGCAAACTTTTTTTTTAATTTAAATTTTAAGAATTGATTTTTTCCTTTATACTGTTAGTGATGGATGATTGTTTCACATCAATTTTGCCCCAATTAGCAGAATTGGGTCCAGCTATGGTACTACAGTGGGACCATACCACATCTGGATCCAGCTATTGGATCCAATTTTAGTGACCACTGTGGGCTGAATTCAATGGCTAAATCCAATTGTGGTACTGTATCACTATAATACCATAATTTTGCCCCAATTAGCATTTATCAATACAATCATCAGTCCGCAATTTCTACACAATTGCAAAAGGAAATTTGCTATGTGGTAAAATCTATTGCTACACAACGGTTATTCTGTCGAGCTAAAACAAAATTTGAAAAAAAAAAAAATGCGATTGATATATTTGATGAATTAAGCTTCAGCTACTGCTTGAGCTTTGGCTTTCTTCTCTTTCTTTTTCGCTACCTGTTTTGCTGCTGCTGGTTCACCCCCATCTTCTGTTCCGGTTTTCAGTTCAATCCTACCAAAGACCGGTTTAGGTTGAGCCATGACCTGACCACCCTTCAGGCCACCCCACTTGGTATCACTCTGCAACACAAAATCACAACCTGTCACGTTAACAAGAAAAAGATTGTTGCAAGTTAATGAGATATTAATCTAAGAGAAAGGGTATTGAGATTGACCCAGGCCGCATTGCCAAACTGTTCATTTGAGTAGCCAAGCTGTTCATATATTCTCCAACATAAGTTCGGTGTGACTGGGGATAAAGCAATAGCAATTATCCTCATTGCTTCCAATATTATAACAAGATCCTGCATGAACAAAAAACAGGAAAGCCTCAGTACCTTGTAAAAAAATAACATGGCTAAATGATGTTAATAAATGACATTACTATGCGTCATGGGCAACAGCAGGTTTGCTCATTTCTTAATTGTAAGCATAAAATAATCACGAGACAGTATGAAAGAGATTTTATGTGTGTCATGGACAAAGATTTTGGAAAAGAAACAAGATCTGATAGGATAAACCTTTGCTGCGGCTTCAGAAGCAGCACCCCCTTGCTTAAAACGAGACCATGGCGCATGCTCATCCATATAGGAGTTCCCTGCATTACTGATGTCCAGCACAGCCTCACATGCTGATGACAATGATAGGTTCTCATAATGACCCCGAGCAGTTTGAACCTGTAAAAGAAGAAACATGATAGGTTCAGCCGCAATACTCAGTGGAATGCACAATTTTTCATGGCATAAATCGATGACACATGATATTAAAAAACTTATGCAAATTTACCAGTTTTTCTACAGTATCCTTGAATGCTGTTCCTTCAGCTGCAACAGCTGAATCAACCACCAAAGTTGATTGGCAATTCTTTTTAAGCAGCCCAAGGGTCCGGTTAAGCAGATTACCTACATTGGGTAAGGTCACATTTATTCTTCTTGGATTGAGATTGAAAACAAATAGCAAAGGAAACCTGATAATTTACAATAAAGGAAAAAGATCTACTTGTAATAACTTCAAATATACCTATAGTATTGGCAAGATGAGCATTGACAATTTTAATGAAACGGTCCTCTGAATAGTCCCCATCATTACCAAATTCCACCTCCTTGAGGAAGAAGTACCTTACTGCATCAGAACCAAAATTATGGACTAATTCATTTGGTTCAAGTGTATTCCCTAGTGACTTCCCCATCTTCATGCCATCCTATAATTTTCAAAATAAAAAGCAATGCTGCATGAAATAAAATGATGGCATGAGAGAAAAAATTGTTAGAAGACCAACTCACACAATTAATATAGGAAAACTTTGATACAAAGACACATCCCATCCCCACCACACCTATTTACACAAACTGAATATGTCATCCAAGACTCGTTCATTTAATTTCATTGTAATACCAACACCCAGAAGGTCTCAAATTAGTCACCCATTGACATCCCAACCACAGATTTTTTGAAATCTATAAGCATCCACTATCTAATCACAAAGAGCCTACCCTAAAACAACCGGCTCAACCTCTCGTTTTTTGAATCCCCATACCTACAACAGATCAGTAATCTCTCCCAAGATTTCACCCTTCTAAGTTCTAGTTTAATATGAAGTAGCAATTTCTGAAATACAACCAAAATGCTCCCTGGTGACACAAAAACTTTTACGTTAGGATTCTAGGACGAAATGATTAACAAGACATAGATAATGTGACTCCATATTGGTCGGCAACAATAATATAATATATTCAGCTTGATATTACACACCTTTGTCAAGAAGCCATGGCCAAACACCTTCTTAGGAAGGCCAATCCCAGCAGACATTAGCATAGCTGGCCAGTAAACCGCATGAAAACGTAAAATGTCCTGCAGAAAGATCCACAAATCATAAGACAAATATCATAACTCTGTAGCATTGTGTAGAGGAAGTAAACCGCTCCCAATTTAACTTTAATATATCTGCTTTCAGGAAAAAAAAAAAAAAAAGTTACTATATCTTCTACATAAGAGAAATATCACAACTCTGTTGCACTGTGTGATGGGCCCATAACCCACAGGTTGCAGGATCAAATCCAGCTTTCATACAAGATTCAAAATGCATGGGACAAACAAAACCATACTTGAGAGAGGTGGAAGCTAGCAAGGCCTGAATAGGGGATAATATGACTTATCGTTCCTTCTTCCACATTAGTTTTATTTGTGGATTGGATTGGGTTAGTTGTAAATCAAAAAATCCAGTGTAAAAGCATTAAAAATGTTATACCTTGCCAATCAAGTGAAGTGATGCAGGCCAACCTGAAGAAACAGCAGTTCGCAAACTAGGTTGATCCCTGTCCTCTGATAGCGCAGATATGTAACTGCTTAACAAACACAGATATTTGTCAAAACCTTAATATAGAAGATGTGCTTTAGACATAACTATGCTAGATCAAAGACTGTCTGGTGTTCAAGTTACGCTGTAATTATAATTCACCAATTTTCTTTTCCAACAAGTAGCTGTAGAAAGGTTGTTAATTGTCTAATCGAGACAATACCTGTTTTTCTCTCTTTATTTTCATTTTTCCAGTGATGAAGAAAAATTGAATATACGTCAACCACATTAATCAATAATTAAACTAACATAATAATATAACTCAGAATGATAGGGTTGAAGAAAATATACCCCAGTAAAGCATCAAACCAAACATAAATAGTTTGTTTATTGTCATTAGGAACAGGAATGCCCCAGTCAACAGATGCTCGTGAGATAGAAAAATCCCTCAAGCCACTTTTGATCCAACCTTGCACCTGGAGGAGATTTAGAGCAGAATTAAGCTTTCTGAAAGAACCGACATCAAAAGGAATTTATAGCTGAACGCTAAAGGGATTTGGATCATATAAAAAGAAACACCCAAAATACATGATAAAGCTTGGGTACAATAACAGAGAACGAATTATCCACACTGTCTCACCTCGTTTAAACGGAATGAAGGCTGCACAAAATCTGGATTTTCTGTCAAAGTATCTTCCAATAGTTTTTGATACTTTGACAAAGCAAAGAAGTAATTATCCTCCTTGCGTGCAACACATGGCTTTAGGTGTATAGGACAACATTGATTTTCCAGCAGCTCCTTCTCATCCTGCAGAATATACAGGGAAAATGATATGCACAACTGACAGACAAGAAAATAACATACTCTAAACGTGTGGGTGTATGTGTGTGCGCGCGCGCTTGTGCATTGAAATATTAATTGAAATTAAAAATAATGTCAAATCATGAGTTCTTTCTCTATTAAATCTACTTTATTCAGAAAATGGAAACTAATTACAAAATTAGTGCAAGGAAATTAATTTGAATAATTTAAATACATAATTAACATTAATACGTTCAACCAAACATCCAGAGTACAAAAAACACAAAGTAGATAGACATGAGAAATACTACCTTATACTCCTCACAGTTAACACAATAAAGACCCTCATAGTCAGCCTTGTAAATATCACCATTGGCAAGAACACTAGAATAAAATTCCTTCACAATTGCTTCATGTTTCGGTTCAGTTGTCCGAATGAACTTGTCGTAAGCAATGTCTAACTGCAATCAGAAATGTAAACAAGTACTGCCATCAAAACACTCAAAAACTTTTATTAAAGAGTGAAATCTTATGGGAGAAAACGAAAATTACATCTTTCCAGAGTGTCTTGTACGCTTGAGATACAACATCACAGTGTTCACTAGGACTAGAACCACCATCAGCAGCTGCTGCAGCTATCTTCTCTCCATGCTCATCCGTGCCAGTAATGAATATAACTTTCTTTCCTAATAGCCTCTGCCACAAAATGTAAACCAAAAAAAAAAAATAGCCCTCCTAAATTAAAATTAAATTACATGCTTCAATTAGAACAACTCTGCATACACACTAGGAATACAGAAAAAGTTTCCACTTATTGTTAAAGCCAGCTACTTAGTACTATTAATTCTAATTAAAAATCAAAACTATAAACAAAAATTTTTAAGAAAAAAGTACAGATAGACAAAGAACCTATTATCGAAACAACCTCATGATGGAGCAAAAGCAATAACACAAACCATTTTCTACTCTCACACTTAAAATGAAGTTTTTAAGAACAAAAGAGAAGTCCAATATTGAGCTTACCTGAAACCGAGCAATGGCATCAGCAGCAATAGTCGTGTAAGCACTGCCCATGTGAGGAGGGGCATTCACGTAATAAAGTGGAGTGGTGAGGACAAAAGGGTCAGCAGGTTCAGTGCCACTCTTATCAGTATTGGTCGCATAAGAGCAAAAGACAGCTCCTTTTGATAAAGAAAACAAGTTTTGTCGAAATTTGAGACGATTCCTGAAATGGGTGGTGGCTTTAGAATGTAGGGGGTTTAATAACCAGAGACTATTTTGTATCGAGTAGTTTATTCTTGCTGCCATTTCTTCAAATTCCTTTTGAAGTGATAGGGTTTGCTCTTCACTGTGTTTCACTGGCGTGGCTTGCTCGCCGGTTTTAATTATCTGTCAGCAAGAACGCTGTCCCTCGGTTTGAGAACTGGGAAGTGATAAATGGGTTTTAGTTTAAGAGAAAACGATTGTCGTTGGAATTTGTCAAGATTGAACGACAAAACGTTTAAAAAAATATTATAAGACGACTAGTCGTTTAGATATTTGTTGCATTCGCCACTAATCTAGCAAATTCTCCTATATCTATGGCATGGTTCCACTATCCGAATAAACCGAATTTACTTGGAAATAATTTAAGAAAAGAAAAAAATCAATCGTTGTTAATGCACATGAAATATTCGCTCATTAATGACTTTTCATCCAACTATTAGATGGTTCTCAAATACATGTTATTAACATTAATAGAATCATAAGATTTTAGACAAATAACTGATAAAACTGGTATTATTTCTTACTTCATTAAAAAGAGACATTCAAATGTGAGTCTTTTTTGGATCCACTGAATTGTTTGGAAGTACTTTTCCCCAGATGGATA
The DNA here is from genome assembly GCF_022201045.2 of Citrus sinensis. Classification (NCBI taxonomy): domain Eukaryota; kingdom Viridiplantae; phylum Streptophyta; class Magnoliopsida; order Sapindales; family Rutaceae; genus Citrus; species Citrus sinensis. The sequence continues at coordinate 2,768,167 of NC_068559.1, forward strand.
TTGAAACGTTAAAATAACATTCAACTTACAATTTTTTTCCTTAATTTTTAATGTTTCAAATCCTACACGTTATTAAAAATTTTATATCCTATATGTTATTACAAATTTCAGTGTGTATGATTTTGACCCTAATTCATTCGATTTGCTCTTTCACACAACGTCTACCAAATATTCTAATTCGTTTTGAGTTCAACTACAGAAATGATCTGTTTAGAAGTTCATATGAACTAATTATCTTCTAATAGTATACTCTTTTAGTTCATTAACGGCATCATGATTAACAAGGACAAAATGCATTTTGGTCTGCGCTTCTGCATGGGTGAAACAAATCCAGCATCAGCATTGTCGAAGCTCACAGCCTCACAAGGATAACCATGGCCCAGATGGTTCCACGAATTTGCCATCCCTGTGAATTGCTTCTCAATATATCAGAAACTTACAAGCCATTTTAAGAAAATGCGCAGGCTCCTCAGCAAAAGGTGGAAACTGGAAAGCAAGGATCAAGGGAATTGGGGGACAATAATCAGACTCTAGAAATGTATTCATCCTTAAGCTGGAACAAATGATGCATAAACTGAGTATCTCTTTATTTCAACACGATTACAGGACCTTCATAGGCTAACTTAAACCTAAAACATCCCTTGAGTTCAGGAAAAAAACAGAAAGTGAATGTTAAAACAAAGAAAGAAGCCTTCTGCTGCCAATTCGAAGATCATTTAACAGCATGTCCACCAAGCATATGCAAATTCACCTGTTAAAATACATAGAAATTAGAAGAAAGTTGAATCAAGAAACAATGACAGAGCATCAAGTGCAAGGAGAATTAATCAATCATGAATTTCTTCTTTACACACTATAATATTTAATCCTTAAAATGATTCACCAAGTGAAAATTTTTTACTCTACTTAGCTACTAGGGTAACCAACTGTTTTCATTTCACCACAAAATGAGAATGCATTAGCTGCCAATTACATTCCATGGAATTCTCAGGGACCTTCAGGATGAGCTAGCACGAATCTGATGAGTGACTACTTTCTACTAATGAAAGAATTATAAGTGACTTTGGGCAACACCTACAATTATCCAGCTAGAAGCATGGATAATGCTCTATGATAAGGAGGGGGAAAAAATATATATGAAAGGGGAGAGGGGAAGAGAGACAAGTTTCAACCAAAAGAACTACTGACATGTTAACCACGGATGTAACATCCAAAAGCAATAGTTACGCGATTTGCAAGGCAAAATGGCAAAAGCAAAACAAATTACCAACCACACCACAACCAAATTTTCCCTTCAAACCAATAATCCCTCTATGTCAGAAAGCATTTTCCTTCAATGTTAGCGAAAGCATATGTATTCCAGTGCACCAAAACTCAATATCCTAGAAGATTTTAAAATCAAATCTGTTGTTATAAACAAGATCCCTTGAGAGGGATTGCAGATCTGCAGCAATGAGCCAAAGACGAAAAACAATTACTCTGCAAATTATAATCCCACGCAAGTAAATGAATCTTCTCCCTCATATGCCAACCAAAAAATTGCAAATGATCCAAAACTTTTACCATTGAACCAAAGCAAAATCCCCAAAATGAAAACAGAGTCACAAAGTAATCCATGTGAGTAGGAAATTACAACTTCAGTAAAATTAAGTAGAACAAGAGTATTGAGTCCCTAAATGTTCTGCCAAAAAAACAACTTCAAGTTCCATCCATTCCAATTCTACAGCCAAATTACATGCTTCCAAATCTAACCTAAATATTATCTCCAGCGAAATTCCATTACACTAACCAGTCTTACTCACTTATTTCATCAGCTATAGCATCATCATAATCTATAGATTCGACAATAATAATAAACAACGTTAATAAAATCTAGGGCTAGATGATTACTTCTTGTGCCTCTGTACGAATGGAGAATTCTTTGCGTCCTCCTCTGCACATAATTTTAAAAATAAAAATTCAAATCAAATAAAAATAAATCGGGATTAATTTCACAAATTTCCGTAATTTGCGCATAGAGACGCATATACTTTGCTCTTATATGTGAGAGAAGATATGAGGGGTTACCAGTTAAACCAAGAGAGAACTTAGTGATGATGGTGCCGGTGATGGCGAATCCCACCAGGAATGGCCAGTTCCGATTCCATTCTCTCCTGAAGAAGATCGGCCACGGGTCGAATTTTCTCATTTTTGCGTCCGATTAAATTTGTGATTTCGAGCAACTCAAAACGAAACTTTGCAGACTTTAATTGATTTTGTTTACCAGCACTCAGCCTCTGACTCTTAACCACACGCAGCTGCTGCAATTAGTGGGCCGGGCCGGACAGGAATCACCACGCACAACAATTGGGCCAGATGGGGCCGTCGGGCTTTGGTCGAAGACGGGGCAGCCTTCATTACATTGCTTTTGTTGAGTGCTGGACTCCTCCTAATGTTTGTTCAAAGAGTGGAGCTTTTTGAAAATCCTACTAAATACCCCAGCTTAATTCTATTCCCTGAAATACTCCAGCTTAATTTATAAAATACTAACCATAAATTAAAATCAATCATATTGTAATTAAATTTCACCCTAAAAAATATATAAATATATGTAAATCCTAAAATCTTAAATTATTTTTTTCTTATTACATGATTTATACCTCCAAATTTATAAATTCTTAAAAATTTCTCAAAAAATATTTCCAATTAAAATTTAAAATATAAATATAAATTATGAAATAGGGTGGGTATAACAAATTGTGTTAAAAGAATAATTTATTTAAATGTTTTATTAAATTTTTATTCAAAACAAAAAAAAGAGTCTTTTATCTTTGGTTATTTAGGTAATTTCAATTAGAAAATGTTTTGCAAGAAATTTAGACGGTGTCAAAAGGGCTACTCCTGTTCAAAATTTTAAATAGGCAGTTATTTCTAGACAACTTTTATCTATTTTGATGTAGATAGTATAATGTTAACCAATGTTAATGTTAATGTCCTTTCATGTTAATGTTCTTCTTTTCCATCCAAAAAGACCAAATTTAATATGAAAAAAAAATTAAATATCTAATTTTAAATTATTAGCAGTTTAGCTATTCATTTTTTAAATGATGGAGTTTAGATATCTATTCAAACAAGACTCAAGGGATCAACTGTTCTTTTCTTCCTATTTAATTTAAATTAATTTCGGTCTAAATCATGGTGCGAACATAATTTTGGTCTAAATCTTAATCTAAATCTTGTTTATTTATTATTTTCTCAAGTTTAAATCGATGGATTCCATCTTTAAACCTCAACATATATCCAAACTTGGGTTCGTACTTGGATCAGTTTAAACAAAAATTTATAAAAAAAAAAAAGAAAAGAAAAAGTTACAAATGTATCCATTTTGCTTGATTTAGACCTCTAACTACAAGATCACTATGATCTCCTTTCTGATTGGATATCGAGAAATAAGTAATTGCCCTATCAAAAGAAAAAGAAAAGGAAATAAGTAATTACGTTTTCATGCTTGAGCATTCAAATAGGTAGCTTTAGCTCGAACCCTTGCACTCATTATTCTAAGTGTAAGGACTCTCCCACTGGACCAAAGTCCCATTGGTTGTTGCTTGCTTGCCATGTTTGACTTGTCATTGGTGAGACCTTGCACTTTGAGCTTAAACTAAAGGCCGCCAACCAAATAGCATAGTGGACTACATACACGTAATACACTAAAAAAAAGAAGCACAAAATGAAGACAATAGAGTAAGAAATTAGAACATTGGAATAATTAGATAATCATTGTGCCAAGTTGCATTTCTTTAATTAAAATGAAACATCATTATCAAGTAAATTGACATGACAAGTTGCACTTAATGTATGCTAGGAGACTCGCAATCAGAGTAATTACTTTTGTCTAGGTCTTTTCTTTTTCTTTTTTAATTTTAAGACTAAAAAATTGGTGAACGCGACAGATAATATGTCAATTTGAAACCAAATTTGAGTGGTACTCAAGCGCTACCCACGTCAAATTTCAGTATCCTTGTATCCACCACTTCGGTCACTTGCAGGGCCAGCTCTATATTTCAGGCTTGCTGCCAATGGATGAGTTGTTATTTCGTTGTTTCTGTCGGTGCTTCTATATGGGCTTTGTTTTGAAAATTCTCCTCTCCTTGCTGACCATTCATATTTTTGCCATCTGATGTGTCAATACTCATAGGATTTTGGGTCATTTGGGATCCCATAACTTGTTCTCGTTTTGAGTGCTGCTTATTGTCTAGAAGGGTGAGTGAACTGCGAGAGAATGCAGTTTCTCTCCCCAGTAGCTCGCACCCTTCTAGACAAAAATAAATAAATAAATAAAAGCCCTGCTATAAAAAGAAAAAGAAAATAAAAAAGTGACGAGCTGCTGCAGATCTCCTATAGACAATAAGCACTCCTCTCCCTCTCTCCCTCTCCAGATCGGACTATTGGAGTTGAGAGAAAGATTCTGAAAAATTTTCTGAAATTAGATACTTGTGATGAGCAACAAGTATATGAATGGCGACTGGAAGGCGAGTAAGTTATGCATGTGAAGCGCGTGTGAAAAGTTAACTTAACTTTTTCCCCCAATGTTAGGAAAAAGCGCGGCTGCACATCTGAAAGAGTGCTGCTTTCCTCGTGATGTCTTTTTTTTTTTTCGGAAATTATTTTACTACCAAAATTAATTATAATTTACTAAAAAAATATATTTTACTGCTAAATATTTGTGTCATTATTAATTTATTATTATTCTGTTAAAAAATAAATATTTAATAAAAATTGAGTTAAAAATTGATTTCATCTCTAAGAGTTTTAAAAGATAATTTTACCCGTTGTAATTTAAGTATTATATGTTAGAATAACTTTAGTAATAAAATGATAATTTTTCTAAAAATTTTTTAGTAAAATGATAGTTTATCTATCAAATTAATAAATAATTTTTCTCTTACAACTGAGAATGTCTTTGATATCATTGTGACATCAGTAAGACATTAGGAAAGTTTTAACGTTCTTAACGAAATAATAGTGAATTGACAACGGTACAAATGTTTGATAGTAAGATACATTTTTTGACAAATCATGGTACTGACATGATATGTCAAAATAAATTTAATATTAAAATGATAATATTTTTTTTTTAATATTTTAGCAAATGCTAGGCATGATGACATGAGGGTAGAGACCCAAAACGGCAGCACACTCGCCCCCCAAGCACACGACACGTGTGGTTTTAGTACTTAGCTTATAAAATAAATAACAAGTATGTACAACTTTTATCAGTACTTAGCTTATAAAATAAATAACAAGTATGTACAACTTTTATAATGATAGAAATATAAAATACTGATGTTTCAGATATTCTCCATCTAGCAAAATAAATAACTTATTATTTATAGTTACGCTTTAGAAAATAAAAAAAATAAATTTATCATTTACATATATACATTAGATCTGTTCGAATTTCAATATTATACAAATCCATTCATGCTCAGTACAAAAATACAATGATTACACGAGTGCTGTTGCCGAGGCTTATCATGGCAGCAGATTACGGTAAACAATCTTGCTCGCAACCAGTACGTGTCCCCACTTCATATCTTGTGACGTGGACTTGACGAAGCCAGTGGCCCAAGCTAAACGACCGAACATAAAAAAAGAAAAAAAGAAAAAAAAAAAAAGGCGCATTTCCCCTCGCCTCTCTTACAACCGAAGAAGATATGTCTGATCTCATTGCTGTACGACACTACAACCGCCACCACCCAGCTCTTTGAAGCCAATCTCCAGACTCCGGTTGCAGCAGCATTAAAATCCAAACTGCCCTCTCGTTCGACGACATATTTATATTATTAGCCGATACATCTTGACTTGATAGCCGCTGCTCTATTGGCTAAAGAGGATAATGGGCATCCCCTGCGACGACATCGTATTGGTCCAGCTAGGCAGTACCCCGACCGAGCCCAGCGTCGTCACCGTCAATTGCCCGGACAAGAATGGCCTCGGCTGCGATCTCTGCCGCATAATTCTCGAGTTTGGTCTTTTTATTGTACGAGGGGGTACGTATAAAATACAAACATACGAATGTAAAAGAACGTTTGTTTGATAACATTTTGATTTTTTGAGGATGTCTACAGTAGCTTGTAATTTTACAAAGTTAAAAGGACTTTGTAACTTGTTCTGTAGAAAGTGCTTTTTTTTTTTCTTTTTTTTTTTGGGCCACAGATACACTATAGTTGATGGACATTTAGACAAGGTGATTCTAGTGGCATCCTAAATTTTTGTATTCAAATTATAATTGTGATTGAATATATTTTATTTATTTAATGTAGATTTCTCTACGGATGGAAGATGGTGTTACATAGTGTTGTGGGTAGTGCCAGATGCAAGTTCAGATAAAGTTGATTGGGAAAGCTTGAAGAATCGGCTTTTATCAGTGTGCCCGTCTATTTTGGTCTCGTATTACTTTAACCAGCCATCGAGTAACTCTTCAAAGCCTTCACTGTATTTATTGAAGTACTGTTGCGTTGACCGAAAAGGGCTTCTTCATGGTAACTTGATGGTATCATTGTGTCAGGTTCTTTAATATGCTTATTCATTTATTCATTTATTTGGGATGAAACTGGGCATTTGGACTGATTCATTTCTTTTTTGAATTCTTACTAGACGCTACTAAAGTTCTCACGGAACTTGAATTTACAATTCAAAGAGTTAAAGTGATGACAACCCCAGATGGCAGAGTTTTGGACTTGTTCTTTATAACCGATGGATTGTAAGTTCTTGTCATTTTATCCGAATTATACCTTATATTATATCTATATCTGTATGTGTGTGTATATATATATATACACATCTCTGTATGTTTGTATGTATGTCTGTGTGTGTGTGTGCGCATGTGCGTGTGTGTATTTAATGTTGGCTTCAATTCAATGGCATCTCTTCAGTACAGTGTCTTAAAAGTAATTAGGGAGTAACTGATGCTCAAAAGAATGATAAGTGCTGGTTTAGAGACGGTCTGTTTTCATTGTTGAACGTCTGGCTGCAGAAGTTTTTTGTTCATTTGCCTGGTAACTGGATACGCTTGAAGAAGATTTTGCTTTGTAAAGCCTGATTCTGAAGGAGTATTCTTTACCACTTTCCTCATTATTTTGATATTATCACCTAAATTGAGGTTCAGGGGTATCATTTCGGCTGACAGAGTAAATAGTGGATTCAAAACGTATGCTTCATGTTGAACGCCATTAAGCAGTATTTTAGTTACTATCTTCTGCTATCATTTTTCAGGGAGCTTTTACACACGAAACAGAGACGTGAGGAGACGTGTGAACATATGATTGCTGTTTTAGGAGAGTATTCCATAAGTTGTGAAATTCAGTTGGCTGGGCCTGAATATGAAAGTCTGCAAGCGTTCACTTCCCTCCCTCCAGCAGTGGCAGAAGAGTTATTTGGCTCTGAGCTGCTAGATAAAGAGGATTTCTCTAGAGTACTCAGCACAGAGGTCACACAGAACAAGGCCAGTATTACAGTGGATAATCTATTAAGTCCAGCTCATACCTTGCTTCAAATAAAGTGTGCTGATCAAAAGGGCCTCTTTTATGACATTCTGAGGACTTCAAAGGACTTAAATATTCAGGTACTTGGTTTTGAGCTTCTGTTATTTACAATTCTTGTTCTTACTGTACCTGGTCTGATGGCCATGCTTTTCTTTTGAATTGCTTGCATATAAAGGGATTCAAAACTAAATGTCTCTTCTTCTGATTTCAACTGAACTTTTTGCATTTATATGTTCTTTTGGTCTAGGGGAACAATAGATATAGATTTCTGTTTCTCCTCTAATAATTATTTATGAGAAAATCTTAAAGAGAGTACCAATTTCACGGGAAAGTTGTGTTTTCTTTTTTCTTTGGATGTGCATCTGTATGCATATGTTAATAGGTATAAGACCAATCCGTTTTTGCAACTACTAGTTTACCAATACATGGCTGTTGTTCTTTTGCAATTAGATTGCTTATGGTAGAATCTCTTCAAGCGTGAAAGGCTACCGGAACATGGATCTATTCATTCGGCAAACAGATGGGAAGAAGGTCGTGGATCCTAAGCAACAGACTGCTCTATGCTTTCATCTAAAAGAGGAGATGCTTCACCCCTTGCGTGTTATGGTTACCAACCGAGGCCCAGATACTGAGCTCTTGGTCGCTAATCCTGTTGAATTATGCGGAAAAGGAAGACCCCGTGTATTCTATGATGTTACTTTGGCTCTAAAAGCGTTGGGAATATGCATTTTCTCGGTAAGAATTGATGATCTCATTTATGTTTTGGCATATGCTGTGCTTTTACCCAACTTTTTCTGTGACTCAGCAGTTTTATCCTTGGTTTATAGGCTGAAATTGGAAGGCATTCCACTTCCCACCGACAGTGGGAAGTTTACAGGTTCCTTCTGGATGAAAGTCTAGAGTTCCCATTGGCAAGCAGCCAAGCCAGGAATCGGATAGTGGAAAAAGTGAAAAAGACATTGATGGGCTGGTGAGCTGATTTATATACTGTATGTTAACTTGCAGCTGACATAGCTGACATGCCTCTCAATTCTCGTCTGACTTGCCGGCACCTCTCATCACTCTTGCTGACTTGCCGTTAATAGCTCAACTCTACCTACAAAGGATGTTTCAGATTGGTGGTGTGCAGGGAACAAGTCTCTTACCATTCACTCGATGTATGTCATCATCACTTATACATCATTTGTAACGTCAATTAAAACACAGTGGTTCCATTATTTTTCATCTTTCCGCATACTTGGTAATAATTGTCCCAGATGCAGTCTTTCTTCCATTACTTTCTTAGAAATTGACAAATGCCAAGTGAAAATTGTTAAAAGAAATTTAAGAATTTAAAATATGTTTACATTGTGTTATAATCGTAAGCATGTTTTACAAATGATCTTAAAAATAATAGGCACAGTTCGATCGCTAAAATTGAACACGTTACCCATCATTCTCCCAATTATTTGTTTTTAAGGAGTCGGGGACATCTTGCCCGCCAATGGTACAATAATCCAGTCTGTCATTTGGGTGCTAAAGAACTAAAGATGGGCCATCTCGCTTGCGATTGCACGAAACCTAGACTACCAGCTCATTATGCGAGGCTCTGCAACAATTGCTTACTGCTGACTGCACCAACGAGAAGGCTTGAAATCACTGCCGTAAACCTGGTAACCTTGCTCGTGAGTGCCTAAACAAGCCTGTCTGAACACTACTTGCCGCAATTGTCGCCAGCCAGGTCATTTTAGCAGTGACTGTGTATGCATTGTCATAGATATTACCGCATGCAAGTTGGATCCTAGGATTAATTAATTTGGAATATGTGATGAGAAAGAATTATTATTGTTATTGACAATCTAGGTGACTTTTTTTTTTTTAATATAAAATTTGAATAGACTTAAATTACTTTGAATTTTGAATAGAAATCAATGTTTGAATGTAAGTGATATATTTTTTCTTTTTGTTTGAATTACTAAAAATAAATGTTAACTTAAAAAACCGAAAACTAATATTTTCATATTTTTGTCCTTATAAATTATAAATGTTAAATAAATAACAAATATATCAAAGAACATAAATAAAATGATATATTATTATAATATAAATCATTTTCAATTGAATATATCCTTTTAATATTCTAAATTAGTATCTATTAATTAATTTCATTATAATTTATGATGTTTTTATATGCAAAATATTCATAAAAAATTAGAACGATAAACAATGCTAATTTGAAGAAAATAGAAAAAAAAATAATAATAGACTGCCACTATATTATCACAAATTATAAAGATAGGTAATAATGCTAGTTATTAAATTTTATTTAGTTAAGAATAAAAATTAATTAATCAGATATGATTATTTTGGAGAATATTTTTTAGTTATATCATTCATACTTTTTAAATTAAACAAAAAGTTAAAAAAAATTAGCATAATGATTTAAAAAACAAAAAATTTGCATTAAATTGAAAAAAAAAGGGATTTAGGGCCTGTTTGGGATTGCTTTTGAGAGGTTTTTAAGTGATTTTGAAAATTAAAAAACCAATTTTAGTGTTTGGTAAAAAAAAATCAAAATTATTTTTGTCAAAATCAACCCCTCTTACAACTTATTTTGAAAAGCAATAAATGAGTAGTTTTTAGATTCTGATTTTGAGAATCGATTTTATCCTTTAATACAATTTTATAATTATTCTTAAAATTATTATCTAAACCCAAAATTATCCTTATTTGAATCGGAAACAAAATCAATATTTTAATAAATTTTTATTATAATTCATCAATATAAATGTATTAATATCAATTTATTAGTCGAATTATTATTAAATTTGTTTCACTATATTATAAATTTAATTCTCAATTGTTTTAAGATAAAAAATAAAAAATAAAATCAATAAATTATAAATTTTATTTTTAGTAAATATTATTATAATACGCAATTAAAAATATTATATATACATGTTTTTATATGTATAAGTAAATTTTATCTTACATTATGTATATTTTAGTCATTTATTTTCTCTCAACAGTTTAAAAGTGAAATATATCAAATGTCTATGACTACTTTCAAAACTCACAGTACTTCTAAAAATAAAATTTACCAAATACTTAACTAATTCTCTTAACAGCTGATTATTTCTTCAACACAGCTAATATAAATTATTTTAAAAGTTATTACATTCCTAAAATAGTACTTAAGTGATTGAAATTAAATCAATTAAGAAAAAAGCAACAGCCGTTTGTTAATTTTATATTATTACCAATAGGAAAGCAAAATCACAGTTCAGAGCTAAACATATCTTAATTATTATTTTTTAACCTTCAGCTAGAGTTTTGATCCAGTGTTTTTCGGCTGATCTACAGTCTCGTCATAATCCAAATGATCCAACACCTCTCTTAAAACCACCACCCGATTCTGAGCGTACACGTGTCCATCCCACTTCCTGTTCACCAATTCCTCCCCCAATTTAACTGCAGCCTTCACTGTTTCCTCGGCGCTGTCGTACGCCGCGTCGATAATTCCCCTCTCCACCGCCTCCTTAGCCGTGAGCTTTGCAGCTTTCAACACCATCTCGCGCCGAGCCGTCGGGTTACCAACCTTGCACTCAATCAAAGCCATAAACCATGCGGAAACCGTGAGCCGGATATCAAGCTCACTCATGTACAAAAATCCTCTGTCGTTTCTCATTAAAACGTAGTCGTGGCTCAAAGCCAAAATCAAACCCGCTGCCGAGGCGTGGCCGGTGACAGCTGCTATTGTTGGCATGGGAAGTAAAATCAAATCCGAGATGAGAGACCGGAGTTTTCGCGACATGAGCTGGAAATTTGATTGGATGGATTTGGCCCACTCGATATCGTACCCGTTGGAGAAGAATTTGCCCTCGGCGGTGGTGATTAGAGCTGTCGATGAAGTGATCGGTTCGGACTTAATCCGGTCCAGAGTCGACTGGATTGCGTCGATTAATGTCGGGTTCAGCCGGTGCTCGCCAGGACCCGTTATTGTTAGAATGTAGAGGCTGCCCTGCTTCTCTAACGTACACATCTTTTTGCGCAGTCTCTCAGTTCGATAGAAATGCTGTATGAGAAAGCTCGATCACAGACCAAATAAATCGATTTTCGACATCTTTGACTTAAAAAAAAAAACGAGGTGCAATGCGACAGGGCTTCGAAATGGCAAAATTCGGATCATGTCTGTATTAATATTTTAAGATCTGCATCCGCGTCCAGAAAAAGAATATGTGGATTGGATACAGGTAATACTCGTACAGATTGGTGGCAGATCTTTTTGATATTCTGATTCACATAATGTTAAATTTAAAATTTAACAAAATTTTCTAATAAAATCAAATAAAATACAACCATAATTCAATTATCAACACTTTAATACTAGAATAACATCCAACAACACTATAAATTGACAAATAAAATAACACAACATAAATAAAAAATCAAGAATAACACAAATTCAAAGTCTAACACATCCACAAATCTACAAATAAAATTATGGAAGCACCACAAGTCCGCATACAATGATGCATATCGTGATATATATTTTTAATTTAAATTAACTCATATATTTTTTAATTTAAGTTGCAGCTACTATGGGTCACTCATTTATTAGACAATTAATTTTATAATTTATAAAATTATTACTTTTTTATCATCTAATAGATTAATTACTCAATCTTGATAGTAATTATAAAAACAATTTCAATTATAACTACAATTATTAATTACATTTAAAATTATAAAATATAATAAACTTTTGTCATATAAATATACATAGAATAATATTATAAAAATGAAATCCATAAACTTCATCATTTTTGTATTGTTGTATGTGAAATTATGTAAGAAGAAAACCTTGTAGAAGACACATACTTCTCGGCGGCATCTTCATATTTCAGTAACAACATTTGAAATGAAGGGCAAACAAGTCTTTTGCTTAAATAACTGACAATTCCATCAAAGTTAATGGCAAACTTTACTAATTAGAGTGTGCGGTGATACTTGTTAAAACATTAGGGTTGACACCAAAGTTTGTTAAAACATATGGGGACTTACAAAAAATAACCCTGAAATAATCTTTTATAAATCATGCATGCTCTTGGAGGAAGCTGCATGCTCTTAAACACAAAGTAATGAAGGGGTTATTTTTTAAATGAAATTTGGGGGTTTTACAATTTTAATTTCTTAATGAGATTTATCTTATGAAAGAGGTCTCATAAGGAGTTTTGAACCACCACTCTAAATTTATTTTTTAAAATTGTATTATTATTTTTTGAGAAAATATTATTACAATTATTTATACACACATACACAAATTTAACTAGATATTTTCTAAATGAGGTTGCTATTCATTTAGTGTGAAAGATGAGATAGATTGTTTATTTAGGGAGTTTGGCTATTTTAACGAAAATTTTTAACATAAATTTTAAGTTATTGATTTTAATCAACCCAATAGTGGATGAACAACCATTATTAAATGCTAATTTAATTTTCAATATCTATCATTAGTTGCTTAAAATCAATGACTCAAAATTTATGTCAAAATTTTAAGTAAAAATTAAAATTAAATTACATTATTTACATGAGTGTATACTTCAAATGCTCAAATAAAATGATAATGGATCACCAAATTTGGCTAAAGATCTAGAGCTTTACTGTTAGAAAGCAGTTCTTAAAACAATATAATAGTTTTGCTAAGAAAATAAACATATAAAAACATGACTCAATAAACTTAAATAGTATTCATGATGACTTCTGATAAATTTTGACAAACATGGCCGAAACATGTTTCTGACTAATAATAAATTAATTCTTGAATATATATCAAGTGCACACATTTTTTATTTTGATTTTTGAAAAAATGGTAAACACATTGTTGGAAATAATTGGAATTACGTAAACGAATTGCTTGAGAGAGTTGATGATGATCAGTTGAGAAGCGATAGGTAGGGACGGCAAATTGACATGACTGATCCAACCCTAATTTTTCGGATTTTGACCCGAATATTCGGGTTTCGAGTCGGGATTAGGCCAAAATTTGTAGGCATGATCAAATTTCGGGTCATGGCCGAGCTTAAGCCAACCCGACTCTATATTTAAAAAAAAATACAAATGGTTGTGGTCCTTGTGAAATTGAATTGTGTATAGAATAAATGGTTGTAGAATTGAATCATGTGTTCTAAATTTAATTGCATTGTGTGTTTTAATATTGGATTGTGGAATTGAATTATAAAAAAATCATTCCTATTAATTTGGTTGTTTTCTGAATTATTTTGTAATTAATTATATTGTATATTTAGCATATTGTGTGGTGAATTATTTTAAATTAGAAAAATTGTTTCTTTTATTTTATATTCATGGTATTGTAACTAAAAAGAGAATAAAAATTATAAAGTAACATAAATAAAATTAAGATGTAGTCATAAAATTAGATGTTGTTGGCAAAATAGTGTAAAAAGAAATTTATGGTCGAGTCGGGCCCAACCCTGACCCAACTATGGCCCAAATAATACAAATGATAGGACTTTTCTTAGGGTCGGGCTTTTAATTTAAAGCCCGAGCCCGACCCGATGGATTGCCCTTCATAGCGATAGGCGCAAATAGCCAAATTGATGATCGAAACAGGAATTTTCGTCATTTTGTAAAAAAATTTAAACCACAATTCCAAAATTACCCTTTAATCACATCAAGTCTTTAGAAAAACTGAATACAGTACGTAATTTTCAAAAAAATTCGATTCCGTCACACACTCAAAGTGACAAGATTTAGCGCTTGCCAGCTAATAATGACACCGCATAGCACGTTACCGGAATTAAAGAAACAAACGGCGAAGAACAAAGAAAAATTCCCCCAATTCCAAATCTCCAACACTGTCTCTTCTTCTCTAAATTTCATTTCTCCAAATGTAGAATTAAAATCAAATCCACTGTAACAAACAACAAACAGCACTCGACTATCAAACCTAATAAAGATAATTATATTATTTAATTTCACCTTTAGTTGCACAGAAACTTTCGTGCACTCTCACTCGCTTTGCTCATGTCGTCTATTTACAGCCCCGGCCGGAGCCCGGGGAGCTTGAGGTTAGGCGTCGGCGGTGGCGTTAGTGGAGTCTCCAGATTGAGATCTTCGTCTATGAAGAAGCCGCCAGAGCCGCTGCGCCGAGCCGTCGCTGATTGTCTCTCCTCCTCGGCTGCATCTTCCTCTCCTAGTTTGCTTCACCCTGGCAGTCCCTCCGGCGTCGTTTTTGAGGCTTCGAGGACTCTTCGTGTGAGTCGTTTTGTAGTTGAGTTTTGTTTGGATCTTGTGATTGCGGATTTGAATTTATCGTGATATTTTGTTTTTCTAGTGTTGGACTAATGCGAATCTTGGCTTCGATATGGCGCACTTTTGCTAACATTTGATTTTGTCAATGTGAAAAAAAAATTAAGTGCGTGGCATTTCATTTGTCATACTAGCTAGTTTTGAATTTGGCAATTTTTTGCATCCATATTTTGAGTATTGTTTTGGTTGATTCTGTATAATTTCTCAGAGATGGAAACATACCTGCTACTGCATCCAAATTGTTGCGTTAGATTGTTTTATTGTCGTAATGCATAATACTTGTAGACTTTCATAGTTATAGTTTCTTGAGTAACAAATTGGAAAAGCTTAATTTTGAGTTTTAAAAATTTATTTGCTTTTGTTATTATTGAGAACCAAACGATGTCTTGAACGTACTTTATACTCTGGGCTATTAATAACTCTATTTGTTTACATAATTTCGTTGCAAAAGAGAATCTGAAGTTGAACCTAAAAATTTGTATATATATGACAGGATTATCTGGCTAGTCCTGCTACAACTGACATGGCGTATAGTGTGATCATAGAACATACAATTGCAGAGAGGGAGCGCAGGTAGTATTAGTTGTTGGTTTACCTCAAAGCATTATTAGTACATTATTTTTGTCACAATGGGCAACTCTTTTCCTGATAATTTTGCTTAATTTTGCAACAGCCCAGCAGTGGTTGCAAGGTGCGTGGCCCTTTTGAAACGTTACCTTCTACGGTATGTTGTTCTGACTACAAACCTGTTTTCTAAATTACCTTTTTTTATCTGAGTGTGAGATATTGTGGATTGTCTGAGAATCAATGATAGCTTTATTTCATTGGTAAGCCGGAATTGACATTCTAGCATTACACATTTATTACAGTTGTCTTTTAACTTTTCGCCTGTTTTGTCATTCTTGAAAAGAAGAATGGTTAATATGAATTTATAGGTTAGTCAATTCTCAGTGGTTGGACACATTTCTAACATACATGGAATAACCTGATGGCATTTAGTACAGGAAATTCTGTCAACTAAGTTGCTACTTTATGAGTTTATTTCTTTAATGATTTTATGTTTATCATTCTGTCACTTGTTGCAGATATAAGCCTAGTGAGGAGACTTTGCTGCAGATTGATCGATTTTGTCTGAACACAATTTCTGAGTGTGCCATTACCCCTAACCGGAAAGTGTCGCCGTGGTCACGATCTCTGAATCAACAATCTGGGGCATCAACGGCTTCTGTGAATGCTTCTCCTTCTTTACCCGTATCTAGTTTTACTTCTGGAACGCTTGTAAAGTCATTGAATTACGTTCGTTCCTTAGTGGCTCAGCATATCCCAAGGAGGTCATTCCAACCAGCATCTTTTGCTGGATCACCCTCTGCATCAAGGCAGGCACTTCCTACGTTATCATCCTTGTTGAGCAGATCCTTCAATTCTCAGATTATTCCTGCAAATGTTGTAGAATCTGCAGAGAATAAAGATTCTGCAACTTTATCTGTTTCAACCTTATCCAATATTGAAGAAGCCGATGGAATGGAAGATCTTGATTACATTGCCCTTGATGTCCTTAAATGGCGATGGCTAGATGAAAGTCAGCCATCATCCATGTCAACTGAAGGGTAATTGATTTTTGCATGTATTCTTTGAGTGAGAAATGCTACATATCCCGAAAGTTGTCCCGAAAGATTCATCCCAAATGAAGTGGCATCTCATATGCCACCTCATTTGGGCTAAATCTTTTGGGATATGAAATATTATTCTTTTGAGTTTGGGTTCTTTTACACTGGAATTTTCAATACGCACTATCTATGGTGTTTCTTTTCTTCATGTTTTTCCTGTATTGTATTGTGTTTAATGCAGTGATCGTGTTGCGACTATTCAAGAAATGAGTTCACTTAATTTCTTGGAAGTAGGTGCTGCTGCTCTCCTTCTGGGAGACATGGAAGCTAAAATGAAAGGCCAGCCCTGGAAATATATTGGAACTAATGATATGCCTTACCTTGATCAACTGCTGCAGCCTTCTTCAGCTACAACAATCACTAATTCAGCCTCTGCTCGTTCTCACTTGACAGCCGTAACTGCATCTAAGCGCACTAAAGCTGGGCCTCGTCAAATTTGGCATGTTTCTTCTGTCTTTTCCGTTTTTCAAATTATCATTTGCTCCGTTCATCACTTATTATTAATAAATTGGCTGAGGTATGTTTGACATTTGCTGGTATGTGGCATGTGAGATGTCTGCCGGTAAAGAATTTTGAGAAAACAGCCATTGAGAGTGCATTAATTTAATAGTTTAAAATGTATGTCTTTGACCCTGGAGGGAGTATGGGAGTTTATCAATTTGCTAGGATGTGATTTATTCTCTTCATTTCTACACGACATTAGAAGGGTTTCATTTTCGTACTTTTCTGGACCACAAAAAGTTACATCCCTCTCCTGACACTTTGTGCGTCCAATAATCTAACATATTTTTCTCATCAATTACCATCCCTTAAACTATTTACTTTAAAGTTTTTTCTATTTATTACAGGAATCTATTTTCCAAAATAAAATTATTATTGCTTGAAATCTTGAAACACTTTCTACTTGCAACCCTAGGCCCTAGTGAATTACAACCGAATACATAACTTCGTATTTGTCCTAGATCTTTATAGTTTTGCAACTTTATAAATATGAGTTCTTATTTTTTCAATGTTTCTTGAAAAAGTGAAAAGGCATCTGGATTCTCCCTTCTGTTGCCTATGTTATCATAAAGCTTCATCCAAAGGAAAACCAAAATTTTACTTTTGTCTTTCTACGATCGTCTTAATATATGGCTATGAACTTCAAAGTTATACTCTGCTTATTTTGGAGGTTAAGCTATTTTGTGGAGTCTTGTTTAAAATGATTGCTGAAATTTCAAATTGACAAAGAACTACACTATTGATACCAACTTTGTTGTCAACAAGCTTATCAGATACTTGTTCTAACCATTGTACTGCCTGTTTTGCAGGGAGAATGCTCCTGTGAACACATTCCGTCCACGTGCTCGACCACTCTTCCAATATCGTCACTACAGGTACAAAACGAGAGATCCAATTCTTTTCCAAATAATTCTCTTGATAGCTTTTTTACAGGTCTATCAGCTTTTTATATATTATAATTAGCCATCTGAATCTTTTATGCTTCTCATGTCAATCATTTATTCGATTATTGGTATTATTGACGCTATTTCATACCTATGCTTATATCTTGAAGTACCGTCTTATATTCCCTATATTCTCTATGGTTAGTTTAATTTTCACTTGCATAGTTTGGATAGTTCAGTCATGATATATCTATTTCATCAAAATGTTTAATTCCTCATTTGAATAGTTTCTTATTTCATTGAAATGTTCTTATGTGAACCAGTGAACAACAACCTTTGCGACTGAATCCTGCTGAGGTATGTGAGGTTATTGCTGCCGTTTGCTCGGAGACATCTTCACCAAATGTCAATGTGATGACGGTATCATCTAGATTAAGCAATAATAGTGGAAAGCCAACAATGGATGTCGCTGTTAGCGTCCTTATTAAGCTGGTTATTGACATGTATGTATCAATGCATTTACTTGCTGGTATTATTTTTGTCTGTTCCTTTATTGTTTATGTTTAATTTACAGAACCATCTCTCTCACACCACCCCCACCCTAACCCACTCTCTTCATGAACAAACAAACAATATATATATATATATATATATATACACATACATATATTAGTAGTTTTCTGGTCCGGGATCATAAAGTGCGGGAAACATCCGGGAAAACTTTAAAACCGCACGGTTTATGCGTTTTCCTGGACGTTTGCGCACTTTAAAATTCCGGATTGGAACATTTCTGATATATATATATCCCTGTTTAGTCCTCTCCCTTTCGAAAGTTTTTTCTATTTCTACATCTCTTTCTTCCGTTTCTAAGGTTTCTTTCACTTTCAGTTTCTTAGTAAAAATGGGTGAGGGTATTCTGCCTAAATAGTAGATACATGTAATAAATAAGAGAATACTAAAGATTTGAGCCATAGAATTTCTCAATTTTGACACAAGGTACTTCTTAAATCGAATAAGTACATTAGACCTAATAGAATTCTTTTGCTGCATCCAAACTAATACCAATCCAACCCATTTCATATATATATATATTTATATAAAACCCACCCCCTTCATGAACACACAAATAAGTACGATCATACCTTGTTAATTAATGCATTGATTTCTTGAGGCAGCCAGTTATATATGTAGAAAAGGTGTAAAATGTTATCTGTTTTCAAAGATGGTTATATTTCCAATTCATCAAAGCTGGCTTTATGATATAATGTTTCTGTTGGAATATTTGAAACTTCCTATGCTTTTTGTTGTTTATGATAGACATGTCGGGTACTTCAGTCTTTAGATGACCTTCCTTCATTAGAAAGCCTTTCCAAATTTAATACCATTCCCATGTGCGTTAAATGATACTGATTTATTATAAAATGAATTTCAATTTCTTTTTACTGTTACTGAGAGCCGATATTCTGAAGATTAGGATGGTTTGGGTTCTCATTGGCAACGGGTGCCTAAAAGAACCTGGATGTTAAATCCTCCTTTAATTTCTTTTTCATTGGTTCATGTAATTCATTTCTTGTTATTTGTTTGAGATGTCTTCATTTAATTATAAAACGTTAATGAAAATGTTATTATACAGGTATGTGCTGGATTCTGGGACTGCTGCTCCTCTCACTTTGTCTATGCTTGAGGTATTGCATCAATTAAATGTTGGCTTCTTTATGATGAGAAATATTGATAGATTCTTACCTTATCCGTTTATATTTCAGGAGATGCTTAGTTCTCCTAGGATAGCTTGTAGAGTACGAGCTTTTGATTTAATCCTGAACCTTGGGGTCCATGCTCATTTGTTGGAGCCGATGATGACTGATGATGCTTCTACAATTGAAGAAGAGTATCCTCAAGAATCATTTTTTGATGATGAAGACCAACTTACGACAGAAGGGAAGAAGAAAGTGGATTCTGCTAAGAAGTTGGGCGCTTCTACAGCTATTGATAAATTTGAGTCCTGGATTCTAAATATTTTGTATGAGATACTCCTCCTCCTTGTGCAGGTATAGCCTCTCGCTCTCTCTCTCTCTCTATATATATATATAGCTAACCTCTGTTCCAAGAAATGAGCCTTTTCCTTTCCCTGCTTGATTAAACAACTTCTACTTGTATCAATATATTTTTGCCTCATTCTCTATTCTTTAACTGAGAATATGCATTTGAAGAAATTAATAGCATGAAAGTTTCTCACTGGTTGCTCAATCATATGAATATGTGTGTCAGAAAATTATATTACATCAATTTTTGTTGAAATTTAATTCTTAGCTTTAGTTATGAGAAGCCTTGCAAAGATAGAATTGCGCCTGAGGTTTTAAAGGGTAAGCAATTTGACAATGGCTTTGTGATGGCATCCAATAAAGGGTGGAAATTTTTATACTTTGTTTTTATTGAAGACAATGTTGCTCACACATTTCTTTCATTCTTCTTGTTTCTGAAAAGTCAGATTCGTCAATGTAAATGTCTATGAATGGTTCTAAGGAATTTCAATTTTGTAATTATTAAGCACAGTTCCACCTCTCCCTCCCTCTCTGTCTCTCAAATACAATAATTTAGATAAAAAGGGTAATTGTCCCAGATTTATCAATTGAAAGTAGTCTTTTGCTGTTGATATTTTATGAATTGTAATATTATTTGTGACTTTAAACTTTCTTATATTCTGAATCATTATTCAGTTATAGAGGAACTGAATTGAAGATTCTGTTATAGAACTTGTAATGAGCATCTTAACTAGAAAGAAAAATCTGAGTTGGTGACATGTGTGAAGATTTAGATATGTAGTCAGGAAAATAATGTCTTTTAATCAACTAATTTATGTTAAAAGTACTGTTATCCATAATCTCATTTCACTTCTATTTTCTTCTTTTGTTGGTAATGTACTATCTACGTGATGTTCTTTGGCCCCTGTGGACATTCTGGCCACCTTTTGTCAATCTGCTTAACTCAATACAATTTTGTTTCTTAATAAAATGTTGTTCTCATGGCTCTTACTTTTAATCTTTTGCAGATTGAAGAAAAGGAGGAGTCTGTTTGGGCTTCTTCTCTGAGCTGTTTGCTTTATTTTGTCTGTGACCGGGGCAAAATTCGTAGAAGTCGATTGAATGGTCTTGACATAAGGGTGAGTTTGGTTTTTTTCCCAGACATCCTGATCTGTTATACCATCATGGAAATTCAACATCTTGTTATATTATAGGGTGATATTTGGAAAAAGTTCTATCTGCCTTTTTGTTTTCTGCCTTCATTTCTCTCTTGCTCACTTAATCTGAGCAAACAAAGAGGATCCAAGTAAAAGACATCTTATCTGAAGAAAAAAGAAAATAAATATTTAGTAAGAATTTAATAAAGAAAGGTTAGGCGATGATGACTTGGAGGTTTTTGAAAAGACTCAAGATGAAAGGGACTCTGATTAATGATCAGAATTTCCATGCTTCAATTTAGCAAATGTGATTATGTGTGAGACCTGTAGTCATTTCATTACAAAAAGAAAGGTCTATCATCGTGAAAAGTACCGTGAGAGAATTTGCTATAAAGAAGCTAGCCCTTAGGAATAGATGTAATCGTATATCTATGTTTTGCTAATTTATAAAATGTACATTGATTCTATCTAATATCTTAGTTTCTGTCAATTAATAATTTTGAATCCTTTATTAACTTGTGTTTCTGTTGCTGCTGTCCTTGTGCTTCCATGTTAAAGAGGAATAGACAAATATTCATAAAGAAACTTCCAAGGATGTATGTATTCATCTAAGAGTTCTTGCCAGGAGCTAACATTATGAGGGACAGAAATTTAAAGAAAATTTTCAGTTTTCTGCTTCTAGAGTTTCCAAAATCAACTTTAACTTAAGGAACTGGCAATTATCTTTTATGATTCTTACCACATTGTGTTGCATTATCGAGAGCTGAAACATGGATCAATCGGGTAAACTGGAATGTTAGCCTATCTTAAAATATTCTTATTGTACTTCTAGAGAGAATGCTTGCATTAGAGTCATGTATCTTTGCTAAGAGGGGATGTGCGGGTGTGGTTTGCTTATCTTGTTGCTATCTTTATGGCAATATAACTATTAGTTTCATTTTTTATTTATTTTTTCACCGTGTCTGCCCTCAGGTCATCAAAGCATTTCTGGAGACTAGCAGGAAGAATTCTTGGGCAGAAGTAGTTCATTGCAAGCTTATATGCATGTTAATAAACATGCTTTATGAAGTCCCCAGTGGACATTCCAATGCTGCTTCAAGTTTTCTTGTAGACCAGCTTGACCTGATTGGAGGAATTGAATCTATATTCATTGAGGTATGCATTGTATGACAGAATGAGAATTGAATTATAAGACAGTAAGCTTGAACAATTTTGGATAAAAGTAAGGAGGTAATAATGAGATTAGTTAAACAATAGTACACTAACATGTTAGCCTATGGATCAGTGCCTAAATAAACAAATGTGTTTGGTAGTTTTGAAAAGTTAAGTAGTTTACTGGAGCATGAAACAAGGGTGACTAGACCAGAGCAATAGGTATCCATGAAGGAAGTTTGATCTTCTCTTTCAGAAGGACAGGAAAATTCAAATTGAACTGAGGAAACAACTGAGGTCTGAGTAATTGGAAGAAGGTTCTATTGGCAGGATCAAGTTGTGAACAGCTGCCCAAAAGGAAAACTGTGAAGTTCCCTCGTAGTCTAGTCTATCCCTGAACCAGCAGCTGCTGTGTTACGCAAGAATGCTTGTCTTATTTCCTTCTCAGCTTACCACTTTTCTTTGTTTGGTTCCTTTATTGCAGAGACTTAGTAATTTCAGACACCATCATAATAACTTGAATATGTTGAATGTGTGGAATCTATTCAACCAGAAGAGTATCTACTTTGAGCACTTGCATAAGCTGCGGGCTCTTCAGACGACTCAGTTTGCTTTATTAACTTTCCTTATGGTGGACAAGGAGTAAAATCAATAAATCATTAGTTTCAGATGCAGAATGAGTACCCAACTGAAGGCCAGCAGCAATCCTAGGCAGCAGAAATAGATGTCGCTTGATGGGGTTTATTCTACGTAGGAGTTAATATGGTAAAATGCTAATGTGGTTTCTTTGTTGTGAATAGAGGTTAACATGGTCATATGCTCCGAGTGGTTTGTGGGGTTTGTATGCCTGTGATAAGTTATTAAATTTACTTTACTTTTGTGTATCTTTGAAATACATTAAAACATAGTTAGTTCCATGTTATCCTGAATGAATACTAGCAGGTTTTGTCCATTTTCAATGTTGGAAGGTTGGTTATACATTTATTACCTAAATCAGCCTAAATCCATTTAAAATTCTAGCTGTATTAACCTTATTTCTGTGTCTTGGTCTTCTCAATGCAGTATGGACTGGCTAAATCAAGGGAAGCAAGGCGGAATTTATATTTGGTGCTGTTCGACTATGTGTTATACCAAATAAATGAAACATGCATTTCTACCGGAGTTTCTGAATACAATGATGATGAGGTTCAACCTATTGCTGCCCTGCTTGCTCTTGCAGATGCACCTGAAGCTTTTTATATATCTGTTATGCTGGGGCTGGAAGGCTTTGGGGAGTTCTTAAGAAGATCTATTTCTGTTGCATTATCTAGATATCCTAATAGAGAACGGCTAAATATGGTAATGTCTCCGAGATGTGTGTCCAAAACTTTGGGCATCTATGTTGTGTTTTTGGTTTCCACTAGGAAGGGTATTTATTGAGAATTACTTGTGTGTTTGACTGTCCATGTTTATGCATTGATGTTAACACTTACACAATTACATGATTATTTCTTGCACAAATATGTGATATTTTCTGATTCTCGCTTGATTTTCAACTTTTTTTTTTTTTAAAGAAACAAACTTGCATGAGAAATTGTTCTTCTTAACTGTCTATATTTATCTTGGCTTTGCTTGAGGTTCAATTTGAACTGATATAATAGTTGAATTTTTGTTTTTTTATGACATGGTTATTTATGGTTTCTTAAAAGTTCTGAGTTCACATCCTAATGCAAAGCTGCATGGTAACCTTTTTACTTCTTGAGTTTGACAATCAACCTATTAACGAGCAGAGATTTCTACTAGAAACAGGTTTCAGAATGAATGGATATTCTTAAAATAGATTTTGAACCAGTTGCTGCCTTGGATCTTCATTTTCTTTAATATTTACATAATATTATGCTATCAAGACTTGAGTTGAGGTTTTCTAGGTTTTAAATATTTGTATGGTGCAATTTCACTGTCGACCTTCTCTGTTCACTAATTTTGCTAAAATGACTAAAAATTTGGAAAAATTAGAACATTGGCTGGGCTCTTTTTTCTTTTTTTTGGGGGGGGGGGGTGTTATTTTCCTTCTGGTTGGTTGGTAGGGGGAGCATGGAAGCTCTCAGAAAGATTTACAATTATGGTTATTTTTCTCAAGCTTTGGCATTTTAAAATGTTTCACAGTTTCATTGACCGTTCACTCCCATAAGTTTTGTAGTACTCCAATAGATTTATTTAATGAGTGTGACTGCTTTCTTAATTGCCTTTTTTCACTTTTTTTTCCCCTCTCCTTTGCAGCTCTTGGAGAATATGATAGAAAAATTTGATATGATTATAAGTTCATTCACTCATTTAGACAAAGAGTTTTCCAATTTGAAACAGACAACAAAATCTTACAAGTTTCTGGAAAGCATTGAGGGTGCAACATCCAAAAATGGTGGTGTCATGAAAGCCAAGTTCTCATGGACGACTTTACATTCTCTTCTTCATTCAGAAAGAATTCCTTATCGTCAGAATGGGTATATATGGTTAGGTGATTTGCTTATTGCCGAAATTAGTGAAGAAAGGGAAGCAAGTGTGTGGTCAAATATTAAAAATTTGCAACATCAAATTGCTTATGCTGGTGTTCATGATTATTCAGCTTCTTCAAATGTTCCTTTATCTATTTGGCTTATGTGTGGGCTTTTAAAGTCCAAAGACAGCACCATTAGATGGGGATTCCTATTTGTTCTTGAGAGGCTTCTCATGCGGTGCAAGTTTCTACTGGATGAGAATGAAATGCAACACTTAAGCGGCAGTGATGTTGGTCATGAACATGGTGATAGCCGACTTGAGAAAGCAAATGCTGTGATAGATATTATGAGTAGTGCTTTGTTATTGGTTGTTCAGATAAATGAAACTGATCGCATCAACATCTTGAAGGTATATGCTTGTATAACTTATTCAACAATTTGAGTAAATGTCAACGATATTGTCTCTATCACAACATAACTGACATATGGTAAATCTCAAAATTTGAATCCTTTTTCCTGTTCTTTTTAGACAAATTCTATATTAAATTTGCTTGATCAGATAGTGGTACTGACAAGATCCTTTTTGGCCCTTGAATTTGAGATACCAATATGATGAGTTATTTAACTTTTGATATCATATTTACTAGTAAATTTGTTTCCCTTGAACAACCTTGTGACATTGTTCTGATTTATTTAAGGCTATCTCATGCATAGTTTATGATGTATAGGTAATGAAAAGCCTTGCTAACTCTTGTCTTTTTGCTGTTTCTAACCAGATGTGTGACATTCTATTTTCCCAACTATGCCTCAAAGTTTGCCCTGCAACGGCAATGCCATTTGGAGATGGAGCGCACCAGAGTAAAGTGCTCGGTTCTGTAGATGAAACTAAGAAAGTTGATGCTGCTGAGCGTGGTTTTCAACAAGAGAGCTGTCGTCGGGATGAATTATTTGAGGAGACTGGTGGTAGATCTGGAAATAATATGAATTGCCCTCCAATTTGTGAAACAGCATCGATGGCAGCACAGCTTCTTGGAGGGCAGGCTGTTGTTCCAATGCAATTAGTTGCACGTGTTCCTGCTGCTTTGTTTTATTGGCCATTGATTCAACTTGCTGGAGCAGCAACAGATAATATCTCATTGGGTGTCGCTGTTGGAAGCAAAGGAAGAGGAAACCTTCCTGGTGCCACATCAGACATTCGAGCTACCCTGCTGTTGCTTTTAATTGGTAAATGCACTGCAGATCCTGCTGCATTCCAAGAAGAAGTTGGTGGTGAAGAATTCTTTAGGTGAGTTTATTGACTTCTTACTCCTTTATATGAATTGCCTTACATATTGGACATTGATATGTTTGGCTTTGGCAGGGAGCTTTTAGATGATACTGATTCGAGGGTGGCTTACTATTCTTCAGCTTTTCTTCTAAAGGCAAGAATGCTTTGCATTTGTTTCCTCACCAAGGATTATTTGTTGAGTATGTGGTTCCATTTTAATTCTAATCCATTGTACTATGGATGTTGCAGAGAATGATGACTGAGAAACCCGAAAAGTACCAGCACATGCTCCAGAATCTTGTTTTTAAGGCTCAGCAGGTGCAGTACTATCTAATATATTATGTGATGTTACACCAATTTTGAGGAACATTGAAATATGAAGCAAGTTCTAACACCCTTCAAATGTAAATGTATGTCTTATGTGTGTATATAGCATAGTGTGTAAAACAATTATGCAAGTCTTGGTAAGATCTTGACTTTGGCCTGGGGTTCTAGATTCAGCATTTCCATATAGACATGTGCAGTTTGATAAACGGCAAGAGGTTACAGTCATTGCTTTCATTAGGCTCTCATGTTAAAATAGAGATGCAAAAAACAAAGATGATGTGGCATTGTAAACAGTGAATGACTTGGTCAGCATCTCTATCTGACATGTCTATTTGTGCATCGCTATCTGTGTAATTGGGTTTAGTCTATTATGATACATGTGATATGTGGTTGGCTATTTTATTGGTTAGCTTTCCGAGAGGTGACCATTGAATGAGGAGGCCTATGCATGAACTACACAAATCAGATTGAATTTTTCTCTTCATAGATGTCCCGTTATCCAATCTGATTTTTTTTTTTAATTTTAAAATTTTGAGGCTTTTCTGTTAATCCTGTGCTCTTTCATTAATTTTTTCTGCAGAGCAACAATGAAAAATTGCTGGAGAATCTATATCTTCAGATGCGTGGCCTACTTCACATTTCGAATGATATTTGAACTGGGTGTTAATCTGATGAGACATTTTGTACAAGTTTCATGCTCTTGTTCCGGGGACAATGCAGTGTGTGTAATGGGTTGTTATAACTCTTTAACCGTTGAGCTATAACTTCCTGGCAACATTTGGCAAAGTTTTGAAAATCTTTTGTGGGAATATATGCTTAATTTTTGTAAGCATGTGTTTGAAAGCGTGGACTCTTGACTTCAAAGAAACAAGAATGTTATATTAATGCCGAAAGTACGAGGTTTCAGCCTCTCCCTCCTGAGGAAGCCAATGTTATGTGTGCATAGATGTTCTAAATCAGCTACAGTGCCTCGCCAATCTGCACAGAGATAATGGAAGTTCTAAATTGCCTCTGCAGTCAAATTAGATTATTGGGGCGTACTTCCATTTGTTAAAAGTGAAGAAGCTCATTGTTTCATCTGATGTTTTGGATAGAAGGCATGTTTTGGATAGAAGGCTTGTTTGTTCGTCCAGAATAGAAGATGCCTTAAATACTTTTTGAAGTTGGAGGACCTATCTTTATGCTGTTAAAGGTTGTAGATCAAGGCAGTTAATGTATCTTAAGGTACTGACTTCTCTCTTCTTCATCTTGGTATATGACTGCCATTTTATCTTTGATTCTCAGATTGTTGGTAAATATTCGAAGTTAAAGGATTATTTAGTAATATTCATAACACTTTTAATTGTCATGTATGTAAGGGCAGTAATTTTTTTATTGTCATTATGTAAAGGATGTTATATATATATATGACACTATCGTTACTAAAGTTCTTTTCTTCTTTTTTACTTCATGTCAAAGCAGCGATTGGGCAGGCATTAGCATTATGTTGATAGAAGAATTCCTGAGCTACCACTGAATCCCTTGTACCGAATCAGATTTGCTCATAGCCTTTCAATATTGTTACTCACTGACTCCTGATGGTGAAATCAATACCAGCTCTTTCTTGCTGAATGGCCATCCTTTAACAATGAAAACCTATAATTTTCTTATCTTCTTTTTATTACTATTATTATTATTAATTCTTTTTTGGAAATCAGAAGAGGTTTAGTTTCTTGTTTGCAATGAGGAGAGATTCAATTTTGTATTTGGTTGATAGGATAACAAGATGCTGAAGGGGTGGATTAGTTACAAGACTCGCCAATTTAATCATGATCAATGGCACAAGGTGTCTTTTTTTGAGTGACATCTTCGAAGTTTTGCCTGGTATGTGTTTTTTGGTCTATGTGTTGTTTAATATTTGATGTCTTCACCTTGTAAATGTGTAACGTGTTTTGTCCTCTCTCCCAGTAGCAAAATTTGTATTGTACAATTACTGTTAAGAAATATGCTTATTTCTTCCTACTCAGATAGTGAACGCTGAGTTTGATTCTTTCTTAGTTTTTCTTTTCTCGTTTTATCTATATATATTTTGTTAAATCACCTATTTGTTTTCTTTATGGGGAAGACAAAGTAATTCATTTGGCTCTATATGTATCAGCTAAAGCACTGTCATTGATCAATGGTTGGGATTTATTTTCTTACCTATGGTCACTTTCAACTTGTTTGAATATATTACTATAATCCCAATGATGTTTATGAACTGATATTGGCAATTTGAAATTTAGTTCACAAGCCATGGCAGAAATTAACCGCGGTCCGCAAATCGGTGAATTTTTTTCTTGGAAAAATATGCTATGAAAATCTTGATACGGTTCAATCTATGACTTGCGGTAACGGAGATTTCTAGATTTGATTGCCAAATTTGATGCTCACTCAAGATAATTTAGTGCCGCAAATGTAGTAAACATGTTCTGGTTTGTCAAAATATGGTGGTTTTACTGGTATACATACCTCATATTACTGGCCATATAAACGAAAACAAAACAACAGATTCAATTTTTTTTTTTCTAGTTATATATGAGATGTACAAAAGTAATTCTCTCTCTCTCTCTCTCTCTCTCTCTGGCCCCCGCCTTATTTTTCCTGCTTCGGATTACTACCCATGGCATTCAGAATCTGAACTGAACTGCATTTGTGCAGTAACTGACGACTGATTACTATTTTCATGCACATAACAATTTAGCAAAATATTCGTATTAACTTGAGCTGAAAGTTGAAACCCACCTATTCGACTTAGCTTAAAGCATGCTAGAGACAAAGACCAATTCATCCAGGTCAGAGTTGACTCTCTAAATTAATTGACTGACAAGACAAATAATAAATTGGTCAAAAGAAAGGTGCTAAACAATTGTCTCCCAAGGCAGACGGCACCGTGTTCGTGGAATCTTCAGTGTCTCATAGTTCTTAATAGTATCCTATTTCAGTATGCTTACTCGTAGCTTAATATGACACTAATTGCTGGTTCGATAAGCAAGAACAGGTGACATCATTTTTTACGCCTGGCTTCTAAGAGGTATTGGCCGAGGTCAGCATCAAGATCTTCTGCCGCTAGCTTCTTCTCATGGTGGTTCCCGTTCCCTCCACCACTAGCTAATCCACGACCACCACCAGCACTAAAAGCATCACCACGAAGCCTTTCCCCAGCACCAACTCTGCTTGCACCACTGTCAATTACAGTAATGGAAACTGTAGTTAATGCTGAATGATACAAGAGATAGCACATAATAAGCCTATTTACAATGCAGTGTAATGAAATTATTATATGCAACTCCTGCATTTTACTTCCTTCTCTAAGAAAAATTAAACAGCAACTGCTTGTGGAGTACCAGGAAAACCGAGAGGAATCACTACAGGTAGATCGAGTTCCTTTTAACATATAGTTTCAAGCTTTATTGCTTCTGTTAGTCAATAAGAAATATTGCATTATGAATCCTAATTAAGCATCTTACCAATCAAAATGGCTACACTATCCCAGACTTCAAATTTTGAACCAACATGTATTCATGTGTCGGCAACCAGGCATGCTAATATAGGCAGATCATGTAGATTTAGTACTGAGTATATATAAAGGGGTTGAAACTGCTTTCATCATTGAACGAAGCAAGAAAAAATGAATACACTGGCTGCACGCTCAAAATATGAGAGGGACAGAGAAAAACACATTAAAATTCGAACCTTGTAAAGAGAACATTCGGACTTCCCACAATGCTATTTTTAATTGGAGGCACAGGACCAGGAGCAACCAACTGCACACCCACAAACTCGATCTTCAATGGCTTCCCATCAAGATGGGCATTGTTGAATCTTTTCATAGCTGCATGAGCATCTACCTGGCGAAAATACGAAACTTCCGCAGTTCCCTGAAAACAATTGTTCAAGCCAAATGCAAGACCAAAATATTTCATCCAAAAGAACTCGAACCAAATCCTAAACCTATAAGATAACCTTTGATCTTCCACTTCTGTCATAATGGATCGCGTGGGTTTTCAACTCACCAACACTGGAGAACAGCATCTGCAAACAAATAAGCTAGTAACATATTTGTTACTAACAATCTTGTCACTACTGCATGCAATCTTGGTATTGCTCTGGCTCACAAAATGTTATGATCAATTGAGAGTGGAGAGAATCCAAATGCACAAAGTGGAATTTATAAAATATATGATGCAATGTCTAAAAAGTGAACACAACCAACCTGTTTTTTCTAAAAGCCGACTTGTTGAGATTTTGCAATACACTATTTTAAAAGCTTCCGAATAAACTTGCTTTTAATATTTCAAAAGCAATCACAAATAAAGCAGAATGTGAACATGCATATAAGTAAGAGCTTCTAATTAAGCTAGTATTGAGAAACGCATGCAAATGGCAGTAACAATACTAGTTATAAAATGAAGCTAAGGCACCTCAATGTCCTCATCAGAAACACCATAATGCAAGTTTGATATGTAAAGTCTTGTCCCGCCATAGGTGCTAATCCCTCCGCGTGCTGCCATCTTACTCGGCTGCGTCTTTATAACTTCTGTGCTCACTTGCACTGGCGCCTTCATTGCATTCTGAATAATAGATAGTAATAACAATATATTTTAAATAAAAATAATAGTATATTTATGAGCGATATAAAGGCTAAAAGAGTACACACAGTCTTTGTTATACGGAAACTTCCAAAAAAGGGAAAAAAAAAGGAACCTAATGCCGTTTTTGGCACAGATAGCTTTTTCCATCTTTTTCCTTTTTGTTCTTTTATTATTTTTTTTTTTGAAACTTTTAATTTTTTTCTGTAAAAAATAAAATCAGAAGAAAATTAAAATAAACTGCAACAGCTAAAACTTGGAATGATAATTGAATGTAAGCCTTAAGACCATGTTTGGTTAGCAAAAAGCAATTTCCGTTTTTCTCTTTTACTTTCAGGCTACAACTTCACTCTTCAGTCACTAAAACAAACAAGCAATAATATTTCAAAAAAAACAAAATAATAACTAAAATGCAACTAATAAGAAGAGTTAAAAAAATGAAAACAGGTGCCTCACTTGTTTCACCGGTCGATACGGTGCCGTTCCTGTCCGGTCGCGGTTTGGCGGTGCCCGACGCTGGGGGCCAGTACCACCCGAGCCCGTGTTGTTGCCACGGAAATGACTGTTTTGTCCTGGAGATCTCTTCTTATTGCGGATGATCTCGTCCAGAGTCATGTCCAGAGGGTTGGACATTTTCGGTAAGCAGAAAGGGGAGAGAGAGAGAGATTTTCACGGTGAGATTTTTGTGAGAGTTTATAGAGGTTTTATAAGAGAGCTAGCGGTGTTCAGCAGTGACTAGTGCGAGAGTGAGGGTGGGGACGAAAATGAATAGTAGTATATTATGGGAAATTGCTCTGACGTACTGAATTTCGACACGTGGAATCGTTTGGTTTGGTGTTGCATGCCGTGTCTGTGATGAGCCCGCACCTCGACCTTTGTTTGTTTCTCAATTTTGTCGTGTTCCTGTCCATTGGTTGCTTGCAGCTCACGATGATTTTTTCCACCGTTTGCTTTTTGTTTTTAATTTATTTTACTGATTATTTTCTTTATCCAAAAAAAAAAAAAACTTTTATATTCATTGATTGATACCCTCTTGAGGTACGTACTAAGAGAAAAATCGGTACATTGAAATACAATGTATTGTTAGATTCTTTAAATGTGCACACAATTATACTTTATATTAATAAATATAAATACATTAAATCAAAGAGTCACTCAGAGTATAAATATATAATTATATACATATTATAATTATATGAGTGTCAGTTCGTTTAATTGATAAAATTTGTTGAGTGAAAATAAAATTTGTCAGTTCGTTTAATTGATAAAATTTGTTGAGTGAATATTAACAGTGAGAAAGTTTGAGTTGTATTTAACATTTATAATAGTAGAAGTATGATTAGGTGTATGCATTAATACATCTTATGGTAAGTAACTGCATATTTATTAAGGTCCGATTCAGAAAGATTGAGTTGTAGAGTCCATAATTTTTAATAAGAGCTTGACACATACAGTCATGCAGGTGATCAGCTCTCATTATAATAATAATAATAATAATAATAATAATAATTAATGGCGTATGGAGAGATATTCAAGGCAAAAAGTGGCCTGTTAAACATTAGGTTAGCGCGTGAGGTACATTCTTGTCGAGGTGGCGGGCGTCAGCACGAGAGAAGAAATATCTGGACACGATCCTTAATTTCACGAGCGAACCAAGGGCATAATCGTACTTTTATTGTTGAGCAGCGACAGCGAGTAGTGCCGCTGAAGTTCGTTTTTTGGGGACCTCTCTCTTTATCGTTGAAAATTCTGGGAGTAACTCAAAACGTTTCGTTTTTCTTGACAGAGAGAGAACGAATATTATTAAAAAAAAAAAAAAAACAATTTTCTACAGAGAGAGAGAAACAAAACAAACAGTAAAAAAGTCAATAAACAAAACAAACAAAATGAAGACGATGAATAATAATGAGGCCGGTTCAGCGAATCAAATACCCAACCAAGAATTAACAAACAAGAATAGAGAAGAAGGCGAAGTCTCCTCTTCAGACGACGAAGTATTGTGCTCTTCATCCACAAACCTAAATGATTTGCATTTTGTCATCTTTTTTTAGCTTAATCTTAAACAACACCGTTTTGTGATGTGTGTACTGTTTATCTTTATTAGTTTTTTTTTTAAATTATCTTGGTTGCTGTTTATGTTGCTGAGAAAATACGGGAAATGATAGGAACTAGCTCGATTCAATCTCTTTTTTCTGTGTTGTAATGATTTCATGAACATGGATGTTAGTTGTGGTTAGCTAATTATCAGTTAATATGTACTCTCTTTCGGAATCTCTGACCTAGGATCAGAATTGTTCTTGAATCTCTCATTTATTTGATGAAGAGAAATTCAGGGCTTAAAATGTTGTCATGTGATTTTGAATTTCTATATAGCATTAGTATGTTTTTTTTATTGTCAGTTGTATTTCATGATATGGGATTTCCTTTGTTGTGTGTGTACCATTAGATGCTTATACAGTTGTGTTTTCAACTTGATTTTTTTTTTTATCTTCTGAATTCGCGTTGCTAGTTTAAAACCAGATTTAGCATGCAAGATTCAGTTTTAGTATTAATTATTCTGTTGTTGTAAAGTCTATATTCATACTGTTTATGGAATTTTTTTAATTATTTTCCTACCTTATTTTTCTCATAAGAAAAATATTGTTAAATATTTTTGATTTAGTTTCTAAATAAGTAATTTCTGTCTCATAGGAAAATCCTGGTAGCTGTTCTGCACATGCCACTGCTGCTGTTGGCCATCCTGCTGTGACTGTTCCAGCAAGTAAATACTCCCAAGGCACTCAAATGGGTGAGCCACAGAAACTAGCTCACAAGACTTTGGAATTTTTATTTATCTGTGCTCGTAAAATACTCTTTTTACAATTAGTGTTTGTATCTCTTATATAAAGTGCTAGTATGGCTTCTATTTCCAGTTCAATCTTCAAGCAAATATGTCAGTTGCATTTTTCTTGTAGTCGTGTATATAGCATGAGCGATGTGTGTACATATGTGCTAAAGTGGTAAGAGTGTCGTTACCTTAAATGGAGTTAATCAGTTTTTTGCTCTTCCATACATGGAAGCATACTTTGGCATGCTCTCTATTTGCAGTCCTATCTTCTGCTTTGCAAATTCGCTTTTCCTCTGACATCAAGATCTAGACATGTAGTCAATTGCCTAGTAATAATGGGGTTGATGTGGACCACGCCATAATATTTTTCTTCTACTTTCTTTATTAGCTTCATATCAACATTTTGTTTCTCCTAGAAGTTTCAATTGATGGATTTCTGTCTACTTTACAGTGAAGAATGCATCAGGCAATAATCTTTCGTGCACTGTTGATATTCAGCCCCGAAATACCACTCAATCAAACAGCCTTAAGAGTTTTGAGCAGAATCGAGTGACATTTAAATCTAATACTCCTGGATGGTTTCCCTCTTCAGGGAAGAATGATAACCTTGTGATAAGCTTCTCAGATGATGACAGTGGCAGTGACACTGAAGATCACAGGCATAAAACAGCATTTGAAAATAAATCCAATACAACTAGGGTGGATGGCAGCGGACGACCACCTACTTCATCGGCAGTAAAAGTGAAAAATTTACAACAAACTGCCAGAAATGTAAGCAAAGCAATTCCCAAAAAATTATCTCCAAGTCAAACATTGACAACGACTCGAAATCATGGGGGAGCAAATTCCTGGGTTTCTAGGCCCCCATCAGTCGACCAACGATCTCAGGTGAGAAATTTTAGTATTAAAAAAAAATTAGGA
The DNA here is from genome assembly GCF_022201045.2 of Citrus sinensis. Classification (NCBI taxonomy): domain Eukaryota; kingdom Viridiplantae; phylum Streptophyta; class Magnoliopsida; order Sapindales; family Rutaceae; genus Citrus; species Citrus sinensis. The sequence continues at coordinate 2,802,809 of NC_068559.1, forward strand.
AGCCTAGAGTGTGGTGACCAGGTGGGTCTTAGAAACAGTAAACTTCAGGACTTGCGGCAGCAGATAGCACTTCGGGAAAGTGAACTTAAGCTTAAAGCTGCCCAGCAGAATAAAGATTTGGTTATAGATTCATGTGAGAATTATCATTTAGGACGGCTGGACCAAAAAGAACCAGACAAGAAACGCTTAAAAGTCAGTGGATCTTATTCTCATCGGCTAACTACAGATGGACGGCAGGATATACCTGCTACAAAATCTACCGTGCCAGTGAAAGAGCCAACACCAGAGAGAAGTAGTTTGCAGGATGGAAATAAGGTTGATCGAAGCCAGAAAGACATTCCCAGAAGCAGAATTGAGTCTGAAATTGTAAAATGGGACAAGCAGAATGGTAAGCAGGTTCATGTTCCACCAGAAAATGTACTTAGCGTGGTGAAGGATGGTAAGCTATTTGTTTGTTGTTTTAAAATCCAAATTTAGACTGCATTTGAGATTCCTAACAAAATGTTTGTTGTTTTTTTCTTTTTGGCAGTTGCCAATCCCAATACTAGCTGTAATCAATCTGACAGGGATAGTAGGCAAGTGAATAGTGGTCCTGTTTTACACAACACTTCACAACTAGCAAATATGACGTCCAGTAATTTTCCAAAGAATGCTGTAAGCTAATGTGTTAAGATGTACAGTAGTTAAGGTTTTAAAGTTGCATTTTTTTTTAATTCTCTTTTGGTATGTTTGGGCTTATTACATTTGCTGTCCAGCCCACTGAGATCTTATCACACACATCATTTTCACTACACTTCTTCTATGTTCATTTTCAGCTACATTTTGCAGCCTCGGTTTGTATGTTAGGCTTGCTTCATTTGTGCTTGGCATTATCCAGCATAGTAGTAGTACAAATTGGATGGCAACTGTAAGGTTCTGTTACAGGGCTGCAAGTAGAAAAATGAAGCCATCTTTCTGGGATTTTAATGAAAGTTCAAATAGTCTGACAAGTGTCATTTTCTAAACAATTGAATGTATCAGAATTGCTTGATCTTTGTGTTTAATTATTAATATTCTGTTACTTAGCAGGAACGAATAGAATCAGATCCTGCAAGCACAGCTGCTGGATGTCATCCTAGTTCTTTCTTAAGCAATGCTACAAGAGAACAGAATGTAATGGAAAACAGTGAGTACACGAAAGCCATATCTGGTGATAAGATAGATGGGCCCTCCTTCAATAACGTTCATCAGGTATATTTCCAGAGTTTAGATGCAGGCCAGAGCTCTAGAATGTCTGTCTGTTTGTATATATTATTATGGGTCTATTTTAATCCGAAGCATGTATAAAATTTGTTGCAGGTGAATACTGCCAGCTTAGGGAATTTTTCAGGCAATGGAAATGTTTCGAGAAATAGCAATGTGGACATACAATCACTACTTGACATGGAGGAATTGCTGGACAAGGAGCTGGAGGAAGCACAAGAACACCGGAGGATTTGTGAAATTGAAGAAAGAAAAGCTCTCAAAGCTTATCGGAAAGCGCAGAGAGCTCTGATTGAGGCTAATGCTAGTTGCACTAAACTTTATCGTCAAAGAGAACTGTGTTCAGCCCGGTTTCGTTCTTTTGTAATGGACGATTCCAACTTACTGTGGTCATCCGGACAACATGAAACTCTGGGGAATGAATTTGATTTATCAAAACACGTATCTGGAAATATGCATTTAGCACCCACATCAACTCATCAGATGCAGTCTGGTTATGTTGGTTATAATCAAGGAGGGTATGATTCAAGCATGCAATGTATCAATGGTGATCTGCAGAATTTTTCTCATGAGCATGAAAATGGACAAAATTTGGGGTCTGAACCTTGCAGTGAGCCAGATGCTAGTACATCAGAGCTGTTGCCTCGAAAAAGCAAAAATGCTCTGAATAGAATAAGCCCTCAGTCCAATGAGTTAATGGTTTCGGCAGATGAAGATGAAGAGGCATGCCAATTGGACCTCGAGTCTGTTCAACTGAACTTTGAATACCAACAGAAGGATCAAATTGCTGAAGGGAGGCAAATTAGCACTGATTACAGGCACAACAACAAATTATCTGCTGTTAGCTCTCAAGATCCTTTGCTTCTGGAAGCAACACTAAGGTCGGAACTGTTTGCACGGTTAGGAATGAGAACTTTTTCGAAGGATAGTGGTTCATGTTTCAATGTCGAGCCTTCAGTTGAACAAAGGGCTGACAATGACATTGGAAGTGACAAAATGCAGATGAGTAATGGCAGTGTCCCATCTTCAGGGGAACAAAGCCAGCAGCATGATATTGGAGGTAATTTTGTCAGAGTAGGACATTGTTTTGAGGGAGTAATTTGGTCTATAGAATACTCTTTCGTGTCTGGTTGCTGCTATTCTTGTTGCTTAACTTCTCATCCTTCTGGTGTTGTTATTTAGCAAGTGTGTCATCCTGCAGCTTTTACTTGAAAATATTTCCATTCATCGTGCTGCTGTCATCTGGTTAAAATATTTGCTAGTCTATCATGATCATTGTCAATGATTCATTTGTTGGTTCCTGTAAACATAATAGTTGTGCTTTCTCCACCTTAATTGCTTTCGTGCTCATTGTATGCATTGGATTGGTCATGTGCAACATAGCTCTGACATTTAGTAATGATCTAAAGTTTCCGCGGCTAATAATTTGCATCATAGTAGCTGGTGTTCATTATCATGAATTTAATGTAGCAGACTACTAGATCTCCAATTAATCAACACAAAATAATATAATTTACAGAAATTCCTTTTCAGACTTGTGAATAGAATTCAGTTTTTGTTTTTTATTTTTTTTATTGTTGTGAACTATAAGGATCGACTAGCTACTGTTGACTTAAATACATTTAACATTGTACCTTTTTATTTTTCAAGACCATTTATTTTTGTTTTAATTTTTTTTTTATCTTTCAATTTGAAGATGTTTAATATTTTTTTTTCCTGGTTTAGGCACTGATAAGCCTGAAAGAAGAATCCAAGAGGCTCCTTTCCAGATCCAGGATAAGTGCCTTGTTGAAAAGGGTCTATTAGAATTTCACTCTACTTACCATTCTAAGGGAAACAAATTTCCCACCAGAATGAACCATTCAACATCTGTATTATTATCACCACCAATTTTGAGGGGTGCATTTGGTCATCTGAAAAGTGAATTATGCATTGCTTTGTCAAACCAGAGTGGAAATCAACACAATCATGGACGTAACTTTGAAATTGAAGGGGTTGCTTGTGTCAATTCTGATAAAACTCAGGCTTGCTATTTGATAGCTAACTCGAAGCCAGATATTGTTAAGGGTTATGTAGGGAAAGAAATGGGCTCATACACCTGCAATCTTGCAATCGACCCACTTTGGCCACTCTGTATGTATGAGCTTCGAGGAAAATGCAACAATGACGAATGTCCTTGGCAACATGTTAAGTACTTTGCTGACAGAAATAAGAATCTGCATGACGATTCTGATAGTGCTGGTATTTTAACATATTCTGTTATCTTCTCTTGCGCTTTTCTTTCCTCTCTCTCTCTGTGCCTTTTTTTTTTTTTTTTTTTGTGGTGGCATTCTTAACATAATGCTTGTGCAGGTTGTCAGATTGGATCAACAATTCCTCAAGAACATTGTAATGTTGGGACAAAACTTTCCAAGGGTCACGATATTTTGACTCCCCCAACATATATAGTTGGCTTAGATATCCTGAAAGCTGATTCATATCAATACCAATCTGTTGTAGCTAGGAGACATGGACTGTGCTGGCAAAAGTGTTTAAGTATTTCCTTAGCTATATCAAGTATTTATCCGAAGGATTTACCCGCAGATTTATCGCTTATCGGTGATGGTCGTATTGAATGCATTGGGAGTTGGAATAGACAGTCATCATTTTTTCGGAGTAGAAATGGCGTGCTGGTTTGTTTATGATATCTCTTCTTTTTTATTGCAAACGTTATATTTTTGGTGCATTTCATCTGCCATAGCATTAAGTACCTTGAGGCATGACTAACTAGTTTATTATCAACATATTATTTATTTTGATCTTCTAATTAGGGAGTAGACCATGCAAGTAAGCATGGTGTGTGTGTTTGTCTGTTTTATTTATTTACTTTTAAACGAAAATGAGAGCTCTAGAAAATTCCGATTTTTATATGTTTATTTATCTATATATTGGTTTGGGTGCTCTTCAGCAAACCTTTTTAATGGTATAATTCTTTCGCTCATCCTTTCTCCTAACTCCCGCTCCCCTCAGAAGCATATACTAACAAACTCTAAACTATTAATAAGGAAAAAAAAAAAAAAAGACTTGTTTATGCCAACTTCTTTTTAGCTATTGGTTTCAGCATATATTTATTTCGAGTCTTTTTGCTTGCGCATGTATTCCTTTTGAAATTTGTGGAGGAGAGCTGTTTTCTTGAGTTGTTTGATCCAAACTCTTATTTATGGTTTTCTCTGTGCATGATATTTACCTAGAACAAACTTAAACAAGTTGAGCTTAGTAATGAACAATGTGTGGAAATGGCTCTTCTTATACTGAATCAAGATGCTAACAAACTTGAGGGTATGAAAAAGGTAATTTCATCTGCTAACATTTTTTACATGCAGTATCCTGATCATGTTTATTGTTTTTTAGTTTGTTTTCCTCAAATTATTGAGTTTTGCAGGCTCTCTCTTTGCTTTCGCGTGCGCTCGAGGCTGATCCAACATCTGAAATTCTTTGGATCACTTATCTGCTTATTTTCTATAGCAATACAAATTCAGTTGGGAAGGATGACATGTTCTCTTACTCGGTACGTTATTCTATGAATTCCAACGTTTTGAGGGCTGATGTTATGAAAGTAAGTCACATTCTGCATGTCAGTGACTGTCTATAGCTGCAGTTGATTTTGTGGTTACTCAGGATTTCAAGTCGCCACTTTCTTTTTTGGGATGGTCATAATGTGGAATGTTGTTCTATATGGAGGCATAACAGACATCTTTAGCAATTTCCCTAATTTTCCTTAGCTCAGCTCTATGTTTTCAAGCTAGTTATAGTTAATAATTGCATGTTAGTTTCCTCATGGTGGCTTATGCGTACATTATTTTTTCAGTTTGACAATTCTTTGGTGTTCCTGATAGTCAAACCAGATTGAACAGATTTTAAAAATATGATATTAAATTTTAAGTCTTGCAAACTTCTAATTTTGGTTATAATCCAAACAGGTTGTTGTGAGGTCTGTCTTCTTGATACACTTTGCACCGTTTGTCAATCATCCTCATACTTAAGCAACCAAATAACATTTATGATTAGATTTAGTTTGAGGTGTGATGAGAAAGAGATTCACTACAGTAGTTGTTGGTGACTGAACTTGCTGTCTACATATTACTTGCAAAAAGTTTAGTGATACAATGTAATTATTAAGGTGAATTTGTAGGTGCCACCAACTGAAATGCTCCTATGCTTAGTTTTTGCCATAATTGAATTGCACAACCAAGTCTAGCTAGTAATTTCTCAAAGAAATAACGAAAAGGAAAAGAAAAACTTTGCGTGATGCCGTTGTGACAATTATTTATGGAATTTTTCTATTGAAAGTTTCTTGCTATCCTTTTTTGTCAATCTTGGTACACTATTTTACGAATAAACACACTAGGAAAACCGATTGCATTACCATATGTAGTAGCTATCTAGTTGCTCAACAAAAATAGTCCATGGGAACCCAAAGCCATCAAATTACTAACACTGTTTCAGTTCAGTATAGAGTGTGTAATAACGTGATGCCGAGTGGATCCTGAAGGGCGGAGAAAGAAAATAGAAGTCTTAAGACTTCATTTTTCTGTTTAGAAATTAGAAAAGCTTTGGCCAGATATAGAATCCCGGGAGAAGATAAATTGCTTGAACTTGGAAGGAGGGAATCTAAAATGGTGTTCAATAGCTTTCTTTCTACACTTGGCTCTCTAATACTGGTGAAAAATATAATTTTTTCCATATAAATAGTAATAATAGTAAAATAATCTAAGGTTTGAGGAGAGAGATACATCTAGATCTGACTTTGGAAAACAGGGAAATTTTGAAATGGCTTTTAGTATCCATCTTTGTGTGAATGGTTTAGAATCAGCAGCCGCTCTTTTATTAAACAAATTACCAGATAACTTGTAAACATCAAGCTAATGTAGTTCGCATTGCTGACACTATACCTGACATGTAATAATTCCAATGTACATAATTATCCTAGTCTATGGGGTTTTTTAATTGTGGCCCTTCAGCATTTGTTTCCTTTTCAAAATTAGGAGTCGTTCAATTTTTTGTATGGAAACACTTCTCTTGGTCTCCAGGTGAAACACAATGAAGGATCTTATGCACTTTGGCTGATGTACATCAACAGTAGGACTCCACTTAATCATCGGTTGGATGCATATGATGCTGCACTTTCTGTGCTTTGCCGCTGTGCTTCTGCTTCTGATGGAGATGAAATGCATGCTAGTGCATGCATCTTAGACCTATTTTTGCAGATGCTGCAGTGTTTTTGCATGTCTGGAAATACTGAGAAGGCCATCCAGAGAATTTCCAGACTTCTCATTCCGGCAACCGGTTCTAATGACCGTCATTCCTTGTTTCTCTCTGATATCCTCACATGCCTAACAATTTCTGACAAACTTATATTCTGGGTATGTTGTGTGTACTTGGTTATTTACAGGAAACTGCCTGATGCTGTATTACAATTGCTTGAATGTGAGAAAGAACTCTTTGCAATTGATTGGCCTCCTGTTCAATTAGAAGATGATGAGAAGCAGAGGGCTATAAAGCTGATAGAAATGGCAGTAAATTCTGTTGAACTGTACAGTAATGGTGAATCACTTGAGAAGGAGACCAATCTCAGATCAGCACATTGTTTTGCAGTTAACCATATCAGGTGTATGGCAGTTCTTAATGGGCTAGAATGCAGTATGAACTTGTTGGAAAAATACATAAAGTCATACCCTTCATGCCTAGAACTTGTTTTGATGAAAGCACGCTTGCAGAAACATGATTTTGGCGATTTGAGTTCTGTTGGTTTTGAGGAAGCCCTTATTAAGTGGCCCAAAGGAGTCCCTGGAATTCAATGTATCTGGAATCAATATGTGGAGTATGCCCTTCAAAATGGCAGGCATGATTTTGCAGCAGAACTCATGGACCGTTGGTTTCATTCTGTTTGGAAAGTTCAGTATGATCAAGTTGAGATATCAGACCCTTTAGTGGCTGATATGTCACACAGCTCTCCTGAATCAACTTCAACATCAGATCCAGAGTTTTCAGTTTCTAACAGGAATCAGATGGATGTGATGTTTGGATATCTTAACCTTTCTCTGCACAGGCTATTGCAGAATGATTGTAATGAGGCCCGCTTAGCCATTGACGCGGCATTGAAAGCTGCAGCTTCTGAGCATTTTAAGCATTGTGTGAGAGAGCATGCCATGTTTTTGCTTATCAATGAGTCAGAACCAAAGGAAGGTGCACCTATCGGCTGGCAGCTGAAGCTTTTGAATAGTTACTTGGATAGAGCCCGGTCTCTCCCTTACCTAAAACTATTGCCTAGACAATTCATTAACAACATTGAGAGGCCCAGATTGCAGCAGCTAATTGAGAACCTGCTGAGTCCGGTTTCATCTGATTTTTCTCTGGTGAATTTGGTTCTTGAAGTATGCTATGGCCCATCTCTCTTACCCCGAAATTTTAGTAAACTAAAGGATCTAGTTGATTTTGTCGAAGGCATCATGGAGATTGTGCCATCCAACTACCAGTTGGCATTTTCTGTCTTCAAGCTGCTAAACAAAGACCACAATCCCAACATTACAGATGCTGTTCCGGAAAGTGTTCTGTTCTGGGCAAGCTCATCCTTGGTGAGTGCAATTTTTCATGCTGTCCCAGTAGCTCCAGAATATGTATGGGTAGAAACTGCAGGTATTTTAGGCAATATATCAAGCATTGAAGAAATTTCTGAGAGGTTTTTCAAGAGAGCCTTATCTGTGTATCCATTCTCCATCAAGTTATGGAAATGCTATTACGATCTGTCTAAAACTAAAGGGGACTCGAACACTATTGTCAAAGCAGCAAGAGAGAAGGGCATAGAACTCGATTGAAGACTTTTCTTAAAATTTAGTCTTAGATATTTGGCAGAAACAACATTCTGTGGAGGAAAACTTAGATTTGCTGATTCCTATTGAAGAGGCCTCAGATTAAATTGATGACAGCATGATGTGACACCAGATTGATAAGTTTTGTTGTTGTGAATGTATAGGAGAGATACAAAGCATAGGAATATAGTCAATTAGGTTTTAGCATCCATCAAATAGGTGACCGTCTTAGGTGAAGCTCATTCATTTCTTTTTCCCTTTAGGTTGGTTCTTTTGTTTTTGCTGTTGTTTCTATTTTGTCCTACTTAGGATGATACCAGATGACAGCTACTCCTTTTACACAATTATTTTGAGTACTTGTAATGACCCAGGTCTCCTGTACTGGTCATATAGTTGAAATGAATACAGAGATTGTGATTTTATATGTCCCTTCTCTACATAAACCTCTATTGTTGTCACTGATGTTATGAAGGAAAGAACAGGTATCGCCTTCTTTGTTTCTTTTGTCACTGATATGTTTCCACAAATCAATTGGTAGAACCCTTGCTAAAAGAAAGAGATGCTGTATATTAATCATTCACGTATTCTTCTGAATTATATGTATCCGCATGATTAATTTGGAAAAGCCGAGGGGACATGCAGGAACAAACTATTTTTATTGGAAACATTCCTCTAATGAATTCTTTGGGAACTTCTATAGTAAACGGAATATACAGAATTGTCATCAATCAAATATTGTAAAGTATTCTTAAAGTTTTTTATTTATCTAATTCTTTAGATATTATTTATTAATTTCCATATTTATTATATCTATTTATTAATATATAATTTGATTTGTTATTTGGATTTGAATTCAATTTAATAAATAACCAATTAACTACAATGTCAAAGAGGCACTTGCTTGCTTGAACTCGAGACCTTGAAATTTGGCAGTCACTGCCACCGATGCTGCAGCTGGTGATTAGAGGGCAGCATCGGTAAGTGGTTTATGAAATAACTACTAACGCATCAAAAGAGGGGGGCCTAAACGTCACAAAGTCAAACTTCCTGGGTCAAATTGGATTACAAAAAAAAATGTATGGGGCAGAAGAAAATAGAAATACGTATAAAAGGCAACTAAAGTACAACGTTGTACTTACAAACCTATTGTTTATCGTCCACGGCCAACCCATGGACGCACGCTCAAACGCCCACCAATCCCATCGACGCACGCATGGACGGAGCCAGCATGGGACGAACTGGGGCACAGGCCCCTGCTGGCTTTTAATTTTTTTTTTATAATTATACTAAAAAATTGTATTTTATTTGTTATTTATGAACAATGCCCCGGCTGAATTGTAAAATTTAAAATGAACTCTAATAATTTTAAAATATTTCATATCGTCCCTAGTTTAAATTTCTAATTATAAATAATTTAATTAGTTATTAACATTTCATAAAATCGATTAAAGACACAAGAACAAATATTAAAATAAAAAAATTATAACAAAATGTTAGTATAATGGTTAATGGACCAATCTTTAATCTTTTTGTTTTCTATTCAAGCAAAATCAAATAGTTGGTCTTTCGATATTGAATCATAAGTTGTAAGTCTATCTAATTCTAATTTTTAATTTTCTGATTAATCTTTTGTCTAGTTTTAAAATCTAGAATTTTACCATGCATTCATGTTTGTTCTGTGAGTTGCAATATATAAATATTTTTGTTATTATTAATAGATTTTAAGAGCAAATTAAGTAACAACCTAGTCTTATATATTGAAAAATATATTTTTGCTTATATTGATAATGCATTATTTTCAACTCATAAAATCTCATTGAGGAGTTTTCACTGAGAACAATTATAATAAGTAAATTTATTATCAATGAATATTATAACTGTAATGTTATATATTATCATCTAAATTTTTAGAAATGTATTATATTTTAAATAGCGTTTTAATTAGATGCATGTAGACACACTCTATAAAGAGCACGATTGTGCATGTGGCAAGCTCCCATTCGGAGTTTGTGGGGCCCACAACACAATTTCCCAAATGAGGACTTACCATATGAGCAATTGCGCATTCGACTCATGTTTGATTTTAAATATGCTCCAGCTCGATTAAAATCCTGATTGCGTCCCTAGACACACGCCATCGTCATCGACCGACTCACCACGCCAAGCCGCCAGCAATCACCGCGACGATGGGTCCTGTTCGCCACCACAAAGACAGGCGGCGGCGATTTCCTCAATTGCTTCACTTGCTCTAGATACAATTTTCCAGGTGTCGTTTTTAATCTAGTTTGTTAATTCAAGTTTCATGGTTTGATTTTCAAATATTCACGGCATATATACACTTAACATGATTATAAGACCACATTATGGATTTCTGTATCCCAGTGGAAATCTAGACTTTGCAATCATCAATTTTAACGACGCCAGCAGGAGAGAATGACACTTTTTTTTCTCTTCAAATTCCCAAACTTGTACGTATATTTACAAATTGTGTTAAATCTATATGTATTTTTTAAATGATATCGCTATTATGTGTTATGTAGGCCGCAAGATCAAATATCTTGGACCAGCCGAATGAACGCAAGGCTAGGCTATGCGAGGCTGTGCCATGTGAGAGTGAGACTGTGGAACTCGGTTTGAGACACGAAGAGCTTGAGCCTCTTCTAGATTTTCTTTACACTGGGAGCTTGCCTTGGGAGAAGATGGAGAAACATATACATACACTATTCTCTCTGGCTTATTCCTATGAAATCCTGTACCTGTGGGAGTTTTGCGCGCGCCATATCCTTTTGTCGTTGACCCCATCAAATGCTCTTCAGGTTTTGGAGTTAGCATTTCGTTGTAGACATAGAGGATTGTCGGAGGCTGCATTGAACTGTATTTTCCAAAACATGGAGGAGATAGTTTTCTCTAGTGAATATCAAGAGTTTGCTCTCCGGTGTAGGAAGATGTGTATGAACATGACAAGGGCATTTTGTATGTATGCCAAATTCAGAGGAGTCACTGGAGTTTGATAAATTGGGAGAAAAATTGAGGATTTGTGTTTTCTTGACTCTTTTCACAAATAAAAATTAAAAAAAAAAAGGCTTGATCTATGAAGTAAATTTTTTTATTTTTTGTACTAATGTGATGCCAGATTGAGTTAAATCATACCTTATAAATTTAAAAATTAAATTGATTTTCAACCAAAAAAAAAAAAAAAAGTGAAAACGTCGAGTACTGTATTTGATGGGTATAAAACACAAATTTTCCGTGAGGGGTGTAGTATATATTAATCTATTGCTATTCGAGAGTTGGCTCGTCCCGTTCAGCCAAAGAGAGAGGGGGCTAAATGTTATTAAGCCAAACTCAATAATGGGTCATATTGGACTTCCAAAAGTGTACGGGTTAGAGTATAAAATAGGCCAATAGTCTGCAGCGCGCAATAGCAAAAACACACGTGCTCATCTAACGTGCGCCTCCCATGATGGAAAAAATAAGCTACAGTCTATATAGGTTAGTAACTTTCAAGTACGCTTTTTCTTCTTCCGCTCACAGTTTACAAAGCCTCCTCTATTAAGGCCTAAAACCCTCAAAACCCTTACCATTATTATTTTTATTTTTTAAAATTAATTTTCGAGAATTAAAAGATGAACAATCTAAAACTGTGCGCAGAAGTTCCTCTGAATCTCGAGCTACAATCGAAGGACGAAATTTTACTGTTCTCGGCTCTCGATATCGAGCAAAACCGTCTGTTCTTCGCTTCTTCTGCTAATAACATTTACTCTGCTGAAATTTCTTCTTTCCAAGTAAGCTCAAGCTCTCTCTTGGTCCCGTGTTTCGTTATCGACAAGCTTAATTCATTTATTCTGCGTTTGTTTGGTCTATTAAGAAGGAAACAGTTTGCAGTGTTATTTTGGAAATTTGAAAACTTATTTCAAGTGCTTTTTGAATAAGCAGTTTGTTAGATTATATGCATAAAAAAATTGTGACTAATAATGGAACCTAATGCTTGTGCCAGAATGAGAGGGCATCGATCAAGACTGCAATATCTGCTGAAATTGAGCACATCGATTTGGAGCCTGGGGACTCCATTACTGCTTTTGATTATCTCATGGAGAAAGAAGCGTTGATAGTGGGAACTTCTAGTGGGCTTCTACTGCTGCATAGTGTGGATGGTAATGCAACAGAAGTTGTTGGTAGGGTTGAGGGTGGTGTCAGGTGCGTCTCCCCTAGTCCAGATGGAGATCTGCTGGGTGTAACAACTGGTTTTGGTCAGATTTTAGTGATGACTCATGATTGGGATTTATTGTATGAAAATCCACTGGAGGAGCTTGCCGAAGGTTTTGACGTACGTAAGGACCTAAACCTATTTCCGTTCTTCACAGATTCTTTTGCAAAAATTTTTTGTTCGCCTTAATTGCTTGCCAGTGAAGATAAGTAATTTCTTACACGCTCACCGGAGGGTGCACACATTCTGTTGTGTGTGATGCATGGCACGAATATAGACATTTGGGGCCCAATTGGGTCCTAACAAGAAAATTTCTTTAGCTGAAATATCTGTTTGCCTAGTTCATATCGGCCGTTTGAGGGATTGGAGGTGTAATTAAATGTCTGCATATCATGTACCAGATGGTTTAGAATCTGTTGTTGATGGCGATAGGATATATGCATTTATCTATATATCTATATATATCTCTGTGTGTGTGTATTTTTTCTTTTTCTTTTTCACTTTGAGTGTATTTTGAAATTTTGTTTATTGAACTTTGTTTTCCTTTCAGATGAACCAGAATTATCTTCCTCATTTTCTTTCAAGAGTCCCATTTCTTGGCGCGGTGATGGCAAATACTTTGCCACACTAAGTGAGTTCTGCAATTCTTCCAAATTGCATAAGAGACTTAAGGTTTGGGAACGAGATTCTGGAACATTGCAAGCTTCTTCAGAATTAAAGGCATTCATGGGGGCAGTTTTGGAATGGATGCCCAGTGGAGCAAACATTGCTGCTGTTTATGATAGAAAATCAGAGAACAAGTGTCCCTCTATAGTCTTCTATGAGAGGAATGGGTTAGAAAGGAGTTCCTTTGACATAAATGAACAAATCGATTCAACAGTAGAACTTTTGAAGTGGAATTGTATGTCAGATCTTCTTGCAGCTGTTGTCAGATTTGAAGAGTATGATTCTGTTAAGATCTGTTTTTTCAGCAACAACCATTGGTACTTGAAATATGAAATTAGATACTTGCGGCGGGATGGCATAAGGTTCATGTGGCATCCCACAAAGCCGCTGCAGTTGATATGTTGGACTCTTGATGGGCAAATTACAACATACGACTTCATCTGGACTACAGCTGTTATGGAGAACTCAACTGCTTTAGTCATTGATGGCTCCAAGATTCTAGTGACCCCCCTTTCTTTATCATTAATGCCACCTCCTATGTATTTATTTAGCCTGAAATTTCCAACTGCTGTCACGGAGATGGCTTTCTATAGCAAAAGTTCTAAGAATTGTTTGGCTGCAATTTTATCAGATGGATGTTTGTGTGTCGTGGACCTTCCTGCACCCGATATGTTGGAAGATCTAGAAGGCACAGAATTTGTTGTTGAAGCTTGTATTTCTGAAACTGCATTTGGATCAGTTATACATCTAATATGGTTAGGCTCACATCTACTTCTTTCTGTTTCTCATCATGGGCCCCGTCATAGCAATTACTTTCGAGGAGCCACATTAAATGAGGATGGGCTGCTTGGTTTTTATGCACAGGAGATTGAGCTTGCATGCTCTGAGGATCATGTCCAAGGTTTATTGACGTGTGCAGGATGGCACGCAAAAGTTTCCACTCAAATTCCTCTGGAAGGGTTGGTAATTGCTATTGCTCCTAATAATGCTAAAACATATTCAGCGTTTCTTCAGTTTGATGGTGGAAAAATCTCCGAGTACATGTCAAGGGTGGGACTGACTGGAGGTGCTTTGACACATGATGATGCAAGTTTTCCATTATCTTGCCCTTGGATGAGTGTTGTTTCAGTTGGTACCAATGGGCCATTGAAGCCTTTACTTTTTGGACTTGATGATGGTGGTAGGTTGCATGTTAGTGGAAAAATAGTATGCAACAACTGCAGCAGTTTCTCTTTCTACTCTAAGTCAGCTGGCCAGGCGATGTCTCATTTGATTCTTGCAACTAAACAGAATTTGCTCTTTATTGTTGACATTAGTGATATATTGCATGGAGAATTAGCATTGAAGTACGAGAACTTCACCCATGTTGGTAATAGAAGGAAAGAAGAAAACATAAGCTACATAAATATTTGGGAAAGAGGAGCCAAAGTTATTGGTGTCCTCCATGGAGATGAAGCTGCAGTCATATTACAAACGAACCGTGGAAACCTAGAATGCATGTACCCAAGAAAATTGGTTCTGACCTCAATTGTCAATGCTTTGATCCAAGGTCGTTTCAGAGATGCTCTAGTAATGGTAAGGCGGCATAGGATCAATTTTAATGTTATTGTTGATCATTGTGGCTGGCAAGCATTTCTCCAATCAGCTTCGGAGTTTGTTAGGCAGGTTAACAATTTGAGCTACATAACTGAGTTTGTTTGTGCAATAAATAATGAAAATATAACAGAAACTCTATATAAGAAATTTCAATTTCTCTCTCTACCTTGCTGCGAGGAGTTTAAAGATTTGCCGGCCAAAGATTTCAAGGCTTCTGAATGTAACAAGGTATCCTCAGTCCTGCTGGCCATAAGAAAGGCTCTTGAGGAGAAGGTACCAGAAAGTCCTTCCAGGGAACTTTGCATCTTGACTACTCTAGCTCGTAGTGATCCCCCAGCTCTTGAAGAAGCGTTGGAGAGGATAAAAGTTATCCGTGAAACTGAATTATTGGGTTCTGATGACCCAAGGAGAATGTCTTACCCTTCTGCTGAAGAAGCACTGAAGCATCTCTTGTGGCTAGCAGATTCAGAGGCTGTTTATGAAGCAGCTTTAGGGCTTTATGATTTGAACCTTGCTGCTATTGTGGCATTGAACTCCCAACAGGACCCAAAGGAGTTTCTGCCTTACCTTCAAGAATTGGAAAGTATGCCACCTCTCTTGATGCGCTATACAATAGACCTTAGGCTGCAGAGGTTTGAGAATGCTCTCAAACACATTGTTTCCATGGGTGATTCCTACTCTGCAGATTGTTTGAACCTCATGAAGAAATATCCTCAACTTTTTCCACTTGGACTTAAACTGATAACTGATCCTGCCAAGATGGAGCAGGTCCTTGAGGCTTGGGCAGATCATCTTAGTGATGAAAAATGCTTTGAAGATGCTGCTACTACCTATTTTTGTTGTTCCAGTTTGGAAAAGGCTATGAAGGCGTACCGTGCTTCTGGTAATTGGAGTGGGGTGCTGACAGTTGCTGGACTTCTTAAATTGGGAAAAGATGAAGTTATGAAACTGGCTCAGGAGCTCTGTGAAGAACTCCAAGCCCTTGGTAAACCAGGGGAAGCTGCCAAAATTGCTCTGGATTATTGTGGGGATGTTACCAATGGTATAAGTTTGTTAATTGATGCAAGGGACTGGGAGGAGGCTTTGAGGGTTGCTTTCATGCACAGGAGAGAAGATTTAATCACAAAAGTGAAGCATGCATCTTTGGAATGTGCAAGCAGCCTAATTGGTGAATACAAGGAAGGTTTGGAGAAAGTAGGGAAGTACTTGACTCGCTATTTAGCTGTTAGACAAAGAAGATTGCTACTTGCGGCTAAGCTTCAGTCAGAGGATCGGTCAATGAATGATCTCGATGATGATACTGTTTCAGAAACAAGCAGTACTTTCAGTGGAATGAGTGTGTACACCACTGGGTATGTCAATTACACCTCTATTTCTTTTCATTAGCTTCCATAGTTACATCTTGCTTTACTAGATCTCTTGATTTTCCTCTCTTAGGAAAGTTGCATTTGATATTGTCAATCTACTATTATCAAACATTAGGGTTCTATAATAAGGCTGTTGTTGCATTTTCATGACAATAAATATCATAACAGGAGTATAAAGTAATAAGTGGTGATTTCTATAATTAATGGAATCATAGAAGTGGTGATATAGTGCTATTATCCTCGTTCATCACACATTAAATTTTCTGTTATTTGCATCAGTCCTTATACCTGCAACTCCTTATCTGATTCATATTTTCAATAATATCTTGGTGAATGATGACTTGAACTTTATTGAAGAACATTCTATTCTGGATATGTTGTAGCTATTTATTTAGTCTAATCCCGGTCATCTGTTTCTCAATCAGGTTGAGCTGCTTAAACCGCATCCTTACTTTTATGTTTCTATATATCAATCCATGTTTGAGCATTTTTTATAGGTCATGGGGATTTCTCCTTCATCTTTCTTGCAGCCTAATTTGCTTAGACACTACTCCTCTGTACACCCAATGCCAACCCTTCTCCTTGTACCCTGTTATCACGCTTCTCACATAGCTGTAATGCAATTGAATGCCCTAAATATGTTGTGTGTATGTGCCCACGTTTTCTCGTTTTTGCTCAGAACCATTTTTCCCTGGTGTTTTATGGAGCCATTTCCATTACTCTTCCTCCCTCTCCAATACGCACCACAGCCCCACCATATCTAGATCTTTTTGGCTTCCTTTCAAAATAATTGTCTTCCACTGCCCTATCCGGACAAATTGCCAAATGATAAATATCCCCTTTCAGTTTTTCACTTTTCAAATGTTTGTTTTGTATCAATCTGAGTTGCTTCAAGTGGTTTTATTGTTCCAGGAGCAGTACAAGGAAGAGTTCTGCTGCTTCCACCAAGTCAACTGCAGCTAGTAAGGCAAGAGAATCGAAGCGCCAGAGAAATAGAGGGAAGATTCGTCCTGGCAGGTATTTTTGGTGATTCAGGCATTCGGTGTCCAATTTTCCTTGTTTTTTACTATTTCATTCACAATCTAAAGGGTAAAATTGTTCACTGGTGTTGTAGCCCTGGGGAAGAGATGGCTCTGGTGGATCATTTGAAGGGCATGTCTCTAACCGTTGGAGCAAAGCAAGAGCTTAAATCATTGGTGGTTTTCCTTGTGATGCTTGGTGAGGTGGATACTGCAAGGAAGCTGCAAGACACAGGAGAGACTTTTCAGCTGTCTCAAATGGCTGCAATCAAACTAGCTGAAGATACAATGTCTATTGATATCATAAATGAGCATGCACATAATATGGAGCGTTACGTGCAAATAGTAAAATTGGAATCCCAAAATTCAGAGGCCTTTTCTTGGCGATCTAAAGTATTTCTTTCTCCTTGAGAGGTAAGTTTGAGTAATCCTTTACTGAATGTAAATCACGGTCAGTTTTGAAAGAAACCATTGTTCTCTCTTGATGATCGTAGTGTGAGTTCTCGGTTTTGGTTTGTGTCAAGAGTATGAAGCCACTTTTTCATCTGTGCATATTGTATAAAGATAGGTTTGGACCTGTTCAAAATTGTTTTTAATTGAGAACATAATTCACTGTTGTTACTGTTGCTTGCATTGCAGTGATGACTCTTGTTGATTGAAGATATTGTTTGAATGGCGAGATGCATGGAGTGATCCTGTCAGAGCAGCAGATTGAAACTCGAATTTTTTTTAAAAAAATATCATTTATTAGATTTTGTATTGGCTGCTTGATTTATATGTAGCTTAGTTGGAACAAGAAATTCGCTTACAAAGGTTTTGAGATTACTTCTTTTAGCACATGTGGGCACACAATTTTTCATTTGTGTTGGAAATTGAAAAATTGCAGTGTCTTTGAAAGCCTAAGCAGCAAATGTGTGCCGTTTTTATGCCTTTCATAGGTAATCACACGATATTATAGACGGTCATTCTCTCCAATCCTTGATCTTCATCTTCATGTTTATTTAGAATGTAAAAAATTAGTCGAAATTCAGTTTTTATTACTCTTTTTACCTTCATGAAAACCACATAACGTACCGAAAAATGTTTAGTATCAAATGTATAATTTCATGAAAAGTAGTAACCACAAACTTCACATATTAATGATATCGTAAGATTAGACCAAAAAAATATATATAATAAAAGAAGTCACAAATTTAATTAAAGTCCCAGCCGGGTTAAACCGGTGACCTCTTGACCTGCAGTCAAATGCTCTACCGGGGAGCTCCAGACTCAAAAAGTCACAAATTTGATCTTTACATTAAGCTCCTCACTGATTTACTAAATCCTTACCGAGATATGGATTCGATTGTTTTCTTTAGCGCTCAGCATCCAATTGGTCATTCAACTTGTCCGCTAAAGAATTTCAGATATGGAGTTTGGTTCATGTGTCATATTGCATTATAGTTACTTCCTGGTTACTAGTAAGAGTCAGCTAAAGACTCGGGAAAAAACTTAGAATTGATTATTTTTATATTTCTCGTTTTGAAGATTGATTTTGAATCCTGAGCTGCTTTTCAAAAAGTTGTGGTTCTTGTTGGATGAGGAGAAATAAGAGCTTTAGTATATGTATGATCAATGGGGCGGGACGGGAGTTGCTTTTGCGTGTTAAGATTTTAATGGGGAGAAGAAATAAAGTGAGCTTTGGTGCGTAGTTAAATATAATACTTGTACCGTTCTCCAAAAAAAATTAAATAAAATAAGCTCTGTGTCGCATCTTCAGCCGTGCGATTATATCCAATGGGTCATTTACTATAAGACAAAGGATTGAGTGTATTAAATATTTGTTTGAATTTTGTCAAGTAGAAAACTTACTGAAAATTTTCGTATTTTATGTTTTGCAGCCCGGAGCTTACAGGGACCATGATAGAGAAAAGGTGTTTTTTACGCTTACAGTGCCTTCATCGAAACCAGCTATTCTCCTTTTTCTACTAAAAGGACCATGCCATCATTGTTTGATGGCTTGAAGATGATGCCAAAAAAAAAAAAAAAGTTTTGTTTGTTGCTTTTGAAAAGCCTCTCATCCAATCACAACCAGTTTATATATTTTCTGGTTATGCCTCAGAGCATATAAATTACCTGATTCATAGAGCCTTATGAAAACGGTAGTTGGCATGGTTCAAGGTTGTATTAGAAATAATATTCCTTTGCTCTGGTCATGATAGGTGAGATTAATGGAATAATTAACCCTTTATTATTTTTTTGAGCCAGCAATAACATGCTAGCGTGCTAAAGAATTAATTTATTCGCTACTGGATTTGTTTTATACCTCATCTTTCAATTTGTTTTACATTTCTTCATAAGGAACACAAAGATAAAGCCAGATACATATCAGTCAAGCTTTCCCCTATGGCCATAACTATTTTCTGCATGGCGAATGATGAGTTTCTTTTATATGCATATGATTATGGCTTAGATGTAAAATACGTTAGCTAAAAAACTTTTAGCATACCATTAATTGAGGATTTCTTAAAACTAATTAAGCTTAACTAATAAATTCTTTGTGTTATAGATACATGCCAATCATACCAGTAGTTTTGGTTAATGGTTGTAGAGAAATAACGGGTGGATGTTTCACGTTCATTCTTAGATACAACCCTAGAGCTATTATCCAGAATCTGAGATGCTTGTTGTTAGAGAATAAGAAGATGAAGCCAGAGCGAGAGCTTTGGAACATTCATATCGTGGGCATAAAGGAACTATAGTCCATGTTAATGAGAATACCTACTCTCTAAGTGGAGAAATAGTTAACTCTAGATCAGAGGGCTGCCAGTTTAAAAAAAAGTCTACCTAGCATAAGGAATAATCTATATGCTTTGAAAAGAAATAGTTACGTTAAGGTAACTCTAAATAGGTGTTTAGAAAACATTCATTGTTTTTCTGCCCATTGGCACTTATAAACTAGCATTATATAACCTTATAATTTTGTTATTTGCAAGGTTTTGTGGATAAATATGGCGGTGAATGCATAGGTATTTTTGTTGAGTTGATAAATTAGCTAAAAGGTTTAGGTCATGAATAGTTGTTGAAGAAATTTGATTTAATCAGTGAATTTAGAACAAATAAGTTTTTCTTATTTGATGGGAATGGAAACTTCATAAAAAACGCATTTGAGACCATACCATAATATGGAGCATTATATGTCCACTGATATAATTATTACTAAAGATACAATGTCCATTGATATCGTAAATGAAGATGCACATAATATGGAACATTACATACAAATAATAAAAGGGGAATCCCAAAATTCAGAGGCCTATTCTTGGCGATCTAAAGCATTCCCTTCACCTTAAGAGGTAAGTTTGAGTAATCCTTTATTGAACGTAAGTCATGGTCAGTTTCGAAGCAAACCATTTGTCTCTGTTGATGATCATAGTGTGAGTTCTTAGCTTGCGTCTGAGTATGAAACCACTTTTTCATCTTGCATATTGTATAAAGATAGATTTAGACCTGTTCAAAATTGTTTCATATTGACAACTTAATTCAATATTGCATTGTTGTTTGCATTGCAGCAATGACTCTTGCTGACTAAAGTTTTTTTTTTTTTTAATGGCCAGATGCATGGAGTGGTTCTGTCAAAGTAGCAGATTATATATATATAGATGTTGTATTGGCTGCTTGATTTATATGTAGCTTAGTTGGAACAAGAAATTCGCTAACTAAGGTTTTATGATTTCTTCTTTTAGCAACTGTGTACACATTTTTAATTTGTCTTGAAAATTGAAATTGGCACTGCATCTGAAAACCTACCATGCCTGGCCTAAGCAGCAAATTTGTATTGTTTTTATTCCTCTCATGGGTAATTACATGATATTATATATGGTAATTCCCTCCCCCCACTTGATTTTCATGTTTGCTTAGAATGGAATAATTTAGTAATAATCTAGTTCAAATATATAATTTCATGAAAGTAGTACCACAAACTTCTTGTATTAATGATATTGCTTGATCAAACAAAGCAAATTTATGTCACTCATAGGTATTGTTTTTATGCCTCTCATAGGTAATCACATGATATTCATGTTTGTTTAGAATGGAATAATTAGTAGGAATTAGGGATGACAAAATTCGAGTTCGAGTTTGGGTCTAGGTCTAGCCTTCATAATTCCGAACCTGAATACCAAAATGTTGTATCGGATCTGGATTTAAAATTGATTTTTATGACTCCAAGTCTATTATGGGTTAAACACACGAAAAAATTCGGATTCCTAGATTGTGAGTTTTAAACCTGGATCACATACAAATAAAAAATATTTTTAAAAATCAAGTACAAATCATATTCTACAAAAATCAAATACAAATACAAGTTTCAAATTTCAATGTTTCAAAGCAATAAACCATTCACAAATACAAATCCATAACATAACATCCACAAAATACAAATCTATGTCTGCAACTCAAGCTCACGATTCATGGATTTAGTTCACGAACTTAAAGGATCAGTGTTCAACGAAGCAACAAATGGCGACTGCTGATGATATGATAATGATGATGAACACAACGTCATAATCGCGATCACAATTTGCAAAGGTGGACAAACGACGGCCAAACGGAGGCTGATGATGATGATGAACATGAGCACAACAAACTTGGTGAAGCAATGACAACGATGATTTGATGAAGAGAAGAGCTGAAGAGAGAGGGAAAAGAAGACTTAGGCGGCCAAGGCTATGAAAGTGTGAATTGCAATTTAGGGCATCGACTATTTTTTTCTATTTATATTAAAATGTAATTTAAAAAATAATATTAAAATAAAAATATTCGGGTCCGAGTTTCAGATATGCGGGTTCACTTGAACCTGAACCAAATATGTGTAGGGTTGATAAAATTACATTTAGATACCAAATTTATTTTAATCCGATACATGTTGAACTCGGCTTGGATTATTCGAGTTTGTTTGGGTCCGGATTAAATTTCCATCCTCACTAAAAATCCAGTTCAAATATATAATTTCATGAAAATAGTACCACAAACTCTATGTATTAATGATATTATTTGATCAAACGATATATGTGTGTGTGCACGCGCTTGTAAAAATGAGTTAAAGGGCCCAACTGAGTTCAAACCGGTGACCTCTTGACCTGCAGTCAAATGCTCTTACCACCGAGCTACGGACCCCCTTCTTTTAAAGAGGTGATACAATTCAGTAAAAACGCTATTATATTCTGAGTGATTTACTACCTAGCGAACCGTGTTTCAAATATGGAGTTAGCTTCCATAGCATTAGTGGGATTGGTTCGTGTTCCATATTGGGCTATAGTTTTACTCCTTAGTTACTACTAATGAAGAGTTAAGACCTGGCAAAATATCTAATTGATAAATAGTAAATCGTTTTTCTTCTCATGGGTTCCTTCTTCTATGAACATTACTAGAAATTAGTTTTATTCCAAATATTTAGAAGTGTTTTGAATCCACACTAGGCCGCATATCCAGACAATGCTATTACAAAACTGACTTAAGCTGTCAAATGAAATTGTTTTTTGCAACACAAAAAGTGTTGTAAGTTTGCTTAGATCGAATGTTTTCACTTAAGTCGGCTTAGATTGAATGTTATTATTAAACCTCCTTTCTCAATCAAACCAATTCTCCGCCATGTACTCTCATCTAAAACCTCTCTTTTTTTCGACCATCCCTTATTACTAGCGGTCTAATGTCTCTCTAATCAATTATGATAACTAAAATATCCCATTGATACCCATTATATAACTGTATTTAGTAATTGAATTCGTTCCGAATTAGGAATGCAAAAGTGAGGGTGGAATGGGATATTGGGATGACATGGACAAGAAGGCAGATAAAAATACTAACTCATGTAAGAAATTGCATCCATAACAAATCATGTAACTGATGTATTACACTGATACTACTGCCAAAAACCCAGTTGCAAGCAATCAAAGCTAAAATGAGATATGTACCCCCCACAAACCATTATATATTAGTCTGTAATTATCATCACACCATATGGGGATACTCACCCTATTAATCCACAGATATAACAAATGGGAAGACAAATTAAAAAAGTATTTAACTCCGACCACAAGCCGATAGCAAAGCAAGTTATAAGTCATAAAAGATATAGACATTACATTTAAGTGAACAATATAGTATGGGCTTTCCATTGCACCATAGGCAAGTCTAAAATTTAATTCGAACGGCTTCTCATGACATCAAGACCCATCTCAGTAGGATCAGTAGCCTGCAACTCTACCTGAATTCCATCCAATTCTCTCTTGAACCTGTCCTTGGAGCTAGCATAAATCATCTTGCTTCTCACCTTTGAGGTGTCGGGGGACCTTGATATGTAAATCAACAATTTATTAGTATGAAATATATTAAGGCAAAATTGTGATGGAAACAAACAAAAGGATCGAAGAATGGAAAATAAATCCTTTATCATTGACCAATTACCATGCAATGAAAATAATCTTGCTCTTCTGGCAGTTCTCATCAGTCACAAAGTCAAAATCATAGACAGCGTATCGGCACTCATCCGCTGGGAGGCTAGCAGTAAAATTCTCATAACTATCAGATGGTTCACCAAGCTTCTCCACAACAACCTGCTTCTGCTTCTCTTCAATCTTGAAAACTATGAAGCGGTAAGTCCTTTTTGCCTTCAATTCCAAAAACTTCAGCTTGCAGTCATCGTCGACTGCCATTCCAGATGCTGCATTTGCCTGTGAATCGGACAAATCATCGACCAGTATCAAATACCAACCAATGGCAACTCAAATGCTCATCCACATTATAACTCATTTATTAATCACCGAGCTAACCTAAGAAATTAGAACTTCTACAACAAATATTCTAATGTTGTTCTTTACCTACATGTATAATGTATTGCTAGAAAAGGCCATGCCAAGTGAGCATTTACATTGAGAAAACGAAAAACAGAAATTGTCACAGAACTACACAGGCTTGAATCAAAATAATCCACCCGCATAAACCCACCACTTAAGCAACAAATCATTAGTCAATTTCACAAATCAAACCAAAAAGATTCCCTGAATGAGCAAGTCTATGAAACAAAATGCCACAACTTCTTAATTCCACTTCTTCTCCTCTTAACATGCAACACCTTCTCAAACACACACAGAAATCCCAATATCAAACCATTCTTAACAAACCATATATTTAGTCATTGCTTTATTTGTTGTACGCATGTCGTCAAGTTAATAATTAAAAAAATTAAAAATTTATGAAAGAAAAGTTTCAAAATATTACTGACTGTAAAGTCCAAACTTAGCTGCAATATACACAATATACACATATAAACAAAAATTAAAAAAAAATGGCACAAATTCTGAAAAAAAGAGCCTATTTTATTGTCACCAACACAAAATCAAATGCAATTTTTTTTTGTCAAAATACCTACAAAAATAAAGATTACGCTAACAAACAGCACACAAGAAATGAAACACAAATATCACATGATCAAATCAAAAATCATCCAGATCAGCCAAACGAGATAACAGCATTTTAAAACCTAATCAATAATCAAACCATTGTTTGACGACAAAAAAATCTCAAATTTTTATGTCAAATCACCAATCAGTTCCTCAGATCGCACACTAAAAACAACATAATAATAGTTCATAATAATTGTAAAAAATACAAGATAAAATAGGAAATAAAAAATTAAATAGTGGACTAAAGTGAAGAAATTTAGTGGAAATGCTTACCATTTTCTGGAGAGAAAATGAGGGAAATTGAGAGAAAATCTAGGGATTCTATAGTGAGAAAGAGAGAGGAGGAAAGATGCGGCTGATAAAGATAGAGTTTTTTTTTTTTTTTCAATTTTTATTTGAGATTTTTATTTTTTTCGCTTTTTCTCGCTTTTGGTTTTGTGCGTGTTGTGTTCGCGTTAATGTTACGGTGACGGTCCAAAGGGTGATCTGACTGAGAGAAGAGGTGTTGCCAATTACTTTACGCCACGCAAACTCGAGCGTACTGCCACGTCATGGGCGGTGAGGTAGGAAAGAATGTGAGTCACGTAATGAGGGACATTGGAAGCGGTACGCTGTCGTTTTATGTAGGCTCCGCTCGGTCACGTGATCATTGTGATTTATATTTTCATTTGTTGGTATTTTTGAAAACGTAGGGTGCATCATTCAATCATTCATGTCAATTATCAGGCCTAATCATTATGCACGTCGAATAATTATATTAGACTACAGTATAATTGTTGTACCGTGTCACAGTTGCACCAGCAGTTGAATCCACTTAAATGAGTGGGTTCTACTTGAATGGGTGAAAATCTAACGATTGGGTGCAACTGTGGCACGGTACCACTGTTGCACCACAGTTTTATCCCGAATAATTTATTAGATAATAAATTTCTAAAATACTTTGACTGAATTTTTCACTTTGGCTATTTTAGTTAAAAATTCCAAAAAAAAAAAATTGATGAAAACAATCTAAATCTCATACCCAATGAAGATAATTGATCTATATAATTCATGATAACACAAATTTTTTTTTTAATTATATTATCTACCGCAACAAGCCAACAAATACAATATCTACCCAAAAAAAAAAGAAAGGAAAATCCCCTCACATTTTTCATTTGTGGAAAATTAAACTCAAATGAATGAGCCCACTCCAAGGTGAGGTTGTCGCTAGCCGCATGACTTGAGGCCTCCAAAGTTTTCAACTCATTGCAAAGTAACCCAAAATTTTCCTTAATGCATGAACAGATATTAGATAATTACAACCATATTATAAAGAATAAAATATTAATTAGACCATCAAAGTTGAAGTGAATGAACACTTTAACCATCTATACTGTCATTCCTTCTAGCTGATTGAATAATAATATGAACTGTTTAGAACATATAATAGAGAAGAAGAAAGATGATATTTTGGGTTCAGTGTCAAGGTATTAAAATGTGTATAAAATGGTACTAAAACTCTGTGTCCACCATGGTGTTTCTTGATGTTGAGTGAGATTCAAGCAGATCTTCTTGCGTTACTTTCTGTGAAAATGATATTGGAACCAAGCAGAGCCCTCTGCTTCTCAAGTCTAGCTGCTCCTCTCCCATTTCCTGTTCACAAATCCCAAATTTTAATCAGAAGAAAATTTATAGAGTCGGCGCAAGAATTGAGTCGTTAATGTGAAGTGAAGCATTGCGTCTTGTGACATTTAATTTACCAGTGAGTGAAGAACTTGAACTTGAACTTGAAGACTGTTGTACGAGCCACTCAGCATCTGAAATAAGTTCTGTTAATTAAAATTAAGGAACCCACTCAAGAATATGAATTGTTGATAATAAATTAATTTGAGTCTGGTTGATTAGGTGAGCTTAGTTACAGTTTCATGAACCTGAATTTGTTCTTGCAGAAGCTTGATATACAGAGAGGCCTCTTGAAGAACTGAAGCAGTATCAGTCTGCAATATATATTATAGCATTTTCATTAAAAAAATAAAAAGAAAAAGATCTAAAGTAATCATTAACGAAAGAGAAAATTTGTGTCTAATGATTGAGTGAAACACTGACCTTTCCATATGGGGAAACCAATTTTTGGAGGGCTGTGATCTTGTCACTTAGCTTCTGGCTTCTCCTAACTGGCACCTAAAAACAAAAAGCAGAGGAAGTTTCAAGACTTGCCAAATTTAAAGCTGAAATTTGCTATATCATTTAGCTTGTGAATCACATACTCTATGCTCTTGGATTCGTGTTGTTGTGTCATTCACTTGATGGCGCCATTGTTCTTCACAGAATGAGTTCAGTTTGGTCTTCTTCTTATTATTGATCTTCTTGCTCACTTTTAAAGCTGCCTTGTTGAGAGCAAGATTAGCACAAACGCCTTCTTGAGGCAATAAGTCAGTAGCTTCAATTGCATGTGTCCTTTCATTCTGCTGTGATTCGAAATCCTGAGCAGAACAAATTACTTTAGTATCAAATTTATTTCGATTGTCTTAGAAATTCCAGAAGGGTGAATGAATAAAGCATACGTACCACATCAAATTGCGGCAGTGAGCGCATTCGGCTAAGCAAAAATGACTGCGGAGAAACATTGTCACAGCTTGTGGTTATAGATTGGATACCTGCTATGTATCAAACAAGGTAAACCGATATGTATCAAGCTTCTGTGTGCTAAATGCAACACAGAAGCAAAAAATGGATAAAGCTAGGCCAAAAAACAGACAAAAGGAAGCTACAAACCTTGTTGACAATTAACTAAGGACTGATAGGAAATAGCAAAGCCTCCATCTCTGAGCTGGTTGTCGTCTTTGGATAGTTTGGAATCCATTAAGAAGTCATTTCTGTGCACATTTGTACTAAAAAAAAAAAAACAGAAATAAAAATTCATTTTAAGGTTCAAAAAAAGAAACGTTTTCAAGAACTGGGTCACATTTTTTATTTAATTTCATTGATTCTGTTCTGTTAATTTAAACCCTTGATTTTATATGCTTATACCAGTTCAAGATTCCCGCAAACAGGACATGCTGTGATGTTGATAAAAAGCCAAGACAAAAGTAGAGGGCACGGTAAAAGTTTTCTTTTTTTCTTTTTAGGTCTTGACGTTGATGAATGGCTGGTTGAATTTGATCAAACGAGCAAGTACTTCTCTGATCTTTTAAAAAAAAAATGCTTTTGATTATTCCAACAAACACCATAATCACCCCCACAAAAAAAAAAAAAATTTGTTTTTTGCTTTTGCCATTTGTCTGCACTCTGCAGCATCTTTCAATATCTTGTCTTCATTTTAAGTACTTAGAATAGTGTATTAATGTTTGAAGGATAGAAAGAAAGCATACACTAGGCTATCAACTTGCATGGAATTGGCCAAATATGGCATCTGAACTTCATTGTTTCCTGAAAATTTAAAAAGAAAAAAATTAAGTATCATCACAAAGCACAATGTGTTTGTTCAGTAAATTAAAAATCCAGTAAAAAATTAACTCCAAGCAAAAATATTTTGTGTTAGGCTCTACTCAAGCTTCATAGAAAACTAATGGACAGTACCATTGCCAAAGTAGTAAAGCTGGGAAGGCACTGAAGAAAAAAAGGAATTTCTCATTTTTAATTTATTCGACCAGCAGCCTGCGATGACATAATGTAAAGAAAATAAATAAATGAAATGAGATAATTTCATAATGAAACTTGGAGCCATTGAAGCATCATCAGCAAAGTTTCTCACCTCTGATGAGAGCAAATGAAAAAGCACTTGTGCAAAAAGCAACTTTAAAGAGAAGAACTTTTATAGGAAAAAGGAAAGGAAAGAGGGTTAATAATGGGACTGGAACTTGTAAGTTGAAGGGGTTTCTTGCAGCAAAGGCTTTTTAACATCTATAGAAACTGTGGCTATTTATTGCATGAATATGAAACGTCCAGGTGACTCATCAAAAGATAGGAACCCAATTGCTTTATATAATTACTAAGCTATGGGCGGCTCTTTGGCTATTTAGCTAATTAATAATTTATCTGTTTGATTTCACTTTCATTTAAGTTTGACTTGTGTTTTAATTAGTGTTGGGTATAGTAATAAATTGTATCTTGAGATTAAATTAATACCAACCTAGCTAGTCAAAACTTAACGTGTTGAAACTATAAAAATGTTACAAAGTAGAAAATGCTATGACTTGCCTTGCTTTCGCACGAATTTTGGGGCCCTAACTTATTAACTTAAGGTTTTAAAGTGGTTTTCAAATTTGATTTTCCTGATTAGTTATATGAACACTCCATTTCCTTTTAATGAGGCTTCTTAGTCTTAAGAAAATAATGCTCTTTCTCCTCCATTCATATAATTATATATGAGAGCACCAATGGATATAAAGATTCAAGGAAAGACGGTAACTAGAATGCTGAATGCTGAAAACAAGCAAAGATACAAGTGAATCACACTCAAGCCAAGAAATCTTACTAACAATATACCAGGCATTTGAGATGATTGGTATGCCATTAATTGACCTAGTTTGTTGTCAATTTTAATGATATTGCTTAAAATTAGGAGGGCGTATTATAGTTGAATATATACATCCGTCATTCCAAAATTGTATTGGCTTATTTTTCTCCTCTTTACATTATAATAATGTATTAATATTCATCATCAAATTTTGTCTAGCTATTGCGTAGATAGCATTAATATGTAATTTGTTCGGATGTTCGGGCTTATTGCTTAGAAGAAAATCTTTTTTCCGCAAGATATATAGCTGCTACCATACTAGTACCCCCTACTCACGTTTACCATAGAGTTTTATAGCCATGATTGAGAAAAATAAAATATAGAAACTCTTTGGTTTTGGTTCTTTTGAATTTCTTCCATCTTCTGCATGTATCTATATATGAAAACAAAATACTATAATTAGCTTCAAAACAAAATGGTTTAAATGACACCCAATTGCAGAGATAGTAATTATGTCTAAATGTAGCATAATTAGCTTCATTAAAATGGCCAAAGAAGAAAAGGGTAGGGATATTTATTATAAGTCATCATCACAGTTAATGTTGAAAATTTAATGATACAAGGAATTAAATTAAAAAAATTAAATTATATTTATTAAATTAAAAAAAGAATCCCGATCGATATTGTAAATTATACAAAAATAGTATAAATTGGATAGCTCGTTTAGGTTATCATATAGTAATGAGAATTGGATGGGTAATAAAAATTATGTATATATAATCAAAAAATTATGATTAGGCACGCGCCATTGTGCATATTATTGTACGCGATGGGTGATGGGTCATGTGTCAAGATTTCATTGGCCGGATTGTGGGACCTAGCAATGAAATTGTGACACGTGACCCCTCGCATGCAATAATGTGCATGACAGCGTGCACCTAGTCAGATTACATATAACCAAATAGTACATAAAATTAAGATATCATTTTTTCAAGAATTGAGAAACGTTTTTCATAATGTCAAAACTCAAAAACAAGTAATCTCTAAAGTCAGCCACCAATGCCTGTTTTGACTTTGAATTATGTTAATATATGTTCTAAAAAAATTTCAAAGTGATAAGTTAAATAAGCTCTTCCAATTTGTCTTGCCATTGTTGTTGTTGCTTGTCCGTCCCGTGTCACGGCTTAATTTTTGAGTATAATGTATTGACCTCTTCTAAGTTCTATTCCATAACGACCGCGTCTCTATCCATGCAAAAGTAATAAACTATGATTGAATTTTTTTCTTATAAAAGAAAACCATTTTAAAATTTTATAAGGGATGGTGATTCTCATTAATTATACGAATCTTTTTAAAATAATAATAATGATAATACAAGCATATGATTGATGATGGTTATTATTCAATAATGCAATTTGTAATTTTTACCATACACTATAAAAAATAAATCAGTGTCGTAATATCATTTGATAGCTCGAAAGAATTCTCAACTGTTTTATAAGTTATTGTTAGCAGCAGCTTAATTTAATGTAGAACTCCACAACTAAAGTGAAGAAAAGATCTAAAGTATTGTAGTCACAACAAAACTTAACCCATTTTCTTTTTTATTTAACAAGTGATTACTTGTACAAGATTTAAGAAAAAATACCCATTTCCTTAAGAGTAATGATATAGCCACAAATTCTTGTACAAACTTATTTTGTACAAATTGATGCGGCATGATAAAATTGAGTGATGATACAACCACAAACTCTTATACAAACTGATGTGTCATTAATACATTGGTTGAATAAAAATATAAAATAATAGAAATAAATCATGTGGGCCAAGAGATATTTAATTCAACCAATAAATTAACGCCACATTAGTTTGTACAAGAGTTTATGGCTATATCATTACTCGATAAAATTGGTTGAATTAAAAATCTCTTGGCCCACATGATTTATTTATATTATTTTATATTTTCATTCAACCAATGAATTAATGTCACATCAATTTGTACAAAATAAGTTTATACAAGAGTTTGTTACTGTATCATCACTCTATCCTTAAATAAGATTGAAATTTTTACTAACTTTATGATAATTTGATAGGCTTAAAGCAATGTGATATAATATTCTTAAGATACCATAATCGAGGCCGCTAGAATAATGATTCTTGCAAACTTTTCAAATTAATCATGATACAATTTCTGTAGTATTGTTGAGACAAATTCTATGAAACAAACTAAATAAATAACTCATACATTCACTCTCTAACACAATCTTAATATTAACTGTCTTCATCACCTATTTGTAACCACTTATTACATATTAGACCATGTTGAACAAGATCTGAAATATTAAATTTATCAAATTGGAATAAAATGATCATAGTTTATTTCAGATCATATGTATATATGTCATGATCAACTGAATGAATTAATATAAAAGAGTTGACCAAGTTGTGACTTAAATAAATGTCAACTCAACAATCCAGTTTTTCTATTTGTCTTCTATGATCCGCATTCTCCAATTATTTGCTTCATCTTATTTATATACAGGATTAATTGAAGGATTAACACGTGTAATAATGCCAGTAACTTTGCAATTATCAGTCTAATTAACCCAAGCAAAATCGGAACTGTTGCTATCTCCAAAGCACTACATGTCCTAACTCTTATGTAATCATCTTCTTAATTAAATCTCCTCTCGAACTAATCTTGAAAGTCAGCTTGTGTTTAATTAGATTCGGTTAAAAGTCACTCAATGTTCGAGGTGATGACATTTGGAATCCGTACAATAGTTTTCTTCCTCTTGATTGAAACCATTCATTAGAAATAATTTGAAATTTATTAGAATATATTCCATTTATTAGAATATTTTGTTCTTGTGATAAAAAAAAAAGTTACGAAGCTAAACTCGCGAGGTTCCAAGTGAAGTAAAACTCGTATAATGTATCATTGGGAACGATGCATGCATGGTAGATATAACTTAAGCAAAACTCGTTGAAATGAAATCATAAATACTCCAAATGTATCGTTCTTTTAATTAAGTTTATTATGAAAGGTTATATTTCAAATAATTAGAAGTAGATTCAGTTTATTTTAAGTCCGGGTAGAATCTAACCTTTCTTTTTTTCTTTTTTTATTAATTGAAATACCAATTAATTGCAATATAATTTTGTTAACAAGCATTTATTTATTTTTCTTTTTTTAATATGTTATTGAAAATAATACATGATCAACCAATGTTTTATTTTATACAAACAAGATTTCTATGAATTATAAATGCTCATATGATAAATTGCTAATAAGCAATGGTTAATTCTACACCGATCCAACGATGATTACGAAATTAATTCTTAGCGTGGATTATATAATTGTGATTACTTGATTAGGAATCAAAATCATAAGTTATTGGACTATTTAAAAGAGAGAATCGTGATCAGAGCAAGAAGCAAGCAATTAGCTGTTGGGGATTCAGGGGGAATTTTTATCTAGCAATTGTGTTTCAAGACTTTGTCGTCAAAATTAATGTTAAAGGAATTGTCAGTTAGGTCTTTTATAAACTCGAGTATTCTCTTTATATTCTAATTATTTATTTTTTCAGAAAGGAAGTTTTATTCTTATTTATTTATTAATATCATTGATATTGGATGGCTCTTATGATGCACAAAAAATTATCAAATACTAAGATTATGTACATAGAATAATGATTTGGTTTAAAATTCGAAAAAGTTATTAAAATTCAAAAAAATTATTAAATCATATAGTTTAATAATATTACATCATTATCCTATTAAATTATATAATTTAATAATATTTTTAGATTTTAACTAATTTATGATCCTGAATTAGAATATTATATGTATATACACTCTTGCGCATGCAATTAAAGTTAATGATATGAATTTGCATGATTAGCTATATATTGATGTTGTTTTGCATAAAATACCATGCATTTGCAGGCCATATATTTGTATGGCATAATAACTAAAATGTCTAGTTCTCTTTAATTCTTGTCTATCTATGATATGAAAATAAGGTTTGATTAATAGATAAAACTATTTGAGTCTTAAAAGAGGACTATATTCACTTAATTATATACCATAATTAAAGAAGGAAATAAGTTCTCACATATGCCGCGGGGGTTCGAACCGTTGTCCTCACATTTGTGAGGGCAGGGCTCTGGGCGTTGACTAGTTGAGTTTATTGATTATATAAATACATGGTTGTTTATGCAATATCACCCTTGAATTATTTTCAGTTAAGGGGACAAGATAATTGTTCCATTGACACAATTAATTTTAATTATGTTAAGCAAATAGAGCAAAGTCACGGCCATTTGGAAATTTGTTCAATAATAATCATATTCAACAAATTCAAATACAGCATCGTACGTTGGAGACAATAAGGCAACCGTATTATCTATTTCATAATTTTTACTTCATATAATCTGTATTAATAAAAAATCTAAAGCAACAAGTTAATTATGTAAAAAATAATTATAAGATAAAAGACAGAGTCTAAATTGTAATACCCGTGATCCAACACCAATGAGATTTTTAAAAATATGTGATCAAAATACACAAATTATGCCAATTATATAAAAGGATCCTTCTGCATAACATAAAAAGAATATTAATTGGGGTTTTAAGTCAGTAGAAATGATAAAGCAGTACTCATCATAATCCTAATCTAGAGCATGCTGCTATCCACCAATTAATTAAATAAAAAATAATTATCAGGAATGAAATAATCCTTTAGACTAAAGAGTGACGCTATTGGTACCCCTCTATATCTCTTATAAAACCCCTCTTGTTCTTTATTTACAAATTTACCCTTTATATTTAAATTATATTAAAAATAAAACTTATCTAATTAAACCCACCTATGTTTTCTTATTTTTTTTCTCCATTATAAACTCATTAAATTTATAAAATTTGAAAAAAAAATGAATTGTCATAAAATAAGAATTTGATCTAAATATAAACAAAGTTTTTGTAGGAAAGATAATTTTGTGTGAAATTTGTTTACTTAAGCTTTTTTTTTTTTAAAGATTCGCACACATGTCTTTATGTATATACCAAAGTTATTACCTACTAGGAAAAATAAACACAGATAGAGATAAAAATCATAAATTCATGAATGTTATAATTAATAAGAGATTGAAAGTGGTTTAGAATGAGAGAAGGGCGAGAGAGTGCGCCTAATAATTTTTTTTAAGTATTAATACAAGGATTTATTAAGAAAGTACAACAAATAAAATAATAATAATAATAATAATAATAATAATGAGGGTTATTTTAGGAATTGAGAAGAATATGTAGAGAAAAGAGGTTTAAAAAGAACTTAGAGGTTTGCCAATAGTCCAACTCTAAACTAAAAGCAATGTGCTTAATCATCAACTCATTTATTAGAAAAAAAAAGGCCCTTAAAAAGCGGGCAACGATTGGTGAGATTGGATCTGGGCTGGGCTCAATTTTACAATTGAACCCAACAACAAAAAAAGAAAACCTATTGAAGGGTATTTTAGTAAATGGATATCACAGTAGGCGAGGGAAATATATAAAGACGAGGGTTTCGCTCTCACTTTTACTCTCTCCAAAACCCTAGCTTTTGCAGCTCACGTACTCTTTCAGAGGCGCCTCTCCCTGCTTTGATTTGCCTACGGTATGTACGATTCTAGCTTCCACCTCGCATCTTATAACACGGGTTTCGCTTGTATTGCCTTCTTCTGAATTTTTTTTTTTATTTGGGATCTAATCTTCATAGGTTCTCACATGATCTGTTTGTTTTTCATGGTTTCATCTTATTTAATATGATTTTTGGCTGCTAAATTATAACGTTAATTTTCTTTTGACTAATGGAAGCCGAAATAGTATAACATATTTTGATTTTTGTAGTTAATAGATGAGCATTGAGTAGTTGACGTGTAATATGCCTGAGAAAATCTTGGACTTGCTTGGTTACATGAGTTGGTTAATTTGTTTCGTTTGATGGTTGTGTGAATGAAATTATTATTTGCTTACCCGTTAACATTGTCTTATATGCTTCAATCTGCCATTGAAAGTTGAGACTATGTCGTTGTTTCATTTTGCTATGTAATTCTTTGCTTATAATTTATAAAAGTTTGTGATGATTGTGTTCCCACCTATTGTGGTTTCTGAATGTTAATTTGAATAACTGTGAGGGATAGTTTTGTAGTCACATTTCTTGTGATGGTACAAATAATGGGTGTGTTGAAGAAAAAACTAGTCCTCTGTTAATTTATATGTTTACTGATTCTTGTTAATCCCCTTCCTGTTTTGTTCAAAGCAAAAAAATGATTGATTGTAAATGTTGTTTGGTAATGATCTCAGCTTGTGTATGCAACTCTATAATAATTTTTAGATCCTGTTGATTGGAATCATTCAGGAAGCAAATGTACCTTGTAGCTTCTTTTTTTTTTTTTTTTTTTGGGTTGTTTGTTAAACCTTAGCATAGACACTGATGCTGTTTTCTATTATGTGTAGCAGCAACAATGGTGAGAGTTAGTGTTCTGAATGACGCTCTTAAGAGCATGTATAATGCCGAGAAAAGGGGGAAGCGTCAGGTTATGATCAGACCATCCTCCAAGGTTATCATTAAGTTTCTTCTGGTGATGCAAAAGCACGGTATGCATCCAGCATGAAACTCAATATTGTCTCACCAAAATACTATATGCTGCACTTTTTAAAAAAAATATATAATTGTTCAATTGGTTGTTCTCTACAGGGTACATTGGTGAGTTTGAGTATGTTGATGACCACAGAGCTGGTAAGATTGTGGTTGAACTGAACGGAAGATTGAACAAATGTGGGGTTATCAGTCCCCGTTTTGATGTTGGCGTCAAGGAGATTGAAGGTTGGACTGCTAGGTTGCTTCCCTCAAGACAGGTTAGCTCAAGACCTTGACAGTATCAATCTACGTTAACTTGTTTTGCACCGTATTATAATCTTCTTCCCGATACTTGACGGTAATGAAAAAATTGTGTACAATCAGAATATAACATCTACTTCACTTTTTCACTAATTTTCAAAATTTTGTAGTTTGGATACATTGTGCTGACAACTTCTGCTGGCATTATGGACCACGAAGAGGCGAGAAGGAAGAATGTTGGTGGTAAAGTGCTTGGTTTTTTCTACTAGGCAAAGTTCATATTGAGAATGGGACTTGAGTTTTGTTTGTGTACTTTGGAAGAACTTGTTCACAAATGGATTAGCTTCTCTTTGTTTTACTTGATTTAATTATGCATTTTTAAACTCGGATTGGTACCTTTTAGTTGAAGAAAGATGATATTATGTGTTACACACATTTATCTCTTAGCAGTTGATTTGGTGATCAATTTTCCCAAGTTCTGTTAACATCTGATTGTGTAAGTGAGGAATATAAGTTTTATTATTTTTATTTATTTTTGGTTATTTATTTATTTATTTTGTTTCTTAGTGGTGAATAGGAATAGTGCTTTATAAGATGAGTAATGTAATCTTCACTAAGGTCCCTGAACTATCTTCAACCCACACGGAGATGGACTTTATATCCAAAATAACAGGACCTCCCTTGGGGAGTCGGGAAATTACAATTAGACAATTTCTCCTACAATAAAGGCTAGCTAACCTCTTGCTCGACTCCTCAATTGAACTTTCCTTTCTTCAAACATTCAGTAATTGGCACGGTTATAGAGCTAAAATTGTGAATAAATTTCACATAAAACATGCCCATAAAAACTCTTTTAACTTCACTCACAGTCTTGAGCATGAGCCATTCTCTAATGACTTTGCATTGTCGGTTCAACAACCCTAGTTTTTTCTGCACCGAATTATGAAAGCAATTAGGAAAAATGAGAGATCAATACCTAGTACCTAAAATGAATATAGAGGACTTATCAATATATATATATATATAGAGGATGCTTCTGTGAAACTAAGCTAAGAAATATAATGAAATTAGAAAAGGGGGAAAAAAAAAAAAGGCTAAGAAACACAATTTTCTCTCGGATCAATGTTAATGTCAGGTTGTAGCTTTTGGTGCTTATTTTCCGACAAGCAAAGGTAATGCAAACGGAGGCTGGAGCCCAAAAAAAAAAAAAAAATTGTTTAATGAAATAAGTCATTTTACAATTGTGGAATATGGGTAGATTTTTTTATATTTTATGTGAAGCTAAAGGCCGTTACAAAAAATTCAACCAATTTTCCAAAAATTTCTTCATGCTTAAGCCATTTAAAAGCACCTGCATTCATCGCAGCCAATTTATAGAATTTGCTTCAAAACTCAAAAGCCATTTACAGCACCTCCGTTTCATCAAATTTTCGATTCAATTTTCAGATATGCTGCTGGTTGAAAGAAGAAATATGATTGGACTTTTTTTAAATAATGAAATTATTCTTGATGGTAACAGTCAATTTTTTTTTTTTTTTGTTAATTTATGAGAGGTTAATGTCCAAATTAAAATCTATCTATTTGCGAGTTGGAGATTATCAAGGGAATGTTGGTGAAAAGTACTCTTTGTGGAAGTAATGCGCTGAAGATTTCGACATCAACTTATTCAAATGTTGATGTCTGCTATTAAATAGAAGTTTTCACCAAAGTTTTAACACCTGTGCTCTCAAAGCAAAGCATGGCTACCAAATACCAATTAGGCCTTAAACAGGCCTTAGCGTGCCATTATTAGTGCACAAATTTTACAAGTATTGGTGGTCAAAGATATCTTATAAAGGTAAATAAATAGCATAGGCAAGAATAACATTCAATTGAACTATTGCTAGAATTTGAAAAAAAAAAAAACAAAAAACAAAAACGAACGGAACACACAAGTAAAGATAGAAGAGAGGAATTAGACAAAACATAGTAATATTCATTATTTAAGATGATTAATTATTTTGTAAGCCATAATCATAGCCACAGGGTACATTTGCCAAAGATCATAGTTGCCCTAATGCTGCAATAACCATCATGACCTACCAAATTTATTCATACTCCTCCTCGTCGCTGCTCTTGGCTTTCCACCCATTGTCGCGGCCGGCGTCG
Source organism: Citrus sinensis (assembly GCF_022201045.2). Taxonomy (NCBI): domain Eukaryota; kingdom Viridiplantae; phylum Streptophyta; class Magnoliopsida; order Sapindales; family Rutaceae; genus Citrus; species Citrus sinensis. The sequence goes on from NC_068559.1 coordinate 2,840,668, forward strand.
TCGAGCTCGGAATCCATCGGAAAATGGGAAGAAGATCCGGGGTCAGCTGAAAGAGCCAGAGCTTGGAGATGTAATAAAGAATGTAGAGGCCCTTAAATAGTGTGAGTTGAGGAGGATTGTTCGAATGGTGGGGAAGGATCTTCTTTGGCATATGCTTTGAACCAACAAGCTTTAATGCTTACATTTGCTTTCACTTTAAGCTCGACTTTTTAATGATTCATCAAAAGACATTAAGGTACTTGTGGACTCTGCCTAGATATTCTGGCTCTAGTGGTTTTTCACTTCACATGTTTTGTTATCGTCACTGTTATCAACTCTGTGATTATAACTGGTAACTATATTAGCCAAATAAGATTTGCTTTTGGAAATACCGTTTTGTTTATAGCAAAAGTAACGTTTTTTGAAATATTTTTTAAAGTGTCTTCTTCTTATAATACACCCATCAAATTTCCTTCATTGGTCGTCTTACGAAACTTCCCTAACCCAAATAGAAGTACTTTTACTTATTCTAATCTATACCATAATGTAAGTGTAAAACACTTTCGTTGTTGATGATGATGTACATTTGGTTGTGTAGGACACTTGGATTAGAATTCGGAAGTTGAAAAGTAAGAAAATTTACGGGACAGGCCGCTGGCCAGAGATTGGGCTTGTTGGCTGAGGAAGTGGAACCCAATTGCAATTATGTGTCAAGGCCCAAACTGCACATCAAATGTTGAGAAATTACAGTTTTCTATATTTTTTCAATTTAGTAGGCAACAATACCCACTTCATGGTGAGTAATAGCGTCACACGGCACTATTTAATTAATGCACAGTTTAAACAATATTTATACAGTGTCATATAATTCTGTCACGTGGATACTAATATTCATTAGATCTTTTTTATCTTATTAAATGAATGTTTAAATTTATGTAACACTATTTGAATTTTCGAGTATATTATAATTTTATGTCTATTGAGATTTTTATTTATAATATAACCCTTAAATCTATCCGAGTCTAATTTGAAAATCTACCTCCACAAATTTGGAATTGTGAGGGTCCAACTAACGGAAGACTGTTCGGCAACTAATTAATAAATTATTAGTGGTACAAAACAAATTTACGCAAATCACTTTTTTTTTTTGGTTTTAAGGATAGTCAGGATAATGTAAAAGTAAACTATCCCATCAAAATTTGGATACAAATGCGCGATGGGGTATTATCTTCTTCTTCTTTTTTTTTTTTTTTTAAGAGAACTATTACTCATGATATTTACACTATACAAATTATTAAGACCCGTTTACATTAATTCTGATATGGCACCGCTCAAATTTTTAACCCTCTCAAATATTTAAGGGACGCCCAACTCTTATACTATACAAATAACACTCTTAAATATTTAAAGGACGCCCAACTCCTATACTATACAAATTACTAAGATACGCTTACATCAATTCTGATATGACACCGCTCAAATTTTTAACCCTCTCAAATATTTAAGGGATGCCCAACTCCTATTTTAAGAGAAAAACTGTTTTCACTCAAACTTTATGATTTCAAAAAAAAATATTTAAATTAAATCTCTATAATATATCTGCGGAGCTCGAACCACTTCCCTCTAAGTGATTTGGGTATTATCCTAATTACAACTTAAAAACAAAGTTAAAAAGCTCATATGATTTTATCTGACCACCTCACTTATAAACAATCAATTTTTTTTTTCTTCTATAAACTATTTTAATAAAATAAAATTAATATCCAAACACGGAGCTATTATCAGCTGTATCCGTTTGTACAGTTGTACGCCTCCGTTAACCAATGGAATCATAGGGTACGGCTAGAGAAACGTGCCAACGAATGATACACGGAGACACGAGGAAGACAGAAAGAACGAAAGAAAGCGGGCGACAGAGAGAGCAAGAGAGAGAGAGAGACCGAGTCCCCCCCCCCCCCACGCACGCACAGACTCTCTGTTCACAAGCAATCTCTCCCATGTTACCGGCGACTTGTTAAATCTTCTCACCCTTACAGTTTCAGGCAAATCTCTCTTTCCATTTCCATTTCCATTTCCATTTCCGTTTCCGTTTCTGGGTTTTGATCTTTATACTGCCTTGTTCTTTTTTCTTTTTTTGTGTTTTTGTGTGTGTGTTTATGGTTTTGGCATGCAGAAAGAGAGTAATTGATTTGTTGTGAGAGAGAAGAGATGGCTGCACCACCAGCGAGGGCACGTGCTGATTATGATTACCTCATCAAGCTTCTTTTGATCGGTGACAGCGGTTAGTCTTTTATTTTTAAATTTATGTTATTGTTTAGGAAATGGGAGCGGTGATATTGAGATATGGGAGCGAATGCGTGTGTGGATTGTTTTGATATTCTTGTGTTGGTGTAAGTTTTGATTTGTTTGTATCATGAAACTAGGTGGCTTATTCTTTCGAGATGTGATGCATTTGTTTCTCAAATTTTCCATCTTATGTAATTCCTGGAAGCGATTTCTGGACATTTATTGATCTTAAATCCTTAATGTTCTTGGGGGGCTTAACTCTTTGTGGGGTTGTTTGAAAGATATAACTTTTCCTGAATATGAAAACTTCCAATAATTCCTGTTCTCTAGTTAAATCGGCAAATTAAAAGTGAGATATGACGAGTCACGAATGAGCAGGTTATGCCTGTATGGTTAATCTTGGAAGTTAGTAGGTTTAGTTGTCCTTATAAATTTATAATAGTCTTTGGAGAAGTGCATTCGTACTGCTGCATTACATAGTTGAACGCAAAAGTAGGCGTTGAATGTTTGGGATGTTCTAAAGGGCTGGGAAACTTTCATATGCATGGTCAGCTTGCTAAAAACATGGACTCCATTTTATAAAGCCTAATTAAGTAAATTGTAGCAATCTGGCATGTTTCTCTTTGTCACTGCAAACCTTCTCTATTAATTAGTCCTTTTCCTTTTTTCCTTTTCCGTTGTGACAAGGTATCCTATAATCTAAAAAGTTTCTCCAGTTATTTTATATTCACCTTACTTGTGTGCCACAGAACCATTTAAGCTCATTTGGTTGGTTTAAAAAGCTTGTGCTGCTAGCAATTCTCGTTTCTTTTTGTGTGTTTTTTTTAATTTAAATTTAAGTGTTAGGAAATTATATCAGAACTTTGGTGAAAACATTGGGAGAATGCATTTTCAGTCCTGCATTATTGTGTAGCTAACACTCTAGGTTTTGATTTCTGTTTGTTTGAAATTGTCATTGAAACTTGTGCAGGTGTGGGGAAGAGTTGTTTGCTTCTGCGATTTTCAGATGGTTCCTTCACAACCAGTTTTATTACTACTATTGGGTCTGTATCCTAGGGTATTTCACAAACATTGAATTTTGAATGTATTTTGGTGTTATCTCTATACTGTAATAAAGAAGAGGAATCAAGAGTAACCATTGCACGGACCTGCATGCAGTGGATGGTTGTGGATTATTGGCCATTAGTTCTACTTATTATATTGGTGAAGAACTTGCATGTTTTGATAGAAATTAAGTTAAGAAAGCAAATGTTTCAATCTTTGTAAAACGTATATCCAAATCTTATTGTCGCACTTTTTTGGCAGCATTGATTTTAAGATAAGAACCATCGAGCTTGATGGAAAACGGATTAAATTGCAAATTTGGGATACAGCTGGTCAGGAACGGTTTCGAACCATCACAACAGGTTTGTGTTTGGGCTTCTGGCAGTTAGGTCTTTTATTTGGAAGATCGGTAGGTGGCAGTTGATGCTGCCCTCTAATCTGCACGAGAGATTTCCATGAGAGGGAGGGTTATGAAACATTGCATCACTATTTTGTGCAAATTCAATATTTTACCAATGCAAACTCAAAAAAACTTTTTAACTCTACTAGTAATGTTGTAACCGGAATTATATGTAGGTTTTACCCCATAAGATAACTTGAAGCAAATTGTTTAGAAGCTTAGATGGTTTTGATTATTCCATGAGATGATGTTTTATCATGGAGGTTCTGTGCTCAAAGTGGTATTTTGTTGCTAGAAATTTATAGAGGTCTGGGTTGATGTTCTGGCATAGGTGGTCCAACTTATTATCATTTTGTATGGAATTATATCTTGCAAGTTGTTTGATACACTGGGGTTCTATTATATACTTTTATATCCTTCCTCAGCTTACTACCGTGGAGCCATGGGGATTTTGCTGGTGTATGATGTTACTGACGAGTCTTCTTTCAACAGTAAGTGTTCTTCCACCTTTGAATTTTTCATAACAATGCCTGTTTTCATAATTATACAGTTTACCATAAATCTCTTGAATTCTCATAGAGTATCTTTTCATCTTGTTCAGATATTAGGAACTGGATTCGCAACATTGAACAGCATGCTTCTGACAATGTCAACAAGATACTTGTTGGGAACAAGGCTGACATGGATGAGAGCAAAAGGGTAATTTTTCTAGTTATTCACTCATGGGATATGCATAATTTTGTAATGGTGGGTGCTCAGTCTTTTTTTGGTCAGGAAGCCCCTTTTTGTTTGCACGAAACTATACTTCTCACTGTCCAAGTCCATCTGGTCATTCTAAAGGTGTGAAAGGAGGATGAGTGGTGGAGGGATGTATGACTCGTTTTTGCCCCTGAAAGATAAGGTTATAGGCTGGGCCTCCATAGTTTATGTAATTATGACTGACATTGTACATGTATATTTTTGTCTACCCAGGCATTCTTGACTGCAAAACCGCTAAGGATTTTTGCTCCACCTATTATTTTAAGGCTTTGCATACCAACAAATGGGTTGGATAAGTTTGGGTTGCATTGTGGATTCACTAATTTGGTGGGCAACTCCTTTTCAGTTTCATGAGAGTCATAACTGACCCTGGCTGTCCAATTCTACTGTTTAATAGCCCTAAAAATGTGAGGAAAAGATGAGTTGTGGAGGGATCTATGACCTAGCGTAGCTTACATCAGAGACTAGAATGCTGGATTTGGCTTCATGCTCTGTGATTTTGCATTTGAGTGAGCTCTTACATGTGTGCACACTTGTGATATTAAACCACTAAAGATATTTTTTGTTTGTCTTTTAGGCTGTTCCTACTTCAAAGGGTCAAGCACTTGCTGATGAGTATGGTATCAAGTTCTTTGAAACTGTAAGTATCAATGTACCCTTGGGCTACTTGGAGTGTTGAAACACCCTTTCTTTTATTTTTCTAATTCAAAAAGTTTGTATGCAGAGTGCAAAAACTAATTTGAATGTGGAGGAGGTTTTCTTTTCAATTGCCAAGGATATCAAGCAAAGACTTGCAGAATCAGATTCTAAATCTGAGGTATTGATCACTTGTCGAGGAATTTTTAGTTTCCGCCTGCTGCTTTCTTTCCAAAAAATTAGATTCATGCCACCTTTCAGTGCAAATCCCATTACATATATTTTACGTATGTTTTTACTCGGTGTTGCAGCCTCAGACAATTAAAATTAACCAACCAGATACCGGAGCAAGTGGCGCTCAAGCTGCCCAGAAGTCAGCTTGCTGTGGCAGTACATAAACAAAATCCAATTATGTGGCTTGAGGGAGAAGATTCTGCCAGAGGCGAGCATTCGGGCGTAGAACTAATCTTGTTGACATTATGGTGGATGCATGTATTTATCCCTCTGTTATTTTTTTCCGCAATCATCAGCATTATTAGCATGTTAAATGCAATACTTTCTTCAGTCAATTTCTGGAACTTATGATATGACAATCCTTTTTCCTTGCTTGATCTCAATCATCTCGTATTATGTATTACTGTTCTTGATGTAGATAGATTATTGAAACCTGTCTTTTCTCATGCAAGAAAATGCCCCATGTTTTTCGTTTTATCAGAACAATGGAGAATTGATACCTCCTGTCTTGTGTCTGTACTGGTATGAATCTTGAAAGTCATTGAGAAGTTTTGATTCATCAATTGACTATGTTTTGTTATTGAAAATGATAAATAAGTTTTGTTAACGTGGAAAATGATTTGATATTGCCATAATGTTTTGTTTTAGATAAATAAGTTTTGTTAACGTGGCGGACAAGTAGTTGACACTGGTAAATCAGGTTATGAAAAATAATTTTTTATTTAATAAATCATTAGAATTTAGCATCTTTCTTTGCAAAATATTTTTGTTTTGGCTAAAAAATAATGTAAATTTTTTTTTCAAGTAGTGGAATCCACATATTTTTGAAGAGGCTGTATGTTACAAGTTGTAACTTAGCAAAATCTTTTTTTCTTTTTCTTTTTTCATGTAAGGGTCTGTTTGTGTTAGTTTTTGTTTTTACTTCTACTTAAAAATAAAAGATAAGTAAAAGTTTTATCTTATTTTTGTTGTTTGGATGATCATAATAAAAGATCTTTTTTTTTAATGAGAAGCTCTTTTTGAAGTGTTTGGATGACCATCTAAAAAAGATTTTTTAATCATTATAAAATCATTAATACTCTTAAATATTTGAGTCTAATAAATATTTATCAAATTTAAAAATCAATGACAAACAAAATAATTATTTGATCAATCTAGTTAAACTTTTACAAATTAAAGTGCTGTTTTTCTTTATAAAAAAAGAACAAAAATAACTAGATTAAGTTTATCTAATCATAAGTTCCCTAGCAATATTTTCACGAACCACTCCCATTTCACTTGCTTCATTTTCATCAACATTAGTGTTAGTTGATGATTCTTTATCATTTGGAATATAATCTTCTTTTCCCTTATAAGACTCGAACACCAAATCTGCAATAGTATTTCTCCTTATAAAGTTGTGTAGAGTCATTGATGTGGCAACAACTACTTGCTTATCAAATTTGAAATTAGGCATATGTTGCAAAATTTTCCACCGTGCCTTCCATACTCCAAAGGTACATTCAATAACACTACGCAATAATGAATGTGCAAAATTGAATGTCTCTCGACTATTCCTTGGTAGACCACTATTGCAAAATTCATGAAGATAATATATATCTCCTTTAAAAGGAGTTAGAAAACTTTTCATATTTGGATATTCCCCCCATCAACCAAGTAATATTTACCTACAAATTATAAAAAAAATTAATTATTCTTATTTTAAAAGAAGAAGAAAAAAGTACAATAACACTTACAAAGTGAAGAACTTACCATTTGGTGGTTTAGGACATTTTACATCATCATTTTTCAATGCCTCCAAAAATATACGAGTATCATGTGCAATTCCTTTTCATCTAGGCCACATAAATGTAAATAACATGTCAAAATCACATGTTGTCGTTATATTGTGAGTAGGAATACATTTTCTACCAATGTATGGAATTTGCTCATCCACCGGAAGCGAGGCAAAAATATGAGTCCCATCAATAGCTTCGATACAATCCTAAAATGTAATATATTAATACAAGAAACTAAAATGATTTATAAATATATTAGTCATGAATTAAAAAAATATGTATAAATTACCTTAAATTATGGCCAATACTTTGGATTTCGTTGAATGTATTGTGGAGTTTCATCAAAATTATCAGGTGCTCTAATTTTTTTACTAGCTAACTTCATCATTACTTTTAAAACATGTTCAAATTGACGGCTCACAGTCTCACCTGAATGTTGAAATTTTTCTTAAACCATTCGATTTCCAAGATTGTGCCCTAAGATCATAAAAAAACATACTTACAACTTCTTCCAGGTTCACACCTCTAGTAGTTGTTAAACCGTAACTTCTTAATCTATTACATAATTTGCAAAATACATGCTTTTCCATCCAAAACATTTCATGGCAACGTCAATCATTGCCATTAAGTACCTCCATAATAAATTTCCATCATGTATGAGGAGAATTTCTACATGACTCTTTAACTAAAAAATTAATATGATAGTATACCATTGTTCTTGTAACAGTTAGGATAATTTCATCAACATCTTACCATTTCTAGCTGCTTGTTCCAAATATTGTTCATTGGTGTCATCATCTGAATCACTTGATGACATTATGTAACAAATACAAGATAGAAAATGATAAATAGCTTTACTCAAGAGACTTTTCAAAATGATTGATATTTAAAGAAAAAATAGCAAACTTAATTTGTCTTTTTTTTTCTTTAAAACATAAAAATGAAATCTAAAAAGGAAATGACAAATCTTACAACTTTAGCTTTGAATCAGACAAAACAAGAGAGCTAACAAAAAAAAAAAATCATCGTCTAATGATAACATAATAGCAAAGACGAGTTTATAAAAGTTGTTACAAATTTAAAAAAAAATCCTGAAATAATACATTAATCCAAATTAATATAAAAATACTAGTACAAACTTAATTAAAAAAGAACTAACATAGAAATACTAGCACAAAATAGTTTCTAAATTTCATATGTCATCTTGTTGATCCTCAACCACTTAAGTTGATACTTCGGCTCACTCAAAGCAACAAAAGTCTCTCTATTTGCCTTTTTGTGAACAAACGAATGCCCAACTTAAATAGAGGAGACATTGGCTAGCATCCTGGAAGTGTAGCTAACTTGTCAAGAACCTCCTAAACACTACAACCGTGCTTATTCTTAACTGCCTCACAAAGTTCATGAAGTTGTTTGGTCAACTTAGATGAAATAGATCTTTTCATGTTAACTTTCTTTAATTGCTTTCTTCTAGGTGGAATCTTTTCCAAACGGTCACTACATCCTATTTTATCATGGTTGACTTCTTCAAAATTTGCACTATCCACCGGAGCAATGTCATCCTCAATAATATTTTCAAAACTAGAATGATTGCATAAACGAGGTGTTACACCAGAAGTTGGTGCCCAAGCTTTTGCTCCCATTGCTGTAACATCACGAAATAATTCATCTAACATAAAAGCATGGTCTAGTCCCTTAATTCAAATTTTGCAGCTTCTGAGTGTTTCTGTTATTATAATTTTAGAATTAGTGACATAAAAATTTAATACATGAATTAAACTTAAAATAACTTGAATTTAAATAACCTACTTGTAACTTTGCCTCCCACCATTCATTTATACCTTCTATTGTTTGTCTCTCCATATTCCAACCTAGCCATGTTTCTCCCCTCACCAATGCATCCCATATCTGCTACTCTTTCTTCACAATATCCCAACGGTTCCTATGTTGCTTTCGATCATAATTTTTATTGGTTGCCGCTATGAAATTTTCTATAAGATATTTCTAACTTTGCTTACTTAAATGTGTTCCACTTTTATTACCAACTCTCACTTGCTCCACAACCAAATTAAGCCAAATTTCATGTGATTTTGGATCCCAAATAGCTTTGGATTTTCCTTGGGAGACACCATCAGTTGTCATATAATTCTAGCTAAAGGTAATAGATATTTATCAATAGACATATCAACAATACCAAATCAGAGCAAGAATAATAGAAAATCAATAAACACAAAAGAATATAAAAAAATTCGGCAAAATAATTCCAGTAACTAATGCCACAGCTACCAATATCTTCAAAATATTAAATATCTATTGTTGTAATTTTAATTTCAGTTACTTGTTACTGCACATGCATGTCATATAATATGCAGATCAAACAATATTCTTCATTTTGAACAACTCAAACTAAATGCAATTCCTCACTTTACATTCTGAACAATAACATTTCTATATGCCGACATGAATAAAAACTCATGTGAAATAAACAAAAACTTTATAAATTAACAATACAAAATTAATTAAATTTCATTTGCAAACTTAACTTCTACTCCATATTCCATCAATTCTCAAAACATTATTTTTCGTTCCAAGTCAACTTTATAAATTTACTTAAAAAAAATTTAAATAAAGCATAACCGAATGGATAAAGAATCAAAGCAAAATATTTCCGTATATATATACACAATGGTTCTCCTACATGGACGGCCGCGTTAGCTTTAAAATGCGGATATCAAATTATGGCCGTTGGATAAATCTAACAGTTGCAAGCATTTTAGAGGTTATTGACAGTATTTTTAATTATTTTTTTAAAAGAGAAAAGAAAAATCACGTGATATTACTTTTTTTCCTTCTCTTTCACTCAATCTCAAACATCAAAACAAAATGTTTTAATGAACGAAGCTAAAACATTTTCCTTCTCTTATAAGCCACATTTCTTCTTCGTGGGTGTCCACATTTTATTTTTTATTTTTTTGCTTGTTTGAGCAAATGTAGTTACTACATTTTTGTTTCGGGTGAGTTAGTACTTAGTTTATTTTTTCTTGTTTGACTCGGTACCTAGTTGAGTTGTTTGGTTGACTTGTGGTGAGTTTTAGCTGCTTTGGTTAACTCAGTACCGAGTTGTGTTAGGCTTGGTTATTTATGTAGACTTAATGCTGAGTTTGGTTTTCTTGTTATGAGTTGATTTGTTTTTGGATGACTCAGTACCAAGTTAATTACTTTTCTTCTTTCATTTTTTTTAAATGATAAGAAGCCTTTTGTTTTCTATTTCAGCTAATGGATTCTGAGAATATGGGTGATCAATCAAGCGGTGGGGAAACTTTGTGCTCACCTAATGTAGCTTCTGACTATAAGTCACATAAAGGGCAAGAATTTGATAATTCAGAAGAAGTTTTTGCTTGTTACAACAAGTATGCCAATGAGGTTGTTTTAGCATTAGAATTCATTATAGTCAAAGAAGTAAGGATAGTAACGAAATATTAAAGGAGTATGTGTGCTTTTTTTTAAAAAAAAGAAATCATTGCAATCAAGTGCTTGCGTGGGTAATGGGTTGAAAAGGCGTCGACCTATAGTACGTGATGGTTGCGGTGCAAAACTTGCAGTGGTGAAGTCAAAATCAGGTAAATATATGGTTAGCGTATTTGTTGAGAATCATAATCACTCATTAACAACACCTCAAAGAAGACATCTACTGAGGTCTCATCGGTCTGTTTCAGAGGTAAAGAAATGCTTGAGTCAACAGTTTGCATCAGTAAATATTCAAACACATCAGCAAATTAGTTTTTTTAAAATACAAGCTGGGGGCTTGCAGAACATGGGTTGTATGGAAAAAGATATTTATAGTCATAAAAAAAATTAGAGAAATGAATTAAAAGAGCATGATGCATCTTTGTTGTATGACCATTTTCTAGCCGAGCAAGAAAAAAACCCATCATTTTTTTTTCAAAATTAAGTTTGGAACTGATAATCAAATAACTGATTGTTTCTAGGCTGATGCAATAAGTCGGCGGGCATACAAGTTTTACGGAGATGTAGTTGTGTTTGATACCACGTACAACATGAATTGTTATGGTATGATTTTTGCACCAATAGTTGGAGTGAATAACCATGATCAAACTATTGTTTTCGGTAGTGCATCTCTAAATGATGAGACTACAGAGTCATTTGTTTAGCTATTTGAGCAATTTAAGGAAGCTATGCTAGGTGATGACCCAAAAATGATCATCACTTATCAAAATCCTGCAATAACAAAAGCTATTCATCAAGCCTTGCTGAACACTTATCATAGATTTTGTAGTTGGCACATTTTAAACAAAGTTTTCTGAAAAGTTAAATACAGTGGTGTATCAAGATCATTATCGGCACTTTCAAAAATGCATTTGGGAATAAAAAACCACTAAAGAGTTTGATGCAATGTGGATGGATGTTGTTGAGAAAGCAGATTTGATTGAAAATGTTTGGCTACATGGAGTGTATCAAATCATATCAAAATGGATGCCTGCATATGTCAAACATGATTTTTCAGCTGAAATGTCAAGTAGCCAACGTGCTGAGAGCAATCATGCATTCTTCAAGAGGTATGTTTCGAAAAAGAATTCACTTATTGACTTTGTTTTTTTAATTTAATCGAGCACTTGCACGACAATGTCATGAGGAGCTAATACTTACCCATAAAGACATTAATGAAATGCCATTGTTGGAATTGCCACTAAATATGGAGAAGCAAATGGCTGGGATTTATATACGTGATATTTTTTATAAGTTTCAATCTGAATTATGGGATAGCTTGTCACATCTGATTGAGGTTGTGAGTGAGGATGAAGAAAATAGGATATATAATGTTGTGAGTGAAAAAAAAAGATGTTTATAACGTGCACAAAGTCATTCGCGACAAAAATATAAATTTTGTTTCATGCATTTGCAAGAATTTCAATAATAAAGGTATCCCCTGTAAACACATTATAGCCTTATTGAAGAAATTGCAAGTTACTTTGTTACCTGATGCTTATATTTTGAAGATATGGACTAAAATAGCCAAACTAGAGAAGGTTGTGGATGATGATGGAGAAGAAATAAAAGATTGTAAGGACAAATCGTTACTCTTGCGGAGGACCAAGTTGTTTCATTTTGCTTCAGAGGTGATTGATCAAGTTGTTTCAAGTGAAGAATCAAGTCAAATGTTCATTGATAGCTTAGAAAATCTATGAAAAAAAGTTAAGTCAATAATGAATAGTTGTAAAAATGGGGAAGTTTTAGGAAACGATAGTTTTATTCGACAACCACAATTCAATGAACCACTTGAAGTCAGGTTTAAAGGGTGTGGCAAACTAATTAAAGGAAGAAAAGAAAAGGCAAACGAGAAGGCGAAAGAGAAAGGTAGGCGTTACAATGGATGTGGACAAGTTGGTCAATCCATAAGAGAAACTGTTAAATGCTTCTCACTAGGTAAATATGTCTTTTATTTGGGATAATAATTCTTTTTGACTTTGTGCATTTTGCTAATAAGTTATTTTTTTATATGATTTAGATATATGGTGGATAGGGAACCAAATTTGAATTTGTTGAAACTCTTATTCTTCCAGAGATAGTATCTATTTATTAAAATTTGCAATTTACTATATTAGATTTGTATGAATTTAATGTCTCTTGTTAAAAATAAGATTAACTAAATCTTTTTATTTGACTTATTGTTACAAGATGATGGATCTTTATATAGTAGATGTCAAATTATGAAGATTGTTGACGTTTAAAAGATACTAAATTGATGCAGAATTTTGTGTGCACCGTTGCACTTTTTTGTTTGTGCAAATTAAGATCATCATGACCATTTGCAGATTCTGGATTCAGTCAATATCAACTGTAAAGAACATAATTCCAAAATCAATATACACTTTTTTTTTTTTATAAGAATATACACTTGTTAACTGCAAATAAATTCTCATATTTGCAAGATTGAGAAGTACAAGAAAAAATAAATCCAGTGACGAGTCAAACAAGAAAAAATAAATTGAGTACCAAATCACTCAAATACATCAATGTATTGGCTGCGGCTGCCTTTGCTCAAATAAGCAGAAAAGAAGAAAAAAATTGAAATTTGGACATATACGAAGAAGATGGAAGGTGGCTGAGAGCTTTATTGGAGCATTGGTTGATTTTCTTCACTAGAGTTTTTCATTTTGGCTTCAATACAGTGATTTGATTTGGCTTGGATGTTTGAGATTGAGTGAAAGAGAATGAAATAAAGTACTATCACGTGATTTTGTTTTCTCTTTTTAAAAAAAAATTAAAAATATTGAAGGTGAGTCCATATCAATAGCCTCTAACATGCTTTCAACCGTTAGATTTATCTAATAGCCTTAAATTGATATCCGCATTTTGAAGCTAATGCGGGCGTCCGTGTAGGAGAACCACTGTATGTGTGTACACACACATTAAAAAATTAAAAATAAGATGTAAATAAAAATATGATATTACAAAAACAAATCTTTTTTTTTTTTTGATAGAAAAAAAAAAATCTTATTTGAAAGAAGATTGGTGTGGCAATTGTGCTCCTTTTTTTTTTTTTTTGTTGAACAATGAAGAGGCAAAACAAGAAAAATACTTAAGAAATAGGCTTTAAGGGTTTGAATATAAATGTAATATTTTTTTGTTCCTTTGTTAATTTAAAGTTAATTTAAGAATTATAAAAAGTGTAATAAATGAGAAAATAGTTTCTCAAAAAGTTTTTTGGGAAAAGTTAAAATTCCTAACTTCTCCCCCAAAGACTTTTTGAATTAAAAAAATGACTTTTGGTTTGACGCCTCAATAGCTCTTAAAGATATTTTTTAATTTTAAAAATAAAAAAAAGAGCTTAATTAAGCTAAATAATTTTTTATTTAACAAATCAGTAGTAATTAGCATCTTTCTTAGCAAAATAATTTTTTTGGCTAAAAAATAATGTAAAATTTTTTTAAAGTACTGGAACCTACATATTTTTGAAGAGGCTGTATGTTACAAGTTGTAACTTAGAATAATTTTTTTTTTCATGTAAATCATTCAAAATGGCTTTAAAAATTCTAAGAATATATCGTTTAGTGACTTAAAAGTAATTGAAAAAATGGATTCTTTATAAACTTCAATTAAATCAAAATAATGATTTTTTTTCCAAATAATCATTAAATTATTACTTTTGAACACTTCAAAATTTGACCACTTCAAAAACTACGAAAAAATTCGAACACGTGGATGAAAAAATTAGCTCAATGTTAAAATTCTTCTCACAGCCCACACTCGGTCCAAATTACAGCTAAACTGACGTGCCGTCGTTGATCGTTCGTTGAGACGCCGTCGCCGGTATTGCAGCCTCTGTCTTCTCTCTTACACTTCACGTCATTCAGGTACGTCATGTCATCCCCTCTGTCACTTACTGTGCTTGCTACTTGTTTCGTATGGCTTCGGTTTTTTTTTTTTCGTGATGAATAAGATTTTTTTTATTATGATTAAAATAAATTAATTTTAGTTCTTATTGTTCTATGAACTATCTGACATTGATTAAAACTATTAATTTTATTTAATTTGTAATTAATTTTAGTTTTCTCCTAACTGAAATCTCGCCTCTCTCAGTCTATTTTGTTTGTCAGATGCAAAAATGAACACTAAAAATTTCTACTTCGAATGTTCAAGCATTGTGGATCAAAGAGTCATTCTTTTGATTCGGATGATCTTATGATTACTTGCTAATGCTGGTTTGTTTACATTATTTGTGAATCAGATATGACAAGAATCATTATAAATTTAACTTGCTATGTGCTTGATGCTAATTATTATCTAATATGATATTTGCAGTAAAGTTATCTGTTTTTGATATTGTTAATTAAGGGTTTTTATTGTTTGGTGAATTGGATTTATTTTACAGAGTGAGGATTGATAGTTATGGGGTGGTTTAGAGCTAGTTCAGGCGTGGCAAAGCTTGCCATTAGGAGGACTCTATCTCAGGGTTGTTCTTATACAACAAGGGCGCAGGTCTTTCCTTCACGATCCCGGTGTTTTCATAGCACGGTTTTAAAATCAAAGGCACAGTCTGCACCTGTGCCGCGCCCTGTACCTTTATCTAGGTTGACTGATAACTTCTTGGATGGCACTAGTAGTGTTTATTTAGAGGAGCTCCAGAGGTCCTGGGAAGCTGACCCGAATAGTGTTGATGAGTCCTGGCAAAATTTCTTTAGAAATTTTGTGGGTCAGGCTGCTACTTCTCCTGGAATTTCAGGCCAAACAATTCAGGAGAGTATGCGTTTGTTGTTGCTTGTGAGGGCTTACCAGGTTAATGGTCATATGAAAGCAAAGTTGGACCCATTGGGGTTGGAAGAAAGAGAAATCCCTGATGACTTGGACCCAGCTTTTTATGGATTTACAGAAGCTGATCTGGATAGGGAATTTTTTCTGGGGGTGTGGAGTATGGCTGGATTTTTGTCAGAGAATCGTCCTGTGCAGACGCTTAGATCCATATTAACCCGGCTTGAGCAGGCTTATTGTGGTAGTATTGGGTTTGAATACATGCATATTTCAGATCGCGAGAAATGTAACTGGTTGAGAGACAAAATTGAAACCCCAACACCAATGCAATACAACAGGCAACGCCGTGAGGTTATTCTTGATAGGCTCGTATGGAGTACACAATTTGAGAACTTCTTGGCCACTAAGTGGACAACAGCAAAGAGGTTTGGGCTTGAAGGTGGGGAGACTTTGATTCCTGGCATGAAGGAGATGTTTGATAGGGCAGCTGATCTTGGGGTTGAGAGCATAGTTATTGGAATGCCTCACAGAGGACGACTTAATGTGTTAGGTAATGTTGTTCGAAAACCACTTCGTCAAATATTTAGTGAGTTTAGTGGTGGTACAAGGCCTGTAGATGAAGTTGGGCTCTACACTGGAACCGGTGATGTTAAGTATCACCTGGGAACTTCTTATGATCGGCCAACTAGAGGTGGTAAGAGAATTCATTTATCTTTAGTTGCCAATCCAAGTCACTTGGAAGCTGTGGACCCAGTTGTTATAGGGAAAACTAGAGCAAAGCAATACTACTCCAATGATATGGACAGGAC
Organism: Citrus sinensis; assembly: GCF_022201045.2. Taxonomy (NCBI): domain Eukaryota; kingdom Viridiplantae; phylum Streptophyta; class Magnoliopsida; order Sapindales; family Rutaceae; genus Citrus; species Citrus sinensis. The sequence continues at coordinate 2,856,864 of NC_068559.1, forward strand.
CAAGAATATGGCTGTTTTGATTCATGGGGATGGTAGCTTTGCTGGTCAAGGTGTAGTTTATGAAACTCTACATCTGAGTGCACTTCCAAATTACTCAATTGGTGGTACTATACATATTGTGGTGAACAACCAAGTGGCATTCACCACTGATCCAATGTCGGGGAGATCCTCTCAGTACTGCACTGATGTTGCCAAGGCTTTGGATGCACCTATTTTCCATGTGAATGGGGATGACATGGAGGCAGTTGCTCATGTTTGTGAACTTGCAGCAGAATGGCGGCAGACATTTCATTCAGATGTTGTGGTTGATTTAGTGTGTTATCGTAGATTTGGCCACAATGAGATTGATGAGCCATCTTTCACCCAGCCCAAAATGTACAAGGTTAGTTCTTTTATAAATTTGAGGCTCAATCTTGCTCAACTTCTTGTAAATTTTTATTCCATAATTTTAATTTTGCCTTGTTGTTTTATACTGCTATTGTAGCATATCTTTCTATTCTCTTATTATGGTCAATTCTTATGAGCCAGCCAATCTCATATTTATGATTTAATGGATGCTAACAGATCATTCGGAGTCATCCGTCATCTCTTGAGATCTACCAAAATAAACTCTTAGAATGTCAGCATGTGACTCAAGAAGACATTAATAAGATACAAGAAAAGGTCAATAGAATCCTTAGTGAAGAATTTGTGGCCAGCAAAGATTATGTTCCAAACAGAAGGGACTGGCTTTCAGCATATTGGTCTGGGTTCAAGTCACCTGAACAGCTTTCACGCATTCGAAACACTGGGTATGTTGGTGGTTCCGTTAGATATAGGTTTTCTTTGCTGTCTCCAGCTTCTTTAGTTTGTTTCGATGTTTTGCAGGGTAAAACCAGAGATCTTGAAGAATGTTGGCAAAGCAATCACGACTCTTCCAGAAAATTTTAAGCCTCACAGGGGGGTAAAGAAGGTTTATGAACTGCGTGCACAAATGATTGAAACAGGAGAAGGAATTGACTGGGCACTTGGGGAGGCCCTTGCATTTGCTACTTTGCTGGTAGAGGGTAACCATGTGCGGTTGAGTGGTCAAGACGTGGAGAGAGGTACATTCAGTCACCGGCATTCTGTGTTGCATGATCAAGAAACTGGGGAGCAGTATTGCCCACTAGACCATGTGATGATGAATCAGGATGCGGAAATGTTCACTGTGAGCAATAGGTAATGCACCATACTTTTTCAAGTTTTGTCTTTTGTCTAGTTTGCGCTCTGCTCTCAAATTTTCATTTATAAATTCTCTGTTATAAGATCTATTTCAACATAAAGTTAGCAAAACTTATCTGTTTTACATATGCTTTAATGCCAACTGCTCAACTTATGTAGATGCTTTATTGCATTTTTTTAGGTCCATACTGATGGATGAATATGGTATAAATTGAACAAAAATTCTTTTTATTTTTTCTTTAAATTGAACAAAATTCTTATTTCTGATTTTGGAGTAGAGTATTTTTGTGGAATAAATTCTTTCTGCTTGCTGGCAGTCAAAAAGTGGATCACGTTTCCTTAAACGCCTAATAATTTTTGACAAATGGTATTTGCTCATTGTTGTTACTTACATTTGAACCTTTCCTTTTTGGTACAGTTCTCTCTCAGAGTTTGGTGTTCTTGGCTTTGAATTGGGTTACTCTATGGAAAATCCAAACTCATTGGTAATGTGGGAAGCTCAATTTGGTGACTTTGCTAATGGAGCACAAGTAATTTTTGATCAGTTTGTAAATAGTGGGGAGTCCAAGTGGTTGCGCCAATCTGGGCTTGTTGTGATGCTCCCTCATGGTTATGATGGTCAAGGCCCTGAACATTCAAGTGCACGATTGGAGCGGTTCCTTCAGGTATTTTCCTTCAGAGGATTTTTATCATCCTTCATTTTACTAATTTGACTGTGATGTTTGAATCTTTTTATAAGGGGAACAGGGATGATCAACCCTACTAACATATATGTTTATTGTGGTAGATGAGTGATGACAATCCATATGTTATACCTGAGATGGATTCAACTCTTCGGACTCAAATCCAAGAATGCAACTGGCAGATTGTGAATGTTACAACTCCTGCTAACTACTTCCATGTTTTGAGGCGTCAGGTGAGTACAACTTGTTTAATCATTAATCACTTTTCACGTTTTCTTATGTCTATATGTTTCCTGTTATGTCTTTGCAGATCCACAGAGAATTTCGTAAGCCTCTCGTTGTGATGTCACCCAAAAATCTGCTTCGTCACAAGGAATGCAAATCAAATCTTTCTGAGTTTGATGATGTACAAGGTCACCCAGGTTTTGACAAACAAGGGACTAGATTTAAACGGCTTATAAAGGATCAGAATGAGCACTCTGATCTTGAGGAGGGTATCAGACGTCTGATTCTTTGTTCTGGAAAAGTGAGTTCTGCTGTTTGTGTTGCTCTGTATTTTTTCTATAATTTTGGTGAGTTAATTCTGGGTTTCATTTGGTAGGTCTTGTAGACATATGTTACTTCATATCTTCCAACACATTCAGGACATCACTATTCGATGTGTTGCCTATGCAGGCACCTTGATTATGGCCAATGAAAATTGATACAAGATCGGCTTGATTAAGTTTTTGTAGAGATTGCTATTGACGCAACATTCTTGCCTTCTTTGCTTGCAGGTCTATTATGAGCTTAATGAAGAGCGAAAGAAGCACAGTGCAAGTGACATTGCTATTTGTAGGGTGGAACAGCTTTGTCCTTTCCCATATGACCTTGTCCAGCGGGAGCTTAAACGATATCCAAGTATGTTTTCCAAACTTTCAAAAAGGGGAGATTGTGCATCATTCACATTATTGAAGCCATTATATTTTCCCCATTTTTCTTCTATTTCCTTTACTTGATGTTTCTGTTGGACTTGGGAGCAAAATAATCTCGGCTTTCTTTATTACACATCAAAATATAAATTCTACAGCATTATCTGGTTGAGCTATTCATATCAGTGATATTGATAGATAAAAGTTACATGAATTGTATTTTTTATAATGCCAGAGTAAAGCTTATCTAACCAAATAATTTAAATCCAAGAAACTAATGCAAATCTTTTCCAAGTTCCGCCTTGGATTCTGTTGTCTTATGCTGCTGATTAAATGGCAGAAAAGTTTTTAGATAAACTTCTTGAAGTCCTCATATTTGCTGCTGGGTAGTTTATGGGTCTCTCATTTTAAGCAAATTTCTATTGAAATATGAGGCTGACTAATGTCCTACTTTGATTCTTTTAGATGCCGAGGTTGTTTGGAGCCAGGAAGAGCCAATGAACATGGGTGCGTATACCTACATTGCACCTCGCCTTTGCACTGCCATGAAAGCAGTGGATAGAGGAACCATGGAGGACATCAAATATGTTGGCCGTGCTCCATCTGCTGCCTCAGCCACTGGCTTCTATCAGGTTCACGTTAAAGAACAGTCTGAGCTAATGCAGAAAGCCATTCAACCCGAACCAATTGGTAATCCTTTCTGAAGTCTAATAAACCCTTGAGACCAGTATAAGAAGATTTTTGACTGCACCCAGATAAAACAAGCTGTGCAGTCTGAATTCTTCTTGAAACCTTTATTCCGCACATTTATTTTGATGTTTGCAATACATTTTTGCCAATTTGTCCATCGTTTTGTATCCGTAGTCATCATCTCCCCTTCTTCGTCACGATACAAAACAGTAAATGTACGGGGTCACCGTAAATCGTGTCAATTATGAAATTTTTCGCTACACTTCTTAAGTTTTCTTAGCTTACATCTTATATTTTTAATTCTCCAAAGAACTAGAGGAACATAACAATAACATGAGACCTGAAAGATTTTACAAAGAATTTGGAGAATGTAAAATTTATCGATATATGCGCATGCTTATAGGGGCCCTGAAAATCTGAGATGTTTATTTGTTTATTACTGGTGATCTGCAGCTCTTTGCTGAAGAAAAGTAGAGATACAGAAGGTCCCCTTTTTTTTTTTTCAATTTTTTGTCTTTTCCGAAAAATGTGTTTAGTAAAAGATTTTTAACTGTTTTTTTTTCTATTTTTAATATTTGAAGTGGCTCTCTCTGTCTCTCTCTTTCACTTTTTCCCCTTAAATTGGTAAGACATAAATGGTGATGATTGTGATAAGAATCAAACTAAAGGTGAGAGGAGTGATTATCACAATTTTAGCTGATGAATTGAAATATTGATTTTCAATCAACATTAGTATTGATTTTGAACCACTCTTTACAAATAAATCAAATTTCCATAATCATAATTGTAATATATATTTTTTTTCATGTTTTGATCTTTGCAAAAGCTGAGCCTTTGTGCTTATGAATCAATAATCAATAAGAGTGAATTTTATTTTTGTATATCATTGTTTAAAAAAAATACAAGCTTTCAGATTGATTTGTTATAAAAAAAAATAATAAAAGAGAATGACACTTAGTCTCGAATTCACTTTGTTAGTCTCGAATTCACCTTATTATTTAGGTTGCTAAACATTTTAACATACGGACCGATAAAAACTTTTGAAAAATCCATCAAATTAGACTAACTATAAGGAATAAATAGTAAAAGAACTTAAAACTATATTTTTTCTCTTGTACTATCTTAATGTTTGAGATGTAATGAGAACTTTAAAAAAAATTAAGAATCTATATATTTATATAAAGTTGGGACTATAAGAGGTGATGTAGTATCACCATTTCTCATTTTTGTATATTCTCTATTATCTAATAAATAGAGAAATTTTCTTTTAGATTTGACTTTTCATCTTCTCATAATTAATATTAAGGGTAAAAGCTTCTTTAGTCCCTATATTATGATGTTAGTGTCCATTTAGTCCCTGTATTTTTAAAAACACCTCAAAACGTCACTGCTACTAAATATTGACACTCATGCCATTATTTTTTATTATTTTTAACTTATTTTTACAATATTACACTTTTACAATAATGTTTCTTTTTTGGATATTAATAAAAAATTAAATTATCAAATTAAACTCAAAAATAAAATAAAAACAAAAAAGTTATATATTAATTTTTGTGGAAGCTCACGTATGTTTAAAAAATTAATATTGTAAAAAATTACATTATCAATTGTTTTTAAAAAATTAATATTTTAACTCAAGAGTGTGTTCCACAAAAATTAATATATATATTTTATTTTATTTTATTTTATTTTATTTTTTGGTGTTAAACTGGTAATTTATTTTTTTCTTTTTAATAATGTCTAAAAAATTATTATAAAAGGACAATATTATAAAAATAAGTTAAAAGGAACAAAAGATAATGGCAAAAGTGTCAATAATTTAATGGTATGGATGATTTGAGGTATTTTTAAAAATATAGGGACTAAACGAGCTTTTACCCTAATATTAATATTAGGGCAAAACTATGGTACCACAGTGGTACCATACTACAGTTGGATCTAACCATTAGATCCTGCTCTAGTGACCACTATGGGCTGGATCTAGCTGCAGCTGTGGTATGGTACGACTGTGGTACCATAAATAGACCCTTAATATTAATATTAATATATTTATATAAAGTTGAGACTACAAGAGGTGATATAGTATCACCATTTCTTATTTTTGTATATTCTCTATTATCTAATAAATAGAGAATTTTTCTTTCAGATTTGACTTTCCATCTTCTCATAATTAATTTGACTGTTATTACACAATTAATATGTAACAATTCATCAAAATGCCCACTATCTTCTCTATTTGAAACATTCTTGATCATAAATTAAACAATTAAGCAATAATTTATAAACATTTTTAATCACTCTTCTCCTCTGCCTTACCTTAATTTATAAATAGCAACAAAATAAACTAATATCTCACGTAAACATAAACACAACATAAAAGAACAAAAAATAGCAATGGCTCTAAAACATGTGCTTTTCATTTGGCCCTCACTTGCCTATCATGGCAAATATTGCAAATGCAACTAGCATGAATGATCGCCTCAACAACAATATGAAATCAGGCTATAATCTTACAACAAGACTTGAAGTTAGTGGAGGCCTAATGAAGTACTAGAACGCGTTAATGGAACTAAAATCATGCTCAAATGAGATTGTTATATTCTTCCTTAATAGCCAGGTTGATATTGGCCCTGACTGTTGCCGCGCTTTTGATATCATCACATATAATTGCTGGCCTGCAATGCTCACCTCTATCGGATTTACTGCCGAAGAAGGGAACATACTGAGAGGCTACTGTGATGTATCTTCTGCTCCTTCTCCAGGTGGCCTCGCGGTAATATATCAGCCTCAGGTTTCCAAGGTTTTGTCTCAAACAATGTGCATCTATAACACTTCTATTTCCTTAGTGTTAATTTAGTTAATGCAATTTTAAATAATTAAAAAAAATTATTTTATTTTAGCTTTGCTTTATTTTTTTCATGTTTTTTTTGGAAGTCTTGCCTCTTAATCAAATCGAATAAATAGTTAAAAGTATAATAGGAACAAAATGATAATACAAAATTCTTTTTTTAAAGCTGCGCGAAGCACAATTCTATTTCCTAGTCCGAGTAATAAATATGAGAAATATTATGGACCAAAATGTCATTGTCCCAAATAAGAATTGAACATAAAAATATTGGTTTATATCTTGCATTCTCTATTATTCATGCTTTTATACTGCGCTATGTGAACACTGAAGTCTAAAAAATTTTGTGAACCCTTAAATTGTTTATTTGCTTGTTTGTTTGTAATTACTTTATTTTTATTTGCTTTCAAGATTTTTTTTTTGGTTAAGTTTAATAACCTATGTTCGATTTCTTTTGAGGTAGGGACTAAAAATAATTAATTTAGACTTTGCTTATATTTATTTATTTTCTTTAAAAAAAAGTAGTTTCTTAGTATATGATTTATAGATTAGATTAACAAAGGAAGGAAGTTTCAAATTTGTCTTTCAATTATTTCTTGAGAAAGAAAGATGTATAAATAAGGAAGCAACAAAATGATGAGAAAGTATCCCTCCACAAGTTATGTACTTATAAAACAAGGTTCTAATTCCGTGGAGAGGGATATCTTCAACGAGCATTACAAAATTTTGAGTTCCTCACGTTGAGGTTTCTGTAATTTTTGCGTCTGCCAGTTATCAATGCTCGAACGGCATCTATATTACAAGTACAATTATACTTCTATATTGAAGTAGAGATGTAGACTCTACGTGATATTGAGGAGGTGCTGTAACTTTTAAACAATAGTTGTTATAAAAAAGGATATAATTATAAAATAAAAATTAATAGTATGTAATAAATATAATTTTTAAATAATAATTTTGACAAAATTAGTAAAGACATATAGATTTTTCATCATATAAATAAAAAATCAAATCAATTTATCTTCCAAGTTACAACAAGTAGTATTCACTAAATATTGTAGTGCTAAAACTTTTTAAGTTATAGTTTCCAACCTCAATCCTAAACAAGATAGTAGTTGTTTACTTATTATAATATTATTAATTACTTAAGAATGCACAATAACAGAAAAAAGAAAGTTTTACAATTCTAACTTTGTCTTAACCAAGAGCAATAATACAGCATTAAAAAAAAGAGAGCAATAATTAAAAACCTTTAAATTGTGGAGGCCACCCAAGGCATTGAGTCTCTGACTTCGGGTTTTTTAACCAAAATGCATCAATCCAGAATATTAGTACCCGCTCTCCAAGTCCAGTGGTTAATGATGCACGTAAGTATGATGGTATTGGGCTATGCAGCTCTTTTATGTGGATCATTATTATCCACGGCTCTTCTAGTCATTACATTTTAAAAAATTAATAAGGATTTTTAAGAAAAAAATTTAAAATGTAAACGGGTCATTTTATTTCTGTGAAATCCAATAAATAAATGAAAAAAAAAGTTTTTCTAAGTATTTTTTTTCAGAAATTAATATAAATATCAAGTGATTCAACAATAAGAATTTTGGAAGAGTTATATTATCAGTTTAAGATTTATCTTCTAACCATAAGTACTCTTTCTTGGAACAGTATTGGCTAACCAGACATGAGAGTCTTATTGGAATTGGGATCCAAAAGAAACTTGGGCATTTATTACTTGGACGATATTCGGTACTGAAGAAACAGTACAGTGCATAGGTTATAACAAAAATATATAAACAATAGGGGCCTACACGTAAAATGTACAAATCGGGTAAAATTTCAAGCAGTCCTTTAATTTCTTGGAATTCTTTTTGGGCCGGGGAGCGTGTGTTGTACATAGAACATAGCTCCACATTGCCCATGGACATTGTCCTCTCGTTTTATCTTCAAATTGTTAAGATATATAAAATAATATAATCGATTGATTTGCATGCTTTCATTTTGTTCATTCTTACCATCTGTTTCTGTAGAGAGCTGGAATGAACTTTAACGGACATGCATTTCGTTTTTAGCAAGAAAAGCAATGCGTGCAGTTAAGTGCCTTTTTTCAAGCATCCCCTTTAACGTATTTCTTGCTCGAAAGCATGATTCCGTTGCTAGAGATGAGGTCTTTATGGCATGGAGTCTTCTTTTAACTTGGACAACACTCAAATAATCTATATATATATATAATAACATAATTGCATCCAGCTTCAATACCAATATTCTTAAATTCTATTCCTTTCATACAACTTTTATCTCGTGCATATCGTTGAGACTATCTTTAATACTAATGTTGTTAATTTAGACTAGTTTAAATTCTTTTTCGGTTTAAATGATTTATGAGTCACGAGTCAATATTTTGTGTTTCCATCAGAGCCTTCGTGTGTAAACTCCTTTCCTTTTTCTTTTTTTTTTTCAAAGATGTTGACCCATTTTTAAACACATGTCGGAGCCTGTTAATATTTGCTTTTAATATGTACTTATGTTGAGCTTTTATCTATAAACTTAAGCTAGTGGATTGAGTTGTTTCTCTTATCCATATGTATATTATAATTAATTTAACATTTAAGAACGTATATAAAAAAAAACGTTCTTATTTGGTGCGGATGATTCACAAGGATTCTTTGTATAATGAGTTATTGATGACGTTATAGAGAAAGTTAGTTAATAGGGGAGAGAGTTCCCGAAATGGCATGAAGATTTAATTAATTAAGAACATTGTCACAGATATTGGATAAAGAACTACCAAAAAATATGTATATATATTCCAAGAATTTGCCCTTTTTTTGTGCTTAATTAACAATCGGCAGCAGGACTCAGGATTAGTAATTATATTACTATAAGATAGTGGTGAGTCCGATATTGACGATTGAGTTTAGGCTCGTAATGCCAGCTTTAGCGTTATATAGCAAATTAATTTAAAGCTAATCATCCCATTGACCTTGAAATGAGCTTATGAAGTATGAGACGGATTGCATTAATCTCAGTTAGTGCATAGAAATAGTTATATATATCATCAAATTAATTCATAACAAACTAAGACAAGATTCATGGTGCATGCCTAGTGGAATATACACTTTAATTGATACCCACACAATCTAATTTGAGCTTGAAACGGCTCCTCTTTTTCATAATTGTTTAAGAATTCATTCTCATTGGCAAGATTTTTGTAAATCAGAAGATGCAGTAGTCAGAATCTGGATTACACCAGTCAGTTAATTGTTTAATTATATATCCTCATATTTTTTTTCAAAGAATTGACTCCCAACGTTATGCCAATAAGGTAGATTAATGTTACAATGTCCAAGCCATGATAATGGCAGCATTAACAAATTGTCTGATTCGTATCATCCCATGTTTTTCAACCAATTAGGATATAATTTGATTGATGGATTCTGCTTAATATTCATCACAATTTTATAATGCGGCACTCATTAGAATTTATACCCAAAAAAATCTTAACTGAATATAAGGGGAATACCATGCTAGTTAACAAAATAAATAATAAAGTGGAATATATGCAGGCTAATTGAGCATATATCTACACTTGAAAAGAATGCTACTCAAAAACTTATCGCAATTGTATAAAGTTTGAAGCCTAATAGATTCAGTTAAATTTTATCTCATTATTCTCTATTTTTCAACTGTTGCACGTGTGACTTATTGTAATTTAAGTTAATTATAGCATATAAATATACTAATTTGCCTTTATTAAATTCAACGGCTATAGAAAAGTAAGGACAATGTCCCTTTGTCTGGTCTAGAAAAAATTCATTCATAACTCCTTATGTTTTATTCATTTTTATATAATAATATAGTTTTTATTTTGTTTTCTATGTCCCTAAATTAATCATATTTTCTTCAATTGGAGTTAGTGACTTATTTTATAAAATGAGTAGATTATATATTTATTGAATAAATTGAAATCATTAGAGGGCTAAAATGTTATTACTGCTTGAATTATTATAAAAATATCCTAATTGAAACCAAAGTATATGAGTATATTTTAATATCATCACTGGTATTATAGCAAAGCCTCTCCATAGTGATACTCTATATAAGAATAACATCTACTTTAATAATAATTATTTGTATGTTGTAAAAATTATATATTGTATCATATTAAATGTTTCAAATAGAATAAATATTTTTCAAAAGTTTTTGGGATAAATAATTTATTATTTAAAGTTGTTACCACTCCTTATAATATAGAAGTTACATTGAGAGAAAAATATTAAAGAAAATGCAAACATTTAAATTTTGAAAATGACTTTAAATATTCTCAACACTATATAAACCACAAGTATAAATTAGTTTATTCCTTTTATCAATGTCTATACATTACATTTGACATGCTTTTATTGTAGTTCATACTTTACTTCGGTATCACTTATACTAAAGATAATTAAGTTAAAAATAATAATTTTGTAACTACACTTCCATTAAGTTATTACCTTCTCATATTAATTCAATTAATTTGATTCTAACGTTATGACTATAGAGAAGTTTTAATGTAGAAAGTTAAAAAAAATATAGTAATAATTCACATTTTAATTGGTTTGTGGTTTATTTCCTTTGCAGTCATAGTTGCTTATTTTATTTCTATTATATCAAATTATTCAATAATTTCACATTTTCAATCAATAAAAAATTAAAAGGTTTAAATGGTACATTTATTATATATTATAAGCTTATTTATTATTTTATTGTCAATCTTTTATTAAATATATATGTTATGCTAAAAAAATTATGGTAAAAGCTCATTTAGTCCCTATATTTTAATATTAATGTCCATTTAATCCTTACACTTTTAAAAATACCTCGAAACATCCCTGCTGTTAAAGTATTGATACTCCTACCGTTAGTTTTTATTTTTTTTTACTTACTTTTACAATATTACCCTTTTATAATAATTTTTTTGGACATTAATAAAAAGAAAATAATTAAATTACCAATTTAACCCTAAAAAATAAAAATAAGAAAAATTATATTAATTTTTAATTGTCAAAAATTGTATGCAAACTACCAAGTGTGCAAATGGTGCTTGCAAAAAAATTATATAATTTTTTTATTTTTTAGGGTTAAATTGGTAATTTAATTATTTTCTTTTTATTAATTTCCAAAAAAATTATTATAAAAGGGTAATATTATAAAAGTAAGCCAAAAAAAAAAGTAACGGTAGAGGTATCAATACTTTAACGGTATGGATGTTTCGAGACATTTTTAAAAATATAGGGACTAAATGAATACTAATATTAAAATACATGGATTAAATATGCTTTTACCCAAAAATTTAATATCGTATTATTTGATATACAATTTTTTTACTTCTTTATATGCACCAATATTCACATAAATATCGACAATAATTTTATAAATTAGCGCAAAGGGATATAAAGTTTTAGGTTCCCCTGCAAATTATATAATATAATTATAATGTGCTCAATCTTATCCCATTATGGAATCTACTAAAAATCAACATATTATATATCTATTGTTACGTTCAAGCAAGGCCCACTAACTCATCATCCACTAGACAAACAAATGTTAGCTTTGAGAGCAACAGCCCTCCTTTTGCTCTCTCATTAATTAATTAGTGATCATCACTATTTCATGCGTGCTGAAAAGACTGCTGTTTCTGATGATGATTTAGAGAAATGGGTTTCTTCTCAAATAAATTAAAATTAATTTCATGATTTTACGTAGTGGAGTCCCTAGAATTTGCAAAGGAAACGTGTTGAGATAGCATTTGTTCCATGAAAAAGATCTCTCTTTAGCTCAGTATATAAGCAAGCTCCCAATCCATCTTTCTCACCAAAGAGACAAGACATGGAAAAGAAATTAAATTGCATCACACACACATATATGGAGTCGCTTGCTAGGTTTTATATTAGAGCCAAGCCATTTTTGGCTGTAATTTTGCTTCAGTTTGGATATGCAGGGATGTCAATATTCTCTAAGTTTGCCCTCAATAAGGGCATGAGCCCACATGTATTTGCCGTTTATCGGCATGCAGTTGCCACCATTGTTGTTGCTCCCTTTGCCCTTATTTTGGATAGGTACTTTTTTCAAAAAATTATTTTATCTTGTTTTTTTTTCAGGCTGAAGCTAGCGTTTAGTTTTATCTTTTTTTATCGCATACGTAAATACGTCCACACTTTAGAAAATGCTGATAGAAGCCATAACCAATCTGCATTTTGTTAATCATTTTTCTCATTTTGTCACTTTAACAAATGCATTTCTTCTCTCCTGCAAAAGCCTAAAATTTGTCCACAGAACAATGCTGATATTATATTGTCTGCATTTTGCACGTGCAGTGCAAATGTTTACACTGATGATTTTCATATATTACATTGACGATTTTGCATGCAAGTAGAGAAGGTGTAAGAACTAATCATCAAATGAATATTAATTGTTATCCAACAGGAAAGTGAGACCAAAGATGACCCTCTCCATTTTTGTAAAGATTTTATTGCTCGGCCTATTAGAGTGAGTAATCTTGATCATTAATATGCAGCAGTTTTTTAATCGTATATAAGTTGTTATTTTTTTAATCTTCTCTCTAGTTAACATTATTTTAAAGGGAATTCTGTCCAATTAACTTACTTGGTTGCAATTATTGTTCTTTTGCAGGCCAACAATTGACCAAAACTTGTTCTATACAGGGATGAAGTACACAACAGCAACCTTCACAACAGCCATGGCCAATGTTTTACCTGCCTTTGCATTTTTAATGGCTTGGATCATTAGGTAAAAAATTTTGTGATTTGTTTCAACATTAATTATTATAACAAAAGGGTATTAAATTAATCTAATTATAACGTCTTCTTTTCTCTTATAGGCTCGAGAAAGTTAATTTTAGGAAATTTCATAGCTGGGCAAAAGTATTTGGGACCATAGTCACAGTTGGAGGAGCAATGTTTATGACTTTAATTAAAGGACCTGTGCTTGATTTGCCATGGACAAATCACAATTACCATCAAGAATCTACAAGCAATTCAAGTGTGCAAAGTCCAATTAAGGGTGCTCTTATGATCACAATAGGCTGTTTTAGCTGGGCTGGTTTCATGGTTCTTCAAGTACGATTCCTCATAGTCAAAAAGCCATTAGTCATCATTATTGCATGTTATAATTTTAGTTATGTTAATTAATTATTAATTAAAAATGTCATTTACGTGTTCATTTTTTTAATAGGCAATTACGCTGAAATCTTATCCGACTGAGCTCTCCCTCACGGCTTTGATTTGCTTGATGGGCACAATTGAAGGCACGATTGTGGCTCTATTTCTAGAAAGGGGCAATGCCGCCGTCTGGTCTATACACTTAGATTCTAAATTGTTAGCAGCTGTTTACAGTGTAAGATTTCAAGTTAGACAAATTGATATGAAAAAACAGATTAGAGTGAGATAAAATTATATTTCTAGTTATTTATGATAAATTTTTATTTGGGTACATGCCAAATATTATAAATAAGCTGAAACAGCATATAAGTAAACTTAATTTGTACATAGCATATACGTTTGTAAAATTATTTATATAAGTAGTTTTTATAATTTTTACTAATTTGAATGCAGGGAGTAATATGTTCAGGGATTGGCTACTACGTCTCAGGCGTGGTAATGAAAGATAGAGGGCCAGTTTTTGTGACGGCTTTCAATCCTTTGTGCATGATCATTGTGGCCATTATGGGCTCTTTTCTTTTATCCGAAATTATGTATCTAGGAAGGTGCTTGTCATTTTCTCTCTACAACTTGCATCCATGCATCCGCAATAATAATACTCTAATTAATGATATTTTTATTCTAATTATTTACTAATACAAAGATTACTAATTAATTAAACAGTTTAGTTTGCATCATTTTTAAAGAACTATTGAATAATCAGCCACTAATTAACTTTCATCAATAATTTTCAGGGTTGTTGGAGCAATTATCATTGTTGTTGGCTTGTACTTAGTTTTGTGGGGAAAGAGCAAGGATCAAAACACACAAAGTCCAGGCAGCAATATTAAAGAATTAGCTGCATCAAGTTATCTTCACGATCAACAAATGGCTAAGACGAGTACCAAGATTGGGGCTTCAAATGATCGAGGATCAGGAGCTGATGAATTTGTTTGAGATATATAAGGATCAAGATACGGGCTAGCTGCTTAATTAATTTCTGCTTGGAATCGGAAACTTTTTTTTTTTATTAAATCTAATTCTGAAGAAAACTTTCTAGGCAAAGTTTGATCCATGTGTAAGTGTGTGATTTTTGAGTTCTGAATTGCTTTAAGATTGATTGCAGGATCGTGCTTTGTTTTCTAATGACATATCGAATTATGTTTTTTTTTTAAAACAATATATAATTATGTTAATTGTGAATTATCCAAGGGGGATGCTTGATTCAACTTTTGAAAAAAAATTGTTCATGTTACTCCCCAATTTATTATTAATTTCATGACCTTGTCTATAAATTATAAAATGTATATCCTTTTACTGAAAGTTTAGAACTTCAGTTGGCATTTACTATTTCATTACATGCGGCATGTATTAATAATATATGACGTTTTAAACCCATAATGTTTCCCTTGTCTCGTATGTTAGTACGAATTACATTTTTTAATTGAAAGATATACGAGTAGAATCATTTCACTAAGAATTCTTAAGCAGTCACGGAACCAGGATTTCGGTTCCATGGGGGCCACAATAGAGAAATAAAAATCTTTGTGGGGCATTATCATAAGAACTGTAGAGTGGGCACCAAATAAAAACTATCACGGAATGTGTAAAACTTCAATGAAGGCCCTTATCTTTTTTAATTTTGCTTTTAACTCTAGGGTCAGGGCCACCGAGGCCTAGCCTAAACATAGTTCCACATCCACCCCCTAGTCTTAATTGTCTTCTACCTGATTCTATAATTTTATCACATTATTAGAAAGAGGAAAGATAATTTGGGATGTATCTACCTACTATTCAAACTAATTACTCCAATAATATTTTAGTATTAAAAATCATGCTTCTTTTATCTTAATTTTCGAATTAGTTAACATATAGACTAAAAAAAAAGAAAAAAGTAGCGGCATCCATTTACTATAGGTTTAGTTACCACTTGATTAAGATTCACACTCAAAATCTTAAGGTCAAAACTTATTTTGGTATCGTGTGTTGACCCTTGACTAAAGGTTTGAAGGTAGAAGTGAAGGAGAGAATGAGACGTATCATATTTATAGTTTATCTAATTTTGTAGGGAAATTATCATTGCATCACATTTTTTTTGCCTTATGTTCATCCAACCACCACAAAATTCTAACATATTCTATGCACCACATTTCTTTTGAAATTTGTATCAATTAGCCACTTTTACACTAACACTGTTAAATAATTTAAATGAAATAATAATTTTACTCTTAAATAAATTAAAAGACAATGTTATCTTAAAAAAGCTTTGAAAAATAAAAAAATGATAATTATAAAAATAACCAAAAATTTAAAAAATAAATCTAAAATAGAGGTGCTCAGTTGATTTTTATTAAATTTAGATTTTACAAAATTTTAATAATTATTTTTATTAAAAAATTATAATTTTACAAATTTTTAATAAAAAATAACTGAATTTATTTATTAAAAAATAAATCCCAAAATTTTAATAATTTAGGGGATTTTTATTAATTCCCAAAATTTTGTAGTTATTTTTATAATTATAATTTTTTATTAAAAATAAAAATTCTAATTTTTGGATTTATTTCTTTATTAAATGTAAGGGTATTTTTATAATTATAATTTTTTATTTTCAAAGATTTTACAAGATAAAATGATCTCTTAGTTTATTTAGAGGTAAAATTATCATTTCATTAAAATTATTTAACGGTATTAGTGCAAAAGTAGCTAATTGATACACATTTCAAAAGAAAGGTGGTACAGAGAATATGTTAGAATTTTGTGGTGGTTGGATGAATATAAGGTAAAAAAAAGTGGTGTAATGATAATTTCTCAATTTTGTACTAAAATTTCAAGTCACTAACAAATAATATAATGAGGCAAAATATTTAAAAAAAAAAAAAAGCATGTGGGAGATGCAAATATCCTAGCTGTGAACTGAATGTGGTAATACATACAAAATAAATTAGGGTCAGGGTTTAGGGATCTGAGATCTATCTAATTACTTTTTGACCAACTACTTATGCTGCGTTTACTTTTTGGATTGGAGTGGGAATCCTGAGGAGTGGGAATCCTTGGATTATGAGTGTGGAGTGAGAGTGGGACTATAGTGTTTACTTAGACTAAATGAAAATATGAATTGTCAATCAGAATCCCAATTATTTGTTTACTTTGTCTTGGATTGGGAGTAAATTGTTTTAAATTATAATTTTATCCTTATGTACAGAATCATAATTTGTAATTAAAAAATTAATAAAAAATATATTTGGAAAATAAAATAAATATTTTATTATATTTATAAATTAATAATAATTACTAATATTCTTAATTATGTAAATCATAATTTTTTATTAATTTTAATTTAAATTATGTGAATAAAAATTATTAATAATAGCAACACAAATGAAATATTATTATTGATAATATAGTACAAAATTAATATATTTTTAGAATAAAATATTTATTATTATTATTAATTAAATAAATAATTAATATTTATTAAAATTAATGTTTAATATTATTAATTTAAATATAATATTTATTTATTTTTATTTTATTAAATTTAATAAAATAAATATGATATAATTATTATTTTTAATAAATATGATATTATTTATTTTATTAAATATTATTTATTTATTTTATTAAATATTATTTATTTATTTCAATTTTAATTATAAGGATAAAATGGGAAGAGGGGGGAGTGGATTCCCACTCCCACCTCCCCCCATGGGAGTGGGAATCCCACTCCCCACTCCAAAATTGAGTGGGAGCCACGGATTCCCACTCTCACTCCCCCATTTTTTAAGGTAAGTAAACACTGGAGTGGGAGGAATTCACACTCCACACTCCCACTCCAACAAGTAAACATTACCTTAAAGAATCATAAAGGCAGTAAATATGGAGAAACTATGTGCTTATATGAGAAGACGAAGACATTGGGGACCGAGATGCTATTATCCTGCAAACCAAAGTTTGTCTTTCTATAAGTAGGGTGTTATCTTTTATTTATTTATTTTTTTAAGGTAGGGTGCGAGTCAAGCTCAATTTTATTTTTTGCCCCTTACCTCTAAAATTTAAATTCAGTTAGTCAGTTAAATTAAACTATTAAAAAGCCACTCAACCACTTTCTTAAGGACTTTTTTTGGCTTTCATGAATGACATGGGAAGAGAAAATGAAGATTTTATGATTAATACCTCAATAATAATCCACTTCCATACATTATCTTAATGGTTGCATAGTACAATTTGAGCGTCGATCTCATTAAAGAGAAACTATAATATGAGTAATGTTAGAAATTTTAGTATTTATGCTTTAACTTGAGTCTTAATTGATGTGACAGTAATATATTAGATTAATTATTGATGCTCAACATGATATCGTAGTTATAAATAAGTTGCCACATCAATTAAGATTCAAATATTGATATCTATCACACCAACGTTTTGACTACATGATTCTCCAATAGTAAGGATGCTCTGCACATAAAACCTATCAAATTAAGCCTACCACATTCACAATTAATTGATTTCTTCTATAGCTAGCTTTTGTGTTTACGTCGGCAACAAATGAGATTCATGATTGTTAGAAATACTCAATTTTAAAATCGAAAGCATTTAATTCGATCTTGTTTTAGCCTTCTAGGATCGACGTGTCGACACGACTGCTTTGCTTTAAGCCGAATAAACCGCGGGTGGTTATGATTCTTGTAAAATGTTCTTTTTGTAATTTAAGGAAACACAGTGGCCAATTTACCTACTACATATTGCCTAGAACATAAAACAAAACAAGCGTATTATCAATACCTTCTTAATCCATGCATTATAAATGAACATAATAAATAAGCTAACTTTATGTACATAAAAAATTATACTTCTTTGTGCGTGCATTTGTTGAATTATCAGAGAGAAGGAGAAGAAAAAATTATGTCTGAAAAGTGCAGCAGTACTCAATTTCTGAGTCATCATGCAAAGCCCTATTTGGGTGTTATTTTCATGCAATTTTGCTCGTCAATTATGTCAATAATTACGAAGATTGCTCTAACTCAGGGTATGAGCCAACATGTGTTGGTTGCATATCGCATGGTCGTCGCTACAAGTCTCATTGCTCCTTTTGCCATCGTTTTAGAAAGGTACCTTAATTTTTCTCTTAATGCATTAGTACTTTTTGTGTGCAAATCATCAACGAATTGAAGACATGTATTGCATTATTACAGGAAAACGAGGCCAAAGATGACATTTCGAATCTTTGCTAAGATCGCGTTGCTTGGTTTATTCGAGTAAGGATTATTTTCCCATAAATTGAGCAAAAATATTGTACTTCAAGCTATACATGATGATCGGATCTCTAAATTGGACTCGTGAATTTAATACTAAAACGTGTAATGCAGGCCCGTAATTGGCCAGAATTTGTATTTCACAGGTCTGAAGTGCTCTACAGCTACTTTCACAGTGGCCATGTGCAACATTCTTCCTGCACTGACATTTTTAATGGCTTGGATATTTAGGTCAGCCGCAATAAATTTTTTTATAGCTAATTAAGTAAATTTGCGAAGAAAAATTATAAACTTTGTGAAGAATTTTGCAATATGCAGGCTTGAAAAAGTGAAGACCAAAAGCATGCGTAGCCAGGCAAAGATATTGGGCACCATTGTCACAGCTGGAGGAGCAATGTGTATGACACTTCTCAAAGGACCAATTTTGGAATTTCCTTGGAAACAAGTTAGAATTTTACACAATCAATTGGAAACTGGCACTCACAATAAGGAAGAACATATGACAAAGGGTGCTTTGATGATAGCAGCTGCGTGTTTTTCCTGGTCTTGTTTCATCATTTTACAAGTAAGAAATTAATCATGCTATAAGTTCATATATGTGACTCTCTAGCTAGCTAGCTAGCTAGTCAGTAATGGTGAACTTTATCGTTGCTAGGAAATTAACGATTATCTGGGGTTGTTTTTTTTTTTTTTTTTTTTTTTTTTTGCAGGCATTCTTGTTGAAGTCATACCCGGCAGAGCTCTCTCTGACAGCTTTAATGTGCTTTGTAAGCTCGGTTGAAGGCACCATTTTGGCCTTAGCAATCGAACAGGGGAACACAGGAATCTGGTTATTGCATTTTGATGCCAAACTTTTGTCTGTGCTCTATGGTGTAAGTGGGTTGATTTATCATAAACCATGCTTCTGAAACTAAAATGACAATGGTCAATTTATCCAATAGGGAGTATTTCAATTTGCATATGGGATTCTAGTAGTGGTATCTATTATCTAAGTTGATAACTAATGTTTGAGTGGGTTAGTTCTACCATATCTAACCAAAGTTTTTCGCGTGAGGACGAACAAAATTATTTTACTTTAAAATAGTGGAAAAAATATTTTAAAATCACAAAAATTTCTCTACTCGAATATAATAAATTTTGTTTAAACAACCTCATCATATTATCATACTGATGTAATAGAACTATCCCACAATCCTTATACTTACAAATTGATAACTGACATTGATTACTCTACCCAATGAACATATTTGTTAGTATTGATTAATCTAATCAATAAACTAACCTTTCGAGTTGGATACTAATTTCAATGCCAATCTCCAAAATGTGTATAAGTGTGGATGTTCGCGTGCAGGGATTTGTGTCTTGCACAGCTTATTTCATTATGGGGTGGTTGATGAAGAGAAAGGGTCCCGTTTTTGTGAGTTCATTTAATCCATTAAGCATGGTTATAATTGCAATTTTGGGCTCATTTTTCATAGCTGAGGAACTCTTTCTAGGAAGGTATGCATGAAACGGCTAATTTCTTATTGAAATTGAAAGGAAATAGTATGCATACAGAATATGGAAAGATTATTAATTTTGCTTCCATTGGATTTTCTTTAGGATTGTGGGAGGAATCGTTATTGTCATTGGTCTATATATGGTTTTGTGGGGCCGGAGCAAGGATCAATTCCCATCAAGGTAGAGACAACATGTTGATTGATTGGGGCTTTTTCAATAGCAATATAAAAAAAAAATCAAAAGGTAATAAATATATAAATTTGAAACGGGAAGGGTTGTGTGGCATTGTCACTAATTTTTTTTATGCAAAAATGAAAAAAAATAGTTTGGGCATTTTCGATGGGTGCTGGACTCATGGTGGAATTGGAAAAATTGAGATTAATAAAAAAATATTAATAAATTTGTGGGTTATTTAAATATTAAATTAATATTAATATTTATGGACTTCATTTTAGTTTGTAAAGTCTAACTTTTTAAATTTTATTTAAAAGTCCTGCGAGTGAGAATTTAAATGTAAATTTATGCTGTGGGCTTGAGTATAATTTACTGGGAGCTTGCCCCTAATCCCCATCAAACTCTTTTATCAATGAGGAGACACTATTCGATCAACAAATAGTTAGAACGGACGGTAATGATTTAGAAAATGCTTACAAATTATGCAAGAGTGAATTCTCTATTAACTTAGTATATATCACTGTATAAGAGCTCCAATGCGATCCTATCTTTCTAGTATTGACTGCGGATTTCTCTCTTACAGGTCCTCTTAGCACTTATTATATTCTTTTTAAGTTTCCGTCTTATGCCCTGTTAAATATTTTGAAAGTTTCTTTCTTTCTTTTTTTTTTTTATTGCTTTATTGCTTTGCATCTTTTTAGGAGAAAGGCCCGTTACATTCCTCTAAATTGCTGTATTATTTTGTTTAAATTAATAAATTTCCCTCGTAGGTTACCCAACCCAAAAAAAAAGAATGTACCAAAATCAAATATTGAATATTTCACCTACCTAAATTAACCAACTTGTATATCAATTTTATTTGGGATCATTTTGTACCCTCTTGGTAAAGTGTATTAGAAGACCAATTTGATTCGATATATATAAATGAATCACATGCAGGCTAAATTATGATGTTTTAAAAACCAATTTTGGATCCAAATCATATCTCATAATATATATGACTTGCTTAGTGCTTATTATTTAGCTAAAGCAGCCCGTTCCAACTTACACTAGCCTAGTCCTTCATTCTCAGGTGCAGACATTCTTATATGTTTTAATACGGACACATTGTTAAATTGTATGATTTAATAAAATTATTTTCACTGTACTATAAAACCGTGCAACTTAATAGTAATCTGCAGTGATTGTATTAAGTCTCACGACTTACCAGTATGTCTATATAAAAAAATGAGAACACCTGTGCTAAAAAAGGCCTTGATTGAGGCAAAGTGAACATGAGTGTACTATTAAATGTTTCTTATTGGAGCAATGATATTTTCGTTTTATTATGGACAATTATCCACTGACCGCTTATTTTTTCGTACTTTTTCAAAAATACACAATTCTTAATTTTTTTTTTGTTGAACTCCACTCGAAATTATATTATTTTGCACATGTTCACTTCTGTCTTCGAACTATTAAGAGAACTAATGGAATATTATATAAATGACTTTTAAAGCCCCAAATGTAAAAGGGCAACTATCCACCAACCATCTATTTTTTCGTATTTTTTTAAAAATACACAATTCTTAATTTTTTTTTTTTTAGCTCCACTTGAAATTATATTGTTTTGCACATATCTACTTCTATTTTCAAACAATGTCGTTGTGAAATGATAAATTTACCCTTATGATGTCAGCAAAGTTCTAATAGTATTATAACAGGAGTGGACTAGTGAAAAAAAAATTAACTTCAGGTGGAGCGCTAAAATTTTTTTTTTAAAAAAAAAAGTTAGAAAAAACAAGTATTCGGTAAATAATTACCTTAAATTAATTTATGATTATTTAGGTACGCTGGACTAGGCTGGGCTGGGCTTTCTCTCTCTTCTGAAGAATGTTATGGCTGCATTGTGCATTTGGAATATGAGTGGAGCTTCCCACAAAATATGTACTTGTAATAAGTCCTTAAAAAAATAGTTTTAAGATTCCGTGAAGTGCATGATCCCCATTTATACGATCTTGTTGATTTAAAGTATAATTGGGATTTTAATCCGCTACAAATGAAGAACAGAAAAATCAATAGTTAATGCGAAGGATATAAAAATAAAAATTGGAGCCTATAAACGCACCTTTAATGAAGGACAAATTTGGACGAGAAGGAGCTATATTAGGATTTTTTGTTATCACACATACAAGTCTATCTTATCCTGCTGCACATGCAAGACTCTGACTTGTATGCATTACACTTCGTCTTGTATTATTAGACATATAGGACATTGGAAATTCTAGGGATCCAAACAAAATAAATTTAAACATAGAAGTCTAAATTCATGATAGAATTCTTCTACAAATATCTTTAATTAAATACATCCCAAAGTAATCTGGATTAAAATGAGACATTTTTCCTTTTTTTTTTTTTTTGTTTTCGTTCCAAAAGAGGCATAAGAAAAAAAAAATTGAATCGACTGTTCGAGTATTCCGATACCAATATACTGGAATCGAATTATGATATCTTTGAACATTGGGATACTGATACTCTACCGTCTGAGTAATAGTCAGATCAGATTATCAATAAAATTACTCCTTCTCAACAAAAAAAAAAAAAAGAAAAGTAAAATTATACTATCTAACGTCGCGTGTGAGACGGGGCCAGGGTACCCTAGTCATAACGTAAATGTCGACGAATGCTCAAATGCAAAGTTTTGTTTATATGAAAAGTCCGAGACAAGGAATCTAAAATCGAACAATTACTTCTATATGGACTAATTGACTTGGGTTTCCTCCGATGACTAATCTTCTTAATTTCCACAAATTAACGACTTGACTTGGAAGCAATCTGGACTGATTGATGTAGTTTGCAGTAATTGCGCTAGCTGTTAATGAAACTCATTAAGGAATTTTGATATTGAGGTTAGGCAACCGTAATTTAAATCTTATAACATTAAAGTGTTTACTAAATACTTTGTTTAGAAACTAAGGTGATTTGATCAATCACTTTTAAAATGAAATATTTATAATATTTTTATTATTTTTATCAAAATTATTATTTAAAATTTATGTTTATTACATACTATTAACTTCTATTTCATATTTATAGTTTTTTTTTTCTTTCATAATAGCTGCAGCTTAAAAGGTACAATACCTCAATACCAAACTAGACATTAGTTATAGCCATATCCACGAGAGATTTTAGAGTATATCAGAAATATTACACTTAGTTAATATATATATACCGTATGTGTATTTATTTTAAAAATCATCACATAATTCATAATTATATTTAATTGAACTACAAATATCATACATCCATTAATTCAGTAATGTATCTCTCGTACACAATAGAATTCCACCTTTTCCGCACATACTACTGTTCAATTTCCATTTTCCACACAAATAACGACATGATGTGATTTCATTATTATTTTTTTAAAAAAAATTAAGTCCTTTTTTTGTTTAATAAGTCATACTTTATAGTAATATCAGTATATAACTTCTATTTTATCACATTTCATATGAATTATTTAATTAATTGAATTTTAGTTTTCAAAGGCCACACAGAGAGAACGTGGCGAGCCGCGTTCAACTTTTGGGACGCACCATGCATACCATACCTAATTTTGCAATAAAGTTTTCAAAGGCCACACAGGGAGAACGTGGCGAGCCACGTTACACAGCTATGAAGTCAACAAGCCAAAACAAATATGAAGTCAGCAAGGACATAAAGGGCATTTATTTTACCCATCAATTTTATTCCTCTCACCCCAAGTCTTTGAATATTCAGATATTCAGTACAAAATAATTATTCCACGGAAATGTGGAATTGGTCTGTGCTGTTCAAAGAAAGTGGCTTAAATGTGATTGAAAACTCTCATATTTTTCCATGTCTCGTTTAATTTATATAACATTTACTTTCGAGAAGCCAGTCAGAAAGCTACTTCATGTGAACATACACATTCACAGGCTGACTAACGACTTGAAGAAGACCTCCAATGCTTGACTCACAATTTTCTCCTGTCAAATATCTAATAATTCCTTAAATTTCTTGTCAATTCTCTATTACGGTTAGCGCTAGGCTGGTGATGTAATTAATTAACAAAAAAAAAAGCTCTCTCTCTCTATATATATAAAACATATCAGATTATCACATTCACATTTGATTTTTTTTTAATTTTTTATTTACAATACTCAATTTTAACATCGAAAGCATTTAATTCATTATTGTTTTACCTTTCTGGGATGTGTTTGCACCATTGCTTTGCTTTATAAGGAATAAACAGTGGCTGGTTTCATGTTGCGTTAACTGTCACGACCCAACCTAAATCTGGTAATATATTGTCCGTTTTTCGTCTTAATAAAGACTGCACGATTTTATTCTTGGGATGTCCATACACCCCACAACGCATCTTGTCAATTAAAGTGTGGATCACCTCTTATAAACTCAGCATCTCTCCTATACTTTGTCGATGTGAGATTTGCCTAGGGTGTTACATACACCCTCCCTTAAGGGCTTAGCGTCTTTGCTGAAGTTTGCCCCACCATCGCTCAAGAGGACACGCGGGGCCGCTCTGATACCATCTGTCATGACTTAACTGAGACCTAGTAAGATATTGTCCGTTTTTCGCCTTAACAAGTCCCGCGCGGTTTTGTTCTTGGGGCGCCCATACACCCCAAAATGCGTCCTATCAATTAAGGTGTGGATTACCTCTTATAAACCCAACATTTCTATCGTGCTTTTGCCGATGTGGGATTCGCCTCGGGTGTTACATATACCCACTCTTAGGGACTCAGTGTCCTCGCTGAGGTTTATCCTACCATCGCTCAAGAGGACACACGAAGCCGCTCTAATACAATCTATCACAACCCAACCCATATTTGACAATATATTGTCCGTTTTGGGCCTTAACAAGGCCCACACGATTTTATTCTTGTGACGCCTATACAACCCAAAACATGTCTTGTCAATTAAAGTGTGGATCATCTCTTATAAACCCAACATCTCTCCCGTGCTTTGTCGATGTAGGATTTACCTAGGGTGTTACATTTACTTTCTGGAGTAGGAGTGAGGAGTGTGGATTCCTCCCACTTCAGTGTATACTTGCACATTTTAAGGGAGGATTGAGAATTACACTCCGTGTATCCCACTCATTTTTGGATTGGGGAGTGGGAGTGGGACTCCCATTCCACTCCCACCTCTTCCTTTTTTACCCTCCTTTTATTAAATTTAATAAAAATAAAATAATTAATATTATATTTAAGTAAATAATAAATTGGTTTGATTCTAAGTTAAAATTACTTAAAAATAATATTATTATATTAATAGAGAATTAATAATATTACTATATACTATCTTTATTTGAAAATATAATATTATTATATTTATTTAAAAATAATAGTATTATATTTATTTAATATCAATAATTAATAATAATAAATAGTTTATTCTAAGAAAATATTAATTTTGTACTATGTTAATAATAAAAATGTTTCATTTATGTTACCCTTATCAATAATTTTTAATTTACATAATTAAAATTAAAATTAATTAAAAAATTATGATGTACATAATTAAGGATATAAATAATTATTATAAATTTACAAATATAATAAAATAAATGTTTAGTCATGAAATATATTTTTTAATAGCTTTGTAATTAAAAACTACAATTCTTTAAATAAGGGTAAAATTATAATTTAAAACTATTTACTCCCAATTCAAGACGAAGTAAACACATAAATTAGATTCTAATATCTATTTCATTCTTCCATTCCAGTATAAGTAAACAATATACTCTTACTCTCACTTCACACTCTCAATCCTAGAATTTCACTCCAATTCAAAATGTAAACGCTACCTTAATTCTTTTTAAAAGTGTTTCTTTCTTACAGTTTGAGTCTATTTTTCAGCCAATAGACTCAAACTGGTTTTAATCTATGTATTCTTTAAAAATCAACTAAAATGCACTTTTTTTAGTTATTTTCATACCTGTTGAATTAAACTTTTCAACTGTCTTGTAGAAACTATGTCTAATGTAATTTTAAGATTTAAATAAATCTGACATGTTGTCATTTTACATTATAAATTAAAGGTAAAAGAGTCAAATTAAAATTAGGTTTAAAAGAACATGGTAAAGAGACTTATGTAAAGGAAAGAATTTTATTGACTAATTAGTTAAGCTTTTCTTTATTTTAAAATCTTTAAAAATGATTTTTTTTGGGGGGGGGGGGGGGGGGAATATCCCACTGGTTAAAGGAGCATTTACATTTTACTATTTTGGTATTCAAGGGGTCAATGTTACGTACCACTTACGGCATGCCTAGAAAGACAAACGTGTTTTCAGAAACCATGCAAAACAAATGGGCATTAACAAACAAATATTTTGTCTATAAGTACACTTTCATGGTGCATTTGTGTTTGAGACATCAACAGAGAGAAAGAAAATTGAAGGGGAAAAAAAAATGGCTGTGAAGTTCAACACTCAGTTTCTGAGTCATAATGCAAAGCCCTACCTGGGTGTTATTTTCATGCAATTTTGTTATTCAATTATGTCTGTAATTGCAAAGCTTGCTCTAAATCAAGGTATGAGCCCATATGTATTGGTTGCATATCGCATGGTCGTTGCTACAATTCTCATTGCTCCTTTTGCCTTTGTTTTAGAAAGGTACCTTTCTTAATTTTTTTTTTTCTCTTAAAATGAATTAATACAACTTACGCGTAAATAATCAATAACGTCGAAGACATTATTTATCACCTTCTCACAGGAAAACAAGGCCAAAAATGACATTGCCAATCTTCGCTAAGATCGCGTTGGTTAGTTTGTTCGAGTAAGAGTTTTTCCCCACAAATTAAAGCAAAAATATTGCATTTTAAACTATTTATGGATATGATGATCGGATTTCTAAATTAGACTCGTGAATTTAATACTAGAATGTTTAATGCATGCAGGCCTGTAATTAGCCAGAATTTGTATTACACTGGGATGAAGTACACTACGGCAACTTTCACAGTGGCCATGTGCAACATTCTTCCTGCATTGACATTTCTAATGGCTTGGATCTTTAGGTCAGATGGAATCACTCTATACATAAGCTTAAGTAACTTTGTGAAGAAATGTTATAAAGTTTTTGAAGGATATTTTCACTATGCAGGCTTGAGAAAGTGAAGATTAAAAGCACGCATAGCCAGGCAAAGATATTGGGCACCATCGTGACAGCTGGGGGAGCAATGTGTATGACACTTTTCAAAGGACCAATTTTGAAATTTCCATGGAAGCAAGTTAGACTTTTACATAATCAGTTGGAAACTAGCATACAAAATAACGAAGAGGATCTGACGAAAGGTGCTTTATTGATAGCAGCCGGGTGTTTTGCCTGGTCTTGTTTCATCATTTTACAAGTAAGAAATTAATCATGCCATAAGTTCATATATATGTTACCTTCTTATTATTGTCATTGCTGTTTGCTAAGAAAGATCATCGATGGTGGCTTTCTGTAGGCATTTCTGTTGAAGTCATACCCGGCAGAGCTCTCTCTGACAGCTTTAATTTGCTTCATGAGCTCGGTTGAAGGCACCATTTTGACCCTAGCGATTGAACGCGGGAACACAGGAATCTGGTTATTGCATTTTGATGCCAAACTTTTGGCCGTGATCTATGGTGTAAGTGGTCCTCAACTTATCATAAATCGTCTCTTGAAACTAAATTGAAAATGGTCAATTCATCCAAATAACGTGTGCCTGGTTTCTGAAATACGGGTATCTAAGTCGAGAAATATACAAAAGTTTTTAACTTTAAAATATTATGTGTCCAACTATTTGGAAGTCAACAGATTTTCTCTATCCTCACAAGATAGACATTAGCATAATCACGTCATAGAAATGTCTCGCCTAAATTTTCACATCTAAGTCAGTCCCTACATTGATAACTAGTATTGGTTGCTCTACCCAGTAAACTAGCCCTTTGAGTTGGATTGCTAGGTTTTAGTAATGTCAATCCTTGTAATGTTCTAATTGTCGATGTTTGCATGCAGGGATTTGTATCTTGTACGGCTTATTTCATTATGGGATGGCTGATGAAGAGAAGAGGTCCTGTTTTTGTGAGCTCTTTTAATCCACTGGGCATGGTTATAATTGCAGTTTTGGGCTCATTTTTTCTAGCTGAGAAACTCTATCTAGGAAGGTATGCATCAAACGGTTAATTCCTTATTGAAATTAAAAGGGAATTGCATGCATGCTGAGTATGGGAAGATTATTTATTTTGTTACCATTGAATTTTCTTCAGGATTATTGGAGCAGTTATCATTGTTATTGGTCTATACATGGTTTTGTGGGGCCGGAACAAGGACCGATCCCCATCAAAATCTGATAACAATGAAGTGACACAGCCTGATCAACAAATGGCTATAAAATCTAATATGACAAATGAGGTGACACCACCTGATCAACAAATGGATAGAACAAACGGTGGTGATTTAGAGAATGCCATCAATTGATGCAAGACTTTATTAACTTAATTATCAGATCGAGCTCCATATGCAGACTTCACTCTTTTAGGTCTTGTCAGCCACTTTTATTTACTAGTTTTATCATTGTCAATTTTTCTTGAATTTTTTTTTTGATTATCACTTTTAGTCCTTTGCATCTTTTTGAGGGTTAAAGACTCATTAACTCGCATTGTACTACTTTATTTTATAATTAATAAATTTTCCTTGTAGTAGAGGCTGCCTACCAAAATAAAAAAAATATAAAAAAAAAGTGTGTATATAGATAGGGGTGGGCACAAATCCATTTGGTTTAGTTTGATTTTGAATCGAACTGAACCGATTAGTTTTTATCCAATGCATAATTCGAATTGAGGTTCTGATTTGGTTTGGTTTTTTGTGGATACCATCTTATTTTTGCCCACTCCTAGATGCTCTTGCACATTTTACCTGGTCCTCTGATGGTGTACGCCAAATTAAATATAAGTTTTATTTGGTATCACTTTCTTCCCTCTCGATGAAATATATTAAAAGACCTATTTGATTATATTAAAAAAAATTCTGATGTAAGCTAAGTTATGGTGTTTTGGAAATTAAATCTAGAGACAAGTTATACCAAAATAATAATAATAGATATTTTAATATTTAGATCCTAAATTGTACTCCAACAACATGTATCACTCATCTATTATATGATAAATTTTATAATTAGAAATTTTTTATAAAACCATTAAGTAATGAATACCACATCAATTAGCATACAAGTTGGGAATATAAGGAGCAACCTTCTTAAAACTCAGAACCTAGATTTGAGCTTCAATGTGTGTATGAGTTAGTAAAAAAAATTGGGATTCAAATATCAAGATCTCTAACATTATTGATATTGAAATTGTATTTTCAAACAATATCCCATTTCATGAAATTTATTTTATTAAGAGTAAACTCCAATTGATCATCCCTTCAAATAGAATGACAATCTTTAATTTGCCCTTTCTTTTTTTATTTTTAACGAAAATATAAGGCAAATGTGAGATGTATTGATGTATTTATTTTTTTATCTTCTTAACAGAAAATGAGGTAAATTGATGTTTTCATTCTTTGGGGGATAAATTGAATATTGTCATTCTAAATAAAGGGTAAATTAAAGCTTAAACTTTAATTAATAGGTGTGTATATTTCTACCCCATTATTTGTGTAAATCCATCCCCGTTCTACAAAATACTTACAACAAGTTAACATTATTTTAATAAATATAAATCAACAAAAAAAATTTGTACAATTAATTAATTAAATCCCTTGTATAATTTTTTTTTTTAAGCTTTCTTTAACCATCTTTGACCATTAAGGTTGCTTTAACATAAGGTTTACTTGAAATTTTTTTCTCATGACATAAAATGACCCAGTTGTCCCAATAAATATGTGTACAATTAAATAATTATGTCATTAATTTAATTTTATAACTCATAATCTAACCTTTTAAAATAAAATCTAGTAATTTTCAGTATCTTATATGTAAATGATATAAATTTAACTGTCTAATAATTTACATGAGTCAAAAAAAAGAAAAAACCTATGTCAAAAAAATTATGATAAATTTAATTAATTAATTTTTTAAAATTATTTTTATTTAAAATTATATTACAAATAATATAAATTTTTATAAATATCTTCTAAATATGGGGTGACTTTTAAAAAATAATGGGGTAGAAGAGATGTCTAATGGTCTATAGGACGCCAAGCACGACCAGCTGATGGGCCAGGACAGGCATGAAGGTTAGTTTTGTCATGGTTCATGAACAGCAAGGGATAACACATTTCTTAATGATCAAATTAACCTTAACTAAATTTGTCTTAACAAATTTAATTTGGCTTTTTATTTTCTTTCTTATTGTTCTTCGTTCATTCTCCACGTCAATGGAATTTCGTTATCTCTGTCAAGCAGCCTTTTGATTACAAAAAGAAAACAGGGGGACAAAAAAGAGAAGGTTCTCTTCTTCAATTTTCCACTCCCAATTAGACTTTTGATTTCAAATCAACTACTTCCAGCTTTTTCTCCAACCTGTACCAGCCTTCAATTTTTCCAAAGTTATAATATGCGACATGTATAGGGTCATAGGTAGTATTGGAAAAGAGAATATATATCAAATTATTTTGACTTGTTGTGGAATAAACAAAAGTCACTTCTAAGAAATATATTTGCAGGACCAGATATGATTTTATTCTTTTCACTCACACATTCTTTAGAAAAAGTTTATGATAAATAGAGGTTTTTGAAGGGATGTCAATGCGTATAGGCAGCTACTGAGGGCCCTACTATATATGAAGGTCCCGTATTCATATTTGTATATACAAGGAGAACGTTAATTGTAAAATTGTTATTATTTATTGAATTTATTATTATTTTGTAATTTTTTTCCTAAATAAACTATTAAATTCCTATAAAGTCTATTTAATGTAATATTTAATAGTTTTAATTCCTACAAAACCATTAAATTAATAGTTTCAATCCTATAAAATCTGTATTTTATTGTTAGAATTAACATGTTATAATTAAAAAGTTTTATATTCATTTTAAACCTCTTAAAAACCCCACATTTTGTTACATATCCATTAAATTTTTTTCCTCCAACAATCGAGACACAGTACGCTCTTGATTGTTGAGAGAGAAAGGAGAGAGAAGAGAGAGAGGGGAAAAAAAGAATTGCTTCCTCTACTTTCCGCTCAAGGGGGCAAAAAAATCTAATAGTTTTCTCTATTCTCTATGGTTATTGGTCATAGCTCAAATCCCCAAACAATTAAAGATAAAGTTAATTTATAATTTCATCTAAAATTTCAAATTTTATCTTTTTATTGTTCTCTTAATTAGTTTCGTTATTTATTTGTTCTTATTTCTTTTTAATAATCTGTTGTTCATCAATTATTATTATTTTTGTGTGTGTTTGTTTTATCTATTTTAAAATAAAATTGTACCAAATAGCTTTAAAAAATAAAAGAATAGAAAAATCAGTTTAATCTGAAAAAGGAGTAGGAAAAAAGATGTAATTTGAGTGAAGAAATAGTTAGTGAAAATGTTATAATTGAATTAAAAGTTCATTGATTAGCAATAGTAGAACATAATTTTATTTAATAATTTTATATTTTAGAATGTTGGAAGAATTGATTTTAAATAAATAAATTTTATAATATAACTAATATATATATATTTTGCCTCAAATTCTAAGAATAACTAATTAAAATCATTTGCCTAAGACCCAAAATATGGTTGAGTTGGCCCTAGGCTAAAATCTTGAAAAAGCCTTCAAAGGGCCTATAACTCAGGAAAAGAAAACTGCAATTTTTAAATATTTTATAAAAAAAATTTGTTTGTTACAAATTATTTGAGATAAATTTTAAAATAGAAATATACATTGGAGACTTAAAAGCCAAAGGAAGATCAAATGCAAATTTTGTGATAAATCGGTAATTAATAAAAGTCTAAAACAATCCAAGAAACAAGCTACCTGTACATGCATGTGTGTGTTTACTGTAAAAGAAGGGGGGGGGGGGGAAATGAAGAAGAAACATGTTACCTAACACATGTATGCAAACAAGTGTAGCCATCCGTTAGGTAAATCATTTATCTGAACAGCCTCCCATGGCAAGGCAAAAACCTCAGCTTTTAAGAACAGTAATGCCTCTAATGGTATATACATGATGCTTTGCATCATGATTCATGAAATAATTGGTATTCAGAATTTTGAGATTGTAGTTCCACTGAGCAACCTCCTATAACATAATGCGGGTAAAAATGCTATGCAATGTACACTCCATTAGTTCATTTTATACAACTTTGATTGTACTGATCATTGTTTCTAATTTACGCCAGGCCTCTTAATTATTTTTTTTTTTTTGGTTCTTTGCAGGATCCTCCTAGAGAAAATTATTTCTACATCCTAGTGTACAGAAGATCTTTATCTACTATGATCATCTTGTGTATTACTTTGATTAATTGCTGGGTTTGTTTAATTTATATTATTAAGTCAAGTGATACTTTCTTTTTGGAGTATTTGTTTGAGGATCTAATTATATATATATACCACAAACGGTTTCCCACAAAGGTAGAAATCGCTTAGCACAGCCCTAACATAATCAGTAGGTGTGTGAGTTGAGTTGATCATGATGTGTTCCAAGCTCTAGGGATATGCCACGTGTGAATGGGCATTCATAAACTGTACCAAAAAAAAAAATGTGGTGAACCAAGATGATTGAGGATATATCTGCATCTGTTTGCCATATATACTTTAGTGGAATTTACCGACCAAAGCCCTTAATTAATCAGTAGTTAAATCATGCTCCTAAAACGTAAATGAAAATGGTCAGCTAATCCAAATAAGTTGCATATATACCTGGGTTCTGATAGTGGCATCTAAAGTCGAGAAATATTGAAGTTCATGTGAAGGTGGACAAATTTTTTAACTTTAAAATAGAGGGAGGGAAACTTATTGATGACCAATAGCGTCAGTCTCGAATTGTATTAATCTTGGATGTAATGTTTGCATGCAGGGATTTGTGTCTTGTGCAGCTTATCTCATTATGGGAAAGTTGATATGATGAAGCGAAAGGGTCCTGTTTTTGTGAGTTCTTTAATCCACAGGGAAAACCCTAGCAAAACCCTTTGGACACTTTAGCCAGACCTTCAAAACTTAACCCGAAGCTTAGAAGTGGCACAGTCCAGCGCCTTCGTTTTACACTCAAACAAAGTCCTCCTACCACTTTGAGTTTATTTACAATTTTATCTTAGTAGAGAATCATAGGGACACATCGTCGTTTTCCTGTCGACACTTTCTGATGGTAAATTTTTTACTTAGGGCTACGGCTTTGATCAACAGAATACATCTCAAGAATATCCATTCGCATTACATAATTCTGTTTGTAATCCTAAGCAATCGAAAAATAAAAGGAAGGGAGAACGATTGTTAATCCCCTAAATATTTAGGAAAATAGGATTTAAAACTCTTTCATGTTTTAAAATGTTTTAAAAAATACATATAACCTCTAAATTCTGTTAATTTTTAGAGCAGTAGCAGCAGTGGTTTAGAGAGAGAGACGATTTTGAGAATTTTGCACATTATTTCTTGTAAATACAAGTGTTTTTTTTTTTTTTGGGTAAATATGCAATATTATCATTTTCTTAGTTAAAACAAACTGAAAATTAACAGAATTCGGGTTATATGTTTTTTTCAAAATATTAGAAAATTTTATATCTCTTTCCCAGACGTCCTTTTCCTAGAAAGAAAAAAGAAATTTTTTTATTGAGCAATGAACTTATAATCGTTGTTGGATTTGTGTGGGGCCCCAGCAACTCATCAAACAGGGTGACAGAACCTGATCAGCAGACGGCCACAACGAACGGCGGCGATGGTAAACATAGCAGCTGGTGGAGTTCCGTTTAATTTCTGAAGAGTTATGGAACCGGGATTCTTGACAAATATTATAAGACAACAAAGAAACTTAGGAGCTATGGCTTTTATATTTACCGAAATTGCAGTGCACATCAGAATTGATGGAATTGGGTGTTGGGACAGAGATTACCTTTGATTTTGGCCCAAAAAATTTTCCATGGGAGATGTGTGTATTAAGGGTTTTGCTAGGAGATATGTAAGCTATTTGTAACCGTCAAATGCTTTGATTTGTATTTCATTATGATTCAATGTATTCCCTACTCTGTTTTAATAAATTTTCACTTTACATTCAAATCATTTACTGTGTGTTAAAAAAAATATTATGTAACCAAAGAAAATGACATTTTCTATAGGATAGATATATAAAATTAAATTCACTTTCATATATCATAAACGTAGGCTAGTAAATAATACAAGTTTTACTATACATTGAATTTATTAATAGAAGAAATATATTAATGCCAAGATAAGGATAAGTCATTTTAAAGGTCAAATTGGACCAATAGACTTTGATGTAAAATAATTTAAAATAAGATGGACTTCTGTGTCAAAATTTTTAGATTTTAAGTTTTCTAATTTTGCGGCAAATAACAAGATCTACAGTGTTAACAATCCCTGTGTAATCCCATGTGTAACATAGCATGTAAATCTTCTCTCTATCTTTCTCAAACTTTCCGAGTATTTTGAATAAATAATTTATATTACATTTGCTATACTTTCAGTTAATATATTATATTAAGTAAGTGATCAATAACTTCTACACAAATTACTCTTTACTTCCAACATTTTTAATTGGCACAGTCCTGTTTAAAATTAAAGTTAGATAACCGTAACTTAAAAACTCCAATACTAAAGTATTTG
Source organism: Citrus sinensis (assembly GCF_022201045.2). Taxonomy (NCBI): domain Eukaryota; kingdom Viridiplantae; phylum Streptophyta; class Magnoliopsida; order Sapindales; family Rutaceae; genus Citrus; species Citrus sinensis. The sequence continues at coordinate 2,892,082 of NC_068559.1, forward strand.
ATAAACACTAACTGCGATAACTTAAACGATAAATAAATTTAATTTTACACTTATTTTATGAAAAATCTATTATATCTTTACTAAATTTGTCAAAATTATTATTTAAAAATTATATTCATTATGTACTATTAACTTAATTTTTATTTCATACTTATAATTTTTTTTCCTACAGCAGCTGTAATTTTTTTAAACTACACTACCTCAATACTCAATACCAAACAGGTCTTTAGTTTATAGAGAAATAACCACTCCTCGAAATAATATGTAGCACAAAAACTAACCAATCCCCTTTCATTGCACAAAGAGGAATGGATCTTTTTCTTCCAAAACTAACAAATCACAGGGCGGAGGCATCCCTTATGCTTCAAGCATACATAAAAGTTTACTTTTACCTAACAAACCGGTGACATTGTCCAAAACCAAAACCATTGTTTCAAGTCTTTACTTTTATAAAATCCAAAATGAGCAAAGAAGGCCTATAGGCAACCATCTGATGGAATTATTAATATTAGAAAATGGTGCAACTGATCCGCTGCTGCTAGGAACAAACCACAGCTCGACCCACCTGAAAAACTATCAGAAGTCAAGGCTGAGTCTTAACCTGCAGATGGTGACGTGATGGTACCATCCTTCCCATATATACGCTGAAGTTCCCGGGTGGCAGCTTGATATGATGCTGAGAAGAACAGCAAATTTGAGTTGGAGAATCAACAATTAAGTTGTCATTCGCCAAATCTATTTTATTGACCTATAAAATGTAGGCATTACTGGGATGCTGGAAAAATATCTGCTTTACCTTTCCAGATGCGGTAATTCTTCTGATTAATTTGGGAGCCGGTCACATTTTGAATTGCATCAAAAAGCCTATCTTGAGGAGTATTCTTCAGCTCTTGAACAACTCCATAGATTGTCTTTCCGTTCTCAAAGTATATATGATTATTGGGGTGCTTGGTCTTGCAATTAGCATGACGTTCAAACTCATAAGCATTCAAAGCCTGCATATTACATTTCCAAAGATTGGTTTGGTCATGATACTTGGATTAAACATTCATATGTTCTTAATAAAATGTACTGAGTTGCTTACTTTTGTGTAGTTGCAGTCATTGCAGCCACATACATACCCAGTTCCTTTTATAGTTCCTTTAACACTTTTCTGCCCAGAAAGAAGGTAATCCAAGTCAACACAGTTGCAGAAAAACATACAATCCTTTCAAATGCAAAAGAAAAATGAAAATTAGCAGTAAAGCACACCTCCCGCGACCAGGAAACATACTTCACAGGAATCCCATCAAGCATACCAGTCGATAACAGACTTTTGACATTTGAAGGGAAATTGTTTGATGGAGCCTTTTTGGCTGCCTTTGGCTTGCCAGTTCGAGGATTGGTTACCGGAATGTTATTTACAGTTGAATTCACATTTGGCTCAACTAAATTTGGCTGGCTTGGTTCTTGTGAAGCTTGAGGCTCAACCAAATCCAGCTGGCTTGGTTCTCCTGAAGCTTGAGGCTCAACCAAACTTGGCCCGCTTGGTTCTTGTGAATCTTGAGCTGAGTTCTGATTACCCATCAAGTTTGGTTCTTGTGAAGCTTGAACAGAGTTCTGAGTACCCATCAACCAGTTTGTTTCTTGTGAAGCTTGAGCTGAGCTTTGAGCACCTATCAACAAGCTGGGTTCTCGCGATGCTTGAGCTGAGTTCTGAGTAGCTATTAACAAGCCTGGTGAAGCCCGATCTGAATTCTGAGTACCCACTGACAAGCTTGGTTCTTGGGAAACCTGAGGTGAGTTCTGGGTACCTATCATCAAGCTTGGTTCTTGTGAAGCTTGAGCTGAGATCTGAGTACCCATCAACAAATTATAGCCACTGATGATATTCCCAGAGGGATTTGTCTCAGGTTCATCCTGATAACCTCTAAAAGAAATGGTATTTGTCTGACCCTTGTAAAAGTTGTGACCCATGGAGAGGACTCCAGAATCCCCTTTATCTTGGGTAGAACTTACTGGGGCGATGTTGGAATCGCCCTTGTCATATGATTCAGGCATTCCTATTGGATTGTTACCTCCTTTGTTATATGAAGAACCCACTGAAATGAAATTCTCATTTGCTTTATCATAAGTCTGGCCTAATGACATAAAATTCTCACGCCCTTTATTATAGGAGCTCATTGACATCACATTGCTATCTCCCCTTTCAGAAGACTGACCAATTGACATAAAATTGCCATACCCTTTGTCAAATGACCGACCCATCAATGATAAGTTATCCTTGCTCCGGCTATAATTGTAACCCATTGATATGCAGTTCTCCTCTCCCTTGTTTAAGGTGTGACCCATTGAAAAGAAGCTGAAGTCAGACTTACCAAAGGTGCTGCCGATTGATATGGTATTCTTGTCTGACTTAATGTAATTTGGTTCCAGTGACATGGTGTTATTGTCCCTTTTATCAAAGGCAGTACCCATTGATAGTGAACCATTATCTCCACTACCATGGGAGAGCCCCATGGATGCTGATAGGCCAGTGCCAGAGTCCCCAACTTGATTGACTCTAACTTTTCTGATTCCACCAAGATTGAGACAAGAAGGATCTTCAAAATGAGACATAGACAAATCCATAGATGCATTATTATATTGATCCTGAAAATCCCTTTTTCCCACCTTCAAATTTCCACCATTAACAGAAGGAGTGCTCCTATCAACAAAATTGACAGTCCGTACAGGCTCAGATCCAAAAAGGCAGTTACCAAATTCTCCTGAAAGCGACGGGAAATTAGAAGTGCTATGCCATTGGGGAGCATTTGTAGGTGAAATTCCTGAGACTGGCCTGCTGTCATGAGCTTCTATTGCTTGCTTCTTGTTACAGAACAGTTCTGTCCCAGAGCCATCCATAAACCATTGATGACTGCGCTTTGGTTCAATTCTTGTCGAATTGTCATAACCTACCTCCCCATCAGTTAGACAACCAGCATCCCTTGGCAGCCAGAAGCCTTTGTTCTGAAAAGACTGTTAAAACCCACAACATGGGATGAAAAATCAGATTGAGCGAAAATTACGATATTAAGATAAAAGAGGCATGTTAAGAATGGACAAGAAGCTGGTTGTTTTACAAAGCTGTAGTAAAAAAGGTAATCAAATCTAAAAAGGAATGGAGAAAATAGAAAAAAAAAAGCATAAGAATATTGCACATTAAGAGAAGAAGAAATGTATTTGCAAATCTGTGGAAAACAAAAAGAATCTCATGATCATTACGAATCAAACTTCCAAGGAAAGTGTCAAAATTAATAAATTAGCAGGCTGTTTTGTCTAGTCATAGCTTGATAAAGTTTATTTGATTCTAGTGAATAAGTATATCATCTATTCATTCACAGCTCAATTAACTAGGTTCTTAATTCAAGGAAGCCCCTAGATGATCCATCCCTTTAAGCTCTTTATATTTTCTCTCCTGGCAAGCAATATGATCAAAAAAATAAAATAAAATAAAATAAAATAAAAACAAGAAGAAGAAGCAGCCAATCCATGCGGCCGCAACACTTGATATTACTCTTTTACATACTCTAGTAGTTAAGTCCTTTTTCTTCCCATACCACCTTTTGTTAAGGTGCTAGTCCAGACTCTGTAGGAACCTCCTCTCACCCAATATAGATATAGACAGTGGTCAAAGCTGCTCAAGCAACTTGCAGCTTCAAAAGAAATTGTTAAGCACAAGCAAAAGCACAAAGGTTTCAAGGTAGGTTAGAGTGTACCCTCTAAGATTTCTTAAGACATCTGAATATAACTAAGAAAGAAATCATCCAATTCATCCATCAAGCAAAGAAATAATACTTCAGAAGGTCATTCTTGCAGTTTGCTGAAACCTTTATTAGCAGAAAAAGGGACATGAATTCAAACTAAAACATATGTAAAAACAATAACAGCGAGGTCCAAATTCCATTTATTCACAAACCTTAAGGCTATCTAAAGAAAGGTAGCAGAAGGCCATAATATTGAAAGAACAGAACATGATTTGCCACAAAAAGCTGCTTCCGATCAGATAAGGATTTGTTTGAAGATTCCCTAGTAAACCCAATATTTCACATAGAGTGGCATATCGATCTATAAGGAGTAAATCTCTTCAAATATTTCATCTTTTATTCTTTTCATTCAAAACTACAGATCATTACATTGCACCTCCTATATATCACTCTAAATTAGATACGACTAACACTTATTACTACACGTTTACAAATTTCCATACCCCTAGGGTTGGCAATAAGCATAACCGTATCTTCATGATCAATAACGCTCATAAAGAACATCTCATTTATACATGGAAGGATAAGAAACTATTGATTAACACTACTAATACTCATATTCAGACCTAACACGTTAGACATTCGTCAGCATATAACAGGCTCATAATACTGAGTCACTCAATAATTAGCTCCAACTTTCCAAAAAAAAACAACCATTAACTAAAATAAAACTGGAAAATTACCTTTCTAGCAGCTCAATCCTTGTGTAAAAAGCATGTGCCGTGATTAGACGTAAATTAACTTGAATCCTATTTATAACAACTCTGGTAGCCCATTAGCCATAATTTCACATTTAATACAAAAGATAAACTTCACAAGGAATAAGAAAATCTCATTCATACATGGAAGGATAAGAAACTACAGGAATATCACTGCTACTATTCAAATTGAAATCTTGCATGTCTAGAGGCTTGTCAGAAATTAACAAGCCTATAATACCGGGTCACTCCATAATTAGCTCTCACTGCTTAGTGTCTCAGATACGAACTAATCGACAAACAAGGTAGCAATTAACTAACATAAAAGCGACAAAATTTAATTAATTACTCACCCATCCAGAAGCTCACATCTTGTATATAGACCACATGCCGCAATTTTGTTGCAAATGAACTTAAAACCTATTTATAACAACTCTGATTGACATAATATCACATTTTAGACAAATTTTCAACTACATCCCTCAACCCGACCTGAGAATTTCCTTCCGAACCATGATCAACTGCCTGTCTAGCAGCTCACACCTCGTATATAAACCACGTGATCAATTCTACAATAAATTACTTACAGCCCATTTATAACAACTCTGATCACCATAACATCATATTTTAGACAAAACATCAACTTCATCCACCAAGACAATTTTAAATCAGCTCAACCATTGTACACGAACCATGTGCAGCAATTCTATAGTAAATTGACTTACAACCTATTAATAACAACTCGAATTACCATAATCTCATATTTTAGACAGAGGACCACCTTCATCACCCAGTAGAACCTCAAAACTAACTGCTAAACAGCAATTCAACCAATCAGAACGAGATCAAAAGTACCAAACAACGGCAAAAACTCAAACAAGGAACACACATTCCCAAGAACACAACAAAAAACTGTCATATAATCTTTTAAAAATTCAATTTCCACCATAGCATTTGCATGCAAAGGATTCAAATACCATTTTCACGGCGCGCCAATTCAACAACTCAACTCCTTCAAGGCCAGTGTGCTAATTATCACCATGCCGAAACCACACCTTACTCAAAATCTGCACACAACCAAAAAAATTAAAAACAAAAACCATGTATTCATTTTAACCCAAAAAAAAAAAAAAAAAGGAATAAGCCTCGATCAAGAAACGAACATGCAATTTTATGATCTATAGAGATAAAATACAATTCAATAATCTATACATGCACGCCAACATATATCAATCATGCACGCACGCGCGCGCACACACACACACACAAGCAGCATAAATACAGTGACAATTAAGAAACTGCTAGTTTTTCTTAACAAGAGAGTACCTCCTCCAGAGACTTGCGTCATATTCACCGAAGGCAATTGCCGGCACCGGAGAAGGAGTTCAATTTAAAAATTTTTATTCTTTTGCCTTTTTTTTTTTTTTTTTTTTTTTAATGCGTTTCTGGATTTTGGAATTTGGACAAGGAGAGTGACTTCAGTGAGCGAGTGTACAAACGTTCAATGAAGCTGAGAAATGTTTGGGTTTTTAAACTGTGAGGAAAGAAGGACTGCGGCACAGCTTCTCGTATGATTACCATTTCTAGAGATTGGTATCCTGACCGTACACGTGGACTCTAAGTAATACGAATTATTGCAAAAATCTTGCTTGCGGTATTGTTGATACTGTGAAAGAATAAAAAAATATATTTAACAATAGGAATATAATTGTGAGATAATAATCTTAATTTTAAATATTAATTCCATTTTACGAAGAATTCTTTTATGGGAAACCCAGTGCAGCTGTTGGTACTGTAACTGTACGAGGTCGCGGATTGGTTTTAGGCGCAAGTGTGCCATGTTGGTTTTACACTTGAGAGTTGTGATCATATGCGAGTCAACACCATGGGAGTGACTACGTGGAAACACACGTGGGAAAACAACATTCCTCCACGTCAACAAAAAGAACACTTTATTTTTTAAATTGTAACTTGATTTATCAAATTGATTTTTATTTTTTTTAAAAAAAATCTTAAAAAGAGTATGATGAGATTGAGATTATCTGCCAAGACGTTATACAAATGGTTTTGTAGAATTATTGAAGGTTAAAAACGCGAAAAGGGAAATGCATATTTTAATTACTCTTCAAATAAGGTAAGCTGGTGAGGGACATTACGGTAATACGGTGAATTGGCAACACGGCATGCGCGCATTCACGGAGATGAAAATGTTCCCCACCTCCATAATATATTCTCCTGAATCATCCTTGGTTGGGATAAAGCACTTGATTTCAATGACTAATAAATTTTTTTTTGAACATGAATGGTTAATTTTCCCCTATAAGGCAATGTACGTGTGCAGAAACCGAAACATACTCCATACTTTCCTTATATGTTTTGCAGTCAAGTTTTTATTTATTTTTTTTTTAATTTGATATTTGGGTAATGCGCTGGCCACTTAAGAACCAATATTTGACTATCAATAGCAAATTGAAGAAATAATTATTACAAAATTCAGTGTGCAAGTGTTGTATTAATTGATGACATTATTCACTTTCCAATCAAGGCTATTGGAGTGATATAATGAATTAAAGCTAGCCAATTTTGCTAGATATTGAATTTGAAGAAGATAAGCTTACCATATAGAGGCAGAGAACATGATTTTGCACATAAATTCTTTGATTCTAAGTGCTTTAATATTTCACATGCAAGATTTTACTACCTTTTATGTTATTAACCAATAATATATATATATTGAAAAAAAAAAAAAAACAGTAGGTTGTGGGCAAGTGTTAGAACTATAAATTGTACTTCGAATGAATAATGTGTTTCCATTTATTGTCGGCAGAAAATACTTCTAGCTTAAAAAAAGAAAAAAAAAACTTTCAAGGGGTATAATAAGTAAATTATTCAAACTATATAATACAACTGAAAAAAAATGTTAACGCAGCTATCTCTATATTTTTTGGGCTGAAATGGAATACAAATATGTTTGGGCTCAAATCTTGGACATTCAATATCTTCAAGTCCATGCACTTTTCACTTCTCCAACTTCAAAGTTGGCCCATTGTTTTCTGTCTCAAAATTACGGTTATATCCCTCTGCTAACCGAAAAGGGCTTGCGATCGATGTTCGACATTTTCCCCTATTTATCACACCAATATGAATTACTTAACATGGAAGTGATTACTCGTTATTGATGGTTACTCATTGCCAGAGAGTCATAGCATCAATTTATTTCTTCATGATATAATGTCCCCATTAATAGTTATGGCGTCAATACACGAATTGATGCCACTTTCTTCCACCCTTTTCCTCTTTTTTTTTTTTTTTCTTTTTCTTTGTTCTTTAATTGTGTTATTGAAACTCCATATATTATTTCTTGAGTTTCCAAAGTCTTCAGGAAAGATAATTTCTTACACTACCTAAATTTTTAATTTTCGTCAGCAAGTATATACTCCTACACCAAAAGGATATCTTTTTTATACCTATTTATATATATACAATCTTCTTATCCTACCTAGATTTTTAATTTTGGTGGCCAAATTTCTTAAAAATCTTACTTATTTCTATTTAATGTAGTGTCCCCATTTTGAAATAGAATTTAATAGAAACCAGCTACATGACAGGTTATTGTATATTAAATTAGAAAACTTGCAAAAAAAAGTTCTTTGATTTGCTTTTCACTGAGTAGCATTTAGCGCTTTTCAAGGATTTGGTAAAGTTATTAAGAGTTCCTCTTGACTAAAAATGTTGCGAAAAGATTAGGAAGCAAGCAACTATTAACCCCGTCTAATCTTCCGAAACAAAAAGTTCATCATATTCATGAAAGAAAGGATCATAATATTTGAAAGGTATAAGATCAATTAACCATTAGTACTTGCTTCTGTTTGTTCACCAAAATCATCATTGCAGCATAGGTCGTGTTTGATATATTCGAAGTACTTTCACTTGAGATCATCCTTACCTCATGATGACATAATAAATGAATTATAGAACCATCTTCAAATTGCAGGTAACGGAAAATTCATAACCATTGAATCCAAATTGAAAAAAGGGAAAAAGAAAAAAATTCATCTAGTGTGAAATCTTTTAAGATGCTCTATTGCGTACATAAATATATATGATCTGTATATCATATATGTAAAATATATCGATCAAGAAAAAAATATATATCAACACAATATACTAAAATAAAAATGTCAAAACCCAAAAAAGATAAGTTAAAAAAGAAAAAAAGATTAAAAAAAAAAACCCTAGAGGTAGCTGGAAATTAGGTTTACAAAAACCAATCAACTACGGGAGCCGCTGCCTTGTTGCTGCCAAGCCTATGACACTCCAGATCATTCTCATATGGAGTCAAGTTCAAATCCAGGCACAAAACCCTTCTGCTATTGGCTTTCTTCACCAACGGCGCCGTATCGGAAAGAGTCAAAGTTGACACTTTCTCATTTCCATGCAAAGCAACCGCCCTGTGTCTCCTCATGTGCCCACCTAGGGCTTGGCCTATTGCAAACTCAAGCCCGCAAACTGAACATTCATGAGTCCTGGGTTTCGCTGGCGACTGCTGCGTGTCGGCTCCTCCTCCGGTACCGTCCGTTAGCCTTGGCTTCTTGTGGCTCGCCCTGTGCCCCCCCAGAGCTTGAAACGATGGGAATTGCCTGTTACATGTCTTGCACTCGAAAACCCTACCAGCCGCCGTCATATCAACGCTGTTGACGGCGTCAAAGTGTCCTCCTTGTGACATAAACATCAAGCAGTTAGCCATGTTTAAGCTATGATCAAGCTCTTGAAATGTTCTCTTCATGATCTGGCGTGAACTGAAAATGATCGACGATGAGAAGAAACAACTGTGTTTTTTTATTGGAAGAAAAGTGAAATAGTATTACGAAATGAAATGAAATGAAACGAGCTTAGGGTATGCATGGTTTGTGTTTATTTTTATAGGTTGGTTTTGAACTTTGAAGATTGGCGAAATGTTGACTTTCTGAGTTGACTGCTTGGAATGACGTTTGTGCCCTCCGTTTGCTTGTGGGATAAGTAAGTTAAGTGGTGGAGATTTTCGGAAATCAAGAGATAAGGTTACTGAGTTGAGTGCAAAGTGTGAACCGAGCCAACAGGATGAGCACGTTAGCACGACTTGGTTGCTGAGACAACACGCACAAAAATATCGAGGGGTGACTCGGTTTATTTCTTAGAATCTTCTACCTTGGAAGATTCTCAGCTTCTGAGAAACTGATATACAATTCATTTATTTCATAGAACAGCATAAAGTGTAAATACTTTTTTATATATAAAGATTTTATAATGGGTTCGTACCTAAAACTTACAGGGATTGTTTGATTATATATGGTTAGTAAATTAATGTCTTTAACTGATGAACTCCCACTAGTAAACATAACTCCACGTGAAAATTAAGAGTTGATATTTGGCAATTTAGAACGGGGATCAGTTCATTTGTAAATCATACTACTAAGTCAAAGCTTGATAAGATAAATACATATTTAACCGTGTTCATGTGAAACAGGTGAATTTATACCGAAGTCATGGCTAGAGTATAAGTAGATTCAATGTTAGCAGTACTAATTTGATTTTTTATCATAATAGCAGTCGTAATAATCATGTACCGTGCTCATTTTTTTTTTTTTTTTTTTGAAATACAATCAGTCATTTTTTTTTTATTGAAACGATAATATATATGAAGCTTCTTGAGATAATGCTTAGTCATGGAATTGGTACTAGCTAAGTGTCCGGTGTGTAAAGGGTTTAATTTGACTTGACTTACAATTAATCGAGAAAGAAAATTAGAGTTGTCTGATGTGTCATAGAATAGAGTAAATAATAAATTGATAGTTCATTGTTAAATCCCGGCTTACCTCATAAAATGGAGTTGTATTTTTGGAGTTGACAGACGAGTTTCCGTGAACTTAATTAATTCTCTTAGTTTAAGGTAAATATTCTATAGTTTTCTTTCTGTTTTAACACTACACATTTTTTTGAGATGAGATTCATTATGTCGCCTGATCGATTTCTATTGGCTTTGATTTTTTTTCAATTAATATGTGCAATCGACGATCCACAACTTATTATTGTTGTTAATTAGGAATGGCTAGCAAGTTTTTGCAAGCTATAGCTAGATAGTTTAAGAAGAACACTATGAAAACCCAAAAAAAAGTAAGTCAATTATAGATAATGCACTAACTTCGTTAACTTTCTTTTTTCTATTTTCATTTATTTTCTCGATGATAATGTTATTCATAGATTGACTTTTTAAAAAAATTATTTTCTTATTTTCTTGAACGTAACAAAATTTACTATATACGATACAGTGTATTACTGAAATATGTTGACCATCGAGTATATATGTCATCATCCTAGATGATGTTACTAGAAAACTTAGATGAAAGTTTGATTAATTGGTTACAATCACGATTATATTAAAAGATTCATTGTATATGCGTGCATGTTTGTGTTTATATATATATATAATATTAACTGAATGTTTTAAAATTACCTTTTAATTGAAAACAGTCTTTTTAAAATGATATTGGATGAAACAATTTACTTACTCCATACCATATGTATATAGATATTGGGATTTGGTTGGAAAAAGAAAAAAAGAAAAAGAAAGGATTACAACGTGACTAATGTGGTTTTGGTACCATTCTTATCAAAATTAACTTATCAATTATTAAGTCAGTTTCACAGTAGCATCACTACGCAAAATATTTCTTTTAGGGGGAAAAAAAAAGGAGAGAAAATCATACCCCTTTGTCTTTATACATTTAATCTAGAACAAAACTGTGGGTGTAGTTTTCCAAATTGCAGTGCCGTGACCGTGCAGCTCAAAACAAAAACCTAATTTCTTTATTCTTATTTTTTAATTAATTATCCAGAGAAAGAGAAGTCTTTAATCTCTTATATTTTTCTTTGCCCTCAATTAATATTTCGGATATTGCAATAAGGATTTCTATGGAGTAAGTAATATAATTATGATACGGTAGTTGGACAAGAGACTTAGTAGAGTTTTTTTTTTTATATATATATTTTAATTAAATATTAGAATTTTTAGTATATAAATACACTGGAACAGTGAAAATATTTTCAAATCCACCGTTGGTTTGTGGGAACGAGTTTAATCTTCGCTGATGGTAAATTTTGAGTTGATTTTTTCACTATCGTTAAAAATTACTTTTCAGTATTGTCATAGTAATTTTTCAGACTATATTCACTGTTGTTTTATATATCGAAATGATCTCAATAAATTTTTATTTTGTCACAATTTACTGGTGTTCTGCAGATCAAGACGAATCCCCATATATTTTCGGACCACACACACATACTCATCGCATTATATATGAAGGCAAATTGGCCACAAGATTTTATTTTCTTTCTAATTGTGAGCGCTTGATTTGGAAATTTCATTGTCGATTGTCGCATAAGTGAACCTGACGTTCCATGGTAGTACTTATTAGAGTCAACATCAAAATGGGCCTCTCTGTACGAACACGTATGTCAAGAAATTGAAATATAACTACTACAACTACTATCTAGATATCTTTGCCTTGTTACTGTTAACAAATTTCCATTGAGCTTACTTAACTAGCACATAATGTCAATCACAAAACTCTAATAAATTCTAATTGACTTTGATACATAATTTAGATTTATTCCCAATCAAATATTGGTGTTGCCATGGTGTCATCACTGTCATCATCAACTTTTATATGAATAATTTAAGAGATGAAGTTTGTCTAAAACATGCTCGGCTTTTCAAATTTAAGTCTAAGCTTAATCATGTCATCAACTTTGAAACTAAGCCAGCTTTGATGCTCACAGAAGTTCCATGTGTTAATAACTTTTTTTTAATTGTAAATCAAATATCGAAAATTTCTCATGCGTGGATGTCTGCACAAATTTTGTACAGATTTAGGGTTTCACAATATTGTAAAAGTCTTTGACATTATTGTAAATCTTTTCACAACGCTGTAAAAGTCTTTCACACGATTTTAAAACTCTAAATCCACACGAAAATTCATTCAGTAGGAAAGAAAGCTTTATCAAAGTACACACTAAGGACTCTTACAATCAAGAGCCAATAAAAATTAAAACATGTTAAAAAAATGACCATTTCTAGAATGGGAGATATACATAGTTAGGTTTGGTTTCCTTCTAAACCAAAATAAATGCTTATTTATTTTCACTTTCTTTCTTCATTTGATTATAATACGTGTTTTGGTCGAATTTTTCCAAATTAACGGGTAACCCTCTTGCCTCGTCATCCTAAGTGTACGTTTTTTGGCTTCTCTAATTTCATCCTCATCAACATCATGCTTAACTTTGACTTCCCATTATGACTATGAAACAGAGTTTACACTAAATGAGACTTGAGGATTTGGACTTAATTTGTATACGTGTTTGATTACGTTAATTAGTTCTACCTATTGCTTGTATATGTTTGCCAGTATTGCTTCTATGTAGATGAACTTTATCAAGACTATTGAATTGGGAATATTTTATATATAGAATATAGATGAAAATTATCAAAATAATTGAAAGTCATTAGTTAATCTAATATAGTTTTTTTTTTATTTTTTAATACGCGGAAATATAATAATGTATGGATAAAGATGTACGGAATACGGATTTTGACTTTTGTTGAGATACTTAAAGTATGGCCTAGGTAATTGAATTTCTCCAACTCCTGTTAGTATGTCAAAGAGAAAATTCTCAGAAGACGTCTCAGGCATAATTTTTCTTTTTTCAATATAATAGTGCTCTATAATCAAAAGATACATTAACAATTATGAATACAAATCAAGGGGTGTGAATTCAAATAGCGGTAGCTACAAAGTTGTAATACTTGAATCCTGGGGTGTGTATAATTACACGTGTAATAGATATGCACAACTAATCAACCATTTGAAAGAGATAACATGTCAGCCAAATCAAATGACCAATATCAATACGAAAGCAAGTGTTGACCTTTAAATAACAATATACATATACGGCTGGGCTACGGCTAAGTTACATTATCTGTAATGTAACTTTGCCGGAACCTCTATATATAAAGATTTGTAGTGACGTATGAGTGAAGAATGAATTTAGATTTGGAGTTAGTGGGCTAAGAGCTCAAGTCAGTCAGAAAGTGTATTTATCAACTATAGTCAACATTGCAACTTATTTGAAATAATGCACATAGTACAATTTTGTGTATATATACAAGATCTCTAACGTCTAAATCGACAGGTAAGTTAGCTATATCATATATAAAATGATTTTTTTTGTTTCCCTTCGAAATCTACCTCTTATTACTTAAAAGAGTGAAAATGTAAGCAGTGATGTGGGTTTGAACTTTGAAGTAACAGCGCAGACATTCCAGAAGGACAGTAATATATAATAATAAATTGCCAAAAGAATTACGCAACCTTGCTCTCAGCCTGATCTTCAAATCCATCAGTCAAAATTTTTCTGCAACGCCCCACATGCTTTTTGAATCAATTCCCAGGTCCCAAGTAGTACTTCCTCCAGATTCATATTGGAGCTATAGCTAGGCTTAATTAAAAAAGATGACAGCAAAGTGAGAGAATTGATGAGCAGTCCACTTCTATTGACGTATTAGTGCTAATTCTATATTATAATATAAATTCCACGCAGAATTTTTTAATTTATCGTTCTGTATTTATAGGATAAAACTGTGGTGCAACTGTGGCACCGTGCCACAGTTGCACCCAACCGTTAGATTTTTACTTATTCAAGTGGACTCCACTCATTTAAGTGGATCCAACGGCTGATGCTATAGCCTGACCTGTATTTATATTGATTATTACATCATCCAACCAATCCTTTACACTGTCCCAACTCTTTTGAATTAATTGAGGTGCCGACTCTTGACATTTTTAAGTACAATCAATCAACAATGAATCAAAGATCTCTACATCTATCAACACATAATAGAGTAATGACCTAACGGATGCTATACTCAGCAGACCTTTAGGCTGCAACAAGTGTGTACATTCAGACTACTAGTAAAACTTACATTATAATACATACGTGCTTAGATTATAACAACATAAAAAAAAAAAAAATTTAAGTAATGACCTAAAAATCAAGTAACATCTACGTCATGACCATTTCCCAGTATGCAAACAAATCACGCACACAATTCCAGATTAACCAGACTATCTACCTTGTTACCAAGCCTAAACGTTTCCAAATCATTCTCATATGGAGTCAAGTTCAAGTCCAAGCATAAACCCCCTCTGCTATTAGCTTTCTTCACCAACGGCGCCTTGTCCGAAAGACCACTCAAATCTGAGAGTTTCTCATTTCCATGCAAGCCAGCAGCTCTGTGTCTCCTCATATGGCCACCTAGGGCTTGGCCTATAGCAAACTCAAGCCCACAAACTGAACATTCATGAGTCTTGGGTTTTATCGGCAACTGCTGCATGTCGACTCCTCCGTTGCCGTCCGTGAACCTCGGCTTCTTGTGGCTCGCCCTGTGCCCTCCCAGAGCTTGAAACGACGGGAACTGCCTGTTACACGTCTTGCACTCGAAAGCCCTACCAGCTGCCATTGTGTTAACGCCGTTAACGGCGTTAAAGCCCCTCCCATGCGACAAAAACATCAAGCAGTTTGCCATGTTTAAGCTGTGATCAAGCTCTGATGATTCTTGAAAAGCTCTCTTCATGATCTGGTGTGAACTGAAAAAAAAAATGAAACGATTGTGTTTGGTTTGAAGAAACAGAGAGAAAGATAGAGAGAGAGAGGTGAAATGAAAGGAGTTTAGGTTGTGGCATGATTTGTGTTTATTTATAGGTTGGTTTTGAACTTTGAGGTTGTGTTAAATATTGACTTCCTTTTGTTGACTATTGGTGGAATGACTTTTGTGCCCTCATTTTACTTGAGAGATACGCAAGTTAATTAGTGGAGATTTTTGCCATCTGGGAATAAGATAGGGGTTACGAGCTAACTAACGCATCGAGCGTGAAACGAGCCGACAAGACAAACACGTCAGCATGATATCTTCGCTGAGCTAACAAGCATTAGAACGAGTCCGCACTCGGGTTATTGCTTAGAATCTTCATGCTTTCTGAAGATTCTCCACTTCTCAGAACCTTTTTTTTTTTTAATTTTATAAAATTTATAAATTACAAAAATTTACTTTATACAGATTTTCTCTTTGTTTATATTTATAAAAAAATCATTTAATTTTTTTTATTCCACAAAAGATGGAAAAAATTTGAATTGATATTGTAGATTCGAACTTAAGTGAACAGTTAAAAAAAATTATTTGAAAACTATTTAACTAAACCTAATTAGCCAGCCAAAGATTAGAAACAACTCGATTAAGCCCATTGGAGTCAAGTTTATTTAATGAGTTAAAATAGTAATACTAGAATCTCAATATTTTGAGTCTCAATTAATGTGTCGGCTTATTTATAATTACCACATCAAATTAAACATTAATAGCCTGCCTATTCTAGTGCTGTCATATAAATTAGTACTCAAATTTGGAATCAAATTAAATATTAATAGCTGGCCTATTCTGGTCCCTAAAATTAATACTTGTCTTAAAATCATACAAGTATTCTAAGATAGGCCAAGTTAATCCATTTCAAATAGATCGGATTATTTTTTAAATAATCCAAATAATAATATAGTTTGTAAATAACCATAAAGAATATTTGAGTCAACACAAAAAAAAAAAAAAAAATCCACGTGAAAGTTCGTTGTTAATTTCTGGCAATTAGAATTTAGAAATCATTATTTAATGTAGTAGTAAGTCAAGGCTTAAAGGTTTCAAGTATTCATGTGGAACCAGAGATGCCTGCTGGCAGCGGTACTAATTTGAATTGATCAGAGAAACAATCGATCTCTATTATTGTCTTTCACGTGTTTTATTTTATTTTATTTTATTTTTTACAATTCTTTTTCCATTTATAGAGTTTGTGTGTACGCGGAGAAAATGAAGCTTCTGGGAACAGTCAAGTGTGTATTGACTGTTCTTGCAATCGAGAAATTAAGGGAGATTAAAAGCTTGCGCCGGCCTCTTCTTCAAATTGGCCATTAAAATTCGTAGAATAGACTAATTGACTGTTCAATCCAAGCTTATCCGCTATCTCATAACGAAAATGGAGTCGTTGTAGAGTTGGTAGCAAAGTTTCCTTGCAATTCAAAGCGATTAATATCATTTTGAAAAAGAAATTAAAAGCGATTAATATCATTTGTTATGAAATAGACCTAGACCATTTAAGTATCAAATTTAAAAAAAATTAGCATTTTAGGTATCATCCCTTTTCTAGAGAATCTAGGACAATAAAAGCTATTGAAAATTCAACAATTCAGACAAAACTCTCTTCGATGGAGAAATAATCAACATCTGCATTAGTTCATTCATCTAAAATTGAGTTTGCTACATATTTTTACTACCAAAATTTCGCTCTGATATTATTTCTTAGAAAGATAGACCTTAGACATTTAAATATTTAATATTTTGAAAAGTGGAATAATCCATCTACAAATAAGTGCATGTATCACCCTTTTTCAAGCTAATTTGAGACTATTTTACACTTAAAATTAATAAAAACATTGCGTTTGGTGTGTTTATATGCTATTCATTGCTCAACTAAGTTTTTTAAGTCGAAAGCATGACTAGAATTTTAATTTGCTGCTAAGGTTGATGCTTCTTTAACTTTCTTTTATGAATTTTTGTTTATTTCCTTGGTGACAGTGTTAATCATAAATTGACTTTCGATGGCCAACTCATCATCTGCTTTATTTTATTAAAGCAAAGAAAACTATAGAATAAGAAGAATTAATAGAATTATTATAATTATATAATTAATTTTGTGTAATTCAATTAGAAGGCTTTTGATTCAGATAGCTTGATTGATAAAATTTCTTGAGTGGAAATAACAACTCTATGGTTTGAATCTGCTCAAAGGGTGAAGAGGAAATTGAGTTTATTAGGCTTAAAAAAAAAAATTGAAAGAATAATCATCACTATACTTCCTCTACATAAAAAATGGAGAACAGGAAGGGTAACAACTTCACCTAGTGTAGTTTTGGATTTGGTACTAGTCTTACCAAAATTAATAAACCATACCCTTTTGTCTTTTCATCAACATTTCATCTTCAATTTCTATCATCATCAACAGAGAGAGGGGAAGAAAAAGGAGGGGAAAGTAGCTAAAATTTCTAGAAGAATAGGTGCACGTAGTCTCCATTTGCAGTGCCGTGCGGTTCAAAAGAGAAACTTAAATTCTTTCTTGAGTTGTTAAATTATCTAGAAAGCGCCTAGTTGATTTTATTTTATTTTTTGGGATTTTCCAGAAAGGAATTGTAAGGATCAATTAAATAAGCAATGGTTAGTTCGTTCATTCATGTTCGAAGATAAGGTGTGTTAAAAAATTAATTTAGATTATACCCATCCCTATCGTTACAAAAAAGAAGTAATTGTTTCATTAGAGTTGTCAGCCGTACTTAATTAAATATTGATTTTGATGTAGATATATACACCTAATTAATAAAAATTATTAGGTGTAAATTTCCATTTTTTTAGAATGCAGACTAACAATTATGTATACGAAGAGTCAAATTCTACAGAAATTTATTTGTAGGCGTTTCTAAAAATGCGAAACTCTGTACTAATTACTAAATAATGATTCCATGAATATTTATGAACCAAAATCAATATATTAACTCAATTTTACATAAATGAAGAAAACGTATGAATATAATAATTATCATGGCCATTATGGCTGCAATAATAGAAATGTATATGAAAAGCAATCCCAAATTATACGATTGATTTTTTTTCCTTTTATGTGATTGATCTTCTTCTGCAAATTTGGTCTTTGCGCTATATTGAACCAATAAGAATGAATAATAATGTTAAGGATTTCAAATTTGAGTTTCATTGTTATGTGTCACTTATTTATTGAATGACAGATTTCATAGTTTATAAAATTATTAGAACCAAAGAATGAATGTCTATTTCTCTATATTTTTATGCAATTTCTTTGTAACTAGATTTGGTGCTGATTAAATGTAAAATTTATTGGGCCCTATAAGCATGGGTGAGTAGTTTCTAAATATAGTTATTCAGTGGAACACTTGGAATTTGAATCCTAGAGAAGTTGGGAGCTAAAAAATTGATTTGGGCTATGCCAACCTCCTATTTTTTGGGGGAAACAAAAACAAGAACTAAAAATATATAAAATTCATCACTAATTCTAATATATGGATCTCTTGTTTTATGTCAACATGGTATAATAATGTGTTGACTTGTCTCCCGTTTCTTAAAACCCAAAATGCCACCTAAATTTTAAGGCTCGCCTTAATACTTAATTATAAATTGACAATCAGCCCTTTCCACAATTTATCCGTGCGAGATAACCCTAAAATCTCCCTTCACACATCGAGAATTAGGTCGAAGAATAGAGACATCTCTTTCTTCCTGCTAACTATTGGTTTGAAACTTTTTTTTTTATAAAAAATTAACTTCCAACCTCTTCCATAACGTTGTAAAATTACCCAAAAATTCTATATAGATAAATATGTACAGAATATGAATTTTGACTTTTTATTGAGATAATTATGATATTCCGTACGTAGCTAATGAATTTCTTATAAATCATGGTATGAAAAAAAAAATCTAGAAAGTCCTCTAAAACTTAACAAATTTTCAATATTTTAGTTTTGCATAGTCAAAACAATTATTTTTCAAATAATTATGTATGCGTCGAGGGTGCGAGAGTTCAAATATCGGCAGCTAAAGCGGTACTAAACACGTTTAAATATCTATACACGACTATAAAAGAAAATCTTGGGACAATTGTATCTGCTGTTTAATTGGTGGCTATTTCATCCACCGCTTGAAGGGAGTATTGACTTTGAACACATTTGAACAAGCCGTTATGCTTCTCATGTATTTGTAACCGACTGATTGTATAAAAATTGTAACTATTACAAAAGTTGCGATGAATATTTCCACTTCTGCTTCTTAATTGGTTTGGCAGTTTACCCACCGCCCAACAGAAAGGTCTAATATATTCTTCTGACTTCAGTTTTGGAACAAAATCTTTCTTGAAATTTTTCATGCATGTTTCAATTGTTACCCAAGATCCTGACCCATTTTAATTCCCTGAGACTCTAACTTGTATCAAATAATCAAATTAATTATCTCTATATTTCCAATTGGCTAAGCTAACCAATACTATACTTGCCTCAAAATACTGCTAAAAAATGTAATATTCCCATTCTCTAAGAAACAAACATTTATATATGAATGCGTAATTGTTCTCTCCAAACTTGGGAAATTTTTCCAAGAGAATGCATGTTTCGCCTACGATAACTGTTATATTTACTACTTACATCCCTACTAAATTTTTAATTACCTATTGCATCCCTCTTGTTAAGAGATAACATAATTAATTGTAAAAATAAGGATACAAGAGTTGTTCAAGTGTGACATTTTAAAAATTTTAAATTAAAATTTGGTGCAATTCATTAGGATTAGCAAAAAATGCAAAATGCAAGCGTTCTTTTGGTAGTTATATAGGACTAATTCTTTTAATCTATTATTTAATTTTGGCACTAACTACTTAGAAATGTTACAAAATCCTCTAAAATGAGCAGATTAGTAAATGAACCAAAAATCATTAACTTTATATGTTATCTCTTAGTTAATAGGAGAGATAAAACTAGTAATTAAAAATCTAACAGGAATATAAGCAGTAAAGATGACATTTATTAGGGATGAAAAATGCATTCTCTCTTTCTTTTTTTGTGAAAATGATTAATTAGATTTAGATCCAACAATTTGGATAATTTTTAAAAATATATAGACTGATTGAATAATTAGCCCAAACCTTAATAACTAAGGGAGAATTTACCCCGAAAATGGGCAATAATAACCTATTCACCCCACTTTGGCTTTTTCGTTTTCTAGAACAACCATGAAGGACATAGCAAGAGATAATCGAAGTTTTTATTATGGCCTGTAGTCAAAACTACCTGGGTTATTTCGTTTTTATTGAAAAGAGATGAGCAGTCATATTCTTCTGATGTATGAGTATTATTTTTTAATATATATATTATAAAACGTAATCCTAAAATTCCACGAAGAAATTTAATTATTTCTTGTTGTTCATTATTTATTAGTTATTACATCATTCCAAACTAATCCTTGCTCACTTCCAAGTCTCTGCGGAAAATTTATGAACGCCCATCGAATTCGACATTCTTATAAGTACAAATGAATCAAAGATTTCTACAATGATTGCCTGTCCAAGGAACTATATATATTAATAAGATTTTGGACTATTTTCTTTTTCACAAAAGATTTTGGACTATTTCGATAGAGAATACAAGGCAGCGATCAAGGTATACGTTGTTCCAATTTCTGTATTTACCAACTAATAAACTAATCACCTAACTAAATGTCATGGGAAAAGTATTCAAAACATCGGCTGAGAATAAAAAAACAATATAAGATTGAGACAAACCTCAATTCATGAACTAACTTTTAATTATGAGCTATGCTCGTATATTTTTATAAAATCAACTAACCTCTCTGTACAATCTTACTCCATTTTACAAGCAAATCGACTAATGTGCTTTAGTTTCTTCAAATCAACTAATTAATGAACCTCTCTTCCTAATTACTGCCAAGCCTATAAAATTCCAAGTCATTCTCATATGGAGTCAAGTTCAAATCCAAGCACAAAACCCTTCTGCTGTTAGCTTTCTCCACCAACGGTGCCGTATCCGAAAGACTACTGAAAGCTGAGAGTTTCTCATTTGCATGCGAAGCACCCGCCCTGTGTCTCCTCATGTGCCCACCTAGGGCTTGGCCTATAGCAAACTCAAGCCCGCAAACTGAACATTCATGAGTCTTGGGTTTCACCGGCGACTGCTGCGTGTCGGCTCCTCCTCCGCTGCCTTCCGTCACCCTCGACTTCTTGTGGCTCGCCCTGTGCCCACCTAGAGCTTGAAACGATGGAAACTGCCTGTTACATGTCTTGCACTCGAAAGCTCTATCAGCTACCGCCATGTTAACGCCATTAACGGCGTCAAAGTCCCCCCCGTGTGGCATAAACATCAAGCAGTTCGCCATATTTAAGCTGTGATTAAGCTCTGTTGGTTCTTGAAATGTTCTCTTCATGATCTGGTGTGAAAACGACTGTGTTTTGATTGGAAGAAAAGTTCAGAGAGAGATGCACGGTTCCTGTCTGCATACTTTAATAGGTTGGTTTTAAGTCAACGTTGACTGTAAGAAATGACGTTTGTGCCCTCTTCTAACTTGTGGAATAAGTAAGTTAATTAGTAGAGATTTTAGGGAATAAGACAAGGTTGCCAACATTCCAATGAGTTGGTTAGTAGTAAACGAGCCGGAAAGATGTACACGTCAGCATGACTCTGTTGCTGAGCCAACACATACGTACGTAGGCCGCTTACAGATCAACAACTCATCACTGGGGTTATTGCTTGGAATCTTCAAGCTTCTAAGAATCCTCTCAGCTTCTTAGAACGCGATCATTTTTCTTTTTCAATATAACAACATGTATATTTAAGTGCTCATGTGAAACTATAAAATTAATTTGTATTAGTGCTTTAGTTGAAATTGATCCTAGTGTGCAAAGGGTTTAACGTACTTGACTTGCTTTTCTAAGAAAATTAAACTAGTAAAAGTTTGTAAGTCTTCTTCAAACTAGCTATTAAATGTTTCAGATGTGTCATAATATAGATTGTTCAATCCAAGCTTATCTTATAACAAAAATGAACATGGAGACATTGTGGAGACAAGTTTTCATGAATTTGTATAAAATTCAAAACGATTAAAGAAAAAATCAAATTCTCTTCCGATTTGAATTCTTATCACAAAATCTTAATAAACTCTTGAGGAGAATATCCTACATTGATTGAGAATAATTCATAGATAAATAGTATATAAGCTTAAAGCAATTCTTAACTCTTGGTTTTTGTTTTCAGTGTTGTTGATTAGGATATTTAACAACTTGACTATTGACCTTTGGGTTTGGTACCAGCCTACATAATTAAGATGGGGTCTTGATCATTTTCCCTTAATTTATCAGCTCAGCCAGTACTCTTTACTATATCAGTATACCACTACATTGATATTGATTTGCTCTTAAAAAAAAAATCCATACCCATTTTGTCTTTTACATTCAATTTACAATTTCTATCATTGAAAAAAAAAATCTGTAATTTCTAGAAGAAATCAAAATGTTGGTTTATAGATTGTAAATTGCAGTGCCGTGGGGTTCAAAACAACTTAAATTCTCTTATTTGATGAGTTGTTAATTAGGATCCAGCTATGCTGTAATTAATTATCGGCCATTTCTTTGTTGATCATGTTGGGAGAAAAATTGAACATTCTAATTCTATGTTGTCCTCACCTAATTGAATTATTGGATTTCAAACAAATGTACAATTAATGCATCTTGTATAAAGCAAGTAATGTTTAGTTGGTCGTTTACTTATCTGTATCACATCTGATATAATTAAAGACACCTAAATAAATAAAAATTTATTATAAGGTGTGGTTGTATGCAGTCCTTTAAATTACGGAACGATAATTATTTTTACAGAATGTTCAATTCTTTCAAATTGTAAGTACACGATTGAAAAGATTGGAAGTTTCGCGGTTGATGATTGTCTCACAAGTGGGGCTGGAGCTGACACGTTCCCTGGAAGTACTCGTTACAAGCTAACATCATTGAACGCGTATTTCATTTTCTACGTACTACTTATCTTCGCCTTTGGTTAGTATTTCTTAATAATTATTGATCGAGCTCAATTAACAGGCACATAAAATACTAATGAAAATGATAATACATGCATGTGTTACATGTATTGACTTCGATACATGACTAAGATTTTATTCTCAATCAAATACTGGTGTCCAAAATGTCATCACTGGTCGGTCATCATCAACATCAATTGATAATTAATGACAATTTAAGAGATGAACTTGACCTAAACATGCTTATGGCTTGTTCAAATTTGATCTAAGCTTAATCAAGTCGTTAGCTTGGATGATAAGCTTACACTTGTAGGAGATCTAAGTACATATGGAGGAAGACCTGATGAATATGTACTTTTGTAAGACCGACTTGACTGAGGTGGTAGACCCAACTATTAGTGGTTAGGCCTAGCTTCAGCTTGTTAATGTAGTATTACTCATGCTCTCCAAATGGCCATGGTGGGCACATCCTGACAATTAATGTTCATAATAAATTTAGTGTTACGGAACCCCTACTCTGCGCTGTCCCGCGTACTACATACGTACTGCGTTCTCCTAAGTAACGATTTTTTTTTTTTAATTTTGATACAAAAATTAGGGTAAATTTCGAATTATGCCCTTCGTGAATTGATGACTATCTTCAAATCATTCTTTTTGCATTTGAAAACTTCAATTTACTCCATTTTTGTTCAAAAAAAAAATTAGAAAAGTTTGTCTTCTTAATAAAAACAAGGGTAAATTGAGATTTTAAAATGCCGTGATTTCAAGATGGATAAAAACTCGTTTAGTTTTTATATTTTGATATTAATGCCCATTTAGTTCTTATATTTTTTAAAATACATCTCTACCATTACTTTTTGTTCCTTTTAGCTTGCTCTTACAATAATGTTTCTTTTTTTTCTTAAACATTAATAAAAAGGAAAAATTAAATTACCAATTAATCCCAAAAAACAAAATTTGCTACTAAAAGAGTACATATTAACTTTTATGGAACACTCTGTTGAGGAGTTAACATATTAATTTCTTTTTATTAGTCCAAAAATATTGATAATTTATTTTTTTATAGTTTAATTTTTTGGACATAAGTGAGCTTCCACAAAAATTAATATATATATTGGGATTAGATTGGTAATTTGAATTTTTTTTCTTTTTGTTAATGTCCCAAAAAAAATTATTATTGTAAGAGAATAATATTGTAAAAACAAGTCAAAAAAAAAAAAGTGACGGCAAGGTATCAATAGTTTAACGGGAGGGATGTTTTGGTATTTTTAAAAATATAGGAACTAAATGGATACTAACCTTATAATATAAAAACTAAATGAGCATTTATCGTTTGAAAATAGTTGATTCACGAGGGGTAATTTGAAATTAAACCAAACAATTATATATATATATATATATATATATCTGTCAAGAGTGTGAATTCAAATAATGGCAGATAAACTATACTACTGATACGTATTTGTACACGTGTAGATACACACCGCTATCTTAATATGGTGAGTCAAATTGTATATGTAACTATGAATCATTCATTGATCACCAACAAGGAAAGAAAGCGTTGGCTTTAGATAACAAAGAAGAAAATTAAGATAAACAACGGTGACGTTTGAGTGAAGAATTAATGTAATTAATATTTGCTGTTAGTTGGCTAAGAGAACAAGTTATTGATCACCAAGTGGGGTTTGCTGCAAATAATATTTTAATTTAGTCAACATTGCAAGTGTGCCTTTGAATTATACGCACATAATTTATATAAACCAACATCGACATGCAATTTAGCTAAATCTGGGATATGATTTATGAGAAGTCAAAGAAAGGCTTGCTTTAAAGTCAGCAATGTGTTCAACTTTACCATATTCCGCCAGGACTAAAATGTATGTTATCAAGACTTAAAAGCAACATCAATCTATGTTATGTTGTTCAGACTAATTAACACTAATTAGGGGATGGACCCCCCGTGTGAAAAACTTTGCTTCTTGTTTGTTTCTTTGTTATTTATTTATTATTATTATTGTCATTATTACTACTATTATTATTTATTTTTTGGTGTGAAGCCAAAGACTATGAAACGTCAATGTATGTACACTAGGTTGGTTGGGGTGTCAGTTTATTATTTGACGGTTTAATTTGACTATTCATTTCTTTTAAAGAAGGGTCTAAAACCATGAAACGTGTTATATTAATTTCCAGTTTTGCTGCTGGGCTTGGCAGTTTACCAAAACCAAGCAGCAAAAAGAACACTCGTTCTCAGTTCTCACTTCAATATACTTTTGGAATAAATAATCCTGGAAATGTATCATGCTCTAGTTTAAACGCTAGACCCTGACCAGTTTTCTGGAGTTCCATTATGTCCCCTTACTTTCCTCTATGGAATGCCACAACTGATCAGTCATTATCGAAGAAACGGACCGGTGCACAATTTATTTTCAAAACTTTGGAAACTTCCCATGTATTTCTCCTTCAATATCGCATCAAACAAGAAGTGCTCTTTGTCAAATAAGAAGTGCTTCTTCATCAAACGTGGCATGAAATGGGAAAATTAGCAGTTTCGCTGGAGATTAACCTGGTTAAGTTCTTCCGTTTTTCAAAAGAGCCTTTGGGCATGAGTTAGTCCTTGTGATGCAACGACTCTGTCGTTTTTGTTTTAAACTTCTTAAATTTTTATCTAAGGTATAAGAACTATCATACATTTAAACACCATGTGAATCACAAATACGACCGAGGTCATGACTTATTACATATATCGTTAGTTGAATGGGTGAAGGTCATGACATACTACACTTTTTGATTGGTATGAGTCGAACTTTTGCCACAATAACCTGGCAAAACAATAGTTGATCGAATAGGTGCTTCAGAGGCTACAATAACTATTAAAAAAAAGCATGAAAAAAAAAATTCTCCTTCTAGTTAGGATTAATAAAGGAATTAAAAAAAAAAGTTGGTGGTCTAATAGACTTAACCATAGATTATATTTGTTATGGAGCTACTCGGATATTTGTGCCCAAAAGACAGCATGTCACAACACAACTACTGGGTGGTCCCCCAAATATACACTTTCATTTTTCTTTTCATTTCATCTGAGATATGCCAATATCTACTAGCAGTCCGCTGAGGTGGTACGGAGACATTCCAGAAGCAATATTAGTAAAATGTTAATCTTCAAATACAGTACTTGAAATCTTTTCACTAATTAGCAGAGCAGCCACACATGCTTATACAATTTCCACGTTCCAAGCACAAGTTCCCTCTGATTCACGGCGGTTTAAAAAAGGGAAAGAGTGTGAAAATTGATGAGCAGGCTATTCTTATGATGTTTTGACTTTTGAGTACTGATTTTTTCAATAATAGTACTAAAATTCAACAAGGAATTTTTCATTTGCTGTTACATAATTCCAACTAATCCTTGCTCAGACACTTCCAAGTCTCTGCTGCAGTTAAGAGGCCAATTCTTGACATTTTTTAACTACAAATGATTCAAAGATATCTAGAATTTGCATTCTGTGGGACAAGTAAGAGTGCAAGAACTCGTGAT
This sequence comes from Citrus sinensis, assembly GCF_022201045.2. Classification (NCBI taxonomy): domain Eukaryota; kingdom Viridiplantae; phylum Streptophyta; class Magnoliopsida; order Sapindales; family Rutaceae; genus Citrus; species Citrus sinensis. Next base: position 2,918,851 of record NC_068559.1, read on the forward strand.
AATGAGATTTTGGACTAACTGAACAGATTGTATGGTCACTGAAATGGATATAAGAGTTAAGACATGTGATAATGAGATTTTGGACTAACTGAACAGATTGTATGGTCACTGAAATGGATATAAGAATTAAGACATGAGGATGTGCCCAGTTAAACTACCACCACCACTAACACACTCGTTATATTCAGCGAATGATACTCAAAATTCTTTGTGATGATGAAAAATAATGGACTGTGCGATTGAGAAATTGAATTTTGGTTCATGTGTTGCATAAACAGCTAACAACTGTACCTAGTATTTCTCTTAAAACTTTTTCATTTCAGTTGCCACTTTCTGGCAGCTTAAGTTCCAATGTTAGGGTCCCACCAATCCCCCTATTTCTATTAACAAATCTACTATTTCTACAGATATAGCATATCCACTTCTAGATCAAAGGGTGAGGGATACCAACCTGAAAGAAATGTCACAATGAGGAGCGCTTTTCAGTTAGTTGTTCACATGCAGAAAATAGTTTATTGCAGGCTGGATCTTTACGTCTTCATGATCTGATGAACTAATGACCTAATCAACTACCCTGCCTGTCATAGCCATTCTCCATTCCTCAAAAAAATCAAACAATATGTTTTAAGGGAACATATAATCATAGTGGACATTATGCACATCTAGATTGAAGAAACTCTTCAACCAAAAAAATGAGTGCTCGAACAAAGTATTCTATGAAACTAATTGTAAAGCTTCATTCAATTCTATCTTCCAATTAGAATCAAGCCATTGGCAATAAGTTTGGCATCTAAAAGTTTTGCTATAGAGCCAACATAGACATCATAAAGATAATAGAAATTGCTTCATTAATGTAGAGATCACAAAACAATCTAGTCCCGATGTCTCAAACAGAGACAAAGAATACATGAACGACAGAAACTTATGGGTTCAAGTTTTGGGAAAACTGGAACGTTACACAAATTATCTACCACAATAGCAGCAAATAGGAAAAAAGCAGGCACAATACTGATATTAATTAATGAAGCAAAAGTTAATATTGTTTTTGGTTGGTCTCTCTAGTGTAATTGACATCAACTCAATGGTCAAGAATCGGCAACCTCCACCTCCAATTCATGCAGTTTGGCAGGATAACAAACTGCAGTTAATAATGAACTAAAAATCTACCCAACATAAGTGCAATTCGCAAAGCTCAAATGTGTAATCATAACATCAATTATCAAATTTCAGTGGAGGCAATAAATTACAACAATTCATCCTCTAGTGTTATTACTATAAGCAATACAAACTAACCTATCAACCAAAAAATGGAACTTTACTCTTCAAATACAAAATCTAAAAATTTAGTCACTTTCACTAACATTCTTCATTTAATTCACTTTTCTTGTTCATCGGTATCATTGCCTTGGTTGATGGTACCAAATTTTGCTGGAACGAATCTTGCCTCTGTAACCACATCACGTGCCCCTGCAAAGAGGACCAAAACGAAAATCAAGAAACAAAACTTGAAACGTTATGATGGAAATTTTGTGATATAAAAAGAAGGGTCACCTGAAGAGCAGCAGCCCAAGCAATGAGAAAAGAAGCGAACCAGAATTTCTTGTCTTTGAGGAGCTGCTTCGCTTCAAAATTTGCCATATTAAAACCCTAACCCTAGATTTGGCTGTGTTTGGGGGTTTTAGTTTCCTCCTCTCCTGCAGTGATAGACCGGAGTTCTTTTGAATAATAAAAGCTGCTCCTACCATACCGTAATCTGTCCTCCGGATCTCTACTATTTAACTAATTTCTGCCACGTCATTACATAAATAAAAAATTTCATGTTACTAGATCCAATTTATAAAAATAACTCACTATTTAATAGTTCAAAAATAGCATTTTCGATAATAATGCCCATTTTTTGCTACTAAAATTTAAAAAAATGGTAATAGATTATTATGATTAATTAATCTTAGTTTTAAGTCATTTTGTAAAATTTCCAGTATGTTTGTTCAAATATTATTATTAACAATTAATTTTGGAATAGAATTTGAAATATTCAGAAAATTTTGAAGGTCACACTGCTTGTAAAGCCTTCTGAGAACATGACACATTACATATTTTAGCTTTTAAAGATAAGGTGTCAAAAAATACAAGTTATCATTTACGATCTGAAAACTACACATTTTGCTTCCTGAAAAAGAAGATTCACAGTTTCTGAGATAAAAGAAATGGCAGCTCATACTTAAGTGAACTCATTTTAACTTCTGTCACTGAAGACAGTACCATAAAAGTATTAGACTGAGAAGTGAGAATGATAAATTCCCAATTAAACTAATAGAATCCATGTTATAAGTAAAGATTCACTAAAGTTCTCTGTAAAGACAAAAAAAACTAGACAAGACAGACTTCCAAAAGCAACTGATTTAGAGCATATCAGTAAACCTATATAAATGAACCAAACATAACCACCCCGAGAAGGATGAATTTCAAGGAGGCAATTTTCCAGATAAGTAGAGAGAAAGGTTATCTCTCATTACAGAGGCAGTCTTGTCGACAGATTCGCAGGTTTGTTGATGATAACCAGAGTCGTGATGATATGACAAGGGCAGCTCATCTAGCATTTCATCCTCCATGTCGATGACAATGTTGTGCAGCAAGCAGCAAACAAGGACAATCCTAGGCAATCTGTTCTTATCAGGCATCCACATTACTCCATGAATTATCCTCCATACATCCTTAAGCCTTGCTAGAGCCATCTGTGCCACCATTCGCGTAGCAGAATGTCGTTTGTTATACTCAGCTTCAATATCAGAGAGGCCTTTCCCTTGGTAGGGAGTAAGAAGCCATGGCAATAGGGGAAAACCTGTGTCCCCTATTATGTATTCTCTTAATTCTATTCCTTCTGAAAGCTGTAAACTCTTCCCATCAAGCCTTTTCCCTTCTTCAGTAAGTTTGAAGAAGCCAGAGTTCCGGAGAACAAGAGCATCGGTTAAACTTCCTGGCCAGCCAGCGATTATGTCACGAAATCTCATCTCTGGGTCCACGATTCCCTGCAGGATCATGCTATAGTTCTTCTCACGATCATACCAGACATTATTTGCTGGGTCCACTGCTGGTATATTCATGACAATGTGCGTAATGTCTATTGCACCACAACAGTTACGAAAGCCACGAATTTTCTCAAATTTGGACTTTATGTCTTCCATTTCTGTTTCTTTTGAAGGCCATTGGAGATGATGGAGCCCTCTTTCTTCCATTGATTCCACAAACCGCCAGGTTACTTGGGAAACAGTCGACTGGTTCAACCCAAATAAATCACCAATGATTTGTAACGATTCGCCAGAGCTAAGCCTCCTAAGGGCAATGGCTACCATATCATTTGGCGATAGAGGCTTTCCATTTGAAAAGGAGAAATTTGATTGCCTGGCTGCCAGATCTTCCTTCACAAGTGAGCATATGTAGTCGAATGTCTTTCTCGATATTTTAAAAACAGATTCAAAATTCTTTGATTTTTTCGATCCAAATAAAGGACCTATAAAGTGGAAGAGACAATATAGTCACTTGTGCATATGCGAAGCTCTGAATTTCATGTCAACTTTCATAGTGAAAATAAAAGAACATCTAAAAGATTAACTGTAATAAAACTAAAGTGTAAGGAAGGTGAAAGCAGTTAAAGTCATACTAATTTAGAGATCAGCCCTACCAACATAAGGTAGCTATATTACAAACCTTATTTCAGAAAGAAAGAGGATAAGTTGCTTTGCATCTAAAAATGGAAGAACAAGTACTATGATTTTACTTTCCAAGTGAAAATCTACACTGATAATGTACTGAAAAGCATTCACCAAAGTCACTGGAAATCATACACTTTATCATATAATAGCCTTGTATATGAATTTCCAAATGCATATTCTACTATCAGTTTTTCTGGTTTACATGAGCATAAACAATTATCAGATCTCACATCTCAGCAATCAAGACTTAACTGACTAAAGCTCACTAAGACACCTTGGTGTCCACATGGTCAATTTTATACCTTCATGTGGATTATTAACAATCCTACCAGTTCAATACATGAAGTTCCATTTCATCTATTGGAAGGCCTTAATAAAATTTTATATGAAGGTATAAGAAGAAAGTAGAAAAGTTCTTCACTACTGGTCCAAAAACTGTATTGAGTGAACTAGGAAGGAAACTCTGCCCACCCAGTGCAAAAGAAACCCCACCACCCCAGGCCCTCAAAAGAATAATGTATGGATCATTTAGAAGAGATTGATTGACCACTGCTTTGAGAATTCGCCGTATGCAAGGAGGCTGCGTAAAACATTTTGAGAGGATTTACTAAAAAGTATGTAATTTATTACTATATTAGTTCAAATTCCTAGGTCTGTTACTGAATAAGTACTTCAACCACACTATTAACTGCACACCATCAAGTTTCAAGATCTAATTATATGACAAATTACTATTTAGATCAAATTCCAGACTCTCTTATTCAAATAAGTTCTTCAACTGCACAAGTATCCAGCACACCATAAATTGTCAAGGTTGTATGGAACTAAAAGGACAAGGTTGGATCAGTACATCTTCTGGACTTGATACTCAAGGTGCTATAGAATATTAGCATCAATTAGTCCTAAGCACTCATATTATGATAGTCAAGTACAGATGATGACAAACACCAATAAAGTGGTTTTTCTTCCAAGGATGAATGCATTTTTCATTCAACATAAATCCCTTGATCACCCATCCACCATCACCTAGAGCTATGTCCTAAAGTAAGTCATTGATAATCATGGCTTAACTCACGTAAATATGTCTTGACCTACTATTGTTTTCAAAGCAAAATCAACCTGAATACCGCCACCATTTATCCACATATAGGTGGGTATGGTTCTTCAGCATAAATCTTACCAAGTTAAGGGAGAAGATAACAAGAAATGAGGAACATATGATATTTTGGCACAAAACTAAACTATGTTGTATCAAAATGATAATATTCAACGGAGAAAATCTATAGCTTAATGAGATCTTCACTTTGTGAAAAAAGACAGTGGAAACAGACTGTGAACGAACACAATACCATGCAACTCCTATAAACTTATATTTCTATGGGGGCAATTGATGATACAGTGTTTACTAATCAGTTACATTATGTATATGCATGTCAAATAAAACTGTAAAACAGTGATGAAATTACCCTCAAATATAACATTACATACAGCCTCAACCTCATATATTCATATTCAGAACTTCTAAAAGTTAGATACAACCATAGTAATAGCTGCTAAAGTTAGAGATTCAGTAAGGTGGATCCAAAGTTTAATTAATAACAAATCCAAGAGAAAAGGGATTTTTTTTTCCTTGAAGTACATATTTGAAATCTGATAAAATAACTGGATGACCAATATTCTAAGATCCACTAAACTCATAGGCTAACAAGTAAATAAAAGGCCTCATATTCCCAGTAAGATTACTTCTAAAGAATGTGATATCAAAGTAGTGCAAAAACACAAAAAACCAAACACAAAGAAAACAATGCATATTATATGTGGAAACAAATACCAACCAGGGGTCCTCTTACATGAAATATGAACATGAGTTCAGGATAATGTGAAATCACAAGGAATGTATGCCAGCAATCAATTTATCTACTGTTTCATACATATAATCAAACTATTTTGATAATGGAATACATAAAAAGATCAATCGAATTACGGCAAACCAAAATCGACCCAGGTCATAAGTGTTCACCAAATACAAAGTGACCACTTCAAATACTCTGAAAAGAAACACGAAACGAACATACCCAACAAGAAACAAAACAATGCACGGACCCAAAATCAATCAACAATATATCAAAACAAATGAAAATATACATAGAATGCATAACATAAACACACTGTAGAGAGAATGTTATATTACCAGAAATTCTTCTGGAAAAATTATCCCACCAATCCAAGGGCTGAGGTTGTGCCACCAAAGAATCAGCATCAGCATCACCATCACCATCACCATCAGAAGCAGCAGCAGCAGCCAAGACATTTTGGTCAACTTTCTTCTCTGCTTTCTTTCTCCTCTTCAACCCTCTAATGGGTCCCATTAAAACGTTAACCAAAATCAAATAATTCCTCCAACACAACAATAGAGCTATGATTGATAAAGATGCTTAAGTGGCGAGTGTTTTTGTTTCAAGTTTTGGTTTTTGGTTCAAAGTTTCGAGTGTTTTGTTGTTTCAGTGGGTCGTTGTTTTGGGTTTCAAAGCATGCAGTAATAAAGAAAGAAGTTGAGAGGAGAGTGAACGGAAATGGCTTTCAATGGAAACAAAAGAGTTTAAAAGAGAGTGACGTGGGAGTGGGATGATTTTTGTTGTTAAAGCAAAGACAATGTAGCAAGAGAAGCGATTCGAAACTAATCAAAACTTGTGTAGCGTTTTTAGGCAGGGTGCCTCTGCCTTGCCTAAGCCTTCCTTCTCTTCCTTTTATTTCTTTATTGCGTATTTACTTGATTTCTCAAAACTTTTTTTTCTTTCAAAATATATGTAATTATTTCCCTAATAATGATGATATTCTTTTTTCTCATGAATTAAGTTTAATATTTACAAATATATTGTTGTGATTCTCTGACTTTCGATATATTATAATATTTCTCCTACATGACTGTGATTATTTTATTTATTACTTTCTATTTATTTTAATATTTACCTTGTATGATTGTAATCTCCTTATTTAGTTATTGCGACAAAACTTTGAGTCACTCAAATGTATATTATTTGAGAGCAGAATATGTCTTTATTTTTTATAAATATGAAATGTAATTAAAAAAAAACAAATATGTAGCATCACATAAATATAACAACAATTGGTGATTTATATAACTAGTTAATATTTCAATTTCCATTATAGTCAAGTTGGTGGGATAAAACCCACTATTTATCTCATTTAACCTTTAGCCAATATTTGGTAATGAAGAAAACAATAATTTTAGAGATTTCAATATTTTTTCAATTGTAACTTGAGTTTCAACATTATGCATCACTCATTTATTGAATGATGAATATAAAGTTATTTATTACTCTATTTCAACATATAATTAATAAATACCACATTAATTAAGACTCAAACCATAAAATTCCTAACATTACTCTTAAGAAAACATAATAGTAAATTGTTTACTTATTTTTTATTTATTTATTTTATAAGTTGTTTACTGATTTTACTTGAAAACAGGTGGCGGTCCGCCCGCCTTTTTCTGGCAAATTATAAAACAATTACTAATCTTATCTCTTCTTTTGTTGATTTTTTTTTTCCTTTGTTTCTTTCATCTATCTTTCACCCATAATAGATTACTAGAAGCTCTGTGAATCTGAAGAAAATGATAGATGTTGCTTCTCTTTCTTTTCATAATTTATTTCCAATCAAATAAGAGAAATATTCTCTACTTTTAGTCTTTTTTAACCCTTCCCTTCGTTTTACAAATATTTTGCAACTTGAGAAACCATCAATTGCCCATTGGAAATAAGAACTTTGGCCTTTAACTTACTATTTTATTTTTTTGAAGTGACACTTGCCCCCTTCTGTCGTACACGAGAAATTGTGAGGGGAAATATCAGTTTCTCTTTGGATACAAAGTTATCTAAGAGAAAAAAATGGAAAAAGATGTGAGCTCAGTATGCAGCTAATCCAATGAAAGCAAACAATTGATGTTCTTAAGAACATTGAAGACACAACAGAACTGCCTATCTCTCATTAACCAGAAAGAATGATCATTAGAACTTCCTATAACTGTTCAACTTGAATTGTAGTGGAGTTTGTTTGATCAGCCGTTTTCTTTGGGCAGGCTGAAGAAAGATGCCCCTTTTCTCCACACTCATAGCATGTTCTTCTCCTTATCTTACCACTAACAGCACTCAAACCAATGTGATCAGTAATGTCACTTGTTCCTGAGCCAGCATTAGCAGCAACATTACTAGTAACTGCACCAGAATTATCAGCATCGTTACTAGTCCCCAAGCCAGCACTGTCAGTAACTTTACTAGTCGCCCTCTTATTAGAAGGCAGAGATCTTGATTTTGAGTTTATTCCTTTCTTAGGTGGCACTGCACAACTAATCTTGACAGGTCTTCCGCGCACAACCTCTTGATCCAACTTCAGTGCCATTGACAAAGATAGACTGTCGGAAAAATCCACATGGGCATAACCTCGGAATTCCCCAGTTTCTTTGTTGGTTCCAAATCGCAAGGATGATATTTTGCAATCTGAGAAAAGTTTCTTCAGATCCTCCTCGGTTATATCCCATGACAAGTTCCCAATGTAGATTCTGTTATAGCCCTCCACAATTTTTGGGGTAAAATCAGATGTCCTTTTGGCTTTAGTGGCCTTGTAGGGCTGAATTTTTAGGAAAAGTCCATCCCTGAGACATTATAAGTTCCATAAACATGATGAAGCGGGAATTGGCTAAGAACATAAATATGCTAATTTCGGGATACATTACTCATTTCACTTACATCTCAGATCCATCCAGAGCCAAGGCTCGTTTCACTGCGCCTTCTGTCTGTAGAAGGAATAAAACAAAAACTCAAATGAAGCAAGGCACAAACTCTATTCCAGAAGGATTAAATTTTAACAATACAGGTTAAAACAAGTTTTCAAAATTAGGAACAAGTAATGGGCATCAAGACACTGAGGTAAACAGGAAATCCGACCTGATATGAATGTTAGCCTGACTGTACCTAAAATGATTGATTAATTAGGTACAATGGATAAGGATACAACGGAATACAAAAAGAAAAAGACTTTGGCCTACTGATTATTCAGTTAAACAGGTTAAAAAAGAGAGAGATAGAGACAGAAAGAGAAAGGTGGGGGAAAATGCATCTCGATTTCTACTGTAAAACATTAGAAATGGGAAGGGGAAAGATAAACCAATATTTTCTTCTCCTTTTATACACCTAACAGAAACACAACCTTCTACGTTCTATTAAATATGAATTTACAGCTTAGCGTGAACTATTTAAATAACAACTAGATGACAAAACACAGATGAAAGAAAAATAACATTATTAGTACCTAAATAACACAAAATAAAAATTCTAGCAATCCAATTGCAAAGTGTTCAGAAGAATACAATAAGATATAACTTGAATCCAGCACAAGCATGGAAACTTACCCTGAAATTGATAATAGCAATTCCTCTAAACTTCCCAGTATCAGGAAACGTCATATAATCAATTTCAGTTATGGTGCCGCAGCCTTCAAAGTACGTTTTAATGTCATTCTCACTTGCATTATAAGGAATGCCTCCGACATAAACTTTCGCAGCAATGTCGCCATTTACTTGGCTGCATAACCATTACACACACAAAGAATAAATATTGTAAGAAAAAAATTATCCAATAATCATACAAGGAAGTCCAATTTAAGAAAGTAAGTCAAGTTATGCACAAAAGAAAAAGAATAAGGAAAAAAAAAAAAAAAAACAGAAAACAATGCTCTGTTTCATGCTAATGTCAAAGATAAAGATCAGAAAAAATATAATAACAATAATTAAACCTCAATTATCAGTATTTCACCATTGGTTCATTAGTTGGAATAGAGAAAAAGGAAATAAACCTTGATGTCAGGGTGTCATCATTAATTAGAGGTTAATGTCATCCCAATTACTTGATTAAGCATTTTTGGCTAAGCATTTAACAAGCTTATCTTTTCAATCGTCTAAATGCAAAAACGTTTGGCCGCAGCACTGAAAATGGTAGCACTATTTCCACAGGAAAAATATAGCGAGAATACCAAAACTTCTCTTGCAAAATTCAGTGCATGCATCAAATACTACTTTGCCTCTTTTCTTTCTACAATTTGTTGTGCCAATTCCAATATCTTCCAACAACTCAATTTACAATTACAATACAAAATACCCTCTATAGAGTTCAATCACCATTCACTAAATCATTTCCTACAATATAACTGGAAAGTAGCTATAGAAAACACAAACATAGAAGAAGAAAACTTCGAATAATCAATCAATTCTTTTCAATAAACTGTTTGTATCGATATTACCTGTCAATACCCCTATTTGATTCCTCATTTACAACCACTCCATCATCTCCCTTGTTTGCTTCCTCATTCTTATTAGCCTTCCTCATCTTCTTCTTCATCTGTTTCTTCTTTACCTTCTTCTTCTTCATTAACTTTCTTGCTTCCTTCTTCACATCACCATTCTCTTCTTCTCCCCCCAATCTCTCCCTCTTTTCTTTCTTCTTCTTCCTCTCTTTCTTCTCACCATTTTCACCATCGCCACCACCCACTAAATCAAGATTCCTGCTTTCATCATCATTTCTTTTCCTCTTCTTCTTCGTTTTACCCACTTCCTTATTCTCTTCTTCCCCAACATTTTTACTATTGCCACCTCTGTTTTTGCTACTCACAGTCTCTGCATCTTCAAAAGAATCTTGGGTTCTCACGCGTTTCTTTTCCCTTTTTGACAATCTGGGCTTCTGGGTAACCGAGTTCAATAGCTGCTTCAACGAATGCCCCTGAGAATTAGGATCCTGGTCGGGTCTTTCGGCTGATGTTAAAGACTCTGCTATTTCAGTTCTTAGCTTTTGCTTCAGTTTTCTGTTTGATAATACCATCTCTCCTTCCTTTAGAAGAGAAGCAAAATGAATTTTAAGGGACAAGTCTAAACCCCCATTGTTAGGGTTTTTGTTTGCAATTGAAGTTCAAATTTCTCATGAAACGGCGTCGTAAGCAACAGAGTTGGGGCTTTTCATAATTCCATTTAAAAACGACAGTTCGTTCCTACACAGTAGTTTCTTTGACCGACATGTCAACGATTTATGTGTTTTTATTTTCGGCAATATAATATTAGATGGTTTATATCCAATTGATTACTTGGTTATAAATAGATAATAATGCAATGATTAGGGGGATAAGAATTAAGATAAAATTAGAAAAGATGATGTATGTAGTTATGATTACATTAAGCTACATACAAGCTTTTGGAGCAATAGCATTTATTTAATTCAAAAGTACTTCGATAATCATTTTAAAATAACTTTTACTACTAATAATTATATTTAAAAATACATAACTTAAATTCCTTATGATAAAATTCTCATTTGTCAAATGATCAGCCCCCGTGCTTTGCTGCAGCTAATTAGTTTCTTCTTTCTTGATTGACCTACATGCATACACACAAAAAGCAAAGCCAAACATAACATTAATTGAAACAATTAACAATCTCATGCATATATATTATATATATTGCATAAAATTAAATTATTTATTACCTTTTGAATAAGTAAGCTCAATTGCTCTCCTTCATCAGCCTGTGGATTGTAAACGCACCAACAATCGATTTGAGCATGAATAGAGAAGCCGTTGACGTGGGCAATGCCACTCCAATCTTGTTTCATTAATTTGTAGTAATTACTATTTTTCTGCCTGAAGCGCTTAATAACTACAGCACCAATGGCGCCCATTGGTGTATAAAGCTTAGCCATTAGCGTTTCGTTTTCGATTTGATTTTGGATCGGCTCTGGTAATGAATTGAAGTAATTAGTTGCCCTCTTAGTGAGGAGTAAACCATGATTCATATCACAGTATGTCAAATCTTTTCGAAATAGGTATTTGAGTTCTCCAACTTGAGGATAATTTTGAATTTGATTTGGTTGAGGATCCACCATTTTTTTTTTCTCCCTAAATTTATGTTGATTAACTTTCTCTTTATATAGGAAAAGTTAACAAGAATTGCATGTGAATCAATAAACTAACTAGCAAGCAATGAATAGCTTGCATGAAATAATGAATCATGTTTAAAAAAAAATCAACCAAAATTATGTTGTCCAACTAACAACTACTTCACGTGAAGAAGGGAAAATGATTTTTTTTTTTTTTCATTCCTATAATGTCTTAATAAATCACGGTATCAATAGAGTAATTAAGTATAAATTGTGTAAATAAAACATAAGACATGTAAATTTAACATAAAATTTGTAAATCAACATTAAAGTAAAATAAAGCATAAATTACTTAAATAGAATATAAGATTTGTAAATGGAAAGTAAAACAAGTTATCATAGGAGTGGTAGATTGGTGTATTATTGATAAACAATACAAAAACTTATAAATATAAAATAAAATTTGCAAATCTATATTAAGTGTAAAATAAAACATAAACAAAGTAAATAAAGTATAAGACTTGTAAATAAAAGATAAAACATGTAAATAAACATAAGAGTGGTAAATTTGTTTAGTATTAGTAAGCAAAAAAAAAAAAAACTTATAGATATAATATAAAACTTGTAAATCAACATTAAATATAAAATAAAACATAAATGATGCAAATATAACATACGACTTGTAAATGAAAAGTAAAATAAGTAAATTACCATATATAGGAGTGGTAAATTAATATATTATTGGTAAATAAAGCAAAAACTTATGAATATAATATAAAACTTGTAAATCAACATAAAATGTAAAATAAAATAAAAATTAAGTAAATAAAACATAACAACTATAAATAGAATGTAAAATAAGTAAATTAACATAGAAGTAGTAAAAATGATTTATTATTGGTAAACAAAACATAAACTTGCAGATATAATATAAAACTTGTAAATCAACATTAAATATAAAACAAATAAAAATTAAGTAAATAAAACACAAGACTTGTAAATCGAAAATAAAACAAGTAAATTAACATAGGAGTAGTAAAATGATATATTATTAGTGAACAAAACATAAATTTATAGATGCAATATAAAGCTTGCATCAACATTAAGTGTAAAATAACATATAAATTATATAAATTAAATAGAAGACTTGTAAATTAAATGTAAAATTGGTAAATATTATAAGAGATATTTAAAAGAACAAAAAATTACAAATATAAAATATAATTCATTATAATAATGATTACCTTATATATTTACTCTTTTATTTCCAAATTGAATAATGATAAATTTAGGTCTATGTAATACATGTGATTACATATGTGAAATTTTATTAAGGATAAAACTTATTCTCAAAATCAAATTTTGGAAAACCTTTTTTTAATATTTTTTAAAAAATTTTTGTAAGATAATTGATTTTGCATCCTTCTAAATCTCATTGACAGCAACCACAAATGATATTTTAATATCATTAAGAAGTAAAGTTTGAAACTATATGAAATATTTATAAAACAAAAAATTAGATCCAATTTTTTTGATATTTCACACATGTCTAGTAGTATAAGAATGTATTGTTATTTTGTTTTGACTTGATCCACATTAAGAAAAATGATTTTACTTAATTATTTTGTACAGTAAACAAATACTATAAAAATGAAAAAAAAATTATAAATGTCCTATCATGAATATAGAATTTATGGTTAAACCAATTTAATAAAACTTTTTCCATTGTTTTCAATTCAATTGATGAGAAATTTTTTCTTTTGCTCAACTAAATTAAATAAATAAACTATTTTATATATGAATGTTTAATGTTAATTTAAATTTTTATTTTTTTTAACAAGTGTTTTGCTTTATTTGTAATTTTAAAAACACCAGTTTACCACTCTTATATTAATTTACTTATTTTACTTTTTATTTATTAGTATTATGTGTAATTTATAAAATTTATATTTATCACGGTATTGATATAGTAATTAAAAATTACATCATTATAGTATTTTCCTCATAAAAAAAAGTTCCTTCTTACTTTTCAAAGGTAATCGAAACCCCTCACATTTTACGATTCAATGAAACCCCTGATGTTAAAATTTTAATGGCCAAATCACTTTTTCTATGAACAGTTTTATTTTTTAAAATATGAGACTTTATCTTTGTTGAAAAATTATGGGCTAAAATTTTGAAAGATGGAAACGCACCTAGAAAAGGTGAACTATTCGATTACTTTTTGAAAATAAGAGGGGAGTTCCAATCAATTTTTCCAATGTAAAAAGTTTTAAAAAAGTATTGAAAAAAGTATATTTAATTTTACCAATAATTATTTGATTGGGTTGGCTGCCACCTACTTTCCTTAACTTTAAGGTTCCTTAGCTGCAAGAGTTTATTTTCTTTACTTTTCTTCAGTTTATGCGTTGGGTTTTTATTTGTTGAGTTTAAATTGTATATTTGTACTTTGCGTTTGGTTGCATTGTATATAATATTTAAAAAAAAAAAGGTTAAGGTAACGTGAACGTCTATCAAATTCGGAATTAAGGATAAAAGGGATTTGTTAATTTGTTCATTAAAATTACAACGAATGAAGAATCCACAGGTTACCAAATTACGTAACTAGTAGAGACGGGTGCCCCACAGAAACAAGTCTAGCATCTGTAGGATTCTCAAAGAAACCAAACACTATTGAGTCCCAAAATACTTGTTTATTATGAACACTTCCGGAGCAAATTAAAGAACCAAACATGGGAAAGAAGCACAAAAACAAGTAGAAGAAGAATCATCAAGGCCAGAAGCAGTTAATAAATATTGAAGATGACACAAATTAAGGATTGTTAATTTCTTCACAAAGTTAATTTTACCACAATTACACCCTGATGAATCTCATCATAGTATATAACCAATCTTTTTGGAACAGATTGATCATAACGAGAGAAGAAAATCCAGTTGATCTTCTTAGCAGTCTACCAAATGACATTCTATGCTGTATTATTTCATTGCTCCCTTTCAAATCTGCTGTTAAAACCAGCTTCCTTGCGACCCGATGGAGACACCTTTGGAAGATAACTTCGGAGAGAACTGGAACATTAGATGATGCCGTTGATGCTGTTTTTGACTTCTGTGAAGACTTTTATTATGAGCTAAACAATCTACAGGGACTTCAATTCAACTTTGGCAAAGGCAATGTGCTATTATGCTCTGTTTCCCCGGGTGGTAATAAACTTCATCTTGATTTTTCAACCGGGAAACAAGAATGTCCATTGCTTTTTTGTTGGGATTTGGTCATAAATTTCAGAATCCCTTCCAGTGAGCCCCATCATTGTATCAAGTTAATAAAAAATCTTCACTTAGTATCAGTAATGCATCATACTGCTGGGGTGATCTCATCATTAGCTTCAAAATTCCCATTTCTTGAAAGCTTTACTATTGCAAAATGCAGAGGCTTATAATCTTTATCTATTACTGCAACTCCAAGGCTTTTGAAATTATCAGTCTTTGATTGCCCTGGCTTAACATATGTTCGCATTACAGCCACCTGTCTTAAATCTTTGAGGTATAGAGGGCTTTTTCCTGAGGTTTTGAGACATTATGGTCGGTCCATGGAAGATGCCATGCTTGATTTGAGAAAAGGTCCGAGTAATAGCATCGATGATTTTTACTTTGGCCCAAAGCTATTTTCCTTGAGAAGTGCTAAAACTCTTACACTATGCAGATGGACTTATGAGGTATATGCGTCGATCAGTTTTTGTACTTTCTAGTTAGCTCGCTAGCTCGCTTTGCTTTTCTTGTCCCATTCAACGGAGGGACGTTTGATATCTAAACCTTTTTGTTGCAGGCATTGATTTACCCACATCGCAGGGTACAATTTAGAAAATTAGAGGAGTTATGGTGGATTGATTATGAGAATGATGAAAAATACAACAGTGATGCCTTAATCTCCTTCCTGAAACTTTGTCCTTTGCTAGAAAGACTTTCAGTAACTGTAAGATTTTGTTGCAACTTTGGCTGAAATTTTGTAGTCAACACTGGTTCACCAAAATCAATTTCTCCTAATCATGCAGATTAGTCCAAAACCTGGAAGACTGACAATACCATGTGCTTGCTCGACTCAATTAGCCGACGATACAATACCCAAGCAGCTCAAGTTTGTGAAATTGGAGGGTTTTAGAAATGAAGAAGATATGATCTCATTGGCGAAGCAGTTGAAAGAGGTGTTCTGTTTGGAGCCAAAAATTGTAGCAACTTCAAAGGAGATTTCTGTGAGGAGTCTGGTGAAGGCATTGGAGTTTCAGGAAGGGGAATCTGCTTATAAGTTTGTGAAAGAGGTGAGACATATTAATCAGTTATGCCCTAACCATCCTCATATGAGGCTTTAGCAATGAGACTTAGGCCCCGTTTGAGATTGAGGTTGAAACTCAATAATCTGCTTATTTTATAATTTTTGATAAAAATAGTGTTTGGTAAATTTTGTAAAAGCAGCTTATCTCATAATTTTCTTCATTTCGTCAGCAACTATTAAAAGTAGGTAGATGGTTGTTTTTCATAAGCAGCCAACTTATTCAATAAGCTCATACGCCTTTTTAAAATACCTAATATAACTTTACTATTTTGATAAAAAGACAATTATTTCGTACTTATTTATAAACTTTAATATATAAATCATTAGATATTATATTACTACCACAATTTTATTGCAAAAATTTATTGTGAATGCAATACATATTACTTTTTATTTTATTTAGATTATATAAAAATATAAATTTTTATCATATTTTATGTAATAGATTATGAAGTTCTTCAGATTTTTCTTAATTGAGTTTTTTAAATTAATTTTACATATTTAAGAAAAAAGTATGTCTAAACAATTTATTAAATATAAAATAAAAAATAATTAAAACTTATATCCATTTTGGTCATTATATAATACAACAACACTTTCTTAATAAGATTTACCAAACGCATATACTCTATTTTTCAAACTCACAGCAACCGCAACAGCACAGTTTACCAAACATCAAGCTACTTTTTTAATCAGCAGCTTATTTCATCTGCACAGCACAAACAGTTTATTTCATCAGCCTCCGTAATTCCAAACTGATCCTTGATCTTAGTTTTGTAACTTTGAAAGGAAAAATTTGTGCATGAAAGGCATTTTGGAAGAAGAAGCAAATATAGATTGTTTCTTATATTCAACACCGGCTAGATTATTGTTTATAGTAGATACAAGCTTTTGGAGGCAAAAGCATTTATTTAATTCAAAGTAAAGTGCTTGGTAACCATTTTAAAAATAACATATACTGGATAATTAAAATAGACAATAGCCTTGCTGCAGTGCAGGTGGTTAGTTTTCTTGAACCTGCACACAAAAGCCAAAGCAAATTAAGCCAAGCATAATCTGCATCCTAAGTAAACATAATGTGTATACACATATTAATGGCTGTTACCCTTTGAATAAGTAAGCTGATGATTTCTCCTTTAACACACCAACAACCGATTTTATCATTAATAGAAAAGCCATTCACTTGGGCAATGCCATTGTACTCACACCAGGTTTGTTTCGCTACCCGGTAGTAAAACTTATTTTTCTCTCTAACGCGCCGCTATAACTACATAATCAGCAACCGCCGCTGGTGTATAAAGCTTAACCAATAGTCCATCTTCAAATATCGACTCTGGAAATTCATTGAAATAATTAGTTGTGCTTCCCGTGAGACGCAAAGCATGATTCAGATCACCATATGTCAATTTTTTCCTAAATAAGTATTTGAGTTCTCCAATTTGAGGATAATTTTGAATTTGATTTGGTTGAGGATCCTCCATTTTTTTCCCTAGACAATGTTAATTAAATTTTCTCTTTATATAGCAAAGGTTAACAAGAACTGCATGTGAATAAACTAGCTAGCTAGCAATGAATTGCATGATTCATGTAAAAGAAATAATCAACAAGCATTATATTGCCCAACTGACAACTAGCTGTGATGCCGTATTACAAAATTCATACAAAAGTTTACAAAGAGTGGCATCATATTTGTTTAACAATATTAGATTTATGCAGGTACTTTGAGAGTCTACTCCTTATTGTAATCATACTAAAATTAATTACAGTGAACTACATAGGTACTATCTCTACATTAATCTTGGAACGTGAAATTAAAGACATTTTCACCCAATATAATCGAAAATTACCTAAATCATACAAATACAAAAAGGAAAAAAAAAGGGTCAAGATTATGATTGATTTGCATAGATTGATTGTTCCTCTCATTCAGTTTCCTTATTCAAAAGTCTTCACTTCAAAATCACATCGATGATGTTGGTTCATCTCTAGTTTCAAATGTCCTATTTTGTTGAAAGTTCAACTATTGCAAAACGCAAATTGGGTTACAATGTTTACACCTTAAGGCAAGTTCAAGGCCTTGCAATTTTCGGTCTATACTTGCCCACAGTTAAAATATTTTAGTTTTATAGCTACCGGACTTAAATATTTTTTATTTCAAGGGCTACTCCCCATTTTTAGATGCCATGCTTTATCTTTAAAAAAAAAAAAAAAGTCATGGTGATTGGTTTTTTTTTTTTTAATAGTTTAATCTGATGGACTTTTTGAGGCACTTCTGAAATCTTTGCACTTTTCCGTTAATTTAATACTAATTCATACTTGTCACAGTATTGGTAGTGATTCAGTCTCACTGTGAGCATTCTTTTTAGAAGTTTGTGGAAGAAGAAAATAGATCAATGAATTATGCCTTATGCATCCTTCTTCTATGATTTTATGCAATTATCTAAATTAAACACAGTTTCTTAAAAACCATTCGATCAAATTCTGGGGACAAAGAAGATTAAACTGTAAAAGTAAGTACTTCAACAAATAGATTATTGTGGCTATTTCAAATACCTTATTTTTTCTTAATATAAATATACATATATAGTTTTTTTTCTGGTTCCTTCCTTCACAAGTAATTCGGATTATTTTAGGATTTAGAAGCTACATAGGTTACAAACTCTTGATATCCAGAATTTTCTTTTAACAAAAATAAAAACTCCGGAAACTTTGTTTCCGTTGCTTTATTATATATATGCAAGTCACAGCTTCATTGAATCAATCAAGGAAAAGAAACTCCAAAACAAGGAGCGGCAGAACCGAGACAACATGCACAATAACATTCTTCCTGAAGAGTAAGGACTTAAAGAGCTTGTACCTGTGTTTTATGTTTCTGTTCTTCTTTAATTAGTTTCAACTTGACATATTGTTTTGCGTTTTTGTTTTTCAAAAATACAGAAATCAAGTTTTTGAGGGGACGAAAGATGAGGACTTCATCAGCGAATTACCAGATGATATTCTTTTCAGGATAATCTCTCCACTCCCTTATGAAACTCTAGTACAGACCAGAACTCTCTCCAAGCGTTGGAGAGAGTTATGGAAGAGGGCCCCCGATTTCTGTGGAACAATTGATGGTATCCCAATTGTGATCACTTCCCTTCTTGATCCGTTTTACAGGCAAACAGCTACGCATAATCATCGCGAAGTCCAGCTTCACTTTGGCCACAGCGGTGGTCTTCTTGCCACCATTGAAGATAATGGGACACTTCATTTAAATTTCTCTGATGGAGGACAGGAAACTCGTAAGCATTTTGACTGGCGTTTAAATCTCAATTGTCGGTTCATAGTCCCAAAGGCATTTTCATTTGGGTTTCAATCAGTAAAATCCCTTCATTTAAATTGTGTCAACCATCTCACCAAGGAAAAAGTTTCTTTCCTTATTTCATATTTGCTTCTGGAGAGTTTGCATATCACTGATTGCAAAGGATTGTGGTCACTTTTTATTCATTGTAGTTCCAGTCTTAAGACCTTGAAAATTGTGAATTGCCTTGCGCTGAGAGACATCGATTTGTTCACAGACAAGCTGGAGAATTTGTGTTTCCAAGGAAAAATTCCCTGGTTATGGCTCCATGGCATGCCTTTCTTGGAAAATGTCATGTTTGAAAGTCCTCCATGTTCAGATTCTTGTCGTCCAAGTCTTCTGCAAAGTCTAGTCAGAGTGGTAAATGTTAAAATTCTTACGGTATCTGGTTGGCTTTTTACGGTAGGTACTATTGCCTTTGCTTATCTTGGAGCTTGTAAAGTATACTTCGATTTGAATCTTGCTTATTGACCCAGTTGATGTTTCAAATTTTTTGTTTGATCAGGAAGCACTCCGGATTCGACCTGAATTCATAATGAAGCAGAACATCCTGCTAAAAAATTTGAAAGAGTTAAGGTGGATTGAAAGTTCAATGGACAATCTCAAGATAGATACCTTAATTCTATTCTTGTCAATCTGCCCTTCTTTGGAAAAGCTATTCATAAATGTAAAGATTCTTTGTTCGCTTTTTTCAATTCCAGCATACTGCGGTTTACTGAATTTCTTTTGTTCTTTTATCCCTTGACTGATTGTTTATATATGCTTATTATCTACTAAGTTAATTCCTGTTCATGATTTTCAGATGGATGCTACTAATTATGACACTCCAGTTGAGACAATCCCCGCAATCTACAGGGATGCATTGACTAACAAGGTCAAAAATACATGCTTAAATAATCTCAGGGTGATAAAATTTGAGAATTTTACAAATGAGCACGATGAATTTAAATTAACAAAGCGTCTGCAAAAGGTAGCTTCCGTTGGGGCGATCTTCTTGACAACACCAAATGGAGAATGAAGAAAGAACAAGAATCAACTTGAGATTTTAGAGTGTTATTGACAGTTCAAGCATCATCTGTAAAAGCTGCAGCATGAATTCAGGAAATGCAGTGTTGATAGTCATATGTACCAAACTTTGCCGAATAGAAATTTGGCTCCTTTAGAGCTCAATGAATGATTTTTGTAACATGAAATGAATGAGACTAGGCTATTACAAGTAGTCTGTTTTATATAAATGGTGTTCCAATTCATAAACAGCTAGTGCTAATCACTTATTTATGCATTTCTTGATCCGAAAGCCTTTTTCTGTGTTTAATTGATGATTTTTTATTTTTTATTTTTTGGGTCCAGAACTTATGTGTATGATCAGTTTCTCAATGAGACCTGGTCAATGAAATTTCACATATTTGCAGTTGATCATGTACTTTTTCCTAATAGAGCAGATAAGTTGTTCGGTATGTTCCAAGCACTTCAGTGTCTTACACACATACTCTCATAGTAACCAAAAAGCTACTTCTCTGACTTTTTGTTAACATTATATGATTTTCTTCATATTAAGTGTATCTTTGTCAAACAATAGTTCCACACTCAATATATTCATTGGATTATGAGACTTTATTAAGGCAATCAAATGCCATTTCTTGCGCTCTTAGCTTCATCATGAAAAAGCAACCAAGTCCTATTAGTGACTCAAGAATAAATTAATGTAGTCAAATCCTCCTGCGATATCTGATTATGGATTGCACGCACGACTTTAATCCATATACAGTGCACTTATGTGTATATAAATCACTTGGCGCAGTTAGGAGCAACCTCTATCCTTACAATTCACATTCCAAAGTGAGTAATCCTTTTTCTTCACTTGTTATTAATTGTTTCCGTAATGTTGACTAACAAACGTTTTGCATGTATAGGAATCCGTTTATGGAAGAAACTGCAGGTGATATAATTAGCAGCTTACCAAGTGAGATCCTTTTTCACATAATATCTTTACTCCCTTTTGAATCTGCAATCCAAACCATTTTTCTGTCAACGCGGTGGAGACTTCTGTGGAACATGGCTTTAGTGCAGAAGCATGGAACCAAGGAAGATGTTGCTTCGGCAGTTTCTCAGTTTCTTACAAATTTCAATGAGCATGATCCGAGAAAGAATACAAGGAGATTTATGTTCCACTTTGGCAAAGATAGTATTCTCACAGCTATTATTGCACCAAATAATAAACTTCATTTGCATTTCTCTGCTATAAAACAAGAATTTCCGCGGCGATTTGGTCTAGTTTTGGAGCTGAATCCTCAAAATCCTATCCACCAACCAAATCCCCCAGCCTTCTTTGTTAAAACTCTAAATCTAAGTTCAGTTAACTATCTTTCCAATGATATTGTTTCCTCTATAATTTCGAGTTTTCGGTTTCTCGAAAACTTGAAGATCAGTGGATGCAATGGACTAAGAACTTTATACATAGATTCAAATACAAAGCTTCTAGAGCTTACAATCTTCGATTGTCTTCATTTAAAATCTGTCTGCATCAAATCTCCTAAACTTAGGACTCTCCGATATAGAGGGCCACTTCCTTGGTTTTGGCCTGAAAATCACTATAACCTGGAAGATGCCATGCTTGATTTTAGGAAAGGTCCTGGTTATAGAGGCTTTGAGAGCTGTGATTTTGACCCGGTTCTATTGACCATTAAGAATGCTGAAGTTCTTACACTATGTAAATGGACTTTTGAGGTATGTCTCGAAGAAATAAAGTATATTTTGAAATGTTGGTTTAGAACTTTTTATGTTATTTTGCGTCACTAAACAGTTGAACTTCTAAAACCTCTTGTTTGCAGGCATTGATCTGTCCATCATTATCCTCTGTAGAAACAGAATTCCAATTCTATAACTTAAAAGAATTGTGGTGGATAGATAATTCGTCTGAAGGATACAGTAGTGACTCCTTAATCACCTTCCTGAAACTGTGTCCTTCTTTAGAGTCTCTCTTCATTACTGTAAGTGACTCTATCCGTAAACTGCATAATAAGTAGGATCAAGTGCTTTGAATAGCTAACATTTCGGGTACTTTTGAATCTGCAGAATGATCCTGAAAGCTACCACATGGCAAGCACAGCCGCATGCTCAAAACAAGTTGGCAAGCATTCAGAATTGGGAAATCTCAAAGTGGTGAAACTGGAGGGATTTTTAAATCAAAATGATGAGATCAAATTTGCTGAGCATTTACAAGAGATAATCACTGTGGATCCCCTCATTCTAGCAACATCTGATGGAATTTGTTGGCGGCGTTTGGTAATTCCATCACAATCACAACAGACAAAGCAGGGCGTGTCCAACTTGGAAGTGCTAGCAGCCACACAATAAAGCAATTATTCATACAAGTTAGTAAAAGAAGTAAAATATAAGAAAGAGTTGCTTCCCAAGCATGCTCATGCGTGTCTGTGACAAAACCTCTTTTCATAATCCTAAGATCCTGTTTGGAATTGAGGTAATGTATCTTTTAAGCCACAGCTATTATAGAAAAAAGATATAAGTAGAAAATAAAAGTTAATAACATGCAGTAAATATAAATTTTAAATAATAATCTTGACAAAATTATTAAACATATAATAAATTTTCTATTATATAAGTGAAAAATCATTTCAATATAACTTTCAAGTTATAGCAGGTAGTGTTTATCAAACACTTTAATCTTATAACTTAAAAAAGTATAACTGTCCAACCTCAATATCAAATGTAACCTAAGTCTATGATAAGATTTTCATTATGTCTTGTAAACTAGATTAGCAATGCATTATGCATGTGCCACGATTTGTTATGACATGGAATTTTTGCGTTAATTTTGGTCTAATAATATACGAAAACTTGTTTTTCAATGTCTTATATATTTATGTGTTAATTTTTTAAGACATGTAATTTCTTATTGAGAGGTATCTCTATTTTAATGGGTTATTTCACTATCACTGCTTGAAATGAATTAGTAGATAGACTGTAAAATGTTTCTAGACATTATCTGGTGTAGGTTGGTTATGTATTACAAGCGAAATACCTTTCAGAGGGCATAACTTAGGTTACAGGTGTTCATTTTCAGCGTATAATATATCATTTTGAAGCTTACGACGAGACGAATCTAACCGAAATAGCTTGCACCGTCCTAGCTCATTGTCGAACAAGAAATTCAATTTTTTTCCTGGTCGTATTTTAGTTTTAAGATTTTTTTTCTATTTTTCCTAATTCTTCTAGGATTTTTATCTTTTTTTTTTTTTTTCTAGAACTCATATTTGAGTGCCATTTATTTTTATTTTCTTTTTTTGATTAGGAGAATTTTGGGATTATTATATAAAGGGGTCTAAAACTCTAGTTTGTACTATTTAGAATTATTCAATAACTCTTTATTCAAAAACTGTTTCATCTATCTTCAACCTTTTTACGCTTCCGTTTCGTCATTATCTCTTCGTAATTGCACCGATACTGGTCGACATCACTGATAATAGAGTGAATGATTTTTTTATTTTCTGTATCTATAGTGAACAATGACATTTAGACAAAGAAAAAAGGAGCGAGATTGATAAATTTTTTTAATATACTCTATTTTAGACTAAGTCCTTCGGTCGCTATTTCTTGTTATACAAGTTTTATCAATAGAAACACAATCAGGTAAAATATCTTTGCACTGTTTATGAATATGTCTTTGTTGTGATTCACCACAGAGCTGAAGAAAATTTCTTCAGTCATATTCAAATTATGCGTACGAAAGATTGGGTGGAAATTAGAGATACCAATAGATTAAAATATAACCATGCGCGGAGACAGGAACAATGTCACAAAATCAAAAGATCGCACTCATAAGTGATGTCCAGAAAATGATATAATTGAAAGATTTTTCTAATCAGCTATGTAATGATCACCAGCTTGCTGCTTGAACGTAGAATGATTCATTTGCCAATTCCTTCGTTTTTTTTTTTTTTTTCAGAATGATGATTTTTTTTTAATATTTATATTGGCTTTACCTTTTCACTTGATGAGTTTAATTTAAAATGTTGGAGACAATTGCAAATTCAGCAAGAAAGATTCACAAATATAGCAAGACATAAATCCATCCACTCCTAATATAAATGATAACAACAGCAACAACAATAAAAGTACAAAGAAACACAACTTCAATTCTCTCCACGATCTAAAACGATAAGAGAGACAAAGGTTTTTGATTAATTAGATTCTTAGAAATCATTGGCAGGAAGTGGCTGGTGAGCGTTGTCATCGATGAAGATGTGGTCGTAAACAATGGCCGCTATCGCGGCGCCAATAAATGGTCCAAGCCAGTAGACCCAGTGGTTAGTCCAAGTCCAGCTAACCACAGCAGGACCAAAAGAGACTGCTGGGTTCATTGATGCACCATCAAAAGCGCCACCAGCCAAAATGTTGGCACCAACAATGAAACCGATTGCAATTGGTGCAATAGTGCCCAGATTTCCCTTCTTTGGATCCACTGCTGTTGCATACACTGTGTAGACCAAGCCAAAGGTCATCACAATCTCAAAGACAACTGCATTCCATGATGAGACGCCAGATGATAGTGCGAATGCCGATGTTTCCTGCAGATCCCATCGAAATTTCAAGTCAAATTAGGCATTAAATTTTGTGTTAATGCTGTATACAATTTGCATTGGCCAAGTTGCTTACCAATCCACCGGTGGAAAACTTGAGCAGCAAGCAAGCAACAACTGATCCTAGCAACTGTGCAATCCAATACAGGATGCTCCTCAACAATGTAATGTGGCCTCCAACAAATGCACCAAATGTCACAGCTGGGTTCACGTGACCCCCAGAAATATTTGCACCAACTGAAACAGCTACAAATAGGGCAAATGCATGAGCCAGTGATGCAGATATAAGACCGGCCGGCGTGGACGCCCCGCCATCCGTTAGCTTGCCTGCAAACAGAAAGAATCCACCGATCAATTTCTGTAACCAAAACTGTTGTAAAATTTGATACAAATTTATTTAATGCCATATATCTGTCACTGTCACGTATACTAATACTAAGTCACTATTTCAATAGTAACATATATTATTTCATGCAAGCTTAATTATGACCCCCCCAAAGAAAAGGGATCCATTTAAATATTAAAATACAAGTAATTATTAGAATGTAAGATCTTACTAAAGGCCATCCCGGATCCCTGGCCGGCGAAAACAAAAATAATCATCGAGAAAAACTCAGCTAGAGCCGCCTTTAACGCATCAGGATGGCTTGCCTCTCCCGGCGTGCCGATGGCAATTCTGTAGATTGGCATTTTTATCGAAAATTTTGTCAAAGAAAAACGATATTGTTTTAGCTCAAAAGGCTTCTTACAAGCTTGCTGGCTCTGTTTTGTGCTCCGTTTTATATTGCCTAGCGGTGTTGTAAGAGTTTCTAGCACATTCATATATATATATATATATATATATGAGTAGAGAGAACGGCTAAGGAACCGTTACAGCCGGTACTCGGTAAAGCATAGTGACTGAGCGACCAATTAGGAGTGTCTGTTTTCTCATACGCCACACTTGGTGACTTTACAGCTAATGCATAGAGGCCCCACTTGTTTGGTTATGGTGGGTGACTGTGTGTGTGGTGGAGATGCGATTTAGCATCTGCAGAATCGGCAATGAGGAAGATATGGAGATCGCCGACAAAGCGACGTGGCGGGCCCTGCTTGTTGGAATGTGTGGTTGTGATTGCATCAGCCGAAACTCTTTGCGCTACGGACGGCGAGTAGTTGGATTGAGACAAGACCGACCATTGTAAATTTGTAATTATCAAATGTGTTAAACGGTGGACTTGGCGGGAGTTTTTATTCAGTGTGGTCGGGGACCCATTTTTTAGGCTGGGTCGGCTTCAAGTGGGCCCGACTATGATTTAAAACAAGCCGCCCAGTTTGTAGAGCCAATGGACGATTATTCACGTTTTTTTTTTTTATATATATCATATTCATCACAGATTCCACTGTAGGTTTTCCCTACGTCAGTGTAACGGAACAATTTAATAAAATTATACGGCATATTAAATTTTTTTTTTTTAAATGATGGATCACTATTAAAATGAATGGGGAATGAAGCAAAAAATTTCTGTAGTTAGCTTGATTATTATTGAGCTAAATAAACCTATTTTACTTACTATCATTCTATAATGGCTTTCAAAATTATTTTGCAAATATCCTGTTAATTTAACTAGTGAAACTGAATAATTAAATTAACACAATAGGTTCCGAATTTCGACTTTTTTCTTATGTATGATGAGAAAATTGAGTCGTCATCTTATTACATAGTTAATATATATATATAGAGAGAGAGAGAGAGAGCGAAACAAATTCTAATTGTTACAATTTTAAAATAATTGATTGATTAGATTGATTATCAGTCACAGATATATGACAATGGTTTAAAATTTTAGCAGGTGCTAGAAGCATCGAACTAGTTGGGGGGGAAAAATGGAAAAAGTATGGATATACTGGTCGATGAAACACGGCATCAGATTTGGAACACTATTTTTAATGATCACATGGTTTTGCAGACAATAATTTTTTGGCTTTTCTGGAAAAGATATGTTGGGTGTCAGTCAAACTTGTGATATGGTCTATATCCAAGATAGCTACAGATTTGGATTGTGCTCACAGGTTGCGAACTATTGCTTCATGCATCCATGATTCCCTAAATTTCATTGTCAGTTGGGCTTCTGCAATGTTCCCTCCCTTTCTCTTCTTCTTCTTCTTCTTCTTTTTTAATTTAAATTTGTATGGGATAAGAAAGTGAGTGGTTATGAGCACAAAATACTTTTATGGTCATCAACTAAGTTATTTTTAAAAAATTTTAAGAATGAGATAAAACTAAAAAGGTTTTTTTTTTAATGTATACAATTTCTTCAAGAATTTTACCACACATATATTCACTCTTATTTGATAAATTGAGAAATATAAAAATTATATGTGATAAATTGTGTGTCTCAAAACTATCTCAATCAAGTTAAGTCACTGTATGGAACTGTGGGTTACATTAAATGACGACAATGCCTATAACCTAATTGCTTAATTTGTCCTGTCGTCGTAAAGTGACTAAATAAATCATCATGCATAAATAAATTCCTGATTTTTGTATATGAATCATCCATACTAATTTATTATGAGACGACCAGTTGAAGGTTACATCATTTTTCATTATTGGACCGACTAGTAGCTAGTTTTCTTCTTCATGTATAATTACAGCTTAGATATTCAAGAGTTTCACATGTTATATATATATATAGTTCATCTCTAGTGTAGCCGTCCTCATTTTTTTTTTTTTTCATGCAGACACGTTTTTAAACCGTATGATTTAAGAGAGTTAATTTTTAATACTATTAAATCGTACGACTTTATAGTTAATTAAAAAATAAACCTATTAAACAACATGGTTTAAGAGCGTATTAGCACAAAAAAAAAAAATTAAGGACATTTGCACCTAAGAATGATCATATATATGTGCATGGCTTAACAGAGTGACCGCATGAAAATAAAAAAAAGAGGGCAGTCGCATTAGATAAAGACTTTACATACAAATACAAGAATATGTATATGTATCTATATATGTATCATGATCCAAGAGAGATATTGTCCTTTTTCTAATCTTCCATATTTGAACCATTAGATGATACGCGCTAAGATTGAAAAATAAGCTAACAATCTACATTGAATGTGAATATAATGGGAGTAATTAAGCTCATTATTTCAATATATGGATGCGATTCTTTAATTCTATTATAAGGTAGAGTGATTTAGAAATATTCAAACTTCGCTGTCAATTGAAGTAATTAAAATCAACATTTTTTGTTGGAGAAAATAATCAAAACCCCGCATGTTATTTATTTAAATATACTGTACATCCCTCCTTATGTCTCAAAACTCAATAAAGTTTCACTATCCATTAAAAAAAAAACTGTTGTTTTTGTGCCTTCTATTATTTTATTCCTGATTGATGAATAAAAATTTCTAAAAGTAAAATTGTAAAATACACAAAAAAAAGGTTAAAGTTGACCAATTTTTTTTAAATAGCAAAACTGCAAAAGAGGTTTTGAAACATGAGGGGGTAATGTCATATTAATTTATTGAAAGAATCATGGGGGTTTTGGTCATTTCCTTGTTTTTTTTATTTGTTGATGATCAAGACGAAAATTCTCATTAAGTTCGTCAGTAATTTCTTTGAATGGACGAGAAATTCTTCCCTTCTAATCCATGAGTATGTTATATAAATCTTCATTCAATATTGATTTAGTTCTTTACACAATACGATATAGTGGTTCAAAAGAGTTATGATTGCATAAAACAAAGTATAATTAAGAAATTAAATCAGGCGAAAAAAATTATGATTGTGATTAGATATCTTGTATTGTATTGTTTGTTATGTCTTGCCTCCTCATATTATAAAATAAAGAAAAAGGGAAAAAAAAAAACACTAGTTATTAAGAAAGAAAAATTTGCTAACCACTTATTGATTTAGAGTAGATAACTCTTTGCTTTATCCTGGAGATTAAGTCTTTTCATATGTGTGAACATATACTTTTTTTTTCCCCTTTCCTGAATTAGACTTCAACTTTAATAAGACGAGAGATTGTTCCCGTAAGCATTGGGCTTGCCTTCAAGTCCCTGCACGACTTACAATGATTTTAATGTTAAAAAGTAGACAATGGCTTATAATCTAACGTCTATCATGAGGATTTTGACACATATTTTGTTAATTAACTAAAGGGAGTTTGGATCATTGTCCTCAAGAAAAGAAAAATAATAGGGATAAACACTTTACATCATTTGCATTATTAGTATTTTACGTCCGATATTTTTCATACAAAAACATCAGGTATATATATATATATATATATTGGCTGTAACTTCAGCGCTTGTGCATACTTTGATTAGTCACAAACAATGGGATTTTCTTCAGTGTCCTTGTTAGCTTGCGTCTTAGCCTATTAAGTGCTTCTAGTTTTGACCAAATTTTTCAACCGTCATATTTTACTATCTTATCCTAAAATAAGTAGGTAAAAATTAGTAAAAAAAAATCATGAAAGGGCAATGTTCAACAAAGTTTTTTAAAAAAACTGTGGATGCTAAACTCTGTTCACATGCATGGATATGGGGTGAATTTGGTTATCATTACCATAAGTAAAAATAAAACAAAACAATACGTAAGAATACATGATGTTAATCAATACCGATCAATTTTATATAGTGTTTATTATGTCGTGTCTTGAACCAGCTCTTATTTCTTTTTTTAATGAGAAGATTATACAGAAAAAAAAAAAGAATTAAAAACATTAGATTAAAGCCATTAAGCCCTATAAAGTGACGAGTACCCACTTTATAACTTATTTTGTTATGAATGAAACAAAGAAAAATTGTCTAATTTTCTCTCGCTCTCTCTCTCTTTATCTCTCGATATATATATATATATATATAAACAATATTGTCTCGGATCAGCTGTATACACAAAGGACAACAAATTACTTCAAATCGTTTCCGGAGTCCAATCAAAATCAATTTCCCACAGGAATATTACAATTCAGTGCTATACACCAAAATGCCGAAGCTAAAGATGCATCTATTGATTTGGGCAAGATCGAATCTAGTACTGTGTGCATTAAACCTGGGTGCATGGTGTAATCAAGACGGCGCCGCCGGCTTTCCTATTGGTGATGAAATTATCTGTTATTGGTGTGTTTACAATCCGGAAGCCGAAGAAGATGAGTTGAGCTTACTTATCCAAAGTGTAACAACTAAACTAACCATTAATTAATTACACTAAATATTTTTAATTTTATCTATCCCTCCATGTTTATGCATCATGCATGCATATTATGTTTATGTTTAATTAATTCAATGTAATAAAAATTTTCCATCTCGCACTTTAACTCACCGGACAAGCACTCTTGAATATAATACATACGTGATCGTTTTATTAATTTGA
Organism: Citrus sinensis; assembly: GCF_022201045.2. Classification (NCBI taxonomy): domain Eukaryota; kingdom Viridiplantae; phylum Streptophyta; class Magnoliopsida; order Sapindales; family Rutaceae; genus Citrus; species Citrus sinensis. Next base: position 2,949,145 of record NC_068559.1, read on the forward strand.
AGTTATAAAACATAAAATTATGCTTTTGACTTTGCTTTGCTTTTTGTGCACAGGTTCATGATTAAGACGATTGATGCTAAAGGTGCATCTATTGGAAGTCAGGATGTGGTTGATAAATAAGCATTCATTATTTTCTGTTTTAATTACCAAGCGTAAGTTACTTTTAAAATAATTAAAGCGCTTTAGAATTAAATAAAATGCTTTTGGCTCCAATGGCTAGTATATCGCAGAAATTTTAGAATTTTGGACTATGGAAATATAATAAGCGTATTGTTTAACGTAATGAACCACAGAATCTATTAAAACAAACACACCCTTTGAAGAAATTAGCCTTCACTGTTGTATTTACAGAATTAGAACTTAACTAAAACAAACACACCCTTTTGTATCTATGAATTTGTGTTTGGCTTACTTTCCTTTTGTCATTCGGTAATTAAAATAACCCTTATATAGAGTTGTTTTTGCGTTCAAACTCCATAATCAAACGGTATCCCTGCAGAATTAAGAAACGAAAACTCTTCGATATAAAGAGCCTAGAAAAGAATAACCATTTAAATAAATTAAAAACAAATTATTGAGTCGTAGCTTCCTTTTTCACGATGAAAGAACATAAGTTTCTGGTGAAGGAGATGGATAATCAAATAGTATCATTAGAAAAAATCCATCGTCTTCAAATTCAAGACGAAGCTCTCTTTTTAGCCTCTCGTATTGCTCAGCATCCAAGAAACAAAGCTACCGGTGAATTGCGTGAAAGATTCATTGATATTCTTTTAAAGGGTATCAAGCGCTGCTTAAATAGTAGAGATAAGTATCAAAAAGAACTCGATAAACACAAGTACTTTCTCCGGCGAGCGGTGGTTGAGTATGAACAACTTGTTAAAGAAGATACTGATCATAGCAGTAGGTCTTTTTGGCTTCGGCAGATTGACAATGAATTGAAGGATGCCTTTTTTGAGTTGGTTTCGTTTATGAAGTTGAGAATGCAAGTGGAATATGATGATTTTGTTTCTTGTGTGCATGATGCTAAGAGAATGAAGGATTATTCAAAGATTCTTGATCAAATTGATGCTAGGGTTCATGGGAAATTCAAGGAAAAATTGGCCGTTGATGTTGAAGAAATCGCGTTTGTAGCCAGTAAATTGACTGGGATACCGGCTTCCTGGTTTTGTACTAAGCCTGAAGAAAGATACATGAGAGTTCAAGAACGGTTGAAGAAGAGAGTATTTGGACAGAATGATGCAATTGATGTAATTTTTGAGGCCTTGACGAAGCCAAAAGCCGAAAAAGGATTATCATCGAGGCGGCAATTAGGGTTGTTTCTCTTTGCCGGTCCGAATTGTTCGGGTAAGGCAGAGCTTGCTAAAGCCATTGCCAATGAGCTTTATGATAATAATGACAATGACAATCACCTTATTCACTTTGATATGGGAAATTATACGGAGCTTGAGTCAATTAAGCATTTTTTTGATTCACTTGCTGCATTGGTGAAAAAAATGCCTTATAGTGTGGTACTTTTCGACAAGATTGAGAAGGCTAATTCCTCTATTCTTAATCTCTTGCTTAAGATTTTGAAAACAGATTTTAATCAAAAGGCAACGAGAGGGATTGCTGCCTTTGATCTTACAAACACATTGATTATCATGACATCGGATTTGAAAGATGAACAAGTGTATGAAGTGATGCTAACTGCTACTTACGGGAGGGTTAATGAAGTGACAGGAAGCTTATTTAAGCCTAGTTTGCTTAAGCTGTTGGACAAATTGGTAGTGATTGATTTGGCAGTTCCTTTATTGGATACCACTCGGCTTTTGCTTAGAGAATGGGCGTGTGAAGAAACAAAGAGAAGAAATAACGATAGTAAAGCTGTGATTGTGTGTGCTTCAACTTCAGCATTAGTACACATAGCATCAAATGCTGCGAGGAAGTATGGCCAAAACGGGGAGGGATTGAAGAGGTGGGTGGATCAGAGAGTGATTTTTCCTATGACGTCAAAGATGATTGTCGAAGATGATGGAGTTGCGGGAAACATCACTGTTTACATTGACCTTATTGAGGAGATAGGAGAGCTCTCGTTTAATTTGAAGCGCAACTGATCATCGAGTCATATGCAATTATGCATGCTGCTGCCTGGCTTCATATTTTTGACTCAATCAGTCATCGAAGTGCAGTTCTTTTAATTTGCTAATTTTTCATTATGTCTTTTTCAATATTCATTTTTTATTAGTAACTAAGTAAAATCATAGCCAGAAAAATTTAAGCATATAGTTGTTAATTGCTGTTCAATTCTTCAATGTTTTTTGGTTTGTCCTTTTTTCAATTTGAAAGTGCCTTGCAAATTAAATTGAAGCTTATGTAATCAAGAAAGTTATCAAGATGAAATAAAATATTGGGTGCATTTGGGATTGAGGTTGGGTAGCTGTAACTTTTTAAGTAATAACACTAAAATGTTTGATAAACACTTATAACTTGAAAGTTATGTTGATATGAATTTTCATTTATATGATAGAAAATCTATTATATCTTTAATAATTTTGTCAAAATTATTATTTAAAATTTATATTTATTATATATAATTAAATTTTATTTTATAATTACAATTTTTTTCCACAATAGGTGTAATTTAAAAGTTACAACACTTCAATTACAAACAAGACTGTAGCTATTTATATATTAGTAAACTAGTAATTAATACACGGTGAACCAAATTCTTATTAATATATATAGTAATGTATAAAAGGCAAATTAAACTCAAGATCATTAGTTGAATTACCTCTCAAATGATTTCGTATATTGCAAATTAATTAAGTACCTTCATTGTCAAATTCAGTTCCCAAAATCATTTACCACCATTGCTATAGAACCCATCAGCAAATTCCGGCTGCTTTGCTAACATGTATATTATTCTTCATCAAGGAGCGCTGAAGCCTCCCTTAGTAACTAGTTTGAATTGTACCTCATTAGTAGATTTTATTTTGTTGAAGTCAAGATGCTTAGTGGAAAAAGATTGCATGTACATATGATGGGTGTTCTTTAACATATATAATACATTAGCTCCATATCAAATTAATTTTAAACATTCTCATTTCCCTTTTTTTTTTTTTAAATTGACATCAGACTCTCAAAAAGGTTGTAGATAGGAGATTTCTTTCTTTGTTTTATTTTTCCCTCTCATTCTATAAATAGTAGATTCACAATGTTTTGATAAAGTTACATATTCACGTGACGACACGTCGTCTATGGATCAAGTAGGTGATTTTATCACTAAGCCATTTGGTGGTTCTTATGCATATATCAGTATTAGTGAAAAAAAATACAAAATAATAAAAATAAAATATTTGCATTATGTGTTGTTTTCATTTAGGGCAAAATTATGTTGCAACTGTGGTATGGTACCACAGTTGCAACCAGCCATTGGATCCACAGTTGCATTGGCTGGATCCAATGGCTGAAAGCAACTGTGGTACCTTACCACAGTTGCAACATAGTTGGACCCTTTCATTTAACTAATAGTATTATGCGGCTTGCCACATTAATCTATAAAATTGTACGAACAGTTTAGAGCTCTAGCGCATATTATTAATATAAAATCTCAACGATTACTTCAATGAATTTTAGCATGAATGTTATTTCATCCTAGCCATCGGGCTGGCCTATATGTTCCAATTTAAAATTATAAACTTTGTTAAAATCTAAAAAAAAAAACTATTAAACCATATCACTTAATAGCATTTTTAAACTTTAATAAAGTATAGGATCTCGCTCCAAACTAGTACTTTATATATATATAAAGGGTGTCGTTTTAATAGCTCCAGATCCCCTCGTTTATAATGTTACAATTATTAATGTTATAACTAATACAATGATGGAATGCAAATTTAGGGCCCTCGATAATTAATGTTTATTTATTTTTATGACTTGGAGAAAACGATGATTAACTAAACTCAATCAAACCCGAAATAATTTAGATTAGATTGGGCTAAATTTTTAAAGGGGTTGAGTTGGGTATGGATTTTCTAAAGATCGGTGCTTTTTACACCCCTATAATACGTCGATAAAATAAAACCCCTCTTCTACTGAAATTATTTTAAAGTACAAAACACTAATATAATTAATCCCAATTATCTTCTCTCTCTCTCTTTTTTTTTTTTGGGTCTTTTGCTGTAAATTCTTTAAATTCATGATCAAGTCATTTTCATAATTTTTTCATTCTATGACTCTCATCTGTACAAATTTAAAATTATCCCCTTTTTTTTCAAATTAATTATTTTAATATTGAAAAACTAGTGTTCTTGAGTTTTGTAAAGAGAAAAATTATTGAGAGAAGAATAGAGATAAGGAAACTTCAAAAAGATTATTTGTGGAGAGTAAGGTAAGTAGACTATAAAAATATATATATTCAAGAGTGAAACAATTGTTGGAAATAAAAGAAAACTGTTGGAAACTAAAATACACACAAATGAAGCATGATAATTTAGAAGGAAAGGGTATTTTTGGTATTCAATAGAACACAATTGAAAAGGGGTTTTAAAAGGATAATAGAGGGGGTGTTAACAGCCTCTCTCTCTTTTCTAATAAAACTTGTGTTACTTGGGATAGAATCCACCGCTTTCCTTAATTGCTCTCTCCTATTAGTCGACTGCTTTCTTATTCCATTATGTTTTCGATTCAGTATAGGGAAAATAAATAAATAAATAAATAAAAACCTTTATTATCAAAACGTTTCCAATTTAATAGGAAAACTTCTTTCTACAGGAGACTATATTTGGGTACATATATATATACATTCATATGGTACCATTCTTGGTTGATTTAATATCTTTTTACTTTCTTTCATAATCACTGATCTTTGATCCCGGCATGGCCATGGAGATGACGAACGCAAACAGCAATAAGAAGAAACCCTGTGGCAAGGGTCGTAGAAAGGTTGAGATCAGGAAGATAGAGGATGCTTCAAGTCGCATAGTGGCGTTTTCGAAGCGTAAGAAAGGTCTCTTCAATAAGGCCGGTGAACTTCACCGGTTATGTGATGCAAATATTGCTGTAGTAATACAATCTCCATCAGGCAGGCTTTTCTCTTTTGGCAAGCCCTCAGCCGATCATGTCATCGACAAGTTTCTTCGCGACGCCGGTTATAATCATCAGAGCAAGGAGGAAACAGAAGATATGGAGGAGTCAACAGAGCTTGGAGGAGGAGGAGGAGGAGGGGTTGAATATTGGTGGGAAGAGTCGACAGAAGGTTTGAGCTTGGAGGAGCTGAAGAAGTATATGGATTCGTTGGAAGCATTAAGGAATAATGTAGCTATCAAATTAGAGGAAATGATGATGCGTAGAGCTTGTGAAAGGGACCTTTTGAGTTTTATTTAATAATAATAATAATCTTTAGCTATTTATGTTACTTTTTTTAGTTTAAATATGTTGTCTTTGTCACGGAATTATTAGCTCAGTTTGATGATTACAAAAGCGTTTTTTTTTTTTTTTTATAAATTCTATTGTGGCACTTAATTGATGAAGGTTCTCTCCTTCTCACTGTTTAGATTTGGGATAGCTATTTTACTCAGATGTTGGACAAGTATTCAAGTAGCAGCTTAAAAAGTTGTTATTCATTTTTCATCTTTTAATTGAGATCTGTCCCATGAAAGTTTTCTTTTGTGAAACAAGAATATACGCAAGAACCACATCTTGTATGGACTAGCTGGTATATATATACGACTCTCAGCGGGTTTCGTTATAGGTTTGGTATTCAAACAATTACTCAAAATTCTATACGGGTATGGCGAAGATTGCATTGCATAACTTTTGACCATCTTAAAATTCATTGGGACTCCAAATTTAACTCAATGTATTGATAATAATATAACTTTCGATATAACCAGTTGCACTTCACTAAAGCTCTTTATTGATTTTAACAACGGAGCTTCTCAGGAATTTTTCCTATTTTAGGAGGGTACAAAGACGATTCTACATCTAATTTCCTATTTTAGGAGGGTACAAAGATGATTTTATATCTAATTTCTTATTAAAAAAGGAACATAGGAAAACATAAGTAAGGTATAGGAGACGTTTGTGCAGAATATCGAGGATGGGTGTAAGGATATCGATCCCCTCCCTAGTTTTAACAAGCTTTTAAGGAAAGCACTTGTACAATTAGGGATCCTCCTTTGTACAATTTGGGTGCTAGGATTCAAGCGGGGATCCTACTTTGTACAATTGGGGTGCTAGGATTCATGCGTAGACTCTTCTTTAGTGGTACTAGGACTTTTACTAAAAGCATTGAGAAGTTGATCGGGAGACTGGCGACAATTTTGCATCAAAGAAGGGAATTGAATTTACCCCAACTAGCAATGGAGGCTTTCATCTGTTGCTGTCGCCAACCATTGCTTAAAACTATGCCAAAATCCTTTTGCTTAAAACTAAATTGGAAGATTGCAGAGACTGTGATCCTCCCCTAATGAGAAAGAAGGTCAGGTATCGAGTAGAATACAGGGCATTAGCTACAACATGTGGAAATTGTGGCTACAGTTTCTCATAAATGAATTTAAGCTAAAACTATCACGTCGACATACTCCTACACTATGGTGCAACAGTAAGCGTGTTGCATCACAACAAGAAAACACGTAGATTTGGATTATATTTTGTTGAGAAAAAATGGTATAGTAGTCAAGTACAGAACAGAAACCATTATCTTTTGTCCATTAACTACTTTAGATCCCAGAAAATGTTGAAAGCAGTAGAACTCAAACTAATAAACATTCTACTTCAGCTCAATGAAGCCAACAATAAGTGCAAGGATTTTGATTTAATGAGATGCAGTTAATGGCAGAACAAGTTTAACGATGATCTGAATAGGCATCCGATGCAAAAACTCAATATAAAAGATAGATCTGAGTACATATTTGAAAATAACCAAAACGAAATTGGAGTCCTAACAAAACTGTTGACAATACACACGAACTCACTCCTTAGATAATTCCAATCTTGTTGGCCACATCCAATGCATCATAATCCGGAGTCAGCCTAACATATGCCTTCTTAGTTCCATCAGGTCTACACCACAAGGAACAAGATAACATCAGTATAGGATTTCAATACAGATTTCAAATTTACTGTTAAAAGTGATTGTAAAAGCAGAGTCATGATCTAAAGCGTGTACTGATATGAGCTGAGTTCAGTCGTATACCACGACCTAATTGAGCGATACAAAAATCACTACTTAAAGTAACAATAAAAGTATCTGTATCAGAGAAAACAGAATTATGTATTATGTATGTTAGTTAATGAAATTTACCTGATCAAAGTGTTGACTTTCTTGGTCTGAATTTCGTACATTTTCTTGACGGCATCCTTGATCTTCCTCTTATCAGCACGGATGTCAACAATGAAAACCAAGGTATTATTGTCCTCGATCTTCTTCATAGCTGACTCGGTAGTCAAGGGATACTTGAGAATTTGGTAGTGGTCCAACTTGTTCCTCGGTGGAGCACTAATGCGGGGATACTTGGGGTTTCTGTCCTTCTTCAGTGTCTTTGGCCTGTGGAATGTGACTGAGGTCCGCATCTTCTTCGCCTTCTTCTTAAAAGTCGGCCCTGATTTCACAGCCTTGGCAACCTTAGTAGCCTGGGCCTTTGGATCACCCTTTTTTGAGCTGTCAACTGCAAAAGACAAAAAAAAAATTATTACTGAGGGCTCAACGAACTGTGATAATAAAATTCAACAAAACATTCGAAACTAAGCAACAACAACAACAGTAGAATAAAACACTATGCTTAAGAGCCAGACCACTAATAATAAACCATGCCAAATTTCTAATTAACTAATAGTTTCATGCCACTCAAAATAAATATCAAACCTAGACTAAGATGATATAACTACAATAGTGAATATGACTTGAAGAAATCTATGTTATTCGGCTAAGATTAAATTCGCAAACCCTATCTTATATTTTATATATGAACAACTAGAAATTTAAAAAAAAAAAAAAAAAAAAAAGCTTGAAGAAAACATCAGCAAAAAATACCTTTGGGAGCCATTGGATTGGTCTTGTCCTACGAAACACCTCTGAATCTGTTAAAACATGAAAACGGAGTTACCCAGAAAGTTAAATGCCAAACAAAACACTGTAATAATAAAATTATGAAAAAAAGAAGTCGTCATAGAGAGACCTAACCCTGCGAGAGGTAAGTTGCTTGCTGCGGCCGGAGGGTAGGGTTTTGGGAAGATGAAATGGATCTCCACATATATATGTTCCGCAAAATTACTAATGTAACCTGGACTCTTGTCTTTTAATGGGCTGGGCTTTCATCCGATGACAGTTGAGCCCGACATCCATCAAATTATATCAGAGCCCTTTAATCCTTTTTCTTATAACTATTTACATCTACTTTATCTATTCAACTGTAACCATCACTTATATCTTTTGCTTCTTCAACCATAAAAACTCTCAGTCTTTTATCTCTTCTACTGTAGTCAAGACACATGTACTTTTTTTTTTTTAATTTTACGGTTTTGTTTATTAATTTTACATTTATTATTTTATTTTTCATTTTACTTTAATTTTTTTAACTTGAAGGATTTCTGAAAATTATTATTGATGTATGGAATTTGATTTCATTTTGATTAAAATTATAATAATAAAAAATAAAATCATTTTTAGAAAATAACCACGTGTTTTTACTGTTTTCATTTTCATATGCTGTTTTGAAAGAAAATTACTAACAAATTTTCATTTTAAAAATACCACATCAAAAACATCATTCTCCTTCTTTAAAATAAGAGCCAAAACAATGAAAGAAAATTACGAAACACACCCTAAATTATCGTTTGATTTCAGAACTAGAGACTGATGGTGAAATTAGTAAAATAAAGAATGGTGTTACAATAACAATCATTCTGGGATTTGGACTGTCATCTTGCATGCAATATGAGTACAGTTTAGTGGGATCTTGTAATCAAATAATGTTTTTGTATTTCTCTATTTTGTCAAAAAATTATGTCAAAAAATTATGTCAAAAAATTTTAATAGATAACATTAAGAGAAGGGGACTGGGAAAATACAATTATACTAAGGGCAAATAGCTCTACTTACTATAGGCTACTAAACCGAATAAAACACCGACCTATTGCAAGAGTAACAACTAGAGAAGATGTTATTGAGTTTGGAATATTCATGCGAGCTCATGACGCTCGTGGAAGCTAATTTAGGGAGTTGACATAGGGAGTTCAAGAGAACTTCAAGGATAGCTCTAAAAAATTATTCGATTAACTCCGTAGAGCTTGTAAGATAACTCATGTAAGCTCATATATGAAATACAATATGAGCATCTAAACCATCATAATAAATAAAAAATAAGCACAAACAATAAATACACATAAGATTTTACGTAGTTTAGTCTTTTGGCTTACATCCAACAGAGTATCTCATCTCTAATCCATTATATAAATGAAGTATTATGTGGTTTACACTGCAATATCAATAAACCTTATTAAAGGTTGTTTGTGGTGGATAATAACATGAGGGAGACATGAGTCTTATGAAAATTAGAGAGTTCGAATAAGGAAAAGCGATGAGATGGCTAAAATCTTCCATGGAAGTACAAAAATGGAGATTTTTTTTAAAAAAAAATGGAAGAAGAAGATGAAGCAGCATCTTAAGAAGTTAGATCTGGAAAAATCCCCCAAGGGTTAGATAGAGCAAAAGGAGAGATAGAGAAAGTCCCTTGAATATATGGAGCATATGTGGGAGTGTTCTCGAGGGTATTTTGATAATTTTAGCACGTGGTGCTTCATTAATGGTTGTGCTCCCTCAGGTGAGGAAATTTATGTAATTAGGTTTGTGGTCATAAGACTATGACACCTATGAGCTTGGGAGGTAATGAAACCTCCAGCCACATATTTGCCTCTAATAAGGGACACATGGAAGCCTCTCCAGCTTTTGGTATTGCTGCTTTTTGGGGCACTGCTAACATTCTTCCATTGCTCAACTAAAGGAATCTCCTTTGCCATTGGCTCCTTGCTCTTAGTAAATAAAAATAAAAATTGATTTCTCACATGATGGCGTGCACTATTCACGTGCGGTCTCAAACCACTAAAATTTAGATTTCGATAATACCCATAATGTTGGTCATATTACTAAAACTGTCTTTTTTCTCTGAAAACTTATCTTTTGACCTTTGAGAGTTATATTGTCATTCAATCAATTGAGTTGACTTCATTCAACTGACTTTTTTTCCTATGTGTCATTAAGTTATTACCTGTCAGCATCCAAATTTCCCCCCAAATACACACACATGCCGCGCGCACACACATGCAAGTAGAATTAACTATGTGCTAATCATACATCTACACACACACGCGCGCACACGCACGCACACACACACACAGATATATATATATAGTAGTTTTCCAATCAGGGATTAGCTAAAAGACAAAAAAATTTAGATTTTACTACACTACATCATAAAATACAATGCATTGGAGTATGTGTTTATTTTGTCTTTTAGCTAATCCCTGACTTTATTAAAGTCAGAAATCCCTGATTGAAAAACTACTATATATATATATATATATATATTGAAACATACATCTACACATATAAATGTTCTTCATAGTCTATATTTTGTGAATATTATAAGTTCTGTAGCTGCAGAAGATATCGACAGAAAGTCAGGAGACGGCTCTAACAAATGTCTTCCTGAGGAAGAACTAACGCTCCTACTGTCCTACATGATGCATGGCATCGCAATCAAAGACAGCTCTAACAAGTAGCTTTTGCTTTATTTCGGTTTACTGCTTGTTTTTCCACCAGATCATCTCTTTGTTTCTTGATTAAACTCCTTCGGATGGTAAGCTTTACTATTAAGTTCAGAAAATTTAGACCAAGCTTTACTTTTAAGTTCAGAAAATTTAGACCATTATGTGAAGATAGTTGCAACTTTTGAGATTCACAAGTTATACACAGAGGAATTAAAAATTGCTTCACAAGTTAATTAAGGCATAAACAAGTATATAAGATATGAACTGAAATGGTATTTTTGCTTGAGAAGTCCTTGGCATGATAATCATCCCCCTATTGATGCTCTAGGTTCCCTTTGCATGTAACAATTAAGCCTCATAACTCTGGAAAATGCACAATGGTGCTTGCTGTTTAGAGCTTGATGTCCCTGGTTTGGTAGGTAAAAGCTGGACAAACAGATCAAACATTGGAAATTTTAAAGGATTCAATGACTGTTTGCAATCTATCTTTCATCTTCCCCCATCTTCTCTCATTGGCCCCTGTTGTCAAGGTGTAGAACTTACCTGTCATACGGAAGCAAATATCATTAAGAAGAAAAGTTTCATAGTAGATTACTAGCTATCCCTGGATGCTAGTAATGATAATCTGCATCCACTGGTTTTAGGTATTCAAGGTTTATTTTTAACAGACAAGGCATTCTTGTCACATGAATTTGTAACTTCACTAAAGAAGAGATGGGCTCATCGTTGTGGTTTCTAAATAAGACATTATATAAAAAATCTCAGTTAGGACCATTTACAATCACAGTTTCTATCAGTTGAACAGCTTTCTATAGTGATCTTGCTAAAAAACTAAAATGATGCACTTCAAATTCACATGTCGTAATAAGTTTCATACCATTGCCAACAGTGACTACCCCAAGAGCATGACGGATGTAGTTGGGCGCTTGGGCAGTGAACTCAAATGCGTAATAAGCTTTCCCATCAACATCATTCTGTGGCATGCATACAAAAGTTGGGTATATTAATATAAACTGAAGTAAAATGTTACTTTTTTGTACTTTATTTAGTGCATGTAGCTCTTCTCTGCTTCTAGAATTGACAGGAAAATTTTTGTTTCATAATGAACACCGGTTTATTTTCTTAATATCTCTATTGTTTTTTAAAGTTGTGCATTGCTTCAAATTTTTATGCCAAGTTGTAGAAGTCGAAAAAAACTATATGTTATGCTGTGATAAAAAATTTAGGGTATCAAACCTCTGAAGCAGCAATTATCTTTGTTTTCTGCGTAGGAGGGGCCAAAAACTTTTTGATTAAAGTCTCTGCAACCTGTAATCATTAACCAATAAGTGACAGATTAAGGCATTCTTAGAAATTTTATGAACCAACAGAGCATAAAAAGGATCATAAATCTCTGTTTTATTATGTATAAAAAAGATGGCGCTAGAGAATATGGAGCAAACCTCTTGGGGAGGGCCAAAGTCTCGAATATCCTGTTTACCGGTTGGGATTAGATTTACACTGACACTCTCTAATGGCTCAATGACGTCTTTGAATACCTTATCTTGACCTTCAATGATTACTTCCTATAGACTCCCAAGAAAAATAAGAAGAAATTAGAAATCAATCGTCCTACTAATATAATATGTGGTACATTTGAAGGATCAAGTGAAAACAAAATTCATGAAAGACTACTGGATAGAAAATATGCAATACCTGCCATCCGAATGGATAGACAAATGAATAGCCGTCCTTCTTGTCTGTGACTGACAGAAATCCCTTTTTACTTTCTGCAGCAACTGAACCATATCAAGGGTGTCTTCTTAAGATATCAGCCAGTATTATTCAAGAAACCAACGCACTGCATAATTAGCAGGTGGCATTGCTTTCAATGCTGCTTGAGCTCAAACTTAAAAAACATAAAGGAAATCTAAGTAGTTTAATAAAGAAACAAAAAGGGATGTTCGATGCATCAAGGAAAAATAATAATGCTTACATGAGGGGGGAGTTTGGTTCACAAGAGAAACCCAAGGGGCAATGACTCCAACAGCAATCATTTGGCGTCTTCCACATTTATCTGTAAAAGTTTGGAAGTGAAATATTTTAAAATAATATTTATCCAGAATCTGTTAATCAATAGGCTAAGAGTTTCTCTCCTCATTTTTAAAACTTAATTGTCATGACTGACTTTCTTATGTGTCTTGAAACCCTTGTTTCTTTTATCCCAAAAAAAAATTCTGAGATAATAAAGCTTCTAATTCCAATAAAATTATGCAACATATCAACCATTCAGCCTTAGATTGCAAATAACCCAACCATCATTGTCTATTTTGTCACCGTTCATTAGGGTTCTAACAATGTGCATTGCATTAATGATAAATCTAAAGACATTGAAAAAAAACAAAAAAGAAAAAAAGAAGGAAAACCCACCTAGAGAATTTGCAGAGGAAGCCATTGATGCATGTTCAGCTTTTACAATAAGCGAAATGCCTCTTCTACATACTGCAGGCAAAACACCACCGTACTTTTGTACTCCCAGCTGGAAATTCGATATAAGATTAATATCCCACGTCACATTTAACACATTTACACAATATTATCAATTACCTGAGGAAGAGAGTTGAGAAACGACGTTTGATGAATGGAGGAGGAGGGAGAGTGTTGCAGAGACGCCATTGTTGAGTTTAAAAACCGCGGGCTGTGTATGAAAAAAAATAAGAGTCGGTGTTGATATTTGATTGATTGTTGCGGACTCGTAGAAGAAGAGGCCTTATCTTTAACTTTGCCTGTTCATGGGCCCTGCTTATCCGTTAAAATTAAACGCGCGTTTCAGCCTTTAGATGTCAAATGGCGCGGGGCCATCACATTGCCTAGTCCTATATAGGTCGTTATTTTTTTTTTTAATACTGTTATATAGTTATATAGGACTGTAGGAATTATAATTAATATTTATAAATAGATTTTATAATTGGGATATTTTTTATGGCATGTACTCATTTGAAGCGTTGTCTAAATTCTTCAAACCCTCTTAAATATTTGAGGGTTGTCCTACTCCTCTGAAGAGCCGCCCAAATTCTTCAAATTCTCTCAAATATTCGAGGGCTGTCTACTTCACTCACATTTTGTAAGAAATAAACTAACTCCACTCAATTATTTGATAATTAAGAGAGGATTATAAATAAATCCCATAAATATTTTTATGGGGGCTTGAACACTTACACTCAACATTGTAAATGTAAGGGCTCTCCCACTCAATTATAGGGCTTGAACCCGCTCGAACCCTAAATATGTTGTTATTTGATTGTGGGGGCATGGATCCCACCTTCTTTTGCTTCTTTTTATTTATTTTTATTTTGCCTTTTTAATGTGTTTTATAAAATTTTATTTAATCCTCCCCATAATAATTTAATTCAAATAAATTTGTCTTCGTTGCGAGTTTCCATTTTAGTATGATTTTGATAAATCCACTAGCAATGTGTTGTGTCCTTTCTTGGGATTAAGATGTTTTTGACTAACCAGCATGTAGTCGAGTTGTTGTTTCTATCTATTTTTGTTGGTCAAATTTATTTAACTTTTAAGTGATTCACTAACTACTGTAAAGCTTAATTAATTGGTCCAGCAAATGTTCCTCTTTGACTTAAAATCAAAAACACCTAGGAAAAAAATAGATTATCAACTATATTATGTTCACAAAGTTGCTTCCTATCTTATTGTTACATATGTACTCTAAAGCGACATAAGATATATGGCATTATCTTAAAAAATTGTATGGTAGCTGATTACTCATATGCATTTTGTACATCATTTTTATAAATGTGATATTATGCCATATATACAAGAATACAATTTTATTCTTTTTGAAGTCAAGGAGAAAAATTACATTAACCTTTAAATTTTGAATATATTTGCATCTCAATTGAGTGCAATCGATTGCCGACCAAATCTAAAAGTCGGAATGTTAAATGAAATTCATAATCACTCCTATATAATATTGTATGCAATTGTAATAAGTTTTCTTATATATATAAATTCTTGGTGAGCAACTACTTAACCCACCAATTAATTTCCCATAATCATCAAATATTTTCTAAAAGCATTTTTATATTTCTATTAGAGTTAATATTACAAATGAACACAAAACTAGTTAATTAAAAATTTTTCCTAACGAGGGTTAAAGGTAAAATTAACTCCAAAGTTTCTATTAATTTAAAAATCATAAATATGTCATTTGTTATATTGACGGATCAAAAAAATAATTTTTGGATTGAATTGGATTAGGTTTTGATCAAACAAATCTTTAACTACGCTTTTGAATCACAAAATTTCTTGAGGTTTCAATAAAATTCACACAGAAATAAAAAAAAAAAACTAGCATTGATCAAACAATAATTGAAGTTTTTTAAGAAGATCCGGCAAAATACAAACCCATATCAAAAAGGAAGTTTCATTGTCAAATGTTGTTGTCATAAGCTAGACTCTTTATGCTAAGATTTGACCAGTAAGCTTGAACATTTTCACTATTTAAAGAATGAAATGTGACACATGCCAAATATACAAGCATTATACGTGGGACCAATGTTAAGAGTCATCACGATAATTTATGTCGAGTCTATGTTAGTCGTTGGCAATTAGATGAGTCAAGAATTTATAACCAATATTGATTCATAAATCTAGTCTTCGAAAGTATTTTTATCCAAAAGCAACTGAATTTTATCTTTTAATCTCAAAACAATAAAGTCAAATTAAGCCATCCATTGTTGAATTCCTTTTGCTGGATCTAACCTGTAATCTAATTCGGATTATTGTTGTTTGTTGGTTTACTATATTTGAGCAACATGTGCATGTTACAAAGAAAATACATCTTTTTATTTTTTATTTTTTCAATTTTGTTGTATGTTTTAAATCAATTATTAAACCCCAAGAAAAAAAAAATTAAAGGAAAAAAAATTCACCAAACGCGGCCTAAAAAAGGCAAAACAAATGGGAAGGAACAGATCAAATGGACTGGCACAAGCAAAAAGGCTTGCTCACTCAATGATGTCTGCTTAAAAAATATTAAAAAATAAAAAATATCCTTTTAATTTTATCCTTTTCCCATCGCTCGAGCCACACTAACCTCACCCACCGCACCACCAAAATTCCCCCACGTGTCAACCCCACCAAACTCTTCAGAGGCTGTTCTCGTAATTTCACTGTCCCTCACACAGCTGTTTACGACCCCTCTTCTGGAAATTACTACTTTGCCTCGTTGTTTTTCGCTTTCAAATTTTGAGCCGCGTTTGGCAAAATATTTTTGAATTGCTTTTCTGATAAAACCTCCTTAAAAAAAATTGAACACATATTTTATTTCAAATCATTTTTTTAAAGAAATATTTTAATTTTATTAAATATTTTTGCAATAATAAATTAGATATTTTTTCGATTAAATATCTTTCAAGGAGAACGTGATGTATTTTCAAACCTGAGAAGTATGTTTTTTAATAGGGATATTATTATTTTTCTATCAAAGGTATTCTGACACATCATGTCAGTACCATAGTTTGGTAAAACCATCAATTTACCACTAAACGTTTAAACTGTTAGTATTTTCCCACAATTCCGTTAAAACTCAGTTAATATATAACGGAAAATTCATAAAAAGTCAATTTTATCCCTGGAACGTAAAAGACTATGTAATTAACTTTTTATAAATTTTGTAATTAAATCATCATTTGTTGTTCTTCCTTTTTAAAGGACAAAAATTATTCTTTATGAATTTTATAAAATTGACCTTTTAAAAGACCATGTAATTAACCTTTTATGAATTTTGTAATTAAATCATCATTTGCTGTTCTTCCTTCTTAAAGGGCAAAATCGTCTTTTATACTCCAGAGATAAAATTGACATTTTATGAATTTTTTGTTACATATTAATTGAATTTTAACGGAATGGTGAGAAAATACTAACAGTTTAAACGTTTAGTGATAAACTGATGGTTTTACCAAACCGTGGTACTGACATAATATATCATAATATCTTTGATGAAAAAATGATAATATCTTTTTTTTAAATATTCAAAAAGTTATTTTGAATATTAAAAAGATTAAAAAAAGAGAGAGGATATTTTGTTAGTGCCAAACACGCCCTTAGTCATGTTGCATTGTACACTTCAAAGAAATAAAATCTCGTGCAGGAGGAACTCCTCGCCGGCTTTTGACCGTTAACCTAAACAAAAACCTCCGCCAATGAAAACAAAAACAGATACAAAACATTTTTAACGGCAACAAAATCTGGAATCAAAAGGTGAGGAAGCAGCAAAAGCACTTCCAGTTGTTGTTGTTGTTGTTGTTGTTGTTCCGTTTCAATTTCATTTCATGTGACTGAGGGTGACCCGATCATTTCCCTTCCCCTCACACAGCCTTTTTCTTTGACCCAGTCACCGTCAAAATTCAATCTTCACTTTCTGAGAACACAAGAAAGCAAGAGCAAGCACAAACATTGAATCATTTTTGTCTTCAGAAATTTTATTATTTCCTCTAAATTTAGCGGATCTGCTAAATTTAGAGGGAGAGAGACATAAGAGGGAGAGAGCTTCAGCTAGGGTTTTGATAAATTTTAAGCAAAGATGATGATATCGAGGGGATTGTTCGGGTTGTCCCCGCCGCATATACAGCCGTTAACGCCGGTGTCGGAGGTGTCTGAGCCGCCGGAGTCCCCGTCTCCTTACTTGGACCCGAGTGCGGAGTCGGCGGCGGCGGCTGCTGCTGCGCAGGCGGAGGAAGCTGAGGAGATGGAAGAGGCGGAGGAGATGGAGCCGCCGCCTGCAGCCGTGCCGTTCTCTAGGCTGTTCGCGTGCGCTGACCGGCTTGACTGGGTGCTCATGATCATCGGCTCGCTTGCAGCTGCGGCTCATGGGACGGCCCTCGTTGTTTACTTGCATTACTTCGCTAAAGTCATTCAAGTACTCAATATGGATTCGGCAAGCTCGGAGCAGCAGTACGATAGGTTCAAAGAGGTGAGGTATTTTTGGTCTTTTTGATGAGTTCAGCTGAATATGCAGTAATTTGGTAAATGTATGAAGCTCGTAACAAACAAATATTTTGAGTTATTGCAGTATAGTTCTTGTTATAGGGGATCTCTTTTCTGTTTGATCGTGGAGATTGTAGAAAATTTATGAACTGGAAGTTTTTTGTGTTTCTCAGCTGAGGAAGCAAGAACTGTTGATTAGGTTTTTAGTTTGGGTCCAGTTTAGGTGACTGTTAGTGTTTTAATAGTTTCGGTTCGTATCCGGTGATGGAAGATTCTTTAACAAGATATGTTGTGTAAAAGCTAGTGCAATGAGTTATACTCTTGGAGAGCTTGGGTGTCTTTTTGGTTATACAGCATTTTGAGGACTTTGTTGTTAGTTTAAAGCTTCTGGGGTTTGACTTTAATTTTAAAGTTCTTGAGATTTAATGAAAAGATATGGATGAAGTTGTGCCTTGAATGGTTTTTCTGTTCAGAATTCAGGGTTTTGTTAGAATTATGTACAGACCAAATATTATGGTGTGCTTTAATATGCTTTATACTTCTTCTGTGATCTGTTCTGGTTGACGCGGATCTTGGGGTGATAATGTCTGACAAATAGTTGTGAATTTGTAGACTAGATGAAAGATATGGTTGGAAGTTTATTTTACTACAAAAGGAAAAAAGATGACTATTGAATTCATATTGCAGCACCTGAAGATATAATTTATCTAGAAATCTTCAGGAAATTTATTCATTGATGGTTGTAATATCTATTTTGAGTTTTCATAGTGTAAATATCCTCTAAATACATTTGCATGCTTCTTCATAGTTTGTATGAGCTGCTTTGACGTACTATTTATTTTGTCTCTATTGACATTTTAATGAGAAAAAAATAGGTTGATTTGCACAATTACATTGAGATTTTGTGTACTTGATGAGGATTATGAAGAACTCTTTCCAAGTCAAAAGCATATTGTTGTTGATTTGACAATATTAATGCTCTAAATTGACAATGAAATGTTAATACTCTTTATTTTTTATCCCAAGATACTATAGAATCTCCTACTGTTCTATCTTGGGGTATGTAATTTGTTCATAACATGCGTCTTTATCAAATGAAATTTTCTTCCAGGGTCAAATCCACTCATGTTTTAGAGAAGTTTTATTTTATTTTGTTAATATTAGTATCACCCCGACAGAATTTAGACTGACACCAACTGGTTAGGGGAAAGACTTAGATGATTTGGCCATCAGTTTTTCAAATTAATTGTTTGAGGGTATTAGTTATTAGTGTGGGAAAAGGAATGAGAACCAAAAATGTTAAACCTTAAGTATATTTGGGGTTTTCCCGTTCCTAAATTTGTTGACTGCTTAGTAGTTGCTTTTGGAGTCGAAGTTTGGTTATCTGAGGTATACTATGTTGATTAGATCTGTTTCCATTGCTGGTTGCGCAACCATCTGCCTGTTTGTCCCTATTTCTATCTTGAAATGAGGATGTGCCCATAATATTAGCCATTTAATAATACATTCAAAAGCACTATGTTATTTATTGTGAGAATATGGAGGCAAAGTGTGTTGAGCAAGGATCTTTTTGATCGGATCCATTTGCTGCAAAGTATATATAGTGATTTTTTTGACAGCTGGAAGTTGCACATGTATGCTAACATTCATTTAACTGTGGCATTTTTGTTTTCTGCAGCTTGCTTTGTACATTGTTTATATAGCTGGGGGTGTATTTGCTGCCGGTTGGATTGGTAAATTTCAATCTTAATTCTGTATTTACATTGTATTCTTGTTTTGTGTCATGAGTGATGCTTCTTTTCAGCTTTTAATACTAACTCATTCTTTGTAATAGAGGTTTCATGTTGGATTTTGACCGGAGAACGGCAGACTGCTGTCATCAGGTCCAGATATGTTCAAGTATTACTTAACCAAGACATGAGTTTTTTTGATACTTATGGTAATAATGGGGATATTGTGAGCCAAGTGTTGAGTGATGTGCTGCTTATTCAGTCTGCCCTTAGTGAAAAGGTACGTTTTATGTAAATGTTTGCCTCATATAATCATTAATTAATTTTTGGTGGGTTGCTGCAATTGAAAATGCTATCCAAATTTCTAATTGGCATTTTTTGGTACAGGTTGGAAATTATATTCATAACATGGCAACATTTTTCAGCGGTCTTGCTATTGCATTTGTTAACTGTTGGCAAATTGCCCTCATAACATTATGCACAGGCCCATTTATTGTTGCTGCTGGGGGTATATCAAATATATTTCTTCATCGGCTTGCTGAGAATATTCAAGATGCATATGCTGAGGCAGCTAGCATTGCTGAACAGGTGCCTTTCTCCCTTCCTTCCTTCATTTGATCTTAGGAGTTGTGGGAGTGTAGACTTGTAATTATATTTGTTGGTTTGCTTAGATTTATGATGATGCTAAAAGATTTTCTCAATATTAGTTCTTATGGAGTTGTAGAGGTTGAATTTCCTTGTGCTGAATTGAATTTGGCCTTTGTTGGTTGACAGCAACTGTATGTAGGATTTTCAGAAATTCGAATGAGCCTAGGCTGGTTTGCTAATAGTCTAAGTGAGCTGCTTGTCTCTTGTATTTAATATGTATCATGTATTTTTTGAATAACATTTATGATTGAAGTAGAACAAGAGAAGTTGTAGGTTGTATTATGTTTAAACCTTTATTCTTTCCCATTTACTTCTACTTTAAATTTTATTGTAGAATTTTGATCTGTACAGTTACATGTTCTGGTATCCAACCATTTTCCATAGAAATTTTATGATATTCATCCTTACTTTCTGGATTTTACTAATTTCCATCATGGTAGATTCTATGACTTATGACTAGGTGGTGTTAGAGTTGAATTGACAATCAAACAGTCTGCCCTTTTCAACTTGAAAGGTCTTTCAAAGTAGTTGGTTGTAAAGTAACATAAACATTTGATTTTTTGAGGTCGTCTCAACTAGTTGTTAATATATGGATTTTCAAATTTGTGATTCTCCTTGCATGGGGGGCCCCAATTGTGTGGAGCTTTGAGGTGTGAATTTATGTAATAATGCGTATAATAGCTTGCCATCATTTGTTAAAGCTAAGTTTTAACAGTGATTCTAATATACTAGTAGTCTTTTAAATAATGCAGGCAGTCTCTTATATTAGGACCTTATATGCATTTACAAATGAGACTTTGGCCAAGTATTCTTATGCAACCTCACTACAAGCTACTTTGAGATATGGTATTCTGATTAGTCTTGTGCAAGGACTTGGACTTGGATTTACGTATGGTCTAGCGATATGCTCTTGTGCCTTACAACTTTGGGTTGGAAGATTCTTAGTTACACATAACAAGGCTCATGGAGGTGAAATTGTTACGGCTTTGTTTGCTGTAATTTTAAGTGGCCTGTAAGCATCTTGTTCTCCCTTTTCTCCCGTCTGCATTTCAGTTTCTTCTTTTCTTACCTATCATTTCTTATGTCTTTTGTAGTGGGTTGAATCAGGCAGCTACAAACTTCTACTCGTTTGACCAAGGCCGAATTGCTGCATATAGACTTTATGAGATGATAAGCAGATCATCATCTACTACTAATCATGATGGAAACACGCTGCCATCTGTTCATGGAAATATTGAGTTTAGGAATGTGTATTTCAGCTACCTTTCCCGTCCTGAGATCCCTATCTTGAGTGGATTTTACCTCACTGTACCTGCTAAAAAAGCGGTGGCACTTGTTGGCAGAAATGGATCCGGGAAAAGCAGTATCATTCCCCTCATGGAGCGGTTTTATGATCCTACATTAGGTGATTTGGCCATAATGTAGTGTTATATTTAAAGATCCACTGAAGATCTTAGCAATTATGTCTGTTTGCAGATTCCAACGCTTTTTCCATTTTTTGGTGCAGGAGAAGTTCTTTTGGATGGAGAGAACATTAAAAACCTGAAACTGGAATGGCTGAGAAGCCAAATAGGACTGGTAACTCAGGAACCTGCCTTGCTGAGTTTGAGTATAAGAGATAATATTGCTTATGGGCGAGATGCTACTTTGGATCAGATTGAAGAGGCTGCTAAAATAGCTCATGCTCATACATTTATCAGCTCACTTGAGAAAGGATATGAGACACAGGTAGATATTTAAAAGTTGTATCTTGATGAGTTCTTTCCTTCTTGGCCTTTTCTCATTGGAAATTAATGTGCATGCATTTTAGGTTGGTAGGGCTGGATTGGCTTTGACAGAAGAGCAGAAGATAAAACTTTCCATAGCTAGAGCAGTTCTTTTAAACCCATCAATTCTCCTTCTTGATGAGGTCACTGGTGGGCTTGATTTTGAAGCTGAAAGAGCTGTTCAGGAGGCTCTAGATCTGCTCATGTTGGGGCGTTCAACTATAATAATAGCTCGGCGACTAAGTCTTATAAGGAATGCTGATTACATAGCTGTGATGGATGAGGGACGGCTTTTTGAAATGGGCACACATGATGAACTATTGGCCACGGGTGACCTGTATGCAGAGCTTCTTAAATGTGAAGAGGCAGCCAAACTTCCGAGGAGGTATGTGTGCTACAGTTGGAACGTCATGGTTCAAAGTTTGTTCTTGTCTCTTGAGTAATGGATTCATTAGTTGAGCATATACTTGCTAAATGGTGAATATGCCTACCATTACTGCTGACTAATGTAGTTAAGTGATTTCCAGGATGCCTGTTAGAAATTACAAGGAGACTTCGACTTTCCAAATTGAAAAGGATTCTTCTGCAAGTCATAGCTTCCAAGAGCCATCATCCCCTAAAATGCTAAAATCACCCTCTCTTCAGAGAGTCGGTATATATAGACCGACAGATGGTGCCTTTGACTCGCAAGAATCGCCTAAAGTGCTCAGCCCACCGTCAGAGAAAATGCTGGAAAATGGTATGCCCATGGATGCAGCTGATAAGGAACCATCAATTAGAAGGCAGGACAGTTTTGAAATGAGACTGCCAGAGTTACCCAAGATTGATGTTCACTCTTCTAATAGACAAACATCAAATGGTTCAGACCCTGAATCCCCAATATCACCCCTCTTGACTTCTGATCCTAAAAATGAACGTTCTCATTCTCAGACTTTTAGTCGACCCCATAGTCATTCTGATGACTTTCCAACCAAAGTTAGGGAAGAGGAGTCAAAACATCAGAAAGCACCATCGTTTTGGAGATTGGCAGAGCTTAGTTTTGCAGAGTGGCTCTATGCTGTCTTAGGAAGTATCGGTGCTGCTATCTTTGGTTCTTTCAATCCCCTTCTTGCATATGTTATTGGCCTGATAGTTACAGCTTATTATAAACCTGAAGAACGTCATCACTTGCGGGAGGAAGTTAACAAATGGTGCTTGATAATTGCTTGCATGGGTGTAGTAACTGTTGTTGCCAATTTTTTGCAGCACTTCTACTTCGGTATTATGGGGGAGAAAATGACTGAACGAGTAAGGAGAATGATGTTCTCAGGTATATATTCTTCCTGAATATTTTCTAATTTTCTCGTATTCAGAAGTTGTTGCATGCACTCTTACCCCGTATGCTTTTATATGTGACAGCAATGCTGCGCAATGAAGTTGGTTGGTTTGATGAAGAGGAGAATAGCGCTGACACCTTGTCCATGCGCCTGGCTAATGATGCTACTTTTGTCCGAGCTGCTTTTAGCAATCGTCTTTCAATATTTATACAGGACAGTGCTGCTGTAATTGTGGCTGTTATTATTGGCTTGTTGCTAGAATGGCGATTGGCACTCGTAGCATTGGCAACCCTGCCAATTCTCAGCTTATCTGCTATTGCTCAGGTTTGCACTGTCACTATGCTTTCTGATGCAATACTCTGTAATTTCACCAAGATTTGGCTTTTCCAAATGTGCTTTCTGATTAATTAATCAATAGAAATGCTTATGATTTTGTTATTCTCCCATACATCTTGAACAAATGATTTGGGATGTGCAGGAGTTACATTATGGTATTATATGTATTCAGCAAGTCACATGATATAGTCACAAACATTTCAGTACCATTGTTGATTTTGGTTATCTTTTTCTTTTTCTTTTCTTTTTATGGCTTTCTGTAAGTCTTCAGCTTTGATTCTTCTGTTGAATCTGCCTCCCTTAGAACAGCTGTATGTTACAACTGTCACTAGTTGTTATTTACATTTTCCAGCATTTTTGTTCACTTTCCAAATTTTGTGTTAGACAAAGTTAAAGCATAATTTCATTTATGCAACAATAAACTTGGGATCAAAAAAGAAAACTTGTAACAGTTGAATGCCAAACTTTTGTGACGTAGTTTCTCCCTTATTTTGTTTGTAACTCAACCTTTAACCTATCCCTTGAAATGAAAGGAAAGAAAAAATGTTTTGCTTCAATTGGCTTTGCTTTTTCCTTTTTTGGTGTTTGTTGAAGGAGTCTCATGATGTCTAAACCTTTTCTTCAAATCTGAGCTGTTATTGACTGAATATTGCAGAAATTGTGGCTTGCTGGATTTTCGAGGGGTATCCAAAAGATGCATCGAAAGGCATCGCTAGTCCTTGAGGATGCAGTTAGAAATATCTACACCGTGGTTGCATTCTGTGCCGGCAACAAGGTAATGGAGCTCTATAGATTGCAACTGAAGAAAATTTTTACAAAAAGTTTTCTTCATGGAATGGCCATTGGGTTTGCATTTGGCTTTTCACAGTTTCTTCTATTTGCCTGTAACGCTCTTCTCCTTTGGTACACTGCCAAATCTGTTAGAGATGGCTATATGGATCTACCTACTGCTCTCAAGGAGTATATGGTATTTTCTTTTGCAACATTTGCACTTGTGGAGCCATTTGGATTGGCTCCATATATACTCAAGCGGCGCAAATCGCTGATTTCAGTATTTGAAATTATAGACCGCGTGCCTAAGATTGATCCAGATGATAGCTCAGCAGTGAAGCCCCCTAATGTTTATGGAAGCATTGAGTTGAAAAATGTTGATTTTTGTTACCCAAGTCGCCCGGAGGTGTTGGTATTGAGCAATTTCAGTCTCAAAGTCAATGGGGGACAAACTGTTGCTGTGGTTGGAGTTTCAGGGTCTGGAAAAAGTACTATCATATCTTTGATTGAGAGATTTTATGATCCAGTTGCCGGTCAGGTTCTACTGGATGGCCGAGATTTGAAGCTTTATAATTTGAGATGGTTGAGAAACCATTTAGGCCTTGTTCAGCAGGAACCTATTATCTTCTCGACAACAATCAGGGAAAATATTATATATGCAAGGCATAATGCTAGTGAAGCTGAGGTGAAAGAGGCTGCTAGAATAGCTAACGCTCACCATTTTATCAGCAGCTTGCCTCATGGCTATGACACACATGTGGGAATGAGGGGTGTTGACCTGACACCCGGACAAAAACAGAGAATTGCTATTGCCCGAGTGGTGCTGAAGAATGCACCTATCTTGTTGTTGGATGAAGCTAGCTCATCCATTGAGTCCGAGTCAAGTCGAGTAGTACAGGAGGCTCTTGATACACTGATAATGGGGAACAAAACAACCATTCTGATTGCTCATAGAGCTGCAATGATGAGGCATGTTGATAACATAGTAGTTCTTAATGGAGGACGTATTGTGGAGGAAGGGACTCATGATTCTTTGCTTGCAAAAAATGGCTTGTATGTTCGGTTGATGCAACCTCACTATGGGAAGGGTTTACGGCAACATCGATTAGTATAGGTTGGATTTGTGATTGATTGTAACTTATATGTGATCTATATATATAGTGCCCATTCAGCTCATTTCAAATTGCTGAAAATCCATACGCCTGCTAATTTTATTGATATCTGGTTGGAGTTTCCAGAATGAGATCGGGCAAATGAGAACAATGAGGCTTGTAATGATATGGCTTGATTGCTGAACAATGGCGGCAGTAGTAGTTACCTTGTTTAAAATGTAGGGCTTAGAATTAGGGAGTTTGGAATTTGGTTGGCGGTTCAGCACTAGATGCCTATTCTTTTTGGAGGCAAGCGTGGCTAGATTGAAGTTCTGCTTTGTCCCCAAGGTATATTGATTTGTTTATTGATCAGAACTGAAGTTAATTTTAGTCGTGCTAAGATGTGCTTCTTGGGTTTTTTTCTTTTTAGTTTTGCTTTTTCTCTGGTAGTTTCTAAATCAAAATTTTGTAACTCTGCAGCTTGGATGCTGAATGTGTGTTGGCTGTAAATCTTGCATTTGTGATATCCAATGAAAGTTTAGAAGAAGAGAGAAGTGAGAGAATTTGTTGTAATCTTTTGTACATACATATGCTAATAGTTCATGAACCGTTCACCTTTTCCGCCCTGAGTTCATTATTGGAAACTATTTCTCTGCTCTGTAGCTCTTTTTATCTTTTAGGATCTGAAAGGATCAATGCCAATAGCTTGGTTGCAGGCCAGTGGTGTAAGAAAATCACAGTGAGTGCTCTGAGTCTTTGGATGAATCAGAAACAGCTTTTATTGCAACAATGTCGCCTCATTTTGATATGTACAACTAACATGCAATGCCAATTTTGTTGCTTGATTGGAGATTATCCAGCTGAGAAACAGATATAATATCTCAAATGTCAAGAATCCTGAAAGAGTCAGCCACTACTTTTAGCTTGTTTCGGACCCTTTTCCATCGTCTTTCATTTGCTCCAACAATGAGTGTGTAGTATCTCCCTACAACAGTAAAATATACATGCCGACGTTAGCAAAACATAAGAGTGATTTCAAAAGTTGCAGCAAATGAAAGTAGTTTAGTTTTAGTTAGTGACAATAATAGCTGGATGCATACCATTTGCAATGGCTATTGTGGCAATGGAAGCGCTACTGTAGTTCGGAGATGTAAGTATATATTCGAAAGTGTAGTAGTTTTTGCCATCTACGGATTTCTGCATTCAGTAGGGTGCATCAAAGAAATTGTTAAGCTTACTGTTTACACCAAATTCAAAGTTCTTGTTACACTTCCCAAGCTTGGTGTTAGATTTTTCTTAGTTTTACTTTCCCAGTAGGTAGCTGCAGCAACAAAGATGCAGCCATGTCATAACCAAATCCTGGGTAGAATATACAAACCTCTTGCATATCTAGTATGTCAGCAACTTGATTCGGGGCAGCATACACATGCCTTGCCAGATTAGAAACAACCTGTAGTTCAAAGAAACTGGGCATTGAAAAGATCATTCTTCTTGTTGAAGAATAGACAAATGCCAGCAAAATTATGAACCATTACCTCTTCCATAGGACCCAAATCATGGACATCCTTTTTGTCAGTTGGTATGAATCTCACCCTAACATTTTGCAACTGCAAGTATCTGTCTTTGAATCCAGAATCATGTCCTGTGAACTCAAATTCCTAAACGAAATTCAGTAGGGGTATTAGCTTTTGGGTCGTGACTGCAGCTAAAATCAATTCTTTGCTTTCTAATTCTTAACTACATTTGCCCAACTTACTGTCCAATCCGAGGGATAAACATATGAGTACCCATCAATACGGTCTACAAAAGCATCATAATTTTTCGGAATCTCTACACAACGAAAAAACAGAAGAGAAAAATGAAATCTGAAGTTACTAAATAGCTAGTTTTCATTGGTTGCCGTTAAGTCTGTGTTTTAGAAAATTGACAAGGAATCATGATACCTTGAGCAAACAATGGACTTGCAGGAAGTAAATTCGCAGAAAGCAGTCCAGCTCCCATCAGCAGCAGCCGCCTCTTGCTTTTGTCTGAATTAATAGAGACCATGAGATAAAGAATTAGAAAACTTAAAACATGTTTGTTAAAGCATCTTTTATGCTTGAAATGAAAATATTCACTGTAAGTGACCAAAAATGCACAGTTCAATATAAGAGAGAAACAAGGCTTGTAAGATTAATCATTAAATTGAGAGCTCAAAATCAAAGCAAAATCCATGTGGGTGTTTCTGAAAGCATGTTTGACATAAGAAAAAATTATCCAACCGAGCATAGACATTGAATTTGAGAAGAATCTTCTGACGGGTATCTTACTTTCTTCATCGGAACTGATATCTTCTGGGCATGTGAAAAAGTTTTGACAAGAGAAAGCAGTAGCTGATCGAGTTAACTCATTTGGATAAGCCACATTTAACTGAACAAATTATCACAAAAACATAATCAACTTAGAAGAGGATTAGAGTTGATGTATAAAAATAAACTCGATGTACTTGGAATACTGACCTTCTTTGACAGGGTTGTGGAAACCCAGTTCAAAGAGAGTGATGAAACTGCCATTCTTAGTACTCTTTTACTCGGGAGCTTTGGATTGTATGCAGAGAGTGTATGAGGCTTTTCTTTTTATGTGGTCAAGGAGCCCGGAGCCATGCAGATTGTTCTGTGGGGACTTGTTTGTATTCTTTATCTTATTCTCTTTTCATTTACATGAATGGATAATGCAATGGTTGCTTTTGTTTATTCTTAGACACATGAATAGAAACCATAATTTCACTGTTGCTATGGCTATTTAAACGTGCTCCAACCGAAAAAACCAAGTTAACCTTTTATTTATTTTTTTAATAAAATTTATTTTACTGGAAATGCCATCCGAAATTGCTCCATCGCATTTCAAGCTTCACGAGAATGTTACTACCTTACCACCAGCGATGGAAGGAATTCAAGGTGTGTTTGGAATTGAAGTTGGACAGCTGTAATTTAAAAGTTACAGTATTAAAATATTTGGTAAACATTAACTGCTGTAATTTAAAAGATATGTTGATATGAGTTTTCAGTTGTATAATGAAAAAATCTATTATATTTTTAATAATTTCATCAAAATTATTATTTAAAATTTATATTTACTATATATTACTAACTTTTATTTATAGTTACAATTTTTTTTCTACAACAGCTGTAATTTAAAAACTACAGTAATTCAATTCCAAACGCAACCTCAATCTCTTACAAAAGAATTAGAGAGAGGTAACACATGATTATTTTGAAAGAGATAAAGTTATTTGTATACAAGCATAAATATGTGTTATAAATAATAAAAGAACAATAATCCTACAGATAAAAAGTAAGGATTTATTAAATTATTTATGTACCGCCTTTTTTGTTCTTTTTTTTTTTATTAAGCAGCCATTTTTATTAATGAATTCTTAAAAAATAAAAAAAATTCTTTGATGGCCCTACGCTGACCAAAACTGGGCCAGCCAGTGGGCCTCTCAGCATTCCATATTCCCGCTAAAATCCGAGACAACTCGCCATTATTATTTATAAATGCAGCCTTTTGAGTTGAGAGGGTTTGATGTACTTTGAATTCAAGCGTCGAGGTTTGGTCAAGGGAAAAGTGAATAAGCCGAGGTATGCAAATGATGAATAAATTCCCAGTTCTCATAAAAATTTTCTCTGTCATTTCTATTTTGCGAGATTTTCCCTTTCATTTTATTTAATATTTATGGGTAGGTTTTGTTAAAAAGAAACTTCAGGTCCAGTTACTGAACCCATGTATGTACAGCTTGGGTGGTCAGGTGGCTTGTTGTATGTTTAATGAGAAAGTGAGTGAGTAGGTTTCATTTTGCATATCTTTATGTTGTTGAATGTTGATTCCTTGTCTGTGACACAAGATGACATCGCCCAAAAAAAAAATATAATTAATTAATTAAATGATTGATGTTTTAGGGAATAGAAGATTGTTGATGCAAGAGTTTTCAAAATCACTCCAAAAATCAAACTGGGTAGATGGTTTTTTGTTACTATTTACATCTTGTTGATGTTAGAGTTCGTGAAAATATTTCGATATTATATTAGACTAGACTGTGAATCCTAAAACCCATCAAATGTACTACGATAATGTATTACATACTTTCTCTCTCTGTCATATTTTCTAATATTTTCTCTGTAGTCAACAGTCTTGTGGGATCTCTGAGTGCATAATTTTACGGGACAAAATACATTTGACTTTGATTTTTGTATTACTCTTTTTGAGATCCAAACAGGGACTGTGGTAGGAAATTCCAAACTATCAGAAAAGAGAATCCTTTAACTCAGGGTTGTACATTTCCTTAGCCATGTCAACAACGGAAGCCACAGAAACCACTAAGCTGAAGTTGTCACTGATGATAGACAAGAGAGCTAACAAAGTACTTTTTGCAGAAGCTGAAAGTGATTTCGTGAATTTCTTGTTCAATCTCCTTTCTTTGCCTATTGGTACTGTCCTAAATCTCTTCAGGAATGAAAGCATGTTTGGCTGCATCGAAAACCTCTACCAGAGCCTTGAAAACTTCAATGGCGCTTACTTGCAACCAGATAAGAACAAAAGTCAGCTCTTGAAGCCCCACTTAGCAGTATCTTCTGTAAATCCTCCTCTTTTGCTGGCTGAAGCTAACTCACAGTCTCAGGATACAAAGTACATATACTTCTGTAGGGGTAGGTATCATAGTAATATGACAGATGTTGCAGGAATTGATTGTCCTGAGTGTCTTTGTACGATGGACCACTCCTTGCAGTTTCTTGATTCAAACTCTTGCAAGACCATAAAATCTATTGAGGGAGGTATTGTGCGGAATTTGGTCACATACTTGGTGACTGATGATTTGTTGGTGACACCAATGTCTATGATAACTGGCATTGATCTCTTACAGCACAATGTTAAGGATGTTTGTGTGCTGGAGAAAAGGGTCGTTGAGTTTGGCACTAAAGAGGTAAGCACTTAGTCTTTTATCTTGTTTGAACCATTTCTTTTTCTTCTTTTTTTTTTTCAATGTTAGCAAACAATCCTCAACTGATTCATTCAAACTTCAGGGAATATCTTGAAGATATATTCAGAGGATTGTTACCAATGTTTTCCAGAATTCTACCACTTGGAAATGATGTCTACCTTATCTAGAATGTCACAGGCAATGGCCAGAAAAACTTAATGACCTTCCTTAGGCTAGCTTTGGCCCCTGTTAAACTATAAATATGTAGGCTGTGTAGCAGTATTGACTCCTGATTTTTGGGTTAATGCTTTGTTTCTTTCAGGGTCTGGAACTGTTGAAGTATTCTTTGAAGTCAAAGACAGCTCTCACTAATGTCTTCTTGGCACAGACAAATATCAAGGATGTTGCAGTATCCAATTCATCTTAGTTTTTACTTCAGAAGTAGGTATCCTGGATGCAGTTCGATAGGATAGCTATAAATTATAACTATCCTTTCTTGGTTTAATATGGTTGCAGTGTGCATTTTGATTTCCCATTGCACTGATGTTAAATCGTGGGAAACGTGCCTATTGTTCATCTTCACTCAAATTACTGGTTGAGAAAGATATTGGAACTGAGTTTTGCTTTTGCAAATTAATTAATTTGAATTTTTGCCTACCTTAGCATCTTTAATTTATGTTTTAATGTAAATGTTTGAATATGTGCTGATGCGTAGTTGTAGATTTTGTATCTACACCATCAAAGCGTAAACAATATTATTCCAGTATATATGTCTTACATGTCAATAAAGGCTTTGTCAAACCTTAATCAATCATGATAAGAAGGGATTTTGGTTATGCTAAGTTTAGAAGTTTAGCAATTGCTCTGCTCTACCAAACGAAATTGTTAATGAAGGCATGTCTGGCTCAATTGTGACATGCAACTACATGTTTAAATTTTAATGAGGTTGTTGGCGTCATTTTCCTTCTTTTATGTTCCTTGGTGTTGCTAGTAATATTGCAATTATTCCATGAAACAACTCAAGCCACAATGGAGTTTATATATTTATCGTCATCAAATCAAACTAAAAATGACAAGATATAGGCAGCACGATGAAAGATTTTTAAATAAAACTCAAAAATGTCCCTATAACAAGTTCTACGCATCATCATCTCCTCTAGTTTCATAGCAACATTATTCCTTAATGCTTCCAATGAAACCTAAATGCTTCTCTAGCTTCTCCAAGATTAAACCCTCCTTTGACTCTTCCCACCAAAACTCTTCTTCTCTAAGCCGCATTTTCATCGATTCATATTACAATCCTTATCTTTGGTTTCCTCCCAACAAGATCCGGTTCATGAAGAAAATCGTAGATGATATTCTTCTCAGCATCCGGTTCGTGAAGGAATGGTTGATGACAGGGTCAGGAGAAGGAAAAGCCTGCCTGATGGAGATTATATTACTATAGCAATATTCGCATCACAAAACCGGTGAAGTCCACTGTTTGCTGCTTGTGTGTTATTTTGTGACAAAGAAGAAAAAAGAGATTGAGAACTTGTAACAAATGTATATATACAAGCAACTATTTTCCTAATTTGAGAAGGAAAATGTCAATGGACGATTGGAAGTTCTCCTATGGAATAGACGTTTTGTTAATAAAAGCATTTTTCTTTACCAACTCAGAAGCATAAGAGCGAAGCAGTGAAGAATAGCAGTGATTATGGAGACCATGAAGTTTCAAATCTCATGACAAACAATACAAATCAATATCCCAAATTTTTTGAGACAAGGAGAGTTTTAAAGAAACGAAAAATCCTTTGAGCAAAAAGATTTCTAGTAAGAACTACGTGGGGAAACAAAAAACTAAGACAGAATTTGCTAGAATTTTATAAATATCAAGATTCAGAATATCTTTTGTAATACTCAATAAAATATCTATACATTTGAATGAAGTGGGGTAAAGTGATGCAAGTGAGACAAGAAAGCTTTTAATTTTTTAATGTATATTGTATAAGAATCAATATAAGAATAAAAGGAGAAAAAAAAAATTGAGTGCTGCAATAACTGAAGCATAACCAAGAACAGAAGAAACAGAGTTTGCTTCAGAAATTGGATGAACAACATATATATTCCCTAGAAAATAAGGGATGGGGAATGAAAGCAAACTGAGACAATGATTAATAACCAAACATTTATAGATAAAATGGCAATTCAGGAAAGTCAATTATACTAACCAATCATACATCAAGCATATTTCCCATCAATTAACATCAATAGTGATGGGCAAACAAAATTATACATGTTTCCAGGATTGCTGGTTCCTATAATAAATTATGCAAAATTAGATATTGCAACATCCTTCAGCTCTGTCTTCATGAGGAAGACATTGGTGAGAGCTGTCTTTGACTTCAAAGAATTCTTCAACAGTTCCAGACCCTGAATGGAATGAAAAACATTAAGGCAAAAATCAACGTTGCTACATGTCCTTCATTCTTACCAGAAAAGGGGATAAAAGCCTCAGAAAATCCAATCTTGTTCCCATCTTTTAATTATTTCAAGTTCTTTTAAGTCATGGAAAGTAGCTTTCCTTTGGCTAATTCAAGAAGAATTGCCATGAATAGAAATCATTTGACAGAAGCAGAAATTTAATACACATAGGACCATTTGGCATGACATCAAGTATATTTCAATATAGATTATACTTTGTTATAATTGTGATTTTAAATTTTGTTACACTTTCTAGTTTATTCTAAAACATGTGCCAAAGCACATCCCAACCATCCAACAAGAATGAAAAATTTGAAGGCATTGTTGTGGAGAAAAATTCAAACAGAATTAGAAGACATACGTAAACTCCATACCTCATCAATGCCAAGCTCAACAACCCTTTTCTCCAGCACACCAATATCCTTAACATTGTGCTGTAGCAGTTCAATGCCAGATGTCATTGACACTGGAGTCACTGATAAATCATCCGATACCATATATGTAACCAAATTCTTCACAACACCTCCCTCACCAGCTGAAGGTTTCTTGCAGTTGCAAGTGGAAATTCCTGAATCAACAAACAGGTCAAACCTCAAGCGGCAGTCCATCAGAAGAGAACAATTTTTGCCAGGACAATTTGTGTTTGCAGCATCTGACATAATCGTGGTTTACACATCTGTAGAAAACGTTTCCCTTAAATGTTGGACTAGCTTCAGGCAGCAAGGGAGGAGCATTGAGGGCAGCTGTTACATGGCGTTTCAAGAGGTCATCTTTATTCTGATTTGGTTGCAAGTAAGCATCATTCAGGTTTTCAAGGCTCTGATACAGATTATCTACGCACCCCAATGTGCTGCCATTCTTGAGGAGCCTGATGACAGTACTAATAGGCAAAGAAAGGAGATTGAACAGAAAATCCACAAAATCTTTCTTGGCCTCTGCTATGATAACCTTGTTAGCTCTTTTCTCTATTATTAATGTCAGCTTCACCTTAGTTGTTTCCATCGTTGATACTGATAAAGAAAGGTATAAATATCAGTTTAGCTATTTGCTTACCTGATTGGTCAAAATTTTCTAGTGTATGTATATTAGACTCTGCATCCAAGTAGAGGTTAACCCACAAGAGAAATGAAGATTTTTAACCATATGAGACCTTGTGGAATCAGACATTGTATTTGAAAATATCATAAACCCTCAAAGCCACTAACATTTAATAACAAATGAGGACCATGCATTATTTATTTATTTATTGATTTTTTAAGTCATAAAGGTTTCACATGGTAATACATGATAAAGATGTATATGATAAAAAACCATTATAACAGTTAAATTTTGGGAGATTACAGGTCCGTTTGTGATTTAAGTTGGGCAGCTGCAGTTTAAAAGCTACAATAGAAAGTGTTTGGTAAACACTAGCTACTATACCTTGAAAGATATGTTGATATGATTTTTCACTTGTATGATGGAAAACCTATTGTATCTTTAAGAATTTTATCAAGATTTTTATTTATTTATATTTACTACTTATTATTAACTTTTATTTCATAATTACAGTTTTTTTCCACGGCAGCTGTAACTTAAAAGTTAAGTTACAGCACCTCAATCCCAAATAGGACCTAAATCATCTACGATCATCAATTTCCCAAAATCATCAAAAGAAAATATTATTGAATAATTTTATTTATCCACATGATCAGGCTTGTGCATTTTACGTTGTTGAAAATATAACCAAGCAGTATATAAGGTTCTAATTAATAAAACTGACCCATAAGTTAAATAACATAAACAATTTGGTAAGCCAATTCTTCCTAAAAAGAGATAAGAGAAACAATTTGACGAAGCTAGAAATTAATTGACATCAAAAAGTTTCGTTAATACCAGATAGTCTCAAATCAAGCATAAATAAAGGAAGGAAAAAGGATTTCCACCAGGAAATATGCAAAAAGATTAATTTTTTTAACACATCAATCTAAAATAATTTGAAGAATTAAACAATCGGGCAAAGTTAAGATCTTGTTTCTTATTTTTATTTATTACTTCACCGAAGCAAAGAGAAAATTCTGAAAATCCCTAATGCACCAATTTGATGGCAGGACATAAAACCCAGGCTCTAATTAAATCTTTAAAAAGGGTACAAACAAGAAAAAAGGCACCGAGGGTTATACACAAGCATCCACATATTCATTTTGTTATGAATGAATGAAGAAAAATGTCAACTTTCTCAGCATCCAAACAAATAGACCATTCACTACTACATCTACTTGCCACCACAAACACAAATACATACACATACACACATGTATAGATACATACAGTCAAGTATATATGAAAATGACTGTGAAACTAATAACGTACGTACCTGCTGGTCTCCTACTACAGTTCAGTTTTCCTTTTCTTCTGTTAATCTTGTTTGACAAAACCTTGAACCTTTATCTGTGACTGAGCGAGCAGCCTATTTCTTTGCTTGCATTTACGAGGATTTAAGCGGGAAAAAAAAGGAGAAGCTGGGAGGCCCAGTGGGGGCCCATTGACATTAACCAAGTTTTGGAGAAAAATGGTTCTTTAAGGTGGGGAAAAAAAATGGAG
The DNA here is from genome assembly GCF_022201045.2 of Citrus sinensis. Taxonomy (NCBI): domain Eukaryota; kingdom Viridiplantae; phylum Streptophyta; class Magnoliopsida; order Sapindales; family Rutaceae; genus Citrus; species Citrus sinensis. Next base: position 2,984,545 of record NC_068559.1, read on the forward strand.
AAAAAGAAAAAATGATTTTTTTTCTTTATTTAAGGAATAAGGAAAAATTGTAAAAACGTAGAAATTGGCAAATAGGAGGACTATCGACAAAACATAAAATTTGTAAGCAGTAAAATGGAGACCAGTGAAATAAGAATATGTGGCATCAAAATATCATCATCATCATCAGGAGACGAGAAATGGTCAAGGCATTGTTTCATTGAAATTGAAATACATACATACTTAGCTAATTCTAGCCAAACTCAACAACCTTTTTTTCTCGAATGCACAATGATCCGTGTGATTGTGCTTCGGCAGATCAACTGTAGATGTCATTAAAATTAATTGGAGTCACTTACTGAAGCTTCCATGAAAATGCCTTGATTCCACAATTAAGACTATATGCATACATATATACACATGATTAATGCATCAGCACTTACAAAACACTCAGTTTCACATTGGCTTGACTCGTTACACTGTGTACCATCAGGATCATTTGTTATCTCATCAGCATTTGTACATACGATACATTAATCAAGCCAAGCATTTGGAATCAATCTAACGATTATTGGGTTTTGAGTTCTTTATAGTTCAGTAATAAATCAAGTAAAATCCCATAACTTAACTTTCTGAACTATTATTATTCTTTGTTATTTATCATTTTCTCCAAATCTTGGTCAATGGTTGGCCCAGCGAGCTTCCTCATAGGAGTCAGTAAAGGCTCAACAGTGATGAGCTCAATCAAGATCCTAACACGAACCTGGCAAATGGTAATAGTTAATGTACCTGTTCTGTACAGTTTACCCGCTTTAAATTTTTGTAGCAAGCAAACATTTTTCCTTTTTCCTTGGAAAGGAAGTAAGCAAAAGACTCAACTGCCGAGAAAACAAAGTCTATAGAATAAATAATATTTGCCAGATAAAAATCATAATATCTCTGGCGTTTTTCAACTCTCCAGGCAAGAAGTCAAAAGAAAAAAAAAATAAAAAACCTAAAAATTTGAAAAAGACTAAAATGTCCTCTGTTTTTTTCTTTTTACAATTTTACTGCAAATCATTGTTGACGTTTTCTTTGGTATTCCGTTTAATTTGTGGCAAAACGCGTGGTGAAAGCATACATTTGTAATGTGATTTTTATTAATTTTATATTAGGAAAAAAAAATTGCTGAAAGACCTGACAGTGATGGCTAGAGTGACAGGCTGACGGGCTTGCAGGCACTGGGAGACAGGATCAAGATGATGTTGACTTACTCCCCAAGTATTTATTTGTCTATTAGAATGCTCAAGAGTGTCAAGTGGTTTCATTTTTGTCCATAAAAATGACGTCGCTAAGAAGAGTAAGAAGAGGAATGACAGAGGTATGCAAACGTCCATACTTTCTGCATCTGTTCGAATATATAATTATTTTTGTGATAGTATATGTAATTACGTATCAATATCTGAGCTAAAAGGGGCAAGTTCTGTTTGGATGTTGAGAAACTTGGACATTTTTCTGTGGTCCATTCTTAAGAAAATTAGGACGTGGTTACTTGTAGATGGCTTGATGGGTTTTCTTTTTTGCGCTTGCATATAAGCACCTCCATTCTTTTTCCTCTTTTCCCCCCCCTGTAGCGAGCATTCTGAAGTACTTTCTAATACAATACCTCTAATAAGTAATAGTAATAAAGGGTTTTTTGACAGAGGAATGGAAATTGGGGGTTCGCCAAAAGACGTGCTTCTAATTTGAGGGGCGTAGAACAAAACCAGGTAGCATTGTCATGATATAGTAAAAATATGATGTTGAATATCCTACATTTCGAATTAAGAATTTATTGTGTTTATTTTTTTTTAACGTATGTCTTCTCACAGGTACTGAAAATGACTGAGAGTTCAATTCAGATAGATGTTTTGTCAAAATTACATGCACTTGATAGGATTAGACGCAAGCTAACAGAGACACAGAAGCATCTATTTAGAAAGCAATGTTTTCGGTATTTTCTAGACTTGCAACCCCTAACCTTTCAAGCAACACTTGTGCATAGTGTGCTACTCAGGATGATTGAGAATGGTCCAGAGTTACGTACCACTAATGAGTTATGGTTCTCAATAGATGAAGAAACTACCATTAGATTTTCAGAAGGAGACTTTGCTAAGATGACTGGTCTTGAAGTTGGAAATCCTGAGAGGTTTGATTGCAAGTTAAAAACTGATTCAACTAATTCTATTTTAGACAGACTAGAGGGTTTGGATATGAAAACATTTGATGTTATAATTGAGAGTATAGACTTTACGGAGGAGGATGATACAGTTGCTGTAAAGATTGCACTTGTTTACGTCCTTGAGAGGGTTTTGATGGGTAATCTAGGACACACAAAAATAGCTAAAGAGAGGTTGCGGTTAGTTGATAATTTGGATGAGTTCAACAAATATCCTTGGGGAACTGTCTCATACAAAAAGACAATTGAATCACTTCAGAAAGCAGGGAGAACAAAACAATGCAGATACAGTCTTTGCGGGTTCCCTTATGCATTTCAGGTGTGATTTAAAAAACTTTAGTTTTCATAGATTAATTTATAATGGTTATCTTGACTTAATTATCCTACAATCAATGTAGATTTGGTTATACGAGATCAGCCCCTTTATTGCAAAAACATATGCGGAGAAGATCGTAGGATCAGAAAATATCCCGTGTATGTTTAAATGGGCTGCGAAGACTCCTCGTTCTTATGCGGAGCTGAAGAAAGCTTTTAATGAGAAAGGGGTAAGATATCTTATATTATTTACTTGTGATTTATATTAAAAAACCATTTGATTACTTGATATGTACATGAATGCAGTTGATTCCTGATGTGATTTTGTTGGAGCATCAGAAAATAGAGAACGTAAATGTGGCCCACCATGATGCTTCGACCAGTACTGCTCATCAGGTCTACGCACAAACACCTCCATATATGCTTTCCTATGGTTTAATTAGTTCTTTCTTAAACAACTTCTTTTTGCTTTACTTTTGGCTGTGGCACAATGCATCAACTCATATTAAAGGTATTCTTACTCAATCAACACCTTAAAAATGCAGAGCGAAAATGATGATAGAATAAGTACTTCTGATTTAATTGGTGGTCGGCCATCGAAAAGGAGATTGTGTGATATTAAGAGCCCCTGTGTGAACTTTCTTAACCCCACTGGTTCCACCACGACTTTAGAGGAACCTTCAAATAATGTGGAGGACCAATTGCCTGACGAGCATCTTCCGATCGAAGCAGTGGCTCCCCATGATGCCAATAGTAACAAGGTTATATTCTCATTGTAGAGTAGTTAACTCAATAGCCTGCTTTCCTGCCGTTTCATTCTTTATAAATTAAAAAACTGTTTTCTTGTTAGGTTCATTTGGGTGGAGATCAGCCCAAGGATAATGTTGATGCTTATGTGAGAAACAGAGAGGAGGTATGCGCAAGATTAATTTTTGGTATTCATATTTGAAAGAGCTATACTACACTTCCTAATGGCATTCACATATTTTCATTCCAAGGATTGAGGTGACTGGCATACATGATACTTCTATTAAATGGTCAATATTATTACTTCTAAAATTACTATTGGTCAATCGCACCATTCATAGATAATTGTCGCTTGATTGGGATGAATAAGGTTAGGATATTATTTGGAAACTGTAGTATAAGTAATTTAGTATGTTTAAAGTATGCTTATTTGATTTTTGTATCTAACTATAATGCAGAGTGACAACTGTGAGGGAATGAGTATCCCTGATTTTGTCCATTGTGGTCTACCATTGAAAAAGAGAGTGTATGAAATAAGCCCTTGTGTCAACTTACCTACTAAGGTGAAGCTGACGCTAGTGGTAAACAAAAGCGCAAACAAAGTCATCTTTGCCGAAGCTGGAAAAGATTTTGTGGATATTTTGTTCAACATCCTTCGTTTGCCAATTAGTACTATCATACATTGTAGAATCTCAGGTGCTATAGACTGACAAAACAACCCAAGATTCTGCCCCAAGACCTTAACCCAATAGAACAAGATGCAGCAAGATGTTTAACTGAAAAGCTACGACTAAGATGAACCTATGGAACTAGACAATTAACTGATTGGAATTAAGAATATAAAAGGAAGTAATTAAAACAGAGAACAAAAGAATCTTAACGTGGTTCAGCTAGATTTCTCTAGCTTACATCCACGGGAGGGAAAGAACACAGCTTTATTGATTTTCTTTAGATGAATTACAGAGTAATGCTTAGTTTTTGAAGACAGGCAACAACTAGCTTTATATATAACCAGCTTCCTTCTCTCTCTTCAGCTCTCTCTGCTCTCCAATCAACTGCTTCCACATCAGCTGTTCCATAACAGCTTCTGTAAACGAACCCAGAAAAACTCCAGCACCTTACGTGAGTTCCTCGTGCTTCTAACGACAAATAACGAACTTTGCAAGCTGAGCTCAGACACGTGACATGTGCGTGCATCACTTAAATCTAAACGACAACTCCATACGTCGTTCAGAAGTGTAATTCTTGTACACATCAAAACGCAGGTTTCTGTGCCGTTTTGAGCTTAAGTGTTTCCAGCTTCTAAACGCAAAGTCTTCTGCCGTTTTGGTTTTCTGGATTTGCTTTCACAAACAACAATTCTCCACCTTGAAACAAATCATCCCTGGTTTCTCCCTCCATTTCCAGAATGAATTACCAGCAGCCGAGACCAGCTATGTCCAAGCAAACCTTGAACTTAGCTGTAGTGACTACTTTTGTTAACATGTCAGCAGGATTTCTGTCTGTATGTATCTTCACCATTCTGACCACACCCATGGAAACTACATTTCTAATGAAATGCAGCTTAATGTCAATGTGCTTTGTTTTCTCATGATGAGCTGGGTTTTTACTCAAGTAAATGGCACTTGAGCTATCACAGAATACATCAACTGTCTTCTGACTCATTCCAAGCTCAGCTATCAAGCCTTTCATCCATAAGGCTTCCTTTACAGCTTCAGCAGCTGCTGTATACTCAGCTTCTGTTGTTGACAAAGCAACAACATGCTGGAGACTCGCCTTCCAGTTAATCAAACAACCATCCAGCATGTATAGATATCCTGTGAGTGATCTTCTTCTGTCTAAGTCCCCTGCAAAGTCAGAATCAACAAAACCACTGATCCCCTCAGATTTGATCCTTGACTTACCATAAACCAGCCCCTGGTTCAGGGTTCCACTTAGGTATCTCAACACCCATTTTACAGCTCTCCAATGTTCCTTTCCAGGAGACACCATATATCTGCTCACTACACTTAGAGCATAGGAGATATCAGGCCTAGTTAGAACCATAGCATACATCATGCAGCCAACTGCATTAGCATAGGGAATCTTAGCCATCTCTAATTTTTCTTCTTCTGTTTTTGGACATTGCAAGCTGGAGAGCTTAAAATGTGTTGCTATTGGAGTCATCACAGGTTTACATGAGGTCATCCCAAAGGTTTCCAGTACCCTTCTCAGATATTTCTCTTGAGAAAGAAACATAATGCCTTTGCTTCTATCCCTCTTGATCTCCATGCCTAGTATCTTCTTTGCTGACCCCAAATCTTTCATCTCAAATTCAGAACTCAGCAAATTCTTCAAGGCTTCAATTTCTTCTCTTGACTTACAAGCTACCAACATATCATCTACATATAGTAACAGGTATATGTAGAGATTTGTACTTATTACCTTGTAATATACACAGCAATCAAAACTGCATCTCAGGTATCCATGTGACAGCATGAACTCATCAAACCTGAGATACCATTGCCTTGGAGATTGCTTGAGCCCATACAGTGATCTTTTCAGCAAGCAAACATGATTTGGTTTCTCAGAATCCACATACCCCTCAGGTTGAGTCATAAGAATTTCTTCCTGTAGTCTTCCATGTAAAAATGCAGTCTTGACATCAAGTTGATCAAGCTCTAAGTCATGAACTGCAGTCATTGCTAACAATACCCTTATGGAGGCATGTCTGACCACAGGGGAGAATACCTCTTTAAAGTCAACTCCTTCCCTTTGAGTATACCCCTTTGCTACCAGCCTAGCTTTGTACCTTTTAGGTTCACTAGCTGTGAGGCCTTCCTTGACTCTGAAAACCCACTTGCAACCCACTGTCCTTCTGTTACCAGGTTTATCAATCAATATCCAGGTGTGATTCTTTTTAAGAGAAGCTATCTCATCATTCATAGCCTCCTGCCATTCTGATTTGTTTGAGCTTTGAATAGCCTCAGCATAACTCTTGGGTTCATCTACATCAATATCATGTGAAGCAGCCAGTGCATATGCTATCAGATCAGCATACCCATATCTCTGTGGTGGTCTGATTTGTCTTTTTTCTCTATCTTTTGTCAGCTGATAACCCTGTACTTGAGTCTGCATCTGAGATTTTGGTTGAGGGCCACTGCATTCATCATGATCTTCACTGTCTTTATCTGAATTGTCATCCCTCTCAGGTTTCTTTGAATCAGGATGCTCCACCTCAAATTGGATGTCTTCTTGCACTTGAGGTTTCTGAGTTTTCAGCCCAATATCCTTTCTGATTTCCAAAACAGCCTTCTCATTGAATGCCACATCTCTGCTTATTATGCACCTTGGAGGTTCTAGATCAGTGCACCATAGTTTGTATCCTTTAACTCCATCAGGATAGCCTAGGAACTGACCTTTAAGAGCCCTGGGTGCTAACTTTCCTTGATTGATATGTGCATAAGCAGGGCATCCAAACACTTTAAGATTAACATAGCTTGCTGGTTTCCCATGCCACATTTCAAATGGAGTTTTAAAGTCTAGAGCAGCAGAGGGACTCAAATTCACCAGATAACTTGTTGTTAATAAGGTTTCTGCCCAGAGACTTTTTGGAAACTTTGCTTGCACCAGCATGCATCTCACCTTATCCATCAAGGTCCTGTTCATTCTTTCTGCTAATCCATTTTGCTGAGGTGTTAACCTCACTGTTTTATGCCTTGCTATCCCTTCATTTGCACAGTAGCTGTTAAATTGCTGATTGCAGAACTCAAGTCCATTGTCTGTTCTTAACTTCTTAACCTTTTTTCCAGTCTGATTTTCAACTAAGGTTTTCCATTCTTTGAATTTGTTAAAGACTTGATCTTTGTGCTTCAGTACATAGACCCAAACCCTTCTTGAATAATCATCTATTATTGACAAAAAATAGCTATTTCCACCTAATGAGCTTGTCTGTGCAGGCCCCCAGAGATCAGAGTGTATGTAGTCTAGGATGCCAATAGATTTGCTGGTTGAGTTTTTGAAACTGTGCCTTGTGGACTTTCCATATACACAATCTTCACAAAAATCTAACTCATCTATCTTATCCTTCCCCAGAACCCCTTGTTTCTCAAGTTCTTTTAACCCTTTAACACTCATATGCCCCAATCTTAGGTGCCACAGCCTGGTGCTTTCCCCACCAGTGCCAACAATTACATCTGTTGTTCCTGTAATTGCCTCACCATCTAGGACATATACTCCATTTCTTTTTGATCCTTTCATCACTATCTTAGAGCCCTTCATGATAAACAATCTACCAGATTCAAGCTTAACACTAAACCCATTCTGATCTATCAAACCTAGTGAGATTAAGTTTCTCTTTAGATCAGGAACATATCTGACCTCTCTAAGTTCCCAAATTGTCCCATCATGAAGCCTAAGACTTACATTTCCCATGCCTATGACTTTACATACAGCATTGTTACCCATCATTACTTTTCCCCCATCTAAATCATGGTAATCAGAGAAATAAGTTTTAAATGGGCACATATGAAATGTGCAACCAGAATCTAGTATCCATTTACCTCTCTGGAGATCCTCTGTAGCCACACATACACCAGCAGATTCATAGCCTTCTTCCTCCACAATAGCTGCATCACCATTTCTTTCTTTATTTTTGTTCTTTAGTTCTTGACAGTCTCTCTTGAAGTGGCCTTCTTTGTTACAATGAAAGCACTTCTTATTTTGTGACTTTGACTTGTCTTGCTTTTGTTTCTTCTTCTTTCCATCATTTTTGTTAAACTTACCCTTAACTGATAACCCTTCAGCATGCATCATATTCCCTGATTTTTCTTGTAGCCCTCTAGTATTCAAGGCAGCCTTAACCTCATCTAATGATAAGGTTGATCTTCCATACATAAGGGCATCCACAAGATTTGAATAAGACTGAGGTAGAGAGCTTACCAGAAGCAATGCCTTCCCTTCATCATCCAGCCCCTCATCAATGGTTTCAAGTGTGTCACAAACTTGATTAAATTCATCGATATGATCATCCAGAGAGGACCCTTCTGCCATCTTCAGTGTGAACATCCTTCTTTTGATATACAACCTATTAGCCAAAGATTTAGTCATGTAAATCTTTTCTAATTTGGCCCATAGGTCTGCAACAGTCTTCTCCTTGGCAACCTCCCTTATCACTGAGTCACCAAGACTCAATATGATGGTGCTTCTGGCCTTCTTGTCTATCTCAGCAGCCATTTCAGGTGTCTTGGAGGATGATTCTTCTTTCCCTTCTTTCTTGGTGACAGGTTCGAGTGCATCTCCTAGCCCCTGTGTTATCAGCAAGGCCTCCATCTTTACCTTCCACATGTTGAAATCATTCTTGCCAGTAAACTTCTCAAGATCGATCTTGGTTGAAACCATACTTGTTTTTGGTTGTAGATCTAGCTCTGATACCAATTGTAGAATCTCAGGTGCTATAGACTGACAAAACAACCCAAGATTCTGCCCCAAGACCTTAACCCAATAGAACAAGATGCAGCAAGATGTTTAACTGAAAAGCTACGACTAAGATGAACCTATGGAACTAGACAATTAACTGATTGGAATTAAGAATATAAAAGGAAGTAATTAAAACAGAGAACAAAAGAATCTTAACGTGGTTCAGCTAGATTTCTCTAGCTTACATCCACGGGAGGGAAAGAACACAGCTTTATTGATTTCCTTTAGATGAATTACAGAGTAATGCTTAGTTTTTGAAGACAGGCAACAACTAGCTTTATATATAACCAGCTTCCTTCTCTCTCTTCAGCTCTCTCTGCTCTCCAATCAACTGCTTCCACATCAGCTGTTCCATAACAGCTTCTGTAAACGAACCCAGAAAAACTCCAGCACCTTACGTGAGTTCCTCGTGCTTCTAACGACAAATAACGAACTTTGCAAGCTGAGCTCAGACACGTGACATGTGCGTGCATCACTTAAATCTAAACGACAACTCCATACGTCGTTCAGAAGTGTAATTCTTGTACACATCAAAACGCAGGTTTCTGTGCCGTTTTGAGCTTAAGTGTTTCCAGCTTCTAAACGCAAAGTCTTCTGCCGTTTTGGTTTTCTGGATTTGCTTTCACAAACAACAGGTTTGGCAGGAATGCAAGCACATTTGGCTGCATTGAAAACTTGTACAAAAGCCTTGAACACTTTGACGAAGCTTACTTGGTACAAAATCAAAAGAGAGATATCCTCTTGAAACCCAATGTATTACACATCCTAAATGTACTTTCCTTGAAGGCCCCTGAAGCCAGCTGTGATAAACTCATGAGGGAAGAATTTGAAAAATGTGAAGCTTCAGCTGGTGAAGAAGGCACTGTGAAAAATTTGTTTACATACATGGTGACAGATGATTTGTCAGTGACTCCATTGTTGATGACATCTGGCATTATCAGTATGCTACTGAACAATCTTAGTGTGCTAGAGAAGAGGCTTGTTGAGTTAAGCAATGATGAGGTATGGATTGAGTTGAGCAATGTCCTAACCAATCGTTCAGAACTTTTAAGCTATGGTCTAATGATACTTTCTCCTTTATGTTCTATGTATCTTTCAGGTCCTGGAACTGTTGGAGAATGCGATGAACTCAAGGACAGCTCTCACCAGTGTCTTCCTGAAATAGAATAGATGTGGCTGTTTCTAATTTCAATTAATTTTGTGTAAATACAGGCATCTCAGGAGTATTTTGCCAGGACAGCTTTAACTTATATATTGCTATCGTATCTCTGTTTGATGTATGTTAGTACGCATACGTTCCTTTCCCCAGTGCTGCTGCTGTTAATTATGCTTAATGTTTATGGCCACTTGCGTTGTTAGTTTGAATCTAATATTCACTTTTCTAGTATCATAATTTATACAAAATTTAGTGTAGTTTTGAATATCTCCACTGAAAATAGTTCATAATTTCCAATATCCTACTTTTAACTAATGTCTACTCAAATAGATAGATATCACAGTTTCTAATGTTAATGGATTTTGTTTTCTTCTGATTTCTGAAGCAAATTACTAAAAGCCGGATTCCTCGCCTGAATTTGAGAACGTATTAAACAAGTATCATGTGGTATATATTCGCAACATTAAGGCCAACTTACTTGGTGAGTTCGTTCAGAGTGATCGTCTTTGTAATTCAGTAAAATCCAAATATATACCAATGTGTTTTAATGAACTAATATCAAGTAAAATCCCTAGCAAAAACTTTCTAAACCACTATTATTTTATTTATTATTTTTCATTTTCTCCAAATCTTGGTTAATGGTAATCTTTCTAATAGGGCTCAACTGCCATTGTTCTTTGCCTAAATTAGAGAAATATTGATGACTACACCAACTGCATGAGCAATAACTGATCTTGTATAAATCATGACATACATCAAACTGCCAACTACTAAAGTATAAGGAACTCTTCTCATCTTTTTCTTCTCTTTCTCACTTGTAAGATGATGCTCGGAGCTAAGCTTGAAATGACCTGCAAGTGGAGAATAAACAAATTTTGCCTTACACATGTTAAATCTTTCATGAATCCTTTCAATATATGCTTCTTGAAATAATCATAACTTTCAAAGTTCTCTATTGTGGGAAATCTTCATGCCAAGAATCTGTTTAGCTGATCCCAAGCCCTTTATCGCAAAACATTTGTTAAGCTCTTTCATCAGATTATCAATTTCACTTGTATCCTAGCCAACAATCAACATGTCATCCACATAAAGTAAAAGAATGACAAAATCACTATCACCAAATTTCTTCACAAAAATAAAATGGTCAGACATAGTATTATTAAAACCATGATCCTCCATAAAAAGATTCAAACTTCTTATACCACTGTCTTATTGCTTGTTTAAACCCATATAAACTTTTCTTCAACTTGCACATAAGTTCTTCTTTACCTTTGACATTGAACCCTTCGGGTTGTATATTTCCCCCTTTAAGTCACTGTGCAAGAAAGTTGTCTTTACATCAAACTATTTAGTCTCCAAATTCAAGGTAATTGTTAATCCTAGAATAATTCGGATAGAAGACATTTTTGCTACACAAGAAAATATTTCTTCAAAAGCAACACTTTTCTTTTGATCGAAACCCTTCCCAGGCAATCTAGTCTTATACCGGTATTGTGAGTTATTTAAAATGTTCAACCTATAAAACCACTTGTTCTTCCGAAACTTGAAAAATAGGAGAATTTTTTGAGTGATAAGTGTATCACAAGTATTGCACCCAATTAATATATGTGTTAGGTGTAATTTAATTAAATATATATATGATAGTAATAAAGGGGAATTTTTTAAAATAAATATTAAAATAAATAAACATATGATAGTAATATTTTAATGTGTCACTATAATGTCACTTTTTATTAATCTTTTAGTTAACATTTTGAGACGTTAAATTTAAGATTCAATTTCACAAAACTTAGATTATCTTAGATTATCATTAAGAATAAGGTTAATTTCTATCTAACTCTTAGTTAAATTGATCACATACTTCAATTTGGTCCTTATAAAATTTCTATATTTCCAATTAAGTCCAAGATTATTAAAAGTTTTTAAACACATAATATATTTGGAATCCCTAACATATTTCGAAAAACTACCAAATTAAGATGCTCTATTGTTTAGAGTGTCCTAAAAACAGAAAATAAAAATATCTAAGCTTTCCAATGATGTATGTCCATTATTATCATTTTTTTATACACACAATATGTACATTTTATATTTGGAATCTCTAATATATTTTTAAAAAGATAGAATTTATATCTTTCCGAGTAATGTACGTCCAAGATTAGCAAATTCTGTAAGGATCTTAAAATATTGATTTTTGCTTTGTCATCACTCTATATTTGAAAATTAAATTAATAGAATAATTCTAAACCAAAATTGCCCCTAAGTGCTCGGCCATGTGTTTTCAAACAGTTTTATTTAGCTGATTATCTGAATTTGAATCTTTGAAGACGTTAATTGTAGAGAATAAAAATTGATGAGACTTTACCCGCCTCTCTATTTTTCTAATAATAATAATAATAAAAACTCTACACCAAAAATCAACGTCTAATTTATTAACACCAACATGTGAATTTGTATTGCTTAATCTATGCACCCAAGTTTACATTCAAATTAAAGAGTTTGTGAGGGAGGGAATAGGAGGGCCAAGGGAATTGGAGGATTGACCACATGAAATAGGAATTTTATTTATTAAAAAGCAAACGTGGTAGTGAATAGAGAAATGTATATGCATTATTCTTGAGGAGTCTGACGACTGTTGTAAATGTCAGAGAAAGGAGATTGAACAAGAGATCCACAAAATCTTTTCCAGGTCCAGCAAATACAACCTTGTTTGAGAAGAGTATAAACTAACAACTCTAATTAAACCTTAGACACATTACCAACTCTAATAATGTATCCAACTATAAATATAAGAGTAATGATACAGCTACAAACTCTTATACAAATTTATTTTGTACAAACTGATGTGGTATCAATTCATTAGTTAAATTAAATATCTCTTAGTCCACATAATTTATTTTCATTCAACTAATTAATTGATACCACATCAATTTATACAAAATAAACTTATACAAGGATTTGTACCTGTATCATCACTCTAAATATAATTCAATTTACAATTTGTTATTAAAGCATACAAAAGAACTTCGAGGGAGCTAATGAGGGGAGCTTTATTAAAATAGAAAAGAAAAATGACAACATGAAAAACGGGACAGAATTATGAGCCTACCCCCGTAAAGATTTACGGTAAAGTGTTTGGCTTGCAAGAAACTGAGAGAAAATATAGAATGAAGAAGAAAAGATTTTTTAATTCATTTCTTAACAACTCATGAATGTAAAGAGAGGCTGGTATTTATGCAACATTAAATGTAACGATCTCATCAACATCAGCAGCAACCTAAAGCAACTTAAGCAATCTTTTACTTACTGGAGTCTTCTGGCACCTTCTAGAATATTCCTAACAACCCCTAAGAAACAGCTAATCCAAAAAGTTAACAGAAGTTAAAGAACCATGCATGCCAGTCCAGAAAGCCAAAAACAACAGCTAAAGAAAAATTGTAAGCAGAGACATACATCCTATAAGCATAATCGATAATTGATAAAAAAAAAAAGATTGATTATGCATACGTAAGCAAGTTTGCAAATGGATTGTCGACAAGTTCTTAACACAAGACTTAAATATATATATATATATATATAGATAAATTTAACAGTGGACTTGAGAAATAGGGTAGAAAATTGATTTGGTGAGCCATTGACAAAACATTTTCCTTTGATGTCCCATGCCTTGTTCGATCTCGAAGAAGAAACTCGATAGAATTAACAGCTTCATGAGGAAAGAGCACTTTCTTCGACGACTTTGTGCGTACAAAAAGCTTCAACTTTTTCTTAGGCTTCATTGTTGGCTGTTTCAGTTTTTCTGTGTGTACAGTTGTGACTGACATACTACCAAAATACATATACAAGGGAAGGTGGTTGGACAATAGGAACAAGAAAATTTATGGCTCATTTAGACGACTGTCCTCAATCAACTACCCTAGCGTGCCACCAACAAAGTGTTGGCTCCACTAGCAATGGAGTCCCCTTAAGTGACTTGACTAAGTTTGCTCCCCAGTTCGAGTCGCAGGGAAGTCGCCTTTGTTGGGAAAACCTGTGCCTCTCGGTTCGAACGGAGACTTCTAGTCTGGGTTGTGGTACGGGCTTAAAGTAAAGGTGCCTCCCACAGTTGGGGCCCTTCCCAAGATATCTCGTGGTCAAAAACCAAAAAAAAAAAAAAACTACCCTAGCATGCCTTACACGGTGGCAAACCGTGGGGGTATTCGCTAATTAAATGCATTCTTGTGATCTACATGCAACACCCCCAAACCCAGGGAAGCTTTTAAAAATTACCCTAAGTAAGATCATACTTGATAAGTGGACGTTATTGCCACTGATGCCCAATCGATATTCTATAGTTATATAATAATACTGGTACTGATAACAACTAGTAAATCATTGGAACTCCTTGAAGTCTTAGTGGTTCAGTTAGACTTTAACGTTATGCGTTGCCATAAGCTACGTTATGTGTTACCATAAGCTACGACGGCAGATGATGCGTGTTCACTGTTTGAAAAATTGCACAATGACTATAGTTTAGTTTTTCACTTGAGATACTTATTGTTGTTTTCTTTTAGTTTGTTTGACGTAAATACTCAATTTGTTTTATAACGAGTTAGTGGGAGTAGATATTGTTCTTATCTAAGCCCCTCCGGGTTAAAGATAACAAACTCATCAAAGAAAAATAAAAGGGATTTTATTAATAGTAAAAATATATTTTCCCAATTTACGTCAAATGAGGAACTTAATTAAATTTCAATTAAACAGTAAAAAAAAAGGCTTAAACACATCCCTAATTTGAATTTAACTAAATGACAAATATTAAAAGGACATTAAATAAATAAAACTATAGAATCTTCTAAAATCTTCCTACATAAGTTAATAAAGGAGTTGATTAGACCTGTAAAATAAATATTTAATTAGTCTATAAATGAAAACGAATACTGTAAATTTAGTTTTTCGTTAATTTGAGTTGTTTTTGCCAAAGGTGAGTTGATTGTTCTTTTTTAATTTTATTTGCAAGGGAGAGGATACAGATGGGAGTTAGAATACGTATTTTGATGTGCCCATTTAGTTGACTGTAGTTTATTATTTTATGATGAAGAATGGGTTGACTTTATATAATTGAGTAGAGCAAATGCATTTGCTGTGCCCCTTTGGTAGTATTACTAAATAGATATAGGTGACAACTGTAGGAAAAGTTGACTATCTAGCAAAAAATGTTTAAATTATTGGTTCATCATTAACTTTGCGTCCATTAGGGGTGTTTGCGGATTGGATTTTACGGATTGGACATCAATCCATATCCGATCCATGATTTTACGGATTATAATTTTTCAATCCAATCCAATTCACGGATTGATAAAATTCAATCCAAATCCAATCCATACATCTGCGGATCGGATGCGGATTTGACTTAATCCATATCTAATCCATACGTCTGCGAATCGGATGCAGATTTGACTCAATCCATATGCAATCCACCATTTTACGCATTAGTTTTCGAATTAAAAATTTTTAGTTCTCTCCAACTAATGAAATAAAAAAATCTAATATAAAAATAATTTTGCTACCAATTAAATTTAAAATTGAATAAAATTTAAATAAATTAATTGTTTAAATAAAGCTAAAATAATACATTTAAAGTTTCAAAATATAACACATCGAGACTAATTATTCAAATAAAGCTACAATAATACGTTCAAAGTTTCAAAATATAACACACCAAACTTAATTGTTCAAATAAAGTTACAATAATACGTTAATATAACACCGAAATTAATTGTTCAAATAAAGCCACAATTAATTGAAATGGCGAAGTTTTAGAAACCAAACACAGTCTGATCCTTCACCGGGGATGTTGCGCTTGTCGAAAAGTAGTGATTACGGAGCCATCCACGATGGGAACCAGGAGAAGCCGTACAGGTGGTGATCTTGAAGGTTGTGATAGTGAAATTGTTCAGCTGGAACCAGTGAATGTGAAGTGGCTCGATGGACTTGGGAAAGAAGATGGCTTGCTCTCGCCGGAATCGCGCGACTGATGTCCTTTAAATCTGTGTCGAGAGTGTATCCAACCAGTATTGAGTGTTGCTAGTGTGTGTGACGTCGGGGAAGCTTAGGGTTTTTTGTTTGCAAATTGTTGGTGACTTGGCGTTATGTTACTTTGCTTTTGCTAGTGCGTGTGACTCTGCTTTTATTTTGTTTTACAATTTTTACAAGTTATATTTGTATATTTGATTATTTAATTATTTTTTATTTTATATTATTATTGGGTAATGGATAAGATATGTTATAGTGCTTAGTAACTATGCAATGTCACATTTATAATTTTTTAAATTATATATATATATATATATTTTTTTTTTTGCAGATTCACGGATTTCTGCGGATTTACAGAAGTAAATCCATATCCATTCCATCGACTGCGGATTTTTAAATTTTCAATCCATATCCAATCCACCAATCCACGGATCGGATTTATACGGATCGGATTCAGCGGATCGGACGGATTCAGCGGATCAGATGGATTCTGAACACCCCTAGCGTCCATGGCTAATTGCATATATACACCACGCTTGACTGTTGAAACTAAGCAATTAGCTTGAATGATGCTGAAAGAGTCGATATTTATTTAACGGCATTATGGAAAGTACAATGATTGGTTGATGATGCTTCATTTTTGGATGGTCATTTTGATTTCGGTTCAAATGAAGTAATGAACCCGGACCTTGTTTGATTATTAATGTGTTCATGATTCTGGTTGCATTTGCTAACATGGTGGGCAAGTATTTCTTCATTTATTTTTCTAGTTTCTTTGTTGCTTTTCTTTTATATATTTCATAGAAAATTAATTTATTCCTACTTCTATACAATGAGTTGTTTTCACATGGTTATTGAACCAAGTCTCCTCTTGTGTGACTCATGCTCCGGTATTGTTTATAGTTATAAATTTTGCATAAACACGGAATTTGACCCAAGTGAAAGGCTTCTCTCAAGGTTTCCATGAAACTAATTAGGAAATTACATTTTCTTATTATAGTAGGTTAGTATTCTTATCCTCAAAAGTACTCACCTAATTAGGTTTTGTATAACTTCCTGGTCTCTAATTTCTTCACAAGCAGGTTGGTTTAGATGGAATTATCAGCAGGCTCTTGGTGAGGTTCAGGTTACAAGAATTCCTTAATAATTTTCTAACTTCCAGGTAAACCAAGAGTAGCCCTGTTGAGAATTTTTTATGGAATAGGAGATAGACAAAGAAATATTCTTTAAAGCAGGTATTGAATAATCGATAGGAGTACTCTAGTTGTAGATGAGGAAAGGAATGGAAAAGATAGATTTCTGAGAAACTTTTGCATAAGAAATAATTTTAAAAATTCGAGTTTTGTAGTTCAATTGGTGCAGGCTTGAAATGAATGAATGATAAAGCTGTCTTTAGTTTAAACTTCTCCTTTAAATGAATTTAAATGGTTATTGATTGCCCTTCATGTGTTGAATAATTGACATGTCGAACACCTGTTGCAATCTCCTTGTGATGCAGTCCATGGCGACCTCCAAGCCGAAAATGAGGTTAAAGCTTCTGATTGACAGGAAGGATGACAGAGTTATTTTTGCTGAAGCTGGCAAAGACTTTGTAGACTTCCTCTTCTACCTTTTTTCTTTGCCTATTGGCACTGCTGTTAAGGTCTCAGGTCCCCAAAGCATGGTGGGTTGCATGGGTGATCTTTATCAGAGTCTCAAAACTCTTGATAAATCCTATATGCAACCAAACAAAAGCAGGACCTCGGCGCTGAGTCCTAGGTCTCCAATATGTGCCACTGGATTACCTCTTCTGTTGTCTGATCATCAAACTTGAAATGTCTACTCTTGTCCTTTTTATTACAACCATTCTTATGTATCCGATGTTCCAAACATGCTCTGCCCTACTTGCAAGGGAAGGATGACCCGAGTGTTGCATTATGTTGCTCCAGAGGCTGCAAACACAGGGGCACTGGTTTAAGGAGGTTATGTCAAAGGGGTGGTGACTTACATGGTGATGGATAACTTGAAAGTGATGCCTATGTCTACTATATCCACTATTACTTTGCTTAACAACTATAATGCTAAGGATATAGGAGCACTTGAGGAGAAGATTGTCTATGTGGGAATGAATGAGGTATGTTGAACATCTACCACACGCATACATACATTAAAACACTTAACATACAACTGATCAGTCCATATTTCGTCTTTCTTGATAGGGTTTGGATCTGCTGCAGGCATCATTGGAGTGCAAGGGAGCTTTAACAAGTGTTT
Source organism: Citrus sinensis (assembly GCF_022201045.2). NCBI lineage: Eukaryota > Viridiplantae > Streptophyta > Magnoliopsida > Sapindales > Rutaceae > Citrus > Citrus sinensis. The sequence continues at coordinate 3,002,664 of NC_068559.1, forward strand.
TTCTGAGAAATTGATTAGAATTGTCAAAGGCATACTTTACAGCTGAATCCTTTTGGGGTTCCATTCTTCGTGTTATGTTGTTGATCTTCTTGTTGACATGCTCTTTCATTTTGTCTTCTAAACTTGTACCGATGGTAGTTGGATATAGTTCGTTGATTAATTTCAATCTAATCTTCTGTCTGATTTTAGAAATCTGGAATTGCCTAAATGGGAAAAGTGATGTGCATGGTACATGATTTGGGTGTTTTCCAGGACTTCGCATTAATTATAAATTATAATTGCTCCATGGTAGGAAACATTATTAACAAGTTTCTCAATCCAATGACAATTATTAGTATATAAGTAGCGGAAATGAGAACAATATTTTTAGAAAACAATTGGTGTTGGTTTATTAAATTTTGAGATAACTGGAAAATGTTCATCTTCTGAACAAGTTAAAAAAAAAAAGGGAAAACATAGATTAATGTCATGGGATGGGTGTAATGTGCAGCAAACCCGTGCGACTTCTAGCACACAAATTGCTCAGTAAGCCTAATAATCTTCTCAAACTAGCCAAGAAAGAATACTTTGCGGAAATGCTAGAGAAAAGAGAGAGTAATGTGGTCAAATGTAATTTTATTACTCACAAAGAGAGAAATATAAAAGAGCTTTTAAGAAGAGCTTGAGAGCTTGTATGAGAGTGTGTGTGCTGGTGAGGTTGTGTGTGTAGTGTGGTTCGGTGGCGTTGAGCAAAAATGGTGAGGACTCACCCCTATTTATAGTTGTGCTCTTAGGTGCAAGTTGGCAAAATATCTCCTAGGACTTACGCAAAAAGCTAGAAAGTTTTAAGATATTTACAATTGTAGAGAAGTGGGCGGGGTTGGCTGGTTGCTAAGCGCACTGCAGCATGTCATTTATGAGGCGGTCCATAACTAAGCGCACTCCCTTTCTAAGTGCATCCTTCCTCTATGCTGAATTTTACTGAGCGAACCATCGCACTCCAAAATAACCTCCATTTGCAGGAGATTTGAGCGGCCCGTGACATTAAACGTACTTAATCTGATTAATTCATTAAAGAGTATTGTGAAACATCAATGCAGAAACAAGAAGTACTAATTTTATTATAAATAAACCCAACAGGTAACGACAGAACTTCTAGCTTCATCATCCTTGATGAGGAAGATAGTAGTGAGAGCAGTACGCGTATTTGTTTGAATTGAAACCTTTAACAGCTCCAAAACTTGAGAGGTATAAAATCCATAGGCAAAGCCCAAAATCAATATCGTTTGCTAGGGTGAAAAAGAGCAACATGATAGCTTATTGTTGCGGACCGCCCAAGTTGCTAGCCCAATTGCCCATAATTTTAGGCCAAGAGCCCAAGACAAGATCAAGAGTGCTAACTTAGCCCGATTCCGAAAATTTCTAACCAACTATAGCACACTCAAGCTTGTACATATCTAGAATTCTCTACATAACTCTAGCACATGTAAATATCTAAAATTTTAGGCAAGTTAGTAGAATTCTCTAGAACTCTAGAGCTTGGCAAGCCTCCCCTATAAATAGGGTATGACATTTGGCATTTGAGCAACAAACTTTGAGCAACCAACTCAAACACTCTTGTAAGCTCTCTTGTAATCTTTCTTGCGAGTAATACAATTTCTCCCATTCGGCTCCATTGCTCTCTTCTCTATAGCTCTTTCGAAAACCTCTAGGCTTAGCTAGTTGAGAAGCTCAAAGGCTTACTTAGCAACTTTCGCCAAGAGTTGTCTAAGTGTCGTACGGATTCGTTGTGCAAAACACTCATCCTGTGACATTATGCTTCAAATTAAAATTTCGTATTATTGAAATCAAAATTCGAACAAGGTGAAGATGCTAAATAGAAAAGAACTCCTTAACTCATCAAGGCCAATATCAACAACTGTGTCTTCCAGGACACCAATATCCTCAATTTTTCCCTTTAGAAGGTCAATGCCGGATATCATTGACCATGTTGTCACTAATAAATCATCAGTTACCATGTAAGAAACAGATTTCTTCATAGTTCTGCACTCACTCTCCCAGATTTCTTGTTAGTTCTGCACTCACTCTCCGAATCCATGTTCAACTGTCGCAATTCATTAAACATTCTATATGCTCATAGGGGAATCTGGGTGTATATTTTATTTGTCACATACCGGTGATTGCTTTGACAAATATACAACTTTTTCTGCGCAGGTACGGGTCGCAGACAAGCATGGGTCTGCAAGAGCACAGATACTTTTTCCCATTTTAAAATGGGTTTCAAGAGCTCATCTGTGTTTTGACTGGGTATTAGATGAGCTTCACTCAGGTTTTCAAGGCTCTGGAACAGGTTTCCCGTGCAGCTAACCACGCCAACATTCTTGAGGAGGCTGGTGACCGTAACAAATGGCATATAAAGGTCATTGAACAAGACATCCACAAAATCTTTTTCAGCTGCGACAAACAGGACCTTGTTAGCTCTTTTTCAATTGTTAACTTCAATATTAACTTGGTTGCTCGGTTGGCTTCCATGCTTGACATAGCTTAAGAGAAAAGAATTGAATGTCATTTTATCTATTCTGATACCTATTTATAGAAGAAATCAAGCCTTTTAGGGTTCAGCAAATTCAGTGCGCCACATTGCTGAGTTCCAATGCTCACCAATCACCACTTTATATTAATTCCTTTAGGGAGTTTGAATATCATAGACAACGGAAATGAGTAAACAAATTTATTTATATATCTATATAAAGCTGGGACTACAAGAGTTGATGTGGCATCACTATTTCTCATCTTCTTATATTCTCTATTATCTAATATATTAGTTGAGATTAAAAAATAATTATATTACAAAATATTAAAAATAAAACACAATTCTTAGATTACAAAAAATTACATATCTCTTCCTCTTTCTATTTTAATTTAACAATATTTAACCATTTATAATAATTAAATATAAGTCTTGAAATATTCATTTATTTTATTATGCTAACAATTAAACTTTAGTGGCTTAAAATACATCAATTAATTAATATAGGAAGGAAGGTTCCTTCATCTTCTCTCAATAATGCCACTAGAGCCTAATTTTAATGTCATAATCCTATATTTAATTATGTAAATTTTTGTTTAGTGCATTTTGGCTTCTTCAAACTCTATAAACATTAAGTATTTAAGATTTGTGGCATCATTATTTCTCATCTTTTTACATTCTATATTATCTAATAATTTGGTTGATATTAAAAAATAATTACATTACACAACATTAAAAATTAAAAATAAATAGAAAATAATTGTTAGATTACAAAAGATTGCATGTCTCTTCCTCTTTGTATTTAAATTCAACAATATGTAACATTAATAATAATTAATTATATGTCTTGAAACATTCATTTATTTTATTAAGTCAACAACTAAACTTTAGTGGCTTAAAATACATTAACTAATTAATATAGGAATGAAGGTTTATTCATCTTCCCCCACTAATGTCACTAGAGCTTAATTTTAATGCCATAATCCCATATTTAATTATGCAACCTTTTGTTTAGTGTTTTTTGACTTCTTTAAACTCTATAAACATTAAATATTTAAGATTTGTAATGTTTGGATTTTTTTTATTATTTAACCAACATCCTCTTTAGAAATATTCTTGTGTTTTTATTTTTCGACTTATTTGAATTTTTAGTATTATGTGCTTCATGGAGTACTATTTTCTTCATGAGTTGAATAATGATAAAGATAGTTGAATGATAAGAGTTAGGCTTTGTAGTATGTGTGAGTATGTTAATACTAAGAAGAATGGAGAATTGATTAATGTGAATATGATTTTTATTGATGAAAAGGTTGTATAAAAAATTCATTCTCCCATTGTTTTCTCTAATTTTTTTTCCTAATTGTTTTACACTTAATGTAACATTTTTTTTTTGGGTAGGAAAATCTAATGCATGCAATAATCAGGAAAAACTTAGTGATAAAGTTTAGGCACATGTTGAGTTAGGATTCTTTGTACAGTGTCAAGAATTTGAAAGTTGTTTCAACTACAGGCGATTACAGACCATTTTCAAATCAATATAAGATTATTTTCTTGGTTATAACTTTGCTTAAGAGGTTAGAAGAAGGAACTGTTAAGATTCCGATCAATAGATTCTAATTCATATCTTTGAATTTGATTGATATACGTGTGAATGGTAACATAATCCTCTCATGTATTTTTTTTAATTATTAATGTTTGTTAATCTTTAAGTGTATATTAGAAATTATTGATCTTTATGTTTTAACATGTTTATGTTATTTTTCTATAATATTATAGATGTTGTTGGAAGTTTATGTGGTGTGGGTGATATTGAGATCGTTGGAGCTGGTTGGAAAAAAAAAGATATAAAAGTTCTAATAGATTAGTAAGTTGAATATAATTTAGAACTTATCAACAACTACAAAAGATATAAGGTCTGTACGCTTACACTATACACATTAATATATATTTTTAAAGTTAATAAAAAAAATTAACTTTTATAAATAACATTAGTTTTATAAGGTTGCCTCATCTTAAAAAAAAAAATCAATTTATATTTTTTATCAGTTTCATCAAGTGCAAAATAAGAAAAAATGATAATACTAAATTCTTTTTTAAAAAGCGCACGAAGAGCGGTTCTATTTCCTAGTTTGTCAATTAAAGTGCATCACTATCTTAAAAATTTGAAGTTAAATCTCAACCCTTAGCTAAATCTTGAGATGCTAGACTAGCCTTAAAATAAGACAGGAAAATGTACTAATCAACCTGCATTTATATATATTTACCCTTAAAAAAAAATCATTTTTTTTTTATAGATTCCCTTCAAAAAGTTGAATGTGAAGAATGCTTTGGTTTTTTTTTTGTTTTCCTTTTTTTAAGGATTGAAACTGAATATCAACAAAAGTGTTATTTTGCCCTTATTCTTTTTTTTTTTTTTTCCCGATCTGATCCCTAACTGAAAAGATGGATTTCAGTAAGCGGCAGAGCCATCCCTTCGTATGGAAGGCAACAGGGAGTCAGAAAGGTAGCTAACTGGAGTAGTATTAATATTATATTCATTTAATAAATGAAAGAAAAGAAAAGAAATGAAGATGAAAATTCTCGAGCCAGTATTCTACCATAAGAATGAACAAGAGGAAGAATGAAATGGAAAAGCCCAAGCATCAAATCCTAGCTCTCAATCCATTAAAATTGTTTTATTTGATCCTGCATGGCATACACCACTGGATTGAGGGATTTCGTTAAAGATATAGATAAAACATGTGCAAGTTTTTCCACCCTTAATATTTAAGGTGTCAAAAGAGAAAATGTACAAGTGAGCACGATATCTAACTTACTCATTTAATCATTGCACTCATCATATATGGGATCATAGTTATTTTGCATGAAACCATCATGGCACGCGCTTTGCTCTAAGAGGAAGTCATCATTTGACCTCAAATTTGTGTCCAATGAAGCTTTTTCTACACCAGTATGCTGAGCAACGTAAGGAGAATTGCTTTGGTTCATGCTCGAGCTAAAGGGACCCATAGTATAATTGCTACAAAGTAGAGAGTTCACATTGCTAACTGGATGATCTATGTTCTGGTTGTAATCCTGTTTATGTTCCATCCACTGCTTCGATGCGTAATTTTGGATTTCATTGCCGATCATGCCTGGCTGGTAAGACAAATCTCCCCTGGAATTCTCCAAATATGTGGAATTGGCAATGGAAGAAGAAATATCCAGATAGCAGTTTGAAGATAAAATGTTATCTAAGTTATTAGGAGGTACTTGATCAAGAATAAAAGGTTCACCCAATGGCAAAGAAATTGATGACGACTTTGATAATTGAACTGCATCCTGCCAACTTTCTTGACATCGACCATGATCAAGAAAGTTAGAAGAATCATGGACTCCCACATCAAAATATGCCTGATTCAGTGAAGCCACAGTGAGAGAAGATTGATTTCCATATGCATCTCTACTCTGAGCCTGATGCGGGTTTGCTTGTAACATCATAAGGTTGCTCAAGGAAGTAGATACAGAGCTGCTTGAGCTACCAACAGCCACTCTAGCATCTATGAATCCAGTGGCAGCTGTAAAGGCTGTTGGACTATTAATGTGATTAAAATCTCCAATGTGGGTGGTAGACTCGCTTTGTGGCATCTGGTTAGGCTCCAATGAAGTCTGGACCCCTTGAACCAAATTTGAATTTCGGTTTGCGGGAAACATTGCTTGCTGGTTTTTCCCAATAGTATTGAAGGAGGTGTTGAAAGATTGGGAAAGACCTGGTTTTATCATGCCAGAAGAAGCAATTCCATGCATGCTTAGACCAGCACTTGAGTTCAACCTACCAATCATGCTGCCGGGAACATATGATGAAGATAGTGCAGAACTTGAAAGCCTTCCTGGACTATTCACCGAGTGTGAACCCCCAAATCCGTCCAGTGCACCAATACGTAAATAAGACGAATCTTTACTCCCTACTGAAGCAACCATCCCAGCTTCCAGTGTTTTATTACCAAGTCTTTTCAGGGAAAGCCTAAATTTCTGCAACACAAAAGAAGAAAAGTAAGTTGAGGAGAGCATTGGTTAATTCTACAAATTTGCGAAAGCCCACAAGTAAAACAAGGTGGAGGATCATAAAAGAGTATCCGAAAACAATTAGTGAAAAGGAAACATCAGTGCCTGCAGATGACTTGCCACATTCTCCCTTGTAAGCCCTTCAACATTCATCAGGTCAAGAATTTTCTTTGGGACAGCCTCTGCCCATGATGGAAAGACAAAAAGGAAAAGAAAATTAAAAATACCTCAAGAATGAGAATTGAGATATCAGAATAATATACTTCTTCATAGGAACACTTACTGTCAAGTCCCAACAGATTAACAGCTCCAATAAACTTCGTATGCAACTCTGTGGTCCAAACAACCCGAGGCTTCTTCTGGGTTGTCGAGTTCTCATTTTCGTGACCATCATCATCACCATCTTCATCCTCATCCCCGTCTTGATCCTTCCTTTTCCTATAGGATTTTTCAAATTCGTGTGGTGACCTGTTTTGGTCCTTAGGATCAACTTTCTTTCTCCTGATTACATGTTGCCATGTGTTCTTCAGCTCCTCCATTCGAACAGGTTTCAACAAGTAGTCACAAGCTCCATGATTAATCCCCTTCATCACAAGCTTGGTATCGCTATATGCTGACAACACTGAACCAAAATTTCAATAAGTCTCCTACATTAACCACCTAAAACTACTAGTGGCACAAAAGTTCCCGGAAACAAAAACTACTAAAGAAATTAATTGATACAAATTGAGACAATGTGAAAAGAAAAGCAAAGATCAATAAATGTGATAAAGTAACAAAGAGCTTTCATGCTTACTTACGACAGGTAGGTCCATCTCAAGCCCCACAAGTTCAAGAAGCTTAAAGCCATCCATGTCTGGCATATAAACATCACTGATAACCAAATCAAAATTGTTTCTGTTTTCCCGCAACATTTTCAGTGCTGTGATAGCCCGATTGGTTACTGTAACTGCAAAAAACAAAAAAAATGAGATAAGAAATAAGCAAATTTAAATATTATTTCAGAGACAACAATTACAAATCATCATTAAAGCAGATCGATCGAAATTTACCTTATTAATCAAAAGTCAAAAGCACAATCACGTATGATGAATAGTGTCTAACCGTTTTCAACAGCCAATTAAATCCACAAAAAAAAAAGACTACAATCAAAACCCCATAAACCCAAATTTTCAAATATTTCACCAAAATTAGGACAAAAAATCTCAATTAGTAGAACCATTGAAATTATAAATTGAAACTGCGAACACAAAAAAAAAAAAAAAACGTACAACCGAGTATCCAACAACGCAACTGAATTTATGCATACAGAAAAATCATACAAAATTCAATAAACAACAATTCCAAAATAAACGCCGCGTTCTATTGAACTCGGGAAAAAGAAAAAAAAAAACCAAACAAACAAACACATAAAAAAAAAAGAACAGACCTTCATACTGGCATTCACGCAGGAATTTTTCCAAAATTTTAAGGCAAGTCTGGTCGTCATCAACAGCAAGCACTCGCATACCAATTGGAAACTTGTCTATGACTCCATCTTCATCACTCGAAGAACCCCCTTTTTCCTCAGCAGTCATTGTGAATTAAACAACTTCAAAATCCCAGATGAAAAAACAGAGCAAAGACAGAGCCGAAAACAGCGATCACTACACCCCCCCCCCCCCCCCCCCCCCCCGGCGCAAAAAAAAGTTTGATTTTTGAGTGTTGAAAATTACTCAAGCGTTGTTCTTTGAGGCTTTTACACAAAACCCAGATGGAAAAACAATAGATTCCAAACAAAAAAAGTAAAAGTTGAATAAGAGATAACCAAAAGAAGAAACTGAGTGATGGTGATGTTCAGAAACAGAGTTGAGAGAGTGTTTTCAACTTTCAGCCCCAACAAGAAAACATAAATCTATATATGTTAATTGCTTATGGTATGTTATTATTGTAACAAAAAGCTCTGCTTTTACATGATTTCGTTTCAATTTCAATAAAGCTTTCAAACTCGCTCACCCTCCCCTCCGTATATGGAAATAGCAAAAAGAAGATCATAAGCTATGCTAATGTATAGTTATTGAAAAATATTATTAGTGCAATCTAACATCTCAGCCGTCCACTTTCATATATCGTTTGATTCTCATAATCGTCCACTTGATCATCCACCGTTGGTTCGACACGATTCCAACTAATTTACGGTCAAGATGTTGATGATAGGATCTTGGTGGAGCAGCTACAAAGAATGCGTTTTATGTAAAAATTGTTTGCTGTCGAAGCTATGATTAGTAAATGTAAGGGAATTAGTTTACAAAGTATTTCAAATTTTAAATAGAATTAAGAGAAATATGCAAAAAGGGGAAATATGAGATAAGATTAGGATGAAAATATCTAAAAAGATTTGAATAATTATTAGGTAATTATATTACCAATTATTTTTCAATTCCTGGGAAGTTATTTACATCCTCCAGCGAAGGTTCCTTAGGTTGAATTTTGGTTTCCTTTGAGACTTAGGTGGCATTTGTTTTTTTATCTAAAATCTGAATAGATCTGAATTAATCTGAATTCTGAATAGGTTTGAATGTCTGAATCTAAATGATATGTTTATTTTTTCATCTGAATCTCAAAAAATAAGTATTAAGTTGTTTGTTTTTTTCAACTTAAAAAGCTGAAAATATGTACTTTTACATTTGTATCCTTATTAAATTTGAATGTCAAATAAATAATATATTAAATACCATAATATTTTAACATTTATAAGTAAAACTATATTCAAGTGAATAAATAATTATTTCAGAATTTTAATATATAAAATACTATAAATTTCAAATTTTATCGTATATAATATAAGAAAAAAAACAAGGATATTTTTATGTGGGGTAAATATCTATTGGTGAGTTTAGGGATAGACATGAAAAATAAATTATAAAACATGGATATTTTTTACATTAGCAAATAATTGACTTAATTCAGATTTCTCTATTAAGTAAAAAGCCAAAAAAATTAGCTTATTTTATTAAGTCAAAATTATCTAAAAAGTCTCATTAAATTATAAAAACAAACACCTCTAATTAACTTAATTAATTAAATTAAGTCACTTTAAATTATTAAGTTAAAAAACAAACGTCACCTTATTTGTCTTAATCAATTAATTAATGGCTAGTGAAACAAAATCATGTGTATCAATTTCCAAGTGCATTCATCACTTTGTTAAGTCCAACATTATCTTTCTACAGGTTCAAAAATTCCAACACTTAAAGGTTTTCTACTCTACAGTGAAATCGTTCCGTCCATTACTTTTACATACTTTCGCAAAATTTTAAAATAAAAAAAAAAAACTACTTGAATTGAGGGAGCAATTATTGCTTCAATCATGTTTTTTAATATTACATACAATTCTACTAATATTGCAATTAAAAATCTGTCAACTAGTCTTGATCAACATGAGGTACACGACCAAAAAAATCGACTTGACATTAGAGTAAGCCGCTCCAAGAAATGGATAAATCTACCGGCATGTGAGCAAAACTTATAAATAAATTTAAGGAATATGTCATTTCACTATCTAATAATTTTTTACATATAACTTTATCACTAAATTTTTTTGATAATTATTTTTTTCACTTACTATTTTAGTTTTTATTATTTTACCACCAAATCATTAAAATTAACCGAAACTATATTAAAAGTATATTTTGTCCCTAAACTATATAAGTGTAATTTAACCCTCCAAATTAATTATATAAAAAAGTAATATTTTATTAATAAATTATTTTATATATCTATAATATTATTGTAAATATTTGTATGCTGTGAAATTTCTAAGATATTCATGCGACATCAGCAATTTATTATCAAGGTTAATTCTGTTAATAGTTTGGTTGTAAAATAATAAAAACTGAAACAATAAGTGGAACAAGTAATTTTAAAAAAAATTTAGTAGTAAAGTGATATTTCAGAAAGGGTGGAGCTATTTGCACTCAAAAAATTACTTTGGACACTCTAATTTTAATAAAAATCTATATTACAAAAATACTTATACTATGAATTACTATTAAGGACAATTTATTGTAAGTCAATATTATATAGTTATTTTGAACATACATATAATACACTCATTATTTATTTTTAATTATCATACTTTAAACCCTAAAACTTTTGTTTTCAATATCTGAATTAACATTTAGATGAATAATAAGGAAATCAATATTAAAAAAATTAATTACATAGTATTTATGATAAATTTTATTTTTTAAAAATAAAATAAAAAAGTATTGTGAACGAACTTTCTTTTTGGCTTTCGCCATTCTTCTCATATTCTTCGTCTCTACGTCTTCCTCTTCTCTTTTTTCTGCTTCATCCCTTCTTCTCATCTTCTTCATCCCTATGACTTCTTTTTTTTTGGGTAGTATCAATGGAATATAATTTTTTTATTATATTCTCATTCCAAGTTATTTTGGGTGTGAAATTCAACATTGAACATAAATGACTAAAAAATTAATAACTAAAATTAATAACTAAAATTATTAAATAATTTTTTTACAACTTAAATTAATTATATTGTTGTAAGTACATGTTAAATCTTTTAAAATTGGTGTGCTGAATAGTTTTATTAGTGTTTTAAGTAAATAAAGTTAAATAATTTAAATAGTTTAAGTAAGGATATTTTTAAAATTTTAAAGAGTGTACAAAGTAAAACTTAATCTTTTATGATTAGTGTCTGAGTGTGTAAAGTAATAGAGTGTTGAAAGAAATATTTAGAGTGCAAATAGCCCAACCCTTTCAAAAAATATTAGATGGTAAAATAATAATATCTGTAAATTTAAATAGATTTATTGTTAGTTAATTTTTTTAATTTTAATTTCTTTTTTTGTCTCTTAGAATTCTAGGAATAATCCAATAGGCTCATGAGCCCCAGAAACGTGTTGCTTTCTTATGACCTGCGGTATATCAAAGCCACATTATATTTCAATATCAATCACATGAATTCAGAGAACACAGCAGTATATCTCCTTTGAGCTAACGTCACAATGCTAATCTGGAAACCACCCCCACGCTCCACTCGCTCAGCTAATTGAAATTCCATTTGTGAGGTCTGATCGGACTTCATTTATGACACTAAATAATCCACAAGCAGCGTTATCAGGCTGCTGTGATCCCATGTCAGTTGGAAACGCTGCAGTTGGGGGTTTTTTTTATACTGGGTTAAGATCATTCGATCTCAACAACAACATAGTTTAAGCATAACTAACCATCATCAATTCATCGCAGAGTTTGTAACATCAAGAGCAATGCAGAAAACAAGAAATTCTTGGATTATTATAAATAAATTGACCAAACGGATAAGGACATATCATAGTTAAGATTTATGAGTCACAGCTTCACTCCTATGAGCTCTTTCTTTATGAGGAAGATAGTAGTGAGAGCTGCATTTGTCTGCATTCAAGCCTTCGGCAGTTCCAGAACGTGAGAGGTAACAAAACCCATGCTTCAGCACAAAATCAATATCATTGTTGTAAGGCTAAGTTTGTGCTACTGAAATCAAAATTAAAACAATATAAATAAGCCTGAATGTAACCAATTCTATTATTTTCCTTGCGTCGTCAGCGCCAATTGTTGTGAAAATTTTTAATATACTCGTAAGCGCACGATTTTAGAAATAAAGTAGTGGTAACGAGGTCGATCCCACAGAGATTGTTATAAATTGAAAAGTCTAATTTAAATTTAAAATTAATATTAATTCTAACCTAGTTGACCAAATTGAGTTTCTAAGAAAATTAAACCAATTAAACTAAGGAAGCAATTAAAATAAAGGAGAATTCAATAAGATAAAAATTACTAAGGTTTCGGAATCCACCACTATTCAACTAGTAATTACTTAATTATTAATTAATTCCCAAATTTAGAGTGACAACTCGAAATCAATCTATATCATCTCATTAATATCACAATTAAGCCCAAATAAAATTAATCTTGTGTAGTTCTTTTTCTGTTTAATAGTATGACATTTAAGTATCTTATGTAAACATATTGAATAACAAAGAGTCAAAGTTTCCCTAAACACTCTATGTAAATAATTTAATGAAAGACATAGAATCAAAGATAATCATGTATAAACCTTATAGATCCAAGCATAAATTTAATTGAATATTAATACTAACAATCAACAATGTATGACATAATTGATGAAAAGATTTTAATAACATCCAACTAATCATGTGAAATAAAAACCATAATTATCAAAGAATATATATAGGAAATTAATTAAATAAAAAAAATTATTTTATTAAATAGAGTTTCATCATTAATTTCAGTATAAGAAAATTAACTAAACATATTTAAAAAAGGAGCAACAAAATTAATAAAATCAGACATGGGAAAAGTAAACTACTGCAGCTCTTCCTTTTCCTCTATGCCGAATCGCATTTGCCTCCTTTTTCTTCCTCTCGCGGCTTCTCCCCTCTCCAAAAGCCAAAAGCTTGCTTTTATATTACTCTTTAAAATAGGCCCTGTTAGGAAATTGGTAGATGAAGCAGACACGCAGCTAAAGTGAAATTGGTAGAAAAATAAAGAACAAGCACACTAGAGGACACAAGAAAATTACGTGGTTCGGCTTTTAGCCTACGTCCACGGGCGAAGACAGAATGAAATATTTTACTAGTGAAAAGGAGTTACAAGTATTGTAGTATTTTAGCTCACTACCCAAAACCCCAATACACCCAAACTCTCTCTATCACTGTAACAAGAGCTTATAAATGCAAGCTCTTGAACTCTCTCTCAACTCCTTACGTTGCTCTCTGAATGGAATTGAATGCACAAATCGAAAATGGGAGCTCTCTCATTTTATAGCCAAAATTGGCTATTAAAATAATAATTATTCTTTTTCTTGTCAAAATCGTGCTCCCCATTTTCTTCTTTAAATTTCTTCTCTTTCCATTTTCTTCATTCCAAATTTGCTGCTGCCAAATTCTTCTTCTTCTTCTTTGAACAACTTGTTGCTGACCATCTAGATGGCTGCTTCAAACCATCTAGATGGCTGGCTGCTTTTGACATTTCTCCCACTTGGAGATTAGATTGAGAAGCAATCAATCTCCACACCATCCTTTCTGCTTCGCCATAAACATGTTGCCTACGTTTCTGCTAGGCCACAAGAGGATCTACTCCAGATAAACTTATCAGTATTTATCGGCTTGGTCAAAACATCTGCTAGGTTCTCTTTAGTATGGATTTTCTGTAAATCCACACTTCCATCTTCCACTACTTCTCGAACGAAGTGATACTGAACTCCTATGTGCTTTGTCCTGAAATGAAAAGCTGGATTCCTTGCAATGTGCAAGGCACTCTGACTGTCACAAAACACATGAATTTTCTGTTGTTTGTGCCCGAGCTCCTCCAATAATCTTTGTATCCAGATAGCTTCCTTGCAAGCTTGTGTAGCTGCCATGTATTCTGCTTCTGTTGTAGATAAAGCCACAACGGTCTGCAGTTTCGAAACCCAGCTTACAGCTGCTCCCGCAAGTGTAAACACATAACCAGTAGTGGATTTTCTTTTATCAAGATCTCCTGCAAAATCTGAATCCACATAACCTCTGACAGTAAACTCTGATCCTCCATAACATAATGCAACATCTGAGGTTCCTCTGATGTATCTTAGAATCCTCTTCACAGTTATCCAATGCTCTCCACCAGGATTCGCCATGTATCAACTGACTGCTCCCACTGCTTGTGCAATGTCCGGTCTTGTACATATCATAGCGAACATTAAACTTCCCACTGCTGATGCATACGGTACTCGAGACATCTCCTTCCTCTCTGCTTCATTGCTAGGACACATACTTGAGGAAAATTTGAAATTAACAGGAAGTGGGGTAGAAATTGACTTACAATCTTGCATGTTGAAGCGCCGCAAGATTTTCTTCAAATAATTCTTCTGTGAGAGCCAAATCTTCCTGTTATTTCTGTCTCGGTGAATTTGCATCCCTAGAATCTTGTTTGCTGGTCCCAAGTCCTTCATTTCAAACTCCCTAGCCAACTGTGCCTTCAATTCTTGGATTCGATCTTTGTTGGGACCTGCTACCAACATGTCATCCACATACAACAGTAAAATGATGAAATCATTATCTTCAAACCTCTTGTAATATGTACAATGATCTGAACTGAGTCTGTTGTATCCAAGGCTCATGATGAAGGAATCAAATCTCTTATACCAACACCTCGGCGCCTGTTTGAGACCGTATAGAGATTTGTTCAACCTGCAAACCAAGTTCTCCTTTCCTTTTTCTGCAAAACCTTCTGGTTGGAGCATATAAATTTCTTCTTCAAGTTCTCCATGAAGAAATGCAGTTTTAACATCTAACTGCTCTAGATGTAGGTCAAATGTAGCACACATTGTCAAGACTATTCTGACTGTTGTGAGTCGAACCACCGGAGAAAATATCTCGTTGAAGTCAATACCTTCTTTCTGAGCATATCCTTTCACTACCAGTCTCGCACGATACCGCTCCACTTGGTCATTGCCATCACGTTTGATCTTGTAGACCCATTTGTGTCCAATGGCTTTTCTTCCACGTGGTAGTGGTACAAGTTCCCATGTCTTGTTCTTGTGTAGAGCTTCAATTTCTTCCTGCATTGCTGTCATCCACAAAGCAACATCTGAGCTGTTTAAAGCTTCATGGAAAGTTGAAGGCTCTCAATCCTCTGTTAGAAGACAGTATGCAACGTTGATCTCTGTGACATACTCCGAGTGCCACGTTGGCGGTCGTCTCTTACGAGTTGACCGACGAACTTCTGGAGCCTCGGACTCAACTGGTTCTTGTTCCTCGTGCTCTGATGCTGCTTCAGAAGAATCTGAATCTTCTGGATTATTTTCGACATATACCGGCACAGTCTCTGACTTTTCTTTTACAGTGCCATTATCTTCATCTTTTCTTTGCAGTTGATCTTCTACAAAAATAACATCTCTGCTAATGACGATCTTGTGGGCAGTGGGGTCCCACAGACGATACCCCTTTACTCCATCAGCATACCCCAAGAAGATACATCTTCTAGATTTTGCATCCAGCTTTGTTCTTTCTTGGGCATTGTACATCACGTACACAGGACATCCAAATGCATGTAGGTAGGAATAATCAGCTGGCTTTCCAGTCCACATCTCCATCGCCGTCTTCAACCCAATAGCTGTAGATGGCGACCGATTTACTATATAACAGGCAGTTTTGGCTGCTTCTACCCAGAATGAATTGGGTAGACCAGCAGTCCTCAACATAGCTCTTATTCTTTCTGTAAGAGTTCTGTTCATCCGTTCTGCCACTCCATTTTGTTGAGGAGTGTATGCCACCGTGAACTGTCTCTGAATACCTTCTTGCTTACAGAAAGCAAGAAACTCGCCGTCTGTATATTCTCCACCATTATCTGTCCTCAAGCACTTGATCTTTTTACTAGATTCAAGTTCCACCCGCGCTATGTATTCTTTAAACACAGGAAATACATCTGACTTTTTCTTAATTGGATACACCCAACATCTTCTGGAATAATCATCAATGAAAGTCACCATGTACTTTGCACCTCCCATGGATATATCCGGTGATTCCCAAACATCAGAATGAATCAAGTCTAGAATGCATTTACTTCTAGCAATAGATCTATTGAATTTTAATCTATGCTGCTTACTTATAACACAATGCTCGCAAAATGGTAAACTTACCGATTTGAGCCCCGGAAGCAATTTTTGCTCAAAGAGAATCTTCAAGCCTTGTTCTGACATGTGGCCGAGTTTGAGATGCCACATCATCGTTGATTCTTCTCCATTTGACGCGACACACGCATCAGCCTCCTGTAGTGTTTCTCCTTTAAGCATGAATAGATTAGCATCGATCTTCTCTGCCTTCATCAATACAAGCGCGCCTTTAACGATCTTCATAATTCCATTCTCCACATGAGTTTTGCACCCATGACTATCAATTTGTCCCAAAGACAATAGATTTTTCTTTAGGCCGTTGACATGTCGTACCTCCCCAATTGTGCGAATTGTACCATCAAACATTTTTATTTTGATAGTACCAATACCAGCGATCTCCAAGGCATGATCGTTACCCATATATACAGATCCTCCTAAGATAGGTTCATATGTGTAGAACCATTCTCTCCTAGAGGTCATGTGCCAGGTAGCTCCTGAGTCTATAAGCCAGACATCAGAAAGTCGTTTTCTGCCTTCTGAAACAGTTGTTGCCTCACTGTAGAGTATTTCGCCATCATCCGAGGTACTTGTTACACACCCCTGAGCATTTGATGACTCAGGTTCTTTGCCCTCTTTTCTCTTCTGGTTACTCCAACACTCTTTCTTGACATGCCCTTTCTTGCCACAGTTGTAGCATTTAACATTCTTCTTACTTCTGGATTTTGATCTACCATGATTTTGACTCCCACTGGGGCCACGTTCTGTTGATCTTCCTCTCGTCACCGATAGCGCCTCCGCTTGCTGCGAACTTGCTTGTTTGTTTTCCTTGTTTTTTCGCCTGCTCTCCTCATTTAATACGGAGGCTGCAACATCGTCGAAAACTAGACCCTCCACTGGATTGTTGTTCGTCAGGTTGATGATGAGTTGATCATACGAATCTGGTAGACTTTGAAGTAGAAGCTCTGCACGTTCATTTTCCTCTATATTATGACCCAACGTTGTGAGTTGGGAAAATAGAGTCTTCAAGGTGTTGATGTGGTCGGTCACCATTGTAGATTCTGTCATTCGAAGAGTATAGAGTTTTCTCTTCAAGAAGATTTTGTTGTGTAGTGACTTGGCCTCGTACAATTTTGTGAGAGTATCCCATATTTCCTTCGCCGTATTTTTCTCTGCCACACTGGATAATACTCCATCCGCAAGTGCCAAGTGTAGATCAGAAATGGCATTGCCGTCTACCTCGTTCCACTTGTCATCAGTTATCTCCATGGGCCTTTCTCCAATTGCTGCCAAGCAATTATTTTTCCTCAATACAGCTTTCATCTTCATTTTCCACAACGAAAAATTATTTCCGTTAAATTTCTCAATTTCATACTTTGCCGCCATTTTATTGATAAATACTGTACACAAGCTAGTGTACCACCTTGAATAGTTGTGAGTATGTGTGAGAATGCACACCAGGAAAGTTCCCAGGAAAGACTGGAGGGGTCACAATGGTCCCACTTAAAACCCAGACTCTTTAAGCTCTTATCGCCTTTGTGACAGAACTTTCCTAGACATGTACAGAACCACACAGTTGCTTTACTCACACCACTATTCCCTGCTTTGCACCGCAAAATTTTTGGATCGCTTCCACCGTTTCACGTGAATAGTGCCGTACGCCGTATACGTGAATAGTGCCGTACGCCGTATACGTGAATAGTGTCGTATGCCGTATACGTGAATAGTGTCGTACGCCGTATACGTGAATACGTGAACAATTCCTGACTCCAAAAATACAACCAATAGCTCTGATACCACTGTTAGGAAATTGGTAGATGAAGCAGACACGCAGCTAAAGTGAAATTGGTAGAAAAATAAAGAACAAGCACACTAGAGGACACAAGAAAATTACGTGGTTCGGCTTTTAGCCTACGTCCACGGGCGAAGACAGAATGAAATATTTTACTAGTGAAAAGGAGTTACAAGTATTGTAGTATTTTAGCTCACTACCCAAAACCCCAATACACCCAAACTCTCTCTATCACTGTAACAAGAGCTTATAAATGCAAGCTCTTGAACTCTCTCTCAACTCCTTACGTTGCTCTCTGAATGGAATTGAATGCACAAATCGAAAATGGGAGCTCTCTCATTTTATAGCCAAAATTGGCTATTAAAATAATAATTATTCTTTTTCTTGTCAAAATCGTGCTCCCCATTTTCTTCTTTAAATTTCTTCTTTTTCCATTTTCTTCATTCCAAATTTGCTGCTGCCAAATTCTTCTTCTTCTTCTTTGAACAACTTGTTGCTGACCATCTAGATGGCTGCTTCAAACCATCTAGATGGCTGGCTGCTTTTGACAGGCCCCACCGACCTTGTTATTTCTTAAGCCAAAAGGCTTGGCCTTTTAATTTTCTTTGCTCTCACTCACGTGCTCACCAATTAAACTTGCACTAGAATTCCTTTTTCCACTTATGAAAGCCAAGTGGGGTCCCTTTAAGTTGCTTTCCATGCATTACAATGCCATGCACGTCCAGGTCACTTGAAAAATTGAATTTTTTTTTTAGTGCAAATTACCCTTGGCTTCACATGCTATAAACTTTTAATTGTGTCACGACTTTAATTGATGCTTTCCCAAACTTGTTATTCTTTATGCACTTTTCATTCTTAATCTCCAATTAATTCCCTATTCAATAAAACAATTTAATTAGTTAAAAATAACAAATAAAAATAACTTACAATTATATAATTAAGGGTAAAATATGTATATAAATTATGTTCATCACCAATCTCAACAACTCTGCTTTCCGAAGGCACCAATATCCTCAACTTTGCCTAGCTTGTAGCAGTTCAATGCCAGTTATCATTGAACCTGGTGTCACTGATAAATTATCTGTTACCATGAAGTAACTAATAGCTTAACAATTGTTTCAATCTATTAAAAGAGATCAGTCGTACTTGAATATAGGTTCAATTGATTATCTAGATCTGATAAGATATTTATCCCAGATACATTTGATCATATTTAATGAATCAAATGTGTACTTAGTTACTCTAGTTATGAATCTCTTTTTCAGAGAACCACCAAGAATTCATGAAGCTCAATTATATTATTTCCAAAGCAAAAGTCAAATTCTAAAGAATTTGTGTTGTACATATGGGACATAAGCTGACAAGATTAATCACCATGGCTGAGGATGATTTTTGCCGATTGCCAGTGTTGGTTTTCCTGTGCACATGCTGGTAATTTATAAATTTTATGAATAGTCGAAATGCGGAAAAGATTGGAACAATATATTGTCATTGAGTAAGTATCAATTAACAGCAGGAAAATGATCGTGTTGACGCTCAATTTACCCCATCGTCATCTCAACAAGTAAACAAACAACATAGTTTAAGCATAACATACTAGTATGATTAATTTATCGCAGAGTTTTGGAACATCGAGAACGATGCAGAAACGAGAAATCTATAGTGACAACTTATTGCTTTCATGACAGACTACTCCCACCACGGTTAATTTTTATAAGTCATATAATCTTCATCCCGAAGGTGCTGGGATTTGGGGCCCAATTGGGGCCATAATCTTCATCCCAGAAACTTTTTCTTCACGAGGAAGGAAGACGGTAGTTAGAGCTTCATTTGTTTGCATTGAAGCATTCAACAGCTCCAGAACCTGAGAGGTAAAAAAAAAAAAAAAAATGCATACTTAATTTAGCCTAAAATATATACATCAGTACGCAGCTTATGCTTTCAAATTAAATATTTGAGATAATGAAGTCAAAATTCAAACGAGTAAAAGATGCCAAAGAAGAACTCCTTACCTCATCAGGGCCAATATCGACAACTTTCTCCTTCAGGGCACCAGTATCCTTAATACTGCCCTGTAACAGACCAATGCCTAAAATCATTGACCCTGGTGTCACTGATAAATCATCTGTTACCGTGTAAGCAATAGATTTCTTCACAATTCCGCTCTCACTCTCCGAAACCATGTTCGACTGCCGCACTTCATAAGATTGAGACGAATAACATTGCGGACACGGTTTGTTTGCTTGATTTGTCACATACCGGTGATTGTTTCCACAATTGTACAACTTTCTCTCCACAGGTACTGGTGGCGGACAAGCCTGGGGCTGCAAGAGCACAGATGGTTTTTCCCATTTTAAAAGGGGTTTCAAGAGCTCAACTTTGCTGTGATTGGTTATCAGGACAGCTTCACTCAGGTTTTCAAGACTCTGGTACAGGTTTCCTGTGCAGCCAACCGTGACAGCATCCCTGAGGAGCCTGGTGACAGTACCAAATGGCATGTAAAGGAGGTTGAACAGACTATCCACAAAATCTTTTTCAGCTTCGGCAAACAGGACCTTGTTAGCTCGCTTGTCAATAATTAACTTCAATTTCACTTTCGTGGTTTCAGTGTTTGATGTTGTTGTTGCTGTTGCCATGGCTGATGTTTCTGAAGAACAAGAAACAATTCTTTAGCGAACTTGTAAGACAGTAACTACTCGTAATTAAATATCACTTGTGTGGATTAGTTACTCTCTTTAGGATGCCAAAGCGCCTGCAAATAAGTTACTTTGCAAAAGTAAGTTAGCAGCGAAAAGTAATATTATTTTTTCTAATGAAGATGATGATCAAAAGCAGAGCACAATCCCTCAAGCTTAGACTATAAATAGGCTGCTCCATGTGCCGAGTTTGCTTCCAAATTCGAGAGCATCAATTGTGGAGTGAAGCATCCCATTTAGCTTTCGGGAGGTTTTCTTTGCTTTAACAACATTGAAATGCTTTGAACCAATATGTTGTTATGCAAATCTTCACCTTAAACGAAAGCTAGTAATAACTTGAATGTTGCAGCATTCTTTTGATGACTTTTGTGACATTCCTTCTGTGCTGACTTCCGGTGACATATATGTTTTTCTTTTTCTTCTTTGTTTTGGTTTCTTTGTTAGAATTGCTTTCTTTTGTTTTGTGTATAAAAATAATAACAAGACCTCTTTATATATTAATGGTGCGTTAACTTTTAGGGTTAGGAAATTAAAATTTAGAATCAAAATAATTGATGGCTTTTATTTTGCAAAATAGAGTTAGTAATCGAAATCACGAGGCTCACTCAAATATGGGAATGAGGAATGGGATTGATTCCCAGGCGGGTGGGAATCAATTCCCATTCCTTAGTATTCTCATTCTACCCTTATTAACATTTCAAAATTTTCAAAATACCCCCTTTAAATGAAAAATATAAATACCAGTAATAATAATAAAAATTAATTTACACTAATATTAATAAATTATAATAGTAGTAGTACTAGTAGTAGTAATAATAATAATGCTAGTTTTAGATGTAGCAGTGGTGGTAGTAATAATAATAATAATCTATTATTATTTTTTATTATTATTATTACCATCATCTCATTTTGTAGTAATTGTTATCGTTATTATAAAAATTTATTCATTTTAGTTATTATTGTTATCTATCATCATCATCATCATTATTAATGATGAAAAATTTATAATTAATTACTATATTCATATATTATTAACAATAATTAATAATAATAATAATAATAATTTTTGAACAAATATCACAATAATTAAAATATAAAATAATAATTATAAAATAATTAATTAAAGACTTTTTAGTAATTTGTAAAATCTAATTCATTCCGATTCTTATTTGAAGACAAAGCAAACACATTAATGGCAATCCAGCTCATTCCAATTCCGGTTTTCACAGTTCAAGTAAACAACTTATTCTGACTCTCATTTCCCATTCCCATTACAGCTCATTCATTCTAATTCCTTTGATTCCCATTTAGTAAACACACTATAAGTGCCTGTTTGGTATGGCTTATTTAAGAGCCATAAGTGCTTATTTAATAGTATAAGCACTTTTTAAAATTTTTTATGGTGTTTGGTTATTTTTTTAGTAGAGTTTTTTTAGCTTAAATAAGCTAATTTACCTCTACTAGCAAAAGCCCAAAATTTGAGCTTTTGGGAGTAGAGGTTAGAGAGCTTTTCTAAAAATATATAATATAAAAAATATCACACAGTTTAATGGTTCAAAAGTGCTTTTTTTATTGACAACCAAACACCCAATGACTTTTTGTCCAAAAGCTCTATTGGTATAAGCTCTACTGCTATAAGCTCTACTATTATAAGCTCTATTTAATAAGCTATACCAAACGGAGCCTAAATCAATTTCCTTAAATTAACATAGATATAAAAGTATAAATTACAATTAAAATAGAAATGAAACACATAAATACATATACTTAGTAAGACAGTGATTAAAATGGAAAATTTCAAAAACACCTAAAATGATGAAATTCTAATTTCTTTTACATCAGATTCTCTTTGCTCAAGGGACCACCAAGAATTCATAAAGGTTATTTCTAAAACAAATAAAACTTTTGGATTTCACTTTGTTTTAACACACAACACAATTTTAATGTCATTCATGATCACCACTGAAATTCAAAATCCTGCTTTCATCATCACACTAATTTGATGTTAAAGAGAAACAAATAACACAAAAACTAAACAGAGTTCTTGCTTTCCTAAAACTGAAACCTAGAAAAGGAGCCATATAATCTCCCCCAATACTAGTATGGCCACCAGTAGTTCCAATAATGTTTAAGTCTATCGGTGGATTCATAATATATATTAACATCATCAATTCCCCACATAGTTTTGTAACATCAAGAAAAACGCAGAAACAAGAATATATACTAGGTTTGTCATAAATAAACCAAACGGATATATAAAGCTCGACTTATAGCTTAATCTCATGGCAAACTAGTCCCACCGCATTTAATTTTTGTGAGTCATATGATCTTCATCCCAAGCACTCTTTCTTCATGAGGAAGATAGACGGTAGACAGAGCTTCATTTGTCTGCAATGAAGCTTTCAACCGCTCCAGAACCTGAGTGTTATAAAAACCATATGCTTTAGTAGGGTGAAAAGAGCAGCATGGTAGCTCAATTATGCTTTCAAATTAAAATTTTGTGTTATTGAAATCAAAATTCGAACAAGATAAAGATGCTAACTGGTAAAGAACTCCTTACCTCATCAGGGCCAATGTCGACAACTCTCTGCTCCAGGGCGCCAATAACATCTTTAAGTTTGCCTTGTAGCAGGCCAATGCCTAATATCATTGACCCTGGTGTCACTGATAAATCATCTGTTACCGTGTAAGTGACTGAATTCTTTACAATTCCGTCCTCACTCTCCGAAACCATCACCTGCCGCAATTCGTAACGAACCGGGTCACTATCAAACCTTCGGGACACGAGGTCTTTATTTGATCTGTCACAATACGATGACAGTCTCTGCAACCGTAAAGCTTTCTCTTCACGGGTTTCGACAAGCTTAGGGCTGCAAGAGCTCAGATTCTTTTTGCCATTTTAAAAGGGGCTTTAAGAGCTGAACTTTGTTCTGATTGGGTATCACGAAAACTTCACTCAGATTTTCAAGACTCTGGTAAAGGTTTCCCGTGCAGCCAACCATGCCAGCATTCCTGAGGAGCCTGATGACACTACCAAACGGCATATAAAGGAGATTGAACAGGATATCCACAAAATCTTTTTCGGCTTCGGCAAACACGACCTTGTTAGCTGGTTTGTCAATCATTAACTTCAATTTCACCTTCTCTGTTTCAGTGTTTGATGTTGTTGTTGCCGTTGCCATGGTCGATGCTGCTGAAGAAATGAAATAAGTCTTCAGCGAATCTGTAACACAACTTCTTAGTAATTAAAATCCACTAGTGTGGATTATATACTCTCTTTAGGATGCGAAAGTTCTTGCTAAGGTCACTTTCCAAAAAGTAAAGAAAGCTAATAACACTCTACTGTTACAGCATGCTTTTGATGACTTGTGTGACTTTTCTTTTGTGCTGGCTTCCGGTGATTTGTCCTGCTTTTCTTAGTTATTTCACTTTTATTTGTTACAATTGCTTGCTTTGTCTCGCTTTTGCCAATTGCTCATTTTCTTGCTGTTGTTCTTGGTCCTTTGCTTTTGTCGATTTCGCTGAAAAGATAAGTTCTCACTTATTAACTTTCACAAATTTCTAAAAGTAAAGTTCTCAATTATTAACTTTTTCTGTGCTTTATGTTTCAGGTAGCTAGGTAGACATGAGTCTTAAAATTCCTCAAATATATTATGCATGACAAGATATAAAAAAGGAAAAAAAAAACGAAAAGAAAGAAAAGAAAGAAATGCTATGGATCTACGTGGGAAGTATTCTAATAATTGCAAAAGGTGAAAGTACGGGAACTAAAAATAGGTAGCTTATAAAATTGAACAGAAAATTAACGCTATAAAAATGAATTTGAAAGAAGATGCTGTTTAAGTATTATTGTTTCTTCTTCAAAGAAAAGGATGCCAAATTTACAAAGTGAGCTCGGCTATTTATAGCCATGATCCATCGACCATTTGTGCGTAAGCTGTATTTGTGTGTAAGATCAGAACTTCGGTTCTGTATGTTGGTTGTTTAACCAGCGTACATCCACTTGGAGATCAAAGTAAAGTTTTTATTAATTATAATATAATAATAATAACACAAAGTAGATTATTATTCTTCTTTATCTAATTGATCCTACATGCATGATACTAATCATGCATGGACGCTTGCAAACAGAACTATATAAATTATAATATAATACGTGTATATATACGTATACTCTATATGTCACAACTCTGTATGAATCTACAATCTTCTGATGGGATTTTTGAATTCCCAACAACCTTCTTCCTTGCGTTATACTTTCAATTACACCACGTTTCACCTTTTATATTTGAGAAATAGTGAATCACATATCATTAAAGGGTCAAAAAGTAATTTCCTCATCCAATCGAAGAGATCTCATCTATATTAGGGGTGTCAAAAATGCCCGTCTGAATTGGACTCGGACAAAACCCGGACCGCATACATAAAAAAAAGGGGACTCGGGTTTGAAATTCTCAAACCCGAACATTTCCAGCCCGGGTCCGGGCTCAACACCAAAAACCCAAAATCCGGACCTGGTTTCTTAATAAATTAAACAAAAGAAAATATAAATATATTATATATAAATATATAATTATTAATTTATGATATGTTGGATGTTATTTAGATTTATTGTGTTGTTAAATGTTAAATTCAATTTTTTTTATATAGATTGAATGAGTTTAGGTTAGAAACTGAATGAATTTTTAGGTATTAGAAAGTAAATTGAAATAATTTTTATTATTTGTGTAAAATTTACATTGTTAGTATGTTATATATTTGTATTTGACTATTTTCTTTTTAAAAATTTGCATTGTTAGAGAAATAAAAGAAAAAATTGAAGTTATCACATGCGGGCTAAACCTGGATCAAAAACTCGGGCTCGGGGGTGCCAGGCTTGAGCCCGGCCAGCACCCAGGAAAACCGAGTTTTAAGTCGGGTCCGGTCTTGCGTTTCACTCATCCGGTCCGATTCCGAGCAACACCAAAACTCGGACCGGACCCGACTTTTACCAAGCGTATTGATTCAATTGACTCTATCCTAGATATAAATTTGATCATATTAATGAATTAAATGTGTATTTAATTATTCTAGTTATGAATCTCTTTGTCAAAAGGACCCACCAAGAATTAATTCATAATTAAAGCTTATTTCGAAAACACCTTTTAGAATTCACCTTGTTTTACAATTTTAATGTCATTCATGATCATCACTGAATATCAAAGTCCT
Source organism: Citrus sinensis (assembly GCF_022201045.2). Classification (NCBI taxonomy): domain Eukaryota; kingdom Viridiplantae; phylum Streptophyta; class Magnoliopsida; order Sapindales; family Rutaceae; genus Citrus; species Citrus sinensis. Next base: position 3,028,562 of record NC_068559.1, read on the forward strand.
GTTTTCATCATCATATTAATTTGGTGTTATAGAAAAACAAATAAAACAAGAAATATATACTAGGTTTATTATTATAAATAAACCAAACGGATATATAATGACAACACGTAGCTATCATGACACCACAGTTGTTTTATGAGTCAATATCATTTTCAACCCAAAAACTTATTCTTTTTGAGGAAGGAAGACGGTAGTGCGAGCTTCATTTGTTTGCATTGAAGCATTCAACAGCTCTAGAACCTGAGATGTACAAAAACCATGCTCAATTTAGCCCAAAATATATACATTAGTACGTAGCTTATTGTTGCGGACCGCCCAATTCGCTAGCCCAATTGCCCACAATTTCGGGCTAGAGAGCCAACACAAGGCCAAGAGTGCTAGCTTGGCCCAATTCCGGAAGGTTCTAGGCAACTCTAGCACATGTGAACATGTAAATATTCTAGAATACTTTATACAATTCCAGCACATGAGTTTGACCAAGTTTGGCAAAGTTAGGTGAAGTTAGGTGAAGTTAGGCAAAGTTAGGCAAAGCCTCCCCTATAAATATGGGATGGCATTAAGCATTTGCATCCAACAAGCATTGTATCTCTCTTTGTGCAATACAAGTTTCTTTGGCTCAATTGCTCTCTTCTCTTGTTCGAGAATCTCTAGGCTTACTTAGCAACATTCGGCAAAGTTGTCTAAGTGCCGCACGGGTTAGCTGCGCAAAACACTCATCCCGTGACATTATGCTTTCAAATTGAAAATTTGAGATAATGAAGACAAAATTCAATCGAGTATGAGATGCCAGAGAAGAACTCCTTACCTCATCGGGCCAATATCGACAACTCTCTCCTCCAGGGCACCAATATCCTTAATTTTGCCATGCAGGCCAGTGGCAGATATCACTGATGCTGGTGTTATTGATAAATCATCAGTTATCATGCAAGCAGAAGATCTCTTCACAACTCCACCCTCAATATCCCAAACAATCTTCCACTGCTGCATTTCATGTCGCATTTTAGCAGAATCATAATAAGAAGCATTGTTAGGAAATTAGTGGGTGAAGCACGGCCAAAGCTAAAATGAAATCATAATAACAAGCACAAAAAAGGACACCAGAAATTACATGATTCGGCTTTTAGCATACGTCTACGGGCGAAGACAGAAAAAAAATATTTCACTAGCAAAATGAGGATTTTAAGTATTGTAATATTTTGACTCACTACCCAGAACTTCAATACACCTAATCTCTCAAATCACTAGACAAGAGTTTAAAACTCTTAACACTCTCAACTCTCTACTCACTCTTAAGAGAAAAAATAAATTAAAGAAGAATGGATATGGAGAGGGAAAATGAAGTCTTCTATTTATAGGCTTCATTTCCTCTCCTTTTTCAAATTAAAATAATATTATTAATATTTTATTATTTTTCCTTTCAAATCTTTCGGCTTATTTTTTCTTCTTTTGTTCTTCTTTCTTCTTTTTCTTCTTCAAACCATTCGGCATCACCTAAAATGACGGGCCGCGTGAGGACTTTGTTGATGGTTTGGCACCGCCCATCTAAAATGGTGGTGCCAACCATGACTTTAAACAAGCATCACATTGGAGACACCTAGTATTTACTTCATTTGTCACACACCGGTGATTGTTTGCACAGTTGTACAACTTTCTCTCCACAAGTACAGGTCGCGGACAAGCTTGGGGCTGCAAGAGCAGAGATGCTTTCCCCCATTTTAAAAGGGGTTTCAAGAGCTCAACTTTGGTTTGATGGTGTATTAGGTAATCTTCAGGCAGGTTTTCAAGACTTCGGTACAGGCTTCCTGTGCAGCCACCCAAACCAGCATCCGTGACGAGTCTGACGACACTACCAAGTGGCATATGAAGGACATTGAACAGGATATCCACAAAATCTTTCTCAGCTTCGGCAAACAAGACCTTGTTAGCTCGTTTATCAATCCTTAACTTCAAACTCCCAGATGAAAAAACAGAGCAACGACATAGCTGAAAACAGAGATCACTGCCCCCAAAAAATAAAAGTTTCATTTTTGAGTGTTGAAAATTACTCAAGCATTGTTCTTTGACGCTTTTACACAAAACCCAGATGGAAAAACAATAGATTACAAAAAAAAAGAAAAAAGAAAAAGTTGAATAAGAGATAACCAAAAGAAGAAACTGAGTGAAAGCTGTACAAATGAGCAATGAAGGTGATGTTCAGAAACGGAGTTGAGAGAGTGTTTTTCAATTTTCAGCTCCAACAAGAGAACATAAATCTATATTTGTTAATTGCTTATCTTATGTTATTATTGTAAGAAAAAGCAGAGCTTTTTCATGATTTCGTTTCAATAAAGCTTTCAATCCCGTTCACTCTCCCCTCTATATAAGGAAATACCAAATAGGAGATCATGGAGCTATGCTAATGGATATTTAATGAAACACATTATTAGTGCAATCTAACATCTCAGCCGTCCATTTTCATATATCGTTTAATTCTTATGTTCGTCCACTTGATCATCCACCGTTGGTTCTATTTCTACTAACTCACGGTCAAGATGTTGATGATGGGATCTTGGTGGAGCAGCTAAAAATAATGTGTTTTATGCAAAAATTGTTTGATGACAAAGCTATGATTAGTAAATGCAAGGGAATTAGTTTAAAAGATAGTTCAAATTTTAAACAGAATTAAGAGAAATATGGAGAAAGGGAAACAATGAGATAGATTAGGATCAAAATATCTAAAAGGATTTGATTAATTATTAGGCCTTCAATGCGTAATTATGTTACCAATTATTTTTCAATTCTTGGGAAGTTGTTTACGTCCTCCAGCGAAGGTTCCTTAGGTTGAATTTTGGTTTCCTTAATTTCAGTCTTATTTGTCTTAATTAATTAATTAATGGCTAGTGAAACACAATTACACAATCATGTATTTCAATTTTAAAGTGCATTCATTACTTTGTTAAGTCCAACGTTGTCTTTTACAGGTTAAAAAATCCCAACATTTAGATTAGAGGTTTTCTATTCTACAGTGAAATCGTTCCGTCAATTAATTTACATACTTTCGCAAAATTTTAAAATGCAAAACTATTTAAATTGAGGGAGCAATTGTTGCTTTAATCAATTTTTTTTTAGTCTTACATACAATTCCACTAATATTACGTTAACTAGTCTTGATCAGCACGAGGTGCACAACCCAAAAATTTGACTCTATCTACATATGAGCAAAACTGATAAATGAATTTAACTATTTAAGGAATATGTCATTTTATTAACGGAGTTAACGATTTGACGGTAAAATTATAAAAATTGAAATAATAAGTGAAAAAAAATAATTTTTAAAAAACTTTAGTGGTAGAGTGATATTTAAGAAAATATTAGGTGTTAAAATGATAATATCTCTAAATTTAGATAGATTTAGGTGGCGTTTATTTTTTAACTTAATGACTTAAAGTGATTTAACTTAATTAATTAAGTTAATTAGAGATATTTGTTTTTATAACTTAATGAGACTTTTTAGATAACTTTGACTTAATAAAATAAGCTAATTTTTTTACCTTTTTACTTAATGGAGAAATCTAAATTAAGTCAATTACTTGCTAATGTAAAAAATATCCTTGTTTTATAATTTATTTTTCATGTCTATCCCAAAACTCACCCATAGACATTTACCCCACATAATAATCTCATCATTAGTTTTACTTATAAATGTTAAAATATTGTGGTATTTAATATATTATTTATTTGACATTCAAATTTAATAAAGATACAAATGTAAAAGTATATATTTTTAATTTTTTAAGTTGAAAAAACAAACAACTTAATACTTATTTTTCGAGATTCAGATGAAAAAAAAAACATATTATTTAGATTCAGATATTCAGATCTATTCAGAATTCAGACTAATTCAGATATATTCAGATTTCAAACAAAAAAACAAACGCCACCTTACTGTTAGTTTAAAAAAAAATGCAATGATTTTAATTTCTTTTTTGATACTTAGAATTCTAGCAATGATCCAATAGGCTTATGAGCCCCAGACACGTGTTGCTTTCTTATGACGTGCGGTATATCAAAGTCGCATTGTATTTCAATATCAATCGCATGAAATCAGAGCGCACAGCAGTATATCTCCTCTGAGCCAACGTCACAATGCTGATCTGGAAACCACCACCACGCTCCACTCACTCAGCTAATTGAAGTTCCATTTGTGGGGTCTGATCGGACTTCATTTATGACACCAAATAATCCACAAGCAGCGTTATCAGGCTGCTTTGATCGCATGTCATTTGGAAACGTTGCAGTTGGGGGTTCTTATTTACTGGGTTATGATCGTTCGACCTCAACAAGTAAGCATAATTATACATCATCAATTCATCGCAGAGTTTGTAACGTCAAGAGCAATGCAGAAACAATAAATTCTTGGATTATCATAAAAAAATTAACCAAGCGGATAATGACAACTTATAGTTAAGATCTATTGAGTCACAGCTTCATCCTATGAGCTCTTTCTTCATGAGGAAGACAGGGGTGAGAGCTGCATTTGCTTGCATTGAAGCCTTTAACCGTTCCAGAACCTGAGAGGTAATAAAACCCATGCTTCAGCACAGAATCTATATCATTGTTGTAAGGCTAAGTTTGTGTTACTGAAACCAAAATTCAAACAATATGCCAGAAACTGACCAATTATATTATTTTCCTTGAGTCATCAGTGCCAATCGCAGCAACTCTGTCTCCGAAGGCACCAATATTCTAAACTTTGCCTTGTAGCAGTTCAATACCAGTTATCATTGACCCTGCCGTCACTGATAAATTATCTGTTACCATGAAGTAACTTATAGCTTCATAATTGCTTCTATCTATTCGAGGAGATCAGTCGCACTCGTATATAGGTTCAATTGATTATCTAGATGTGATCAGATATTTATCCTAGATACGTTTGATCATACTAATGAATTAATTGCGTATTTAGTTATTCTAGTTATGAATCTCTTTTTCAAAGGACCATCAAGAATTCATGAAGCTTAATTACATTATTTCCAAAACAAAAGCCTAATTTTAGGGACTTTATGTTGTACATATAGGACATAAGCTGACAAGATTAATCACCTTGGATGAGGAAGATTTTTTACGATTGCCAGTGTTGGTTTTCCTGTGCGCAACTGCGCATGCTAGTAAGTTATTTATGAATAGTCGAAATGAGAAGAAATTGGAATAATAGATTGCCATTGACTAAGTATGAATTAACAACAGGAAAATGATCGTGTTGACGCTCAATTTACCCCACCGTCATCTTAACAAGTAAACAAACAACATAGTTTAAGCACAACATACTAACATGATTAATTCATCGTAGAGTTTTGTAACATCAAGAACAATGCAGAAACGAGAAATCTATAATGACAAGTTATTGCTGTCGTGACAAACTACTCCCATCACAGTTAATTTTTATAAGTCATATAATCTTCATCCCGAAGGTGCTGGGACTTGGAGCCCAACTGGGTCTATAATCTTCATCCCAGAAACTTCTTCTTCTTGAGGAAGGAAGACGGTAGTGAGAGCATTTGTTTGCATTGAAGCACTCAACAGCTCCAGAACCTGAGACGTATGAAAACCATGCTTAATTTAGCCCAAAATAAACATTAGTACGTAGCTTATGCTTTCAAATTAAAAATTTGAGATAATGAAGTCAAAATTCAATCGAGTAAAAAAGATGCCAGAGAAGAACTCGTTACCTCATCAGGGCCAATATCGACAACTCTCTCCTTCAGGGCACCAGTATCCTTAATATTGCCCCGCAGCAGACCAATGCCTAAAATCATTGACCCTGGTATCACTGATAAAATCATCTGCTACTGTGTAAGCAATAGATTTCTTTACAATTCCGCTCTCACTCTCCGAAACTATGTTCGACTGCCGCAATTCATAACTCTGAGGCCAAGAACATTGGGGTCACGGCTTGTTTACTTGATTTGTCACATGCGGGTGATTGTTTGCACATTTGTACAACTTTCTCTCCACAGGTACAGGTGGCGGACAAGCTTGGGGCTGCAAGAGCACAGATGCCTTTTCCCATTTTAAAAGGGGTTTCAAGAGCTCAACTTTGCTGTGATTGGTTATCAGGAGCGCTTGATACAACCCCAATATTACAGTTAGACAAGCCCAACTCAGCTAGCTCTATCAATAGCGAGGAAAAGGCCCAGGCAAACTCAAGTGAGGCTATCCAAAACCGACCCCAAGATAACATCAAGCCAAGTCGCGTAAGGAAGCCTCCCAAATGGTTCAAGGATTACACACACTGAGCATATATGAGCAGAGGACTCAGTTTCTAACGGCCTTAGCTATTTAGAGAATAATTTTTGTTATAGAGAGAGGTTGTTATTTAGTTTTGACAGCTGTGAGCATATTCTTGCTGCTATAAGTATTTCCATGGTTGTATTTGATGGGATATAAAAATTTTGGACTTAGTTTCTTCTTCTTCTCTGAAATTTCCTCTCTATTCTCTCTTGCCATTCACTCGTTTCTTTAAAATTCTGGGAGCTTGCACTTGCTTGAAAAGTGTGGAAACCTTGCTGTTCGGTGTGTTCACCAGCGGCATAACATTGGTGCTTTCATTGCTATTTGCTCATCATGGCTGATTCGGAGAATCTAGATGCCATTAAAGCTTTACAAACAAAACTTGATAGCCAAACGGTTGCAGTTCATCACACGCTGCAACAATACATGCTTACTGTGGATTCTTGCTTGGAGGACTTGCGTTCTCAGATCAAGGGGTTACCTTCGGGTCCAACAAATGGACATTCGAATCCACCCCCATTTCCACATATATCTGATGGTTCATCGGGCACCCATGACTCCAATCCTCTCTTGCGAACAATGAAACTCGAGGTCCCAAAATTTGATGGAACTGACCCAAACGGTTGGGCTTTTCGCATCAATGAGTATTTTGATTTCCATGGCACATCCGAAGCTCTTCGTCTCCGCATCGTGTCTTTTCATTTGGAAGGTCGCGCTTCGGCTTGGTACCAATGGATGAAGGCGAATGATCTTCTTACTAGTTGGAAGGATTTTCTTCAAAATCTGAAGTTTCGTTTCGGAGCTTCCCTGTACGAGGACCACCAAGGTAATCTATCCAAACTTACTCAGAAATCAAGTGTGGCAGAATTTCAAACTGAGTTTGAGGACCTCATGAATAAAGTCACTGGTATTTCCGAGCCTCTCCTTATCTCATTTTTTATCACGGGGTTGCGAGTGGATATTCGTCGTGAGCTGTTGCTGTCACGGCCTTCCTCGTTGATGGAGGCATTTGCACTGGCTCGTATATTTGAAGCACGTGGAGATGAGAGTAAAGTTACGTCTAGACCTTGGTCTAAGTGGACCCACAAAACCACCACACCATCCTTTCACCCTACTACAACCAATCACAGTCCTGCAAGTGCCCCTGCCATCAACCCACCTCAACCTGCCCCGTCCACTTTACCTCCACTTTTACCAACGCCATCTCTCCCTATTAAGCGTCTTTCTCCTTAAGAACTTCGTGAAAAAAGGGAGAAAAGACTCTGCTACAATTGCGAGCAGAAGTAGAGCAACTCTCATAGATGCCGTAGTAAGTTTCTGCTTCTTTTAGGAACAGAGGATGTTGACGAGGCGATGGGTCCACCAATTAATTCTGAGATCTCAGATGTTGTTGAGGAAACTATTATAGTTGGTGATATCTCTAGTTTAAATGCCTTAGCGGGCCAAAATACTCCTCGCTCTCTACGACTCATTGGTGAAATTAATCAACAGCCCGTGCAAGTACTTATCGATAGTGGTAGCACTCATAATTTTATTAAACCTGCTGTGGCTGAAGTTTTGGGGTTAGCAGTACAAGACACTACCACATTCCGGGTATATATCGGTAATGGTGATTCTTTAGTTTGTCGATATGTTTGTTCCCAAGTCGCCTTATCTATGCAAGGCCATGTTTTCTACATCGACCTTTATGTTCTTCCTATTGAGGGACCGGATATTGTCCTCGGAATTCAATGGTTGCAGCTGCTTGGCAAAGTCTCTCATGACTATGCGGCATTGTCAATGGAATTTTTCTATAATGGCTCTCCTGTCTTCCTGCGAGGTGATCTCTCCTTGTCTCCAAGATCGATTTCTTTTCATCAATTACAAGCCCTCATGTCCCATGATCAAATCCACGGTCTCTTTGAATTTTTCCAGTTGCATACTACTACAGACGCGCAGGATACCTTCTCTGTTCCAACCACTGCTGCTAAGTTTGACTTCCCACCCGATTTGCCTTCCCCTGTACTTGCCCTTCTTCATCAATATGAGCAATTATTTCACACTCCATCTTCCCTACCTCCTCATAGACTTATTGACCATCACATTCATCTTCTCCCAAATACTAAACCTGTCAATGTTCGCCCATACCGTTATCCTCACTTCCAAAAGGCCGAAATGGAGAGACTTATTAAAGAAATGCTTGATCAAGGCATTATTCGCCCAAGTCATAGCCCATTCTCTTCACCTGTGTTGCTGGTTAAAAAGAAAGATGGCTCATATCGTTTTTGTGTAGATTACCGAGCCTTGAACGCAGTAACAATTAAAGACAAATTTCCAATACCAACTATTGATGAGTTATTAGACGAGCTTGGTGGTGCTTGTATTTTCAGTAAGCTGGATTTGCGAGCGGGGTACCATCAAATACGAGTATGTGATAGAGATATTTATAAAACAGCCTTTCAGACTCATGATGGGCATTTTGAGTTCCTTGTCATGCCTTTTGGACTCTCTAATGCCCCTTCCACCTTTCAAGCGACAATGAATAGGCTCTTTGCTCCTTATCTTCGTAAGTTTGTGATCGTTTTCTTTGACGATATCTTAGTGTACAACACTTCTCTAGAAGACCATTTTGAGCATTTACATAGAGTATTTGATTGTCTTCATACTAATCATTTTTTTGTGAAGCTCTCAAAGTGTTTTTTTTGCCAGGATAACATTGAATATCTCGGCCATATTGTTTCCTCTTCTGGAGTTAAGGCCGATCCTCGCAAGTTGGTGGTCATGTCTAATTGGCCTACGCCGTCTACCACAAAACAATTGCGAGGATTCTTGGGTCTCACAGGCTATTATCGTCGCTTTATTAAAGGATATGCTTCCATTGCTGCCCTTCTCACAGATTTATTACGGAAGGATTGTTTCCATTGGTCCTCCGCAGCTGACACGGCCTTCGCTGCCTTAAAACAAGCCATGAGTGCAGCACCAGTCCTTCGCTTGCCAGATTTTCAATTGGATTTTGTTATTGAAACGAATGCCTCGAATGTTGGTATTGGAGCCGTACTGATGCAAGCTGATCATCCTATTGCTTATTTTAGCCAAAAATTGGGTCCTCGCATGCTTGTCGCTTTTACTTATATCAAAGAACTTCATGCCATTGCCGAAGCAGTACATAAGTGGAGACAATACTTGTTAGGACATTTCTTTATTATTCAAACTGACCAGAAAAGTATTCGAGAGCTCCTTCAGCAGGTTATCCAAACTCTAGAGCAACAATTTTATGTTCGTAAATTACTGGGGTATCATTTCAGGATTGAATATAAGCCGGGTCGAACTAATAGTGCAGCTGATGCCTTATCCAGGGTACATGAAGTTGATGTCCCTAAAGTATATGGCCATTCTACTGCTACTCTGTTACTCACTAGCTGTCCTATTCCTGAATTCCTCTCTATTCTTTGTGCGGAAAATCAGTCCTTACCGGATCTCTTAGCTCTCCATCAGAAGTATTCCTCTGGTTCTTTAATGTATCCATATTCGGTCTCGGATGGAATCCTACGGTTCAAAAACAGGTTCTTCATCAGCTCTCACTCTATTTTGAAGCCTTCTTTATTACAAGAATTTCATGCCACACCAGTTGCAGGTCATGCCGGAGTCAAGCGGACATTAGTTCGTCTATCCACACTCTTTTATTGGCCAAATATGCGCAAGGATGTGGAGTTATTTGTTGCCTCTTGTTTATTGTGTCAGCAAACAAAATACTCTACTCAGGCACCAACTGGACTCCTTCAACCCTTGCCTATACCTTCACTAGTTTGGGAGGAAGTTACCATGGACTTCATTACAGGTTTACCATCTTCCCATGGGTTCACTGTTATCTTAGTCGTTGTTGACCGATTGACAAAATCAGCTCATTTTGGTGCTCTACCCACACACTTTACAGCAAGCAAAACAGCCGTTTTATTCACTGATATGGTTGTTAAGCACCATAGTTTTCCTCGTACAATAATTTCAGATCGTGACTCTATCTTTCTTAGTAGCTTTTGGAAGAAACTCTTTGAGTTAAGTGGTACCACATTGAAGCATAATACAACATATCATCCTCAAACGGATGGCCAGTCAGAGGTTGTTAATCGAGGACTCGAGCAGTATTTGCGAGTATTCACATAAGCGAAACCGACATCGTGGTTCGATTATTTAGGCTGGGCTGAGTTTTCTTACAACACTAGCTTTCATACAAGCATCCAAATGTCTCCTTTTAAGGCCTTGTATGGTCGTGAGCCACCTGTAATTCCTTCCTATACCGGGAGCTCTACTTTAATCCAAGCACTTGATGAATTGCTGCTGGAACGTGATGCCCTCCTGATAGCCTTGAAAACCAACTTGCGAGCAGCTCAACATAGAATGCAGCAAAAGGCTAATGCTCATCGCCGTGAGCTAGAGCTTCGGGTCGGGGATCAAGTTTTGGTTAAGTTGCAGCCTTATCGGCAAATATCAGTTGCAAACAGATTATCCAACAAGCTAGCGAAGCGATATTATGGTCCTTTTCGAGTAATGGAGCGTATTGGCGCTGTGGCCTATCGCTTGGATTTACCTCATGATTCTAAGATTCATCCAGTCTTTCACATCTCACTTCTCAAGCCGTTTCATGGTCAGGATGCCTCACAAGTTCACTCACTACCTAGCGAGTCTTACAATAACCAGCCTATGTCTGTTCCCATTGCTATTTGTGCTCAACGTCAAGTGTTGGTTCATGGCATCCCACAATCCCAAATTTTAGTGCAGTGGCAGGATTGTGCTCCTGAGAATGCAACATGGGAAGCTCTTTCCGAATTCACTAAGCAGTACCCGAATTTTCACCTTGAGGACAAGGTGATTCCTCAAGGAGTGGAGGGTGATACAACCCCAATATTACAGTTAGACAAGCCCAACTCAGCTAGCTCTATCAATAGCGAGGAAAAGGCCCAGGCAAACTCAAGTGAGGCTATCCAAAACCGACCCCAAGATAACATCAAGCCAAGTCTCGTAAGGAAGCCTCCCAAATGGTTCAAGGATTACACACACTGAGCATATATGAGCAGAGGACTTGGTTTCTAACGGCCTTAGCTATTTAGAGAATAATTTTTGTTATAGAGAAAGGTTGTTATTTAGTTTTGACAGCTGTGAGCATATTCTTGCTGCTATAAGTATTTCCATGGTTGTATTTGATGGGATATAAAAATTCTGGACTTAGTTTCTTCTTCTTCTCTGAATTTTCCTCTCTATTCTCTCTTGCCATTCACTCGTTTCTTTAAAATTCTGGGAGCTTGCACTTGCTTGAAAAGTGTGGAAACCTTGCTGTTCGGTGTGTTCACCAGCGGCATAACAGCGCTTCACTCAAATTTCCAAGACTCTGGTACAGGTTTCTTGTGCAGCCAACCATGCGAGCATCCCTGAGAAGCCTGGTGACAGTACCAAATGGCATGTAAAGAAGGTTGAACAGAATATCCACAAAATCTTTTTCAGCTTCGGCAAACAGGACCTTGTTATCTCGCTTGTCAATAATTAACTTTAATTTCACCTTCGTGGTTTCAGAATCTGATGATGTTGTTGCTGTTGCCATGGTTGATGTTTCGGAAGAAAAAGAAATAATTCTTTAGCGAACTGTAGCACAGTAACCACTCGGCAATTAAATATCACTTAAGTGGATTAGTTACTCTCTTTAGGATACGAAAGCGCTTGGTAATAAGTCACTTCGCAAAAGTAAAACAAATTTGGTAGCAAAAATTTATTATTATTTTGCTAATGAAGGTGATGATCAAATGCAGAGCACAATCTCGATCTCAAGCTTAGACTATACATAGGCTGCTCCATATGCCGAGTTTTCTTCCGAATCCGAGAGCATCAATTGTAGAGTGAAGCATCCCACTTAGCTTTTGGGATGTTTTCTTTGCTTTAACAACATTGAAATGCTTTGAAGTTTGAACCAATATGTGATATGCAAATCTTTACCTTAAACGAAAGCTAGTAATAACTTGAATGTTATAGCATGCTTTTGCTGACTTTTGTGTCTTTCCTTTTGTGCTGACTTCCGGTGATATATATATCTTTCTTTTCTTTTTTGTTTTGCTTTATTTGTTAGAATTGCTTTCTTTTATATATGACTTCCGGTGATATATATGTCTTTCTTTTATCTTCGGTATAAAAAGAATCACAAGGCCTCTCTAAATATTTGATCAATTTCCTTAAATTAACTCAGATATAAAAGTATAAACGACAATTAAAATTGAAATAAAGTACCTAAATGCATAATGAGATTAAAATGGAAAATTTCAAAAACACCTAAAATGATGAAATTCTAATTTCTTCTACATCAGATTCTTTTTGCTAAAAGGACCACCAAGAATTAGGTCATAAAGCTTATCTCTAAAACAAATAAAACTTTTAGATTCCACTTTGTTTTAACAGAACACAATTTTAATGTCATTCATGATAATCACCGAATTTCGGACTCCTGTTTTCATCATCAGAATAATTTCATGTTAAAGAGAAACAAATAACACAAAGACTAAAAGAGTTCATGCTTTTCCGAAACTGTAACTTAGAAGAGGAGCCATATAATCTTACCAACACCAGTAAGGCCTCCAGTAGTTCCAATAATGTTTAACATAAATTGGTGGATTCATAATATATTAACATTATCAATTCATCACATAGTTTTGTAACATCAAGAAAAACGCAGAAACAAGAATGTATACTGGGTTTGTAATAAACAAACCAAACGGATATATAAAGCTCGACTTATAGCTTAATGTCATAACAAAATACCCTCAGCGCATTTTATTTTTTTGTGAGTCATCTAATCTTCATTGACACGACTTAAAAGTGTTTAATTTTCTCACAAATATAAGAGTGCCTAGTTATAATATATTTCGGTGAGTCCGAGGTTGATCCGCAGAGAAAAGATTTAATTTGTTTACTTAAGTTTATCCAAATAAAAATAAAATTTATAAATATGTAATTTATTTAACAAAAAGTATAAAATAAATTAGTTAGAGTTATGAATCCACTCTTAGTAATAAATACAATTTAATAAATTCTTTTTATTTTTATTTTTATTTCCCAAAAGATTAATTGTATAAATTAAAATTATTTTCTCATTTATTTTATTGTGGATTAAGAATTTAATGTGCCAAAACTTAATTTGTCTACACTAAATCAAAATACCATTTTTCCATATTTTATACTAAGATATTAAGAATTTATTGTGCCAAATTCCTATTTTTATCTACACTAAATCAAAATTTCAAAATATAAAATATGGATAAAATTAAATAGAAAACAATTTAATTTATAAAATAAAAAATAAAATTTGATTAAACCATATTTTTTTACTAAGAATTTCACCTTCCCCTAACTATGAATATTTAGTTAAACATTTTTGAAATAAAGAAAATTATTACAATTGAAAAACACATAATTAAAAAAGGAATTTAAAAATTAAAACAAAACTAATTTTATTGATTGAAAATATATTATAAAAAGAGATAAGAAGAAGATTTTGGGGGAAAGAAGAGAAGAGAGGGTATGTAGAGGTGTGTTCACCCTCTCTATTTATACTAATACATGATAAATCCACACCACACAAATAAAAAAAAATCTAATTACATCTTAACCTTACATTTGTCCCACTAATAATCCCACTAATAAAACATAAACCTAACTTATCCACTCAAGCATATCCAACACATTCCACTAAAAATTACCATACCTAACATGATAAAAATTTATAATTTTGCAATTACCACATTTACCGTTTTTACAACAAAAGTCACGGCTCCTCGACAATGACATAATTTCTCGAACTTCCGGAATCCAAATTTGACATCCATACATTTGTTTGGAGCCTCAAATTACATAAAATTATTATTTTTACCTCATAAACACACAAAATCAAATATTTAGAAAATAATTAGAAATTCACAATATGTTAGACAATTACAAATATAAATTACATTAATAGCACAAAATAACATTTTTATCCCTTAATAAACATACAATTTTTAACACTAATCATTCATCCCAATAACTCTTTCTTCACGAGGAAGGAAGACGGTAGAGAGAGCTTCATTTGTCTGCAATGAAGCTTTCAACAGCTCCAAAACCTGAGAGTTACAAAAACCATATGCTTTAGCCCAAAACCAATATCAGTGGTTGGGAGAAAAGAGCAACATGGTAGCTTAATTATGCTTTCAAATTAAAATTTTCTGTTATTGAACTCAAAATTCGAACAAGATAAAGATTCTAACTCAAGAACTCCTTACCTCATCAGGGCCAATATCCACAACTCTCTCCTCAAGGGCGCCAATAGCATCCTTAAGTTTGCCTTGTAGCAGGCCAATGCCTGATATCATTGACCCTGGTATCACTGATAAATCATCTGATACCGTGAAAGCGACTGATTTCTTTACTATTCCGCCCTCCAGAACCATGTTCACCTGCCGCAACTCAGAACGCAGAGAATAACCACAACAATGGGGACACGGGGTGTCTATTTGATTTGTCACACAATGATGACGGTTTTGGCAAGCGTAAAACTTTCTCTCCATAGGTTGCGGGCAAGCTTGGGGCTGCAAGAGCGCAGATTCTTTTTCCCATTTTAGAAGCGGCTTTAAGAGCTCAACTTTGTTCTGATTGGGTATCAAGAGAGCTTCACGCAGGTTTTCAAGACTCTGGCAAGGGTTTCCTGTGCAGCCAACCATGCCAGCATTCCTGAGGAGCCTGATTACACTACCAAATGGCATATAAAGGAGATTGAATAGGAGATCCACAAAATCTTTTTCGGCTTCGGCAAACAGGACCTTGTTAGCTGGTTTGTCAATCATTAACTTCAATTTCATCTTCGTTTCCGTGTTTGATGTTGATCTTGTTGCTGCCGTTGCCATGGTCGATGCTGCTGAAGGAAAAAAATAAGTCTTTAGCGAACCTGTAACACAGCGACTACTTGGTAGTAAAATTCACTTATGTGGATGCTGCTGAAGAAAAGAAATAAGTCTAGCGAACCTCTAACACAGCAACTTCTTGGCAATCTTATTCGCCTATGCGGATTATCTACTCTCTTTAGGATGCAAACGTTCTTGCTAAGGTCACTTTCCAAAAAGTAAAGAAAGCTAATAAGTAATAATAACTCGACTGTTACAGCATGCTTTTGATGACTTTGGTGACAACCCTTTTGCGCTGGCTTTCGGTGATTTGTTTTTCTTTTCTTATTTGTTTTACTTTGTCACAATTGCTCTCTTTGTTTTTCTTCTGTCAATTGCTGTCATTTTCTTGCTTTTGTTCTTGGTCTTTAGCCTCCGTTGATTTCGCTGAAAAGAAAAGCTCTCAATTATTAACTTTCATAAATATCTGACAGAAAAGTTCTCAATTATTAACTATTTTCTGTGCTTTGGTTTTGAGGTAGCTAGGTAGACATGAGTGTTAAAATTCCTCAAATGTATTGTGAATGACAAGGTATAAACAAGAAAAAGTGAGAAAAGAAAGAAATGTAATGGATTTATGTGGGAGTATTTTAATAATATCAAAATGAGAAAAGTATAAGAACTAAATAAATGTGTGTGTATACTTATTACATACAAGGTGAGGTTGGCTGTTTATAGCCATGGTCCTATTTGTGTATAAGAGGTGGAAGATCAGAACTTCGGTTTGTATGTTGCATGAACAGAACAAGAGTTCTGCAATGCAATATTAATTAAATTTTTGTACAATAAAGATAAATAGTTCCACAATAAATAGTGAAGTGGAGAGAGACAAAATAATCACAATAAGAAAAACTTTTAGAACCTGCACCGTCAGGGTTTATTTAACCGATAATTGTACATCTTAGATTATTTTATAAGTGTCGACATTGATTTTGATCGATTAGAAAATTAAATAAGTGGGACGATATAAAAAATAAAACACAGACAATTTATTTAGTTCAATGCTTGGCTTACTGATAATTCTATAAAATGCGAGTTATCATGACACTTTTATACTTAAATCAATAATACTTAGAGAGTAAATGATATGTTTTTATTGTATTTTAGTTATATTTTGCATAAGCATCCATTTTAGTTTATTTTAAATAAATTTAGTTTGTTTTAAAATAATTTGTGCTTAAATAATATGCATAATTGTAGGTGACCAGAAGCTTAAATTTCAAGTAAGATGCGGTAGCCGTTGCTGTAGCATTGTTACTGTAGCAATCTTGGAGCAATGACAGAGAAGATTTCGCGCATATCAACTAAAAGATTGCAATTTGAAGTTTCCAAAAAATGGAAGCCCTACACTTCAGGTTTCCCTAATTCTCAGCTATAAAAGAAGCACGCTTGCAAAGGAAAAGAAAGAGTCATCACCTAAGGGAAAAACCGCAAAGAAAACAAAAGAAAAACAAAAATCAAGAGATAGATTGAAGGCTGACATAGGAGAAATTGCAGAGATCAATGGAAATCAGTTCTTTTTATTATCTTTTTTTTTTTATCTATCGGGATGTATTTGATGGTTGAAACTATTTTCTTCATTGTTTTATTACAAATTATGAACTGAATTTGGTTGTAGGTGAGTAATAAACGATCTTAATGGATATTTGACTTGTATACACATGTTACTTTGTGTATGCTATAACATTTTGTGTTAATTGTATTTATTTTAATTTTTTATTTCGGCTGACCATCCATTTAGTGGACACTAGTTAAGAAAGAGACAAAACAATGTCTAACTAGTGGATCTCATTAAGACAATACTTGGTTTTAGATTGTATTTACCAAGTTGAGTAAATCTTGATTTGAATAGGGTCGTGCTTGATCTAAAATTAATGATAAACTAGACATAGAGATTTACCTTGTAGACTAAATGGAGTCTAGATCGTTTAATGTTATATTTAATATTGGTATAACAATTGGTCACTGTTAAGTTGCATTAGATATAAGATATCCAACAGACGACAGCTAATGATGCATGAGAGATTCTGCCCAGTGCTGTAGTAGATGTTGTATCAACGGTACTGTAATTGAAAAAATAGTCAATGTCATTAAGTGAGTTTATTCACTCAACTACTCTATTCCCATTGGTTATATCTTTGTGTTTGACGTGATAATTTTCTTTATTACATTTTAATTAGTTTATTAGTTTCATAAATTGTCTTATTTTAATTTAGAACAAAATTGCACTGTTAAGATTACTGTAACAAGTCTGATAACATCAATTTATGTGGAAATGATTTGAATACTCATTAGTATATTACTTAGTGTATACTTGCACATTGATACCCATACCATTAAAGATTGTGCACACCACTTATGTCTACGGAAATAGAAAGAGCAACTTTCGTTATTGTATAAAAATTACAACAAAGTTTTTTTTTTTTTTTTAGTTATTTGCCTTTTGCTCTCTATGCATTAAAAGCTTCTTATTTATAATATAATTTAGGTATCCTAAATCCTTGAAAACTCCTTATTCTAATATATTGTTACCTCTTAATTAGAGTTTTATCTGAAGTCTATATTTATTTCCTTCTCAAATTGAGTTTTTGAAAATTTTAAATTTTTCTTTTGGGTTTAGATAATGTGTCCTGCATTTTTCTTCTGCAACTGGGCTTTCTTTGACTTCATGATATCTTACTTATATCATGGAGCTCCTTTATTGCTCAAATAACTTTGAGTCTATGACATTTTGTGGGACAATCCAAATTCACCCAACCGCGCTTTCTTTGGATTTGTCAAAGTTGGCGTGCCAAATTCTAGAAGCCCACCAATGTAGAAGTTGTAAATGTTTGAAGGAAAAATGGTTTGGCAACAACTTCTTTTAAAAAAGAATGAGAAGAAGAAAAATAAAATTGAAATATTTGAAGAAGAAAGAAAGGGCAACATAATTTGAAAAGAAAAAAAAATAAAATAATAGAGTGCAGTAGCCAAATTTTGGCTATAAAAAGAGGATGCTCCTCCTCATTTATGTGTCCAATTCTTCTCTTCTTTTTCAGATCTATTTTGAGAGGAGAAAAAAACCAAGTGAAAGTTGAGTGATTAGTGAGTAAGAGATTGTGTGTATTGGGGTATTGGGTAGTGAGTAAAAAATATTACAATATTTTTAATCCTCATTTCATTAGTGAAATATTTTCCTTTTATCTTCGCCCGTGGATGTAGGCTAATAGCCGAACCACGTAATTTTCGGTATCTTCTGTCTATGCTTATTTTTATTTTTCTTCCAATTTCATTTTAGTTGTGGCCCTGCTTCACCTATCGATTTTCTAACAGTGGTATCAGAGTTGCTGGTTGCATTTCTGAAGTTGAGTATAATGTTCACATATATGACATTGTTCACGTATACGGTTACTGTTCATGCAAAACGGTAGGAGCCGATTCTATCAAAGGTAGATCGTGGTGAAAAGTGATAGCGGTAAAATACAAAATTGAGAAGTTTAACGGGAATAATTTCTCGTTGTGGAAAATAAAGATGAAAACTATTTTGAGGAAAAATAATTGCTTGGTAGCAATTGGAGAAAGACCCACGGAGATAACTAATGATAACAAGTAGAATTAGATGGACGACAATGCTATTGTTGATCTATACTTGGCACTTGTGGATGAGGTGTTATCAAGTGTGGCAGAGAAAAAGTCAGCAAATGAAATTTGGGATACTCTCATAAGACTGTATGTAACACCCCAAAAATTACCCATGAAAACACAAGGGTAAAATTGGAATGAAACCTCACATCATTCATTCTTATTAATAAATCTCAAGATAAACAATCATTATTCATACTCCAACTGAATCCTTACATAAAACATATGAAATAAAGCCTCCAAAGTAAAGTCTCTAATCCAAAATAAAAAGTCTAGCCAAATTTAATCTTTAAAGCAACTCCAAAGATCCACTAAGAAAAATTCTCCATCTAAGCACCCACGCCACATTTCTAATCAATCTGCAAAATATTAGAGACGAGGGGTGAGCCGTAAACTCGGTAAGCAAATCCATGCACAATATTTGAAAACTTTTGTCATGTATCGTTAAACATTTTATAACAACATCTTCATTTAGCATAAGGGGTGGATTCATATAAAAACATTAAAACATTTATAAAAACATTAAAGCGTAAACATTGGTAGCTCATGCCTCGTAGTCATCATCATTCATCATTCATCATTCATCATTTAGGGTGTTATACCCTGCATTGTTCCTCATTTAGGGTACTATACCCCACATTGTTCGTAACATCCTTGTGCACAAGATCATCATCATACCAGCAAGCTGGCCATAACATTTCATAACATCATAACATTAACATCATATACATTACTACGGACTATGAGCCAAAACATTTTGAATCCACCTTACATTTTTTCATAAGTAGCATTTAAAGTTTTCTAAAACATTTAAGAACCTTTCTTTGATCATTTAATTCTTTTAGAAAATTCTTTAAGAAAACATTTTGTTTAAGAAAACTAATTTCTTAAGAAAAATTCATTTTAAAATACATTTATATAAATTCATTTAGAAGCGTTTTTATTTTACAAAATTCATTTAAATATTTTAGAAATCAGTTTTGTAAAAATTTCCATTTAAACATAATTTTTGTAACATAAATTG
Organism: Citrus sinensis; assembly: GCF_022201045.2. Classification (NCBI taxonomy): domain Eukaryota; kingdom Viridiplantae; phylum Streptophyta; class Magnoliopsida; order Sapindales; family Rutaceae; genus Citrus; species Citrus sinensis. The sequence goes on from NC_068559.1 coordinate 3,048,407, forward strand.
CATTTATTATAGAGCATATCATGCATGAATCTACTTACCTCGATCCGTAGCAATCAATTCAATACCTCAAGAACAACTAACGAGCTCACCCTCGTCCTATAATCATCATAAAAATATTCTTATCAATATCATCTCTAATCTTAAACATAATCTCAATCATCCTTAAATCATAGACACTAATACTACCTTAATACTTATATATATTCTAAACATATCCTATACTTATGAGTATCCTGCACATGCTGATTTTTAATAACCTATACACATGTCGGAAAACCATGAAAATTTACAGAGGCACTATGAACATGCATAGCATTGCATAAAACATTTCACAAAAAATCAGCACAAGTCCAAATCGAGTCAGAATTTTGACTTTTCACCAAAGTAACAAAAACTGTCCAGCACTGACCAAAACAGACCTTTTCCACTTAGAAAATTCATAAAATATTCTTTGGTACTCGAAATAATATGCTTCTTTTTTCTAATTACAGAAGACACATTCAAAAAGCATATAATTAAAAATTCATAATTTTTGGACTCCTGAAACTATTTTAAAACGTTTTATTTCCGAGAACATTTAACCCGTCCAGAAAATTCCAGATTTGAAAACAGAATTTCAAAAATTCGTATCTTTTATTTTACATGCCCAAAAATCGCGATTCCAGTTTTTAAAGACAGAGGAAAGATTGAAATTTCATTATAAAATCCTAACATGGCCTGTAATATTCATAAACTAGCCCAACTGTTACACGTTTCAGCTTCTGAAATTCTGGAAAACAGTTTCCAGATTTGCAGCAGCAATATGTTACGATTTTTAGTAATTCAACCATAAAGAATAAAACTACGAAATTAAACATGCAAGCATAGGAGACATAGATCTGTTGGCACAAAAATCGGCATAATTTTAAAGGATGTGTAACCTTATAGAAAATTTTCCAGAGTTGAGAACCGCTGCTGAAAATCGGAATTTTCCAGCACCAGTAACCCAACTTCGAAAACCCATAACAATTTGCATACTCAGACGATTTCAACACAAAACCTATCAATGGAAAGCCTAGGATGTCTAGTTCCATGATATGTAAGATATTCACGTGATTCTAAATAAAGAAAACGATTTCAAGCAAGGAATAGAGACTGTTCATATCATCACAACATTACAAACACACATATATTACCCAAATCATACTACAAGTAATTAAAGGCAAACAATTCCATAAAAATAAATCATATAAGTCGAAAAAATACTTAATACCTTAAGGCAAACACTAAGAAAAGAAGTGATAAAACTTTCTTTTCCTTCTCCAAAGACTTATATTTCCTTCTTTTCTTTCTAGGGTTTGTAACGGTGTAAAAATAAAAAACAGCTTCTTAAAAAGATGGTTTTCTCTTAAATACTTGGTAATTAATAAATATTTTTTAAAAAACTAATAATTTACGTAACTTATTTAAAACAATCCGATAAATTTTACTCACACACAAACACTCAAAAATAACTATCCTACTCAATTTAATAAGGGCAAAAGAGGATAAATAAATAAATAAAATTGGGCGTTACACTGTATAAGGCCAAGTCGCTACACAACAAGATCTTCTTGAAGAGAAGACTTTATATTCTTTGAATGGCAAAATCTACATCAGTGACTGACAATATCAACATCTTAAAGACTCTTTTTTCCACAACTCACAACGCTAGGTCATAAAATAGAGGAAAATGAACGTGCAGAGCTTCTACTTTAGAGTCTACTATATTCGAATGATCCACTCATCATCAATCTGAAGAACAAATCCAAGCCTAGTCTTCAACGATGTTGCAGCCTCAGTATTAAATAAGAAGAGCAGGTGAAAAAATAAATAAGACCGGTAAGTAAGTTCACAATAAGCAGAAGCATTATCGATGACGAAAGGGAGATCAATAGAATGTGGCCCCGTGGGAGTCACAATCATGGTAGATTAAAGTCAATAAGTCAGAAGAATATCAAATGCTATAATTATGGCAAAAAAGGGCATATAAAAAAAGAGTTTTGGAACAACCAGAAAAGAAGAAAGAGTAAAGATCCTGAGTCATCAAATGCTCAGGGGTGTGTGGCAAGTATCTCCGATGATTGCAAAATTCTCTACAGCAACAACCGCTCTAGAAGGCAGAAAACGACTATATGAAGTTTGGCTTATAGACTCATGAGCTACCTGGCACATGACCTCTCGGAGAAAATGGTTCCACACATATAAACCTATCTAAGAAGGATCTGTATACATGAGTGATGATCATGTTTTGGAGATAGCTGGTATTGGTACTGTCAAAATAAAAATATTTAATGGTACAATTCATACAATTGAAGAGGTACAGTATGTCAGCAGTCTGAAGAAAAATCTATTATCGTTGGGACAAATAGATAGTTTTGCGTGTAAAACCCATGTTGAAAATGAGATTATGAAGATTGCCAAAGGCTCACTTATTTTGATGAAAGAGGAAAAGACTGGTGTTAATCTATTCATGCTCAAATGAGAAATACTCCAGGAAGTTAATGTGTGTGTCCATCAAATGAAGAAGAATCAGCGATGATGTGCACCTTAAACTTGGCCACATGTCAGAACAAGGTTTAGAGATTCTCTCTGAACGAAAGTTGCTTTCGGGGCTCAAATCATTCAATTTATCATTTTGTGAGTATTGTGTTGTAAGTGAGCAATATAGATTGAAGTTCGGCAGATATATTGCCAAAAGTAAATGCATTATAGACTTAGTCTATTTTGATGTTTGGGAATTACCAGACATATCAATGGGAGGTACAAAGTACTTGGTGACTTTTATTGATGATTATTCTAGAAGATGTTAAGTGTATCCAATCAATAAAAAGTAAGATGTGTTTTTCAGTGTTCAAAGAATTCAAAGTGCGGGTTGAACTTGAATACGGGAAAAAGATAAAGTACTTGAGGACAGATAACGGTGGAAAGTATACAGATGGCGAGTTTCTTGCATACTGTAAGCAAGAAGGTATCTAAAGACAATTCACAGTGGCATACATTCTTCAACAAAATGGAATGACAGAGCGGATAAACAAGACTCTTACAGAAAAAATAAGAGTTATGTTGAGAACTGCTGGTGTACTCAACTCATTCTAGGTAGAAGTAGCCAAAATTGTCTATTACATGGTTAATCGATCTCTATCAATAGCATTTGACTTAAAAATACCGATGGAGATGTGGACAGGAAATTCAGTTGATTACTCTCATTTACATGCATTTGAATGTCCTGTGTATGTAATGTATAATACCCAAGAAAGAAGAAAAGCTGGATCTAAAATCTAAAAGATGTGTCTTATTGAGGTATGCTGATGGAGTGGAGGGGTATCATCTGTAGGATCATACTGCCACAAGATTATCATTGGTAGAGATGTTATCTTTATAAAAGATCAATTGCATCGAAAAGATGGGGACGATAGCATTGTAAAAAAAAGTCAGAGGGTGTATTAGTATATGTGAAAAGTAATTTAGGAATAGAAGATTCAGATTCTTTTGAAGCAACATCAGAGCACGAGGAATAGGAACTAGTCGAGTTCGAGGCTCTAAAAGTTTGTCAGTCAACTCGTGAGAGATGATCGCCAGTGTGGCACTTGGAATATGTTACAGAGATCAATATTGTATACTGTCTTCTAACAGAGGATGGAAAGCCATTAACTTTTCATGAAGCTTTAAACAGTCCAGATGTTCCTTTGTCGATGACAGCAATATAGAAAGAAATTAAAGATCTACACAAAAATAAGACATAGGAACTTGTACTACTACCGCGCGAAAGAAAAGTCATGGGAAATAAATGAGCCTATAAGATCAAGCGTGATAGCAATGACCAAGTAGAGCGGTATCGTGTAAGATTGGTGGTAAAAGGATATGCTCAGAAAGAAGGTATTGACTTCAATGAGATATTTTTTCTGGTAGTTCGACTTACGACAGTCAAAGTAGTCTTGGCAATGTGTGTTATATTTGACCTACATTTAGAGTAATTAGATGTGAAAACTACATTTCTTCATAAAAAAAACTTGAAGAAGAGATTTATATGCTCTAACCAGAAGGTTTTACTTAAGTAGGCAAAGAGAACTTGGTTCGCAAGTTGAACAAATCTTTATACGATCTCAAACAGGTGCCAAGGTATTGGTATAAGAGATTTGATTCCTTCATCATGAGCCTTGGATAAATAGATTTAGTTCAGACTATTGTGCATATTATATGAGGTTTAAGGATAATGATTTCATCATTTTGCTTTTGTATGTGGTTAACATATTGGTAACAAGCCGTTAAAGAATTAAAGACACAGTTAGCTAGGAAGTTTAAAATGAAGGATTTGGGACCAGCAAACAAGATTCTAGGGATGTAAATTCACCAGGACAGAAATAACATGAAGATTTGACTTTCTCATAAGAATTACTTGAAAAAAAATCTTAAAGCACTTCAATATGCAAGATTGTAAGTCAATTTCTACTCTACTTCCTATTAATTTCAAGTTATCCTCAAGTATGTGTCCTAGCAATGAAGCAAAGATGAATGATATGTCTCGAGTACCGTATGCATTAGCAGTGGGAAGTTTAATGTTCACTATGATTTGTACAAGATCGGACATTGCACAAGCAGTGGGAGCAGTCAGTCGATACATGGTGAATCAGATGTTATATTATGTTATGGAAGATCAGAGTTTACTGTTAGAGGTTATGTGGATTCATATTTTTCAAGAGACCTTGATAAAAGAAAATATACTACTGGCTATGTGTTTACACTTGTGGGAGCAGCTATAAGTTGAATTTTGAAACCGCAGACCGTTGTGATCTTATCTACAACAGAAGTAAAATATGGCAGCTACACAAGCTTGCAAGGAAGCTATTTGGATGCAAAGGTTATTGGAGGAGCTCGGGCACAAACAAGAGAAAATTCGTGTGTTTTGTGACAATGAGAGTGTCTTGCACATTGCAAGGAATCCAACATTTCATTCCATAACAAAGCACATAAAAGTATAATATTACTTTGTTCGAGAAGTAATGGAAGATGAAAGTGTGGATTTACAGAAAATCTATACAAAAGAGAACCTAGCAGATGTTATGACCAAGCCAATCAATGCTGACAAGTTTGTATGGAGTAGATCCTCATGTGGCCTAGCAAAAACGCAAGTAATGTGACAACATCGAAGTATAAAGGATGGTGTGGAGATTGATTGGTTCTCAATCAAATCTCCAAGTAGGAGAATGTCAAAGTTGGCGTGCTAAATTCTAGAAGCCCACCAATCTAGAAGCTGTAAATATTTGAAGGGAAAATGGTTTGGCAACAGCTTCTTTTGAAAAAAGAAAAAGAAAAAAATGAAGCTAATATATTTGAAGAAGAAAGAGGGAGCCGGATAGTTTTAAAAGAAAATAATAATAATAATAATAATTAAAATAATAAAATGCATAGTAGCTAAATTTTGACTGTAAAAGGAGGATGCTTCTCCTCATTTCAACGTCCAATTCTTCTCTTCTTTTTCAGATCCATTTTGAGAAGAGAAAAAGTCAAGTGAGAGTTGAGTGATTAGTGAGTGAGAGATTGGGTGTATTGGGATACTGGGTAGTGAGTCAAAAATATTACAATATTCGTAATCTTGATTTCACTAGTGAAATATTTTCCTTCTGTCTTCACTCGTGGACGTAAACTAATAGTCGAATCACATAATTTTTGGTGTCCTCTATGTGTGCTTATTTTCATTTTTCTTCTAATTTCATTTTAGTTGTGGCCCTGCTTCACCCATCGATTTTCTAACAAGTCTCATGATATCTTACTTATATCATGTAGCTCATTTCTTGCTCAAATAACTTTGGCTCTATGACATTTTGTGTGACACTCTAAATTCACCCAAGAATTGGAATAGGAATTTGGAATGAAGCCTCTTAACATTAAATCTTATTACTATTTCCAAAAGAAAATCAATAATATCCAATAATGTCCATAGCCGAAACATAATCTCTAAAACAATAAATATAACAATTATCCTTCAATACCAAATTCATCTCTAAGTAAAAACTAAAGTAATGATACTTTATTCATCACGAAAATGACTAAAGTGTTCAACTAACAAATCATTTTCTCTAAACCAAAAGGCCCACATCTCTAAAATTAATCTGCAAAATATTACAAATAAGGGGTGAGCCGTTAACTCGGCAAGTAAACTCATATGTAAGGTTACTAATACGATAAAATGCATAATAATTATTATGAAGTGTCATAAATGAGAAATTAGTAATCATTTTATAATCTAATACATATGTAAAATAAAAATTATAATCAATTAAGCCATAACATGATAATCATTTTTAATAAATAAATCATTTAAGAAATCATTTATCAATAAAATTCCATTTGTTCAGTTTGCTCATGCCTCATGGTGTCACATGTATTCTTGGTGACCCGGCTAGTAGTTTAGTATGTCATCTGTAATCCCAGTGACTTGCCCAGTAGTTCAATTGGGGTACTTTACCCTGCAATAATCGTCAATAAGTGCACGCAATGCGGTTAGTTGTTCAATCATATCAGTAACGGTAACTATAGACAATAAACCAAAACCTTAAAATAATTTTCAATCTTTCAATATCAATCATTCAATATCAATCATTCAATAATAGATCAATAAAAACTGTTATAAGAGATTTAATTGGCAAAACTTTGCAAATTATTTTTAAGGAAAACAATTTATAGAACACAAGTATTTTAAAGACATTTTAAAAACAAATCTAAAAAAATTTAAATAAACTTTAAACCAAAATGTAACTCATTATTATAAACAATGATAATAAAATACTTTAAACAACAAATTGCTAAAATATATGAACAACAATATTCTTGTCATACATAATTACATATATATAACAAATACTATACATGAATTAACTTATTTCGATCCGAAGCAACTAACAATAACCCAAACACACGAGTTCATTCTTGGCCTATAATTATCAAGATGAGATTCTTATTAATATCATATACAATTCTGGCTTTAATAGGATACACAACATCCTTAAATCATTAACTCCAACTCAAGTATATCAATTTACCAAACTACATTCGACCATCTTATAGGAGTTGATTTCTAGTGTGGTAATAATTTTTATATTATTTTAATACTTCTATAACTTAATTTTATGTTAAATTATATTATATATTAATTTTTATCTTACTTTTTGTATTTTATCATTGTATGAATATTGGGAATATTTAAGTGAAACGAAGCGAAAAGAAGAAACAAATTGGAGTATAATGAAAACAATCACTAGTGGTGGAAGAAAAAAGGAAAATAAATAAAAATAAATAAATCAAGGAAGATTTAATTAACCATTAAGCATGCATGCATGTGGGGAGCATTAAAGAATTAATTGACAATTTAAATGATTCACGTGCATGGGCTTAAAAGGTGGGCTAGATTTGTTTTGTTTTAAAATCCTTTTGATTTAAGGATTCAGGGGCTGAGCAATATAAAAGGAAGAGAAAAAAACCGAGAGGTGGGAGCAGCCACAAGAACCACAAGCCGAAGAAAGAAGAAAGGAAGCAGCAGCCGCACTTTTAAGCAAAAGTCGAGAGTAGCAAGAATAATTTGGAGGAGGAAGACGCATTAATTCTTGAGTTTTTCTTTCTCTTTTCTCAATTGTCTTTTTTGAATGTTCCCAATTAAATTCATGGATTCTCTTTATATTCTCATTAACTAATTTATTTTGCTAGGGCTACGATGTAGCCTAACTATGAAAATTTAATTTCATAAATCTATTTTATTTTTAGTTTATTATTACATGGTTGAGTGTTCATTATTGTGTTTAATACTTTTAAATATCCAGCTAATATTTAAATGATTTAAGGATACATAATGAGACCGAGAGGAGATTTAAGTATTTTTGCTCTATGTAATGGATGCAATGAATTGAACGAAAGATAGAGATGTGCCAACGTGATTCATGCAGTTTTTCTAAGAATTTCCATAGAGTTTAATGAATCTTTGCATATTTAAATTCACATAGCGATATAATAGGTTGATATGTGAAGGTATTTTTAATATTACTCGAGAGATTATATTGAATAGATTAGGAAAATTCACTATCAACATGGGTAATAAACTTTAATAGCATAGATGGAGGATTAAATTGGATTGGTTATGGTGAAATCAAATGTCCTAATGTCTTAATCTCTTAGTGATTTCTATTACTGCTTGCATATTTATTTTATTTTATTTTTTAATCTAAATCCGCTTATTCGATTGTTCAAATAAATTAGGGTTAGAATAATTTCGATAGCTAATAGGATATACAATCTCTGTGAGACGATACTCTACTTTTCATTATATTACTTGTACGAACTGGTACAGTTGCTAATTTGTGCATCAATTTCTAATTAGCTATAAGTATGTTAGAAAAATCATAAATATTAGCAAAAAAAACTATTATAAACATATTGGCATCCAATATAAAATTTCACAAAATTAATTCGAGTATAAAATGACCCCTAAAAATTTATTTTTCCACAAAAACATCAAAACTGTCTAATGGCGATATAAACAAAGGTATGCTGATTCAAAAATTTATAACTTCAATTATACATGTATCAAAATAGCAATTCAAACTTTGAGGATTAGAGGAAATAGTGGAATTAGAAATAAAATTTATAAGGTATTTAGTGATGAGAAAGTAACCTAAACTAACTTCAATATCAACCTTCACAATTTTGGGGATAGTTTCTAGGATTATGTCAATCCAACTCTATGAATTTTAATGATTTTAATATAAGGTTAAGAATTACAAGTTTTAACATACTGAAACTAGACATATATGCCTATCAAAATACAAATCACATAATGTTTAAAGTTCATTTGAATTATGATTTATGAAATAAGTTATAGAAGTGGGAACTATTACTGGAAGTCAGAATTTTCCAATACTAGTGCTCCAAGTTCAAAAAAATCAAAACAATTAACATACAATGAGTTTTTGAACAATAATTATATGGATAGAAAGATAAAGATATCTAGTTAAAAAACTAACATAAAATCAATGAAAATAGCAGTTATAAAGCATTTAATCTATATTAATTGTCCACAATTTTAGGATAATACATATACATGATAACATTATTTTCACTTAATAACAACATAAATCAATCCATGATCATGCTTTCACAATTTTATCAATATACCACACAAGATCATTCAATTAATTACATAGAATCATACATAAAAATAGAAATTTAAAGATTATAAATACTTACTTCTCTAAGAAGAAATTCACTCAAGACTATACCTTTGAAACTTAAAGCCTTTGCTCAAACACTTCTTGGAAAATTTTTAAATACAAATGAGGGGGGGTATTTATACAATATCAAGGCACATAAGAGCCACACAAAAAAAAAAAATACATGAAATTAAAATACAACCAAACTTAATCATTCAATATAATTACTCCACCCCACCACTTTATCTAATTAACTAAACTTTAATCATTCAATATAAGTACTAACATAAAATAATATATTATATAAAATACATGTAAAAGAAAAGAAATCAAAATGAAATTTTAATCATTCACTTACATATTATAAGTATAAAATACTCTATTCTATAAGATATGTATATGAAAAAATGGAACAAATTTCAGGTTTTACATTTTGATCACGCTTTTTTGCATGCAGAAGCATGCTTGCTCTCTTGTTTTAATTATTTTGGTTCCATAACATCTGGTTTATGTCATGTAGCTTCTTTCTTGCTCAAATTATTTTGGCTCCATGACATCTTGCATATGTCATGTAGCTCTTTTCTTGCTCAAATTACTTTGGTTCTATGACATCTTACTTATATTATGCTTCTTGCATGCATGCTTTCTTATTTTCTCCAACATACTTCTTATATGCCTTATGTGCATGTTGTCTTGTTTTCTTCTGACAACAATTGTCCCCTACTCTTCGAAACTTGACTTTTAAAGAAAATATACATGTGTGTGTGTGTGTGTGTGTGTGTGTGTGTGTGTGTGTGTGTGTGTGTGTGTGTGTGTGTGTGTCTATATGTATTTACAAATATATATACTGACCACTATTGAAGGAGTCGTCTCTTTTTTTCTTTTCTAAGTGTAGATCACTTGAGTTCTTGGTGAGCACTGGTCTCTCTCTCTCTCTCTCTCTCTCTTCTTTTTTTTTTTATGCGTACACTGTCTTGTTTTCTCCTGATAATAGTTTCCCGAAACTTACTTTTAAAGTTGAAAAGAGCTAACTAGATTCCCATATATATACTCACCAATATTGAAGGTTTTTCTCCCATGCAAAAGTCATCTATTTTTTTTTTTTAAGTTTAGATCACTCAAATCCTTGGTGTGTATTGATTATTTCTTAATTCTTCGCTTGACATCTTTAGTTAACACATAAGCAATGTCTTCAGACTCTGAGGATTCCTATAACCCTGTCTTTTGTGAATACCCTGTTGAAGACAATGACTATAAGCTCGTAAATAACCAATCACCCCTTGTTGTAAATTTTAGCCCTACCTATTTTTTCCCTTCTTCTACTTCTACCGACCTTGACTAGAGTATTGATGAAGTAGGTAATTGTTGTAGATTTTTTAGCTCAAGTGTTATTGGTGTCAATGTGTAAGTGTACACAACAAGTAATAAAGTGATGAGTAACCAAGATCATCTCCACAGATTGATGCTACTAGAGCTGCTACAGCAATCTCAACAATGTAATCTCTTTTCTAACTAAAAAAAAAAATCAATTGACTAAAAATAGTAATAATGCCAACATAAAATGTAGAGATAATAAAACTAAAATTCACGTTAAACACAAGGTTGAATCAATGAACAAGTGGTAGTTGAGTGAGCAAATTCTCTTAATGGGATTGACTGTTTAGTGCCTATTAAGTTCAGTTGCTACAGCATATGCTACAGCACTGGGCTGAATTCTCATGCATCCTTAGCCGTCGCATGTTGGATATCTCATATATTTATGCAACCTAACAGTGACCAGTTGTTATGTCAACATAAAATATGACATTACAAACTTAGATTCTCTTTACCCTACAAGGTTAATCCCTATATCTAGTTCATTACAAATCTTAAATCAAGCACAACCCTTTTAGGATTCAAGTTGAGACTCGATCCAGGAAACTCAATTTAAGACCAAATATTACTATAATATGTTCCACTCAGACAGGTCATGTAGTGGCTTTCTCTTAACTTGTGTCATTAAGTGAGAGGTCAACCGAAATAATGAGTGTAATATTATTTATTAGAGTAAAATGCTACAGTAGATGTGTAGCAACTCATGTGAACAGTCAAAAACCCATATATATAATTTGTCACTTAACTACAATTAAATTCAGCTCATAACTTGTAAAAGAAAAACAAACGATGAAGTTCCAGCCATCAGATACATATTTTCAACCAAAGAATAAAGAAGAAGAACAAGAATCGAATGAGAAAAGTTGAATCCCAAATATTCTACAGATTTTGTTCTTGGTGCAGACTTGTGTCCTTCTCTTCAATCTTCTTCTTTGTTTCTTTCATGTTCTTCTTTCAGTCATGATTGACGCCCTCCTCTTTTCTTATTATGTGTGCTCATTTTATAGTTGAAAATTAGGGTAAACGGAAGCTTAGGTCGCGTATCTTCCCGATTAGGAAACTGCAGATCGTAATATTCTGTAAAATTCTCTCTGTCGTTGTTCTAGGATTGCTACAGCAATGACAATATTGCTACAACAACGATTGCTACAGCAACTGCACTGTTCCAGATTTGTTTCAATTCTTCTATAGCCAAGTTCTTTTCATCTTTTGCAAGCCTATTACAGTAGCATTCCTTTTTTGAAATTTGAGCTTCCGGTCACCTACAATTATGCATATGATTTAAGCACAAATTATTCTAAATCAAACAAAATTTATTAAGAATAAACTAATATGAATGTTTATGCAAAATATAACAAAAAAATGCAATGAAAACATATCATTTACTCTCTAAGTAATCTTGATTTAAATCTAAAAGTGTCATGATAACTCTCATTTCATAGAGTTATCAGCAATCACATACATGAGATGTCACTTGAATCTTTTGGATCTTTTATAGTAAACCCAATTCCATCTCTCTTGACAGGGTTAGAGAAAATGAAAAACCTAACCATCCTCCTCCAAAAGCTGTCACCATGCATTCAAAATTTTTCACATATGATATTAGACTTCTTTTCCACCCTTACCTTAGGTGCATGCTTTGTTATTTTAGGTGTGCTCTTGCTAAATTGAGCGCACTCGTTTGATGCACTATGATAAGCATATATATTCTCTAGTGATTTTGCTTCATATCACTACTTTTAATAAAACGATAATGTCATGTAATAATACAATTCTTTTATAGTCCCATTTTCTAGGCATAATGATGAGAAGTAGATTAATAAGCATTCTCTTACCAAGATTAGTAGGAGATTGAGAGACAAACCCACCTTTCAAGATGTAGGGTCATCTTCACAAGTGTCTATCATTACTAGGCACCTTCAGTAAGAAAATTAGGAAAATATCTTATAATTGGAAAATAACCAATAATGAAGTAGAATTTCCGGCTTGATCATTGGGAAGAATGGTGCAAGAGTTCTAGGTTTGGTTCATCTCATGCAAGATTTGAAACATTATATTATGTGCAAAAAACAGACACATGTAGCTGAAGCCCTCTGAAAGATATCTCGTTTGTAACACGCAACCATCCTACATCAGTCCTCCTCACTTAGAAAAAAACTCGTCTTCGAGTTTGGCTTGTACAACGCCTCATCATCTAGGTGATAGTCAAACAGATCAGCCACATTGAGTGTGAGAAATATTTCGATTATCTAGTAGCAAAAATTTATCAGCCACAGGGTTTTTCTGTTGCCATGGCCGATGTTTCTCAAGAAAAAGAAATAATTCTTTTGCGAACTTCTAAGATTGTAACTACTCGGCAATTAAATATCACTTATGTGGATTAGTTACTCTCTTTAGGATGCGAAAGCGCTTGTTAATAAGTCACTTTGCAAAAGTAAAACAAAGTTGGCAGCGAAAATTATTATTATTTTGCTAATGAAGATGATGATCAAAAGCAGAGCACAATTTCGATCTCAAGCTTAGACTATAAATAGGCTGCTCCGTGTGCCGAGTTTGCTTCCGAATCCGAGAGCATCAATTGTAAAGTGAAGCATCCCATTTAGCTTTTGGGTGGTTTTATTTGCTTTAACAAGATCGAAATGCTTTGAACCAATGTGATATGCAAATCTTTACCTTAAACGAATGCCAGTAATAACTTGAATGTTATAGCTTGCGTTTGATGACTTGTGTGACTTTCCTTTTGTGCTGACTTCCGGCGATATATACTTCTTTCTTTTCTGGTTTGTTTTGCATCCCCCCCCCCCCCCACAGAATTTGCTTTCTTTTGTCTTTGTGTGCAAAAATAATGACAAAATTCTCTATATTTCCTTAAATTAACTCAGACATAAAAGTTTAAATTACAATTAAAATGGAAATAATATACCTAAATACATAAACTCAATAAGATAGTGATTAAAATGATCAAAACTGAATTTGAAAATGCTGTTTTCATCATCAGATTAATTTGATGTTAAGAAAAAATAAATTAATAACACAAAAACTAAAAGGGTTTCATGCTTTCCTAAAACTGAAACTTAGAAAAGGAACCATATAATCTCCCCAATACTAGTACGGCCTCCAGTAGTTCCAATGATGCTTAACTCTATCGGTGGATTCATAATACGTTAACATCATCAATTCATCACATAGTTTTGTAACATCAAGAAAAACGCAGAAACAAGAACATATACTGGGTTTGTAATAAACAAACCAAACGGATATGTAAACCTCGACTTATAGCTTAATTTCGTAACAAGGTGCTCACAGCGTATTTTATTTTTGTGAGTCATATAATCTTCATCCCATGTACTCTTTCTTCATGAGGAAGGAAGACGGTAGAGAGAGCTTCATTTGTCTGAAATGAAGCATTGAACAACTCCAAAACCTGAGAGTTACAAAAACCATATGATTTAGCCCAAAGCCTATATCATTGGTAGGGTGAGAGGAGCAACATGGTAGCTCAATTATGCTTTCAAATTAAAATTTTATGTTATTGGAATCAAAATTCGAACAAGATAAAAATGCTAACTCGAGAAGCACTCCTTACCTCATCAGGGCCAATATCGACAACTCTCTCCTCAAGGGCGCCAATAGCATCCTTAAGTTTGCCTTGTAGTAGGCCAATGCCTGATATCATTGACCCTGGTGTCACTGATAAATCATCTGTTACAGTGAAAGCGACTGATTTCTTTACAATCCCGCCCTCACTACCCGGAACCATGTTCACTTGTGGCAATGCATTATTCAGATAATTGGAACATTGGGGACACCGGGTGTCCATTTGGTTGGTCACATAACTATGATAGTATGGACAACCGTATAACTTTCTCTCCACGGGTTGCGGACAAGCTTGCAGCAAGAGCAATGATTCTTTTTCCCATTTTAGAAGGGGCTTTAAGAGTTCAACGTTTGTCTGATTGGGTATCAGGAGAGCTTCACTCAGGTTTTCAAGACTCTGGTAAAGGTTTCCCGTGCAGCCAACCATACCAGCATCCCTGAGGAGCCTGATGACACTACCAAATGGCATATAAAGGAGATTGAATAGGATATCCACAAAATCTTTTTCGGCTTCGGCGAACTGGACCTTGTTAGCTGGTTTGTCAATTATTAACTTCAATTTCACCTTCTTCGTTTCATTGTTTGATGTTGCTGTTACCGTTTCCATGGTTGATGCTGCCGAAGAAAAGAAACAAGTCTCTAGAGAACCTGTAACACAGCAACTACTTGGTAGATAAAATTCACTTACGTGGTTTACTTACTCCCTTTAGGATGCAAAAGTCCTTGCCAAGGGCACTTTCCAAAAGTAAAGAAAGGTAATAATAACTTGACTCTCATAGCATGCTTTTGATGACTTTTGTGACTTTTCTTTTGTGCTGGCTTCCAGTGATTTGTCTTGCTTTTCCTATTTATTTCACTTTGTTTGTTACAATTGCTTTCTTCGTTTCGCTTCTGCCAATTGCTTATTTTGTTGCTTTTGTTCTTGGTCATTTACTTTTGTCGATTTCGCTGAAAAGATAAGTTCTCATTTATTAATTTTTACAAATTTATAAAAGTAAAGTTCTCAATTATTAATATTAACTTTTTCTGTGCTTTATGTAAGTAAAGTTCTCAATTATTAATATTAACTTTTTCTGTGCTTTATGTTTCAGGGAGCTAGGTTGATATGAGTGTTAAAACTCCTCAAATATATTATGCATGACAAGATATTAAAAAGGAAAAAAAAAAAACAAAGGAAAGAAAAGAAAGAAATATAATGGATCTATGGGGGAAGTAGTCTAATAATTGCAAATGGAGAAAGTATGGGAACTAAATATAGGTAGGCTTATAAAACTGAACAGAAAGTTAAAGCTTTAAAAATGAATTTGAGAGAAGATGCTTTTTAAGTATTATTGTTTCTTCTTCAAAGAAAAAGGATGCCAGATTAACAAAGTGAGTTTGGCTATTTATAGCCATGGTCCATCGACCATTTGTGTGTAAACTGTATTTGTGTGGCTGTATTTGTGTGTAAGATCAGAACTTCGGTTCTGTATGTTGGTTGTTTAAGCAACACACATCCACTTGAAGATCAAAGTAAAGTTTGTATTAATTATAACTTAATAATAATAACCCAAAGTAAATTATTATTCTTCTTTATACTAATTCATCCTAAATGATACTAATCATGCATGGACGCTTGCAAAGAGAACTATATAAAACTTACGTGTATATATATGTGTATATATACATATACTCTATATGTCAGAACTCTGTATGAATCTAACTTATATATGAATCTACAATCTTTTGATGGGATTTTTGAATTCCCAACAACCTTCTTCCTTGCCATATACTTTCATTTACACCACATTTCGCCTTTTATATTTGAGAAATAGTGGATCATATATCATTAAATGGTCAAAAAGTAATTATTCTAGCTATGAATTTCTTTGTCAAAACCTTTTAGAATTCTCCTTGTTTTACAATTTTAATGCCATTCATGATCATCGCTGAATATCAAAGTCCTGTTTCCATCATCATATTAATTTGATGTTATAGAGAAACAAATAAAACAAAATCAGATACTAAAAAGGGTTCTTGCTTTCCTAAAACTGTAACTTAGAAAAGAAGCCATGCATAATTTCCCCAGTACTGACTCCATTAGCTCCAATAACTTATAACTTAACCATCGGTGGTTCATTTTCGAAGTTGTAGAGAGTGCTATTTACAAATTATAATTGCTCCATGATATGGAACACTGTTAACAATTTGGTCTGTCTAATGATAATTATTAGAATGTTTTTAAAGCCTAATCAGTAATCACCATGGATAAGGAAGATTTTTGCCGATTGCCAATATTGTTGGCTTCCCTCTGGGCGTTCTAGTTATTTACGATATTTAAGAAAAATGTGCCCAGTGTCTGGTGAAGCAAATCAGAATTGACCAATACGACATGGGATTATTGCGTTTTGGGGATGGCTTTGTATAAGTGAAACGACGTGGAAAGCAGCGTTTCGATGGGTTTTATTGTTGCTCTTTTAAACGACTTCTCGAAATGCCGTTTCGACTTCAATAAGTCACAAGCCTTACACGTGCTCAAGCCGAGTCGTTAAAGGCTGTTATTTCACGTGCATATCGCGTGAGCTTCTTTCGGGGCTTCGTGAAATCAGTTGCAGAGCTGTTAAAACAGCTGGTTCTAATGTAAAAAACAGGAGAGGGCTGTGAGCTATATAGAGAGAAGTTGGGATCATTTCGAGAGACTTCTTGATCTATGTAATGTGCTCTGTAAAGCTCTGTAGTTCTTCTTGATAATCAATAAAAGCTGATCATGTTGTTTCTCCATGGATGTAGGCTGATGCAAATCAGCTGAACCACGTTAATTCGTTTTTGTTCTTGTTTCTTTCTCTACTCAATTTAGATTTTCATCTGTCCATCCGGTTGATTAGACTTAATCCTGATCAAATTTCGTGAGCAACTTGTTTGGTTTGATCTAAAGATCTTGGGCTACAATTTGGCGTTGATTGATCTCTTGATAACACGAATTGCAACATAATGGAAAGGAGGAAAAAATGGAAATCCACATGTTCATTGATTAAAGTATGAGTTAAGAACTGGAAAATGATCGCGTTACGCTCAATTGTCCCGTCATCTTCTTAGAAATTGAAAAAAAAAAAAAAAACAACAACAAAGTCTAAGCATAATATATTAACATCATTAATTCATCACATTCTTTTGTATCGTCAAGAACAATGCACAAACAAGAAATAAATACCGGGTTTATTATTATATATAAACCAAACGGATATATAATGACAACTTGTACCTATCATGACACCACAGCTCTTTTATGAGTCATATCATTTTCAACCCAAAAACTTATTCTTTTTGAGGAAGGAAGACGCTAGTGAGAGCTTCATTTGTTTGCATTGAAGCATTCAACAGCTCCACAACCTGAGATGTACAAAAACCATGCTCAATTTAGCCCAAAATATATACGTTAGTACGTAGCTTATGCTTTCAAATTGAAAATTTGAGGTAATGAAGTCAAAATTCAATCGCGTAAGAGATGCCAGAGAAGAATTCCTTACCTCATCAGGGCCAACATCGACAACTCTCTCCTCCAGGGCACCAATATCCTCAATTTTGCCCTGCAGCAGGCCAGTGGCAGATATCATTGACGCTGGTGTTATTGATAAATCATTAGTTATTATGCAAGCAAAAGATTTCTTCACAACTCCGCCCTCAATATCCGAAACAATCGACTGCTGCACTTCATAACACTGACTCGAAGAACATTGGGGACACCTGGTATTTACTTCATTTGTCACACAGCGGTGATTGTTTCCACAGTTGTACAACTTTCTCTCCACAGGTACAGGTCGCGGACAAGCTTGGGGCTGCAAGAGCAGAGATGCTTTCCCCCATTTTAAAAGGGGTTTCAAGAGCTCAACTTTGGTTTGATGGTGTATTAGGTAATCTTCAGGCAGGTTTTCAAGACTTCGGTACAGCTGGCTTCCTGTGCAGCCACCCAAACCAGCATCCGTGACGAGCCTGGCGACACTACCAAGTGGCATATAAAGGACATTGAACAGGATATCCACAAAATCTTTCTCAGCTTCGGCAAACAAGACCTTGTTAGCTCGTTTATCAATCATTAACTTCAATTTCACCGTCGTTGTTTCAGTATTTGATGTTGCTGTTGTTGCCATTGCCGTGGTTGAGGTTTCTGAAGAAAAACAAATAGGTAATTAATTAAATATCACTTCTATATACGTGGATTACTTACTCTCCTTAGGATGCGGAAGTGCTTCCTAATTAAAGTCACTTTCCAAAAGTAAAACAAAGTGGGAGCATGCACCCACTAGTGGTGGAGCTCCGAAAGATGGATATGTAACGTGGCAACTGGCCAGCAAACTTGTAACTATTTTGTACGGTAAAGCATCACATTTAGCTTTTGGAGGTTTTCTGTGCAGGCAGTACTGTTTTACAAAATTATTGAAATGCTTTTAACCAAAGCGTGATGTGCAAATCTTTACCTTAGCAACGTAAGAAAGCTAATAAGAACGCGACTGTTATGGCATTCTTTTTATTATTACTTTTGTGACTTACCTATTGTGCTGCCTGCCGGTGATTTGTCTTGCTTTTCTTCTTTGTTTCACTTTATTTTATTCGTTACCATTGCTTCCTTTTTCTTGCTTTTGTCGATCCATTGCTGTCTTTTACTTTGATTGATTTTGGTGGCTCTTGCTTTTGTTGCTTTTGTTGCTTTTGTTCTGCGTCAGCTTGCTTATCGAAAAAGAACCCCAAGAAGTCATGAAACAGATTATTTCTAAAAAAACAAAGAGAGCTTCTTTTGCAAGTCACCTTGTTTTAACGGAACTCAGTTTTAATTCATTCACTGAATATCAAAATCGTGTTTATTTTAATTTATCTCACTAGTCATGGTATGCAGAGGTAGGCTAATGCGGGCTGCAGCCCGAGTAAGCTTTTTGAAAAAAAAAATTAATTATAATTTATAAATTTACTTTTTTAATATTTATAAAAATATAAGAAAAAATCTAATAATTATAGGATTCTTTATTTTCCCCACATCACAATTCATAAAACTCGACAAGTATCCAACTGAACCTGATTAAATTCACCAAAATTCAATTGCTCGAGTCTCTTACCGCTGCTGAATACCCAATCTCCTGTGCTCAAATTGAAGCCCACCCGCTACCTCATGAGTGATGCCGAGCCGATGTCGCAAGGCCTGCACTCGTAGGCTGAATCTCTCGCCGCACCTGAAGTCCCAACACAGAATGCCCAGTCTCTTGATACAGTGCCTGGTACAAATCACTTTGCCTTTTAAAATTTAATTTACAGAATAGAATATGATTTATGATAATGATGGCATATTGTCATACGAAGTGGAATTGTGGAAGTTGTTGATTATGTGATTCATCTTTTTAAAATTATAAAATAATAAAATGTGATAATGGACTACTAGAATATTAGAATATGACAAATGGTAATGATAGCATATAAAGTGGAAGCTGCTGATTCATCTTCTTGGAATTATAAAATAATGATGGCATACAGAGAATGAGTAAATAAAATAGTAAAACAATTAATTTTGAATGCTGACTTTTTTTAATTAGCTTTTAACTTGCCATTTTATCAATTTTTTTATAAAATAAATAATAATTTTCTATTGTATTATATTGTAGATTCAATGTTAAACAAAGCAAGAAAAACTCTACATTCTTTTCTTAAGAGAGTAGGTGAAAATCAATCATCCACCAAGTCTTTATGTCAACTTAATGCTCAAGATTCCAGTGAGCAACATACTTCTAAGTTTCAAAGGGTTGAAGTTGAAGAAACTAGAAATACTTATATGGACCGTGATCCTGGATTACGCCATCAAATAGGGACATATTCAATAAATCAATATGATGATATTCGAAGGAAGTACATCAAAATGGGACCTTATCAACCTAAACTATGAGATTATCCACTAACTAATAATGGCATGCAAGAACGTAGGTTTCAGTATCACTAGTTTAAAAAATTTCCATGGCTTGAGTATTCTGAGGTAAAAGATAGTGCATTTTGTTTTCCATGCTTTCTTTTTTATGAAATTCCATCGAGCAACCCAAAATTCGTTATTGAATGGTTTTCTAGTTGGAAGAGAGTCAACAATGGAAAAAAAAAATGTCCCTTTTTACAGCATGATGGGGTTCGTCTTCTCATCATAATAAAAGTATGCAGAGTTGGGGTTGTTTGAGGAACTCAATTCAATACATTGATAGACTAATTAATGCCCAAACTTCACAACAAGTTTTGGAGAATAAGCTACGATTGAAGACCTCAATTATTGCTATTAAATGTTTTGCAAAGCAAGCATGTGCTTTTAGAATTCATAATGAATCAGTTAATTCAAAAAATCAGGGAAATTTCATAGAGTTGATAAAGCATTCAGCGGAGTGTAGTAAAGAAATTGCTTCAAGTTGTCTTGGAAAATGCTCCATCATAAGCTAAGTATACATTGTCTGACATTCAAAAAGAGCTTTTAAATATTCTTGCAAACAAAGTGCGAAACAAGATACGCAAGGAACTTAGAGATGGTAAGTTTTGTATTTTAGTAGACAAAGCACTTGATGAATTTGATAAAGAGTAAATGACTATTATTTTAAGGTATGTTGATTGTGATGGGTATATTCGAGAACATTTTTTTGAAGTTGTCAATGTCATGGAAACTACAGCGGTAACACTAAAAAAAGAAATATGTAATGTTCTTGCACGATATGATCTTTTAGTTGAAGATATCTGAGGGTAAGGATATGATAGTGCTAGTAACATGCGGGGTGCATGGAATGGATTACAAGCATTATTTTTGAAAGACTGCCCATATGCATATTATATACACTGTTTTGCACATCAACTGCAACTTGCTTTAGTTGCAGCATCTAATGATGTGCCAGATGTATGGCTTTTCTTTTCAACATTGGGTTCAATTGTAAATGTTCTGACTTCATCTGCTAAACAACTTTCTGAGTTAAAATTGTTTGGGAAGAAGAAATAATAGATTTGATAACTTCATAAGAAGTTCAAACTTGTACAGGGGCCAATCAAATTCATACTTTGCAACGACCTGGAGCTACTCGCTGGAGCTCTCATTTCCGTTCTGTCAGCAGGTCGCTTGATCTATTTAGTGTTGTTCGTAAAGTTCTTGGGAAGTTGGTAGAGTGTGGGCCTAATAATAGCATACGTGGAGAGGCTAAAGTTGTGTGCGAATCAATGACATTTTTTTAATTTTGTGTTCATTTTGCATTTATTAAATAAAGTTTTGGGGATTGGTGATTTACTTTGTCAAGCATTACAAGTGAAATCTCAAGATATTTTAAATGTTGTGCACTTAGTCTCAACTACGAAAAAACTTCTTCAAAGGCTGCGAGACAATGGTTGGGAAACTTTTATTAAGAATGTAGTTCTATTTTGTGAAAAGAATGAGATAGATATGCCTGATTTGAAAGCTCGCCATATGAAAGGCAGAGGACGTTCTTGTCAGCAGAATGATTATATTACAGTTGAGCATTATTATCATTATGATATATTTAATGTTGTGATAGATTTTCAATTGATAAAGTTGAATAATAAATTCACTAAACAGACTTTGGAACTCTTTGGAACTTTTCACTCTTAGTTTAGTTTTAAATCCTATTGATGCATTTAAATCATTTAAAATTGAAGAAATTTGCAGTCTTGTTGAAAGATTTTATCCTCAAGATTTCACTAAAATTGAGCTACAGGCTTTGAGAAGACAATTATAATGCTTTGAGATTGATATACACTCTCTTCAAGAGTTTCAGAATATTACTTCCCTTTTTGAATTGTGTCGAAGATTAATTGAGACTAGAAAGTCATAGATTTATTTCTTATTAGATAGATTAATTCGTTTAGTGTTAATCCTTCCTGTTTCAACAGCAACAACAGAGAGAGCATTTTCTGCCATGAAACTAATTAAAACAACACATCAAAACAAAATGGAGAATGAGTTTCTTTCATATTGTATGGTTATTTACATCGAAAGAGAAATTGCAGACAATATCGACTCAGATGCAATAATAGATAAATTTTCGTTTTTGAAGAATCGCAGGACACAGCTTCATCGATAATGTTTTTCTTATTTACATTATATTTTTATAGTTTTATGGTTAGATTTTTGCTTATGTAGTGTGCTTAATTTCATTTGTATAACACAAATTTTTTTAGAAGTAAATTTCATTTTTTTTTTAAATCTGGCCCACCCAAAAAAATAATGCTAGCTTCGCCACTGATTAGGGGTGGGCAAAAAAACCGTAGTGTTAAAAAAACCGAACCGAACCGACGGTTTTTTCTAATTCGGTTCGGTTTTTATTTTTTAAAAAAACCGAATATACCGTTTGTAAAAAAAACCGAAATGTCGGTTCGGTATTCGGTTCACTTAGCTGAACCGAAAAACCGAACCGAAAAACCGAATTATTTTTTTATTTTATTCAAATCAAACATGTGTTAATAATTTTATTCAAATCAAACATGATTTTATTCAAATCAAACATGTGTTATTTCTCTTTATAACATTATGATTATGTTTATATAGATGGAGTATTGGAGTTTGTTTATGTATTTTGAAATTTTAATATTTCATATTTTGGGAGTATCTTATTAATAGTTAGTAAGATATTAGTGATAAAATGTGTTTTGAATACTTTGTATTTATTGTTAATATTTGTAATAAAATTAGGATAAATTAATTGTTGAAAAAAATTATTACATTCATGAGGCCCAATGGACTAAAAAATTAAAAATTCAAAATAAGCTCAATAGGCCAAGAACCGAAAAAACCGAACCGAACCGAACCGATCCGAAAAGAACCGTTTGAGTTCGGTTCTTATTGAGTTCGGTTCTTATTCGGTTCTTTTTATAAAATAACCGATTTAAATCGGTTCTACTTAATTTCGAACCGAACCGAACCGAACCGAACCGTGCCCACCCCTACCACTGATGGTCTGCAGGCAAATAGGACAGGAACTGAACGAATTATCATCAAACTGTAACTTAGGAAAGAAGCCATATGTAATTTCCCCAATTCTGACTCCATTAGTTCCAACAATGTATAACTTGACCATCGGTGATTCATTTTCGAACACAAGTTAACAATTTGGTCTGTCTAATGATAATTATTTGTATGTTTTTAAGGCCTAATTTACAAGCTGACAAGACTAATCACCATGGATGAAGAAGATTTTTGCCGATCGCCAATGATGGCTGCCCTGCGGGCGTTCTAGTAATTTACGATATTTAAGAATAGTGGAAACGAGCAAAAATTGGAATGTACATGTTCATTAATTAAAGTATGAGTTAATAACTGAAAAATGATTGTGTTACGCTCAATTTACCCCATCATCCTCCTAAAAAAAATAGGGAAAAAAAAAATCAACAACCAAGTTTAAGCATAATATATGAACATCATTAATTCATCACATACTTTTGTACCGTCAAGAACAACGCACAAACAAGAAATACATGTATATATATACATACTAGGTTTATTATGAATAAACCAAACGGATATATAATGACAACGTATAGCTATCATGACACCACAGTTGTTTTTATGAGTCATATCATTTTCAACCCATAAACTTTTTCTTCATAAGGAAGGAAGACGGTAGTGAGAGCTTCATTTGTTTGCATTGAAGCATTCAACAGCTCCAGAACCTGAGATGTATAAAAACCATGCTCAACTTAGCCCAAAATATATACATTAGTACCTAGCTTATGCTTTCAAATTGAAAAGTTGAGACAATGAAGTCAAAATTCAATCGAGTAAAAGATGCCAGAGAAGAACTACTCCTTACCTCATCAGGGCCAATATCGACAACTCTCTCCTCCAGGGCACCAATATCCTTAATTTTGCCCTGCAGCAGGCCAGTGGCAGATATCACTGACGCCGGTGTCACTGATAAATCATCAGTTACCATGTAAGCAAAAGCTTTCTTCACAACTCCGCCATCAGTATCCGAAACAATATTCAACTGCTGCACTTCATAATTCATTATATTCATTGCACTGTTAACAGAACCAAAAGCACTAGGTTGGGTACACTGGGGACACCTGGTGTTTTCTTCATTTGTCACATACGGGTGATGGTTTCCACAAATGTACAACTTTCTCTTCCCAGGTACAGGTCCCGGACAAGCTTGGGGCTGCAAGAGCAGAGATGCTTTCCCCCATTTTGAAAGGGGTTTCAAGAGCTCAGCTTTGGTTTGGTCGTGTATTAGGTGCTCATCAGTGAGGTTTTCAAGACTCTGGTTTAGGTTTCCTATGCAGCCGCCAAAACCAGCATCCGTGAGGAGCCTGGCGACACTACCAAATGGCATATAAAGGACATTGAACAGGATATCCACAAAATCTTTCTCAGCTTCGGCAAACAAGACCTTGTTAGCTCGTTTATCAATCATTAACTTCAATTTCACCGTCGTTGTTTCAGTATTTGATGTTGCTGTTGTTGCCATTGCCATGGTTGATGTTTCTGGAGAAAAACAAATAGGTAATTAATTAAATATCACTTCTATATAGGTGTTACTCTCCTTAGGATGCGGAAGTGCTTCCTAATTAAAGTCACTTTCCAAAGGTAAAACAAAGTGGGAGTTTTCACCCACCAGCAGTGGAGCTCCGAAAGATGGATATATGACGTGGGCACTAGGCAGCAAACTTGTAATTATTTTGTACCGTAAAGCATCCCATTTAGCTTTTGGGAGGCTTTCCGTGCGGGCAGTATTGTTTTACAAAATCATTGAAATGCTTTTAATCGAAACGTGATATGCAAATCTTTACCTTAACAACGTATGAAAGCTAATAAGAACGCGGCTGCTATGGCATTCTTTTTATTACTTTTGTGACTTGCCTATTGTGCTGGCTGCCGGTGATTTGTCTTGCTTTCCTTCTTTGTTTCACTTTATTTTATTCTTTGCCATTGCTTCCTTTGTCTTGCTTTTTTCGATCGATTTCTGTCTTTTACTTTGATTGATGTTGGTGACTCTTGCTTTTTTTGCTTTTGTTCTGCGTCAGCTTGCTTATCGAAAAAGAACACCAAGAATTCATGAACCAGCTTATTTCTAAAACAAAGCTTCTTTTGCAAGTCACCTTGTTTTAACGGAACTCAGTTTTAATTCATTCACTGAATATCAAAATCGTGTTTATTTTAATTTCCCCAACCCTGCCTCCATTTTTCAAATTTATTCCGTGGAACAACCTAATAATTGGACCATTATACATTCTGTTCTTCGACACTGATGTGTGACTGCCAGGTGCTTTTCCCGATTTTGTTTCATTGTTTGTATATTATGTTTGTTAGCGGAGTTTGAATTAAATCTTGGTAATGGGAGTATTATTTAACCAAAACAGGTTTTCTCATGATCTGAACTTTTAAATTTTAAATATAAAATTACGTATAATTAACAAATCGTGAATGGTAGCACAACTATTAACCATTGTAAATTAATATCACAGAGTATAAATTTGCAGTCATAATTGTCGGTGCTGAAACGGGTTGATAGACGACAAGTCGTCCAAGAGATTGTGCTCCTCATACGACATCAACTTGCTGTCATACAAGAAGCATTAGTAATGCACTTGATCTGCACATGTAATTACGATTCATGCTACCATTAAACGGCAGCTCCAATTGTCGTTTTAAGCGTAGGGGCTGTTAATGACAGTTAGTTTTGGCGGGAATTTTTCTGGGTTTGTTTCAGCAAACCCAGATCATTAGCTGGCGAGTGGCATCCCATTCTGGATCCTTCCAGAGCAGTATATAAGGTTCCTAAGGCTCAGCTTAGAGGAATTAAGTTCTTTGTAACACTCTCTATTAAGCTTGTAATCTGTTGAGCATCAATAAAATGGCTATGGCTTCTGTTTCTCAAGAGGATGTGTAGGCTGCTTAGCCGAACCTCTATAATTCCTTTTGTGTGCAGTTCCTTTCTTTTCTATTTGTTTCTGTCAAATCACTTTTACTTTGTTTCTGATTGAGTTCGAAATTCATTCTTTAAAGGACAAGATCAGTGTGGGGAAGTTTCTTGGGGTGTAGAATTAGGATTAATCAATTCTAATTCCTAACATTTTTCCTTCGTGAGCGTTTTTTCTCAGTCAGTTTCAAAAAGGGAGAGCCTTAAGTCTTAAGCATCCTTTAGACCTGGACACCAAAAAGAAGAAAAAAGAAATTTATCACCTAAGGGTTCAATGATCCAATTACATTACTGAAAGTATGACTTGTCGTTCGAATAAAATCTTTCTAGATGCACAGTTAAAATTAACCAGTCATGAAAGTAATTTAGAAACAACACGAGTTCATTCAACACAAGCTTTCTCCTAAAAACACACCCACATCCTAAATATTCAATTTGTTGAGCATTTGAGCAAAGTAATATAGAAGACATAGTATACATAAGACATAGGCATCATTTCCGAATTATCCATCAGCAGTACATAACCACATCTTTAACAAAAACTCAAGCAGCAGCTTGAGGACTTTGGAAAGCCTTCAGGGACACTGCTAAGCTGTAAAATACAGTAATATTAATTAAGCTGGTCACCAGACTCTGTTTACTCCCAATAAAAATATTTGGTATAGTTTTTTTTTTTTTTAATTTTTGACCACGAGATATCCTGGAGAGGGCAACAACTGTGGGAGGCACCTTTAAGCCTGTACCACAACCTAGATTAGAAGTCCCCGCTCAAATCGAGAGGCACAGGTTCTCCCAACAAATGCGACTTCCCTGCGATTCGAACTAGGGAGCAAACCTAGTCAAGTCACTTAAGAGAACTCCATTACCAGTGGAGCCAACACTTTGTTGGTTATTATTTGGTATAGTTTAATTTGCAGGGTAGTTTTGAGTTCCCCATGCAAATTCTCAACATTAAATATTTTTAATGAAATGTAAGTTCCTAAGACCAGAACTGATTATCAACATACCTCATCAAGGCCAAAATTGACAACTTTCTCCTCAAGTGAACCCAACTCTCTACTATTAAACTTGTTAAGGAAAGTGATGCAAGAAATAGCGGACATGGGCGTCACCTCAATTATCCATCACCATGCAAGCGACCGCCTCTTTAACAAACCCTCTCTCAGGCTCAGCCACGGCAGCCGCAGCGCTTGCACCCTCCGCGGGATAAACAAAAGCAATCCCACTGTTCATTCTCATATTGCAACTAGGACAAGACCTGTTTGGAGCATCAGCAGCATGAAAGTGACGACTATAACCAACATTAGAGCACGTGCAAAATTTCCTAGCATTTGGTACAACATTTTTATCATCAGAAAGCAAAAGAGTGATTTCAGTGGGACATATTGGAGATTTGGGATTAGCACTAAGTTCTTGTTTTGGTTTGATTGCATGTAGGATCAAGTGCTTGTTCTTCACAAGCTTAACTATAGAGCCAATGGGCAGTGAGAAAATCTAGAAAAGGAAATCTACAAAGTCTTTGCCAGCTTCTGCGAAAAGCGATTTCTGAACCTATAAGAAGCTTCAAACTCAGTTTGGAGGCTGCCATGGCTAATTGTTCTAGGTTGTATGTAGTAGAGAAATTGTTACCAATATTCAGGCGTAGATTCACTCAAATACTTAAAATGATAAAAAATTCTCAAGATATTATGAGAAATCTGGATTTATTAAAGAATATTGAAAAAAAAAAAACAGAGAGAGAGACTATAGTTTTTATTAATTATAATATAATAATAATAACACAAAGTAAATTATTCTTCTTCTTCATAGTAATTGATCCCACATGATGCTAATCATGCATGGACACTTGCAAACAGAACTATATAAAACTTACGCGTATATATATGTGTTTATATACATATACTCTATATGTCAGAACTCTGTATGAATCTACAATCTTCTGATGGGATTTTTGAATTCCCAACAACCTTCTTCCTTGCCATATACTTTCAATTACACCGCATTTCGCCTTTTATATTTGAGAAATAGTGGATCGCATATCATTAAATGGTCAAAAAGTAATTTCCTCATCCAATCGAAGAGATCTCATCTGCATTGGTTCAATTGATTGTCCAGATTGGATAATAATTTGATCCTAGATATAAATTTGATCATATTAATGAATTAAATGTGTATTGAATTATTCTAGTTATGAATCTCTTTGTCAAGAGGAACCACCAAGAATTAATTCATAATTAAAGCTTATTTCGAAAACAGATGAACCTTTTAGAATTCTCCTTGTTTTACAATTTTAATGTCATTCGTGATCATCACTGAATATCAAAATCCTGTTTTCATCATCATATATTCATATTAATTAGTTGTTGTAAAGAAATAAATAAATAAATAAATAAATAAGAACTAAAAACTAAAAAGGGTCCACGCTTTCCTAAATCCGTAACTTAGGAAAGGAGCCGTATGTAATTTTCCCAATACTTGACTCCACTAGTTCCATTAGCAATGTATAACTTGACCATCGGTGATTTATTTTCGAAGCTGTAGAGAGTGATATTTACAAATTATAATTGTTCCATAATATCGAACACAGTTTAGCAATTTGGTCTTTCTAATGATAATTATTAGAATGTTTTCACAGCCTAATTTACAAGCTATCAAGACTAATCACCATGGATGAGGAAGATTTTTGCCGACTGCCAATGTTGGGTTCCCTCTGGGAGTTCTAGTAATTTACGATGTTTAAGAAAAGTGGAAACGAGCAATTAAAAACCGGAAATCTACGTGTTCATTGATTAGAGTATGAGTAAAGAACTGGAAAATGATCGTGTTACGCTCAATTGACCCCATCATCTTCTCAGAAAGTGAAAAAATAAATAAAGTTTAAGCATAATATATTAACATCATTAATTCATCACATACTTTTGTAACGTCAAGAACAATGCACAAACACGAAATATGTACTAGGTTTATTATGAACAAACCTAACGGATATATAATGACAACTTATAGCTATCATGACACCACAGTTGTTTTTATGAGTCATATCATTTTCAACCCAAAAACTTTTTCTTCATAACGAAGGAAGAAGGTTCATTTGTTTGCATTGAAGCATTCAACAGCTCCAAAACCTGAGAGGTATGAAAACCAATCTTTATTTAGCCCAAAATAGATACATTAGTACGTAGCTTATGCTTTCAAATTGAAAAGTTGAGATAATGAAGTCAAAATTCAATCGAGTAAAAGATACCAGAGACTAACTCCTTACCTCATCCGGGCCAATATCGACAACTCTCTCCTCCAGGGCACCAATATCCTTGATTTTGCCCTGTAGCAGGCCAGTAGCAGATATTACTGACGCTGGTGTCACTGATAAATCATCAGTTACCATGTAAAAAACAGATTTCTGCACAATCTGCGAAGCTATGTTCAATTTCGTCATCTTTTCATGAGTCTGAGGATGAGAACATTGGGGACACCTGGTGTTAACTTGAGTTGTCACATACAAGTGATTGTTTCCACAACCGTACAACTTTCTCTCCACAGGTCCAGGTCGCGGACAAGCTTGGGGCTGCAAGAGCAGAGACGCTTTCCCCCATTTTAGAAGGGGTTTCAAGAGCTCAGTTTTGGTTTGGTGGTTTATTGGATGATCATCAGTCAGGTTTTCAAGACTCTTGTATATGTTTCCCGTGCAGCCACTTGAACCAGCATCCATGACGAGCCTGGCGACACTACCAAGTGGCATGTAAAGGACATTGAACAGGATATTCACAAAATCTTAGCTTCGGCAAACAAGACCTTGTTTGCTCGTTTATCAATCATTAACTTCAATTTCACCTTCGTTGTTTCAGTATTTGATGTTGATGTTGTTGCCATTGCCATGGTTGACGTTTCTGAAGAAAAACAAATAGACAATTAATTAAATATCACTTGCATATTATACGTGGATTACTTACTCTCGTTAGGATGCGAAAGTGCTTCCTAATTAAAGTCACTTTCCGAGAGTAAAACAAAGTGCGGGCATGCACTAGTAATGGACGGCCGAAAGATGGATATATAACGTGGGCACTGGGCCTTGTAATTATTTTGTTCCATTTAGCTTTTGGGAGGCTTTCTGTGCGGGCGGTACTGTTTTACAAAATTATTGAAATGCTTTTAATCGAAACGTGATTTGCAAATTTTTACCTTAACAACGTACGAAAGCTGCTAAGAAAGTGACTGTTACGGCGTTCTTTTTATGACTTTTGTGATTGCCTATTGTGCTGGCTTCCGGTGATTTGTCCTGCCTTTCTTTTTTGTTTCACTTTATTTTATTTGTTACCATTGCTTCCTTTGTCTTCCTTTGTCTTGCTTTTGTCGATCGATTGCTGTCTTTTACTTTGATTGATTTCGCCGACTCTTGCTTTTGTTGCTTTTGTTCTGCGTCAGCTTGCTTATCGAAAAAGAACACCAAGAATTTCCAAAACAAAGCTTCTTTTGCAAGTCACCTTGTTTTAACGGAACACAGTTTTAATTAATTCACTGAATATCAAAATCGTGTTTATTTTAATTTCCCGAACCCTGCTTCCATTTTTCCAATTTATTTCGTGGAACAACCTAATAATTGGACCATCATACATACTGTTCTTCAACATTGATGTGTGACTACCAGGTTCTTTTCCCGATTTTGTTTCATTGTTTGTATATTATGTTTGTTAGCGGAGTTTGAATTAAATCTTGGTAATGGAATATTATCCAACCAAAACAGATTTTCTCATGATCTGAACTTTTAAGTTTTAAATATAAAATTATTATAATTAACAAATCGTGAATGGTAGCACAACTATTAACCATTGTAAATTAATATCAAAGAGTGTCATAATTTTGCGTTTTCAAGTGTTCCTTCATTTTTTGCTAAAACACCAAGAAGTGTGATACTAAATTATTTTTACTTATTAGATTTACTAAAAGAACAATTAAAAAAAACAATAAAGAGCACACTTGAAATAATTGCAATCCCACCCCAAAGGAGTTCAAAATATCAAAATGATGGAGCATTAAATAAAAAGGCAAATTAAAATATGATAACTAAATATTGTCTGCCAATTCTGGAGGAATGTGTGAAGCTGACATGGATTCTGATTTTGCAAATTAATTGCCAAAATTCATTTTAATTAATTGCTGAATTGTTACTGATTTTGCTAAATCTTTTAAGAAAGAACACTTTAACTATGTTTTTTTCTTCGTGGGCGTTTTTTCTCAGTCAGTTTCAAAAAGGGAGAGTCTTAAGTCTTAAGCATATCCTTTAGACCTCGACACCAAAATGAAGAAAAAAGAAAAAGAAATTCATCACCCAAAGGTTCGATGATGCAATTACTTTATAGAAAGTATGACTTGTCTCTTGAATAAAATCTTTCCAGAGTGCACAGCTAAAATTAACCCATCATGAAAGTAATCTGGAAACAATACGAGTTGATTCAACATATGCTTTCTCGTAAAAACACGCCCACATCCTTAATATTCAATTTGTTGAGCAAAGTAATAGAAGACATAGTATGCATAAGACACAGGCATCATTTCCGAATTATCCAACAGAACGTACAAAACCACACCTTGAACAAAATCTAAAGCAGCAGCTTGAGGACTTCGGAAAGCCTACGGAGACATTGCTAAGCTGTAAAATACAGTAATATTAATTAAGCTGGTCACCAGACTCTCTTTACTCCGAATAAATATATTGGTATAGTTTAATTTGCAATGCTTTGATAAACATCATCAAGTGTTTGTTCTTCACAAGCTTAACGATAAACTGATAAAGCCAATGGGCAGTGAGAAAATCTAGGGAAGGAGATCTACAGAGTCTTTGCCAGCTTCTGCAAAAAGCGCTTTCTGAACCTTCGTGTCAATAAGAAGCTTCAAACTCAGTTTGGAGGCTGCCACGGCTAATTGTTCTAGTTTGCATGAAGTAGAGAAAATGTTACCAATGTTC
Organism: Citrus sinensis; assembly: GCF_022201045.2. Taxonomy (NCBI): domain Eukaryota; kingdom Viridiplantae; phylum Streptophyta; class Magnoliopsida; order Sapindales; family Rutaceae; genus Citrus; species Citrus sinensis. Next base: position 3,080,467 of record NC_068559.1, read on the forward strand.
AGGCCTAGATTCACTCAAATAGTTAAAATGATCCAAAATTCTCAAGTTATTGTGAGAAATCTGGATTTATTAAAGAATATTTAGAGAGAGAGGGACTCATACTCCTAGTATCCTGCTAGAAGTTAAAAACCTCCAAATTTTTCTTTAGAAAAAAATAATAATAAATGAAGCAACTTCAAATGTCAATAATTTTTTTAAGGAAAATAGACTAGATTTAATGTTTGATATTGAGAAAAATACATCACAAAGTCAATTCGACAGCCATGCTGGTTTTGCTAATTAATAGCCAAAATTCATTTTGATTTATTGCTGAACCTTCAAAGTTAGAATTCTTATTTCTTAACCTTCTCTCATCTTGAGCGTTACTGCAAATGCATCTAGAATTCACTCTGTAAACTGCTGCACGGTGAAAGTAAGATCATTACCTGATCCCCACTGAATTCTCTGAAATTAGCCAAGGACTCAACATGCTAAATGATGAAAGTCTGAAGTTTTAAGCATCCTTCAGAGCACGACACCAAAAAAATTTTTTTAAAAAAAATGAATTCATCACCTAATGTTCGATAATGAAATTACCTAACAAAAAGTAAGACTCTTATCGCGAATAAAATCTTGCTACATGCACAATTGAAAAAAACCAATCATGAAAGTAAATAGGAAACATGAGTTCGACATCTGCATTCATTAAGGACTCCATAGTGTCGCCATAACATCACATACACACTTAAAACATTCACAACTTTTAGGTCATACACAAGCCTCTCATCCCATCGATGCTCCTAAAGCACTCCCACGTCCTTTACATTCAATTTGTTGAGCATTGATCAAAGTAACAGAACACCGATCAGCTCAGCTGCCGGCGGCAACTTTTATGACAAACAGAGCACTAAAAACAACACTACACAATTTTTTATTCATTTTAAAAAACTAGATGTAATAACAGAACAGAATAATACAGAGCATACTAGAAATATATACCATCCAAAGCAGTTCAAAGAAAGTTACTGTCTTGAAATCTCAAGCTCCCTTGTTCCCAAGGAAAACACTTGTCAAAACATTCTTGCATTCCATAGATGCCTTAAGCAGCTTCAAACCCTAACCAATTCCCACGAAGAAATTAAAAAAAAAATCAGATAACTAAACCCATTATCCACCAAAAAAAAAAGGAAAAAAATACAAATGGAAAATGATGATCAAATTACCTCATCAAGGCCAAAATTGACAACTTTCTCCTCAAGCGAACCCAAATCCCCAACATTAAACTTGTTGAGCCAAGCGATGCATGAAATAGTAGACATGGGCATCACCTCTAAATTATCCATCACCATGTAAGTGACCATATCTTTAACAAACCCTCTCTTAGTAGCCACCGCAGCCGCCGTGCTTGTGCTCGCCACTTGAGAAACAAAAGTCATCTCACTACTCATGGTCTGCCGGCAAATAGGACAGGAACTGAACGGATTATCAGCCAGATACAAGTGACGACTATAACCACTGAAGGTACTTTCAATCCTAGAGCACGTGAAAAATTTCAGAGGCTTCGATTCATAGCTATTGTTATCAGGCAGCAAAAGAGGAATTTCAGTGAGGGATTTGGGAAATTTGGGATTCAGCACCGAGTTCTTGTCTTGGTTTGGCTGCATGTAGGTTTCACTCAGAGCTTCAATGCTCTGATAAAGATCACCAAGACAGCCCGTCGTCGTCGTTTTGTTTTCCAATAGCTTAACGATTGAGCCGACGGGCAATGAGAGTATGTAGAAGAGGAAATCTACGAAGTCTTTGTTGGCTTCTGCGAAAACGACCTTGCGTTCCATTTTGTTGATTAGAAGCTTCAGAGTTACCTTTGGGGTTGCCATGCCTTGTGCTTCTGTGTGTCACTTTCAATCTGTATTATTATTCCGCATATATTACATTGAGGGAGGTTAGAGATTTATAAGCAAAGTTAGAATGCTGCTGCTGGCTGCAAGCCTGTTGGGCGGTAGTTTTTTATGGTCAACGCACTTGACTTTAGAAAAATTACAATTTTGACACATAGGTCTATAAATTTAGGATGAAACCTACGAGTTTTGCTTCTGCGACACTTAAGTCCTTTCTCATTAGGGATGGCAATGGGGAGGGGAGGGGAGGGGATCAATCTCCCTGTATTCATCCCGATATTTTGTGTGTGTCCTCGTCCCCTCCCCGTCCCCGTTAGAATTGCTTGAAAAAATTCACATCCTCTCTCCGAATAATAACAGGGAATCCCTGAGGATCCCCGATCATCGAATAACTAATATTTTTTTTTTGATTTTGAGTTATTCATATTAAAATAAAAAATTCAAATAAAAGTAAAGTTCAAAATATATCTTACATTAATATCTATTACAAAAGTCACATATATTAAATTAGTAAGTAATGCAGCATGCAAGGGATACAAATTTCTTTTACAAACTATCATGAATAAATTAATAGTCTAATACAAAATTGTTACAAATAAAATCGAATTTAGATTCAAAATTAAATTTTTCAATGGTGGCATGGACATTTTATAAATGTGGACTATTTCTTTTACAACACAATAGTTAAATCGGAGCAAATCAAGAGCAAATATTAGATTAGATTGGATTAGATATTAAAATTGTGATTCGCTGTGGGCAATTATAACATCTAAAAATAAATAAAAAATAGATTTAAGTTTAAAATATTTAAAGAATATTAAAATTAAAAAATTTTGGACTAATAGAATCTATTCGATCTTTTTAATGTCCTAAATAAAAATTTAGGACTTTAATTAATTAATTAGGCTTAAAAATTTAATAATATAAATATTTTGATATTTTTTATTTTTATCAATATTTATAATTTAAATTTTATTATTTATTTACTAGTAATTTTAAAAAATTAAAATAAAAAAATGAGTAGGGGATAGGGATTCCACCTCATCTTCGGCCTCTCCCTAAATAAAAAATTAGGTAAAAAAATTTCTAAACCTCTTTTCTAAATAAAAAATTAAATGTGAAATTATGTTCATACCCACTTCGAATGGAAAAAAATCCGGAGAGTACCCGTCCCTGGGAATTTTTGTCATCCATATTTCTCATTAATAAAATTGGGTAATGGCACTCATAGCCTCTCGCTCATTTCCTCCTCTCTCTAACTGATCACGCCATCACGGAACCAAAAAATTTGAGCACGCTGCGACAATGGCAAGTGGATCGCTCTCTGATCTAGTATACCCAGAGCTCAAAACGACAGGTCGTCTCGAGCTCGGCAGCATGGCCACCGCCTTCCGCATTTGGAGGCACAAACTGGACTTCGTCCTCGCCGACAAAAAACTCAAGTACGTCTTCACCGACCCCATCCCCGACAAAGAAAAAGACCCATTTGCCCACATCGACGACGACTCGAAAGCTCAGGGCATCATCCTTTTCCGTCTCGATGACTCCTCACGTCTGCACCACTACGAACGTCACGACTCGGCCAAGTCTTTGTTAGATGCCCTAACTTCTGCTTCCACTCAACCCTCGATGACGAGGCGGATGATATTGCTGCGGCAGTATCTGGGCCGCAAGATGTTTGATGACATGCCTGTGAGGGAACATGTTTTGAATATGAGGGCTATGGCTAAGGAGTTGGAGTTGGAGGGGGTTAAGATTCCGGACGAGTTTCAAGCTGTTGTTTTGATTAACAATTTGCCGGATTCATGGGAGGATGCTGTTGAGAGGATGGTGGTGAGTATTGATTCGGATGCCAAGGAGTTGAGTTTGGAAGATGTGGAGGATAAAGTGAGAGCAATTGGAGGATGGAAAGAGTATCGTAAGGCAAGTCCTGAGGATTATGACGACGATGATGATGGTGCTAGAAGTGCTAAGAGTTCTAGAAGAGGATCCTTTAGAGGGAACTGTCATGGCTGTGGAGAGTTCGGCCATCGCAAATCTAATTGTCCCAATTAGCTATGAGGTATAGATGTTAAATGTATGTGTAATTTATGATCCTTTAATTATTTTTTTTGTGATTTTACACGATTGGGAGGACTATTGTGGTGTTTGATATGTTGAATGCCGTGTATGGGTTGTGCAGATAGAGCCTAGACTCGAGTAGATTCTTTGTTCTGGTTTATCAATTATGACATTCTGGGGTCATTTTATCTAGTTTGTGATGGATTGGTTCAGGTGTTAAATATTGTAATCATCATCAAGTACCAGCTGGGTAGGTAGACTGTGCAAATATGGACTCTCAAGAGTTATGGAAGAGTCGTGGAGGGAAGTTTAGATTTATTGATAAGTTTCACTATACCATGCCCATACTTCTATCTCGATATACTTATGGTAGTGATCATCCCACCACATTTTGATAATGTTTATGTATTTTAGTGCCGATGATTGCAAGCTTAACAGACCATGGATTCTGGCCATTACTGTATTGATGATATCAGATTTAGATCCTGGCACCAATTAACCTTTCCATACTCTTGTTACGGAATAACGTTATTAGACTTGTTGCATCTGATATGCTTTTGATCTACTTTATTGCCATATTTATTTCATTTTCATTATTGAAGTGCTGAATATTATTTTATATGTTCTTTTGTTTCAGGGTGGTGCCTATTGGTGAAGGAGAACAACCAGACCAAGGGTACATGGTGCTTCGATCATCTTTGGAATATATTTTGAGTACTTTACCAAAAATATTGCTTAGTTAGTGTTAAGAGTACGATTATACTGAGTCAGCAGCCACGCTGGCAAGCCGTTAGCAAGTTGTTATTCAAGCGTTGCTCTGTTTAGTTATTTCCCTCTAAAAGTTTGTTAAGCTGAGCTGTATTGAGTTCACGTGTTTGTTTTATATGGAAGGTTCCAGTGAGTAGTATAAATACTTTTGTATATTGAACCAAATATAGATTAATAAGATGGTTTTAGATTCATTCTAGCTACATAATTTTCTCTGTATTTTTCCTTTGCTTTCTGAGTAAACAAACAGGAAAAGCTTCTTTAACTGTTAGAATGATTTTCAGGCTGGAAACTTTTTATTTTGAGCACAAGATGTCTTTCCTTTTTATTTTTTTGATTGGCTTTACAAGTATATACAGCAAATTCCTTGTTGAACCTACAACCTGCAACTAACTAGTTTTGTGATATTATGTGCCTTTGTTCATCTTCAAAGTTCAAACGAGAGGGTTGTCCATTGTCCATTGTCCATCAAATTCTTCAGATCAATTTTGAAGGCGGCGCAAAGATCTTTTATTCTATTTTAATTTTGTTTGTTGAAAGAATGATTTCTGCTTTTCACAATAAAAATTGTATCGAGTGCTTTTACTGAACTTTGTTGGACAGATGAACAAAGATACCAAGCTGATCAGCAAAACAACCCAAATTTAAGCAATCAAAAAATTTATCGTTAACAGCCAATAGGCTAAGGCCCAGTGGCTAGAGCCACTTGTGAGGGAAGTGGTTCGAATTCTCATAGAAGTATTGTGGGGGTTTAATTTAAATTTCTTTAAGTAAGGTTAAAGTAAATTTTCTTTCTCATCTATTGAGTGAAAGTTGAAATCCTTCGAATATTAAAGAGAGTTAAAATCTTAGCAGTGTTATACCAATTAATATTAGAGAGGAGATTTGATGTAAATTAGTCTCAGTCCCAATAATTATGTGATTGTAATGTGATTGTAAATATTAATTATAATATTATGTAATATGTTGTACCTTGATCAATAGTTTCATGAGATTCATTTGATATAATTTTTCAAATAGATTCTTAAATAAAATTTTCATTTATTTCTATGAGACAATCTCAAAGATAATAGGATAGTTTAGGAAAATTCTTCAATCATAAAGCAAAAAATAAAATGAGCCAAAACATCGGTTGTTTAGTTAAAAAACATCAATGATCTGGAACAGCTCCATACTAGTATGACAGATATAGCACTTAGGGTGTGTTTGGTTGATGTATTAAAGTTCCTCATTACATTAAATTTATACAGGCCCATGTTTAGTAGATAAAAGACTACAGCAACACTACATTATTGGGCGCCGCATTAGCTAAACCCAACTCTAAATCGGGTTTAAGCTAATTAAGCTAATGCGGCAACTGCCGCTTACTTTTTTTTTTGTCCTCTAACGTTTTCACTTTTCACGTGCTTTTGCTTTGACTTTCCTTTGCTTTAACTTTTGCTTTTGCTTATTAATAAAATAATAATAATAAATAAATATAATTTTTAATTTAATAAAATATTTTTTTATTTTTACATTATAATTATTAATAAATTTATAATTTATTATACCTAATAATAAATATTTAAATATGAATAAATTTCAATAAATAATATTTTAAATTAATAATAGTATAAATAATAATATAAAATATTAATACAATTTAAATATATTAATGTAATCTTTTAATTTAAATTAATCACTAAAAATTAATACAGTACAGTGTAGTACCAAATATTATATAGTATTATTATAATACAGTGTTAATGCAATACATCATAATATAATACACCAACATTAAAATAATGTAATACAACATAATACAATACAGTGTGTCAAACGCTAGAGAATTGATCATTCAACCAAGTCTATAGAAGGACCCAACATCCTTTGGTGGAGTAGATATTTCTTTAGAAGGTAAAAATTTAAATAATGTCATAATAGATAACATCAAAAGTAATCTCATAACTTTAATTGTTAAATATCCTTAGTATTATGATTATATCAGTGTTTTAAAACATATACGTGTGTGCGCGCGTGTGTATATATATTAATTTTAAAAAATAAAATAATTAAGTTTATAAGAATTATATATTTAATAAATAAAAAAGAAAAAAATTCTTAAAAAAAAAAAAAAAAGGAGCATTAAATACCGTTGTTTTGTGACCAAAAGTTGAACATTGCTCGAGTACTGTTTCTCGGCGATTCTTTGTGAAGCAAAGATGATGGCAGATTTCTCTCTCTCACTCTCGGAAATGCTACTCCCCGAACTTAAATCGAGATGGCGTCTCGACCCCAAGGGCACCAACTTTTCCTTCTGGAGGCGCGAACTGGACGCCGTCTTCTTCGACAACAAGGTCAAGTACGTTTTAGAACAGCCCATACCTGACAAAGAATCCGACCCGGAAGCCAACCAGAAGTTCCTCGACGACGACCTGACCGCTCGGCACATCATTCTCGGCACTCTTCACGACAGCCTCTTCTTGTCGTTCCACGACCACGAGACGGCCAAGTCATTGTTAGACGCTCTGACTTCGCTTTTCACGAAACCCTCCATGGCCAAGCGCATCTCTTTGCTCAAACGCTATGTGGGTCACAAGATGGGGGAAGGCACCGCCGCCATGTCGGCGAATATGCACGTTGTGAAGATGATAGGGATGGCTATTGATTTGGAACGGGAGGGAGTTGGGGTTCCGGATGAATTGCAAGCGGTGGTTCTGATGAATAGTTTGCCCGGCTCGTGGTATGATGACGTTACAACAATGACGTTGAATATGCATGGGGATGAGGAAAAAATGAAATTAAAAAATGTGCAGGATAGTGTGAGAAGAGTCGGGGGATGGAAGGAGGTTTTAAGTCGGAAGTGTTAGGATTGCGAGGGGGTTCATTTGGGTATCTCAAGTTTGATTTTCTCTTTGAGGTATGTGTATATGTTTCAGTTTATGTATTGAGCTATGTTGTTTGCGCGTTAGATGCCTTGTGTTATCACTGCAAAACGATTACATTACCATTTGTGAAATCAGGTTAGGCCTTTGGTTTCCAACTTGAGTTTTGTTATTGCAGAATTTGTTGGTTTGAGGGGAATTCAGGGTATGTAGTGGGTAGATAGATCATACATTTATGTATACGAAGTTCCAAGGGGCTATTGGGGTTATATTCTTTAGTGATTGAATTTTGTAGATGCTAGATAGCAAGTACTCTCCATAGCCTCCAGGTAAACGTTGCGTTTTTCCTTAATTTTGAAAGCCTAACAGTAAATTGTTTGGCAACCATTCGCTTGGCAGCCAATATTTATAAAGGACTAGTGATTTCATTCAGCTTGACCTCAATCCTGATCATATCCTATGTCATGGTGCTCCTACTAGTGATAGCAGAGTGAGCTTAAAATAATTTCTATGTTTCAAGTAGTTTAGCGGAGAACAATTTTGTGCACCCATGATAATAACTCTGTTATTTGCTAGTGGGAATGGTAATCATGTATTGATGATATCCAAATTCATTACCAATTCATTAGTATAGTCTTTGAAATTTGCTTTCAAATTAGGATTTAACATCTTGACCCTAAATTGAGGTTGAAATTTCCCTTGGATTTGACATGATTGGTGGTTGATAATTTGGTAATGACATGATGTGCCCTATTATTGTTGAATTAGAAATCTTCCCTCGGATTTCTTGACTCTACTGGCTTTTTTTTTTTTTTTGGTTCCTTTTCCCATCTTAATATTCAAGGGATAAAACAACTTTCTATCTGTTATGGTTGAAGAAGATACCTACTGATGAAGGAGAAGCAGCAGAGCAGATGATGACAAACATTCTGCAGATGAACAAAGGAAGCACCATAGCTTATTAGGTTTTTATGCTTTTAGATTCCCTTTACCATTGTTTATACCTTTGTTTTCAAAATATGAAAGGTATGATTTTGATATCTTTATTGTGGTGATTGTATGGTCTAAAAAGTTTTTTAGTAGATAATTTTCCTCCTGTGATTACAGAGTTCGAAAATTAGAATCTTCACATAAAATTTCATGTAATGGGATGACTTCTGCACTGAACAAGACATCATTACATATGACATACCATACCTTTCAATATTCTGTAGCTAGTCAATGGTACAGACCAAAATACAAGATGATCATAGATGGAGAAGATAAGATATATCAAAATGTTACCATCCGAAGCTGTTACCAAGTAGAAATTTGAAGTACAGCTTTATTATTTCCACCACATACAGGTTAGGAACAGTACTTGTTTCACAATGAGTATATTTATAGGGAAAACTCAGTATAGATGGCTGTCATAAATTATGAGATCTGATCTAGTGTGCATCATCGTACACATGGCGAGTTGTAAATGGGGGTCATTGGGCCTTAGGGTGCTCACTGTGTCGTCCAATGTGGCGCGCACTAGATCAAGTTCCCATAAATTATATGAATATGCTAAGGAGTTTCTTCTAGCTCTTGCAAATCAATGATTCCAAATTTCCAATGTCAATTGCTCAAAACACTGTCAACAGGCAAAGAAAGAAGGTAGAAGAGAAAATATGCAAAAGTCTTTGCCAGCTTCAGCAAATACAGTTTTCGACCCTTTGTGTCTATAAGAAGCTTAACGCTCACTTTAGAAGCTGCCATGGCTATAGTCTAGTTAGATTTCTGGTAAAATTTGTTCATGTATATATGGTCTATGTGTTTACAGTAGCTTTTGAAGCTGCCAATGTTAATATGGGAGAGGAATAGTTGCCTGTGTTTGATGTATTGATGATCATACAGATGGAGCAAGAAGGCAAGGACCACTGAACCTTCATATTCAATATTCTAAATAATACAATGAACCACAATTTCGACATCATTTTGTTAGACTTAAAGATTTAACCATCCTGTAGATCAAATATTATTTTCATTGTCGTATGCATGCTGCATATGGAATTGTAAGCATTACTGTTCTCAGAGTTATTATTAATAGAAGATAGAAAAAAGAGAAAAAAATAATAATTTTATTGAAATTGGAGACATTATTGATAACAAACCGTTTAATCAAAAAGTTGTCATTCGAGTGAGTGCGCTGACCAATAAATTGACTAGAAAATTAAGGAAAGACAGGACGGTGTTCGCACATAAAGATTAACATCAAAGACCATTCACTCTTATCATTATATCCTTGAAATCACTAGAAAGCCCGTGGGGTCTCCGTCCGAATCTCTTCTTCTTCCTCAGGAGTGAAGTCATCCTGGATGCGGAAGGTCTGCCGGATCTCTTCAGGAGACTTGCCCTTGATCATGTCCGCGACAGTTTGGCAGAGCAAGTCCAGCAAGCTCTTGATGTCCAGGTAGTTGGCCGCCATTAGTAGGTCAAAGAGCGTATCTTGCCCAAGCTTCGCAAAGTCAACGTCCCAGTTCTTGAGATCATCCTCCGTCGTCTTGGCCTCCACGTGCTTCTTCAAGTACTCTATCACCATCGAGAGAATGGTGCCCCTCACGTTCAGCAGCGGGATCACGCTGTCCGCACAGCCGTCCTCCACCATGTGCTTGATCGTCTGCGACTCCAGCATCACGGCCTACTCCACCTCGAACGCCTCCCCATCCGAACTCTTCAGAATTATCATCTTCTTGCCAGTATTGTCCGACGACGACGACATCGTTTTTGACAAGAATTTTGAGAGAGAGAGAGAGACACACACACACACACAGAGACAGAGAGATTTGTTGGCAACTGATGACGATGAGTGAAGGGGAAGGGAATAGGGTGGCGTTTATATGGACACGATACCGTGTCGGAGAAAGGATTCTGAATTCCTTGTCCACGATGGTCCTGGGAAGCACTATCTTTTTCGGACAAGTATTTCTCTAGTCTCTACAGCAAACCCCCTGCGTCTAGGAATTGTTCATAGCTTATAATAATTGTATTCATTAAGTAAAATATTTATAGCAAAACCAAATGAGTGTGAATAAAATTCAAGTCACTTTCTTTTTCCTGACTTAATACATTTAATATTCATTTCCGTATGCTAGAACCAAGATTTTGGTTCATAACTAAGAAGAAAATTCAAACTTAGGAAGCCAAAATAAAGAGCTGTGAACTAATGAGGATTAAATTGTGAAAAATTAAAAAATTTTACTTAAGACCCTAATCTTTTCTATAACTTTTTTTTTTAATAACCACCTCAGTGTGTTTCAACTGAACAATAAAATTGCTGCCAATATTTATGGATTTTAATTAGATAAAATAATTTTATACCTTCTATGTATGTATATACGTAGGAAATGAATGAGATTGAAGTCTTAAAATGGTCACATCTATTAATTCTCTGATACTGATATTAATTCCTTATAAAAACACTTGTTAAAATAGTCTTACCTTCCAAAGATTCCTTCAGCATCTTCAAATAGACTCTAATTTAAGCTATATCCCATTGCAAGAAGTGTATAATACAAACGATACAATGAACCCAAGGATCCTCAGCATTGTTACATAAAACCTTGGCCTTTACAGAAGCATTATTGTTTTCGAATATATTAATAGAACATAGAAAAAAAAAATTATAGATAGCAAATCGTTTAATCAAACTGTTCTCACCATGAACAAGATGTAATCGGCCAATCAGTTTTTACAATGTCCCCAGCTATCAAAAATTGCTTGGTTGTTTACCATACCATTTCCAATACACACTTTATTCAAAATTTCTTCATTAAAATATTAGTCAAATTATCTTTATTTATTATTAATCTTTTTATTGGGATAATTAAATAAGTTAAGGCTCAGCGAGATTCATTAAGAAAAGCAGCATTAACAAATTCACTAGAAAAAGAAAGATTCTATCAGTAATTAACGATTTTCCCCTTGAGATTACAGAGTTACAAGATTTTAAATCTTGATAGAAGGATTTGTGCAGTTGAATGACTTCTGCATTGAACAAGAGGACATCATTCAAAATCCCCATTCTATTTGACGGTCCTCAATGGCCTCATGCATGCTGTGAGAGAAATTTTGGATCGCTCGATTCAGTCCAATAGGAACTTGACTGAAAACGGATACATATTTGGCCACAATATTATAGAATGCACAATGGTACTTAACAGATATTCCAATTTGGCTTTTAAACTTATGTAGCCTACTTCTATTGCTGCTTGTGATCGGAGAATAATCAGTACATAACCGTAGCCTTGACAAAAGGATGATCGTTTTCAAAACTGTTGATGAAATATTACGATATTATTATTTCCACCACATGCCAGTTTGAAAGAAACATTTCTTATTTATATGTCGTAAAAACTCAGTACATATGCTACCACAGATTCTCCCAAATCGACGATTCCAATTTCAATTCCCAAGGAAAACAGTTGAGAGAACAGTCTTGCATTCCAAAGACGCCTTCAGCAGCTTCAAGACCTGACATTATAACAACAAAACAGAGTAAATACACAGACTCAAATTACATATTTTATTTATTGTTTTTAGTAGTCCTTCTCTAACACGAGTGCCCGGTTTTTTTGTTAAATATGCGTTTGAAATTTCATACCATTATCAAATACTTTCACACTGTTGTAAAATAATTTTTCAACAACTTACAATTAATGTGTAGGACATTTGACAATAGAACCTTAAATCCGCATTTTAGAAAATGTGAGCACCCGCTCCTAGTCTGAGAATGATTTTTGTTTTTAGAACTAGACAATAAGGATTGACATACCTCATCCGCACCCAAATTAACAACCTTTTCCTCAAGAGCTCCCACATCCTTAACTTTGAACTTATTTAATAAAGTAAGAGAAGAAATAGTAGACATAGGCGTCACCTCCAGATTATCCATTATCATGTAAGTCACTACCCCTTTTACAAAGCCACCACCCTCAGCCACCGTCCCCGTGCTCGCAGCTGTCGGAGAAACATAAGACCACACATTGGTCATTTTTGCTTGGCAACTAGGACAAGTCATGTTTTTAACATCAGACATATAGTTATGACCACCTCCATGAAAGTTAGGACCAACTCCACGAGAGCTAGGACATGTGTAAAACTCTCGAGTGGTTGATTCACGATGATCAGATAGCAAGAGAGGGATTCCGCTGACACGCAATTGAGACGTTGGATTCAACACCGACTTCTTGTTTTGATTTTCCTGAACATATGCTTCATTCAGATTTTCAATGCTTTCATAAAGGTCACTAAGGCAACCACACATGCTTTCCTCTCTTACGAGCTTAACGACAGAGCCAAGAGGCAAAGAAAGAAGGTAGAAGAGAAAATCTACGAAGTCTTTGCCAGCTTCGGCAAATAGTACTTTCCTACCCTTCGTTTCTATAAGAAGCTTAACGCTCACTTTTGAAGGTGCCATGGATATAGGCTAATTAGATTGCTCGTAAAATTTGTTCTCGTTGCCTTGTATATATATATAGTAGCTGTGGAAGCTGCCACTGTTAACATGGAAAAGGAAGATTGGGTGAAATAAAAATTCTTAACGGAGGATGGATTCATTTATTTCATCGAATACTGAAAGGACCGTTGGTTACAAAAACCAAGAGCCATTGAACCTTATGTAAATATATTCGAAGTTTGAAACACAATTTCGATATTTGTTCACTTCAAGATTCAATCTATCATAAATTTTCAAGTTTCTTTTCGTCATCCGATATATTAAGTCGAATCGTCGTTAGAATTGCTTAATTTTTTATTTTTTTGGAGCGCGAATTTAATTAAGATGTAAAAAGATGAGAAAAAAAGCCTACGGATCAAAGCAACCTGAGTGGGCCATTTGAAGAATAATAATGCTTTGTATTAACGTTCTGTTTGGGCTTAATTACGCTTAGACAAGCAGTTATCTTAAGTACCAAATAATTAATAATTAAAGCAGCTTTCTTAGCTTCAATGATTCTCTCTTCCATTCCAGTCTGAGTCATATTGAATTTATTTCTGTTATTATGACAATAAAAACAAGGTTGACTAAAGATAAGATCGAGGTAGCATTAGCAACAACAAATTCACTGGAAAAAGAAAACTACAACACCTAAAAAAACCACTCTAATACTCTATCACTAATTAGTTAATTAATTAATGAGCCCAGCTATAAGCAGTGATAAATGTATAAGTCACTCAAAAGCCCATTGGTTCTCCCTCCGAATCTCTTGTTCTTCCTGAGGAGTGAAGTCGTTATTGATGTGGAATATCCTGCGGACCTCCTCAGGAGACTTGTCCTTTATCATGTCGGCGGTAGCTTGGCAGGTCAGCTCCAGCAGGTCCTTGATGTTCAGATAGTTCGCTGCCAGGAGTAGGTCTAAGAGGGTCTCTTGGTCAACCTTCACGAAATCACGGTCCCAGTTCTTGACGTCATTGTCACCCCCCGCTGCTGCCGCCGCCGCCTCCACGTGCTTCTTGCAGTATTCTACGACCATGGAGAGAATCGTGCCCGTCACGTTCGGCAGCGGGATCACGCTGTCCGCACAGTCGTCCTCCACCATGTGCCTGATCGTCTGCGACTGCAACGCCACCGTCTCCTCCACCTCGAACGTCTCCCCGTCCGAACTCTTCAGAATTATCATCTTCTTACTATTATTCTCCGACGACGACGACATCTTATTGTTATTGGAATTTGAAAGGATTTTGATAGAGAAATTTATTGATTTGTTAGGAACTGATTAATGATGATGACTGAATTGGGAAGCCACTAGGCTAGCGTTTATATAGGATTTGTATAAATACGATTACCGTATGGAAAATGGATTCTGATCTCCTTGTTAATAGTGGTTGTGGGAAGCAGTATTTTTGTCGGACAAGTATTTCCATACAAACCCTTTCGGTTTAGGAAAACGTTTATGTATGTACTACTGAGGGACATTCTAATGCGGTAATGATACCTTCAGCAGCTTCATTTTCAGATTCAAGCTTCACTATGATATAATATTTTTGTCATCAGATTTACGTTTTCAAGAAATATAAACTAAATAGAATTAGATAGGCCATTCTGAATAAACATAGATGTGTCGATGATTAAACCTTCCAACAAGATTGTTACCATCCGAAACAGTCAAAAAAAGTTGAAAATGTTTACTGATAAAAGGAACGCAGTAGCCAAAAACAGAAAACAAGAATAAAAACAGAACACAAACAGCTTTACAAACTTGTTAATAGGACCCTCTTTCAACATCCAAAATTAGAAAAGCTTCAAATATATGGGATATGGCTCTAGCTCCCACATTGACAATTCCAATTAGGTATTTATTAATTACCAAGGAAAACACTTGTTAAAACAGTCTTGCACTCCAAAGATGCCTTAAGCAGCCTCAAACCCTACAAAAATTGAAATAGACAGAACAAGCATATATATATCAGACCAAGGTGAACAATCATATCAAACAAGAATTTCTTCTTAGATTTTACAGATAATATAGAAATTATCAGGCAAGGGATCTCTCAGTGTGGATCCCTTTGTTAGAATCGCTCATGTTTTTTGTCAATTAAAGGGCCATAAATGGATAATCAACATGCATAACTCGTTCATGCCCACATCGACAACTTTCTCCTCAAGTCCGCCCACATCTTTGACGTTAAATTTGTTAAGCAAAGTAAGAGAACAAATAGTAGACATAGGCATCACCTCCAAATTATCCATTATCATTTAATTAGTCACCAACCCCTTTAAAAAAAGCACCCTCAGCCACCGCCGCAACATTGTTTGAATCCCACCACCGGAGAAATGTATGACAACTCACAGCTCATGGTAGCATTGAAACCAGGACTAACCAAATTCAGAACATCAGCTACGTAAAAGTGATCAGTAGTGAAGCAACCACCATCGTGATTACTATAACCAAAAACGGTGGGTTGATTATTTTGATTACCAATATTAGGACACGAATAAAACTTTCGAGTGTTAGATTCTTGACGAGACAGTAAGAAAGGGATCTCGGAGAAGTCAAATGGAGATCTAGGATTCAACACAGAATTCTTGTGTCTGTTTTGTTGCATAGACGTTTCGCTTAGAGTTTCAATGCTTTGATAAAGGCTACTTAGGCAACCAACCATATATTTCTCTCTTAAGAGCTTAACAATGGTGCCAACAGGCAATGAAAGAAGGTAAAATAGAAACTCTACAAAGTCTTTGCCAGCTTCAGCAAATAGAACTTTGCAACCCTTCTTGTCTATAAGAAGCTTCAACCTCACTTTTGACGCTGCCATTGCTGCTCAGTGCTCAGTGTGTTTTTAAACATGCACTAAATTAAATCTGTTTCTAATAATTCATCAATATCATGTACAAAATATATAGGAAAAGGCGTAACCATGACTTCATTAGTTACGTACATGAATGCAAATAGATCAATTTGGTAGAAAACAAGGAGTTGTTCATGCCGCATTAATTATGCATACGTTATTAATTAATTTTTCCTTCCGAAAACTGAAAAAAAAAATATTTTCATGATTTTTGTTCTCAATTTCAAAAACATATCTCGTTTCAGTGAACATCGTTAACAATATTTAGAGACATTTACTACCCATATAATAAAGTACAGAGGAATATTTTGAGTAGTCTAACATTTGGATTCCAAATTTATCTTCAAAACTTTGCTCTTCATAACTTCCCTCATTTCCAACCTCAAACCTAGGCCATCAATAAACAAAAACAAACTGTATTAGTAAGGACATACGTAAAACCTTTGGAGTATTTGACGTGTTTGATTCATGATCAGAGAACAAAAGAGGGATTTCAGCAACATTATGTTAAAATGATTTGGGATTCAACACCGAGTTCTTGATTTGATTTTGTTGCGTGTATGTTTCGTTGAGATTGCCAATGCTACCATAAAGGTTACTAAGGCAACCCACCATGTTTTTCTTTCTTAACTGCAGCTTCACAGCAGTGCCAACAGGCAAAGAAAAAAAGGTAGGAAAAATCAACAGTGCTTTTGCCAGCTTCAACAAATAGAAGTTTCACGAGCGTTTGTGCCAATGAGAAGCTTCAACCTCACATTTGAAGTCCCTGCCATGGCTATTTTGCCGTGTGTTTATGGCTAGTAATTGTAAATATACATGCATATACATACAAACACATTAAAGCTAATTACCAGACCTAATGTACCAAGCGAAGCACATTTTCTTAAGTATCAATATTATAGACCTCTTTTTGTGTATAAAATATTCGTTTACTCGGAATTTTAAGTCTATCACTTTATGTTACACGTTAATATCTGGTGTAGCTTTAAAAACTTATTCATTTGCAATACCACAACAGCCCAATCGTTGGTCTCTAATTGAACATTATACTATTTATTGGGATATATAATATTCAAAAGAATATTAGCAACATCTAATTAATAAGGTAGAATGATTAATCTTTCCAAGTATGAATTTAGGAAATCAACTTAGCATACAAGTTTATCATAACTTTTACAAAGGAGAAATACTAATAGTAAAATAGACACAGTCGATCCAGAAAAGTTCAGACAATAAACATTAATAATTGTTCATATGTCAAAAACATAACCGGCTTATTTCAATCTCTAGAGCAAAACGATATGCTTCAAGCATCATGGCTATCCCCCTTTATCATTCAAACATTAGTTCCCCCAAGGAAAACACTAGTTAAAACTGTTCTGCAGTCCAGAGATGCCTTCAACAGCTTCAAACCCTACCAATAACAACAAATTAAATTGAAAATATTGTACACATATCACAAATATGTATGGAGTACTAGTAACATCAATAAATGATATAAAGGTTTGTATCCCTCATTCACACTCAAATTGACAACCTTCTCCTCAAGTCCACCCACATCCTTAACATTAAATTTGTCCAACAAAGTAATGGAAGAAATAGTGGACATAGGTGAAACCTTCTAATTATCCATGGTCATCATATAAGTCACCACCCCTTTTACAAACCCACTGCCATCGGTCACTGTCCCCGTGCTCGCAGTTGTCGGACAAATTAACATAAGACCACTCTTTGGTCATTTTCCCCTTGCAATAACAAGGACAAGTCTAGTTTGGAACGTCAGCCATACAGTGGTGACCAGTATTATAGCCATTACATGTGTAACACTTTCGAGTGGTTAATTCATGATCAGAAAGAAAGAGAGGGATTTCAGTCACATTTAACGGAGATATAGGATTCAGCACCAAGTTTTTGTTTTCATTTTTCTGAACGCATGTTTCATTCAGATTTTCAAGGCTTTTATTGATGCTGAAATCTGGTCGACCTGATGATGGCGACCAGATTGTCTCGTTAACGCTTTAATTTGCTTTTGATGGGACATTGTCTCTTGCTGCTATAGTGAGATCTAAGTTGTATTGATACTTCTTTTAATCTACAACAATAGAAAAATGTCAGGGGTGCCAAAAAAAATTTCCAGCAAAAATTCCCTAACGCTCAAGTCAGTAATTGAGTTTTTCTTTTTAAAAAAACAGTAATCTCGCACACTTACGACTTAAGTATTTTCTCTTTAATCTCATCTTCTCTTAGCTGGAAAAAGACCCACTTTTAAGGATCCTTCTCGATTCTTATAGACAACCGCAAGTATCGATTGTTTTTTCAATGCGAGGCCGTTATCAAATTAATTGTGTCACCTGAATATAAGAGTTAATATGTCCTTTTGCATAGTTATTGAGCTGCCATTATAACGTCTAATCATGCTTTAAACGTTATAGTAGAACGTGCCGAGACGTTACGGATGAACTTTTGAGTAAAGGTCTTTGACCTAAGTTATAAACCAAAACCATGCAACATGATTTTGGTCTCCTCGCAATACACTGGAACCTTCTCCTCATTCTAAGTGACTTTCTTTCTATTCCTCAAACATCAGTTCCCCTGTTTCTAGTATTTGGAGTAAAACGAAACAAGACTAGAAACTATAAACTTAGTCAGGAAGCAATGACCTGATTTTCAATCTTGTTGCATTAAATAGATGTGACATGGCTAAATCTGGGCCAAGTGTTTAAGCTTCGAGTGGTGGCTTTTGGGTTTCTTAGCGCATCTCTTCAAACCGGCATGTCCTTTCAAATTATCGCGACGTCATTTCAAACGCCTTTTCCCTTTTTTTTATAAATTTTGAATTTCCCCTTTCTTTCTCTTCCCTTTCTTTTATCTCTTCTGCTTCGACTTAGTTTTACTTTTAATCTCTTGATAAGAGTTTCCCCCTTGTTGCCACAAATGCCGCACTTGTCACACCAATTCACATATTTCTAGGTATTGTTTCCTAAACTCATTGCCTTAATCTCACTTGGATATTTTGTGTGTCACTGTTTTTCCTTTTTGTTTGGGTTTTTGGTTTTTCTTGTTACAATGCCTAAAGGAAAGCACTGGACGATAGACCTTGATAGTAGAGAGGAACCGAGTGTATTGCATGATCGGTCTAAGAGGCAAAACCCTAATCTACAAACTCCCGTAGAAGAGTTCAGTTTATCTAGGTTTAGAGGGATTCCTAAGAGAATGTCCCCATAAATCTCTTTTTCATCTAGGGCAGATAGTCCTCATGAAGAGGTTGATGGGGAAGAAACTAGTTCTGGTGAAAATCTCGGTACTAGTAGAACACTAAGTGCTGGTGAAGATGAGGCCAGTGAAGGGAGTTCCTCTGAGGAACCTCGGCCGGCAAAGGAAGCCAAAACTAGTTACAGGGTTGAAGCTTAGTCTTATTTTATTGACTTTATGAATTGTGAGACCACCCAAGAGGAATTGGAAAGCCTTAGAGCAGTATATGGCATTCCAGATGATGTTGAACTAAGGATACCTGGTAAAGTTAATACCTCTAGTCGACCCCCAAAGGGATATGTCACCATTTACTTAAA
Source organism: Citrus sinensis (assembly GCF_022201045.2). Lineage (NCBI taxonomy): Eukaryota > Viridiplantae > Streptophyta > Magnoliopsida > Sapindales > Rutaceae > Citrus > Citrus sinensis. The sequence continues at coordinate 3,099,919 of NC_068559.1, forward strand.
ATGCTTTAAACTTGCGGTTAGATTACCTCTCCAACCTTATTTTTCCAAGATATTAGGAAGATTAAGCATATCTTCTAGTCAGCTTAACCCCAATGGATAAAGAGTTCTCTCTGGGTTGTATGTCCCTTATTAGAGGTACGAAAGGGGTGAGCCCTCCGTGGAAGAAATAAAGAATTTGTACCAGCTAAAGAGCAGCCCAAAAGATGTTGGATGGTACTACTTCACAAGCAGTTTAAAGCAAAGAAAACCCATTGTTAATCTTCCTACTTCAGGGGGTAACTGAAAGAATAAGTTTTTTTTACTGGGAATAATTAGAGTCAAGTAGCCCGTATATCCAAAAGAGAATTTCGCGTTCCTTCTCGTTTTTCACTCCAAGTTGTTCACTATCCATTGTATATCCTTTTACAATTTTTGTTGTTTATCTAATCTGTTATATTTCAGTTTCTTGGAGCATAGTCTACGAGATAAATGAGAGGTCGAAACTGCGAGTTGAGATAGCTTTGGTCAACTTCAGCTCGTATAAGGACCTGCTGTCTATTAATAATCTGGTCAATTCTCATCTCATATCTGCACTCAGAGATATGAGTAGCATTCTCAACCGGATGAAAAAACACAATCGTACTAAATTCGAATGTCTAAATTAGTTATGTTATTTCTCTACTCACAATTTTCATGAGTTATAGAAAATCTAAATGTCTTGTTAAGCTTATAAAATGATATGCTGAGTAAGCTAGATTAGAAGCAAGGAAGGCAAATAGAAGGCAACACAGTAATTAAAAAAAAAATACATTCATTCTTTTTCTTTTCTTTTTTAAAATTACTTAAATTGGTAAAAAGTTAAAAGCCTTCAAACATGCTCTAGATAAGGCACAAAACCTTAAATTGACGAGAGTTGTTTAAAGTTACTTAAGTTAGTACAAGGTTAAAAGCCTATTTCAAATAAGGTATAAGACCTTAAACTGATAAGAGTGGCTTAAAATTCCTTAAGTCAATTAAAGGTTAAAAGTCTTGAAACTTGCTCTAGATAAGACATAAAGCCTTAAACTGACGATACCTATTCACCCTTAGCGCAGTCAACAGAGGAAGCAAAATAAGTTGCTTAAAGTTTTAAGTTTCTAAAAAATTATAAACTTTAGAGTTTTCAGTCTTAATTCGTTTCACTCTCAATACTAGAAATTAATGGACTGGTGTTTGGGGAATAAAATAGGGTGACCATTATCTCCTCGAAATAAAAAGTGAGCAGATGGTTGATAGGCTAATATGAGGTAATTTTGAGACAATGAGCAGACCACCTCGACCAGGAGGTAAATCTTATGATCTTGAGCAGGCTATCTTGATTAGGTGGCAATTCTGGTGACCTCGAGCAGATGGGTTTGAGGAGACATTGGACCAAGTCACCAGGAAGCAAGACTCAGTCAAAATAACTGCTACAGATCTCCTTCAAAAAATCAGGGCATGAATTTAATTTATTAATGGTTATTTATTACCACGATCTGAGGGGTGGATGTTTATAAAAACACAAGAAAATCATGTTAGGAGAGGTTCAACTTTCTTTCTCATTTTTTATTTTTATATTCCATTTACTTAAGATTATTTATTCATAAAAACTAGAAATGACATTTTATTTTTCCGTAAATGCATAAACTAATTTGAGCGTCGGAGGGTTATCACCGGAAAAACTTCCGACTCCTCTTACCGTTCTTTTTTATTTCAGGTTTTCTCATGTTATTTGGTAGTAGTCGCAGGGTGTTCTTAATGTTTGACAAGCCGCTTCCCCACCAAACAAATTTAATGTTGATGCAGGGGTATCTTAGTGGCAGTTTGTGTGTGGTAGATAACATAACCTAAAATTGCTTGTAAAGTTCACTAATAATTAATATTTCGTGTATATTTATAAGGGGATTGCCAATTTTCCCTCTACAGTAATCAACATATACCATTTCCCCCCTTGTTGTTTTTATAATGGCCAAAAACCCCCTTGATAGCATAAGTTTACAATATTACCCTTATTTTTAACTACTCTTTTTATTTATATTTATTATAAATTAAATAAATTACATGAATATAAACTAAATAAAAAAAATTAAATATTAAAAACAAGAAATATATGTTTTGATATGAGAAAAAAATTAATAATAAAATTTTTTTCTTGTAATTATTTATTTTGTGAACATTTTTTATAATAAACATTTTGTAATATTTTAAAATTAAATGTAAAAAGTATAGGCAAAATATTTTATTATTTATCTTATAATAAATTTTTATTTGTCATTCAAATTTTCTTATAATAATTTTTTTTATCATTTTATAATAACTTTCTTATATATTTATTATAAGAAAATTTTCACAAAATAAATAAGTACAAGAAAAAAATTTTATTATTATTTTTTTTCATATCAAACATATATTTCTTGTTTTTTATGCTTAATTTTTTATTTAGTTTTTATTCATGTAATTTATTTAATTTATAATAAATATAAATAAAAGAGTAGTTAAAAATAAGGGTAATATTGTAAATTTATGCTATCATGGGGTTTTTGGCCATTATAAAAACAGTAAGAGGGGAAATGATATATATTAATTACTGTAGCGGGAAAATTGACAATCTCCCATATTTATAGACATGTTCTAAAACTGATGATCAACCTTTAATATTCCAAGGAAAAGTTGGCAATTAGCTAGCTGCATGCCAATTTGTTGGTTCCCCATGTGCATTTACTGGAAACTAATAAAATCCTTGATTTGCGATTAAGTTAATTTGTTCTAAATGACCATGCGTAAAGACAATAATTAAAATACCTAGTTACTTTGGCAGCTCTTGTAACTAAAATTTTGTGTGTTTCCAATGCCCATGCATAGTCTGGTAGTAATTACTTTTGTTTGGGAAGTTTAAGATCATAAAAAACTACCGAAAAAGTTGAACATAAGAAAATGTAGCGGTCGTTTTAGATTCTAAAATTTGGCTTTTTACCTTACCTCATTCAATTAGCAATTTAATGATATACAAACGTTAGTAATAAGGCAAACAGAAGGTATCTAATGTTGACCATAGAGCTTAATATTTCACTGATTATAAATGAAGCAATATATATATATATATATATATGGTTAAGATAAAAGAACACACACTATCTATAATCTATTAAGATGGCATTCGGTTCGGTTTGAATAGAACCGAACCAAAATATGTCGGTTTGGTTATGAGCCATTTGGGCAGCAAGAATCGAATGATTCAAAAAATTTGCTAACGTTCGACTTTTTTTGTCTTTTACTAATTTACTCTTACAAATTGTTATCGATAAATTTTTGGTTTTTACCGTATTAGAGGTAAAATAACAAAACATACACAAGCGTCTGAGAGTTAACATAGTAGTTATGAAATGTATGGGTATGGAAATGATTAATTTATGAAAACAATAAGTCGTATTTTATCATTTCCCATCTTTTAAATTATTATTTTTTTTCATTAATGGGTAATCTTATTTTGTCCATTATAATTCATATATTACAAACTTGAAACTTGTTATGATTACGTGCCTACTTTTACTAATGGTTCAGAAAATTGCGGTTAGAATTCAAAACATTCAAGTCAAATTTATTACAGATTAATCACAATTGTTAACGTAAGAGTGCTCTTGTAACGTTACATGACTCGGCAATAGATGCTCCACTAGGCAAGGTGATCGTTTACAAACACTCCATTTCTAGTGCTCTTGAGAACAATAATTATACTATCTAGTTCACATAAAATTACTTGTCCAGATAGTGCCTTTTTACAATTTTGTAGGGGAGAAATTTTTGGTCTTCTAATTATTAGTGAGAGTAATAAAATCGAGAAATAATTGAAGAATAATAGCTCAGAGCGTGTTTGTATATTAATTTTAAAACAACAGTTCATTATTAATTTTTTTGCCCCCCCAATAAACACCCACTTTAGGTTAGGAAGCGATATTTTCTTTTTTCATAAACACCCATCCAATGGAGTAACAACTACACCACCTCCCATCCAATGGAGTAACAACTACACCACCTCAGTCCCAAACAAAAGCCTAGTAACAATGTGCAAAGATTGAAAGGGAAAGGGAAGAGGATTAAGCTGCATATCCTCATAATTAAAAAAACAAGTAAATTTCAAATGTAAATTAGAGAAAAAGGATTTTAAAAAAAAATGCATATAAAGGAAATATACAAGAATGTTTGCTGTGTCGGTTACGAAGATGCTACATTACTGTACAACCGGATGAATAGCCACAAAGGAAGCAAACCTGCAAACATCATAAGAAATAGACTAGTCAAATTTATTGGTTTTTTGACGAAAGAACAAGAGTTCCATTAAAGAAATGTATTCATGCCATTAACACATTAAATCCATCTAGGAAGAATGAATCAAGGAAACAAGTAATGCCTAAAATTGTTTGAAATTGATTCCTTAAAAAGTAAAAAATCTGAGCACATTTCCTCTTGGCAGTTCTTTGAAGCATCCCAATCAAGACAAACAATTGTGTTTTGTTTGGGTTACCATGTGATAGCTGAAATCTTAGAAAATTCCTTATTTTACTCCTGGGTGGTGGCAGATTGCACTTGCTAAAATATGATTTAAGATCAAAAGTTAAACTGTTCTAAAAGGGTAAAACTTTTCTGATAGAAATGGATCATAACTAAATCCTGACTGGCCTAAAGGTATAGTAGCCATCTTTCACCAAAATCTATTCAGTTCAGTTAGCAACCTGCTGCAGCGTTAAAATGATTTCCTCTTTCTCTCAGAAGGTTCATCGTCTTCTTTCAGAAATACTAGTTGCTCAAAAACAGGAATTTCTTAATTCCTTGGATGCAGCAAAAGATCATTCACTACTCAATAGTCAGACGAGAATCATGTTCATTACCATCCTATTAGACTCCCAGAAATAGCATCTAAATTTAATAAGATAAACAATTAGAAACGGGGTTCCATACCAGTGTTTTGCCCAGAGGAGTTCATTTTGATGCAGAATTAAGGAGCTGTGCAAAATTATCTAGCCGAAGAAATTGAAAAAGTATAAGCCAATGGGTTGAAGAATCTACTTCGAACTTCATGGTGCTACGGCGTACTTAACAATGCAAGAAACTCCCTTGGCTCTTCATCTTCTTTAATAATCTATTCAGTAGCAAACATTAAACACTCACATTAAGAACAGGAGTATAAAACTGCAAAAATTAATCAGCATTTGTACTGGTAGCTTATCACAAGTGAACATAACACAGAATATCACAGGAAAATATAAAGTAGCAACAAAATAACAAGCGTTCCGACTCTTTTCCATTTTGTAAACTCATATACCATGTACATCTATATACCTTAACTGAACAGGTAAAGCAAGAAGCTCATGCTCATGTTTACTGATAAGCAATAATAGGTGCCAGAGCAAAAAGTAACAAAGTATGATTACTAAAAGTGCAGAAACCCTGATGGGGCAAAACTAAAATGTTCAATGATGAATGTAAACAGTGTGAAATTGGGAAGCTTCTATATCTTAACAGGGATGCACTCTTAGTGAGCTAGTGTTTTTGGGTTTTGGGATATTTTTATCTTTGCAGTTTCTAAGTGTTTTGTTTATTTTGGGACTTCTCGTCCTTATTTTGTGGATTTGTAGTCCTCCTAATCCTTGTACATATTTCTTATAGTTTTATTTAATCTTTTGTTTCTTAGCCAAAAAAAAAAAAAGTGTGAAAATGAACGAATTGAGATGATAAAAAGAAAGTCAACCATGTTGGAGATAAAAAGACACTGAGAAACAGAATATATTCTCCTTATAATTTTTCCTTGTTAATGGAAAAGCATCTCATTTAAATTTGCATTTGTTTCCTCTAAAGCACCTCAGAAATAATCAATACAGTCCAAAATATTGCATACATAAATAATTTACTCAGATGGCTGTAGGCAGAAGAGAAGGAACATCAAGCTCTAAAGTATGAGAGTCCTCAGCATTTTATACCCTTTACAGTTTTCTTATTTAGTGTTCATTTCTTATTATAGTACTTCGGGTACGCATGGCTTCATGCAAATGAAACTATTTTTGAGCCAAACTTTAACCATATTGAATGAGGCGTCCCCATCAACAGAAAACTGACTCCAAAATTGCAACATGAAAATAAACATTGTTATTGACGGGACGCAACGCAACATGTTGGGAAGTACAGCAAGACAGCAATGATGGAATAGAACAAAATTGCCACCTTTATCTACGATTTATCTTCAATGTATGTTATGTAACATACATAATCAACTGAAGTAACAAATAAAGCAAGATGAATTAATCTTATACACAACACAAAACAGTAAATACTTGAAATGTAGACTCCATACCTTTATTGGGGTGTCCTTCGGCAAACCCATCCTAGTCAGAATGTCATAACCAAATTGATTCTGGTCACTACCTTCTATATTCCCTAACTCTTTGTTGTTGTCTAACTGAATCGGGCTTTCACCATGACAGAAAGATCTTCCGACCCAGAAATAAAGAACCCTAGCTGCACTCTTCCCTGAGTCTCTACTAGGAGAAAAAATTGCAAAAGCAGATTTAGAATTCAAAGCACTCGAGTCAAATTTTCCAACCCTTTCAAAAGTGGGCCAGCGATATATCAAAGGTTGCATTTGATTACAATGATCTGGAACACTTTCATCCAGCCTATTGGCTTTAAGGCCTTCTCTCCAAGAATAATTTCTCCCAGAATCAACACAATTGTTTGCAGAGGAGGATACTTTATGACACAATTCAGCAGTATCTACACTACTTGGAGATATCTTCAGTTTGCACATTTGAGTTGCATCTTCCTCTCCATTTCTAATAGCACTCTTGCTCTTAAAAACAATATCTATACTATCAGAATTACACAAAGTATACGTATTGTCACTTCTGCTTGCAACATCTTCTTGACTGGCCAAAAGATCTAGGCTACTGTTTGCCCTTACATTACTAGTCATCACTGGCAGCTTCAAAGACTTTGACAAGCTACCTCTACGCTCTGCAAGGGATGGTGAAATTCTTTTAACAGGTGACAAAGGAGGCTGAGAACCACAAGTTTCTGGTTTGTTATCTTCACTAGAGTTTTTAAATGAATGAAGAGACAGGTTAGAAAAAATAGACAAAGTTGAAGACACTGGAAGAGAACAAGATGCTGCTGAAGGAGAATCCATAGAGGATTCTGAGGAACACTTTGAACTAGTACTTGAATCAGAACAGACTGAATCTGGGGAGAGATAAGGGGGAGAAGAAGACGAAGATAACAATGAAGATGTTGATGATGACGGTGATGACGAATGTACTAACATCATAGATTCAGAATAAACTCGACATAGAGATATTTTGGGCACTGAGACAAACTCCTTCATATCACCTGAGGCAAACTTACGCCTTAGAGCACTCCAACTACTTTCTCTGGCAGGAAGATGAGTTTCGTGCTCATTCTCTGAAGATGAAAATGGAGGAACAAAACCTCCCATAATAGCTTTGCGGAAAATTTCATAATCAACATCATATGAGTTCACTTTCCTCTCACCAGGCACCATCTTAATAGTTGATTCCCTAATCTCCACTCCATTTCGAGACTTATCCATCAAAGGTAAAAAGTTTGAGAAAGCATCCCAAAAATAACCTGGTTCCTCCCCTTCCTTGATGATGACAATACGTCCTTGTGCTCTCTCATACCGCACAAGTTGACAAACGGCTCCTCTAGCATCCCTTTCCATGATAGACTCACAATGCTTACCGATCCAAATATATATTGCAGCGGGTATATGAACAATAAACGCACCTCTAGAATCCAGAGCCAATGGTGTAGGATCATTCAACATTTTTGGGACTAGGTGCAGAGGATCATATGGGGAGTGTGGGGCAATCCTGTACATCCTCAACAATGAACTGGGGCTAAGGGGGAATGCATGAACTCTTTTTTGGCACTGTAACAGCTGGCAAGCAAAACCCATATTTGGGTCAGCAATGCCTCTAGCTGCCTTTACATATTGAAAAGCATCATCAAAACTCTGCCCTTCTCTCCACATTAGATATGCAATTACCAATGATGTGGACCGTGACACGCCCTGACAACAATGAACAAAAACCCTTCCACCTTTTTCTCTCACATCTTCAAAATAATCAAAAACATCATACAAAATGCTGGTGATATCCTCAGACGGACTATCCTGCAACCACAGTGTTCTGTAGACAAAATCAGCTTTAAAATACTCAGGACATACAAAGCCCACACAGTTCAAAATATGGGTAATCCCGTGCTGTTTCAATATATCCCTGTCCCTAGCGACAGCATCCCCTCCAAGATATATATGTTCTGCTACCTTCGAACATTCTTTATCAAAGAAAGCAATCTTATCCCTCTTCACCAGCCCACCATTCTTATCTGAGTTTCTCTGAATAGATGATAAATCAAGTTTCAGTCTCTCACCGCTCTTGTTCCCACTTGGAGTGGGGGGCTGATGCCACTCACCAACATCATCAGAACTCGCCTTTGGCCACTCATCTAAGCTCCGACGTGCAATAGATAATGGCTGCAAGGGTGGCAAACAAGAACGTGCCTTTGAATTCTGTTGGGAACGTGGAGTTAATGGGACAGGAAACCGGCGCCCATTACTGTTTACAATATTGCTACCACTCGGATCAGCTAGATCTCTCTCTTCAGTTTCGGGGTTTTGAGAGGCAGTACGAGAGGACGACCATGAGGCTGATCGCCAAAACATCTTCCGAGAGCCAGGAAGCTGGCAACTACCCCTAGGATTACCCAGGTCATCCTCTTTCTCCAACATGCTCAATAAATCACAAGTTTGAGGGGGGTGAGAAATTCCAAATCAATTGCGCAAATTCAAGCCAAACCCATATACACGATAAAATCCTATACTGTTCACCATGCCAACTTCAACATTAAGAAACTCAATTACCGAAATTCACGCCAACCCCAGATATCTGACAAAACCCTAACATTTAACCATCCCCGTTTTAAGAGCTCAATGTAAAATTTAAGCACGCCCAGAAGCTTATAATAGAAACCCCTCATCAATAGGTTGACTTAACAGAGGACTAAACATATTATAATTAACCCAAGTGCGAGAACCCATATCAGATCAAGCACAAACTCTGAAAGCTGCCACTGCACAATGAAAAGTTTAAACAATAAATCAAACATTTATCCATCAAAATCAGCAATTAATCACCAAACCAGTTCAAAAAATGAAAAAAAAATGGCACAAAATCAACAGAACATACAATAACTCAAGTTTTAATAAGAAACCCACAAATCAAAAGAAAAAATTAAGCTTAAATCTTTGAATCTCGTCCCATCATCAATAAAACTAAGAGAACAAAAACATTATCAATAAAAACCCAAATGACTGAAACCCAGTAGTTCCTTTTTTTTTTTTCCATCTGTATTCCTCTGATGCGTAAACAACATATACGGCTAATACATGCATGTATGTATGTTGCTACAAGTAGAAAGGAGGAGAGTGATTGGATTTGTGACTTACGCAGTGAGTTACGCAGAAGATGCCATGAACAGGAGGTGGATGATTTGTGAGAACAAAAGAGGAGAGTGAGTGAAGGATGATAGAAGGAAGATTGGAAGTGGGGAAAAATGAAAGGGTTAAAACGGTAATCTTATGGTCTTTTTTTTCTTTTCAATGGTTTCTTTCTTTGTATTTTGACTCCAACGGACTGCGTGAGCCATATTCCCTTTTTGTTTTCCGCGCACTCTCACATTTTGCTCTCTCCACGTACTTTTATTTATTTTTTTTTAATTTCTATTCTACGATCATGGCTACTGTTAGGGGTGGGCAAAATAACCGATCCGACCCGATCCGATTCGAAATAAATTGAGTTCGGATCGGATCGGATTGATCATAATACCCGATCAGATGAAATGTTGCCAACCCGATCGAATCATAATCGGATCGGGTGAAATCCGATCCAATCCGACAACCCGAACGGGTTGGCTTAAAGAAGAAAGTAAACAACCCTCACTGATTACAGCACACATGCATCCAGCAACAAGCAGTCAAGCACCAGTGACGCCACAGAGCACAGGGCAACAGACCACACGCTACACAGCCTCACACACCACACACGTATACGGCACACATCATAAAGATGGAGGCACAAAACCAGTAGAGATAGAGGCACAAAAACAATAGACCACACACTCAACGCACCCAGCAGCCTCACTCCCCTCCCTCACGCCTCACGGCCTCCCCCTCAAGCCTCAACGAGAGACCACACAGCACACACCAACCTTTGCTCCCCTCCCTCACGCCTCATGGGTCACTGCCCCACCCTCAAGTCAACACTCAACACCGCCAACGCCAAGTAGAAACACACACACACACACACACACAGCCGCAGCCAACACATGCTTGCCACAATCACCGCCGACGCCAACCACCAGTCGATCTACTGCTCCGCGAGGACCGCAACTAGATCTGCTGCTACCACCTACCGATCTGCTGTCTCCGCGCCTCCACACACTTCATCACCGAGTTTCTCCTCCAAGTTCCATTCGAAATCCACAAGCGGCAGCCCGAATTTTTGTTTTGAGTTTAGTTCAAATACGAACAGTTGTAATGTGTAATAGATTATATAACATATGTTAAATCATTGATTAGGAATTGTTAACCGAACCCGATCCGAACCGAATTAAACCTGATTTTTTTATCCAATCGGGTCGGGTTGTCAATTCGGGTTGAATTCGGATGAGTTTTTGTTCGATCCGATCAACCCGAAATCCGATCGAGTTGATCCGAACCCGATTTTGCCCAGCCCTAGCTACTGTTATGAGATACTCATACAAGGATGGTTCTATTAAATTTAGATAGCTCAATCATAATGTTACTCAAACATTTTCTCAAAATGTTCGGAACCCTAATTAACCTATAATATGTCTAAGAAGTTGTTTGTTAAATATCTGGAATCTGAAATTTTATTAATTTCAGACCTTTTCTAAAATTTGCTTGTTTGGTTTTTGGAATTTCTATTTGATTTTCAGATATTTACATCTGAATAGAAAATGTAAACTTTTGTGACTTTTATTTGAATAGAAAAATATCATAATGACAAGCAAATATTATATTCTAAAAATATTTCTGTAAAATAATTTATTTTCTAAATTATAAAATCTAATCCTCTTTTTTTTTTAATTTACAAGGATATAAATGTCAAACAACTAAGTTTAAGATTTTTTTTATTATAAAAACAAACAAGATGCTACTTATATTCATATATTATAAAAAGAAAAATAAACATGTCATTCAAGTTTTTGTATTCAGACTTATTCAGACTTTAGAAAAATTCAAACTCATTTAGATTTCAGACAAAAAAACAAACACTACTTAAATGTTAGTTAAATAACTTTATTATGATTCAACCATCTGTTATGGTGGAGCGTTAGTTAGATAGCTCATAATATGATTCATTATAGATATTTTGCTAGGAACCTGTAAATCCATACTTAATTTACAATCTGTCAAGATACTGCTCAAATAACTTATTATGATGCAACATCTCGTTAGGAATTATTTTTTAGAGACTCAAATGTAATTTTAAAAAGTTAAAAGTTAATTTTATTTTTGGTATTTAAAAAAATTGGTAAAATCACTCTATTTTACAAACAGATTCTGTAAAGAAAGAAAGTAGTAGATTTTTAAAATCTAATTTTAAGAATCAATTTTGTACTTAATTTCAATTTGATATATGTCTGCACATATATTATAAAAATAAAAAATTATCCTTATTTAATTAGAAAATAAAATTATTAAATTAAAGAGTTATTATTATTACCAATTATATTAAAATAATAAAACAAAAACTTTATTTTAGTTATCAATTATTATAAATACACAATAAACAAATATTTTATATACAAAATTTATAAATATGTAAACAAATTTTATTTAATATTATATCTATTTTAGTAATTTATATTTACACAACAGTTCAAAAGTAAGGTTTGCTAAATATAAACGATTGTTTTTAAAATTCACAGTACTTTTAAATATAAATTTAAAAGCAAACACACACACACACACACAAATTAGATATAATTTCAAATATTAAGAAGAAGATCTCACCTTATTTATCAAGAAAGAAAATTGGTTTGAACTTCTTTTTATCTAATGCACATTTGATAAACACAAATTATAAAATAAACGGATTTATTATTCCTTCACAAAGACACCAAGTAATTGTATTGGAATCAAATCGTGACCGAAAAAGCTTCTTTAGTTGTATGATCTTGACATCAGAGTATCTTCTTTTTACATAATTATGTCAAAGAATATGGCATAGTCTCCATTTCCCTAATAAATAATAGGGAAAAAAAATAAAGAGTGCTTAGACACAGGTAGAATTTTTGCTTAAACGAATTTTGCCACTACATAACAAAAAGTGACCATATGGTTTGGTTTCTATATGTTGATATAGTCTGGAACTAGATTTTTTTTTTTTTTTGAAGTCTGTTATACACAGATATTAAAGTCTGTTATACACAGATATTACTGACATTACATCAGACATTACAATTAATATTTACAATCATACTATATAACTGGGACCACCATCATACATTGACACACTGAAGTATATGCCCAGATATTTTAAACTCTCTCTAATATTCGAGGGGTGCCTGCTCCACTCACATTTCGTAAGGGAGAGACTGTCTCCACTCACATTTCGTAAGGGAGAGACTGTCTCCACTCAATTAATTGATAATTGAGGAAGAACTGAAACTAACCTCCATAATGCTCTTATGGAGGCTCGAACCCTTGCACTCAACATTGTAAGTGCAAGGCTTCTCCCATTGGACCAAAGACCCATTGGTGTCTGGAACTGGATTTAGAAGAAAGTGTGTGGGAATTAGCGAAAGCCAATGAAAGAGAAAAGGAGAGAAAGTGCTTGGAGATGATACATTAAGGACAAATGCGAGATTAACAATGTCATGATCAGGAGAAGAGACTTTTTTGTGATGGTGAAGCTATCTGGGAATTATATTTGTATTAAATAATAATTAGTCATAATTACGTGGTTGTTAATAGTCCAAGCAGGGTCTAATTATGCCAGATAACTACAAAAGTTTTGACTTGAACCATATGCGAAAAGAATGCAGTATAAAATAATAATTGGGCCAACTCAGAGACTAATAAAGTTATCTATGCTATTCCAGAGGTAAATAGATTATTTTTGTTTGTGTATTTTCTTTCTTTTTTTTTTAATCAAATTTTTTAATGTAAAAAGTTAGTTTAGTACATTTGCTCATCTACTATTGCATCAAACAGTGACACAAATGTGAAAGGTCCCCTCCATTATCTCAAATCAGAAAGAGGGGGCAAAAAAAGAAGAAGAAAAGAACCTTATTGTGCCAAAAACACTAGAAAATATTTCCTAATTTAGGAATGTGACCTAACCTAACTCACCAAACCAAACCCATGTTGCATTAATCAAACAAGAAGCGTAAGATACCACCATCTTCAAACCTAATGACAGTTACATTTGCCAGTTTTTATTCTTAAGGAACTGTTTCACAAAAATGAGAAACATGGATTCTCCTCATGAGTCACCCATGACAATGAAATTTTCATTTTTCACCAAATAAAGTCTATCTTGAACTCATTATCAACCAATGGTAACGCACCAAAAAAAAAAAAAGCACTTTTGTTCACAAGCTACTTTGAATTGAAAGTGCTTCAGTTCCTATATATGAAAGTAGTAAGTAAGAGTAAGACAACAACACAGCACATGGGAAAAGACTAAAGCCGGAGCCGTGTGGATCAACTTGGGCAATCAAACAACTTCGTTCACACTGCTCTCTTAGTTTTGTTTCATGTTCTGAATTTTCATCAAGAATTTGGATAGACTCTGGCACATGAAATGTAAAATAAAAGTTAATATGAAGAAGAACAATTCCTATTAATGATTTTCTTTTCCTTTTTTTTTTTTCTAAATTATTGGACAAGTTATCCTGCAAATTGAAGCAACAAAAAATATAGTTAAAAAAATTTAAAAATAAAAATAAAAAGCACGGAAGCCACTCTTATATCAGAGCCAGGTTTCGATCCTGGGACCTGTGGGTTATGGGCCCACCACGCTTCCGCTGCGCCACTCTGATTGTTGCTAGATGATGCCCAATCTATTTTATTTATCAATTTTAAAAATTTTCATACGAATAAAATCACCCTCCGGCCGTCAAATTAGAGTTTGGGAAGACACAATCAAGAAACAAAAACTGGAAGTCAAAGTCAAGATGAAGACTGCTTGCTAACAATTAAGACAGGATCATCAACTGATTTAACTTTTCACTTTTCAGTCTTTGCTGGCTTGTTATTGAGACTGGAAGCATTGATATTGTCGAGAGAGGAAATGGTAAATGAGATTGAAACAACTGATGCAATAACTTATTAAAACGGCAGTCATAACCAAATCCTGTGGCCAGATTGACATGCATTTTACTCGAACATTAACGCCAATCGACTACAGTACAGGCCCGGGTTGCTGTGAACACACATATTCCTCGCGTGTAGGCATGCAGAATGCAGCTTCAGATCCATAAACTTGGACCAATCTGACAAAGGAAAGATTTATTGCACATAGCATGATCCAGGGCCAATTGGAGGTTCTCTCGCATACTTATTCAAGACTGGAGCAGCTTGAACCCCACGCCTATTTAAAAGGCATCTGAAGTAGTGCAGTCGTGGTAATGCAGTTAATGTAATATTTCCAGAGGAAATCGCCTCCCTCCTACTCCACAAGCGCTCTGCAGGAAGCAAAAGTGGGAGCAAGTGAGACAAACTTATAATAAATGACCTCAACCAGTATAAATCTTCTACCAAAAGTGAAGGTAAAATTGGAAAGGACATCACTAAAAGTGAAGGTAAAATCTATTTCTCTAAATACTCTCCAGGGTTGGTTGAGGAGGATTGATTCACAGACCTCTTCAATGCAATATATCTAACCAATTACATTACCCACTTGGTAACTGTAAGTCAGTAGTTGTATTTGAAATGTGCTCTTCAGTATCAAACTGACACCCTAAGAAAGAAAAACGAGTACAGCTTTAAAAAAGTTTACATCCTCACTACCCTCAATATATCGAACTTGCCGTTTGGTAAGGTTTTGACTTCTAATGAAGGATTCAATTTCATTGTGCAATCATACCTGCAGCTGCAGCAGCGCGAGGCCATATTGTTTGGTGAATATCTGAGGTATCGGCTGTCTCACCCCACATGCAAACTTCCCCTCCAAGCACAAGCTCTTGGTTTGAAGGATCGGATATTCCCTCTAGCGGTTCAGCAGTGTAGACTTCATCCCAAGGAACATCAAGATGGTCAAGATACCAAAAACCTTGATTGCTGTAAATGCATCTAAAACCTTTTGCAACAGCTTTCGGACAGACACCACCTCCCAACCTTCAGCAACAAATAAACTGGTATTAGCTTGAAAGTCATACTTGCCAGAATTGACTGTGATACATTTTATACAAACGTGACAATAACTCACCAGTTATGCACAACCGTCCGTGGATTAAGGTTTGACGCAAATGAATTGAAGGTTTCCTCCCTGAAAGAAAAATAATCAGAAGTGTCCAAGACTTCCATTTTCTAGGCGTGACACGATTTGGACACTTATAACTGGGATATAGACCATTCTGTGGAGAAACCTCTTATTTCTTTGGAAATACTTTCGTGAGGAATATTGTTCATATTATGCACATATTTAAAAATCATTTCCATATTTTTTTTCTTTTGCAGATGCCCAGATTCCATTAACAGTTTAGATCCAGCCAGAGAACTCATTATGAATGAAAATCCAAGGGCAAAGTAAACTTAAAAATGCTACTAGCAATTTCATTGGCACAGAAGAGGACAAACCAGTTGACAGGGGTCCAATTTTTTGATATTGCTATTTTTTGAGCTGTCAGTACAAAATATTGATATGCCTCCTTGGCAGTCATTTTGTGATCGCGAAGCCTGCAATTAGATAGATCAGTACAGTGAGCAAACATAAAAGATTGTTGAGTAAAAATCCCATTCATTCAGAATTCGAACAAAAGAAAAACCAATGATGGTTTAGCCTTGCTGCTGATTAATTAATGGCTCATGAAATTGTTTGTTCTTGTATAGACACTGAACAATTTTTGCAGGCTCAATAACACAAAGTTAAGTCTGACTTCAAACCACAAACTGAGAACCACCATTCAGTGTCTAAATTACCTTATGGATGGTGAACCAAAAACTATTAAGGAATCAATCAAATTCTGAGAACCATTTTAATTTCTAAAATATATTGACATCAAAATCCCATCGAAACTGATCTCCAATCCCAAGAAAGTTGAACAGTACGGATATTATCTTTTTATGATATTCTCTTTGTACATCCATGTAAACATGAAACAGTGGAGATCATAGAGATGAACAATAAGAGATAAATGGCTAAAACTCTTATGAGTGTAAGTTACAACAAACAACAGAAAGAAAGTCTAGTATATCTCTAAAAGGTTTACCACAACAGAAGTAAATGTAATAGTGTAAACTTAAAAAAAAAGTTTGTGATCAGATAGGATTCACAGGAAAAGGAGCAAGGAATCAATATATAGTGTATCCATTTGCTCACAGAATCTTTGGTACCCCAGGGACTAATATGGCAGTCAGGTTATAAAAAATTTATCGAGTCATTATGTAACAAGTGAAAGATAATCAGCCAAAAGTGTTAGGGCTCATACCATTTCTTCACATGTGGAGTAGAGCTCCAGCAATCTATCAAACATTGCAAAATTTCAAATAAATCATCAGAATACACACAAGCATGAATGTAACACCAAGAGAGTAATACTAACCCGTGTTCACCTCGTCACCACCCAAGTGAAACAGCTCAAATGGGAAAATTTTTCTCAAATCTATGGTTGAAAAAAAAAAATCACATTACTATAAATAAAGTAATATATCCAGACAAACCCAAACATTTAATGGTCTCAATGCTATATATTTATCAAGCTCACAGATGAATAGTAGCTAACTTGCTCTTTCTAGAATCTGCAAGCATGACTATCAAGCACACTGGCAACATTTCTAATCAATTGTGCTGGTAATGAAAATTTATTTTTTATCAAATAATTGGATCGCACAAACAGAAAGTCACTTAAAAAGAAATCTTAACCTGATAGAATGCCGGAAATCACTTCAAAAGTAAAATTTTTGGAAACATCAAGTGGCTCTCTACAGGATGGAGAAGGCCAAAGGTTAGGGTATCCAGCTCCCCTTCACAGAATCAATTGAAATTTCATGCATTAAGAGATAGTATATTAGTTCAGCAGTGCTATGAGTCAACAATGCTGCAAGTCAACACAACTTCCACCTACCGATGCTTCAGAACCAAACACTTTTAAACCTGTCTTGCACTTTCAGATAATAGTATTAACCGGGAAATACATCAATAAAAATTTACGAAACTTTACAACTCTCTAATGATATAAAAACACCCACCACCAAAAAAAAAAAAAAAAAAGTGACAGATGATTTTGCACCTCAAAAAGTTAAATGATTTTGAAACTGAAGAACAACTACAAAAAAGAAGCAAATCTTAATAATTCTTCTTTTATCCACAGAAAGTCAGGATGATAATTTGAGGCCGAAGTAATCAGCAGCCGGATAGTAGTAGTGTTAACAAGTGTCTTACCATGATTCGGCATGACCAGGGACATCTACTTCTGCCATAACATTGATGCCTGCCATAAACAATGTAATATAATTATAGAAAATAAAGAAACAAAAGTACGTTTAAAGCCAAGGAAATACAACAAACTCTTAAAAATGAAGTGCACCTCTCATCTTGGCGAAACTTCATTTAGCACATGAAACATGAAAAGAGACAAAATTAGTTATTTATATTAACTTTATATAGTTATATAAAGATTACCAAATAAATCAGAACATGGATCCAGACATACCTTTAGGGCTGGAAAAAATAAAAGTAAACTGAATATATTTTTTGAAAAAGCTATACATATTTATATCATATAATTTTGGAAGCTAAAATATCTTATTACAGTTTCTCACCACTTAATTTTATCATAGTCATCATATCTTTTTAAATTATTTTAGCTGTCAAAGTTCAGGGTGCTTTAATTTAAAATAAAAGAAAGTACTAGCTGTCCACCAACTAGTATTCAACACAAGGAGCATCCAATGAAATTAATAAATTACAGAAATCAACAATCAAAATATCAATTTATATTGGGATCATGAGGAACGTGATATTTTTAAGTCTTTGAAGTTTGACTAAGATAAATACTTGATCTAAGGCTTTTATAATCTTTAAAAGCCTGTAAATAATCCAGGAGTTGGATAGGATGTAAAAATCTTACCCGACAATTTCATGGGCATCCTCAACCGTGTAGCGCTCCCACTTTGAATATGCGCCCTTCCACAAATTTGGATATGTAGGCACTTCAAGAGGAAATGACTGCTCGTCTATGATATGCCAATGAAGGACATTCTACTGAATTCAACATCACAAAATTTATACACGAGATTAGATGGTTCAGTGCTGAAATCCAAATTATGAAATACATATAATAAGAGACAGGGTAGAAGCATATCTTACAAGTTTTGCATATGACATAGATTCAATTATCTGCTTAATGACATCTACTGGTAAATAGTGCCTTGATGTATCTACACAGATGCAAAGAAAATAAGTACTACACATACAAGAAAAAAGCAGAAGCTTTGCAACTTTACATTCTACATGAACAGAAAATTAAAGATTACCAATCAGAAGGCCACGAAATGCAAATCTTGGTTTGTCTTGGATGTACCACGGTGCTTTATATACTAGTACGGATTTAGTATCATAGTCAAAAGAACACAATTGGCTGAATGTCTAGAACAATACAGAACAAAATGAAAAATAAGAAGAGAGAAAAAGGAATCAATATGACTCCAAGCAATAACAAAGGGTACTGGAAAACATGTTTACAGCTTTTCTTGCCTAGTCGGACATGTAATTAGACAATAGTCATACATACCTCCAATCCTCGCAGAGCACCATAAACTGTATTTGCCTGCAAGGAAAATAAAATCCAAACAGAACTATACATCGATATCCTTGATAAGCTTAGTGAACTTCAAAAACCTACAATTACACATACATCTTTTTTCTATCATTCATTTTAATCACACAATTGATACGTTGAGGCCTAAATTGTTTAGTAAATATCCCCCTTAACTTGGCAGATAATGATTTTAATCCACAGTGCCTCCATCCGAAGCACACACTAAACAAGTCGTAATGGCAGTATCCACGAGACCATCGATTTAAGAGCAAATTCACTATACAAGAAACACAACTAAAAAGAAAAATGACCTCTATTGTTGCCTCTCCAATAATTGACAGCCCCTCATTCTTAGCCACCAACAAAGTGTAACTCTCATCAACACCAAGCTGCAACTGCTCACGCACAAAAACAAAAATCCCCGAAGAATAAAAAGTCAAAAAATTTAGCACAAAAAATAAATAAACAAAAAGCGAAAACAAAACAAACCCACGTCTTCATTATCCGAATGAACAACAATCTTCAATGTTCCAATATCAAAACCCCACGATCTCCTCTTTCTAAAATTATTAAACACAGAATGGGAATTAACCCCTTCGACTTCGTGCTCGAAAATAATAGCTTTGTATCTCTCGAACGCTTCTTTAACAATCTTCGAGCCCGACCCTTTTCCCGAAACGGAGAGATAAAGAGCTGGGTCAACGGAGAGCGTGTCGTTACCGGAAGTGAATTGCGCTGGCAAAGGCCAGATGTAAGCGAGGGAATCGTCCACGTCGGTGGAGACAGAAAGGGAGGAAGTGAAAATGATGAGAAGTGCGGTGATGATTATAACTTTGAGAACTGAGAGATGTTCTTGGGATTTGAGCAACATTGTGGTTTGGTTTACGGAGATTCCTTTGGAAAACCAAAGTGATCTGATGAACAGCTGCAGCGAAGCGAAAGTGGAGGAGAGATACCAGTTAGTCAGGTGAATGAACTCATAAAGACAGGACAAAAAGTAGTTACAGTTTTTACTCTTTTAAGCTGTTCTTTTAGCCGTAATGGCGGTAAACATCATGAATTTGCGGTGATGAAAATGATTGCGAATGTGCACAAATCATGAGTGGGAAGTGCAATTGGGTCCTGGCCAGTTTGGGTCAACAGTGGGAAAGAAAAAAATACAAAAATTAAACATTTCACAGAAGATTAAGGCGTTTGTTGAAATTTGACTCATCAGTAACTTGCAAGCCTTTAAATTTATAATTTTGATGTTATGGCCTCCCTAAGTTTGTTGTTTCATAATTATGGTCCCCTTAGGACTGAAATCTTGGTTTCCCCAGGGTGGGTTTGGGATTGAAGTATTGTACCTTTTAAACTATAACTTGCTGTGAAAAAAAAAATTATAATTATAAAACAAAAGTTAATAATATATAATAAATGTAAATTTTAAATAATAATTTTCATAAAATTATTAAAAATATAATAGATTTTTCATTATACAAATGAAAAATCATAGCAACATAACTTTAAAACTACAGCAGTTAGTGTTTACCAAATATTTTAGTACTGTATCTTTTAAGCTATAGCTATCCAACATCAATAACAAACGCACCCTAAATACAATATACTTGGGTACTTGATATCGGTATTGTATTATACGACTCCGTATTTGGAGCAAAAAAAATCTCAGATTCCTATGTTGAACAACTTTACGAAGAAGCACAAAACTAGTCTGCAAGATATTGACTAAATGCAAAATGCACCTTGAAGAACTTTGTTGTTTTGGGCAATGTGGGCTCGGCCCTTACCACTTTTTCTTAAAGGTGTGAAACTGGGCTTTCAAAGTGAAGCCCAGATTATAATTTTTCAAGTGAATCTGCCGTGCCCCTCACTTTTTCTCCTCTCCAATTCAAAGTTCAAACCCACTTCGATGCATCATGAATCACACTTCTAGGAAAAATCTCTCTCTTCCATCCTTTTTACATCATATAATTGGGACTAAAAGTTTTATTAAACATATGTATGTACAGTCAAACTACTTGAATTGGTGTTTCATGAAAAATCAATATGAACATAGATCGTTTTTGTTGTGAATTTCGGCTGCTTTACAAATACAATTTTGTAAAAGGATTGAAGAGTTTGGGTATAAATAATTCATTCCCTCAAATTTGTCAACAAATAAAAGATAAATAAATATTGCGAATAGATGTTTGTCGCCCTTTATTTAATTGTTATATATATTAATTCGTGACGCATACGCCAACTTGTGGCTGTAGTTTAGTGGTTAGAATTCTACGTTGTGGCCGTAGAGACCTGGGCTCGAATCCCAGCAGCCACATGTCATTTTTTTAATTTTATTTTCATATTTTAACTAAAATAATTTAAGACAATCTGAACTTGAAAATTAAAACAATTTGGGATCTTGATGGGAATCCAATGCTTTCTTCTATACTTTTCGACGAGAGCCCAATGCTTTCTTCTGTACTTTTTTGTTTCAATTAAAAAATTAGTACAGAATTTGGTATAATTTTTCATTCCAATTAAACAATCGTTAGAGATCATTATTGGTCGGCAATCAAATGGGTTGGTGAATTTTAATAAGTCAAATAGAAGTGATGGGTTCGAATTTTGTGAGTCAGAGTGGGCACTTTAGATTCAGACCGGAAGGTTTCAAATCCAATTCAAACCAAACACAAAAGATTTTAGTGGAACCAACCAGTAATGGGTTTGACTTGAGTATTTACTTGCATTAGGTTGGGATCCACTTTGATTTATCCTCCTTTTAACAAATTTTGATAATTAATAGCTTATAAATTAAAATGGCCAAACAGGACCAAAACAAGCCACATCATACATTAAAAACATTTGATTTATCTAATTTGAACTAAATATGAATGATTTAATAAACTAGATCAAACAAAACTTAAAATTTTAATTCGGTCCAAAAAACCAAACCAAGTGTTCCCTCCTACTTTTAATTCTTCTCATACATCTTCTTCATTTTCATTATTCCATCAAGATCTTCATATCAATAGTTTTTGTTATTTTTTATTGACGTTTCTTATTCACCTTATCTTTCACACTTTTTTTTTTATCCCGGTTTCTATTATTTAGTATAAAGTTATTCTATATTCGGTATTGTGGTGGTGGATTTGAATTGATTGATGGAGCACTAGATCCTTTTCCCCAAAGTAGTGTGAGTTTATGGGGAGAACCTTAGGTGCAACTGTAGCACTGTGCCACAGTTGTATCTAATCGTTGGATGTCAGTGGACCCCACCAATCCAACTATATCCAACGGCTAGATGTAACTGTGGCCTGATCCGAGTTTATGACTACATTAGCATCTTTCAGTGATAATTATTAACTTAGCCATGTGTAAAATTTTTATATGGTTCTCCTCTATTTATTTATGCTTTGTCGAATAAACTTTTTATCTCCTAATCAATCCGTATTTATATAAAGAATCATATATAATTCACTTTAAAACAAAAAAAAAAAAAGAGAAAAGTTCACCTCTAATAAGCCGTGGCATTGAAACATTTATTTTTCGAAGAAAACAAAATCGATTAGTCAACTAAATTTGATCAGACAACATTTATGGGATGACAACAACTTTCAATATTCCTTACGTCATGCCGACCGATATTTTGAAGAACAAATGATAAGTCACTAAACCGAGAGAAAAATCTCGGTCGCTTTCATCAATTCTTATAATTTAATGAAGCATTGCTTTTGAAAGAAATAAAATTTTAACGAAGCACTTATTAATTTAGGCCACAAAAAGTGATGAGTGTCCCCATTTGGTATCGGCCACAATTCTGTGAGGTCCCCATTTTCTTTCATTGATGCGCGGGCTGTTTCGGAGGCTCAAGCGCCACGTGAGTTTCAAAAAGCGTTGGATCAAATTTTTATATTGGAATGTAGAAGATAAGGGCAAACAAATATTTAATCAAATTGTATGGGTTTTCTTTTGTTTTTCAAATGAGTGATGAAAATATCCAGACATGCAATCATTGCTGATCATATTTTGTACAAATTTCTCCGGGTAATGGTAATATTTCATTTGTCATCAAACAGTCTAATGGGTGATGAACCTATCTTTCACAACTTAAGACATTTGAACCCATTTTTCAGTTCCTTGTCTGCTCTCAAATTGGTAAAATATTTACTCCAAACTACAAATTTGGAGATCCCATGATTTTTAGCGACAAGTGTTTTCTTTTTAATTTTTAGAAAAATTATCATTTTTATACCCTTAATTTATTATGTTATCAAACACACCACAATATTTTTAGGGTATATCAGTCGTCCATCTTTAGTTGACAAAATGTATCTATCGTTCATTAAATCGTTAGTTTTCGTTTAAATGTGATAACATTAAAAGGGTAATCTGATCTTTTCATACGGAAATAAAGAATATAAATGATAATCTAATGATATACAAGTGATAATATGACAATTTAAGCGTAAACAAATGATAATTTTTCTTTTATCTTAATTTGAATTTCGATGGCAAAATCATCTATTTACTACAATTCTATTACTTTCATATCACGACTAATGGTTTAGTGAAAGGTAGATACGTTTTATTAACTTAAGATGAACCACTTATATACATTAAAAGTGTTGTAGTATATTTAATAAAAATATTTTTTTAAAAATATACAAGTTATAATTTTCCTAACTTCTATGATAATTAATTAACAAGTGGACAATGCTTAGTATTAATCCTTATGTTTTTGTTTTTTTTTTTTTTTGCAAACACATACCGTAGATAGGTTGCAAATTCTACTTGGAATTAACTTGCCAAATGCATGTTTTGTTTGTTAGTGCATTTGGTCAAAATAAGCAACGATTAATTATTATATAATAATGAGTAATAGAGATTTTACCACCGGTGGGCCCACGAATCCCACTAACCGTGACAAGTCCCTTTCTTTCTATGATAATCTAATCATCCCCCACGACAGCCAGTCAGCCACCATGCCTATGCGCATCCGTATCTCTTTTTATCCGTGAGACCAGAATCTATCGCCTACTCTCGCGCTCACTTAAGCTCGCAACGTCGCCTTTGATCATTGGCTTGGCCTCCCTAACTATCTTAATTATTTATTCATTCAATAATTCTACACTTCTTCAAATATCTCACTCGACAGCTTTCCACTCCAAGCCCTTGCGCGTCTGAAGTGAATTAGTTCCCACACTGGGTTGGTGAGTCCGCGACAGCACTAAGGATACTATATTTAAATATTGGACATGTCAAGGCTTAGCTTATTAAAATTCTCGACTTTTATTGATTTTATATGCATCTAATGGTAGTTAAATTATAGGATATCGTATCCTTAAAGGTACTGTAATTGGCTCTTAATATACATATTTAGAAAGTTGAGATACATGTTTATATATTCATTGATACGGCACATAACATATCGTATCATTCATTTATTGATTTAATAAAGTTACTTTGCTTATGATAATAATAAAATAACTAGTATCCAATTTGTGGAGGAATTTTTAAAATGCATATAAGATATGTAATTGAATTTTATATAACCATCAATTATATGCTGATTCTTTAAAATAAATACACACACATAAAAATTTTATTTATTTATTGAATGATTGATATAATATCTGAGAGACAATATTCTAAAATTTCTCTTGATACGTAACAATCATTAGTTAAAATAATATGTCATTTTGAATACAAAATTTTGATTGCAACATCGACATTTCATCTCTCAAAATAAATTAACGTTTTTTTTTTAAGAACAAGAGTTTAATTTACAAAGGTGACAATCCATTGCCGTTCATGCTCCTCAGGTGCAACATAAAATTCTCGCACATAAGAACCGGACCATAAAGTGGGACCCACCGCAAAGAATCATCTGGACCAGATCGTTCTCCCTCAAGTGATTCCTCCTCATTTCCCATCCGAACTTTGCCCGCTCTCTCACTAGATAAGAGATATACCTACTTCTCGTCTTGTACCCATCGTGCCGTATCTCGACCGTACACGTGTTTCTCGTCTCCACACGTAAACCAGCACCTACACACAACCCATCACGTGTTCTTCTCACCAACCAATCAATATCCGCCACGTAAACCACATTAACTGTTCCCTTATTTAAACTTTTCTGCCTCTTCACGCTTATGTTCCTCCAACTCTCTCGCACACTCAATTTCTTCTGCTGGTGAATGCCTGATAACACGCACAACACCACAACGGATTTCAGTATTCCGAGAACGCCACCGTTTTCAGCTCATTACATATAGGTTGTTTCACTTCTTAGGGTGACCCGAAAAATGGTGGAACCGGTCGCACGTGAAAGCGACGAGGAGACGTCGCTGCTGGCGCAGCAAGGCAATGTTGACCGGTCGTGGCGTTTGAACTTCGACGGCTTTCAGGTATCGCCTGAACGCACAGAGAAGAAACCTCCACGTGGCCTCCATGACTGCCTGGGAGTTTTAGGTCATTAACAAATTTCTTTTTTTCGATTCCTGCTTGAATGGGCAATATTCAGTAGCGAATTTTGTTTTATTAGTGTCTTCTTAATATACGTTATCTTTTGAAAAATAAATTCTTAAAGTTTGTTGTTTGTTATTAATGTTTTCTTTCTTCTTAGTGGAGTATTTATTCGATTCTTGAAGTATAATTTGTGTGATCGGTAAGAATTGGAATATAATTGACTGAAAAAATTAAAAATTAATTTTAGCTTTAAAAACCGGCTGAAGCACAAACTACAGGCAGTTAAAGCCGCAAACTAGAGAAGGTGTGTGATTTGCTGTGTTTGCTTGAATTTTGAGGTCCCTATGGAAGACTTCTGTTTGTTAAATTTTGGGAGTCTTAGTTTCTCTATTGAGTGGCTTGTTTTGCAGCTTTTGGTCTTGTTAGGAGGTAGAAACTTTTAAGTTCGCATCTTGTGCTTCTGTGTGGATTGTCTTATTGTTTTCGGTTTTGACCGCAAATGGTTGAATTTTTCTTTTTGGATATAGAAAAAATTGTTTATGTATGGTGCCTCACGTTAAAACACAGCATATCTGAGCTTCTAGTATGATTGTGATTATTTATTTATTCTTTCTTCTGTATTTGTTTACAAAACTATTTAAACCCCAAAATTAGTTAGTAATAACCTGGAAATACCGAGATTAATTCATTGAGTGATGCAGAATTCTTTCTCCTTTAATTACAATTACTGATCAGTTACAGTAACTAGATTTCTTTTGCTGTTTCTGGTTACTTTGAAGTTTTAATATTAGTGTTGGATACTGATGTGAAAGCTGACCGATGAGAACAGAATTTTGGAACTTATACGGTGTACTATCTTTCTGTTGTTCCTTGTTATAAGTCATGCATGGTTAAGTGAAATATGGGTTAACCCTGTCTCAGTTATTTTAGAAATAATTGTTATGTTTCTTGGATTCAGGTCCAGAAGATAACGTGGCTGAATACTATCAACAGCAGGTACAGATGCTTGAGGGATTTAATGAAATGGATGCCTTAGCAGAACGAGGTTTTGTTCCTGGAATGACAAAGGTTTATATTGCCATTTCTCTCTCTCTCTCTTTTTTAATTTACTTATGATGCTGTATCTCAATTGTTTAAATTGAAGTTTCTAATTATGATTGCAGGAAGAGCGGGAAAATTTGGCTAGAAGTGAGACACTGGCCATTAGAATATCAAATGTTGCCAACATGGTTCTTTTTGCTGCTAAAGTTTATGCTTCTGTCAAAAGTGGTTCATTGGCCATCATTGCATCCACATTAGACTCCCTTCTTGATCTTCTATCGGGATTCATCCTGTGGTTTACTGCATTCTCCATGCAAACACCAAACCCGTACCAATACCCTATTGGAAAGAAAAGGATGCAGCCATTGGTTAGTCCATTTTAAATTGTATAATGGCTTTCATATTTTAAGATTAATTTATAAATCACGACACACTTAATATGCATTAAAAATTATTGAGTCTCTGGTTTTCTTGCATATTTTAGTTCTAAGCATGTAATTTGATTTTGTTGTCTATTGATGTTTTCTGTTAGAATCCAAAATAATCTATGCTGGTAACAGTTTGAGCCAACTAATTTCCACCTCTTTTTTTTCCCCTTGCGGTCATCAGATATAGATAGTGATACCACCCCTAATTCAAATACTTAAATCTCTTTTGAGTATCACCTTTGAACATGCTCTACTTTTTGATGGATTTATGTGAAAATAACTCCTTTAAAATAGCTGCCGTAAGAGGCAAAATACTTGCCTCCACATATGAAATAAAATGGTTAAAAAAAGATGGACAGAAGCAGCATTTGATCTGAGATTGATAACCATGCAGCTGTTATGAACTGAGTTTTATGATCTTATTTATTCCTCTTATGCAAATTTTGGCTTATGAACTAAAACTTCTTTGCAGAGAAAGACTGGAGAAGTCTTCTAGTTTTGGCATTTTGTGGATTGTGAACTAAAATTAGATTATTCATGATTAAGTGTCGTCCTCTCTGTCCTAGTGTAGGCATTAAAATTTGGTTGTGTCAAGTTGTTAAGGACATATTTTGATATTTGAAGTATTATGAAGCTTAGGAAATTTTTAGTGCTTTAATTTGTTTTTGCAAGTGATCCTAGGAATTTTATTTATTACTTATAATTTGTAATTTGTCAATGATGTGCAGGGGATTCTGGTGTTTGCATCTGTCATGGCAACCCTTGGACTGCAGATTATCTTAGAGTCATTGCGCACTTTGGTATCTAATGTAAGTGTTCCTTAATTAATTTCGACTGTGTTGAAGTTCCTCTAAGATCTTTTAAGATAATGTTTGTTTATTGAGAATAGAGCCTACTGCATGTACTTGAAAGATGACCGTTTCTCATACTCTGACACAACAGGAGGATCAATTCAACTTGACAAAAGAACAAGAGCAATGGGTCGTGGGCATCATGCTTTCGGTGACCCTAGTAAAACTTCTTCTGGTTGTGTATTGCCGTGCCTTTACTAATGAGATTGTCAAAGCTTATGCCCAGGATCACTTTTTTGATGTTATCACCAACATCATTGGCCTCGTAGCTGTACTTCTTGCTAATTACATTGATGACTGGATGGATCCCGTTGGAGCTATTATTGTGAGTCAAATCTCAAACTCTCTTGTGTTTTCATGTGCATGTGTTCATTTGCTTGTGTTCATGTGGGGAATTGAGGAATGCTGATGCTGACGGATCTACTTAAAAATTTAACATTATCATATACTCATCTATCATCAGCACTTCTATCTATTGCATTGGAATTTGAATTAGATCTAGTAAATTTGACTCAGCACATTGTGATATTCATAGACTTTCCTGTATGTTGCCCTTTGAGATCATGGCTATTGTACCAGAGGATTTCATAATTATGTAAGAGACTTGATTCCTCTGACCAGTGAACCTTTTTGGATCTTTTGAATAAGGGTGATTGAAATTATCAAGGATTTAGAGTTCCACAAAATGCTAGGTTGAATAATTTTCAAATTCACAATCACAATACAAGTATGATATCACACCAGGTTTTGCCAAACTCCATATTTATGTGTACATGTATTTAACTTGCTGCAGCTGGCCTTGTACACCATCCGCACATGGTCAATGACAGTGTTGGAAAATGTGAACTCCCTTGTTGGAAGATCAGCTGCTCCAGAGTATCTACAAAAGCTCACATACCTCTGCTGGAACCACCACAAGTCCATAAGACATATTGACACAGTCCGAGCTTACACATTTGGGTCTCACTACTTTGTGGAGGTTGACATTGTGCTGCCAGCAAGCATGCCCTTGCAAGAGGCCCATGACATCGGTGAGTCCTTGCAGGAGAAGCTCGAGCTTCTGCCAGAGATTGAGCGCGCCTTTGTTCATCTTGATTACGAGTACACTCACAGACCTGAGCATGCTCAAGCACACTACTAGGAACTGTAGAATATTCTGATGTTGTATTTATTATCATCTTGTTGGTGCTTTTTGTTCCCACCCTACAAGTCCAATTATTAATTATCCACGAAAATCAAGCCTTGTGAAAGATAGATTGTCATTGACAAGATTATTTACACATATTTTAGTAATTTAAGTTCTATTACACGATCAGCAGAGAGTTCTGGGGAGGTAAGAGTAGTCTAAAATGGCTCTTGGGCTCTGTTGATGGGAGTGATGAATTAGTAATGTGCTTGTTAAGTTTGGGCTGTTTAGCCCAATGTGACGTGACTTTTTCTTTTCCCCTTTTTCGCCTGACGTTAAAAAGATTTCTTTTGCAATTCAGGTTGGTTTCTAATTTTCCGTTCTAAAGCCAGATTATGGTTACTAAGCCCAAAAAAAAAAAGGTATCCGCTGCACTTTCAATATCAATCCATCTTTAGTCAAAATCATTTATTTTTTCCTCTCTTTCCTGAAACCACATAATTAATAGGTTTTTTTGGGTTAAGCTTACAATAATTTAAGAGTCAGTTAAATCAGCGCAAATATGACTAACATATGGGGCCATTTGGTGGGGTCACCTTCTAATTTGCTGGATTGTAAATGTAATTTGGCATGACCCATAATTAATATATTATTAACAATAGTAATAAAATAAAAACTCCCAAATAAAATCTCAGTTGGGCTACAACTAGGGATGACAATTGTACCCACAAACCCGTTCAAATCCACCCGCCAAAACCCGTCAATTGCAGGTAATTTTATCCGTTGCGGGTGGGTTTAATATTATAAATGAAAACCCGCACATGGATGCGGGTGGGTTTGGTATTAACGTTATATCCGGTGGATACCCGCATGGATATCCACCAAACCCGAATTATTTTTTCCAAATTTTTTTAATTTAATTTTAATCTAAAAATGTATAAAGAAAATAATGTCATTAATCAAATTACCAAATAGCCAAAGGCTCAAAGTTGTGACCCATCTCTTATTCTAAAGTCATAACCTAAAGAAAACTAAAGGCATTTCCCTTCGAATTAGTATTTGAAAATATTAATTTTAATTATTATTATAGGCATTGTGTTGGATGGGTGCTTATGATGGTGAATGAAATGAATATCTTCTCTTGGAGCTTATTTTAAATGATAATATGAAGTGTAATTATTATTTTTAGATACTAGTTTGTGTTTTTTAAATAGATTTGTGTAATTTATACTTAAATTTGAGAATTTGTGTTGAATTGATGTGGAAATTTTAATTTTTCATTTACATTGTTTAAATATAAAATTGAGTATGTTATATGGAATTTGAAGTTATTATTATAAATTTATATATTAAACATTTGTGATTTTAAATACGGAAACCCGTAAAAAATCCGCCGGATACTATTACGGATTTGGTAATTGTTAAAACCCGCTGCGGGTTGCGGGTGGATTTAATAATTTAAATTTTATGCGGGTTTGGATTTGATAATGACAAACCCACTGCGGACGGTGCCCATTACCATCCGTAGCTACAACGGATCATACCCAGTCAATAGCAAGGACTTGTTTGACAAATACCATTTTTGTTTCTTAGCCCGAAGATGAACAGCCTTCATGTTGATTTGATAAATCTCACAACAATAATATATATTTTATCGGGGAGCTAGCTACGGTACAGATTCTGTAACATACAGACCAGGATAGCCAGCCCCCCAATGGCGCCATTTGCTTGCTTTGTTTCCAAATGCTGGGACACGTGGAGTGCATGGAGTGGGGGATGTATGTTACAGAATCTGTAACATAGACTTCTCCATTTTTATCGTCATGTTATTGACCTAATATTGCAAATTATTAATGGCCTTTGGTCATCTCGAAAAGGTCATGGGTCAATGTTGCGCGCGGTGCCGGGTCAAATAACATCAATTTAAAAGTGCTGACGTCTATGCGAGTACAATCGCATCGCCCCCTAAGATTCAAGGAATTTGAACATCTCCACAATCACGTCCATGATCAGCCAAATGTATTCATAGTCATTACTGCTTCTCCATTCATTTTCCTGTATTGTTGCTCCCAACCATAGCCGCATATGACGGTAATTAGAAAGAAACATGAATCGTTAACCAAGAACAGGAAGCTATCTGAAATACCCACGTGAAAAACAGTGCTTCTACAGGTCAAAAAACAATAATAATCAAGTACTAGCAAAGTTTTAAAAATGTTTTGAGTGCTTTATTGCTTTATGTTTTTATTACAAAGAATTAATGCCTACAATTACAACTCACATGAAAATATTTATTAATATATTTATAATTAAATAATTATTAAAATAAAAAATTTAAATTTTAACCCTCTTAAATATTTGAAAAATGACTATTCCCCTCTCATTTTGAGAAAAAAAAAATATCTTTGTATAATTATTTATATAATTAAAAAAAAAAATTTATCCGTCACAATACTTTCACCGGGGCTTGAAGTGTTGCAGCTCAGCCACTGCTTTATGCTTTAAAAAAGATAATCTTATCTTCTTCTTTTTTAACTTTGTCAAAGGATTTTTTTTTTTTTAATAATGTTAAAATTATACATAGATTTCTCCTTATTTTTAATATTAGCATACTTCGATTTCGAACCTGATTTTTGGGTTGGGTTCGTGATTTTTTTTTAATTGTAATATTTGTGAAAATGTAATGAAATATTAAAAAAAAAAAACTACATGGTAAAATAAAGCAATAATAAATGAACAAAATGAATAAAGAAAGGAAGAAAAGTGAAACCAGCTCTGCCCGCCAAATTCTTTTCTAGCAATTAACGAACCATAACAAACAAACACACACACCCACCAATCAAAGCAAGGCGAATATGCCCAATGGCTTCACGTTTCCATCATCTTTTCAAAAACAGACTGGTCCCCACCAGCCCACACGGCTTCTGTAATTTTAAAATAAATTTCGATATTTAATGAAGTGGCGACCGATGGCATAAGCTCATCATTATTTCCTTAATTACGCCGACGGTGCGTATGGAGATAACCTACGCATCGCCCAGCTCCCAAAACCTCTCCTCTTCTTCACAACGCTCCTCCTCCTACGTCAGCATGCCCGCGGCGCGGCCCGTCAAGGTGATACCGCTGCAGCATCCGGAAACGACGTCGTCCTGCTCCGCTGCGTCGTCGTTTGGCGCTTTGGTCTCTAAACGGATAGGGAATTTTAAACGCATGACGTGGATTCAGTGGATTGAAACGTTGCTCCCCTGTTCTCGCTGGATTAGAACGTACAAGTGGCGTGAGTATTTTCAAGTCGATCTCATGGCCGGGACCACCGTTGGTATCATGCTAGTGCCGCAGGTGATTCTACTCTCTATCTTGTGTTCATATTACTTCCTTCTTCTTCTTCTTCTTTTTTAATTTTTGGTTGGTTTAATTTCTTTTTTTCTGTTTTCCAGTTTCTGTTTGGTTGCCGAGAAACGCCCGAAAAAGAAAAAAAAAAGAAAAGAAACTAATTAAATATTATTTACTTCTTTGCATGGCTCAGCTTTAATTTTTAAGTGATACAAGAGGATCAAATTTTCTTTCATTTTAGTTACTTTCCTGGCAACCAAACAAGTTTTCAACTTGTTCTACCTTTTCAACGCTCTCGTTTTGCCACGGAGTTTGGTGGATAAAATATTATAGCATTTAGTATGACGAAATGGATCTTTTACTCGTTTTGATTGATTTACCTTAACGTCAATCACTTAGCTTTAATTGGGTGCATTAGATTTTTCCTTTATTTTTCACATTCCAGAAAGCGAAATTTGAAAATCGAAAGGTATGACGATTTGGCTTTGGTATTAAAATGATAGGTTGGCAGTTTAGCCAAGAGCGTAACTTCAAGTGATTGAATAGATTTGTGTTCTAGTCTTCAATCACTATTTATTGGTCCATATCAAATGCTTGGGATTGTTAAATTACTTACACCTATCGTAATCAAGGATTAGACTTTTCTTTTCTACTATTCCTGCTGCCAACTACTTATAATTTGATTGGTAATATAAAATTAGGCTCTGTAGTTGGTCCCATTACGTAATTTTATTACTGTTTTATGCATTTGGATTGTCACAAAATTTTAGTTTTAATAGTCTCCAAATCTGCGTGGAAATGATTAGAGACAACCCATATTCCGAATTTGTTAAAATTGTAATTTATGTTTTGCACTCATTTCTAATCTGCTGTTGAGCAGGCATGCTTGACTATCATGACTGAATTTGTCATTATGGCCTTTTTGTCCTGTACTGCCTCTTTGGAATTTATTGCATCGCTCAGTATCTTGTGCTATTGCTTTTGTTGTTATTACAAAAAAATTTCTGCTGGAAGGAGTTTGGCTGTTGAATAAGTTATTTTAACTGCTGGACTTGATTAAGCAGATGAATTTGTGGGTTCTGTGTTTTGACTGCTTGTTGTAAATGACCAGGCAATGTCTTATGCAAAGTTAGCTGGGCTTCAACCGATTTATGGGCTATGTAAGTTGAGCACAATACTTTTGTTAACTTAAGTCATTATTTGCCTTTTGTACGGAAACCGTTCAATTTTCTAAGTCAGACGTAATGTACTTTTTCGGTAGAAAATTTAAGTGAGTTACAATGACTACCGGTCTTCAGATGTAGAGCTAATTCTGTATGATGCATAGGTTTGCATTTTGGGTAAAAGATAAAGATTCTAGAATCAGCATGCTGTAATTTCCAGATAATCGCTTTTGATCAATGTCAAATATTTGGTGGTGCCATCAGAACCCCTACTTGCACTGATGTTTTCTGGCATAATATTACTGCCAAATAGTTCCTGTGATTCTTACTGAACATCAATATATCTTGTCACATCGTCAGACTCAGGTTTTGTGCCGATATTTGTGTATGCCATATTCGGGTCTTCTCGCCAGCTTGCAATTGGTCCAGTAGCTTTGGTTTCTCTCCTGGTCTCAAATGTCTTAGGTGGAATTGCTGATTCATCTGATGAGTTATACACAGAACTTGCAATATTATTGGCTCTCATGGTTGGAATATTTGAATCCATTATGGGTCTCTTGAGGTACTAGCACTCATCTTTATCTGTGCGTAAGTAGTCACAAATTTGTTATGTATTTCACTTCTACCTCTCAATGTTTGTGCACGTTTGTGAATGAGTATTCCATGTGTGTATCTCCTGCCAAGACATCTGTGATAGGTGATTGGCCAAGTATACAAAATTACTTGTTCTAATTTTTGGAGAAGTAGTCTCTGAACCTTATTAAATTTGAAATATGCAGAGTCCTTTTGTTTTGATGGCAAAACATGTTATAAGGTCGACATTCTTAGTTTGCACAGTCATATCACTGAAAAAAAGAAAAAAAAAATTTGAGTAATAATTCAGCTCCATAGAGAAGCCACTTCTAATATTTTTATAGCACTGTCAGTAGATAGACAACATATTTCTGTGTTATCACTTTAGAGAACCATTTGCCGTGGTCATTGAACTTCTTTCCTCTGTAATTCCATTTTCTTCTTTCCTTTGTAACCCCATTTTCTCATTCGTGATTTTTTCATTTTTTTGATTTATTTTTTCTGTTGTTGGTTCTGTATTGTCTTTAAAATAGCTGATCATGTATCCATTCTCCTTTTTTCCCCCCAAGGCTTGGATGGCTTATCCGTTTCATCAGCCATGCTGTGATCTCTGGCTTTACCACTGCTTCAGCCATTGTAATTGCACTGTCTCAAGCAAAGTACTTTTTGGGATATGATGTTGCACGTAGTAGTAAGATTGTGCCATTGATCAAGAGCATAATATTAGGAGCAGATAAGGTATTCTTCTGTACATGTCTCCTGATTTATCTGAACGCTTGTTGATACTGTCTGCTATAGTTTCATGATTCAAACCTTTGTATGTGCCAAACTGGTTGCACTTGAGCAGTGTTTTACCTTTTTATTACAGAACGGTATGCAATCTCAGTTTTGGATTATCCTACGCGTGATCCGCTGGTTTCTTTTCTGTCTCTTGCCTTGTGCTACCACTCATTCATTCCCTCCTTTAACCACAGGTGGTGTTTTCCTTTTGTAGTTTTCGTGGCCCCCTTTTCTAGTGGGATCTATCATTCTTGCTATACTTCTGATCATGAAGCAATTGGTATGAAACCTTTTCCCTGTTCCTTTTATTTTTGTTTTTGCGGTGGGTTTTCTTTGACTAAATTCTTGTTTTGATGGTTAGGGAAAATCAAGGAAGTACTTGAGGTTCCTACGAGCAGCAGGTCCCTTGACAGGAGTTGTTTTGGGTACAACCATTGTGAAAATATATCATCCACCATCCATTACTTTGGTGAGAATGACATTAATGAAGTTCTCTCTAACCTATTGAATTTTACACTAAAAATTATCTATATTTTTGCTATTGGGTTAGTTAATCAGAATCTGCCACCTAAGAATTCTGATCTAGTTTATCATCAGTTAAAGTCCAGAAATATTTTCTCTCCAATTGGTCGTAGTTTAACAGATGTCACTGATACAGAATTGAAACATGTACACAGCCCTCTCTTACATATATTTGTTGGCCCAGTTTCCATTACTTAGATTTTTCTTTCTGTTTTTATTTTTTGAAGTGCCATCTATCAAAGTAAAATTATCTAATTCAATCATAGCCGTAGCTGATAAAGGATGCTGGGTATGTTTCAGGTAGGAGATATACCTCAGGGGCTCCCAAACTTTTCAATCCCTAAAAGTTTTGAGTGTGCAATGTCTTTAATTCCTACTGCAATTCTCATTACTGGTGTAGCTATCTTGGTAAGGATTTTATGGGTCATTTTGTGTATAATATCTTATTTCATTGATTCGAGCTGCAACTAACAATCCAGTTCCATTGCTTCTGATGGTAGGAATCTGTGGGGATTGCCAAAGCATTGGCTGCGAAGAACGGGTATGAGTTGGATTCAAATCAAGAGGTATGTTTTGTAATGAAAGGAAAGTTCCATTGCCTGTTGATAATCGTTTTATATCACAGTCTCCAATTCATTATCAGAATAGTTTAATCCCTGCTTGGCGCCCTCTTGAGGGGCATGCATGCATTTTAGTATTGACTAATGGTGCATAACATGTTTGATTTGATTAATTATTGGTTATAGGTATGTAAATGAAGGTGCCAGTATAAAGTAAACAATATAGAATCTTATTTTGCCTCCAGTTTTCAACCTTCTGTTGCATTTAGCAATGACCAATTTGACTACCGTTATGTAGGTTGGGATTGGGAGTTTGTCATGATTGAAAATTGAAACCTGTCCCTTAGGTGTCTTTGTGAGTTAGATCTCGTAACTGTTAGTTCTGAGTGTATCAGTTGGGATCAGAGTGTTTTGGCTTCTTTCTGTTAATATTAACAGTAGTCCTGAGCACTATGGACTTCTATGCTGTGTATGCTAGTTAGGAAATATATATAACTTGAATGGGATATGCTTTTTATTTTTCTGGGTAAGTTTTTAATATAGGAGAGTTATGAACTCATAAACCCAGAAATCCCACTACCAAAAGAGCATGTCTACTACATCTTAAGCGCATTATTTCTTACCATCTCTCCTTTTTTTGAACAGTTGTTTGGTCTTGGTGTAGCCAATATACTGGGTTCTTTCTTTTCAGCATATCCCACAACAGGTGAGACTTTACTGAGTTCTCTAGTGCTGTAAACAAGGTTAAATGTATTTGGTTCAAATTCCAGTCTAGTCATCAAAGATCTTTTTCATGTTCATATGTGCTAAAATATGCTACTGAAGGACAGGTTATTTTTTGAACATGCTACTAGGTTCCTTTTCTAGGTCTGCAGTTAATCATGAAAGTGGAGCAAAAACTGGCTTATCAGGAGTTATAACAGGCATAATAATGGCCTGTGCCCTTTTATTCATGACCCCATTGTTTGAACACATACCACAGGTTAGTTACCAGGTTGGTTTATTTGCTTGACAGGATCTTGGTTAAAGCACCATTTTCTACTTATTACATTAATTTATCAGCTTTTCTAGGTCTACGAAATGGTTGTTGTCAATTAGTGCAGCTAGTAAAATCTCTTGAGATGTTACAAGAGGTTTGGGGTTTAAACTGCACTCACATAGATAGGCATAGGGAGGCGATTTATTTTCTAGTCGTGCAATGTTTTTTGTTTTTCTTAAAAAAGATCCTGATCTAGGAAATTGGAAAGCTTTAAACTGATGGGATTTTGCTGCTGATATTTCTTATTTCAGTTATCTTCACATGTTTTTAATATCGAGTAATTAATTATGATCATATTAGTTTGAAATGCTAATTACACAATTTATTATCTTCATCACCTTGCAGTGTGCCTTGGCTGCAATAGTAGTCTCTGCTGTGATGGGACTGGTAAGTTTGCTAAACTTAAGTGCTGAAGGTTGATTCTAATAGGTTCACTTATGCTTTGCAATGTTAGACCATACAATTAATTACCTATGAGATATATAAGATCAATTCAATAAGAACAGATTTATATGCCCAATCGGTAATGAAAATCATACGTGAAAGTTGAACAATTTACACAAATTAGTATTGAAGTAATAGAATTTTTATGTTTTTATTATCAGCATTTTAGTCTCTTGCTCGGATGTACTTTCATGATACCTACTGGTGAAGTGTATTGAGTGCAACGATGTTATTTTGAATGTTTGTCATTTCAGGTGGATTATGATGAGGCTATCTTTTTGTGGCATGTAGATAAAAAGGATTTTCTGCTTTGGACCATTACTAGCATTACAACTTTATTCCTTGGTATTGAGATTGGCGTCCTTGTTGGGGTAAGAATTCAAAGCAGTTATGTAAAGTGGAATCATGAACATATCCGTGTATTGAAAAGAGATCATCTAACTCTTAATTGACTGAATTTATAGGTTGGTGCTTCACTTGCTTTCGTCATTCATGAGTCAGCAAATCCTCATATTGGTAAGTGGAAGGTTGTTTATGCATGTTACTACATGGACCATGGGAATAGTTATAATCTTCTGCATCATCTGTCATGCATACTGCCTTTTATTTATTATTTTATTTCCATCTCAATCCTTTTATCTGGTTCTGCCTTGAGTTTGCAGATTTTCTGGTTGGTCCATCGTCATTGTTATCATCTTTGTCAAAGTTTTCCATGATTGTAGTAATTGATGGTATTATCATAAATCATTATCTGTATAATGATTCTGCAAATTGCATTTCATACCTCATCTCTATGAGGACCAGCTACAGTAATCCTGGCTTTCGTTTCCTTTCCTTTCCATTCCTACACTCTTTTGGCTTAAAGTTTAACCTATGATGTCCTTTTTACCAATGGATATCTTGGGTTTATATTGGACAGATTGAAATTATGTAAAATTAGATGCTGTAGTGCCTTCACTCTGTGTTCTATTTTAGATGAAACTAAAGATTTACTAGTTTGACAATGCCCTGATTCTGTTAATACTCACCTTCAGCTTGATGTTTGAGACCGTAGAATATGCTTTTTCCTTGAGCAGCTGCTTATTTTATATTTGGTGTATGCTACAGCTATCTTGGGACGTCTTCCAGGCACTACTGTCTACAGAAACACTCAGCAATACCCAGAAGCATATACTTACCACGGAATAGTAATTGTTCGCATAGATGCACCTATCTACTTTGCAAATATAAGTTTCATAAAAGACAGGTGAAGATTTATGCTAACCAAAATCAACAAAATCCAAACAACTGGACTTGTCATCTCGCATCTTTTATTATTATTATTATTATTTTGGGATATTGTCTGTCAGATTCTTTCCAAATAAATAAAATAAAATTAAGTTCATCCAAATGTCTTCTCAGGCTACGGGAATATGAAGTTGATGTTGATAGATCGACAAGGCGTGGACCGGAAGTTGAAAGAATTTACTTTGTGATCTTAGAGATGGCACGTAAGTTGTACTTCTCCTATCCTTCGTGTCTGGTCGTAGAGAAGCACATATTTATATCTTTCTCTATGATTGTGCTCAAACACGGTGCTAGATCTTTACTTCTAAATATTAGCAATCTTATTTTAGTTATGAAGAATTTTTATGGCTGTTTTAAGATTTTCATGTCATAGAGAAGCATATATCTGGTTCTAATGGAAAATGTGATTAAGTTTTGTGTCATCCATGAAACTTCTTAAATCCTTTTCTTTATATATCAATGTTCTTAAACTTTAATGCAGCTGTTACCTATATCGATTCTAGTGCTGTTCAGGCCTTGAAAGACTTGTATCAAGAATACAAATCAAGGGGCATTCAGGTTGAGTATCGCACTTTATGACTACATGTTGTTCAAGAGCCTTATTTTAGAAAAATTGTGTGAATCATTGGGTTTGTTTTACAGATTGCCATTTCCAATCTGAATCATGAGGTTCTCCTGACTTTGTCCAAATCGGGTGTTGTTGATCTGATTGGCAAGGAGTGGTACTTTGTGAGAGCCCATGATGCCGTTCAAGTTTGCCTCCAGCATGTACAGAGCTTGAAAGAAACTGCTAATGCACCTAATCCTTTACCTGATGACAATCTAAGTTTTCTCCAGAGATTACTCAAATCTCGTGGGGAAGATTTATCAATTGCTGAGCTAGAGTCGGGTGCTCAAAGGCCTCCAGATTTCAAGAACACGGACCCTAAGTTGGAGCCCCTACTATCACGCAAGACGTGAATTTGCATTCTTGCTTCTCCCTCAAACATAAAATGATGCCAATTTTTAGCAAGGCACGTAAATGTCTTTTGTCCGGCTGCAGCCATTAAAATTTGATTGTTTCTTGTAGTTAGTCTTCCTTAGTGTAAAATGTAATGCCATATGCTGCAAATATAGACTTCGATTTCTTGTACGTAATTGGTCCATCCCCCATTTGTTAGGACTCGTGAGTATGTATTATTAGCAACAGATCTGATAATACCCTATTCTTTATCAAACAAGATTTTGTAATTAGTAATGTTCTCTTCTTTCATTAACTGTTTTATCTCGGTAATTAATTCTGTTACATAGTCAATTAATTAAGTGATTATATCAGCCCCTCCAATTTGATATTGCTGTTAGAAGCTAAATTGTCCCACATCGGATACGAGCGAGAAGCCCGTGAGGGTAAGGCGGTATAAATAATGGAATTGGTGCGACCCTAGAACTTGCCTTAAACTAATGAGTAAGGAAAACAAAGCGAGCGGTGAGAGCCGGTCGCCGCGCCATTGCAAAAACTGTGCGCAGGAATTTATGGAGGGGTAATAGGCTGGCCCGAGCGTTGACGCTGCTTACTTTCGCAGAACTCGCTTGGGCGGGCCTCCCAAAATTGGTTAACCCCACCCCCAAAGCCCAGTATCAAAATTTTCTCATGTTACTAACGGTAAAGTGACGGTTAGAAATTATGAAATTGAGTCTACAAATCTTGACGAAAACTTAAATGATTGGATGAGCTGATAGCTATTCTTCATTCAATTAGTGTCCTGATTGAGGCCTTGTATTATGATTTTCTTTAAAAATGAAAGGGGTGGTATGGATTGCTAGAACCCCATGAATGAATAACAAAATTACTGATACATATCTTGATAATCCTAGATGTCCCAGCTATTAATGAATGTGAAAGGGAGATGAATAAGCATTTTGGTCTAGTGAATGAGAATATAATTAGATGGGAGATAGAAGAAGAGAAAGAAGCTAATTCTAAGCATCTCTTATAGGATTCACTAATCAGTGGACTGATTATTGTCCCATTTTTTGTATGTATTTTTCCAAAAGAAAATGACTCAAATGATTATTCGTTCGCTGAAACCTAAAGTAATATTATATTATAGTAGCAATCACCATTGTTTTAATTTTAACTAAACCTAAAAATATCAAATTAGAATCTTTAGGGTGCATTTAGTATTGTTTTAAAGGGTTGTTTCTGTATTTATGTTATAATATAATTATGATTGGTTTTTCATGAATTTGAAAACGCGTTTAATAATTTATTTTAAAATTAGAATTTGGAAATACATTAAAAAAATATTTAGTAGTTTCTTTAAAATTAATAATAATATATTTTAAAAAAATAATAAACAAATAATGAAAATAGTAATTTTGCATATGTATCGTAAATCAGCACCGATATTCTCACAAAGCTAAGCACAAAGTTTTGCACAAAACGGTTCGTTTTGTATAAAGTATAAAAGCCATTTACACTTACAAGTAGCAACACCACACACGCACCGAACAAAGAGTGCAACAATGTTTCTCCCGTCTCTCTCTCTCTCGCTCTCATTCTCCCTCTTTTATCCCACACCACACCACAGTGCAGCAACCATACTAATGCTGATGATGTTACGAATGATACAAAGGTTCCCATTCAGAGGAACAATTGCTGCAGTCCTTGGCAATCATAAGCAATTTTGAAGAACCCAATCAAACCAAACTGAGAAGGTCTCTCATGTAAGAACAAAATTCAAGCAACCATAAGCAAAGCAATCAACATTAATCACCAAATTAATATATGCTCTGTGTAAATAATTTGAAGATCACGATATCCTTAACCAGAATAATAACCATTCAAAAAATCTATGAAGTCTCAAAAACATATTAATTAATCTTTAACAATTAAGCAGTCTGCATCTTTAATTACAAATTAATCTTTAATCAATTAAGCCGATTGTGTTGGGGGTTAGAGAGCGATGCAGCTAAGATCGAGAGAATGAAGACAACGGAGCCGAGAGAGTGAGGAAGATCGGAGCAGAGAGAGTGAGGGAAATCGGAGCCGAGAGAGTGAGGGAGATCAGAGCCCAGGGAGCCAGCTAGATGCTTCAAGCGAGAGACGAGAGAGTTG
Organism: Citrus sinensis; assembly: GCF_022201045.2. NCBI lineage: Eukaryota > Viridiplantae > Streptophyta > Magnoliopsida > Sapindales > Rutaceae > Citrus > Citrus sinensis. Next base: position 3,141,693 of record NC_068559.1, read on the forward strand.
TCACAGTTGCTGCCTCGTGAGGGAGAACAGAGCTGATATCGAGCTTGTGTGCACACGGGAGAGAGAAAAATGTTGCTGTGTGGTGGGGGAGAAAGGAGGGAGACGAGAGAGAGAGATGGGAGGAACATTGCTGCATGATTTGTTGCATGCGTGTGTGGTGTTGTTGTTTGCACGTGTGAATGGCTTTTATATTTTGTACAAAACGAACCATTTTATGGAAAGCTTTGTGCTTAGCTTTGTGATATCATCATTTTCCATCGTAAATAGGCTATAATATTTTATTTTTTTTTTCTAGGACCCACCTGATTTGATTGGACATAAAAAGTAAAGGATGAATTTACTATGCGGTGGGGCCTAAAGAATATTATAATCTTTAGAAAACATCGAGGTAACGTTTCCTACTTTGCTTCTAAATTTTTGTAAAATAGGTGCAACTCACGGGCGGGTGGCTAAATGGCATAACAATATAATTTACATAAAATCAAAAATCGCGTCTAATAATTTAAAAATATTTAATGATTACTTACATTTGATTTATTCAAAATAATTTACATTAACTCATTATGTATCTTAATAAGATTCATAACTCATTCTCACCCAAAAAAAAAAAGCTAAAAATTATTGCCCCCAAGCACGTTTTCCTATTTTATGTGGCTGTAAACACTCCACTAAAAATAGGTAATTTTTAAAAACCTCCCCTGAGATTTGAGCTTGTTACAAGTAGATGGCGAGAATTAATTTATTTATAAAAAACCTCCTACCGTCAGTTAATTTTAACATTGACCGTTAGTTGACTGTATAAAGACAATATTATCCTTAACAATAGTTTGTAGATAGAAATGACTAAAAAAAAACTAAAATTGTTAGCTATTTTATCCTCTTTAAATTATTGATATTTTCTTAAAGTTCCTACAAAAAAGATAAAATTAAAAACTTGAAAAATTCTCTTTAAATTATTGATATTTCCTTAAAGTTCCTACAAGAAAGATAAAATTAAAAACTTGAAAATGAAATAGTCATAATCTTTACCTATGATATTGTAAATCTTTGGAATTGACAAGGATAAAATTGTCAAAAAATAGAGTTTGTGCTTTTCGCGCCAATAATTTTAGATTTTTTTTTAATTATGTCAGTCTATAAACTATTGTTAAGGGCAATATTGTCTTTGCATAGTCAACTAACGGTCAATGTTAAAATTAACTGACGGTAGGGGATTTTTTACAAATAAACAGATTCTCACCATCTACTTGTAACAAGCCCAAACCTCAGGGGAGATTTTTAAAAATTACCCCACCAAAAATACACCTTAACCTCCTACTTCCATAACATCAACTTTGGTTGCTGCCTTGATAATTACACTGAAAACTTTATGTTAACACTAACAGTATATTGAATATTAACTCCTCCTATGGAAGGACGAACAATAATTCACTAGCTAGAGAGGCTGCTGCTACTACAGTCCATATGTTTATTTGCACATTTTCCATCACTTTTTTTTTTGAAAGGTCAGTTTTTATCACTTTCTGTATATTCTTTTTTCATGCTTGGTGGTCTTCTCATGCCTCAAATGACATCAAAATTACAGATGACTTTTGATGTACACGGCAGAGAGTGTGCTTGTCCTGAACATGAAAACTGAACGAATGGTGATTAAACTCATGAGCTTCCCATGATTCCAAGCCAATGCACATTTGACAAGTCATCAAGCTCAATCAATAGTGATATCTCCAATATGGGAGAGAAATGAGATGAACTCACTACCCACCTAACAGTGCTCTGTCATGTGGTAGAATTGTGGGACCCATAGTAAATTTCATTAATTTTTTAAATATAAAATTTAATAGGTCTTTTAACAGGACCTATTGGTGATCTCATTTTAGAACCAATGTTTTGTCATGTGGTAGAATACCATTGGATAAGGTCACCACCTCATTTTATGAGTTACATGTAGTATATGTCCTTTTTTTTGTTTTTAAATTTGTATCAAGTTGCATTGATTTGACAACCTTAATGTAATATTGTTCCCTCTTTTCTTAATTTTTTTTTTAAAAATACATCTTTTTGTGTGCTCGTGATTTATACATGATATGATTTTATTAGACACGTGTCCATGCACTTTATTAAAGTTCCATTTAGTAAAAATTATTAGTAGAACTTTTACTAATAGGGAAGATTTTATTGAAAAAATTTTAATTGTTTGGTTGTAAATGAGAGTTTTTATTAAAATTGTAAAATTAATTTATTAGGTAAATTTTTTAAGGTTATGTTACAAAAAGAATGAAATAAGTTTGTCAAATAAATAAATAATATTTTAATATTTAAAAAAAATTCAACCTCTACTTTTAAAAATCTAAAATTTGAGTTTTTACTAATAGAGGTAAAATATCTTATTTAATTTTCAAAAGCTCTACTAAAAAAGTTACCAAACAACATTAAAAAAAATTAGGAGAAGTTTATGAAATTAAATAAGTACTTATGATTATTAAATAGCTATAACAAACATGCACTAAAATAAAGATAAGGATGAGGAGGGCATGCAAATATACATATGTAATTGGAGATGTGATATTTGTGTTGCATAAATTAGTAAATGTATTACTTGGCATAATTAATATAAAAATAATGAGTAGAGTATCGTTCCACATAAATTACATATACTATTAGCTATTAAAATTATTATGACCTTAATTTATTCAAATGAATGATTAAGATGACTAGAGTTGAGAAAAAAAATAAAATAAAGCAACTAAAGTTTAAATACGGATGTAAGCAATAACAAAAATTATCAAGAGATTAGAACACTATGACATCCAATTTCATTACAATCAATCCAATTTAATCATTCATGTATGATTATTACTCCTATTGACAGTGAATTTTCTTAAACTATTCAATATCATCTTTCGAGTAATATAAAAAAATAACCCCACATATTAACCAACTACAACTCTATATGAATTTAAATATACAATAAGTTCAAAGTTCTATGAAATTTATAAAGCTGCAAGAATCAGGTTAGCACACCTCTATCTCCCATGTAATTCATGGCATTTATTATGTAAAGCAAAAATATATAAATCTTCTCTTGATCTTATTAAGTATCCTTAAATAATTGAAATATTGGTTAGATATTTAAAAAAATATCATGCACAAAAATGAACACTAAATCATGAAATAATAAACTAAAAATAACATACATTTATATAATTAAATATTTATAGTTAGACTACATCGTAGTACTAAAAAATATAAAAATATAATTTCCACTTTTTTCCCAAATGCACTTATGATAAAAATATATATTCAAAATTAAGATAAAAATAGTGTAATAAAACAAAAAAAAAACTTAAGAAAACACTAAAATAATATATTTAATGTAAACACATCAATTTATATAAAATTACTCGAGACGAAAACATTTTTAATTACAAAACAAATCATTAGTTTGAATTGATTTTGTCTTTATGCAAATAAAATTGGTCGACCGTCACGCGGTCGTACTCCCCCCCCCCCCCCCCCCCTCCCAAAAAACAAAAATACTGGCATGAGGACAGACTTAATGGGGTCGAAAAATTTGGACAGAAGGTCCCAATTGATATTTAGCCTACTTCTTGGACAATTTTATGTTTGTGCCCCTCAATTTAGAGATTCTTAATCATGACCACCCGAAGATTCGTAGTTTCTTCATTCTAGCCCCGCACATCGAACCAAAACTTAGCTCTGCCAATATTTGTTTATCATAATGGCTATGATCCTTGCCTTAAAGGAATATGGTGATACTTGATCGAGAAGGTCCTTTGATTCAAATCATGATCTCATTTGATTCCTGCTAGATGATACATAATTAGCTAGCTAGGAGTATTCAAGTTTGAGACCTGATCAAGATTGTCATCTATCGCGCATAGTTCTTTGTTTCTTATGCCGCCATTGGAACTCAAGAATGATTTTTCTTTTTCTTTTCTTTTTTAATTTTTGCCTTAAGGGAATATGGTGATAGTGCTGCACGATGCACTTGGATAAAAAAGACAAACCTGTCAAAAACTATAGGAACAAGAAATGATTTTTGATTTGTCAAAGAAATGTATTTATGTATTTCTGGAGATTAAGTTTTGTTCTAGCGACAGGTGCATGTGCAACATCGTTTGATGCTCATCAGCTCTTCAAGATTTCCATTAATTTGCCAACTTCTTTTTTGCTTTTTTGGGTTAAATCATAGAATAATCAAGTAAATCGACAAAAGAAAAAAAAAAAGAAGAAGCCATGATCAGTAATTGGAAAGTAAATAACAAAACTAGAGAGATCCTGAAAATTGGTTAAAAGGAATCCAAGTGGTCCTTCTCTATAAATCATAACGCAAAGATATGACAGTCATGAGCATGACTGCTAGTTATCGATACATGCATTTATTGAATTCTCTTCTAGTTCTAGAGAATTATTATTATTATTATTGCTAGCTAGTGTCTGTCGACAAATCACTTCAATCCATATGAAAGAAAAGTATGGACAAATTTTGTATTCTTTCGAAAAGAGAAAAATATCATATCATAGAAAATTAATTAATTGATTAATTATCAAAACTAAATAGGTTATATATGCAAGTTAGCATTTGGGTTGATAGCTGAGAAGAGAATGGAAGTATCTGACATAGGCAAAGGAAAGAGTATCAAAAGCTAGTGTTGGAGTAAGCCAACTGGGCAATGAAAATTTGTCTGTTTGGGGAAATGGAGGACCCGCAGATCACGTGGAGTGGAGAAGGATGAAACCCTAATGAGCAATGAGGAATCCAACAAGAGTACAAAACAATTGTCATTTACAAATCTCCTCTAATCCCTTCTCAACCAATTAGCATTTATCTCCCACGTGGGACTGCAAAACCCATCTATCCCACCACCACCACCATCTCACACTTTGCATAATGCACCGATGAATGATCATCTCTCACTTTTTTTCTTATATATTGCTCCCTGCATTACATGTACGATCATGCAACTTGCATCAAACCAAACCCCTTATCATATATTTTCTGATCTCTCTCTTTTACCCTTATATATCTCTACATACATTTTTTATTTGATCTCTCGCTTTATATAATTTGGACTAGCTGCGAGAGTATCATGGGGGAGTCTTCTGCTTCTTACATACACATGGTAACTTTACTTTAGTTGATTAATTAATGATTTAATTGATCTTTTTTCGTGTTTATATGTTTTATCGGGTTATCCTAAGTTTTGATTACACGTGATGTTCATGATTTTGGTGTAATTAATAGGTGCAGCACTTGATAGAGAAGTGTTTGATATTCCGCATGACAAAAGAAGAATGCATGGAAGCTCTCTCTAAACATGCAAATATCAAACCTGTCATCACCTCCACTGGTAATAATTACTTTCTAATTTTTCTTGCTCTCGTGTTGTCATGATCATGCGTTGAACATATATATATATAATCACGCAGGATCAGATGTTTTGCTTAAACAAGTTCCTTTAATTTAATAGGGTTGGATATAGTTAAGTAATTAATTACCTTTTTCGACTTGATCATAGTGATCACTCGTACGTATTCTATCAAAGCTGTCATGCAAAACAGATCAAGCTGATAGAAGCCCATCTTTAAAACAGTAATGAAGAACTATAATTAGAAGATTTTGGATTTTCGCCTTACTTTGCTTTGTGACCAAGCGTCTTCGCCTAATTTTAGTTTGCTTCATGATCACGTTTTTGCGTTTAATGTTATTCACTATCCATATATAAAATTATGACCTAAGACGGATATGTCAAGTTTAAGGTTTTTGTATGTGCATGGTTTTTTTTTTTTTTTGGGCCAAAAAAAAAAGAAAATGATACAATCGAAAGCGTAATCTGGTGAAACTGTAGACTTCTACGCGCCTACTAATATTTGGGGAGCATGTCCACTTTACTCAAAACATGTAAGAGAAGTCATACAGATTTCTAGTCCTTAAGAGGGATTTCAATCTTTTTGTTGATAGAGCGGCTTATCAGTCTTGCTATATATGCCCTTGAAGTGACTGTGCATGGACACTGCCGCAGATTTTTCTAATCATAAACTTTAATCTGTTGTAATTTAAAGGGCTAATTAATACTAATAATTTGCATGCAGTTTGGAATGAATTAGAGAAAGAAAACAAAGAGTTCTTCGAGGCATACGCGCAATCTCAAAGCAAAGAAGATCGAATGTCCGAGGAAGAGACGAATCAAATGATCCAGAAGATGATCTCCACTAATTCCTCCAAATCTCAAAACGACTAAGACCAAGATTAAACTTAATTCCCCTAGCGAATAACTCTTTGAAAACGATATATAGGTATAGAAATATATATGTATATATCCTCTCTCGCTCTCAAATAATTAATTCAGCCAAAATCGTAACAACTCTGGCCAATGTTGGTCCCTTTAGCTCAAGCTTAATGTTGTACTTATATTGAACCAATCAAACAAAATGGTCATCCTGTAATTCCGAATTGACATCAATGTGGTGAAATTTGATTGGATGTGCGGATTGTGTTCATATGAAGCTATTTGTGCGTTTATATGAACATGTTTTGGTTGGTATGGTGATGCGATGCTAATGACACCTGGAATCTTCCTGTTGCGTCGTGGTACAAGGTTATATTTGTCTTTGTGTTGGGTAAGTGGACAGAGAATGGCATGTGATGTTATTAGTCATTTGGTCATTCAGCAAGTGTTAATAGTAAATGAAGCAAGATATAGTGGTGTGGGGACTCAGCATCTTTGTGTTTGCTATATATATCGTCGCAATCATGTACTTTTGCTTTTAGCAATTGATGAAGGCGATGCTAATTACCGGTTTTAATTGTGTAAGCCGTTCGTCGAGTATCATCTTTTAAATTTCTTACCAGCTTTTAATTCATACGGTGAAATGTGTGTCGCTGGACGATAGTCGAGGACTAAAAGGAATTAACTTTCTTGTAAATTACTTACCATGACTTTCATTTCATACTGTGAAATGTGTTTCATCGGACGATAATCGAGGATTAAAAGGAAATAACTTTCTTGTAAATTTTTTATCAGCTTTCCCTTCATATGGAAAAATGTGTTTCATTAATTGAATGATAGTCAAGGATTAAAAGGAATTAACTAAAGATTGATGAATTACTACTCTTGGGGAAAGTCTTGGGTGGTACTCGACATCGTTACATTGGCAAATCTTGCACTACGCCATTAACTTACCCCAATGATATCAAAAATACCAAAAACCAAAATTTTAAGATTTGATACACTTAGTCATATTTTGTATATGTTATATAAATATTATCTATTTCAAATTTTAATATTAAATATACTGTAGCACTTTGGTAAATTCTGCATTTGCGCCATTAATTTGGTGAATCGCATTTTGAGTTTGAATCCCGGCAGTGGAATTAATTTTCAATTTGGTATTTTGGAAGCCCAATGTTATCAAAAGTACCAAAAACCAAAAATTTTAAGATTTAATACACTTATTCAATTTCTGTCTTTGTTATATAAGTAATATATGTTTCAGATTTTAACATTGAATCCACCATAGCATTTTGGCAAATTTTGCATTTGCACCATTAATTTGGTGAATTAAATTTTGAGTTGGAATCCCGACAGTGAATTAATTTACAATTTAGTAGGTTTCTATATTTGTAATGTAATAACACCCTGAAAGGAATATGTCTTCTCTCTCATGAGTTTTCTCTCCCTGAGAAATCTTAGAGAATAGAAGTTATAACTGAGCCTTTATGGCTAGTTGAATCGCTCTTATTGAGTGTTCTTTTTCTTTAAAACCATGCTTAATAATAGTTTAGTGGTTTTCACTCTTTCTTAATTTTTTTCAAAGCATCTAAGGAATGGATTATTCTATGATTGCAAACAAACAAGGTGTCATAACTGCATCAAGTAAGGTTTGGTTGGTAGATATGCAAAATTTTAATGGAGACAGAGGAGTTAATTCGAAGGTGCAAGTCAATATCTTGGAGGAGGCAGAAGAAAATAAATTCTCTTTTGAAGGAAAAATAAAGGAAAAGGGGGTCCAAATAGTGGCTGGATGTCTAGTTGGTAAGGTGCTACATATAAGAGGAGTAAACGTAGAGGAGTTGAGAGCTACTTTAAACTTGGTGTGACAAACAAAAAAGAAGTGAAGATTGAAAATCTCAGGGATAATATTTTTATCTTGAAGTTTAGGGAATGAAGCAAATAAAAAGAGAATTCTCACAAAAGGACCATGGCACTTTAATCAAGCACTGTTATGCTCAAAGAACCAGATGGCATTGGAGAAATTATAGCACACTCTTCACACACACAACATTTTGGTGCAAATTAAAAATGTTCCTATTATGTGTATGGATGAAGAAATTTATACGGGAATTGGGAAACTTATAGGCAAGGTTCAAGAAATGGACACTTATAGGACCGTTGATTGTATGGGGCAAGTTATAAGAATGATAATCTTAGTTGATATTACCAAGCCCCTGAAGAAAGTTCTATTTATTGAAACTGAAGATGGGAAAAAATTCCAGTTGCAGTGGAGTATGAGAAACTTTCAAATTTTTGTTACTTTTGTGGATGCCATGGACATTCAAACAAAGAATGTGCTAAGTACAAGGGCAATAAAAAAAAAGGATCTTGATTATGGACCATGGCTGAAAACACTGACTTAGGTGGAAAAGATAAAATAGAACAGAGCAAAAGAACGATGGGGTACAAGAATGTAATGAGGAGGAGATGAAAATCCAGGAGGGTGGTCATAAGTTCACGAGATTAAGGTAGCGTACTTAGCCATTGTTAAGTGAACCAAAATAACTAGGTCAAAGTTTAGTTGAACCATAACAATGCAAATTGGATTAGGAGACACATTACAGAATAGGTATCGTGAACCTAGTAGCTTAAGAGCATTTAATGAAGGATAAAGACACATTGAGGAAGAAAAAAAAACAGCTTAAGGCTAGGAAATACAGCTGAAGGTCGAAAAGATTTTAGGGATTAGAAATTAAAAACGGGAAAAATAGGAGAAGAAGAAAAAGAGGGAAAACATAAGAATTTCAGAAAAAATATAAAAAAAAAAGAAAAGAAAAATGCAGGAAATGTAATAAAAGAGGGCGACAATGTTGTGCGCCAAGAAATGGGTCAAGATGAAGTAAACGTAGAGGAAATAAATGATGGGTCTGGAAAGAACCAAGTTAAGTCGAGAAGAAGAAAATAGAGGCATCAAACAAGGCAATTTGAAGATATGCAAAACTCCAACAGCAAGTCAGTTTTAACAAAAAGACAAAATTGTGAAATGGGTTGGCCAAGCCTAAAATCAAAGAGAAGCAAAATATTTATTCAAGCAAGCTGACAGTTACTAAATACAACTTTAATTCTCCCCAAGCCAAAATCAAATTGAGGTGGGAAGCTCCAAGTTGAGATGATATGGAACTCTCCACTACAATCACAGAGGAATTAACGGCGGAGGCTAGTTGCTATCCCCACCGACAACCATAAGGCTCATTGGTCAGAATCTTTGGGGATTGGGGAAGGATCGGGTATTTTGAGAAATCAAAATGGTCCTCTATGAGTAAACACCAAAATTTTGCTCGTGTAAAACAAAATTGATGGGGCAACAGTAAGACACCAGTTTTAAACTTTCTAAACTACTTTGCAATAAGTACTTGTGGTAAGGAATGGGGTTGGGAATGATGTGGAATGAAAATATAGTAATAAAGATCAAATCTTACAGCAAGCACCATATAGAGGTTGTAGTTTAAAGTAATGACGGTAGCTATTGGAGATGCACTAGTGTGTACGACAACCCAAAATAGAGGGAAAAAACCAACATGCACACTTGGGAATTAATTAGGAGGTTATCAGGTCTGTCATAACTACCTTGGCTTTGTTTTATGGACTTTAATGAAATATTGCATGTAAATGATAGTGGTCTGATTGATCTAGATTTAGAGGGTACATTTTTACCTGGTGTAATAGAAGATTTGGCCCATATATTATTAAAGAAAGACTAGATAGAACATTTTGCTGCAACAATTGGGGTAATAAGTTTTATTGCATGTTTAACACATTGAAACCTGGAGCTCAAACCATTATCATGTCATTGTGGAAGTGGTGGAAAGAGGAAAAAAAGCTAGTTATAACAAAAGAACTTTCCCGAGGATGCACTATTAAGATATGTGGAGCCTAAACGAAAAATGTCAAGACACAGTGAGAAAGAAATGGTGGGAAGGGAAAAAAATGTGAAGAAGTTAATTAATGAGTTGAAAAACATAAGGAGAAGTTATGATCACTATATCAATAGGGATAAAATCAAAATGTTAGAGAAACTAATTGACAATATGCTAATCGATGAAGAAATATATTAAAAGCAAAGATTTAGAGTTGATTGGTTGCCAGAAGGGTACATAAATATAAAGTTTATTTTCATGCCAAGGCTACAATAAGAAAGCGACAGAACAAAATATGGAGTGTTAGATGAAAATAGAAATTGGTGAGAAGTAGAGGTAATAGAGAGAAGATTTTGCAAACACTTTGCAAACCTTTTCATTATAACAAACCCATTATGACAATAAAAGTAGGTAGCCTTGAAATACATACTGAGAAAAGTGACTACATAGGTGAATGAAGAGCTGAGCAGACTATTCAAAAATGAGGAAATCAAAGAGGCACTCATTCAAATGTGTCCAACTAAAGTACCAGGACTATATGGTTTCCTTGTAACTTTCTTTCAAAAACACTGGAAATCTGTTAAATAAGGTGTCATAGCAACATGTTTACACATTCTCGACAAGAAAGGTAATCTAGCTCATTTCAATTATACTTACATTGCCTTTATTCCAAACGTAGAGAAACCAAGAGATGTAACAAAATAGAGACCTATTAGTTTATACAATGTTATATATAGAATTATAGCTAAATTTATAGCTAATAAACTGAAACAAATCTTGCATGTTGTAAAATCTCTAAATCAAAGTGCATTCATATCAAATAAACTCATCACAGACAATATCATTATAGGACATGAATGTTTACACAAAATTAGATTAAGGATAAGAATAATAGGTTAGTTATAAAACTAGACATAAGTAAGACCTATGATATAGTGGAATTAAGTTTCTTAGAGCATATCATGCATCAGTTAGGCTTCTCTAAAACCCGGGCTGAATTGATTATAATTGTATCTCTACCTCATCTTTTTCTATGCTAATTAATGGTGTACTAAAGGCTTGATTAAGCTAGAAAGGGACTTAAGACAAGTTTGTCTATTATCCCCATACTTGTTCATCATTTGTGCAGAAGCATTTTTCAATTTGTTGATTCAAGCAGAAAATAAGAATTCATCTAGGGACTTAAGTTCAATACAGAGATCTCTATCATTCATCTCTTATTTGCTGATGATAGTCTGTTTTTCAGTGGAGCAATAATGGGAGAGTCCAAGAATTTGAAGTAAAATTTTTTATTATTGTGCAGTTGCATCTAATCAAATTTTTAATTTTGAAAAATCATCCATGTTCTTCAATGGAAACACTTTAGCTAGCCAGATAACCACAATCAAAGACATTTTTCAGCTTATTTTTGTATTGAAGCATGAAAAATACTTAGGATTGTCTTCTATGATTGGTAAAAAGAAAGCCAGTTTCTTTTTTTTTTTTTTGATTAAAAGGGGCTCAAGCAAGCGAGCTAAGCGGGAACAAGGCGGGGTTGAGACACCCCAAATAAGTCTTGTAAAATAATTGAGTAAATACCCACAGGCGGGCTAGAAAATAAATGCAAACCATGAGGGTGTGAGTGTGCTATATTCGCCATAAAATCTGCCGCCGAATTTGCTTCACGATAAATATGGGATTTTGAGCAAAATCTCAAGTTGTTAAAGTAAGTTGTTTTCAAGTGAAGACAATGAGATCTTAATTAAAGTAACGACTCAAGCTGTACCAACATATACAATGAGTGTCTTCAAACTTCCTACGATTTTATTTGAGGATATTCAAAAAGCAATTTCAAGATTTCAATGGGGAGAAAAGAAGGATCAGAAAAGAATTCATTGGGCAAAGTAGGAGAGACTATGTCAAGCAAAAGGTAGAGGAGGTCTTGGATTTAGAGATTTTGCTAGCTTTAATCAAGCCTTGATTGCTAAGTAAAGCCGGCGGATAATCCAATATCCAGAGTCTTTGATGACAAGAATATTACAAGCAAGATACTTCAAGGATGTTGATTTTTTACAAGCTAAGTTGAGATCCAAACCATTCTTCATTTTGAAAAGCATGTTTTTGGGGGAGACAAATCATTCATAGAAGGATGAGATAGAGAATCGAATTAGGTAAGAGTGTTAAAGTATATAAATCCATGGATACCAAGACCACAAACTTTCAAGCCCATCTCAATTGCAACTTTAGATGTTGATTACACAGTAGCAAAGCTAATTGATGACAATCAGTAATAGAAAGAAATATTGATTCACTAGCACTTTAATTCCAAGGATGCAGAAAAGAACCTAAAAATCCAACTCTCAAACAGCCCACAGCCAGATCAAATCTTGTGGCATTATAATAAGAAGGGTCATTACTCGATTAAGGGTGATTATCAAATAACTATAAAAAATTAAGTATCCTGAATTACCAAGCTGCTCTAGCAACACCCTTGGACAGTAAAATGTGATCTACTCTATTGAGCTACCAAAGAAAATCAAGACTTTTATGTGAAGAGCTGCAAAGAATTTGCATTCAACGGCAAAAAATTTATGGAAAAGAAAAGTATTACAAGATCTAACATGCCTGAGATGTAAAATGAAGGCTGATAATATTAATCATGTTGTCATGGACTGTAAAGTAGCAAAACAAATGTGGAAGTTGACTCATTTTATTGAAGAAGTGCAGTTATTTATCAACGAATATTTGCTAGGCATGATATAAGAGATACACAAAAAGGAGAAGAAAAGAGGAGATGAGATTGATAATTGTTTTATGATGGAAAACACGGTATAGAAGGAGTGTTTTTTTTTTTGTTGAAAATAAAGAATAAGATCCCCAAACTTCTGCAGCCAAAGCTGAAGCTGTTGTTAAGACGTAAGCAAGAGTTAAAATGGCAAGAACTGCACTAAATAGAAGATCAAGTTAGATTCCTCCTCCACAAAGGTACTTCAAATTGAATGTTGATGTAGCAATTAATAAAGATAAACATCAAGCAGGCCTTGGGGTGATGATCAGAGATGATGAGAGAACAGTGATAATTGCAGCTAGTAACCAAACAATGTTCTATGGATATGTAGCTCAAACAAAAGCAGTAGCTATAAACCTTGGGATTCATATTGCAAATGAGGCAAACTTGCTTCCATTAGTTGTAAAAACCAATGCCAAGAGGTATTTGATTTTGTATTACACAAGAAGAGCAGTAGAACTGAAATTTTTTGGAATATTGTTGAAGTTTAGAACAAGATACAGTGAGTCAACAAGAAGGTTAAAATTCAACATATTCCAAGAGATTATAATGCAATTGCCCATGCTCTAGTTAAGATAGCTTTAGCTAGTGGTGATAATTGTGTTTGGAAGAGTTTATTTCCTTATCAAATTATGACTGTATCATTTAATAAAAGTAAATCTATCTATAAAAAAATTTCAATTTAGTATTTTGGAAACCCAATGCTATATAGAAAAGCCCAAAAACATAAATTAATATTTGATTTTTTACTTTTGAGTGGTGAGATTTAACCCCCTAATTATATCTCACAAACCCCCACTTTTCAATTAACTGCGTTAAAAATTTAAATTAATTTTTATCTCTCAATATACCCCACTTAATTCCTAATTTACCTTTATTATAATTTTTATCTTACTTCATGCACCAATCTATAAAACTTATAAAATTATTTTAAAAAAGAAAAATATTCTCATAATCGCCATTGTAACAATGGAAAAGAATTTAATAATTCCAGTAAGGATTGGACCACGAACCATGCCCAGTCAATCCTGAAAAATCAAATTATCATGCTAAGTCTATTAAGCCCAAAATGAGTATAGAAATACAAGAATTAGCCAAGGGGGGAGACATGATAATTCTAGTTAGAATTTCCAGCAAGTGCAACTACCTTCTTCAGCATGCGGACATGTGGTGTTTACAAATTCAAGAAATTATATATTTAAAAATTGTAGTTAGTTTCAATTTGTATTGGCTTTTCCGGTTCTTTGAGTATCTTGACTGGTTGTTTTTTGTTTACAAATTGGAGAATTTATGCATTTCATCATAGTTGTGAATAGTCTTCCAAGTGTTTGTCATTTATACTGAATGAATAAAATTATTAGTTTCATTCTCTGCAAAAATGATCATTACTGTTTTTTTTCTATATACAATATATGAAGTTTTGCAACTGCCGAGCAGATTTTGACCACCAAAGTGACCAAACTTCTTAATAAGCATGCATTATGAATCTATCAAATTAGAATTAGGTTCAAAAGCAGCTATTGTAATTCTCAAGTAACCCTTCTGATGGTAATTTCCTTGCTCATATCACATATTTAATAGTTTTTTAACCCATTTACACTTGCAAGAAATAACAAAAGTAAAAACCAATTAAATCTTATTTATTCATATATCAACATTCAGATATAGCTCTTCTCAAAAGAAGAAAAAAAACATCCAGATATAGCTTCCTCTTAATGAAATACTCAGCAGATAGTACAAACTTCTCCAAAGCAACAACTGCCTCGCTTTAGTTAACACAACATAAGAACTTTTCATGACTTTCCTTTCCCCATTAATTCCTTTCTAATAACAATCGGTTTTAACGATTTGAGAAAACCAGGCAATTAAAACATCGACATGATATCTAATAGCGCAAATAAACTAATTTTCATAGCTCTAACTCCAAATATTGTAACAATGGGTAGTTGGGGACTACATTCAACTAGTGGCTCTGTATCCCCTCTTAGTGTTAATAAGATGTTGCAGTTTCTCTAGATAAAATTATAGTTTCTAAATAATATATGAACTTAAATACTTATTACAAAATAACTTGCCCAAATCATTTAAAAAAACAATAAATAATGGAAACACTTGTTGATCATCCAAGTCAATTGTGTCTTTGGTTGCTACATTAGGTACTAAATCTTTAAAAGCAATAATGTTCCTATCATATGGAGTTGCCCATCCTTCTGCTACAAAAGAATGATATTTTAACCAACTACTTGCTATTGGTGGCATCGGTGAACCTGGATTCATGAATACCTATAATAAAAAAGCAAAATATTGAAAAAATCATGGTTAACAAGTGTTAAAAAAATATTTTTTTTTTCTTTTCTTAGAGGGTCGTGGTATGAAATAATAATTATTAACAAAAAGTCTAAAAATCTATCTGTATGAAATGAGAGTTGTTAATGAATCCAATTGCAATAATCTTTTGAGAGAGCCGTGGTAATGGAGTTGATCTGAGTGGAAGAAAAGTAAGACACTGAAGTTGAGATAAGAATATCAGCACAACATTATATTTATAAGCGATAAGATATCCTGCTTCAGGGAAGGTCATCCAATAATCATTTGATGGATTGCTTTCAAAATATGAAAGTGATTGTAGAATCTCATCAGATCTACTTGCATACTTAAATATTTGGGTATAGTCATCAAAGTGGCTTTTTAATTCATCAATTAAGTCACTCCTCACTTGAATCCAATTATCCTCACCCAAACCAATTAAATCAGCCACAACACGAAAGCCACAATTACCATCTGCAACAACACTTTTAACATGATGTATATATGGCCACAATCCTTGTGGAAATGAATTAATGAAAGAAGAATGCTTAGGAAGTTGAGACTGATGCACCTTTTTTCTTTGTCGTAGTTTAGATTGTACAGAAATCTTACTTGAAGATAAATGTGGAGAATGACTATTCAGTGCAGATAATACATGTTCAAATTTGGATGGATCTCGACGAGTAGAATTATCTGCCTTTGAAGAAGGTTGACCTCGTGTTCTTGCTTTAGCTTTTGGCTCAATAAGATAAGTTGATGCTGGATTTGCTAGTTCTTTCAACTTCTTCAAAATCTATAACTTTCCAGTGTAATCATTATTATTAAAACGCTTCAAAATCATCTCCATCTCAGTTGAACAACTTAAATCTGTAGTTTCAGCTTTGGTAGTAGGTAATAAGTCTAGTTTCTTCCAATGTGGATGTATAGAAGACAAAGGAATAGGTCTTCCTTCACGCTTATACTTTGCAATCTCATGTGCACATGGAATTCTATGAGTGCGTCGAACTACACATCCACAAGCCAATGGATCTAGACCAATATAATCAGCTTGTTTAGACTCACAATCTATCCTGTTGAGCGCATTTCGTGAAACAAATCCTCGCAATTCCTTGAAAATTGAAGGTTTGAAATCATGTTGCATTGTTTTATCTCTGTATGCTACAGCTCTACGAAAGCATGGATTTTAGTCCATAACCTCTCAAAAGTTCCTCGCGATGATTGTAGTTGCCTTTTTAATGCTGAATGAGATGTCTTAACCCTGTTAAGAAAATACCAAAAAAAAGTTATTTTTTCAATAATAAAATTAAATATAAGAATATATTTTAATGAATATTTACCTGTTTGAGGTCGTATTTCCTAAATGCATCATTGAATCAGTCCAAGCTACAACAAATTTTTCCTTGTACTTATCCAGCCATGTGTTTTTCACATAATTAATAGCTTCTTGATAGCTAACAAATTCACTCTCCAAAAGTCTTAGGTGTAGCATATAATGGTCTTTTGTGGCAGATAGTGCTAATATATTCCAACTAGTAATGAAAGATTCCCATACCTCATTAGTCTCAAATAACTTCTTACAATTAGCTAAAATGTTTTTTGAGATATGCCATTTGCACAGAAGATGAGTTGCAGTTGGGAAAATATTTTGAATAGCATTCATTAGTGTTACCTCTCTATCTGTCACAATTACACTCGGCAACATATTATTATCCATAAAACCTTTCAATTTATCCAGTGCCGAACTGTAGTTATCCTCCCGCTCGCGTTCAATATTTGCAAAACATACTGAAAATGTCATCTCAGTTGAGGTGACATCAACCACCTCTAGTAATGGAAAATCATACTTGTTGGTCTTGTATGTGCAATCCATAATTAACACATGTGGAAATGCTCGTAATAGGTCAATTGCAAAAGGATGAGCCCAAAATAAGTCCTTAACACTGTCTGTATCAGCATCACTTCAATACCACTCAATGTAGTTATGCTCAGTCAATTTGCTCATGAGTAGTTGCATCTTTGACCTACCGGCTAGTTCTTTAACCTTGTATCTATGTCTTGCATTGTAAATAGACCTCATAGTAGTAGCATTATATATATCTCTTTGCTTTATCGTATATAGTATATCCTTTGGCCTTGCATTACTTTTTGACATATCAATCAATAAGTTGTTCTCTTTTTCAGTAAGTCTGCCTGCATATGAGTGCCTCTCAAGATGTTTTGCTGCAGGATGGTTATGTTCTGCACATATCACTTTCAAAACCCAACAATTGTCATTTGCCAAATATTACCCTTTTAATCTGAATGGACAATTGCATTTTTTTTGTTCCAGTTGCCTTAGGACATTTTGGCTTTTGACCTTGACTAGAAACACACTTGTAAGCACCACTTCTTTCACAAGCGAAAATTATTCTTGGATTTCTATCATGTGCACTTACATCTGACTTTTTTATTATAATGAAATATCCATTTCTCTTGCCAGCATTTCGCGTTTACTCAATTAATTCTTTTCTGCTATTAAAAACCTAATCAAAACAAAATTATAGTATATCCAATTAGAAAGGTTTGAATAATATTAATTAGTAATAAAAAATTAAAAAGTGAAATTTAGCTATCTACCTTGTTAGTGGTGAAAACACAAGCACAATCATCTACAATGTCCGATTCTCTTGTGACATTGTTTCCATGATTAATAGGTTTTTCATCCTAAAATTTGTCAAAAACATAAAATTATTAGGGTGCTGAAAATAAATAGAATACAAAAATTAAAGGGAAAAAAACTTTAAACTTACTTCTTCTTCATCCGCTAGTGAGTACTGCAAACTAATTTCTTCCATAGTTACAAAAGCAGAGAGTATACAATATATGAAAAGAGATAACAATTTTAAAAGTTAGATTCTAGGGTTTTATACAAATTTTAAACGAACTCGCTTTTCCCTTTACTAGAAGAAGAAGACAATCAACCATGGGTCACTCGGCAGAACTTTCACTCCAAGACTTACAGGTTCAGTTGTCGCGCTTTGTTGGGTTTATGGGATCATGCAATAATTAGGTAATAAAGGCTCATATGCTACAAACAATACTTCCGTAGCAATGATAAGGAGATGGTTTCATTAAATGCCACTAAACCAATAATCAGGTAATATAAGGACCATCCTTATGGCCTTTTGTTTCATCTATGATGCTTGTAGGGAATTTCCATTTCTCAAGGATTGTTCTAAGAAGATTTGACTGAACATTTAACAAAGCAATTGTTGGCTAAGAATATTATTGATTATAATTAGGGTTTAATCAATTCTCACCAAAAAAATTAAAAAGTTATAAGAAATTAGGGTTTAAAAAATTAGACTAATTTTATTAATTATTAATAAAAATTATTATGTGGGTGTACTTCAAAACTATTTATCCTTTTAAGTCATTTCATTTAAGGATAAAATAAATATTAATATAAAAGTAATTAGTGGGGGTTGGTGAGATATAATGAGGGGGTCAAATATCACCACTCTTGATTTTTTTTTATACAAATAATATATTTATGTTAAATTTTGACATTAAATATACCGTTTGGCAAATTCTACGGTCCGAATCTCTATAGTTACATTAATTTTGGAGGCCTAATGTTATCAAAAACCCAAATTAATATTTGATACACTTATTAAATTTGGGGTCCCTCTATGATGCCGTAATTTTTTTTACGGTATCAATAGTGTAAGCAATATAGACCGTTAGATCTAATCAACGGTATATATTATTTTTATTAATGAAAATTTTTCATTATTTGAAAATTGTGTTAACCGGTTAACAAACCTATAAAATAGTTAATTTTAAATTTAAAATAAAAAAGAAATAGAGATACAGTAAAATACAATCCCTCTTTATCTCTCACGTTCATATTTTTATAATTGGATTCTTTAAGATTATCTTTGTCTCCTAATGATTAGATGAAAGAGATTCGATAAATTTCTCTTAATAAATATTTCGGTAAGTTATTCTTGAATCCATTTTATAGTTTTAATTGTATTTTCAAATCAAAATTTTTTAATAACGTAACAGCTCTATTTTTATTGTATTGCCAATTTATTGCCTTGAGTATCTGCAGCTATGGTTTAAGGTCTGTCCTACGCTACTTACAATCATTCTATAACGTGCCTTTACAGGCGGCTTAGAGGTTCGTGCGGCTCACAGATTGCCAGCCATAGAGAAAAAGTAAAAGGGGAGAGAACCATAACGCAAGGTGCAATGCAAGTAAGATACAGAATCTTTAATGTCATGTGCTGTTTTCTTTCATATATCTTTTGGTAATGAAAAGTTAGTTGGTCGGCCATGTTGCAATTTTGCTATAAGTTTGGATTTTTTCAAGTTTCATCATGTATAGATAAACTTAGAGTTCCATATTTATGCCAGCTGCGAATTCCTTTAATCATTTAACTTTCTAGCTTTTTTAATTTAGGAAAGAGTTTACTATTAGCTTATTGTTATATATATAGTCTATATTTAGATATATAATGACACCTGCATTTTTGGTGTTTTATTGTCACCAAAGAGTGATCATAATAACCTTGTTGTTAATTGATATTAACTCTAAGCATAAATAGTATATTTGGTGGTAGATTATGTGACTACGCTATTATAGTGCTAAAAAGCATGCAGGATTAATTAATTCACAAGGCAACTAGGCAAGTAGATATGTATTTGTTTGATGATAGATTGATTTTGACAAATTCATTTATCTTATTTAAAAGATTTTCTTATTCTTCTTAGTTGTTAGAATAATACTAGACAAGAAATAACTGAGAATGTTGAAAATTCTCAAGAAAATTATCCATTTGGAAGCATAAATATAGGGCACAAATATGAAATTAATGAACTTAATTTGAAGAAAGTTTAGTAGTATTATTTATACAATCATCTATGGGGCCTATAAGAAGGTTAATAATTCTTACAACTCATGGCATTCATTACGGCCAGAATAAAGTCAACTAATTACATATGCAAGAGAAATAATTAAGTAATTAAGTTGTAATTAATTAATCACAAAGAATGGCTCATGTGCTTTTTAGATTGAAGCCCTTGCTGGGAAGTTCAATTCACTTTACCACATATGATCAAAACCACAGTTTCTAGTGTCATTTTTTTGGGGTTTTGTTGATTACATGGAAAGCAACTAATTACTACAGTTGAAGCATGTGAAATAAGATTAGAAGCACAATACTTTTTAGAACTGAAGGGGCAATTATTATTATTATTTTTTCAAGTTTGTTATATGTCCTTTTGTGAAGACCTAAAGATTCCAAAGTCAGATTAATAATTTTGCCTCTCTTAGGCTTTATGCGGTGGGAATGAACTTTCTCTGTTTTAATTCTCTGTCATTTTCTCAATGAAGGCAACAAGAGAAAATTCAATCTTTCAAAGTCTCAACATTCAGAATTTGGCCAGTCTAGTTGTCTACCTTGTATCTGTTGGAGTATTATATCGCCAAGAGATCTTTCCGTTGCACTTTACGAATTTATATTATTTTGAGGAGTGAATTCAGCTGACTATTAATATCTTACAATTGAAATTTAAATGTCGGTCTTTAAATTCTAAAAATTAAAGACAAGCCCAATATGAAAATATTGATGTTAAAATCTTCATTTTTGTTTGTTGATATTTTATTTGTTAGTATCATAATTTTATGGATATACTTGATGTTACATGATTGACTAAATATTAACATTAAAATGCAGATGGAAAAAAAAGATGATGGAGGGCTCCATAAAAGCATTAAAACAAACGGAGAGGGTGAAGCAAACTTTCGAAATTGCAACCATGAGAAGGAATTGACAAAGCTTAATGAAAAAATTGATGGGATGACTTTTAATCTTGCCGCTGTCAGGTATGAACTTGGTGAGCTGAAGAGGAACAATTTAAATACTTATGCATTGGTACAAAAAATGTATAGTGTAGTTGAAGCACTTGAACATAATATAACTCATATGTAATCACACTCATGGAAGGAAAAGATGAACTATTCTAGTAAAGATGTTCAAAATGGTACAAATGAATCAAGTGGTCAAAATTTCGTGGGAAAGGGAGATGAGTTTGGGGTGAAGATCGCAAAGATTAAGGACAAGATTGAAGACGCATGTGATGAAAATTTATCATTGAAAAACTTATTTGCATATAGGAAACTGAAAGAGAACCAAATCTTCAACAATGTTGTTAAAAAGGTATAATAACAAACTATTATTCTACATTTTTTTTCAAAAATTATTTGTACTAGCACATTCATTAAACAAAAAAAAAATAATAAAATTCATGTTCTTATGCATGTAGGATAAAGCCATGGATGCAATTGATTTTGTGGATTTGGTATCATCGGTCGAAGTAGATGCAGTTGAGGATAAAAAGGTGCGTCCTCAAAAGCCCAGTCGTTATAAAAAATCTCCTTACGAAAATTTCACCAAAAAAAAAGGCCGCCGCAACAAGGAGTTTGGTTTATCCAAACATGAAGCTTCTTTTTCGGAGGAAGAATGGTATATTTTACAGTATATTTTTCATGAACAACTAGATAAAAGGTATGGAAGTATTGAATATAATCATATTTTATACGTTTGTATTTTGATGTTCTTATTTGTTTTAATTTATTATTAATGTGAGTGTATAATTTATACAGAGAGAAAATTGTAATGACAAAGCGACATATTGTTACCCGCTTCTTAATGTCTTCTTTAGCTCCTAATGTTTGGATATTTGATGAGGTATACTATGTGTGTGTGTGTGTGTGTGTGTGTATAATATTCAGAGCGTAATAAGATTATATGTATTTAATTTATAATTTATTTTTCATTTGGTAGTGAATGTTTTAATAATGATATTGTGATTATTTTATACATAGATCATAAGTTGCTATGCCGAGTACTTAACTAGAAAGGAGAGTTTGAAGCAAGATTATGAGACTCGAAATTGGTTTTTACCAATTCTTTTTGGGGTATGTTATATATTTTGCTGTTACAAATGTATAATATGTTTTTACTAAAAATTTAGATTTTTTTTTAAAGTTATATCTTACCATCTTCATATAATTATTAATTTATGAATTTTGTAGCAAATCGTGGCGAATGTGTCAGGTGTCTCAACCATTGATAGATCAGAGATCGAAATTTCAGTTCGTAAACATAACATTTGTGAATTTTACATGGGTGCACTCAAAAGATGTGAAAAGGTTAGGAATATTATCATATGTTCAAAAAGTAAAAAGTTATTTACTAAAATATCATATGTTTTATTATTATCATTTGAAGTGTGTAATGATTAGTACAAAATTTCTGTATTGTTCCATAGATATATGTTCCTCTTTATGACGGGCTTGCAAAACATTGGTATCTTGCGATAATGAATATAAAAGATAAGATTGGTGAGATTTGGGATTCTTTGCCTAATTCTGACATAGAACCAAATCATCGTCAAGAAATCGTTAAGCAAAATGTAAGTTCAAATTTTTTATTTGTTTATATGAAATTACTAGATGCAATATATATTAACTATCATTATTATTATTGCAGTTACATGCATTGGACCTAGTCTTGTTTTGTGATATAGCCTTTAACTTTCCTTCTGATTGGTATTTCGCTGACTTTGACATTTTATATCCAAATAATGTGCCAATTCAACCAAATGGAAATGATTGTGGCTTGTATGTGATGAAATTTATGGAGACTCCATGTGAGATGTTATTCCCAACTTATAAGGTAACTTAATCATACAATTTATATTTCTTAGTTTGCACAATACTTTAATCAATATTAAATTGTTATTAATTCTATTATATGTAGTATGAATCGGATGAAGAAAGATTTCGTCTTGCGCTACTCCTTGTAAATGGTGATGCAAATGAAGTAAGAGATAGTGTTACACAAAAAGCACTATCATTCCGTGGTCCTAAGACGAATGTTATTGCAACTAGTAAAGTTAGAACTAAAGTTGCTTCTCAGAAAAAAAAATTGTTCAATTAATAAAGTTAGAACTGTAATTGGTACTAGAGAATATTTGAAGAAACCAGGAAGAAAATCCAATTGATCTGCCTAGTAGAGGTTTAATAAATTTGGTATTGGACGTAATTTGTATTTTGTCGCTTTTAATTTTTTTGTCCCCTCAATTGAATTTTATATTCAATGTAAAGTTTTTATTTGGATTACTTAATTTTCTTTTTTAGTTTTTAAGTTTTTGGATTACTCTTTATGAAAAATTTGTGTCTTGTTACTTTCAATATTTTTTGTCCCCTTTGATTGACCTTTGTATTCGATGTAAAGTTTTTATTTGGATTACTCATTAAGTTTTGTTAGCTTTTGAGTTTATGGTCTCTTCCAATTAAAAACTTTCAAAAAATAATAGTCTGCTTTTTTTTTTTTGTGTGTGTTTTAAGTTCAACCTACAAGTGAATGACGGTAAGTCGTTAACTAAAAATCTGAAATGTCAAATATCCATTCCAATATCTTTTATGAAAATTTTGCGGAAAAAAATTATCAAATTTTCTTCTTAAAATGAATCTTGAAAGATAATTCAACAGACCGGCTTTCTGTGTCAATTGGCGAAGGAGCACACAATGATTGGAACTTTGCAAGCAATCTTGAATGGTCCATTTTGACTATGGTTGGGAATTGATTTGGTTCAATCTTGTCAGTTCTTGAATGCGAGTAATCTGGAGCTTGGGATAGCACAAGATCTAAAAATTGACTTATTTTGTTAGTGAAGAAACCAATAGAATATAAATGGTGGTTAGATTTCGGATGCACTTTAAGGGACCACTTAATTAAACCACACACATCCCTTTTGAGAAGTGGTCAAGTGGAATTTGCTTTCAGAATGACAAAAGAATATTATCATAGAGATAAAAGAAACAACTAAGCTTTTGATAGACACATTAACCCTGTTTAATTGAACCTTTGTGGACCAACTTGAGCATGGTGTTAGCAACTGTTATGCTTTTAAGTAACCAACAGAAATTGCATGCACCATTGAACACTCATGTGTACTACTGGAATAATGATTTCTTTCTTGACAATAAAACTTATTTATAGCTAGCTATACATGGGCAATCTATAGTTTGGTAAAGTACAAATTTATAATTGCAAATGAACATATAAGAGAAAATGGGAAATGAGATTATGAGTTTATATTCGTGCTCATGAAGTAGTTCAAAGTTATAAATGAAAGTTGTAATTCCAGCATCATTCAAAAGACATTATTACAGTGTTTAGAAGTTAAAAAACTATCAAAACAGCATTTGATCAACAAGCTCATGATCATCTAATTCTTGAATAGAGATTTTTCTGAATGAATAAAAAAAATATCAGCTATTATAAAATTATCAGATACTAATCATTCATTAATCTGCAAAAAAAAAATCATCCTCTTCTTGCAATTTCTCCTCAACAACATTCTTATCTGCAGGTTCATTCTCCTAAACAAGCAGAAACAAATGAACACACTTTATTAGCACTAAAACCGTACATCTTAAAATAAACAGCTTTATTAAAAAAAATTATTTGGCTATTGGCATTAATAATTACTTTACCAAATTAATATCAAATGAAGCATTTGAATTGACTTCATGAGCTGTAATATTCTTCCGCTTCTCATCACCTTCTTTTCCAACCTATATTATGCCAAACAAAAATGCATCAATAAAAATAAATTTAGATTAACAGCTAAAATATTCAACCTTTGTAAGAATTATCCTAATATAAATATACCTCATTAAGTACTGGACATTTGCGTCTATTGTGTCCAGGTAATTTGCAATACCCACATTTTTTTCAAATTGACGCCTTTATTAAATCTTGCACTAGGAGCACCTTTCGTCTTCACACTTAATGGATCTTTTATAATAGCAGCATTTCTCTTCTCACTGGACCATCTACCTCTTTTCTTTTCAAAATTCCCACTCAACTCTAACATTTCAGACTTAAGTTGTGTGATAAGACCCTTTAATTTCAAGTATCCAGCATCTGTCATCGAGGCATAGTAACAAATCTCATTGAACTCGGTACTTAGTGACCCGTACCTAATCATTTTTAGGATATCCCTAGATTGATCATTCAATGACTTTGGTGGACACTCAACTACTTTTGCATCTTTGCTCCATCTTCTATTAAACAATGAATTAGGTATCTCAGAAAGATGTAAGGACTTCAGCACACAAAATAAATGACAACACGGAATGCTAGATGATTGAAATTCCATGCATTTACACTCGAAATTCTGATCATTTGGGTAGTACACAACAGTCCACCTCTTATCCGCTTGTCCAAATTTAGTCAATTGGTACACTTGCCTATCCAGAACAGTCACATAGGTTGACACCATGAATTGAGCTTCCTTGCGAATCTGATCACGAACCATGAAAAATAAATTCCGAGTGTAAATGCTCTCAGCATGCTTCTCTAAGCTTTCAAGATGGGTACTCATCAAAGAACTAGAATGCTTTGTTTTAAATGCCTGCTCCAATTCTTTGTATCTGGTGTGTGACAAGGCTCGATCAACTTGTCGAATAAATTCTTGCAGCTTTAACTTCTGTTGAAGAAATCTATTCATATATGCATTCAGTCCCTCGCACCGTTGTGTAGTACGCCTGTCAGCAAAGAAATGACCCCGTAAGAATGTTTCTGCCCATCTATGTCGTTTTGTATAAATTTTGTTCACCCAATTATTATTTTGCAAACCTTCTTCCTCCACCATAATTTATCAAACTCTTCAGGTGTAAGAAATTCAAAAATACACTTTGTAAATACTTTTATAAAATTAGGTTTATTACGTACATTAGATTGTGCATTCCTCTGTAAATGCCAAACACACAAACGATGACGAGCTTCAGGAATCACCTTTTTAATCGCCTTCCTCATTGCTCGATCTCCATCAGTCACCACAGAAATAGGCTTTTTATTATTCATGGCAGACAAAAATGTTTCCAACACCCACATATATGTCTCAATTGTCTCATCCACAAGTAATGCACATCCAAAAAAACATGCTGCATAATGATTATTAACTCCCACTAACATGACTAATGGCTTACCATATTCATTTGTCTTGTACGTACTATCAAAAGCTAACACATCCCCAAAGTGGTGATAATCTAAACGAGAAATAGAATCAGCCCAAAACAAGTTTGAAAGTCTATTCTCCTCATCTACAGAGTATTTACAGAAGAAATTCGGATCCATATCAGTTTTTCCTTTTAAGTATGCCAGCGCCGATTCTGAATCTGTTTCAAGCATCATAGACCGACGTTCAACATCTAATGAATTATACAAATCCTCCAGTGTGAAGCCCACATTGTCATAACCCCCAGCTTGGTTGACTAAAAAATCCATAATTTGACTAGTCTTTATACCAACAGTTTTCATCGCAGTAGCTTGAGCCATGTCACAATCTTTAACTAATTGATGGGATCGAAGGAACTTAATCTCATAATTCATTGCCAACTCATGTGAGCGTTCAGGGATAAACCGATTAACAACCCAAGTACCAACCTTCTTATTCATCTTCACTCTAAAAGCAGCTGGACATTTGGCTCTCGTAACAGCCCTCGGTTCCCGAATTCTATCCTTCCTTTCAACATACTTTTTAGCACGCTCGCCCTCCCTATTACAAACCCAACATCTCACATTGGTTTGACCATCATTATCATACCTTATATCATTCTTACGAATGCTGAAGCCCATTACTTTCGAGTAATTATTGTAAAAATTCTCAGCATCTGTAAGTGTCTCAAATTGACTTCCAATTACATCTTCTCTAGTGAGTTGTTGCAGGTGCTTACCATTAAAAAAAATGGAACATGAGGAATCATCTACACTTGGCAGAATGGTTGCCCTATCTGTTGAAAGAATGTCATGTGATGAAGGAATGTCAAACTCTGCTTCTTTTGAATTTTGGTTGATAACTGCAAAAACAATATTGAATATTTTGTTATCAGCAAACTTGCATGATTAAACTGTACTGATCTAGAATATATGAGATTGCATACTATATATTTTTTGATAGATAAATGTGTCTAGTTACAGAAGAAATTTACAGAATCAAATTTTGACTTCGCTTCTTAAAGATATTCACGATTTAGTGCACAAAGGTCACAACTGTCTTGAAACTACACAAGACCCGAAGTTTCTGCATTAACTGATATCAATTAAAAAGGAATAAAATTACAAACTATGTATGTCCAGAAAGCTTTATTCCTCAGGAGTTCAAATAATTTTACGGTTTTCTATTTGAAGTTTTCTACATGAAGATATGGCTTAAAGAATGCTGACTGCTCAGAATCACCGAAGCAACCAAGCCTCTGATTATCAGCCAACTTCCATGATTTAACTGTATTGATCTAGAATATATGACATTACATAATATATATGCTTGGATAGATAAATGAATCTAGTTATGGAAGAAATTTACAGAATCAAATTCGGACTTCTCATCTTAGAGATATTCAGGATTTAGTGCACAAAGGTCACAGCTGTCTTCAAACTACACAGGGCCAGAAGTTTCTAAATTAACTGATATCAATTAAAAATGCCTAAAATTACAAAATATATGTCTATAGAAAGAGTTATTTTTGCAGGAGTTCAAATAATTTTACGGTTTTCTATTTGAAGTTTTCTACATGAAGATATGGCTTAAAGAATGCTGACTGCTCAGAATCACTGAAGCAACCAAGCCTCTGATTATCAGCCAAATTCCATGATTTAACTGTATTGATCTAGAATATATGACATTACATAATATATATGTTTGGATAGATAAATGTATCTAGTTGTGGAAGAAATTTACAGAATCAAATTCGGACTTCTCATCTTAGAGATATTCAGGATTTAGTGCACAAAGGTCACAGCTGTCTTCAAACTACACAAGACCAGAAGTTTCTGAATTAAATGATATCAATTCCTCTGGAAAAAAATTAGAAGCTATATCCCCCTAGAAAGCTCTATTTGTTAGAAGTTCAAATAATTTTACAATGTTCAATTTCAATTTTTCTACATTAAGATATGATTTAAACAATACAAACTGCTCAGAAGTATCGAAACAACCAACTTCAATGCTGTATTAGTTCTTTTTTTCAGCCTCTTTCTCCAAGAAGCACGACTGGCAGACATCATATTCTCAGTTCTCTTATGTTTCTGCGTGCCTTTTTTTTTTTTTTTTGATTTGGACAAATAATCGAACAAGTGTTTGATTTTAAAGCATTGGTCATTACATGGTTACATAGCCAAAATCTCGTCATGACCATTTCTCTACACAACAACAAAAGAATCATAAAAATTCTAAATATCAAATTACAAAGAACATATCAGTACTAACCTTGTTCATCAATATCTATCGCTTTTTGTAATGATAGCTCCCAGATTTACCTTGAATATAATTTTTTTTCAAAACTGAACAACTTGATTAATTGACTAAGAACTCTACTCGAATTTAGTCCGACTGATTGAACAAAAACTCCGCTTAGATTTGATCCTTGATGAGATACTGTTTATTCTTTGCAAAGATGAGTTTGAATTGTGTTTTGCCGGAACTTATTCTACCAACAGTCAAAGTGGCTAACAAATCGTACTTGTCAAAACAAAACCGTCTGTATCATGGGGTTGGCTCAATTCGGAGAAATTTCAGTGCCCACCCCTATAATTTTAAATATTCTCATAATTTCACTTGAACAACATATTTTATTTAATTCCACAAAATTCATACGAACGTTTAAATACATTTTAAAATTTATTTTACTATGTATCCTACGCCATTCATTATTGGTTTTTTGTAATTTTATCAAGTTGTAATTTCAGGCCAAACATGAAAGGGTTTCAACATTTAATTAATTTGAAAATTCAATGTGAAACTCAAAATTGCTAAAATATTACTTAAATCATATCCTTAATGTTATAAGATAACTCGATTATCATGTAATCAAACTAATTTCAAAATCTATCGATCGGATATAGTATGTACTGTTAGATTATTTTATTCTAATGCATGGCCATGGAATAGCCTTTGATTTCTCATGGTATATTTTATTGGTTTACTAGCTTATAAAACCATATGCAAATGTTGAAAATTGGACTACTATATGAAATATCATGTGATATATCTCATTTGACCTTAGATTAATGTATCAAATGTTCATAAAGGATGGTTTACTTCATCAGTTTGCGAATTAACTTTTAATAATATTTATATTTCACATATCAATTCATAATACATTAGGGTAAATACGATTTTAATTTCCCACCTATCAATAAATAAGGATAAATAGAAGTACTGAATATGTATGCGTTTGTGTATTACGTCATATGTTTTAATAAAGAAAATCACCTCTACTAACTTTTTTTCCATACCATTTTTATTACATTTTACCAGTTGTCTTTTATAATACTATTTTGTAAAAGAAAACTAAAATTGACTACTCAAAAATGTCTTTATATTTTTTATTACATTTTACATTAAAGTTGTAGTACATTATAAATGCTAAGTTTAATTTTTAATAACATAACACCTTAATAAAATCAACATTTGAAGTGTGATGTATGATATAAAATGATATAGTACTTCAAATAGGCTACAAAATTAATAGGAAAAAGACCACTCACGCCTCTAAATTTTATTTAAATGGTCATACAAAACTCCTTAAATTAAAAAATATAATAAATAACATAAGATAAAATTTTATAAAATATTTTCAATTTTAAAAATTTTATTTTTAACATTATTATTTTTCATATTCTTTTATTATTAGTTTGTCATATTCTTTTTACTAATATTAAAATCTACTTGACATACTAATAAAATTAATTGATTATACCTAACATTCACAATAATTTATAAAATTATCAATATCTTATTTAATTATGTCTATATTAATATCAATCTTAAGATCAATTTTTGGATTAATAGATTTTAGTTCATTCGTCAGGATAGACTAATAATAACTTAATATTAACAAAATTTTTATTGTACATGTTATTTTATCAATTATATTTATTGTAACACTTTATTTGTATCATATGATTTTTATTTATTATTTTTATCCTATTACTATATTTATATTTATTTAGATTGATTTAGTCAAAAGGTATAATAGTCATTTACGAAATTAAGAGGGTCTATGTGACTATTTATGAAACTAAAGGAACATGTATAATTATTTTAGCAAATCTTAGGGGTGTGGGTGGTTTTTTCCGAAATTAATATTGATTTAAAATTAAAAAATTAATATTTATCTGTAACCTGTAAGTTACCTGCTATATTTTAATTAATTATCTAATTATCCATTATATTAAATAAATGATTCAGATTAAAACTCTTATATCTAAAGATCCACATTAATCCCACTATCAATACTGTAAAAATAAATACAACATCATAAAGAAATCCTTAAATTTGATATTATTCCATTTATTTGGCAAATTGACTTCGAGTTCGAATTCCGGTGGTGGAATTAGTTTTCAGTTAAATATTCTGAAAGCCCAACGTTATCAAAGAGCCCAAAAACATCTGACATACTTATTCAAAAAAAAATTCACTTATTTATTCATAAATTTTTATTTTAATCAAATTGATCGGATAGAATTAAATTAGATTGGAGCTTTTTTATTGGTTTGAATTATCTTAAATTTTAATAAAAAATTGGCTTGAATTGAATCCAAAATATAAAATCTAATATATGACAGATTGCTTACCTAAAAAAATAAAAATAAACATAAACATAAACATAAATAATAAATGGAACTTGGATTTGACAAAATCCAATGGATTTAAATCATTTAATACCCGCAGGAGATATCCAGGAACTAAAGAGTAAATACCATTCAACCAGGAGGTTTCATTATAACAAATAGCAAATATCATTGTAGCTACCTTTATTGGATGATACAAACCCCCAGTGAACATTCTAATTATGCTCCAAGTCTCACACATACATTACTCGCATTTCATTAGCTAGATTTCAAACACCGCATAGCTTAGAACTAGTTCATGCATTGACCTTCGGCGCCCATCCTGCAATCACGTATTGCTTTTCAGCCTTAGTCTTCTGAAAGGATTCCAGGGCAAAAAGCTTCTGCAAGATAAAATGTCATACAATGTATATATTAGATTCTAACATTAATGAAACTGCAATCATGTATTGCAATTAAACATCCAAATGATTTCTGGCAGAATCAATTAAAATAAAAACAGATTCTCTATCAAACTGGGATCAGAGTGGACATATAAGACCATCCGTGACTTTGCTATG
This sequence comes from Citrus sinensis, assembly GCF_022201045.2. NCBI lineage: Eukaryota > Viridiplantae > Streptophyta > Magnoliopsida > Sapindales > Rutaceae > Citrus > Citrus sinensis. The sequence continues at coordinate 3,173,181 of NC_068559.1, forward strand.
TTGATCTGTATAGGAGAGTATGCAGCAAGTTTAAGAAGTGATTCACTTGCAAATGCACAGCAATTTCAGGCATGCAGCGACTTGTGGATTGAATGCCGACGAAACAATGCACATCCACAAAGTTGTATCCACACAAGATGACAATATGATTTGCTATTGTAACCTCTCATTTTGAGTCACAATCAATAGGCCCTAGACTTGTATTCTTATGCATCTTTGTTGTAGGGCACAAATGTTATGTAGGAAGAGGTGTGTTACGTTCTCAATATAATCCCATATCTGAAAACGCTCCTTTACTCAGAAGCAAGGCTGCTAGATATCATTCGTCATATTTTAAACTAAGAGTTATAATCCTTAGCAACAAATGTACCAACAGCAGCAGAGAATTAGTATACCGATGCAGAAAAGGGAAATAAAATCTGTTAGAAATGAAGCTTCTCCTAGCACAGGAAATCACATTGGCAAGGGTCCCACCAATAAATTGTTGATCATTAATTCAAGAAAAAAAGAATAGAAAGCAGAAAGAAAGCACTAATGAAGAGCTCAAATTCACACCTTCATGTACCCATGGACATGAGCCAAGCTCTCAGGGACAGTCCACTGCTTGAAATGTTCAAGAGCTACCTGAAGGTGGTACAGCTTTGGTGCCAAGCTCAAATCTACAGCAGTGACCTTCTCTCCAGCAATGAATGGACCTCCCTGATTCCAGCTCATTCAAATTAGGGTTAACTTATCGCACAAAATGAAATGATAATCAAATATGTCAAAAGGGATATCTGTGTTTCAAATTTGTCCGTACATGGGTCTTAAGATGCTCATCCAATGCTTTCAATTCCTCCAGCAAAGCTTGCTCTGTCCCATCATTTGGGTCCTTGCTCTTCAAGAAATTGACAAAAGATGGGAATATCTTTGATCCACTAAAATACCGCAGAGAAAACAATCAATTTAAATAAAATCCGTAGAAATTACAATAAGCATATAAGAGCAAAAAACAAGGAAGCAGCTATTATGGAAAAATGAAAAAAGTATAAATATAAAAACATTAACAATAAAATTTTCAAAGAAAGAAATAGAAAATTATGATCAAATTTTGGCACTTAGCTAACTGGACATGCAATTTACGATTTCTACAGGTTCTATCATAAGTCAAAACAAAAGAGACACAAAAGATATTTACTGTCCAAATTCAAGGAAACATTTTCCATAGAAAACGAGAAGAAACAAGAAAATACTAAGGTACCATTTAAATTAGCAGAAAATAAGTGCAAAATGATCTAAACAAACCCAACAGACAAAATGTAATCAATCCAAGAAACAATAACCAAACAGCCTTGTTGCTTAAAACACTAGTAGAAAATGACAACCTCAAATCGAACCTTTTGCAAATAGGCAAAGGAAAAAAATAAGAGAGTTTTCAGAGCATTACAGAGAGGCAAATTCAGGAGGATTGGTAAGAGAAGGCTCAGGATACTTCTCCTCAACAATTCTAACAATCACATCAGAGTCAGCCACCCACTTGTCATCAAACTTTACCACAGGTACTTTCCCTTCTGGGCTTATCTCCATAAACCTATCACAACCCATTATGAAATTAAAATAAATAGTAAGAAAGAAATCAATCGCTTACCTAAAAAATCACAACAGCCCATTTGCTTAAACATTTGACAGAACCCATCACAGCACACAAAAAGCCTCTCTTTCTTTCCCAAACTCTTGCAGAAAAGAATCAAATATGGAATCCTCTGAACTGGAGTGAATATTAATTTTTTTTTATTTTAAAAGATTACTTTATTAGTTTAACTGTGCATTGGAGTATAAGATCAATCCCTTAACCAAATATCACAACAACCCAATTGCTTAGGCCTTCGGCAGAAGCTATCACACCACACAAAAACCTGCCTTTCTTTTCCAAACTCACATGACACAGGATCCTTTTAACATTCGTGTAAAATTAGTTTTCGATTATACCCATCAATAAACTTTAAAAAAGAAATAATTTTATTTTCTCGCTGTTGTATTAGAGTTGTAAAATGCGTAATGCATAGTTTCTGTTACCAAAAGAGCTTGATGATATATTTTTTACATACCATTGAGGCTTGTCACTGATATTGATCAGGTGACGCTTGTATGGAACTTTCTTTTCCTCCAAAGTAAGCAAAGCTCTTTGGGAAAATGGGCCTAAAGAACCGGAAAAAAAAAAAGGATAACACAGATCAACAAAAATTTCAAACAAAAATTTCATTGACATGATCTGAAAGAGGGGAAAAATGAGAAAAAAAAAAAGGACGTACAGTCCCCGAGAATATCAGGAGCGCCAACAGCGGCTTTCACACAAATCTCCACGGCCATTTTTGCGGAATTGAGTGATCAGAGAGAGTGTCTGTTGCTGTTAGTGAAAACCCGACAACGAAAAAAATAATGATCCAGAGCGTGCTAAATAATACTGAGAGAAATAATCACCTGTTATTCTTTTTATTGTAAAAGGCGTAATAATTCTCCAGAATGTTCCAGCATTTTTGTTGTAGAAAATTTATCAGCATTTGTGTTCGTGTAACGCAAGTCCCAATGATAAATAATAATATTACGTGGCAATTATCTAGTGGTTGTTAATTTTAAATATCTTAACTTACTCATTTTTATTACAATGCAATTTGAATATAAATAAACTTGATCTAAATACATGTTATATTATTACATATGAGACTTGATCGCTTATTTAGATAAGAATTCAGTGTTGAGTTATTTTTTCGGTAGTTATTTGATAAGTAAAATAAAAAATTTAAATTAAAAATAAATATTAATTAATAATTCAGTGCCGAGTAAAAACACAACTCTATACTGAATCTTAATCTGTTAATTTCTTATTAAAAGTACTAATTTAAGTATTTTATTTGCCACCCGAGTTTGTGGTTGTGTACAAATAAGTATATATTTAAGTAAAAGTACTAATTTCTTCGTAGAAATAGAATGCCAAATAAATTATTGAAACTGTGAATCCTCTGTTTCTAGATCTCAATATGCTTGTAAGTATAAAGTGTGCAAATTAATTTGTGCACCAAATTATTCCTCTCCAAATGTGTAAATGCCTTCCACGTTCACGACACCTCCCATCGCAATGATTCATCTTCCATCATTTACACCATCAACGTGGCTGATTACTAGGCTGCTTCAATTCCACGTTTTTTTTTAATGAGAAATTATTTCATTGCTAAAAGAAAGCCAAACAATTACAATAATACATCTATCTCTTTCGGAACCTCCTCAATCTACACCCCGAGATTCTGAATTAGCCAAAGGCATTTTCGCTAAATCATGAGTCACTAATTTACAGGATCTAGAAGTATAAACCACCCTATATTAATTATCCTGATCTATTAAAACTCTAATTTCACAAATGATCAAATTCAACTCTCCTCTACTGGAGATACCCTTGAATATGAAATTGGTAACACTATTGGAATCGGACTCAATAACTAGAGGAGAAAGAGTAACTTCTGCAGCCAGCTTCAGACCTTCTAAAATCGCTAAAACCTCAGCAATTTCCACATCTCCTAAGCAAGGCTTCTTTGATGTTGCAGCAGCCATGACAGCGCCTTCACAATTTCTGATAAGGCATCCCAGGCCAGCGAAAACCGCCTTCCTTGTCCACAGTTGCATCAGAATTAAGCTTATACCAAGGAGGTTTTGGAGGGCGCCAAACATCAGGCTTCAATTCCACGTTCGTACTTACAAAACAAGCATTTTAGAAGAAATGTTGCAAACTAGTGTCAACCTCGGATACTTAATTGTAATTTGCTCATCCATCATGCACAATGTTCTCTCTACATCAATCGATTATCATAGTCTTAATTTATGTATAGTGATCAATAGAAATTCTCAAATGAAGATCTCCACATTCAATAAAATGGTAAATTTTGACTAGTTATTAATAATTAATTCTTTTACAATCAGAATTCAATTTAGTGTCTTTACTGTTAAGTTGTATTTCACATTGGCTAGTAAAAGGGAGATACTTGGATTTATAAGGAGGTAGATCACTCCACCTAAAATGTTAGTCTTTTGTGGTGGATACCGAGAAATCTTATGCTAAGTCTCACAAACAAGTGGTATCAGAGTTAAACCCTAGTAGCTGGAATGTGGTGGTGGAACAACTCAGGTGTGTCGGACGAAAGGACCAGAGTCCGACGGTGGTTTCGTCAGAGGGGGGATTGTTGAGCTGTGTCTCACATTGGCTAGTAAAGGAGAGATACTTCAGTTTATAAAGAGGTATATCACTCCACCTAAAGGGCTAATCTTTTGAGTTAGATACCTAAAAATCTTATGCTAAGTCCCCAACATTTACAAAAATCTTATCCTCATAAAATGCCTAGAATTTTACCAATAATTGACTCTAAATACACAAATTATTATAAATTTTTACTTCATAATTATATTATTTTCTTCTTTTATACCTAATTATCGATTACTAATTGAAATCCGTGTTATAAGAAATTCAGTTGTTGGTGCCTTACAAATTGTATTGATCTAATTGTCGACTTCCTTGGGAAGAATAAGTTTATTTATCTCGCAAATTCATATGATATTTTGGTGGGAAATTTACGAAAATAGCCATAAATATTTTGTTATTTTCACAACTAACCCTCTCAACTTTTTTCTATCAACATTAGCCAAACACAAGCCTTTCTCCCCAAATTACCCTTCTTTACAGACCAAAAGCAACAATCTTTCTCCCATATCGTCAAACCAAACGCAGCTTAATCATCAACCAACGTCGACGGCAAAAGACAACAGTAAAGGTGCAATCCGACCATAATCTATCCGAATCCAACACTAATCGGCATCACTTAGTGGTATGAGTTATTTTCTGAACTTGCTGAACTGAGTCGTGGGTGAATCTGGCGACAGGGTGCCTGTCGCACCAAAAATTTCTGGCAACAGGCTGCCTGTCGCACCAAGCCTTGGAGATTCATTAAAACTGTATTAATTTGATCCGGATCCAATTAATTTTTTTTTATAATTTCAGGCTTAATGGATTCAGTTGTACTTGAATTGTGTTACGATGGTTGGTGGGAGACATTAGAGGATGGCCGTATGGAGTATGTGAATGGTAAAAATCGAGCTTTTTTGGTTGAGAAAAATTGTCTGTTTGATCAGTTATTGGCAAGAGTATACGAGGTGTTACAAATAAACCCTAATGAATATAGTATTACAATGAAGACAACTTTGAGGTCTAGTAACACATTATATCGTATATGTGCACTGCCCATGGATATATTTGATGATGAAATGGTGAGGGTTGTGTTGCATATGGCATCCGACGTAGCCAATTTTGGATGCATTCCTATATTCGTGACCACATCACCTCGAGTTCCGAGCGAAGGTATTGAGCCATATGTCGATACAGAAACTTCGTTTAGAGCAAATATGTCTGGCCCCGATAATGATGAAGAGGTGTTGCCAAAGACAATATCGTTGCAGCAATATTACTCTCCAATCCACGACAATTATGACAACATTGATGATAACGACGTTACGTTAGAGGATGTTGGAGCAACGGTATTTCCAATAACAACGTCGTTGGAGCAACGGTATTCTCCGTATCATAACAATGATTTTTGGGACAATGATGATTTTCATCATGAGACAGAGGGGGATAATGTTTGTGCAGAACCTTCTAATAATACGAGGGGCACTCATTTCAATAATGATGGTGATGATGGAGGAGCCGGTCCTTCGAATGTTCTGTCGTTTCAACACGACGATGAGTGTGAAGACAATACTCCTGTGAATAACAGAGGTAATAGACATAGTCCTTCTATGGTGCGATCGAGAAGGCGAATTGACCCCCTTACAAGTCTTGCTCCAACTTTGCCTTCGAACATGGTTGCTCCAAGCTTTGTTAGCAGTTGTGATTCAGATGATATCAGTGTGGGTAAGCTATTTGCTGAGAAGAATGAGTTTATATTACAACTACGCAAGGTTGCTTTTAGAGATAAGTTTGATTTCAAGATTGCACGGTCTACTATGACACGTTTCGAGGCTCACTGTTGTTCAGAATCATGTAAATGGCGTATTCGAGCAACTAGATGTTCGAACGAGCAAAATGTTCCTTGGGTGGTGAAGAGAATTGACAATGTACACACTTGTCATGATGAGGTATTGGTTGATGGACGTCATCAAGTAAGGAGCCGGGTTGTCGGTTATATTATCGCAGAAAAATATATTCAAGACAAGAAGATTTATACTCCGAATGACATAAGAGCAGATATGCAACAGGAATACAGTGTTCAGTTAACATACCAGCAGGCATATCGGGCGAGAGAAGTTGGTCTTGAAATAGTTCGAGGCAACCCTGCAGAGTCATACAACTTGCTCCCTAAATACTCTCACGTACTAACTACAGCTAATGAGGGTACAGTCACTCACCTCGAGCAGGATGGAGATGGTAATTTCTTGTACTATTTTGTAGCACTTGGATCTTCCATCAAGGGCTTTATGCAGTACATTCGGCCTGTCATTGCTGTAGATGGTACTCATCTGAAGGGACTATATCGTGGAAGCATGTTCGTGGCAACATGTCTTGATGGTAACAATCAATTGTATCCGTTAGCCATTGGGATCATGGATTCAGAAAAAAATGATGCTTGGGAATGGTTTATGATGAAGTTACACGGAGTGATTGGCGATAGACCTGAGTTGGTAATTATCTCTAATCGATGCACTGCCATAAGGAGAGCCGTTCTTAAAGTATTTCACAATGCAACTCATGGCGTTTGTTTTTACCACGTCAAAGGTCACATTAAGTCTCAATTTAGAATGCCCAAAGTTCTTTGGGATCAATTTGAGCCTGCCTTTATTAATGCAGCAAAAGCATATGGCCACGAGGAATTTAAGAGACAACTTGAAGGGTTGTGGATGATCCACTCGGGTGCGGCTGATTACCTAGAAAATAATGTCGGTACGTGCAATTGGGCAAGGTCTCAGTTTGAAGGTAGGAGGTACAGCATACTTACCACCAACATCGCGGAGAGTGTTAATTCTTTCATGCGGGAACCTCGAAAATTTCCTGTTACTCATCTTGTTGATCACTTTAGGAAAACAATGCAGCAATGGTTCTATGATAGAAAAATTGTGGCTGAATCAATGACTACTCGGCTAACAACATGGGCGGATGAAATAGTCACCGAGAGGAGAACTATAGCTGAAAGAATGATAGTTCGGCCGGTGTCTCCGCATCGATTTCAAGTGGTAGGCGGTGGGCTTAAGGAAGGTTTGGTTGACTTGCAACAGAGAACTTGCACATGCAGAGTGTTTCAGCTTGATCAGCTTGTATGTGCTCATGCAATTGCGACGTGTCTAACACACCGGGTGGATTTTATTAACCTATGCTCGTACTTTTACACTACAGAATCGTTGGCGATGGCTTATGCACAACCAGTAGAGCCAGTTGGTGATGTGGCTGATTGAGAAATTCCAGATGAAATTCAGGAGATGCAAGTATACCCACCAGTTGAGGCACCACCACCTGGCCGTCGTAAAGAGCTCAGAATACCCTCGGTTGGCGAGGACGTTAACAGGCGGACTCTAAGATGCGGGCGGTGTCATGAACTGGGCCATAATTGTAAGCGATGTAAGAATCCCATTGCGTCGACTCGAAGTTAGTTGTTATTATGTTTTATGTATTGTACACTTATATGTCATAAAACTTTCTTTTATTTTAAAATATTAAAATGTGAGCATTAAAATTATATAAACTTAAGTGCGCAAATTTAAAAAAAAAATCAAGTTTAAAAATTCAAATTACTACAACGGTTTACAATACAATATCGTCATTAAATATGTCAACTGCAATCTTCTTTCTAAAGTATTCGACATGACTAGCGTTAAACTCCAATCCAAGCCCGAACATTAAATACATCGTAACCATCAATACAAAAACACCGCAATCGCCAGTTTCGGGCTCCTGTTGTAGCGCGCTCCTAACTGCGATAACTTTCCAGGGGTCGGCACTCCGCAACTCAGGTCGAATGTTGTAGAACCCAACATATTCCAACCATCGAGGGAAGATAACTTCAAGTGGCTTGAATTTCAACCTGTATCTTTTGTCGTCGCGGCATGTGAGTAATGAGTCATAAATCCAGACTTTGTTTTTCCGAAAGTCTACTAGTGCCAGTACCCAATGCTCGCCGTCCAAGTTAACAGGGATGAGTAACTGTACGTAAAAATTCAAAAACATGTTCGTTATATATGAAATTGAAAAACAACTAAGAAAAATCGACAACTTGTATATAAAATGCAATAAAATACATACCATATCGACATCCGTCATTGATTTGGACATTGTGTGCTGTCGCCCACAAAGATAACTATTCATGCGGTCGTCGAATACTAATGAATCGACCGCACAATCCCCGTTGTTCCATAACTGATTCAAGAACACCTAGTACATAGATAACCAAGAAATGCATAAATTAACAAAACTTAAAGGCAATAATTAAAAAAAAATTTAAATAGTATTTATAAGTTTTGTCAGCACGTTATCCAAAAAAATGTGTCAGTATGTGTGACACGTTGGAGTAAGGCATTTGGATACTGCCGTTATTTCTCGCTAATCAAGCGGAGATATTCGTGAATATGCTGTTGAGAAACAGAAATATAACGATTAAAAAGAAAAATTTTGGTGAAACAAAGCCACAACAGTATACATAACTTCGAAAATAAAAATACCTCATCGCCTAACCATCCCATCGAAGCTGTACCCAAAATTATTTCAAAGAATGACCGCAGGTGCTGGACTCTCCGGCGGACTCTGCTATCACCAGTGAACCATCGATCAAACTCAGCAAACAGATTAGAGTCCTCCAATCCTCTAAGTGGATTTACATCCACACTCGTACTCATGTCAATCGCATGCTCCATGATTTGGGGTCGAGGTAAAGGCCGGACGTGCTGTCCTCGCCTGACCGGAGGAATCATGTAAGGACTGTTATAAACATACGACGGTATGTACGCGCGGCCAAACTTACTAACGCCCGGAGGCACCTCAGTGAACACCTGCACGCTCTCCCCACTAACATCCCCGTAGAAACTATACAATGACGTGGGCGTAGACAAATTTTCATTGCCCACGTCAGTATACACTCCATAGTCATCCGGGGCCTGTCCATTCGCCAAGAAGAACATATTAAACAACTATTAAATTAAAAGTTAAACGAACATAATTATTAAATTTAAATTTGCTCACCGCATACGAGCGTGCAGGGGGAGAATCCTTATTTGGACGTTTAGAAAATGTTTCGATGAAGCCAACAACGGTTTCTTTAAAATCTTTTAATTCTGACTTTATTTCATACACGTTACGATCAATCTTATCCAGCCGTCGTTGTATGTAATCATTAAACTGCTTTGTCCTCGACTATTACAAAAGAAAAAAAATAAAACTTTAGAATAACAATAAAAAATTAATAATTTATAAAGGAAAAATATCGTATATTATTTATAACCTCAGAATCCCGTGCGTCATCAGAGTTGTCTGTTTAATGCTGGTGGTCATCAACAGCCACCTCATCCTCAGAAGTGTCATGACGCTGCTCTGGTATTGGGTTTGGTATGTCGTCATGATCGTCATGCTCGTCTGATTGCCTTGTAACCGACGACATCGCGTTGATTGAGGATTGGTGCTGTATAAAGTATCATTTAAAATTAGTAAATCAAAAGTCAAATATTTCGATTAAAAAATTTTTAGTACTTAGAGTATACCGACCTTATGAACCCAGTCTGGAATGCTTGGCACGTAATCCTTCACAGAGAGCCAATATTTTCTGCTACTCTCCTTTGAACTTAGCTCAAGAGTTTGTAAAACGTCCCCCTGCCATAAATTCAATTGAGTAAGTATACGTAACTTAAATTTAGTAAAGTTAAAAAAATAAGTAATACATATTACTTACAAGACGAGATTCGTCGTTAAAGAACGAATAAACCTCCACAAAGTTGATTCTCGAAGACGCCATGGGCTTCCATTGCAGAATGCGGGGAATCTTATTCTTCGTTTTGACGACCCATGTTGATGGCAACCCTCCGATTGCTTCGTAAATCCAAGCCTACAACAACCAAAGTGAATAATCAAATAAAACAACTATCAAATATTTAATACTATAAAACTTATTAATATCGCAGAAAAAAAACACACCTGAACCCCAGACGTAAAGCCGTAAAGATTGTATTTTTCAATATTATGATCTGGATTTTTCAACCGAGTCTTCTTAAATTTCTCATTTTTCTCGAACAGTGCATTGTCAAGACTCTCGTAAATCATTTCCCACGACAATAGACCCCATGGACGCTTTTGGAAGTACTGTATATCATCAACTTGGTCAAGCCAATCGAAATTGACTTGACAATGATTTTTTCTTGCATTTAGTACTCTGTCTGCAAAATAAAACAGCGCAATCTTTAATGCGTCCATATCGTCCATTTCCTCAAATTTCAACTCCTTAAATACTGCATCGAATTGCTTCACATTAATCTTACGATGCACACCACCAAAATACGTATTCCGTAGCCTCTACTCCATTTCATCATTTTTTTGATTGGTATCAACACCAAATGAAAGTCCAGTAACCAAGCACCATTCGACAATTGACAAGCGAATCAAATGCTTACCAATTTGAAACCATAACTGATCTTCACGACTATCTTCTTCATGGGCCACTTGCCGAAGTAAAAGATTGTGCAAAATCACCCCACTAAATGGAAAACTTCGACACTCCAAGAAATGCCCAAATATATTCTTTTTGAACATGAATAACTGCCGCTTCGTTAATTTTTCCTCGATGGCTTTTACGACCGAAGATAACATACACATGCTCGAAATTCGACCAGGAAAGTGATCGGCATAACGAAAATACATCTTGCCTACTTCGATATCCGGTGATTCTGATTTCGCCATGTATCTGTAATATTTATAAAATTATTACATTATATTTACAGAAAAAAAAAATTCACTCGTAAAAAAAAATACTAATTTTTGGTGCGACAGGCTTGCTTGTCGCACCAAAAAAATGGTGCGACAGCGTGCGCGCCCTGCCCCCTCCCTCCCCACCCCCAAAATTAAGCGCAATCACTCCAAAATCGAAAACAATACTCCCAAACACCACCAACCACCACAAACATCATCACCACCACTATTATTCTCAAGCTATAACTATTATTATTCTAAAATCTCATTTTAAATTAATGAAAATTAGAAAAATGACTAACCTAAGTTTTGTTGAAGGTTGTAGATCGTAGATCGGATGCTGGTGAGAGATGGAGCCGCCGCCGACGAGGGTTGATGTCGCCGCCGATGATGGGAGTTGGATCGGTTTGGGAGAGATGAGTGAAAGGGAGTGTTGAGGGAGAGATGAGGGAGGGGTATTTTGGTCTCAAAGATTGTTTAATGACTAATGTTGATAGAAATATTTATGGGAGGTTAAAATGAAAAAAAGCAAAACTTTTTTAGTTATTACTGTAAATTTTCCTATTTTGGTTTGTACGCATATTTCTCGACCACAAAATGAGGATGTACGTAAGTGGGTTTATAAGGCAACGTCTCTGTCTTGCGTCCATTCGCTTTATAACTTTACAGCTTTTCTCCCTTAATTTTTGTGAGGGTCGCATCCAAAGAAAATAAATAAAAAAGAAAAATAATAAAAAGTCCTTCTGCTTTTTTTTTTTTTCTTATTTTCTCTTAAGGTGGACTACTTGTTATATTCATTCTTTATTGAACAAAATTTATGATCTTTCGTGATTGACGACCTTGTAACTTCAATTCAATAGTTAGCATTATCTCACATTAGATTCTTGTGTTGTGTGTGAATCAATTCACTTCCATTTGCTTTATTACTTTGTCTTGTCTCCTTATCGTTTGTGAGATTCGTATCAAAAGAAAATAAAGAAATAAATACAAAGGACTTTTACATTTTTCTTTTTCTTTTTTCCTCTTAAGGTGGACCACTTGTCACTCTCAGTCTTTATCAAAGGAAATTTCTTGCCTTTCATGACTGGGTCTTGGTCACGTGAAGAATGAGTAAATTGAGTCCATTGTCTTTCTCTACAACTCTATTGATAATTAGTACTCTATGTAACTCAAGTGAATAATACCGACTAAGAATAGTTATTTTTTTAACTCACTATTAGAATCAGACTCTAACTTATATTTATATGAGATTATTATTAATATTTATAATTAGATTATTATTTAAATTAGTTTACATAAATGCTTATAAAGTATTGCTCAAATTTCACCTCGGGGGGGTGTCTACTTTACTTTGGCCGAGTGGTTACTAAGACTAGTTAATTTAATAATAAGAGAAAATTGCCTAATGCACACTTTTCTCTCATAACTGCCGTCAAGGATCTGATAAACAGACAATGGCTCATTAACATAAAGCATATAAATTGGGAAGTCAATTTTACTGCAGATTCCATGGCAAAACTTGTTGGTTCCTTATCCCTTGGTCTTTATGTTTTTGAAAACCCCCCTGCGGGGCTTGATTATTGATTATGTAATTATATATATGGGACGTCTATTTCCTGTTCTATTTTAGCCTAATTTTTACTACGCTCCAATGTATAAAAAAAAAAAAAGAGAAAACATTTTTCTTTCATTACTTGCAATGTTTCAACTTCCAAAGTTTTAAATCTTTTATAAACACAACTTGTAGCAACTAGGCGATGGCAGAAAAGATAATATTGTGTCATGTAAATTATCACTTCATTTACCATATTAATTGGAATATAAATCATGTATCTCAATTGAGTATGCACAGTATTATTAATTTTCTATATTCCGGCACACGAAGTGAAGGGCGCTTTCGGAGGTCATATCAAGGTTATGACAAATGATCAAAAACTACATGGGCTTAGAAACCTGTCGTGAGGAGGCATAGCCCAAACCCAAATGTCGTGGAACATTTGGGTTCGGCCCACTAAACTCATGGTGATCCAACCCATTTATTTTCTTTTAAGTACCTTGACGCTCGAACCCTATAGCCGAGGAGACTCCCAATTATTCTAAATTATAATTTTACCCAACATGCAAGTTCGTCACCTGAATCCGAATCTTCAATTATTAAAATATTCGAATCACACAAAAATCCTCTATTTCCAACCCTTATTTCACTATCTCCAATATCTCCTTCGGCATTTTGACCCAACAAGGCAGCAACCGATACTGGACGTAGCCAAAAACTCGAGTGGCAATATCCAATTATCCGTTCCTTTCCCAATACAAAAAACGGTATTTTTCTAACTGGCGCCAACCACGCGAAACATGACGTTTATTCGCGCGTAATTTCGCCAGGAATATAATTATAAATAAACAAAATTAAAAAAAGAATAAAAGTAAGATAATAAAAAGATTATTAAATCATCTCCCGATTCAAACAGACACAACCTCTCTCCAGTTTCTTCATCAATCACAGCATCATCATTATCACACCGTTTCTTATTTTCTTTCTCACTTTGCATTACTTTTTTTTTCTTTTCAGTTCTTTAATTCCATTTCTTTTAAACAATAGAAGTGATAACCCATATTATATTTTTTGTTTATCATTTGTTATTGGGAGAAATCTGTGGTGCAACTGTAGTATCATATCACAGTTATATTCAGTCGTTAGATATTAATAAACCCTACCAATTCAAGTAAACCCAACGACTGAATGCAACTATACCATAATACCATAATTACACCGTAACCTCATCCTCCTTGTTATTGATGTTGTTGCCGACCATTTCATTTTTAGCATGTCAAGATTGAAAAGAAATCAAGTGGGTTGACTTGTAATTACTGTCAATTTGTCGGCGTGTCTTCTCTTGCTTGATAAATAAGAAAACAAATTAATTTTTAAACATACCTCTGTTTAAATATCATTTATTATTACTGTTGGATTGTTGATAAATGATAATTATTATCAAAGAAGAGATTAGCTTGCATGTTATGAAGCAATCGCTTTATGGGTACCCAGTGAAAGCAAAGATCTTCTAAAAAAAGTAAGTTTCTTATCACTCTTTCTCGAATCATTTCTAGTCTTTTTTTTTTTTTTTGGGTTTATATAAAGATTGATGACGTTCTTGGGTTTTGATTGTTGCTTTTGTTGTTATCAAAGTTGGGGTCTTGTTTTCAATTGTTTTGTAGCGGTATCGAATAGTGATGGTCTTGGTATAGTGGACATCAAAATCATTGTCTTTCAGTTTTGGGGGCTATTATTATTGTTATTATTTTTGTCTGATATTATGGAGCAGTTCTGTTTTTAATTTTATTCCCATTCATTGATGATGCTATATATTCCATTCATTTGATGCACTTTACACTTATTTCTAAGCTGTTATTGCGATAATTGCATGCCAAGGGGGGTTGTTTTAATGATTTTGGTTCTGTTCGCATAGGCGTTTCTAGAAACTTGTTAGTGGCTTATGGGGTGTTGTTCTTTTTTCTTTATTTTCATATTTTCTTTCCTTATTATTCTCTTTTAAGATGATAGATTTTATACTCTAGGTTTTGATGATTGCAGTAGAAGGCTTTTTCGGTAATAAGCATCTTTTTTTGTTTGCATTCTCTTTTTTGATTCTCTTTGTTTCTGAATTCAATTTTCAATGCTGCTTGAAGGTTATTACCTAGGACTACCTCATTCCCTTTTTTTCCCCTTTACTTTTTGTTTTTGTCATGTAGTATAAGCAATTCTTATTTTCCACATATAGTGAGTGATATGTTTGCTTGTTCATTTGATTATGATGGAACCTTCTCCAGGAAGCAGGGAGGTTTCGAAACTAAGAAATGCTTCAGATTTGGCATCCGACTTTAGTTGTCACTTTTTTTCTACTACCAAAGAAGATTTGGTAAGAAACTCTTTCTGGGGTTATGGTTTAATTGGATGCTGTATTTTTCTGGAATACTGGATAGCCAAAATGGAAAGATACACAAATGGTTAAAGGGCTTTGGTTTGGATATAAAAAATTGCTTGCTTACACTTTCTTCATGTAGTGTTATCTGATTTAGCAGGTGTGGTCTTGCATTTACAGTATCTCAATAAATGTAAGCAGAGATGGAATCTAGACAATGTACTCCGAGTGTTCTTGCAAGATTAATGGGTCTTGATGAGTTGTCACCTCATCAGCCTCTCCATAAAAAGCAAAAAGTGCTTTCTGAGAATTACTTGAGAAGAGTTAATTCTGTAGCTGAAAGAGGGAAGCGTTCATCCCATGAACGCCATTCATTTAGGTTGGTTGCTGAAGAGAAGAAAGAAATTAAGGATACATTACATGGAAAACTGAAGAGAGAGGAGCAATGTAATCTGCCAGTTGAAAAGGGGAAATTTAGCTTGAGTTTGTCAGATGCGAAGGAAGTTGGCGATGCTCAGGGAGTTGTGGATTCTAAAATAGACCTTTTCATGAAATATCTCAAGGAACCAGATTCTTTGATCACCGACCGTCTCTGTAATTTACATGGCATCCCATACCATTTGCAACCGCGCCATTTAACAGTCTTGAAGTCATCAAATGCTTCTGACACTGGAATGACCGACATATGCAGCATATCCAGGGGGGAAACTGATCAGGGAAGTGCCAAACTGCTTCGAGAACTTGAAACTGGTCGTGTAACATGTGCCTGTGGAGAACATGTTCCTGGTAATGGATACAAGTTTTTGAAATCACAAAAGGAGTCAGATACTCTCCCTACCAGGATTGTTGTTTTGAAACCGAATCATGGAAAGAAAGAGAATGCTGCAAGATATTTTCCCCCAC
Organism: Citrus sinensis; assembly: GCF_022201045.2. Taxonomy (NCBI): domain Eukaryota; kingdom Viridiplantae; phylum Streptophyta; class Magnoliopsida; order Sapindales; family Rutaceae; genus Citrus; species Citrus sinensis. The sequence goes on from NC_068559.1 coordinate 3,188,964, forward strand.
GCAGCTCTTGTAGGGATTGTCATTCAATCAGTAGGAAGCATAAAGAGTTTCCCAGTCCTGAAAAAGGGACTTTATACATTGAAGAGAAAGAAAGGAAGAATGTGACCGAAGATGTGGAACCTGTTAGATTGAGGTTTGGAATTTGCGGAAAAATTTCTGGACAGACAGAGCAGGGCAAAAACAATCTGTTTATGAAGGTATCAAAACCAGGTAGCAGAGATAATGATACATTTGTAAAAGAGACTGAGTTGAAGACATTTACATCCCTTAATTTTTGTGATTGGAAGAACCATCAGAAACCATCGCTTTACCATTCAGATAGGTCATATGTGGATAGGGAAGCAAGGAAAGATATCTTAGAAGGATTTGGAACAACTAAAAAGTTTCAAGAAGTTGAAGCGGCTAGTGGGAGCAGGACTCTGGGTGAGATGATTGAATCAAATTCAGGTAAGTTGGATTTCAGGCTTGGTGAGCGTGCCCATAGCAGTCAGGATGGTCTTCGCAGCAACTTGTTTATGAGGCCACTAGAATCAGCTAATAGGTTAAGGCACAGGTTCAGGAAGCAAAGCCATAATCAGAAAGAGGGTTCTGAACATGGATGCAAAATACATGAAGGTAGGGATGTTCAGGAGCAGAAGAAGCTGCTTGTGGAAAAAGATCTCTCTGAGCAGAGTTCAGTGGTTACTAAGTCATCAGTAGATAGTGTTGTCACTGTTAATATGATTGCTGATATGGTGACTGATACAGCAACTGTGGTTGAAGGTCGGTCTTCTGAAACTGTGGTGGAGGATGGCCACTTTTCTTCTCAAGTTCCACATGCTTCTACTCAACAGGTTTGATGTTTTATCTGATCTAATTTCTGGAAACAGGTTTGATGTTTTATCTGATCTAATCTCTGGACCCTTTTATATAGTTTGTTGCTATCTTACTTTCTTTGGATACTGGTTCTGGAATAATTTTTATAACTGTTTGAAAGTTCCCACGTCGATTGCTGATAAGTCGGTTAGACCGGATTTACAGTCATTATATGCAAAAATACATAGTTTGGTATTGCTCTTTCTGTCTTTTTAACCGTTAGTTGGCTGATAAATCTCAAGTCTTAAATTTGCACTTAGATTTAGGCTTATCTATGCCCATGCTTATATGCTCAAGTGTATCTGTTTACATGTATTCTTTCTTCTTGCAAAGAAATGTTTATGCATCTAATCTTCTTTTGGTTTTGCTTTTAGTAAGGATATCCTCTAGTATTCCGTAGTTCACAATTTTCTAAAACAAGTTGTATGGTGACTTTTTTATGAGGTCAACTCTCGCAAGCCTGGCATCCCTCGAGTTTTGTAAATTCCACAACCAAATTTGTTCCTGTCTCAATTTTCATTAAGTATGTATAGTTTTTGTGCTTAAGGTGCACAAGACAAGAACACTTGTGTTGACTTAATTTTAGGCCATACAGTTATGCTTAGTACAACTTTTGATTGTAGCTTTTTACCCTGGATTTCAAGTAAGCAAAAAATTGGTTTCCTGTCCTTTGTCTTTTCAAGGACTTTTCTGGCTGATCATTTGTGTGTGTGTGTGTGTTCCAGTGGCTGTGCATTTTTGACCTAAGTAGAAGGTTAAGTCTCTTGCTCATTCAGTTTTGTTCTTATCCTGCAGGATATTTCAATTGGAATATTTAAAGAGGATGCTGGTTCTTCATTCTGCTCTTGCATAGACCCTGAATCTCTTGTGAACTCAGAGGAGGCTTATCAGTTTAGTCCAAATTCAGTGTTTGAACCACCATTTGAGGAAGAGACTTTATCTAACTCTGCATGCGTTCAAAATGTTGATGCGAACTTGCATGGTAATGACATCAATTCTTTTGTTTTCTATCTTCATTTTATATTCTCACCTAGTTAGATTTTCAAGTTTCTTAAACGACGTTCCTTTTTCTGTACATACTAGATTTGCTGCTGCTACTTGAACTTTTGAGATCAGAGTCCTCAGAAACATGCTCTGAAGGAGATGGAATGAATGTGTCAAGTGATGATGATTTTGAGCGAGGTTCTATCAACAATGCTGTGAAAAGTGAACTGTTCATGAGACCATTCAGCATTGAAGCAGGCAGAGATTTCTCTTACCTGGTTGATGTCTTTACCGAAGCAGGTTTTCATGTTAGGAACTCAGGCATGAGTTATGACACCTGGGATTCCCCAGAATGCCCAATAAGCGCTGCTGTGTTTGAGATGCTAGAGAAGAAGTATGGTGAGCACATATCATGGAAGAGGTCAGAGCGAAGGCTTCTGTTTGATCGTATAAATTCAGAGCTTATGGGTATTCTCCAGCCAAGCATGGGGTGCCACTGGACAAAACCTCTATCCACGAGAATTTGCTTTGGGAAAAGCCTTGACACGATTGAAGAAAATCTGTGGACTTTACTTGATTATAAGAAGAAGCAAGCAAACAAAGATTCATCTGGGAAAATGATGGGAAAGGATGATGGCTGGTTAGAGTTGGGAGACAGTATTGAGGTAATTGTCAGAGAAATAGAGGATGCTTTGGTTGATCAGCTGGCCACAGAGGTTGTTAGCATGGAGAGTTTTTGATTCATAGAATTTCTAGTTTTCGCTGTTTTTCAGCAGACATGCATGCACATTTTTGAGTCCATTAGAACCACAGGCAAGTTTTTGTAGGCGTGTGTTTCAATTTTTGTAGCCATTCAAATCATATAGGATCAGAACCACAAGATAGCATGAGTAATGAGTAGGTTTTGTAAGCGTGTGTTTCAATTTTTGTAGCCATCCAAATCACATAGGATCAGAACCACAAGATGGCATGAGTGATAGGAATTTTCTTTTCTGGCAAACACATATATACTGTAAATAGGAAAATTTTGATCTGTTGAGGCTTGGAATCATTGTATCCATATTCATGTTTATGCATTCAAGAAGGGGAAAAAAAAGAAAAAAAACAAGAAAAAAGAATAAGTGTCATGTTTTTGTAAAACTACTTTCTCTTTTTCACATTATGCCTAATTATTCATTTCGCTTTTTAAACTATTCATTCATGCCTCCATTTCTTGGCACAAAATAATGATACACTTTACTGCTAGAAATCAAAAAAGGTACCAATGATTGAGCACTCTTCGAGCGAGTGACGGCTCCAGAATAAGAAAAAAAGAGAATAAGACAGAGATCAGAAAGAGAAGGAATTTTCATTAATCAACAGTGTCTTACACAATATTCCTTTTTAGATATATATCTCGTGACTCCTCTAGGACATTCTAAGGATAAAAACAAACATGAGCTGGCAATTGTAAAATATCTAAATTATAATAACATAATTCAAATAATAGCTAAGAAGAATTATCCATCCATCCTTGCTGTCATGGTTCATGTGGTGTAGCCCTTCATCCAGCCTGGCTGTTTCTTGGTTCTCTCAGGTCTAGAGTTGAGGTTGCATACAACTTTCTCTCTTCCACAGTACTTTTTCTCTGAAAAAGTATAGGAATGAAAGATGACTGAAGCCCTTGTGGCTTTCTCAATCACCCACTAGTTGGGTGTTCTCTACAATATTATTTATGCAACACATTTAATTTCGGTGGTTAGAAATTTGGTGAGAAGACTTATTCATAGAATCACAGCATCTAATGGATGCTGAGGAATTATTACGCAAGTGTCAGGCGAGTGTTTCAAAAGAAGAGGAGGCAGACATAGTAACATTCATGGGGCGGATGAAGATAAAGGGAGAGGAGGTAACTACAAATTGTGTAGTAGGCAAAGTGCTAACATCAAGAAGTATAAACAAGGAGGGCTTGAAAGCTGCAATGCAAATGGCTTGGAGAACTGTCATAGAGGTTAAAATAGAAAGTATGGGGGATAATATTTTCCTGTTCAAGTTCGCCTCTGAAGAAGAAAAGAAAAGGGTGCTCATGGGAGGGCCGTGGCATTTCGACAGAGCATTGATAGTTTTGACCAAACCAACAGGGATTGGAGATATCAAAAATCAATCTTTTACACATGCCACATTTTGGGTTCAGCTTCATAACATACCAATAATGTGTATGAACAAGGAGGCCATCCAAAAGCTGGGAGAAAAAATTGGTACAGTCAAGGAAGTGGAGACAGACGAAGCTGGGGAATGTATTGGGCAGTTTGCTAGAGCCAGGATATCCATTGATATTTCACAGCCTCTAAAAAAGATTGTATTCCTACAACAAGCGGATGGCAAAACTCCAATGCCAATTTTGTATGAAAAACTTCCGGATTTTTTCTTTTGTTGTGCGCATATTGGTCACCAGTACAGGGAATGCTTGAGATACAAAGGACAACAAAAGGAGGACTTGCCTTATGGTGGTTGGATGCGAGCTGTTACACAAGCTGACAGGATAAAGCAAAAACGTAGTAGGGAGAAAGGCAATCGAGAGCAATCCAATCCCAAAGAAAATGTGCAAGCAACGACCAGTCCAAGCTCAAACAACCCGATTGATCAAGACGGGTCAAAATTGAACAATTCGGATCAGGAAATAAGAGATGGAGCAGAACCAGAGGATACAAGAAACCTGTTGATATCTGACAAAGCACATTTAATGTTGACCTCTTCAGAGACGAAAAATCAGCAAATGGGGAGTCAGAGTATGGGCTGTGACATCGACGAGGTGAAGAATAGGGTGGCAAGTAATGATAGCCACTATAACTATGAAAGTACAAAGGCGGGAGAAAAGATTTTGAAGGAGAACGAAAATCCTGTGGATAAAACAGGCTTGGAAATAGTCAAAGATAAAAGGAAGCATATTGAAGAGAATGCCAGATTTGATGTGGAAGAAATGGATAGTGGGCCAAGCAAGACCAACACGAAGCCCAAAGCGAGAAAATAGAAACTTAAGGCAAGAATTCCCATAGCAAAAGGAGCGAAGAATCATGGGTTAATAGGAGCAAAAAGACCTAGCAGTGATGACCATCAGCTCAGCCCACAAAAAAAAAAAAAAAGAGTGCTCAGTCCACCAAAACAATCACACGTGGGAAACCACACAAGCTTAGCAATAAACTCAGACTACAGCACCCACATTAGCTCAAACAGAACAGCCCGACAGCTACAAATAATAGAAGAGATATCAGATAAAGGGGAATATGTGGCAGCTATGGAAGAAGAAGTATTGGCGGGTGCTGAATTTCAAGCCCGCCGACAACCATGAAACTCTTAAGTTGGAACGTTCAAGGTCTGGGGAAGCCTCGAACGCACCTAGCTCCAAAAAAATTCTCCACCTGCACCGGCCTCAAATTTTCTTCTGTTGTGAAACCAAGATGTTGGCTAGGCAGGTTGAATCGATTTGTAGAGATTTTAACTTCGAGAATTGTTTTGCAGTAGATAGAACGGGCATGGGGGGAGGTCTAGCCTTGCTTTGGAGTGCAGATGTTAATGTTAGCATTACCTCGTACAGCCCACATCATATAGATGCAATAGTGAGTAGTGAAAGTGGTTTGAGGTGGAGATGCACTGGGATCTACGGCCATCCTGAGCTCAGCCAGAAGCATAATACTTGGACTCTCATGAAAAGGTTAGCCAGCTTATTTTCCTATCCTTGGTGTTGTTTTGGTGATTTCAATGAGATAATGCATATGCATGAGAAAACCGGAGGCAATGAGAGAAACCTGAATAGGGTTGCCGAGTTTAGGGAAGCTGTGCAAAGCTGCAATTTGCAGGATATGGGGTGTAAGGGATATCCCTATACGTGGTCAAACAAAAGATACGGAGATCATTTTATTGAGGAGAGATTGGACCGATTTCTGTGTAGTAAAGATTAGGGGATTAATTTCCAAGAATCTGTAGGCATAAATCTTGTGAACTAGTCTTCGGACTACTGCCCAATCATTCTAGAATTCTATGAGCGAAGCAAAAATTCGAGAAATGCGGGCAAATCATTCCCCCGAGATTATTATGAGGATATGTGGAGCTCCCACGAATGCTGTAGGAGTATAGTCCAGGAAGAGTGGAGTCGGTATGGGGCTAGAGCTTGGGAATCCCTTGTTCAGCAATTTCAGCGAACAGCCAAATCTTCCTTGGCCCAGCTAAAACTTTGGAGCAAAATCGAATTTAATGGTAGGCAAAGAAAGTAAGAAAAGCTGATGCAGAGCCTCCAGGATGCTATGAGAGGGAATTCAAAGCTGGATGATGGCTAGGAAATTAGGAGATTGGAAAGTCATATTAACTTTATGCTAGTTGATGAGGAGATTTACTGGAAACAGCGTTCGAGGGCTAACTGGCTTAGAGAAGGGGATAAGAACACGAAGTATTTTCACGCTAAAGCATCTGCCCGCAAAAGGAAGAACAAGGTGTGGGGGATTGAAAACGACCAAGGCATTTGGTTGAAGGAAAGGGATGAAATAGATGAGGAGATTTGCAGCCATTTCCAAGAGCTATTCACTACTTCCAGCCCGACTCCGAGCCAAATCCAAGCAACCCTTTAAGGCATGACTGCAAAAGTAACTCCGGAGATGAATGTTCAGCTGGAGACGTCGTTCACTGCTGAAGACGTTGAGGAAGCCCTTGCCAACCTGTGTCCCACAAAGGCCCCAGGGCCTGATGGTCTTCCAGCTGCCTTCTTTTAGAAGCATTAGAAATCTGTCCGTAACGGAGTGATCTCAACGTGCCTTAATGTCCTTAATGAGCAAGGTAACCCATCTACCCTCAATCACACTTTTATTTCTTTGATTCCAAAAATTGCACATCCTAGGAAAGTGAGTGATTATAGACCTATCAGCCTCTGTAATGTTATTTATAGAGTTGTAGGTAAGGCCATTGTAAATAGAATGAAGCCGATCCTTTCCCAAATCATCTCCCCTATGCAAAGTGCATTCATCCCCAATAGGCTCACTACCGACAATGTCATTATTGGTTATGAATGTCTTCATAAAATAAGGCATAGCAAAGGGAAGAAGAACGAACTTGTGGCTTTAAAATTGGACATAAGTAAGGCTTATGACAGAGTTGAGTGGCCTTTTTTGGAACAAACTATGTTAAAGATGGGGTTTCCTAGTAATTGGGTAGCTTTGATAATGAGATGTGTTACTTCTACTTCATTCTCGGTGCTTATTAATGGTGTGCCAAAAGGAATGATCCAGCTGGAAAGAGGCTTGCGACAGGGCTGCCCACTATCCCCATACCTTTTTATCCTTTGTGCAGAGGCTCTCTCCAATTTGTTGGTTTTGGCAGAACAAAACCAGCTAATTCGAGGTCTCAAATTTGCGCGGGAAGTTTCAATTACTCACCTGCTGTTTGCAGACGACAGCTTGGTCTTCTCTCGTGCATCAGTGGCTGAATGCAGGCATTTAAAAGGAATTTTTGATAAATATACTGCAGCATCAGGGCAGATTTTTAATTTCCAGAAATCCTCATTATTCTTCAGTGGCAAAATTCCAGAGCATCAAAGGGCTGCTATAAGGGGTATCTTTAATCTAAATATAGTCTCAAAGCACGAGAAATACCTCGGTCTTCCATCAATGCTTGGGAGAAAGAAGATGGGGTTCTTTAACGACATCAAACTGAAAGTGTTGAGCAAGATTGCAGGATGGCAGCATAAAATGTTGTCTAGTGGGGGGAAGGAAGTTCTGATCAAAGCAGCAGCCCAAGCAATTCCGGCGTATGCAATGAGTGTTTTCAAGCTCCCAAGAGGCTTTTGTGATGATATTCAGCGAGCTATAGCGAAGTTCTGGTGGGGCTCGAAAGGGGATAAGCGCGGAATCCATTGGCGGAAATAGGAGAAGCTCAGCCAGACAAAGATTAGAGGGGGGCTAGGATTTCGAGAGTTCACTTGCTTCAATCAAGCATTGGTAGCTAAGCAAGCATGGAGGTTACTGCAGTACCCAAATTCGCTAGTCTCAAGAGTCCTTCAAGCAAGATATTTCAGGAATTCCAGCTTTCTATGTGCGAAGGAAGGAGCCAATGCCTCGTATATTTGGAGAAGCATCATGTAGGGTAGGCATGTGATTAAGAAGGTATGAGATGGCGGATAGGTAATGGCAAGAAGATAGCAATTTTCTTGGATAACTGGCTGCCAAGACCAGAGACCTTCAGACCTATCTTCCCTCCATCATTGCCTGTAAGCTCAGTTGTTGCAGACTTAATTAAGGTTGATAATCAATGGGATGAAATAAAGCTTCGACAGCACTTCATGGATGCAGACATAGCAGAGATCCTCAAGATTTCCCTCCCAGCTGAGAAAGCAGAAGATGAAGTGCTTTGGCATTACGACAAAAGAGGGAACTACTCTGTCAATAGTGGGTACCAGCTAGCATTGAGATCAAAATTTTCAGATTCCACCAGCTGCACAGAGGCTTCCAACAAGTACTGGAGTGCCCTTTGGACACTGGAGCAGCCTGAGGAGCTTAAAATTTTCATGTGGAGGGACTCAAATAATCTACTTCCATCGGCGGAAAATCTGTGGAAAAGAAAGGTAGTGGAGGAGCCAACTTGTAAGCGATGCAAAATAAGTGTTGAGACTATCAGCCATGCTCTCTTGGAGTGCAAGGCAGCAAGAAAGATTTGGCTCCAATCCCCCTTTTCAGCCCCTAGCTTAGAAGCTAATTCTCAGGACATTTTTAGCACTCTGCAAAATATGGCTAAGGAGCTGAGGAAATCAAATCTGGAATTAATGGTAGCTCTGTGTTGGTCTGCCTGGTATGCTAGAAACAAATGTATCTTCGATGGCAGGGAGATTAATCCTATTATCTCAACTGCTAAAGCGGAGTCTGTATTGACAGCATTTCAGAGAGTTAGGAAGCCTCAGCAAGCTCACATCTCTATCTTCAGAAAAGAGAAACAGCATGAGTGGCTCCCCCCCCCCCCAGAGAATGTTTTTAAAGTTAACGTGGATGTTGCTATTAATTCACAGAATCTGAGTGCAGGAGTGAGGGCTGTGATTAGAGACTCTAATGGAAAGATAGTTGTGGCTGGGGTAAATCAGAACCTCCTAAAGGGGTCAGTTAGCTTGGCTGAAGCAGAGGCGGTGCTTTGGGGCCTTCAGCTGACAAGAAGTGCGGATGTATCCTCTTTGATTATTGAGTCTGATTGTTTAGAGGTGGTTCAGCTAGTGAACAACACCAAGGGCAGCAGATCAGAAATTTTTTGGACAGTTCTAGCAATCCAAAACCAGATGAAGAACTTCCAGAATGTTGTTGTCAATCACATTCCAAACATAGGATCAATTATTTATCCTATGTTTGACAAGCTTCACTTCAGATTAGATTAGGGCACTAAATTTGAATTTAGTTATAAAATCATGGGAGTAGCAATCCCAATTTACACTTGGGTTTTAGTTAGGATTAATTTTAAGAATAATTATTTATTTAATTAACCATATCTAATGTAATATTTAATTTAATAATCACTATATTAAAATTAATCATGAAAATTAATAATACCACTAATTAGTTGCTTTTGTATATATTATTTGGTAAGATTTTCATAAAATAAAAAATATTTAAAATATGTTTAAAAAATTAAATTAAACATTAAAATAATTTTTAAATTAAATTTATATTTTGTTTACTATAATTATAATTGCCTAATATCTAATTGATTTTTTATTAGTTGTCCTTTAAATTAATTTTAATAATTGCTTTATTATTAAATATTCATCAATAGTTCATATTTATATTTGAATGTCAACTTAAATGTTATTTAATTTCATTCAAATATAATTTAACATAGTTCAATCCGATACTATACCACACATAATACAATATTATATAATTCAATCTAATCCAATCAAATCTAATTCAATTTAATCCTAATAATTAGTTCAATCTAATATGGCATGCCAAACTTAATCTAACATGACAATTTTAAAACAAAGACTTTAGTAGTTTCTTTAATCTTAATAGATAACTGTTTATTCAAAAGTAGATGTCATTCATAAAGGAACAAGTGATTATGGTGATTTTATCAAATGAGCATGCAGTGCTCTACCTCTATTTGCTAGTGGAAAGGGGGAACTATGGAGGCCAACTTGAGATGTTTTTCGGAGAGGTCGAGGAGGCTGTTAGCTGGTGAAGAAGAAGTAATGGTGCTGGATGCAGCAGCTAAGGAATATATTCAGAACCTTCGTAGAGATATTGAAATCATTGCTTATTTTCTAACAGACCATCAATATGAACTAATTGAGCTTCCTCCAGGAAGTTTTGTCGCTGAATTGTTTATGAGAGAAATCAATTACTTGGTCCGTAAATGCGAGAAAGTCATTAACACATTAGCAAATGCAAATGGGTGGAAGTAAAAGTGGCCGTTCTTGCTCCGAGGAGTTATGTGATGATCTTTCACCACTCCAGTTTAAGATCACTGTAGCTAGCGCAATAAGCTCCACCCAGCCCATTCAATCTCAATGACATAGCCGAATCAAATGATAGATAAATTTCGTGGACTTTCTTGGGATAACAAGGTGATTTGGATTTGGAGGATAAGATGGAAGAGTTGCTGTATCTATTGATAGAGGGACAGTCTCAGCTTTCACTGGTTGCAATTATTGATACCATGGGATTTGGTAGAACTGCTTTCATTGGAGAGGCTTATAAAAGCAGTCATATGAAGAATTATTTTGATTGTTGTGCTTCGGAGTATTATCAGCTCAGTTTTGACATGATGTGGATGCCATAATGAAGTCTTTAATGCCTCTATCTGCGCTGAGTGAATTTTTGGATAAAGATTTCGAAATGAAGAAAAACACTCTTCACTATTACCTCAAAAACAAGAGGTATTTGATTGTGGTTCAGGATGTGTGGTGAGATATGGGATTTTCTTAAGGAAGCTCTCCCGGACATCAAAATGGAAGTAGAATTCTCACAGCCCTAATTGATGTTGTCAGTCCCAGCTCCTGCCGATTGGAAAATGGTGAGAAGATTCGTCTTGATTTAGTGCCCCCTAAAGGAAAATTAAGAGCTAGGTACGATGGGTGGCCTTTGGTTATTTTATACTATGGAAGTAAGCCATTAGAGAGTATTAAGCAGGAGGTGGAGGAGCACTTAGATTATCCTCTAATGTACAGTTTGTGGACGTTACCTTCACACTTGAAGCTGTGCTGGCTATAATTTTCTATCTTTCCTGAATCATTTGAGGTCTAGACCAGACAATTGTATCAGTTGTGGATAGCTGAAGCTTTTATACCAGACAATTGTGAGTCGACTGCTGAGGTACAGCCAAAGAATGCTCTGTTCCTAGTCCTTTTACATGGGTTTTGCTATTAGCAATTGCTGAACAAGTGGAATTTTGTCGTGAAGTAACTGAGAGACAACTACTAGAAGCTACTGAATCATGGAAAAATTTTAAGCGGGTTTCTTTTCTCGAATTTGTAATGTCTGGTTTCATTTCGTTTGAGCATTTCATTTCGTTAGAGCATTCTTCTGACACGTACCTCCATTCCTTGCTGCAAATTAGCCCACGGAGAGGCCATCTTGCCCCCGTGGATGGGGACAATATTTGCAAAAAGTTCAAATTCGAACGGATTTGAAAATCTACATTTTTTGAAGCATCTGATGTTGGATATTCCTTCCCTTAAAAGCCTTCCTTCATCATTATGCTATCGTCCGAGCCTTTACACTCTAGACATGCCATTGAGGTTCATAGAATGTGTGCCGGATGAATTTTGGAAGATGCGAAAACTGAGGCATCTAAATTTTGGTTACATCAGTCTGCCTGCGCATCCAGGTAAATATTGCAACTCTCTGGAGAGTCGCACTTTCATATCAGCCTTACATGCCAGAGATTGTACCCCGGATATTTTGGGCAGAATACCTAATCTTCAAAGTCTCCGAATAAGTGGAGATTTAAGTTATTATCACTCTACCAATGAGCCTTTGGTTCAGTGGAAGAGTCCTTGCATTTACAATGTTGAGTGCAAGAGTTCGAACTTCCATAAAAGTATTTATGGGGGTTATTTACAATCCTCCCTCAATTATCAAATAATTGAGTGGAGCTAGTCTATCCATCACGAAATGTGAGTGGAGTGGATAGCCTTCGAATATTTGAGAGGGTTTGAAGAATTTGGGTAGCGCTTATTCGAGGGTTTGAAGAATTTGGGAAAAAAAAGGTTATTATCACTCTGGGCTGTCTAGAAGCCTTGGCAAGTTGAGTTGCCTTGAGTCATTGAAGCTTGAGAATGAATGCCAGATGCCTGAGCACTCGCATATTCTTTTGGTCGAAAGCCAATTTCCTTAAAGTGTAACCCACTTGAGCTTTTGTAATACCGAGCTGGAGGATGATCCGATGCCAGCACCGGAAAAGCTTCTGCATCGTAAGATGCTCAAATTCAAGATTTATTCTTTCAAATGAATTTAATCCAATAGCACCAAATCCACCGCTTGGGAATTTCTACAGAGTACATAAGAAGTTTAATCACATGAAATTAACAAAAGTATATAATCCGAGAATGAAAATGAGCTGAAAGGATATCAGTGGCGACAAGAATTTGCATGGGATACGACAAGATAGTTGAGAAAATTGCATAATCCTGACTCTATACTCACCGTTTGCCTACGGCTTGAAGATTATCCAAATAAAAGCCGGATAATGAAAATATGCAAACTAAGGTGGCATTTGTTTCTTTTTTTTTTGTCTAAAATGTGAATAGACTTGAATTAATCTAAATTTTGAATATCTGAATCTGAATTATGTGTTTTTTTTTTGTATCTGAATTGTTAAAAATTAAATATTAAGTTATTTTTTTAATTTAAAAAATCTAAAAACTAATATTTTTAAATTTATGCCCTTACAAATTATAAATGCTAAACAAATAATAAACATCTCAAAGAATATAAATAAGATAATAAATTATCATAACATAAATCATATTCAATTGAATACAACTCTTTAATATTCTATATTATATATGTTAATCAATTTTATTATAGTTTATGATGTTTTTATATGAAAAATATTCATAAAAAATTATGAAGATAAATAATGCTAATGTGAAGAAAATAAAAAGATAAAAATAATTATAGTCTACCATTATATATTATCGTAATAATGCTAATTATAAAATTTAATTCACGTAAAGATAAAAAATAATTAATTATATAAGAATATTTTGGAGAATATCTTTTAATGATATTATTAAGACTTTTTAGATTAACCAAAAAGCTAAAAAAAATTAGTTTAATAGTTTAATGACTTAATGGCTGAAAATTTTCATTAAGTTGAAAAAACAAAAAGACTTAATGACTTAACTAATTAAAATCAATTAAGTCATTAAGTCAAAAAAAACAAACAAACAAACAAACAGCCCTAAGAGAACAAAACTAGGTGCCAATGTCTGATCAAAGATCAATACTTGTAAAAATTATATGAAAGATATTTATCATATTGCACTTCCGTAGTTCAATCCAGATGCGCGGACACTAAAGAAGTCAGACTCATTTCAAATAAATAAAGGGTAAATTTTACATCAGCTTTCGGAGAATCAATAAATAAACGTTTTTGGAAAATATGGGAGCATGTAATATTGCGCAAGTCTCCTTTCAACTGTTAAGGAAATTCAACATAGAATAAAAGAAGCCCTTTGTTTTAGTTTTATTTAAGTATTTATGCAACTTGGAGAGAAACAATATCTGCCCCATAGTGTAATGTAATGGCTCAAAGAAACTAAAAAAACACACCAAGATCCGGATGGAACACCAATCCCCACACCAGGAGGAGGAAAAAGGACCATCACAGATCAAGATCTTGATAAAACAACCATCGTCACTCTCAAAGAAAATTAATTGTTAATAAGACCAAGACAAGAATACAAAATTAGGTCATGGTTCAATGCATTAACATCACACAAACCCTCATTTCACCCACCCCAAAGATGTTTTGCTGTTCAAAAGTTCCCTTGTAATCAGCACGCTCAAATCCGGATACTTGGATGCAAAGTCTTCATATTCTTTAGTGAAAGCTATGCCGTCCATATTTTTTACAATTAAGCCCAATGCAGCAGCCATCAAAGCTTGATTTCGGCGAACATCTGCGATACTCAGATACTCAAGAGCATTTGAAGGGTTCAAAGACCTGAGAAAATACCTCTCACAGATCTCCATCAAGTAGCCGATTTCATACTTTTGGGATGCACGATATAATGTACGCGAGTGCTTCTCCAGCTTCTCCTCAGGCAAGCTCCCTGTGTAGAGAAAATCTAGAAGAAGCTTAAGCTCTTCGCGATTCTCAGGGAGCTTCCGAGTACCATCCGACAACTTATTTATTACTTTCTTGAAGTAGTTTGATCTTGCAGACTACATAACACATACAAACAGTATCATTTTAGCAAATACATATAGGTCTAACACAATGTATATATATACACTAAAACCAATCACAAGGGGGCAAAAAAAAAAAAAAAATTCATCCTACCCTGCAAGCATATGCATTTTGTTAATCTAGTGCAAAAATTTGCTAAAAAGAAAATGCTCAATTCGATGCTTGCATATTCATCAGAGTTGAAAATTTCAGAGTCCAGATTCCTATGTCATATGGACATGGACAATGTTGCTCACCTTATGATGAGGTGGCATTGACTTGTTATACAAAAATTTCAACACTGGTAACAAAATTGTGCTGCGTGCTCAATTGCTCATCATATAGTGATTGAAGTTGCTAACTAGCTATGAATATATAAAAGAGAAATATTAAAGACAGAGAAAGAATTACGAGTATGGCAGAATTACGAGTATGGCAGAATTACGAGTATGGCTTTGTGCGCAGGAAGAGGAGGCTGCTTATCGTCAGAAAAGAGTAGCATGTCATAGGGTGTCTGCTCTCTGAAAGAAGCATCAAATCCACCGAGGAATTCGAGTTTCTTCTTATTCAGCATCTCCCCATCATCATCATCATTATCATCATCTTCTTGTTCTTTCATATCACAGAACCGTGCCGATGCCTTTCGGAACGGCCGAGGGTCCTGACAAAAGGATAAACATACATCAACATATACATAGGGTTTTATTTGGAATGTGAATCAGCGTAACAATTATGATTCTCGTTGCCTTGCGAAAGTAAAATTTCCTGATTATAATCATGTTCAGCTATGGCCGAAAAAAATCTAAAACGATAGTAATACTAGCGGTAAATCAATTTCGAATTTTTACAAATTGTATATCCATTATCCTAACTAACAATAAACTAACCGTGTAAGCAACAATAGAAACGAGCAATATTATTGAACAAAGGCAGCAAAATAATCGAGCGGATTCGAAACAAGCATCATCTATCCTAAGTCTAATTCTATAGCGCCCAAGTTCAGAATTAACAGTCCACGAAAGTTTGAAAATAATACCATGATATTTCAATTTAGGGAAACGGTGGGGTGGCGTAGCTCGAATGCCGGCTGTCGTCGTGTTGATTGTTTGGGGGTTTGTGCGTATTCCGGAAGAGTTGTTATATTTAATTCTTAATATATATCTCCATTCTCTCTCTCTCTCTCTCTTTTTTTTCTTTTCCAAATTGATCTGGCATTAAATTATCAGTTATTTTTTTTAAACTGATTTGATACGGACTGTTACTTTCCAATTGAAAAATTACTGTATTTTCCATTGAAGCAGTTGGATAAGCAGGTATATCCAATTAGAATCTGATTATAGCATTGACTCCAATTTGTGGTAAGTTTTTTTTTTCTCTCGTTCCAGAGTTTCAATCTTCACTGATCGAATAAGTTCACATGCTGTATTTTCCTTTTGTTCAATAGATTTATTTGACAAAAAATCCTTAATGCCCTTTTGTTTTGGTTGCTTCAATTTTGCCGAAAAGCTGAAGGCACCGGTATGCCACAAGCTGCAGCCAGAGTTACAATATCAGCGGACAATGACATCCAGAATTGTTCCTGTTCAGTCTTCATTTACAAATAAGTCCTTATGGGTACATTTGGTGTGCCGCATTGTATTGGACTATACTGGATTATAATAAAATGTATTGTATTGGAATGTATTAAATAATATAGTATCACGTTTGGTAGAGTATGGAATGTATTATATATTTTTATTATTTAATAATATTAAATAGCTATTATTTATTTATTTTTTAAATAAATATTATATGAATTTAATAATATTTTAATATTAAGTTAATTTATTATTTAGATTTATTAATAAAAGTATAATTATCTGCAGTAGATTTCAGCATCTTTTCTTATTTATTAATTAAACATAAATTAATATGTTAAAGAAATATTATATTTGATTTGTATTGAATTTAATAACTAATATAAATAATAGTTAAAATAGAAAAAAGAGATGTGCAATTTAGACACGCATGGGTAGGCGGGTCTTACTTGCACCTCAATTGCCGCACAATCTTTCCAAACCATGCAATTGTTTTTTGCAGCCAAACACGGGTCTGAATTTATATTACAAGACAGACCCTTGTAGACCCGCCCGCCAAACATACCCTATGAGTTATCTATAATGCAGGAGGAGCAATGCTAGATATCCCAGTGTCTGAGTTCCTCTTTAATGTCACAACTGATGTAGTATTCATCTATTGGATGA
This sequence comes from Citrus sinensis, assembly GCF_022201045.2. Classification (NCBI taxonomy): domain Eukaryota; kingdom Viridiplantae; phylum Streptophyta; class Magnoliopsida; order Sapindales; family Rutaceae; genus Citrus; species Citrus sinensis. The sequence goes on from NC_068559.1 coordinate 3,205,445, forward strand.
TCTAATACAAGTTATGAAATTAATCATTCAATAGATGAATGACACACAGTATTGAGACTCAAATATTTGGATTCCGAGCATTATTAGAAACGGGAGAATTCTAGAGATTTCTTCTAAAGTGGTTCTTTGGGTTGTTTTTATTTGCATTCAATAACTATTCTATTTGATGATTCTACTGGTATTTTATGTCTTCACCGAAGCCTGAGCATGAATTGTTTAGTGATGGGCTGTCCTGGACATGTATTGTTCATAGATTTTAATATTTATGATCTTTTGTTATGATATCTATTATTCTATTTGCAGTTGCATTTGTTTTAACATAATCATCTCAATATCTCATGCTGATTTGTGGATTCTTAGATTTTATGCTTTCAAATGAATTTAATCCAATAGCATCAAATCTGCCACTAGGGAATTTCTGCAAAATATACAAGTTTTATCACATGAAATCAACAAAAAGTATAATTCAACAACAAAATTGAGCTGAAAGGATACCAGTGGTGGGGAGGAATTTGGCATATGACATGATAGTGGCAAAATCCCACAATCATGGAGTCACCCGTTTGCTCATGGCTAGAACAATTATTCAAATGAAAGCCACATAATGAAAAAAAATACAATCTAAGAAAACAAAACTGAATGTGAGTGTCTCATCAATGATCAATCCCAGTGAAAATAAAAAGTTATCCTATTGCAACTTCTGCAGTTCAATCCAGATGCTCCAACACTAAAGAAATCAGACACACCTCAAACTAGTATAGATTAAAATGTTATGTCAGCTTTCCGAGAGTCAAAATCTAGTAACTCCTGCCCCAATAGGTCCACTTCTTTGCAGGCTTCCCAGAAGCAAAACATAGAGTGCCTACCAAATTTTGAAAAAACAAATCAATAAATTAATAAATTCAAATATTAAGAAAATATGAGAACATGAACTATTAAAATGAACGCACAAGTCTTGTTTCAACTTTTCTGGAAATTCGCTAAAGAATAACAGAAGCCCTCTGTTTTAGTTGTATTCAACTTAAAAGAGAAACAATATCTGCCCCGTAGTACTTAAACAGATTTCAATTCCAACTGACAGTACCTTCAGGGACTTCCGGCTGCTCCAATGGGGAACAAAGGGTCTTAGCTGCTCCCATCTCACCCTTGGTACGTGCTTTCACATCTTTCTCCACCTCCTACAGAAACGACACAGAGAAAGAAAAATGATTAACAGACAACACAAAAATTGGGAAAAATATGCACTCCCTGCCCCAAGAGCGGGCATATTCAGAACAATAATTCATTATAACACAGAGTTAACTGCAATATGAACAGAAAAATTTAATTGCACGTGTGATTTAAGTGCAAATTTCTTATAAAAGATCAAGCTCCAATTAAAAGAAAGCTCTCATCAAATAATGAAATGAATAAGCACCATGAGGTAAAGGAATTGCTGGAAGATAAAACATAAGTAACAATTAGAAGTTTAGAACTTCTGGTTCAATGTTAAAGGAAGCAACATCTATAGTTTCACAGGATAACCAGTTCCGATTCTAATTTGACGTACCTCCTCATCACACCATGGAGCCAAGATCATTTTCCTTTGGCCAAGAGCCTCCACAAATTCATCCCAAGTTTTTACAATTTGAATGCAAGCATCTCGTCTTTGTTTTGCAGCAACAAACAAGCTTTCTTGAACCTCCTCAAGAAGTTCTTTTACTCTCTCGACCAAGGAGCCCCTAGGCAGATCAATTTTTGCTCCGTTGTCACGGCGAACAGCACGTACCTGTGGATTGAATCGATATGCATAAATTTCCAGTTCATCAATCATACCAGCAACGGAAAAGGCAATATGTGCGGCAATATCAGGAAATAATGAACATCGAAGGAAGTGCAAGTAAACATAGAGAACAACAAAGGCTGTCCTTACCTGATCATTTGCCAAGTCTTTTGGTCCTATTTCAATCCTAAGGGGGACACCTTTCATTTCCCAGTGTGAGTACTTCCATCCAGGTGAGTAGTTGTCTCTAAAGTCAGAATTAGCACGAATACCTGCCTCACACAATTTTTCAACAGTTGCAGTGCATGCATCAAAAATTCCTTGAGTATCAGCATCTTTGTAAGGCACAGGAATGACAATTACTTGCACAGATGCAACTTTGGGTGGCAGCATCAAGCCCTTGTCATCCCCATGAACCATCACCATGACCCCAATCTGTACAAATTTTGAACTCGTTAATAAATAGTTATTGAAGAGATGAAGGAACATAATATTAAATATTCACTTTCTTCAGGTTAAAATACATAGAACTATTCAAAACAAAGATAATAAATAATGCAAAAGACTAAATATTAGAAGTACCAAACATTAAATGAAAATAATCAAACTCAAACAAATAACATATACAAAAGCTTACTGTTCGAGTAGTATAGGCCCAGGAATTCTGCCAGGCCATAGCCTTCTCTCCCTTCTCATTTTCAAAGATTATCTCAAACATTTTTGAAAAATTTTGCCCCAAGCAATGTGAGGTTGCACCTTGTATACCACGACCAGTGTTTGGGATAAATGCCTGGCACAGCGAAACATACACATTTTCAACCCAGGCACATTGATGAATGCAGATGGCTCGACCTTGTTAAATCTTTGGAGCAGGATAACTAAAGTTTGCATGTTAATTATTAGTTACCTCGACAGTTGTTGTGTAAAGCCCACCTGCAAACTTTTCTAGTTCACTCTTTTTGCCCTTTATAACAGGAACAGCCAAGAATTCTTCATAAATACGCCTGTAGAGTTCCAATATCTGAAGGACCTGAAAACAACAGCAATTAACCACAACAAACAAAATGCCATGTCCAACATGAATTGAACTTCTAAGAGGCATGAAGGGAAAAAGCAGAAAGGAAGCAATGCTGCTGCTGACATTTAATGCAGTTAAAAACATAAGTGATTTTCTCCATATTATAATGTTAAAATACATGTACGGGCACAACTAAAAATGTAGATAAGAAAATAAAATTTAGTCCACCTCCAGAATATACATAGAGGTTTTACACTATATATGGTACATCTAGATTTCATCAGCGTTTTAGAGCTTATGTGCAAAAAGTTCCCCAAGTATGCTATCATACCTCATCATCTGCTTCTGACTTGGTTGCAAAAGCAGTATGCCCTTCCTGCCAGAGAAATTCACGACTCCTACAACAAGAAAAATATGCCCAATAAATAACTAACCAGATTCTAGAAGTTTTCATCCAGGAGGTTCTTAAAAATGTCATCAGGCCATTGCATGAATACTTGATCAACGCTAATATGCAAAACAAGAGATAAAAAACGAAACAAAAACGAAAGAAGATTTACAAAATTGTTGTGGTTATAGAGTGTATAAATATTAAACATCTTCCATTACAAATAAAAGGGATGCACTATTCTACCCAAAAAAAAAAAAACTGACTAAAAATAATAAGCAAGCACACCATAAGGATCCACATCACCAGCAAACTTGGAATACTTGAAGCCTTTAGAGTAAAATTGCTGATTAAAAGCAAAGACATCTCATCATCAATACAGAACCAATTTCTATAAACATGCTGAAAATAAAATCAAATGGATGACACTAGAAAGCAACCTGATTAACATAAACTAACCTGATAAATGGGGTAGGATTGCTGAATTCCCAACGGACAACATTGCACCACTGGTTAAGTTTCAATGGCAAGTCACGATGCCCCCTTATCCACTTCGAAAAGTAGGGATACATCACAGTTTCACTAGTTGGGCGAATTGCAATAGGAACCTCTAAATCAGATTCGCCTGATTTTGTCACCCACGCAACCTGGAAAACAAATTATCCCAGTGTTCATACTTCTTTCCTTTGCCATATAGCATTTTTCAAATTACTCTTCAGAAAAATATAGTAAAGGAATGAACTCCATTGTTCTTAAAAGAAAAGCTAATAAACAATATAGAATAGGAGTTTTCTTTAACCAAACACCTCCAATCTAAAAGCAGCTAACACAATACTACTTACTAAACACAAAAGTAGAAGTGGGAAGAAATATATGGATCAGTTTCTAATGAAAACAAACTCTATAAAATGTTTGCATGCAACACAAACAAGAGATGCATGTTTATAACCTAGATCACTAGTACTCCTTCCAATAGCAGACAACCCAGATATTTAAGGAACATTCCAACATGTTCCTGAAGGGAAGAGTAACTGTGTAAGTCACACTCCACATTAAAGTGAACATTTTCCAAAAGAGTAACCAAGGAGTTTAAAAATGACAGATGAAAAATGACATACGAATCACATAGATGAAATTCTACACAAAAGATGTTACCAAAATTTCATATTACCATCGTGCAAAAGAACTCAAACTCTTACCTCTGGAGCAAATCCCTCAATGTGATCCTTCTCCTTTTGTAAAACAGTGGGGGATACGAAGAGAGGAAAGTAACAATTCTGAATTTTCATTTTTTTGATTTCTGCATCAAAGAATTTCTGCATATTGAAACCATTAATTAGTCAATCATACAGATATTCAATCTAAATCTTTATTAAGCACAATAAACCAGATACTCCAACCAAAACAACAGTTTCATGAATGGAAGAGTATCGATATAAAAGAATAAACATTAATGGACTTAGAAATGAGCTTCAAACTTACCTGCATGGTCTCCCAAATTGAAATTGCCCAAGGCCTCATGATATAACAACCAGAAATATCATAGTATTCAATCATTTCACCATTGACAACTACCTACAGAGATTGAATAGGAATAATTTTAAGATTCAATGCTTTCAAGCAAGTATATGAACTCTATAAATACAAAACTCAGTGAATAGCAAAAGCATTGGACCAGCAACCCCAACGCACATGCCTGCATGATTATAGATCTCAAGGTAGAGGTGAATCAGAACATATGTGGTCAGCCAAAAAAAATGACAAAGAAGCAATAAACCAAGAGGGGTGATACAACCCAATTCAGGGATGACCATCTCTCTAGAGTCAACAGCCACTAAACATTACCTACAAGAGTTTATGTACAAATGATAAAACCGTTTTGCCAACTATTTCAGAGAACTCCTAACTTCTGCCACAGAATGGAATTCTTTCTTTAACATCTTTTTCCATTTCGGTACTAGGAGTACAGAATTTCAATCAAGTATTGACCAAACAAATTGCTAACAAATTTCTATCAAGCATTGACCACAGAAATTTTCAAATATTGATGCTCTACATATCAAAAAATGATCTACTTTAGATGATGAGTGGCTAGGATACTTTTTTTTTCCCCCAAAAAACATGAGTGATTGATAGGATAATTAAAACCAATGAAATATGCTTACGTACAATCATTGGAGGAACTCAAAAGTACAAAACTAAACACCTTAAACATACCTCTGAATACCATTCACCAAAGTTATCATCTTTCTTGTAGGAGAGACCTAAGCCAGTTTCTTTCTTCAACTCCTTCTTCTTACCTCCTACAAAAGTTAACAACACAGAATTAGGAGAATACTCAAATCAGACAGATATCGGACATGCATCAGCAAGCACAAAATACATAAATGTCATACACTCGTGAACCTTAACAGTAGTACTTACCACCGCCCGCATCAGCTTTAGGCTTTGCTTTAGCTATAGGCTTTTTCTCCTGACCACCAGCCATTTTCTAAACTAAATCCTGAACACAATACATGAACATCCATTCAGATACAAGTACTGAACTGCTAACCAAACTAAATCGACTCATACATAACTAGACTTTAGCTAATCACCAAACAGCAAAATACATAAACCCAAAAGCCAAACTTATCCGAAGAAAACCTTCGAATAACTTCTATCAATTAATTGGATCAGAAAAAAACAATCTTCAAAGCACCGACACGCCAGACATTACAAAATGCCAAAGATGAGCTCAAAATGCTACATATTCCAATAATCCATTCATTCCATTAATCGTATTGATAGTCTACTTCAAGTCATACATAAATAAAAGTTCATAGAAATTATTACAAAAACAATAAAACTCACAAACGGTGGTAACTGCGTGGGGTGCGGCGAGCGTGTGCTGCTTTTTGTTCTGTTCTTTGCCGCTGAGCTTTCAGATCAGTTGTTTTGTTTTTAATTAAATAAAGGGTTTTTCTATGATGTTGTAATTTTTTTTACAGCATTAATAATATTTTAATTGTGTATCATTAGATTAAATTTAATGGTATATAATATTTGTATTAAAAATAAAAATAAAAATAATAGTAAACAGATGGTTAACCTTGGAGAAATTTTGAAAAATAATTGTGACCACCCTTAGAGTTTGAAGTAATTTCACTTAAATAACATATTTTATTTAAAATTACTTTTTAACTCTCCTTTAAATTTATATTGTGATAATTTTTTTTAAATAAATCTTTCAAAATCTATTACCATTAAGTATAAAATATAATATGAAGTATGTTATTTAACACAAATCAAATAAATAAGTTACAATTGTAAAATTAATTATATATAATATAACACTAGTAAATAACATAACTAAATATATATACTTAAGTAAATGTCATAAGTACATCAATAAACTCATTGGTGAGATTGCTTGTAATCTAAAAAAACTTAATCACACATATTTTAATAAAATTTAATATCTTATATCAAAATATTCATTATTTTATTTATTATTAAGGACCGTTGTATAATTGATTATGAAGTATATATTATTTTTAACACTAATTTAATATATCTATTCTCTAAGCTTTTTATTTAGGATTTCTCTATAATATTGTATGAGTTTTTACAGCATTGATAATAGGATTGTTGTGGACTCTTAGATGTTAGGGTTTTCATGTTTACCATTCATTTGACATAATGAATAAAAAATTAGTTATTTAAATCATAACATGTAATCTTCATGTTGCAAGTAAATATATATTTTTTATTTTTAATTAATTGATAAAAGAAAATTTATATTATAATGGATAAAAATCCCACAATCAATAATGGGATCATTAGATTTAATATTAGAATCTTTACCCTTAATTTAATTTTAATGGATAAGTAATTATGTAACAAGTAATCTGCAAGTTGTGATATTTTTTCATATTTTAAATTATTTTTTATCTAATCAATCGATAAATATTTTAAATCATCAAAAAATGAAAGAAATACAAATAATTTTGGAATTAAAATTATTATGTATTAATCCTCTTACTTTACAATTTTACATTTTTTTCACTTTTACATTTAGTATTAGAAATATATTTAATAGCATTAAAAAATGTAATTAATAAGTAATGTTATTTCAATAATACTTTATATAAAGATATTACATAAAGTCTTATAATAATTTGTATTGTCTGAATTTAATTACAAACCATTAATACCTAAACAATAATGATAATAGAAGTTATTGTAATAAAATATTTTTATATATTTTATTAGTAATATTATGAGTCACAACAAATGAGAAATATTTTATTCACCAATGAAAAAAATATATATATGGCTATATAAATATATAGTGAGAAATATTTTAATTTAAATTTTTAACAAAAAATTAAACTATTAATTTCATGCAATTCAATTGCGGAGGATATGACAATATAAAATGTTGTTTTGACTTTTAATATTAACCATTAGACTATAAAACATTAATGGCTCAAATATTGTGTCAAAATTTTAAGTTCAAGTATCCCAATCCATGTCTTTAAAATGGAAATATAAAAACATGCAATGAATTTTTTTCTCATTTTGTCATTAAATATTATTGGATGCAATATTTTATTTATTGTCACTATTACTTATCATAATAAAAGCAATGACTCTTAGTAACATAAAAAATTTATAATTACAATCAAAGAATAATAATAAAATAATTTTTCATGATTCATAAACTAAAGTTAATTAGGAATATCTGTTAGATTAAACTTTTATGAAATTAACTAAGTGACATTTGAAAATAAAATGAAAACAAGCTTATTAAAGTTAAATTTTATAAGGCTTGGATAATTTTCTACCATGTAAATAAAAATATAAAAAAGATTTTCTTTCCTATTTTTTTCCACGTAAATATTATTGGAGGTAATATTTTATTCATTGTCACTAGTAATTACCGTAATAAAAATAATGACTCTTAGTAACATAAAATTTTATAATTACAATCAAAGGATGTCAGTAAAATAAATCTTTCATGATTCATAAACTAAGGCTCATTAGGAATATATATTAGATTTAACTTTTATGAAATTAACAAAGTGATATTTGAAAATAAAATGAAAATATATAGCCTTGTCAAAATTGAAATTCCTATCATGTAAGAATATTAATTATAAGATAAACAAAAATAATATATACTTTATGATCAATTATACAATGGTCTTAGTATTATATAAAATAATGAGCATTTTAATATGCGATTTTAAATTTTATTAAAACATGAGTGATTAAATAGTTTTTAAGTTACAAGCAATCTCACCAATGAGTTTATTGATGTAACTATGACGTTTACTTGAGTATATGTACTTAGTTGTGTTATTTATTAGTATTATATCATTTATAAATTTTGTAATTGTAATTTATTTATTTGATTTATGTTAAATAACCTACTTCATATTATATTTTATACTTAATGGTAATAGATTTTTGAAGATTTATTTATAAAAAATTATCACAATACAAATTTAAAGGAGAGTTGAAAAGTAATTTAAAATAAAATATGTTATTTAAGTGAAATTGCTTCAAACTCTAAGGGTGGTCACAGTGACTTTACAAAAATTTCTCCACGTCTTAAATGGTTAACAAAGTGCTTACCATTATTTTTATTTTTTGCTTTAGCAAAAATATTGTATACCATTAGATTTAATCCAATGATACACAATTTAAACATTATTCATGCTGTAAAAAAAAATTACAGCATCCTAGAGGGACCCTTAAATAAATGAAAAAAAATGCAGGCATTTCAGCCGCCCCCTGCCAGAAATCTAGGTGGGTTAGCAAAGTGTAAACACAGAAGTCAGAACTAGGGTTGGCAAAAACGGGTCCGGGTATCACAATGCCCAGACCCGGCACAATTTTTAAATATCCGGCCGGGGTTTAATCCGAGTACCTAAATTTGTATTTTTTTAAATATTATATATGTATATTTTTTTTGTAATTTTATAAGTTTTAAATTTATTTTAATAAAATTTGACATGAAAATATAAATTTTAAGTGTTTAAAACTTTAGACACGTGTAATAGATGAGTCACATAAATATAAATATTTAAAATAATATATATTTTATAATTTTTTTTAATAAAATCCGGGACCGAATTTATCAAGTGATGTCTAGGTAAGAATACAAACTATAATTGTAATTGTTAAAAAAAAAAAAACACACACACACACACACTCTCTCTCACAGAGAAATGCAAGTGATCACAAAATGTAAGTTCTTATTTCAGTTCTAACTTTTGTAGTCCACTCATCTAATCAGGTGGTGAATTTTGTAATTCATAAAAATACTTACGCATTATCCAATAGATAAGTTACCCAATTTCAATAGTAATTATAACAACAATTCTAATTACAACTACAACTATTAATTACAATTAAAACTATAATTATGATTATAGTAAAATCATAAGATAATAAGCTTCGATCATACAGATACACAATTGTATTTTAATATTGTAGACTTGAAATCCACAAACTTCATTTTCATTTTTTTTATATTTGTTGCATATAAATTCGAATAGACCGTGTTCTCATTGGGGTGCTTACTTTGTTTGGGTGTTGGAATGGATCATTATAAATTACCAAAATATCCTAAGTTACTTATTGTCCGTATTATTATTATTGTTGTTGTTGTTGTTGTTATTATTATAGTAACAACAATGTGATGATGATGATGATGATAATGACGACAACGACAACAACAATAATAATAATAACGATGATGACGACGACAATGATAATAATAAAATATTAAAAATATTTTAATCAGCATACAAGTACTAGATGATTCGTCGTTTATAGTTTTGTTAACATCCAATAAGATTAGAGACGAACGATGTGTCATCCATCTTGTTATTACAACCGATGTGTAAATATGCATCATCGTTAATGTTTTCAACAAAAACTACCTATTGTTGTTATCGTTACTATAGAGACATCTTGTCACTGTTATTATTTCTTGAAGAATGATGCATCGCATGCATAATTAATTTCAAAAGGATTTTAATAAAAGTAAGCGATTTTTACTGTTTCTAACAGTTGCATGGATTGTAATTGTAAAAGTTAAATTAAAAAAAACACACACACACAAACACAGAGAAATGGGAGTGATCACAACATTTGAGTTCTAATTTCAGTCCCAACTTCTGTGGACCACTTATCTATTAGATGATAAATTTTTAATTTATAAAATTACTTATCTGCATTCTAGTACATGAGATACCCAATTTTAATAGTAATTATAATAACAATTATAATAACAATTAAAACTACAATTATGATTATAGTAAAATAACAAGATAATGAACTTCAGTCAGAGAAATACACCATTGTATTGTAATATTACAGACTTGAAATCCACAAACTTCATTTTTACTTTTTTTTCCCATATTTGTTGCATATGTAATTAGAATAGGTTGTATCTCCATTAGGATGCTTATTTTGTCTTGGAATCAGAATGTACCGTTTCAAGTTACCAAAATGTCATTATTTAATTATTGTTCTTAGTATTATTATTATCTATTATTGTAGTAACAACAACAATAATTATGATGATAATGATCATGATGATGATGGTAATAATAATAACAATGACAATGCTAATAATAAAATATTAAAAATATTTTAGTTGCCACACAGGTACTAAATGATTCATCATTTATAATTTTGTGTAGAAACAACTTGACTTCTAGAAAAATTATGGACGAATGGTGCGTCATCCATTTTATTACAACAATTGACATGCATAAATATTATGTGCCGGCGCATTCTATTTATGTATCGTCATTTATTTATTTTTTTAAAAAATGACTTGTATTTCTTATCCTTATTTTGTAGACGTCATGTCATCTTATTTATTCTTTGAAGAACGACACGTCATTTGTGGTGTTGAATTCTAAATGATTTTAATAAAAGTAAGCAATTGTACGGTTTTTAATAGTTGCATGGAATAATAATTATTACAATTGTAATTGTTAAAATAAACACACACAGAGAGAAATGCAAGCGATCGCAACTATTGAGTTATAATTTCAGTCCCAATTTCTGTAAGCCACTCACCTATTAGATGATGAGTTTTTTAATTTATAAAATTACTTATCTACAATCCAATAAATGAGTTACTAATTTTAATAGTAATTAAAATAACAATTTCAATTAAAACTATAACTATTAATTACAGTTAAAACTATAATTATGATTATAGTAAAATAATAAGATAATAAGCTTCAGTTATAGAAATACACCATTGTCTTCTAATATTGTAGAATTGAAATCCACAAACTTCATTTTTATCTTTTTTTTTCATATTTGTTGCACATGAAATTTAGAATAGCGTGTGTTTCAATTTGAGTGCTTATTTTATCTTAGAATTAGAATGGACTATTACAAGTTACCAAAATGTCATTGATTAGTTATTGTCCTTAGTACTATGATTATCTATTATTATAGTAACAATAATACTGATGATGATGATAATAATAGTAGTAATAATAATAATGACAATGATAATAATAATCATCAATAAAATATAAATGTGCTTTCTCTCTCTTGTTTATCATTTTCCTATGTATAATAATTATTTAAAGATTGTATTTATTAAATATATTAACTTTTATTTCATAGTTACTCAAATAAGACTTAAATGAAATTAACATAAGTAATATTATTTTATCCAAAGAAATTATAAATAAATAAGTGATTTTAATTACTATCTTTTGTGGCGTATATATATGTGTTATACATCTTTGAATCTGAATCTATGAAATCTCAGAATAAATCTATTAATATCTTCTAAGCTACCAAATTTTAGGAGAGATTAAATACAAAACAAATAATAAGTGAGGAAACGAAAATGGTAGCAAAGAGGAGAGAAAATGTTGGCGGCAGAGAGTGAAAGATATTACAAAATGTTGGAGAAGAAAAAACGGATGCGAGGAGAGAGAAAATGTACATAAATAATAAGATCTAAAAAGACTAACACCATTTAATCTAACTATTAATAAGATTTTAATCCAAATGTCTAAACTAATGTAAAATTATACTACTGTTGATTCACCTCCTATTTATATGTTTATTAAAAGTGTTAGTCTATTTCAACTAAAATTTATTACTTAAAAATTTTAAGACAATTATCCATTGACTACATGTTTTTTCATTTTTAAAAAAAATACATATATATATTTTTTTTTATAAAATTCCACTTGAGATTTACAAAGTGTATCATTGCTCTGCTCCCATGCATCATTACCTTGTTAAAATATTGTTGACATCAGAGAGTTAAAATTGTCCTTTGAACCGAACGCACAAAAAGGACAACATATTCCATTGACAAAAATGACCACCAACTACTGGTGTGTTGCTGTTACCCCTAATACCCAAATCAAACCGAAAAAAAAGAGATAAAAACACAAAACATATACCCAAATCAAGATTTCAGAAAACCAAATCAAGTCATGGCTAATATATGAAGGTTTATTGCTGTTGGGCATCATAGCAGTAATGTTAACAATTGCAGGAAATGCTCAGTATCACATCCACAAAGTCGCTTACGAACACCTGAAGCACATCGGTAATAACATGTGGGATTTGACGATGGAGAAAAGGGACAAGAAGCTTATCGAACAGCCCTCCAGCGCTTCCTCCAATTAGATGTTGATTCGCTTTCTGAAAGCTTTACTAGTGTACTGAATAAAGTGCTCATATGGTATTCTAGCTTTGCTTGTGAAGAGTTAAGCAGATGCAAAATCACGCTCATTTTCTTATCTTTTGTGCGTGAATCTACTTAATTTTTTAAATTTTTCTTTGGAAAAAGTACTTTGTCCAACCATGAATTTATTTATTATTTATTTGCAAGATTTTTTATTTGATAATTATTTATTTTCATAAGTAACTTCAATTATCTAATTTATTTATTGTTTATTTCAAATACTTTTTATTTGGTTATTATTTTTTATTTTAAAGATTTTTTTGGTAATTACCCCTCTTGGACTAAAAAGTCCTATTTTTATGCTGGACAAAGTAGTCATTTTTGGTTTTATGGGCAAATTATTATTTGACTAATATTTCATTAAAGACCCTGATGGTGTTATGAGGGGAGTGGAGCAGTGATATATTTTGTAAACTTCAAGTAAATTGTTGCAAAAAAAAAAGTATATTTTTGAGTAAAAAATCAATTGGTTAGTGGATAATTTTCCAAAATTTTAATAGTTATTTCAAATCTTTTTTGTTGTGCAATCTAATAATTGCTGAATTAGTACCATTAAATGCTACTTTAACTTTCAATATTTACCATTAGATTGCATGAAATCCATTTCTTTCTATTTTCATAATAAACTATATATTATTTAGTTATTTACATTATTAACCCTTATCTTTCTTTTCAAATATTATTTTTTAGGTATCTTTCATATATTTTGTTTAGAGGTGAAATTTTTTTGAAAAATAATGGATTATTTAAATTTACAGGATTAAGATCTATTCAAACTTCAATTAATTTCATATATATTATATTTCAAATGAAAAACAAGGCCATGAATACAGAAATCTACTTCATGGAATTCTGGAATTGATACATGAATTTGGGAACTGAGACATGAACAAAACAAAATTTTAGTCTTGAATGGGATAGAATTGATTAGATGAGTAGGGTTACTTGTTAGGCTATGAAATCTTTATTTTGAGACGTGGTTAGGCTCTTACATTTTTTGTTTGCTTCTCGAACCTTTGTCAAATGCTTCCTTCATGATGAAATGAAATAAATAAAACAAAATAATGGTTCCTGTTGAGAAATTATTAGTACAATAAAATATTTTCTCACTTGCTGCCGCGCATAGACTCTGCTTCTAAACATCAAAATCCTGAAGACCACTAATGATAAAAGTTATATCTAAATACGTCGACCTAGACTATTGAGAATTGCCAAGGACAAACAGGATTCTGCTGGTGCTAGTTTATCAACTATGGCTTTCAAATTTTCATCTTCAAATTATAATCCTCAAGTAAGCTAATGAATTAATTTTTTCCCAATATTTTATAATAATTTAATATACTTTTTTAGAATTCAAACAAATTTTAAGGGATTTTTTTTTTGTTTTTTTGGTTTGGTTGATGGCAAAATTTAGAACCCAACATCGAATTAATAAAAAAAGTCTAATATTCTCAGGAGATGCTCAAGACTTTGTATGTTGGATTGAGCTGGCTATAAGAGGTGCGTGATAAAACTGTGTTTCAAAAATAATGAAAACATCAAAGATTACAAGATAGAATAAAGTTGTGGAAGCAAAAGATTAAAAACGAATGGAGAATCCGAGAAAGTCCAAAGAAGAAGAAAGAAATTATGGAGATCAAAAGATAGAAAGGAAAGAGGAAAATGATTTTCTTTACTCAAAATTAGGGCTAATAACGTTAATTGTGATAGCCTAAAAGTTTAATTATTATTATTTTTTTTTGTCAAAGTTTATATACGAACACACGACCAATTTTCAACGAATATAAAAATAAAAATATAATCTAGTGCCAGAAAAATCTTTTTGTTTTTTTGATATGTTATCTAATAAGTATTTCTTCGTATGTGTATTTTTCAATCAATCATAAAAATATTAGTGTGTTTATAGTGAAAGAACAATGCAACTGCACTACATAAGACTCTCTTAATTGTTAATATTAGTTGGTCGTAAATGTTATCTTAACTTCTTTTTATCCACAAAAAGAATATATTAATCAATATGATTGTCAACTTATTTTTTGTATTATTATTATTATTATTATTTGGCATGAGGAAGGAAGAATTGTACTTCTATACTTGTCATACGATTTTTCTGTAGTTGGCAAAAATTATCATACAGTCAAGATAAACGCATAAAAAATTGGATGCAAATACACTATATATTGAGCAACCCAAACATTTGTTTTTTTTTTTTTGGTTTAGTAATAATTATACAGAAATCACTATTATACAGAACAATCCAAACACAATTTACAGCTGAAGAATAAAAGCAATTAGATTTAATCAAAAAATAAAAATAAAAGCAATTAGTTTTAAATTTTCATGGTATAAATAAATCGGTATTTTACAGTTTTCTGGAAACCTTGAGACCTAAACAAATATTTATTACTTGAAAACAGACTATATATATTAGTGATTTCTGTATACATAGTCAAAACATATAATTATGAAATGATTTTTTTATCACATCTAGTTTAGGTGCAGCTAAACCCTACCGCTATTCAAAATATTCCTCCACTTCCGCTTTCTCTACTTCACAAAGTCACCAGAAGCACCCACTCCATCTCACCAACTCCTAGTTTAAACCTCATTCTATATATACAATCACTCCCACACCCTCCAATATATCCATCCTCCAAATCCCAAAACGAAAGAAATTCTCTAAGTCCGAATCCTGTTGATTCATCATCACACTCACAATTCATAGCATGGAAACCCACAAACTAATGTTCCTTGTCCTATTGATGATTGCCATGTTATCCGCCACATCAGCTCGAGTTCTCGAAGAGCAACCAGAGCCCCTGGCCTCTTCCGATCCCATCACGACACCTGTTTCCACTACACAACTTAATCCCACTGTGGCCACTACAGCCACTGCTACCACTACAGGTGCTAAACCTGACCCCGGCCACGACCACGACCACGACCACACCCTCATCTTCTTCATGCATGACATTCTCGGTGGGTCCAACCCTTCGGCTCTCGCGATCACCGGCATCGTCAACAACCCGGCTGTCAGCGGCCAAGTCGCTTTCGCCAAGCCTAACGGTGCAAACCTCGCTATTAACACTGGGGTACCCCAAAGTAATGGCAACAATGGTCTTATAAACAACAACAACGTACCGTTCCTCACAGGCCTGAGTGGCATCACACAAAATGTTGTACAAAACAATGGCAACAATTTCAACGCCAATGGAATCAACTTCCCTGCTGCCACTGGAGGCCAGCTTCCGTCCGGGTCGGTGCTGCAAAAGCTGATGTTCGGCACAATGACTGTGATTGACGATGAGCTAACCGAAGGGCACGAGCTAAGGTCAGCATTTTTGGGCAAGGCACAAGGGTTTTATGTTGCTAGCTCTGTTGATGGGACTAGCCACACCATGGCATTTACGACTATGTTCGCGGAAGGACACTATGTTGATAGCCTGAGCTTCTTCGGGGTTCATCGGACAGCTGTGTCGGAGTCTCAGCTGGCGATTATGGGCGGTACCGGGAAGTATGTTAATGCAAAGGGTTTTGCTATTGTCAAGACTATACCAGAGACTAGGCAGCAAGAAACTGATGGAATTGAGACGCTGCTGGAATTTGTTGTTTATATAAGTTATTGAAATAATTAATTCAGTGGTGTGTGTGTGTTCGTAATGTGTGCATGTAACACACGAAAAAATTTGTAGTTTGTTTCTCTTTATCTGCAATGGTGAAAGTGTTTCCTGAAATGTGAATTTGAGAAGATATTGAATGAAATCTTCATTCGAAACTTGATCATATGCATTGCATATAATGTAATTTAATTATATATATATATGACGGACGGTTAACAAGTTTCACATATATAAACAGTACATCAAATTAATCTCAAACCTATAAAAATCTGTAGTAAATCGAAATATGATTAATAAGAACGATTCACTTGCTGCACATGTTATTGTGCATTTTATAAAAAAATGAAAATATGTATGTATACAGTTTAGTACTCATTGCACTGTAATTGCTTTAATTAATAGATTATTTGATAGTCAATCTCTTTCCTCAGTTTTTAATAATTTGAAGAAAATAATATAGGAAAAGAAACTTAATATATAATCAAACAATCTTTCTGGAATCATGCTCCATCAAGTTATACATACGAATTCTTGATCTACTTTTCAATACCAGTTAGTTCAGCTAGTAAAATATTTTTGTTGTTGTAAAAGAGTTATAAGATTCAAACCCACTTATGAATAGAGATTTAATTTTTTTTATTAAAAAAAATCTTCAATTTCTTTTGAATTAAGAAAAATAAGGATTCACTGGGGATATAACAAAGTCCGTAAAATTTTGATACAGCATCTTTAATTTACTTGAACTTGGCCTTCAGTACTTCGTTTCTACTCGTCCTCTTCTGTTGCAAACTTGCAATAGCAATTGGCTTAGAAATGACCCTGCCCTTGATCCTTAAATTCTTCAAGCCTCCTTATGTTAATATATATATATCCGTAGTTGATTAAATTGAAAACATCGATCACATATATTTTATCATCTCTCTTATGAACTATAAACTCAGATTTGTTTTTTTCCATAGTGATAATCACTCGTTAATAGAACATACCGAGCAACAACGTTTAATGAACAAGAATTGCAAACAGTAAACAACTGAGTTTCTCAAATTAAAATCGGAGACATCTTAATGGTTCACTTAAATCAAGCCCTAGAATTCCAAGTCAAAGCAGAATTTACATCGACATGCTAAATTCACGAGATTTCACAAAATTAATAGAAGGTCGTGTTTGATATTGAAGTCATGTGGCTTTTAATTAAACCATATGCTAAATTGTATTATCATATGTTTATACAAAATGTGAAGCCAATTTTCCAAGCACCCCATCAACAAATTGAACATATCCTCCAGAAGATCAATTGATTCATAACCCAGGAGGGCCATTGAACTATATGTTAACCACAACATCATTAGATACTTCAATTTCAGATACTTCATTATAAGACACAACAATTAATATATAATTAAACACTCATAAAATCCACACAACATTCGAACAAACACGCACTACTCAGCATCGGTAAGATAAACACTGAACTTGACAATGGTATCCACACCGTCCGTTGTATGCTGATCCTCCTGATGAATCGTTTCAACAGTTGCGTACCCCTTAGCATTCTCATACTTCCCACTCCCACCAATCACTGCAACCTGAGACTCATGCGACGCCGTCCGATAAACCCCAAAGAAGCTAATAGTATCCAGAACATCATGATGATCGTGATCATGTTCTTCTCCATGCAGCAATGCAGTCAATGCAATTGTTTGACTTGTTCCATCAAGAGAGCTGGCTAAGTAAAATCCTTGTGCCTTGCCAATGACACCTGACCCCAGCTCGTGCCCTTCGGTTAGTTCGTCGTCGATCACGGTCATCGTGCCGAACATGAGCTTCTGCAGCGTGACTCCGCTGGGGAGCTGCCCGGCGGAGACAAAAGGTTGGTTGTCGTCGCCATTGACAATGTTGCTGGTGCCTGTGTCTTGTAACACAGTGCTGGGTTGTGCCCCGTTAAGGCCTGTTAGGAAGGGGACGTTGTCGGGATTTATGATGTCGTTGAGGTTGTTTTGGGTTAAAAGCGGGGTCCCCCCTTGGACTGGGAAGAAGTTGTCGTTGGACTTGGAGAAAGGGATGCCGTTGATCTCTGTGTCGGCAATGATCCCTGTCACCACCCTGGCTGATGGGTGGGATCCACCTAGTATATCATGCATAAAAAAGCACAATGGTGGGGTTTGTGGGCCTGGACTTGCCACCGTGGCGCTAGCGGCAACAGCTGGTGACGCTGGTCCGCTTGGTGATGAGGTGGTGGGAACTGCAGGTAATGGTGCCACGTCATCCACAGGTGCTGCCGCATCATCATCATTATCAATTGGCGGGATCACCTTAGTGGGGGCTTCAGCCCCCGGTGCATCGGAGTCATCATCTGGCGTGGCATCAGGGGCGGCGGTGGCTGGAAACTGGCCACTAGGCAATGTGGTGGTTGGAGGAACAGTTGTCGCCACTGGATTGGTTGGTTCAGGTGAGTCAACAATGACCGGGGGCTGAGGATCCACCTCAGCAAGGATTCTTGCTGAATTTGCACATCTAAGAGCGATGCCTAGGAACAAGAGGGAGATGGTTGCCTTGATTGCTTTTGATGTGAATATGTAAGCTTTAGCCATTGTGAAGAAAGAGTATGATCGAGAGAAGGATTTTAAGAAACAGATATGATACACAATTTGTTGATGGCGAAAGGAGAAATCTGGTGCTGTATATATAACTTTGATTAGCGAAAGAAAAAATGGAGTTGATGTATGGAGTTGTTGCATACCCAATTTTGTGGGCTGTGCTCTAGTTGAAGAGCAACCTAATTCGTAAAAGATGATGGCATTAGAATGAAAAGATTCTGAAGACTAAAACCTGACATTTGGCATAGAAATTCCTTCAGGTTTTTGTTTTCTTTTTCTTGTACTTTTCTTTCAGGTTTTTTAGAGTGGTTTAGTTGTCTCTGAAATTTTAATGTCAACTCTCGTATGCAAGATGCAGTACCAAATCAAGCCAAACTATCAATTATCAAAGTTTTGCAAGGAAATGGACCCAATTTGTGTCCAATGTTATTCTATAGTAATTGGTGAACATAACCTCAAAACGTGATTTTAACTTTTTTTTTATATATGTGGAAGAAACGAAATACTCAAGAAAAAGAAATTGTGAGATTTTGAATACGTGATGAAAATGAAAAAAATAAATAATAAATAACTCTTGCTAGAAATTTTTAACGCTTTATAGATACAAATTGGTTCCCTGCTTCTGTAGTGTACATTAGCTGCTGCAAGAAAGAAGGGAAAATTTAAATTAAAAAAAAAAAGAAAAAAAAGAACAGGGATTCTATGTGTACCCTGCTATTTGTTGAAGATAAAGCATTTCAAATTATTTCATCATAAACTTCAATGCAGATAGAGTCTTATCTTTTGCATATCATCAAGTTTTTAAGCAAATTATTATTACTATCATCATTTTTAAGTTCAAAAGTTTGCTCTTTCTTCCATCATGTCTTGCATCTTTGTATCTGGGTTTCTCAATAGCGTGTTTAAAAGCTGAACTGTGCAGTGCTGAAGTTCAGGGCATTGCACTTGATGTTTGCTAATAAAGAATATTGAAGTCAAACTAATGGATTAATTTTCTGAAGTTCAATTTAACAGATTGCAGAGGTTTTGATGGTGCAAATTCTCCACAAGGATCGAATTTTTCATGATGACAGATTGGCAATCAATTCGTACTGAAATTCCTGGAAATTTTTTTTTTCTGTTTTAGTACTTAATTGCTATATTTCCAAAAATGTGAAGTCACATTCTATTTCTCTTTAAAGGAGGGATAAGTGGTTGACAATCACAATCTTTCGAACATATTAATATTAACTGGCTAACAATGATCTTACTAACTCAGATAAACATTGAACATTAAGAACTTGTTAGCATCCTGTTCTAGGCCAGCAGCTGACCCTGCGGATACAGCCTTAACAGTTGCATATCCATTTGCGCCATCATATTTTCCTGTGCCACCGATAACAGCAATATGAGACTCAGCTCCATCTTTCCGATGCACCCCGAAAAATCTCAGGCTATCCTTGAACTCACTACCATTAGCAAAACTTGCAGTCATAGCCATCATATGACTAGTCCCATCTTCAGAACTAGCAACATATATCCCTTGTGCTGTTCCAAGTACTTCTTGTGAGCGAGATCCTGAGCTTCCAAACAAGTCCTCATCAATAGCCATCAGTGTCCCAAATTCCAACTCCTGAAGAGTAGCTCTAGGTGGAAAAAACAGACCAAAGTTAGACACATCAAGTGTTTGAGTTGACAATCCGGGGACCGGAACTGAGGGGTTGGATTCGTATATCGGGATTCCATCGATGGGAGGAAAAAGGCCTAATGGTTTAGGGAATGGCAGCTGACTGGTGACTTTAGTAGTTGCAGGTTTTGATTTGGTGGTGACATTGATATTGAGCACATCTTTGATAAGGAATGTGATTTTGTGACGGTTGTTGTGATGGTCGTGGTGATGGCTCGGAGTTGTGTTGCCAAGGTTTCTAGCTGAGGATGATTGACTGTTGATCATAAACAATAACAAGAGTAACAAGGCTATGGAGGATGGGAGCTTGTTGGCCATTTTTGATATGGAAATTGCTTTATTTTAGTTAGCTGTTGTTCTGTTCAATTATAGATTAAAGAGAATAGAAGATTTTGGTTTAGATGGGGTGGTTAGTAATCTAGTCTGCTATATGATGATAAGGCTATGGGCATGCAATCCCTAGCACATTGTATTGTATTTGTTTACCCAATTACACCGACTTTCTTCTTCAACAATTTTACTTTTTAATTTTGCGATCTTGTCGTTAACATTCATTAATTTGAGATCCCTAAGCATTTTTTATTCGTTTTTGAAGATTAGTGTACTTTTAAAATCTCGGATACTCTTAAAACCGATAGGATAATGTTGAGAGATGCAACTAAAAATTCAAGAAGCGAAATTATGAAGAGGTTAAAATTCTTAAATTTACGATAAAATAATTAATAGAAAAGAAAAAAACTAGATTATAAAATTTGTATTAAAAATAATATGATATTGACGTCTTTTTATTTAGAATTTGGTGATTGATTGGGGTAACACATCAAATGAAGTAAAAATTTAGAAGTATAATCAGTTATAAATTAAAGAGATGTTGTTATTTGTCTAATAAGTGTTCTGTTTCAAAATACGGGTTAATGACTCAAACCATAATATAATCATTAATCAACTTAAGGATTTAAATCCAATATTGAGTTAATCTTTTTGTTAATTTTTTTAGAAATATATAATTGGTAGTTATTGTATAAGAAATATAAAACTTACATACATATGATTGGTAATTATTGGATAAGAATATAAAACTAATTAAATCTCAATCATATATTACCATACAGGCACATGTAGGGAGGGCAATGAGCACCACTCACTGTGGGTTTGTCATTACCAAACCCACACTCACGAAATATTAAATTACCAAATCTGTATGAAACCCACAATGGGTTTTTTATTTTTTTAGAAAAACCCACATGTTGCGGGTTTTAACAATTATCAAACTCATCAGCAACCCACAGCGGAATTTTTGCGGATTTTTTCATTTAAAATCACAAATATAAAAAAATACTTTTAATAATGCACAAAAACTTAAATTATATAATAATAGCCTAAAAAATCCGCAAACAATCTTCAATTCTCGATTTTATCAATGTAAATAAGAAATTAAGATTTCAACATTAAAAAACAAAATTTATTAATCTAACCCAAAAATATTTCTATTATAGGCAAATCATTATCACAATATCAATGCATTGCTTCATCTTTTAATCAATATACAAGTATTATCAATAATATTAACAAGTGAATTTTATACAATTATCGTTAAGACAAAACAAAAAAAATCAATGAAAGTAAAATTTATTAGTAATAAAAATTATAATTTTTTTACTTATTAAAAGCTTATTGTATATATGTTGCAATGAGATAAGTTAGGTTTAGGAATTAGAAACTTTAACTTTAAATATATTTATGATCAAATTTTTTAATATAATTTTTTTATTAAAATATAAATATAAATAATTAAAATAAAGAATGTGGTTAGTGGATACCCCGCTGGTATCCAGAGAATTTTTTTTCAATACCAAACTTATCCGCAACCCGCATGGATTTAAATTTGAAATATCAAACCCGCTTAGGGATGGCAATGGGCACCGCCCGCAGCGGGTTTGCCATTACCAAACCCAAACCTACATAAAATTTAAATTACCAAACCCACCCGCAACCCGCAGCGGGTTTTAATTTTTTTACAAAAACCCACCCGCAGCGGGTTTTAACAATTACCAAACCATATCCGGTGGATTTTTTGCGGGTTTCCGTATTTAAAATCACAAATGTTTAATATATAAATTTATAATAATAACCTCAAATTCCATATAACATACTCAATTTTATATTTAAATAATGTAAATGAAAAATTAAAATTTCCACATCAATTCAACACAAATTCTCAAATTTAAGTATAAATTACACAAATCCATTTAAAAAACACAAACTAGTATCTAAAAATAATAATTACATTTCATATTATCATTTAAAACAAGCTCCAAGAGAAGATATTCATTTCATTCACCACCATAAGCACCCATTCAACACAATGCCTATAATAATAATTAAGATTAATATTTTC
The DNA here is from genome assembly GCF_022201045.2 of Citrus sinensis. Taxonomy (NCBI): domain Eukaryota; kingdom Viridiplantae; phylum Streptophyta; class Magnoliopsida; order Sapindales; family Rutaceae; genus Citrus; species Citrus sinensis. The sequence goes on from NC_068559.1 coordinate 3,228,627, forward strand.
AAATACTAATTCGAAGAAAAATGCCTTTAGTTTTCTTTAGATTATGACTTTAGAATAGGATATAGGCCACATACACACATACACAACTTTGAGCCTTTGGCTATTTGGTAATTTAATTAATGACATTATTTTCTTTATACATTTTTAGATTAAAATTAAACTAAAAATATTTGAAAAAAATATTGCAGGTTTGGTGGATATCCATGCGGGTATCCACCGGATATAAGGTTACTACCAAACCCACCCGCATCCATGTGCGGGTTTTAATTTATAATACTAAACCCACCCGCAACAGGTAAAATTACCCGCAACGGGCGGGTTTTGGCGGGCGGGTTTGGGCGGGTTTGCGGGTACAATTGCCATCCCTAAACCCGCTCGCAACCCACAAAATTATCGGCAATGGGTGGGTTGGCGAGTTGATGAATAATTTTGTCATCCCTATGCACATGTGATAAAAGATTATGGAGAGTTGAATATAGATTCAACTTAGCACTTGATCTAAATTCTTAAGTTGGTTAATTTACTGTAAAAGCAAAATTTTCTTTTTTAATATATTTTCTAAAATAAGATGTAAAAAAAGAAAGATTTAATTTATTAATTTTGAAGCAAAATATTTATTAATTCAATAAGATTAGATTTATTGAATTAATTCTTTGTTTTTTATAATAAATCCAATCTTATTGAATTAATAAATATTTTGCTTCAAAATTAATAAATTAAATCTTTCTTTTGTTTACATCTAAATCTAGTTTGAGAAAATATTGTAGGAAAAAAAAAAGATAAAAGGAAAAAAAAAAAATTTGCGCCCGGCAGTAAATTAACCGACTTGAAGCTTCTTCACTAACCTTCACTCGTTTTCCCACAAAACCCTCTCCTTCTACTCTCAAAACCCTAACCCTAAGCCTAAGCCTAAGCCTAACCCCACCACTACCATGTACCTCTACAGTCTCACCCTCCAGCAACCTACCGGCATAATAGCCGCCATTAACGGCAACTTCTCCGGCACCAAAACCCCCGAAATCGTCGTCGCCCGCGGCAAGGTCCTCGAGCTTCTCCGCCCCGAAAACTCCGGCAGGATCGAAACCCTCGTCTCCACCGAAATCTTTGGCGCTATTCGCTCCCTTGCCCAGTTCCGCCTTACCGGCTCGCAAAAAGACTACATCGTCGTCGGTTCGGACTCGGGTCGGATCGTAATCCTTGAATACAATCCGTCAAAGAATGTCTTCGATAAAATTCATCAAGAGACTTTCGGGAAGTCGGGTTGCCGTCGGATCGTTCCGGGTCAGTACTTGGCCGTTGACCCCAAGGGTCGAGCCGTTATGATTGGTGCTTGTGAAAAGCAAAAATTAGTTTATGTTTTGAATAGAGACACTGCTGCTAGGTTAACAATCTCTTCGCCTTTAGAAGCACATAAATCACACACGATAGTTTATTCAATATGCGGAATTGATTGCGGGTTTGATAACCCTATTTTCGCTGCCATTGAGTTGGATTACTCTGAGGCTGACCAGGATTCTACTGGGCAGGCTGCAAGCGAGGCACAGAAGAATTTGACATTTTATGAGCTAGATTTAGGGCTTAATCATGTTTCCAGGAAATGGTCAGAACCAGTGGATAATGGGGCTAATATGTTAGTTACGGTGCCTGGAGGAGGGGATGGGCCTAGTGGAGTTTTGGTTTGTGCTGAGAATTTTGTTATTTATAAGAATCAGGGTCATCCGGATGTTAGGGCTGTGATTCCTAGACGAGCGGATTTGCCAGCCGAACGTGGGGTTTTGATTGTTTCAGCCGCGACTCATAGGCAGAAAACATTGTTTTTCTTTTTGTTGCAGACTGAGTATGGGGATATATTTAAGGTTACTTTGGAGCATGATAATGAGCATGTTAGTGAGTTGAAGATTAAGTATTTTGATACTATTCCGGTGACTGCATCAATGTGTGTGTTGAAGTCAGGGTATTTGTTTGCTGCTTCTGAGTTTGGGAACCATGCTTTGTATCAGTTTCAAGCAATTGGGGCTGACCCTGATGTAGAGGCCTCATCTTCTACGTTGATGGAGACTGAAGAAGGATTTCAGCCCGTGTTTTTTCAGCCTAGAGGGTTGAAGAATCTTGTGAGGATTGAGCAAGTTGAAAGTCTGATGCCAATAATGGATATGAGGATTGCGAATTTGTTTGAGGAGGAAGCGCCCCAGATATTTACATTATGTGGACGTGGTCCTCGTTCGTCTCTTAGGATACTGAGGCCAGGTTTGGCTGTGAGTGAGATGGCTGTGTCGCAGCTTCCTGGTGTCCCAAGTGCTGTTTGGACTGTGAAAAAGAATGTTAATGATGAGTTTGACGCATACATTGTTGTTTCTTTCAACAATGCCACTCTTGTGCTTTCAATTGGTGAAACTGTTGAAGAAGTTAGTGATAGCGGGTTTCTTGATACCACCCCTTCACTTGCTGTTTCACTAATAGGTGATGACTCTCTGATGCAAGTTCATCCCAGTGGTATTAGGCATATTAGGGAAGATGGTCGTATTAATGAGTGGAGAACTCCAGGAAAGAGGACAATTGTTAAGGTTGGTTCCAATAGACTTCAGGTGGTTATTGCACTGAGTGGAGGGGAGCTTATTTACTTCGAAGTAGATATGACCGGACAACTGTTGGAAGTGGAGAAGCATGAAATGTCTGGAGATGTGGCATGTTTGGATATTGCTTCAGTTCCTGAAGGAAGGAAGAGATCCCGTTTCCTTGCTGTGGGTTCGTATGACAATACAATACGTATCTTATCATTGGATCCTGATGACTGTATGCAGATACTGAGTGTCCAAAGTGTGTCATCACCTCCAGAGTCGCTCCTTTTCCTTGAAGTGCAGGCATCGGTTGGTGGAGAGGATGGTGCTGATCATCCTGCTAGTCTTTTCCTCAATGCTGGTTTGCAGAATGGGGTTCTGTTTAGAACAGTGGTAGATATGGTGACAGGTCAGCTTTCAGATTCGCGTTCCAGATTCTTGGGATTGAGACCCCCAAAGCTCTTTTCTGTTGTTGTGGGAGGCCGGGCTGCGATGCTTTGCTTGTCTAGTCGACCATGGCTTGGTTATATTCATCGAGGACGGTTCCTTTTAACACCTTTATCTTATGAGACTCTTGAATACGCTGCCTCATTTTCATCTGATCAGTGTGTGGAGGGTGTTGTTTCTGTTGCTGGGAATGCATTGAGGGTTTTTACCATTGAGCGACTAGGAGAAACCTTTAATGAAACAGCTCTTCCTTTAAGGTACACACCAAGAAGATTTGTTCTTCAACCTAAGAAGAAATTGATGGTAATTATTGAGACTGATCAAGGAGCACTCACTGCGGAAGAGCGTGAAGCTGCGAAAAAGGAGTGCTTTGAGGCTGCTGGAATGGGGGAAAATGGAAATGGTAATATGGACCAGATGGAGAATGGTGACGATGAGAATAAGTATGATCCCCTCTCCGATGAGCAATATGGTTATCCGAAGGCAGAATCAGACAAGTGGGTTTCTTGCATTAGAGTTCTTGATCCAAGATCAGCTAATACTACTTGCCTACTAGAACTTCAGGACAATGAGGCTGCCTTCAGCATTTGTACTGTGAATTTTCATGATAAGGAGCATGGAACTCTCTTGGCTGTTGGTACAGCTAAGGGACTGCAGTTTTGGCCCAAAAGAAACATTGTTGCTGGTTATATTCATATTTATAGGTTTGTGGAAGAGGGGAAATCCCTTGAACTACTGCACAAGACACAAGTAGAGGGCATTCCTCTTGCTTTATGCCAGTTTCAGGGTAGATTACTTGCTGGAATAGGCCCTGTGCTGAGATTGTATGACTTGGGGAAGAAGAGATTGCTTAGAAAATGTGAGAATAAGCTGTTTCCTAACACTATTGTCTCAATTAACACCTATCGTGATCGAATCTATGTAGGTGACATCCAAGAGGTATGTTTCCTGATTGATTTAAATTCAATTTTTTTTTCCCTCTATATTTCACATTGTTGTATGTTCCATATATGTATACTGTCATGCATGTGGTTTTTGGATGATTCATTTCAATTCCTGTTAATGGATCATCTAATGACTCTGTCTTATGTCGCTTGGTAATGGTCTGCTGACGGTGGTCTACATGTAAATTGAATTGTTCACTGATTCTTTTTTCTTCAACTGCTGTGCCTTGCAGTCATTCCATTTCTGCAAGTATAGACGGGATGAGAATCAACTCTATATTTTTGCTGACGATTCTGTTCCAAGATGGCTCACTGCAGCACATCACATAGATTTTGACACCATGGCCGGTGCCGACAAGTTTGGTAATATCTATTTTGTGCGACTACCACAGGATGTTTCTGATGAGATAGAAGAAGATCCGACTGGTGGGAAGATAAAGTGGGAGCAGGGGAAGCTTAACGGAGCTCCCAACAAGATGGAGGAGATAGTACAGTTTCATGTTGGTGATGTGGTCACATCCTTGCAGAAGGCATCCCTGGTTCCAGGTGGTGGGGAGAGTGTCATTTATGGAACAGTGATGGGTAGCTTGGGAGCTATGCTTGCATTTTCATCCCGTGATGACGTTGACTTCTTTTCTCACCTTGAGATGCATATGAGGCAGGAACATCCACCTTTATGTGGTCGTGATCACATGGCTTACAGATCAGCTTATTTCCCTGTTAAGGTAAACTTTACGGCTTTATCCTCTGATATGAACACATTATTGCTGTTGTAGATTTTGATGATTACATTTGAAATGTTTGGTGTTGCATTCCTTAGTGAATTATTAAGAAGAAATATTTGAAAATGATCTATTCTGTGCCAGCAACGTGCATTTATCCTGGAAATGCTTTAGTTGTGAACTACTGTAAAAAAAAAATGTTATTACATGGTTTATGTGGTATGAATATTTGCTCTCTTGTAAGGTTTCTGATGGTATGAAGTAATTTTGCAGGACGTGATTGATGGGGATCTATGTGAGCAGTTCCCAACCCTGTCTTTAGATTTGCAAAGAAAAATTGCCGATGAATTGGATAGGACTCCTGGAGAGATCCTCAAGAAACTTGAAGAAATCAGAAACAAGATCGTTTGAGAGAAGAAGAAACTATTTGGATGTAGCGTTTATTGTTGTTATTTTATTTGTTGTATATACGGGCAGCAATCTTGTGATTTGCTAAAGTAGGATTTTAGCTTGTATTGTTGAAATTTTTCTGTGTTCCTCTGTACTGCTACTTGGTACTCTTAACTAATGCCGGAACCTGTTCAAGTGTCCTTCCTTGAATGATTACAAATGCTTCAATTCCTTTACGTCTTTCAAAGAGGCAGTCATACTCATCTAATGCATACAAGATTTTATCTAAGAAATAACATTTTTTAAATCATTTTTACGTAAAATTACAACGAATTTCTTAAGGTAGTATCAACTTCAATGTACAAACTTGTAGAGTGTCGATACCCATCTTTGAATCATTCTAATCTAATGATCTCAAAGAAACCATCTCCAATTTTTCCCTAATTAAAATGGGGTGGGGGGGAAGGCCACATAAACTTGACTGTACAAGCAGAAAGAATAGCTAGAGAAGCTCTCTACATTTCTGAATTTCCGGAAGAAACTCTCTTATCTAACCAATTGATAATGTCTCTAAACACAATGTTAATATTCTCTAGTGGCTCTCCATAGAGTAAACCATGCCACATTCCTGGATACAATTTGAGATCCTTATCCTTGCTCGAAGCCACTTCAAACAATTCCTTGCTTGCGCTTTGATCTGTCACCTTGTCTTCCTCTCCATGAAGAACCAAAAACGGCAGCGAAACCTGTAATGTAATTGACCGGAAAAATCAAGAAAGCTTAATGGTAATGTAAAAAACACATGGTATACATGTAATGCAAATGTGTGATGAAACAAACCTCCTGAAGCCTCTTTTCCAGATCCAAGCTAATTCTGAAAAGCTCATAGCCAGTTTTCATCCGAGGTGGCCCTTTGTAGCAATATTTATTTGCTCTAACCTGTTCAGAATTAAGCAAAACAAATTCAAGAATGCATAATCAAACTTAATGATAAAAAAAATGACAACGATTAAAGATGATACATGCATGCACCTGCTCTCTAACGGCAGCCTCTTTAAACGCAATCTCGATGATATCCTGACCTTTGATTGCTTTCCATTTTGGAAGCCACTTGCAAAGGGTGCTCAAAATGCTGATCATAACAGGATGTGGCTTCATGTCATTTGCAATCTGTATATATATTTATAGATGTGAAACAAAATGTAATGCAAATTCTTGATCATCCAATAACATGTATCCTGAGAGCATAAGTTAATGCACGTACATGGCAAGTACGAGAGAGATTACCTACCTTGCACATGGGTGCAGCCAAGATAGCACCACTCCAGTAATCAGGCTTCTTTCTGTGTAAAAGAAGAGCCATTGCTCCTCCCATGGACTCTCCTAACAAGAATTTCATCTTCCCTTTATTTTCTCCCCTCTCTATCAATGCAATACACAAGAAAATTAATAAGAACTTGAAAACTATGTTACAGTAATGAATTTGATTAAATATTGTTAAATTAACTCACCACAAATGCTAGTGAAATGATTGTCATAGTCGTCTACAAGATTATCAAAATTTTCTATATAGGCTTGCAAGCCATCTGATTTTCCATGACCTTCACAATCCATCCCATACACTCCATATCCCACATTTACAAGCCGTGTTGCAGTGCCTGCAGATTAAAATTTTGCACCTATTATAATTAAATTATTGAATTTATTATTATTATTATTAAGTGTAAAGATGTAAATACAGACTGTCCATGGTGATGCTACACTCCATGGCATAGCCATGGCAAATGAAGATCAATGCTTTTGGTTCTTGATTGATTGGAAGCCATCTGCATGTGAAAAGCTTTAATCCCCGCGAGTTTTCGGTAAAATCCTTGAAAAAAAATTAACTTGAATGTTAGTTTAAAAAAAGTTGTAAAACAATCAAAGTAAGAAAAAATTAAATTAATTTGCAGTCTATTTACCTCTTCATATCTGACACTTTCAGTTCTCTCAGCCTGTAAAACATCGAACAAACCAACAATAAGAATCTGAAAATGACATAAACATCAAAGCATTTAATGATTACATTAAAAAATACCATGAAGAGAAGTCCTCAGAATTCTTGTTATATGAATTAAGAAGAGAAAATTGATCATAAATGATCAGGGATCAAGCAGAAGGTGTTCAGAAATTTATTTATATGAGAATGCAAATGGATAAAAATGTGCCTGGATTATCGGAGTCAAAAAGGATGAAAAAAAAAGTTCAAAGAAAGTTATTAACGGTAGTTAATTTTTAAAATGGTTTACAAAATTATCCAAGGCAATGATTTTAGACCCAAATTAGGAAAGAGGTAAAAGTAGAATATATACTGAGAAATTTTATCTCTACTATTATTTATATGAATGATAACGAGAAATATACGGAGTCACATGACTTTTCAAGAGTCTTAAATGGTGTCGTAACCATAATATTATCACCACTTACTGATATATTATTGCATGGTGATATAATGATATAGAGGTGTCGCGTGTTAGCAATATCTAAAACTTGATTGATTTCTTACTTTTCATGAATTGTACATTTATAATAATTTATGATTAAAAAATCAGTTTATCTCTGGTTTACATATAAGTGTAGAAAATAAAAGAAAAATATTCAGACACTCCATTTAGATTAGAACTTAGAAGGCCTTAAAATCTCTCTTAAAATAGAAAAAAGAAGAAATGAACAAAGAAACATAAAGGGTACTCAGTTGTAAATTGTAATAGGAACTTTTAGTAAATTTGTTGCCAACAATTTGACTTCATTTCCCTTTGTTCGCAATTTGCACTAATGAATTTCTAAATGCTATAATTAAGGGTCCATTTGAAATGCTATAATAAGTTAATTTTGGTATTTGGTAAAATTAATAATATAAAATATTTAATTTAGTTATCAATTATTATATGTACACAATAAAAAAATTATATATATGCTTACACATTTTTAAATAAATTTTATTCTAACATTATATCTAATATAATCATTTATATTTTTACAGCAATTTAACAGTGAAATTTACTAAACATTTACGACTATTTTTAAAACTTATAACATTTTTAAAAGTGAATTTTATTAAACGTTTAACTGATTTTTTTCACAATTGATTATTTGTATAGTACAACTAATAGTAACTATTTTAAAAGTTATATATTACTAAACTAACCCCTTTTACCCTTTGTTTTCCCATGATAGGATGGTTTATCCTTGTGGGCGTGACCATTTTCACTTATCATTAACTTCAGTTTTAAGCATCAATTTTGATCCTATTTTGAAAAGTAGAATAAATTGAAATTTGATTAATTGCTTTATTTTGTTTGGTAAAAAAACATAATGATTTGTAATCTTATTTCTTGAACATGAAGTTTCAATAACATTCCATGATCTAGAAGACAATTTTCATATTCAAGCTTCTAAATGAGTGTATATTACCAAACTGGCCCTATTTACCCTTTGTTTTCCGATGATAGGATGGCTTATCCTTGCTAGGCCATTTTCACTTATCATTAACTTCAATTTTAAGCATCAATTTTGATCCCAGTTTGAAAAGTAGAATAAAGTCCAATTTTCTTTTATCCCTAGAACCTGTAATACTTATGCCCATGCCTTAGCAAAGTTTGCTCTAAGGAATTCTTCCACTGATGTCTGGGTTGATACATTTCCAGCTGAAGTGCAGAATGTAATGAATTGTGTTGTTTCCTAAGGAATGAAATGTTTACTTTCTTTTCAAAAAAAAAAAAGAATAAATTGAAATTTGATTAATTGCTTTATTTTGTTTGGTAAAAAAAGATAATGATTTGTAATCTTATTTCTTGAACATGAAGTTTTAATAACATTCCATGATCTAGAAGACAATTTTCATATTCAAGCTTCTAACTAAATGAGTAACAAAGGGAGGTTGTGAGTTCTAAAAGGGGTCTTTATAATTATTTCTAAAACATAAGAGTCTCTATAACTATTTCACTGAACCATTGAGGTGTGGTTATACTTTTCCTTGATACTGCTCATACAATTTTTTTTTTAATGTCATAAAAGTATTGTATACGCATGGTAATATGTGCCAGTATATATTTAATGATGGTATATGATTTTGATCTGATGGACGTGTTTCCAGCTCTCTTTAGAAAGTTGTGAGTCTCACTGCACAACTCTACCCATGAGAACTGGACACGTGGCATGTCACTCACCATAACGATGCCCTTCAGTTCTCTAATTTTACGTTGACAATGTAGTGGAAAGGATCGGAATAAAAAGCCCCCACTGACGAACTTTTGTATGATTTTTGCATTCAATCACAAGATTTCGTCAACATACAAGCATCTAAAGAAGCAACCAACCTCAAACCCATCTTAGTTTTTATTTTCTTTTCTCACTTCAACCCATCCTCCAACCGATAAAGTCTAGAATTCTTCCGATGTATCAACATACATCCATTCAAAACACAGAAAAGCCAGAGCAATGGCACAAGATATACAATTTCTATATCTACATCTCCACTTTCACCTATCATCCAATTGAAACTCAACTGGGCTAGTGAACACATACGATTTCCTTTTGCTTCAATAGTTCAACTCACTTCAGACTTATCAAATCATCATTGTTATGTTTTAGTTCCATCTCTATTCTTGAATTGCCCGTGGCAACCCTCTCATCTAACCAATTCAAAATGTCCCTGAACACAATCTGTGTGTTCTCCTCTGGCTCCCCGTAAAGCAAACCGTGCCACATCCCCTCGTAAAGCTTCATGGTCTTGTCAGAGCTCGATGCCACTTTGAATAATTGAATGCTAACAGCTTTATCCGTCACTTTATCCTCTTCGCCGTGGAGAACTATAAACGGTATTGAAACCTGAGAATGACAGTTAAAAGGATTTAGTAAACATAAATTTTTTTCTTGACCATTAATTCACAACAGTTGTGGATTAAAAGTCACGCTTTCGTGTTAAAAATTTTAGAACATACCTCGTCAAGTCTATTCTCAAGATCCATACTGACCCTCATAAGTTCGTAACCGGTTTTCAATCGGGGACGCCCTTTGTAACAATACGGATTTGCTCTAATCTGTAAATTGACTTAAGATTAATTATTAAACAAAGAATTGTATACAAATTCTAAATTAAAAGAGGTTGTTATTGCTACGATTATTTCTTTACCTCTTTTCTTTTCTCAGGTAATTTAAATGCAACATCAACGATATCTTGACTCGGGATGATTTTCCAAGTTGGAATAAATTTGCAAAGCTTGGTGAGGACAGAGATAACAAGAGGATGTGGCTTCACATTTTCAGCAATCTGCACGTAAATAATGTGACATTAATTAAATTCAAGTAAACACTCTGTTTTTGTTTTTTAAATAACATGAAATCTGAGGGCAGAACTAAATTAAATTACACGTGTCCAAATGATCCCATTCTTGACCCAGCTTTTGAGCAAGATCATATGCATAAAAGTCGATTTGTAGCTGTTTAAATTTGAATGGCCCAGATAAAAGTCAGAGGTGTGAGCTTGATTAAGAAGGAAGCTAACTGCTACTTTACATGTCACTGAAGCTCTGGTACTAAAATAACTAGTCAATGTATTGATACATAATAAGATGAACTGGTTAATAATATAAAAAAAAAAATCTAAAGTAAAGATGACAAAAAAGTATATATAGAATGAATACAATATGGTACAGCTTTCCATTGAAAACCTCAAATTTTTCGTTGCTGGCCCCAAATTTTTATTTCTAATGAACTTGGGATATATTATATAAATATGCAAAAATTTTAAAGTCGTCAACGAAAAATTTGGAAGTGTATAATAAACAGCTCGAGGCTTTTCCCAGACAGTGAGAGACGTTATTGTAAATATTCTTTAAGAATTATTATTCAAATTACATATACATCTATTTTTTAAACTTGTGAATGCCAATTGTCTTATATTTATTTGCTTCATCAGCTATTAGAAACTATTTCATATCTTCAAATTAAAAAAAACACTATAAAGAGTAGAAGAATTTTTTTGCATAACAACTCTGAAGAATAATTTATTTTTCTATATAGTCTAGTAGAAAATGATAAAAAAAAAAACAAAAACATGGGGCTCACTCAGTCACTCACCTACCCACTAAGCTAAAAGATTGTGCCATTTTTTAAACAGGCGCTGTTTATTTTCCCAAGAAAATTTCCAGTTTAAAAAAAAAAAGTGAAGACCAGAGAGAGAAAGTAAATAGGGTGCACTGGATCCAACTTTCCAGGACCCCATATTTTTTTTCCAGGCTACCAAACAAACGTGCACCACACATCAAAGAGAATCAAACAAACAAAAAGAAGATGAACAAAATAATAGGCGCACACAGAAGCTGCTTCAATAAGAAACACACACTTGGACTTGACAATAATTAATAATTAGTACTTGCCTTACACATAGGAGCCACCAATACCGCACCATCAAAATAATCTGGCTTTTTCCTGTGTAACAGGAGAACCATTGCTCCCCCCATTGACTCTCCCAGTAAATATCTCATTTTTTCCTTATTCTCTTCCTTTTCTGAAGAAACAGATACAAACAAAATAAATAAAGTCCAAAAAAAAAAAAATTATGTTCATGAATAAACTGAGGAGGTATTTGAAGAATTTTAGATGTGCCCTTTAGTTAAAAAGATGATAGGATTGGATTTTAATTACCACAGATGCTTGTAAAATGATTCAAGCAATCATCAACAAGATCATCAAAGTTGTTGATGTAACCACTCAACCCAGCTGACTTTCCATGGCCTTGATAATCAATTCCGTAACATGCATAGCCTTCATTAGCTAGCCTAATAGCGGTACCTGATGAATTTTTTTTTCCCCACAATTAAATGACACTTGTTAACTAGCATTCATAATCAAGTTTACAGAAGGATAATTAAGTTGATTAATTAAATTTTGACAAAGTCAAAATAAATATATACTTACTGTTCATTCCGATGCTGCACTCCATTGCATAGCCATGGCATATGAAAATCAAAGCCTTTGGTTCTTGGTTCTGCGGAATCCAGCTACATGTAAAGAGCTTTACTCCTCGAGAATTCAAGATAAATTCCTGTAAAAGTAAAAAAAAAATTAAAATTATAAATTAGCCAAACTAAAGGGTTATATAAATAAATTAAAAAATCAATCTAATTCTGTAAAAACAAAAATGAGGACACCAACCTCATCATATTTGATATTGTGATCAATTTCAGAAGCCTGTAAATACATATTCAAAACCCAGAAAGAAAAGTATTAGAGACCGTTAAACTTATAAATAAATAAAAAATGAAAAACAAACAAGAATAAAGAATAGAGAAAGAAGATGAACAAACCATTGAAGGACAGCAGATATAAACCAGACACAGAGATTTTTTAAATCTCCAGATGATATTAAAAAAAAAACAGAAACTGGGTCGTTGTTTCTTTTCCTTTCGAATTTTTTAAATTTCTGATAGAATTATAGAGAAGGAAGAAGAAAGGGAGAAAAAGCTGAGTTGTTAAAGAAATAAAAGATGGTAGCAAAGAATTTCAAAATCGAAACTGAGTCTGCAGAGGAAAGTTGGAAAAAAGAAAGAGAAGGTTGCTACGAAATAGGAAAGAGGAATGAAATCTGATGAGAAAATTCCGCTAGTGTATGGATTCTTATAATAACAGGGAAGGGAAACGTTAGCACACTTTGATAACTTTGTACATTTATTATGTCAAATAATAATAAGGTTTGATGACACTTTTACCCAACTTAATATTTTTTATTAGATAAATTATCATTTTATTACTAACGTTATTCTAACATATCATGTCAGTACCATGATTTGTCGAAAAATGCATTTTACTACCAAACATTTACTTCATTATCAATCCACTACTATTTCGTTAAGAAAACATTAATGTTTAACAGAAATTGAGTTAAAAGTCAATTTTACTCCCAAGAATTTAAAAGATAATTTTACCCGTTGTAATTTAAGTATTATATGTCAGAATAACTTTGGTAATAAAATGATAATTTCACTAAAAATTTGGTAGTAAAATGATAATTTATCTATCAAATTAACAGATAATTTTACTCTTACAACTGAAAATGTCTTTGATGCCCTTATGACATTAGTAAGACACCAACAAATTTTTAACGTTCTTAACGGAATAATAGTGAATTGATAACGATGCAAATGTTTGATAGTAAAATATATTTTTCGATAAATTATGGTACTGACATGATATGTCAGTCGGTAGTAAAATGATAATATCTTTTTTTATTAGTTTTATCGCTTGTGTCTCTTTATATTACCAATCATCCACATATATTTTTATTCAGTAAAATATCAGATTATGAGAGAATTTTAATCCAATACGTAAACACGTAAAGGAAAATTTAGACGTTCAGCTTAATAACCCCAAAAAAAAAAAATTGATATAAAAATTTGCTGGTTAACTGGCCGGTGCTGTTCATGTGCTCAGCATTGCTGCAACCCCACTTGAAATTTAAAGGCCAATGGGATAATTCAGATTAATTAGCTTGTTGATCAAGTTCAAAATTCGTTAAATCATATTGATTAAATTAATATTGTTTGTTAATTTTATAATAAGATCTGTCAAATCCTGAGAGGATATGTGAAGGAAGGGACATATAACTAATTTCGATAGTCAATTTGTTATATTGTATTTCGGCATGTCTATTTCATGCTGAGTTCATGCTTTCTAATATATAATTATGTAAAGTGGACTTTTTGATATCCCACTACATTAATGACTCTCTCAATTTGATGAACTTGGTCAATGATTGTTACATAGGCATTGATAGTATATTATTTATTTATTATTTATTGATTATTTTTTAACACATATTGAATAAATCTAATTTTAAATGAGATAAAATCTTAAACGTAACTATTACATCAGAAGTATCTTATTTTTTTTAATACTTTAAAATACCTAGCCGTTCATTTGAACAAATCTAACAATTTAGAGAGTGAAGGTATCGCTTTGAAAACAAACTTACATTTATATTTAAAAACAAAAAAAAAAAAAACAAAACAAGGACATGGCCACATGGGAAAGGAAAGAATATTAGAGAAGTTAAGAAATCAAATAAGATTAAGTTGGATTATTCTCCTCATAAATTGATTATTTTTAAATCACCTTCCTTACTTTTAAAAATTTAGAGTTACTCTTATTTTTTATTTAAGAGATAAGAGAAAAATAGGGGTGAGTTGATAATATATTTTTTTAATGTTCTTAACAAAATTGATAATTCTTAACAAAAATAAAGGATAAAGTAAAGTTTTCAAAAATAAAAAATTATTTAAAAATAATCAATTCACAAGATAATTCAAAATTAACCCATAAAAGAATCTACAAGAAACAAAAGTTTTCTTAAGAATTCCTCTTCCAATTGTGTGACTGATAATAGAATAAAGTTTATTATTCGCGAAGCAATTACAATTCATATATATTTGCCACATGTTCCATCAGAATTATTATTTTTTTCTCCGAATGGATCACATTTTTTTAATCACTTTATTAATTACCAATTAGTGAGTGTGGTTTTTGAAAATAAAATTGAAGTTTTCAATTCCAATAACCAAATTTAGCATATATTAGTGTAATAAGGATAAATTAATTAAGTACACAGCTTTTACAAAAACGAGCGTGAAAAACGTGTAAAAGAAATTGGGAAGTGACTGGCGATACGATTTTCAATCTGAAGCGCGTTAAATCAATTTGAGACGGCAGCTTTGACCAAACTCTTTGTTTGCCTTTTTTTTTTTAAATGAAGTAATTTCACGGGCAGCCGCTGCTCCTTTTACTTCTTCGTCAATTTGTCGTATATTAAAAATCTACAGTCAATTGATAATCTAGAAGCAATAATAATAAATAGTAAACTTTACTCATCCTTTCTGCAAAATAAACCAAACCAAAGAATGGGGAAGATCTTGACCTGATTGATTTTTTAGAACCGAAGAATAATGGTATGTTTGGAATTGAGATTATGCAGCTGTAACTTAAAATTTATAGTACTAAAGTATTTGACAAATAATAACTATTGTAACTTTCAAGATATCTTTATATGATTTTTTACTTGTACGATGAAAAATAGTATATTTTTATTAATTTATTATTAAAAAATTATATTCATTATATAATATTAATTTTTGTTTTATAATTACACTTATAGCTTTTCTTTTCACAGTTTAAACTATGACATCTCAATTCCAAACAAACTCTAAGTTGGTCTCCGCACTAAATTTTCTCATCTCCGCTGTTACCCATCAATTAATGGATCTTGTTATCTTATATAATAATATAAGATATATAACTTTTGTACAATCGTTTGATAAAAATCCAACCGCTGTGAAAATATAAGATATCAAAATCTTGTTTTTTCCACAGCAATTAGATTTTCATCCAATAATTGTGAAAAAATTATGTATCTTACATTATTATGTAAGGTAACTAAAACCTCAATTAATATATCTTTTTTTTCACTCTAAACTACTGTGTATGTCATATATCGATCAATCAATGTCAAGGGAATGAGATTAAAGTCAATGAAATTTTATCAAGTTTCTAATTTTCGCACTGCCTAGCTAATACCTACCCCGTCATATTTTTGAAACAACTAAATCGTGGAAACATTTAATTATTGTAGCATCTCAATATGAAATATTATTTCATGTGTTTCATAGGAAATTGACAAAAATTATTTATTATTGATTGCAAGTTCTCAGTAGGTACTTGTCTAGGCAGGCTTCCAAATTAGGGATGGCAATGGGGAGGGGAGGGGAGGGCACCAACATCTCCGGACCCATCCCCGATGTTCTGCATATGTCCCTATCCCCTTCACATCTCCGTCATAATTGCTTCAGGGTATTCCGTCTCCTCCCCAAATAATAATAGGGATCCCCGATCCCCGAATAACTGATATTTTTTTTTAGTTTTCAAACTTAATTTAATCATATTAACCTAAAAATATATAAAATAAAATAAAAATGATCATGAATGGGCCTTATGTTTCATTCTACTCCTTCAAACTTTTGGTATATATAATATTCAAATAATGATTTTCAAAACAAAATTCAAATAATGTGATTTTTATACAATATTGACATGATTGTTGTCCATGAGTAATGATACTTGCTGATCACCTATATGACGCAATAAAGCTGCATGTGTGGATGCTAGTTGACGTTGCGATGAGTTAGGCTACTCGCCCACTGACAATGCAACGTGCTACTAGGCTATGATAAGATGAAGACGAGTTGGGTGCTTAGTAGTTAGTACTGCACGAATAATTTGGAAAGGAGAAGCAAAACTGTAAGAAAGTGATTTAGAGTTTGATTTGTGAGTTATGAGCTTGTGGGCTTTTGGTTGTAGTTAAGTTTAAATTATATTAAACATTTTATATTAACTAATATTTATATTATTTGTATAAATATTTTGATATTTTTTATTTACACAAATATTCAATATTTTACAATTTAAAATTTATTATTTATTGACTAATAATTCTAAAAAAATAAAAAATTAAAATAGAGAAATGGGAAAATGGAGAGGGGATGGGGATTCCACCACATCCCCATCCCTTCCCTGAATAAGTAATTGGGTAAAAATCGTCCACGTCCCTTTCCCGAATAAGCAATTAGACATAAAATCATCCTCATATCCTTCCCAAATAAGAAAACTCCCCAAGGCTCCTGTCCCCATGGAAATTTCTGCCATCCATGTCCAAAATCATTAGGCCACGCAAACAGAGCATATAAGTGTCCGTGGGTTGATGGACTTATCATCAACATTGTCTTCATCTCTCACGGCCAAAATTGATCAATTCATGGCCAGCATTAATTTGCGTGGGCAGGGGCCTATATATGGGGGAAACTTTTTACATCCTTTTTATTATATTTTGTCTTCTTGTCATGATTTGATTGCTTGATTTCTGTTGTAAATTTCTTCTCACAAAACTACATGGGAAATTTCCTACCCTTAAATAAATTAACATTTTGCACCGCGCACTAAAAAAAATAACGTGTTGCACTGTGTCTCTAATTCCATTAATTTTTCAGTTATTTCTAACGGTTCCATCTAACTTTTGATTGAATGATAAAAATGACCCTCTATATAAAAAAAATAAAATTTTTAGCTCATTTAATTTTTTTAAAGGTTTTTATTTCAATTGCAATAAAAAAAATTTCTTGTTACATGTACATTGTCACCACTATTATTTTTCCTTTAATTTTTCAGATTTTTATTTCAATTGCAATAAAGAGAATTCCCATTAAAATTAATTTAAGGAATAAACTTCTAATTTTATCCCTTCACCGTTAAACTTAACTGAGAAAATAACAAAATTGAGGACGCGGTGCAACAAGTCAAACTTTTTGAGAACGCGGTACAAAATGTCAATTTATTTGGGGTGGGTTAAAAATTACCCAAACTACATGGAGCGGGACACTCGCTTCATGGAAAACAAGTAATTTGAATCTTATTATATGGGTAGCTAACGTGTGGTTTCTTTTACTTATATTATCCATTGGATTCATTATGTTTTAAATGCCAAAACCTTTGATTATTATTAATTATTAACATTATTTTAAATTAACTAGAGCTTTCACAGGATTAAAAGAGCAATATTGATAAACGATTAAATTCATTGCGTCGAGGGGAAAAATCCTTGACAAATAGATCAATTCCAAATCCAATTAGAGCTTTCGTCTGCGTATGCACTTGTTCTTAGTTAATAAAGCCAATTTTAGAGGGGAATTATGAGCTAACTCATTGCATAATCTATGAATACGTACTTATCTAATAATCTATTATTAATTTTTGTTTATGGTTAATTTTCGTTTCTTTTTTTTTTTCACATACTTTTTATATTAACAACCGATCAACAGTGTTGTATTTTTTTTCCCTACACAAGACCAGAATACAAGTAGTTAATGTATACGCCAAATTTCACTTCTCTCGAAAAGAGACAACCAGGATTTAAGGTTACTCACATTCAATTTCAAGTGTCACCACTTGTGGGTGATGTAACCTTTTTTTTTTTGGCAGCCCAACTTTGACCCAAAAAATCAATAGCTGCATTATCACTCATTTCATTCGAGTTCAAAAATGCATTTTATCCTCCAATTATGAAAAAAATAATCAAAATTACTTAAATCAAGATGAGATTCGAGTACCAATGGGCCTTTGGTCCAGTGAGAGAATCCTTGCACTTAGAATAATGAGTGCAAGGGTTCGAGCCTTCATAAAAGCATTTATGGGGCTTATTTACAATCTTTCCTCAATTATCAAATAATTGAGTGGAGCCAGTCTATTCCTCACGAAATGTGAGTAGAGTGGACATCCCTCGAATATTTGAGAGGGTTTGAAGGAGTACATGCCACGAAGAAGGTCCCAATTGTAGAATCTGTTTGTAAGTATTACAATACATGCCACGAAAAAGGTCCCAATTGTAGAATCTGTTTGTAAATATTAATTATAATACCTACAGTCATGTATAACAGTATTCAAAAAAAAAAAAAAGATGAGTTCCTAACAATCGGGCATGCAAATTTCTCTTCAAATGAGCCTTTTTATAAAAGAATTGAAAAATCGAATCAAATGAGTGGCACTAAAATCGTTCTATAACTATATAATGGGAAATGAAGATTTAAACACTCTTTGAATCTTTTAAAGATTGTATAATATTACAATAGATTTATCTATTTTTATACTTTTTTTTAATTTATTTGATCAAGAAAGTACACGTCATGGAAAAATCCGGATTCATTTTGTTTTTTCAACCCATAATCTTATTTCATTTAAATGATGTTAAAATTCATGATATTATTTGTCAACATCGCCCCAAAGCCGACGTTGCTCAAAAGCGACCTAAAAGTCTAGAACGCCATTGTTGATATGGATTGAAAGCTTGAAAGGAGCTAGCAACCTGTGAAGACTTTGTTAAATTGTGTACAAATAAACTGTTATTGGCGAATAAAATATACAGTCAGTGCAAACGAAAAATCTAATTCATGAGTCAAAATTATTAAACTCATTGAACCTGTCATTTGTTTGTCTTTGTTCAAACGGACACCATTAATCCGTCACTTGTGGTTGGGGATAATAAATTTAAAGCGTCGCAACTTGACTGGGCGACGTAACCTCTGATACATGCACGGGTGCAATAACAAAACCCAATTGGATAAGAGCAAAGGAGGATACTAGCACAAATCATCATCTTTGTGGCTGCATACAGTACTCATCCATCTATATATATTTATTCCACTCTCTCCTTACAAGGCCATTGAAGTTGAAAAACAATTTGGGGGAAAAAAAATATACATTGATGGTAAATATCATAGTGTGTAGTATGATATTGTAAGATAGAATAACACAAGTTATTAACATTGGAAATCAGTAGTTACTTTTCAATTAAGAATAATACCATCACATTGATGATGAGATGAAGTATTTGTTTTTGTAATAAATGGTAATAAACAGAAATTGGGAGGGTTATTAGTGCTTTAGTGAGAAAAAAAATAATTTGTTTTTAATATTTGAAAGTATTTCCACAAATTATATGTATTGATGAAAGAGGTTAAGATAGATTTTTTATTATAAATTATTACCACGAACATTTATGACTAACCCTTGTTTGAAAAGTATTAATCGACAAACATAATGCTTTATATAATTATTTTTAGATATAAGCGCCCTTCAGTTTTTGAAATGAAGTTTTACAATATTGTAAAAAAATTTTACAATAGTATAAATTATTGAAAAATAAAAAACGTAAAAAAATTTTATAACGTTGTAAAATTCCGAATCTAAATTTTAAAAGATATGGATCGACAACATTACGAAGTGGGGTGACTATGATTTTGGTAACTAGTTTGGAAAAATGGATAATGGAGCATAGGAAAAAATCATAAACCAAGTAGATAATGGAGCATAGGAAAAAATCATAAACCAAGTATTTTAATAAGTGAAAATCTAATTCTTTATTGTTAATAATTACCAACCATATGGAATTATTGCTGATTGTTGTTAGTCAAAATATATGCGCTAGCTAAAATTCACATTCAAGGTCCTTCGATATTTCTAGGAGATTCCTCCTTTTTCTTCTTCTAGAAAGAGATGTATATTTCTTGCTCGACTGCGACCCGCACAACAATCGTTAATGATGAATGTGAAGTATTCGTTTACGGGCCAAAATGTTACAAAAATTAATTTTAAGACGACATTAAATTGTAAAGTGTTTGAAATTGAGGGATGATATGTAAACTTTCAAAGTTGAAGGGGGTTGGAAGAAATTTTATGTACTAATCGTTTTTTTGGTGATAAAATTTACGGAAACATAGTTAAATTTGAAATTCTACTAAAAACTTTTGGCTGTCGTTGAGTTGGATTAATTTTACGGCGGAGCACTGATGATGACCATCAAATCATAATGGTAAGTATAAATTTAATAATTATTTATATGATCGTGCGGTCATCATCAATGTTCCACCGTAAAGTTGATCCAATTTAACTGGATCCAAAACTTTTTACGTCCAACTGGACTAAAAAGCATAGTATGTAAACTCAACTAAAATTTGAGATCTCAGACCAAATGATATCGCTAGCTTTCATTGGCACGAGCATGCTATTCTATTTTGTATGATTCAGACACTCAAAAGACTTCTTATTGTATATTATAAAAAAAATTAAAAGAAATAGTTGATATATACATATATTTCTTCATATAGAAATCAAAGCAAATTTAGTAAAATAAATTAGATAAGGTTCCTTTTTTTTTTAATTATATCTTTGTGTGTGTGGGTGTGTATAATATAGTCTTTAAATAGTTTTATTGTGTGGCCGTGGTTATGTCTACGTGACAGTAATCAACGGTGGGTTGGGTAAGGGTCAGACTTGATTTGACGATGATTGCTTGAAGCAAGAGTAATATATAATATTTGACACCCTCAAATTATCTCACTTGTCTTATGTTTTTTAATTTATCTTAATATTTTTTAGAATTATCCTTATTAAAATTTAAAATTTTTTATTTTATTTTATTTATTCTCTCTGTCCCCCTCTTTTGCTAGCATAACAATTACCCCAGTACCTATTTTTGTTGACAACAAGTTCATTATTACTACCACAACCACCTATCTTCTTTACTATTATTCTATCACCTTGAACAACATATGATGAGTTTTAATATTGGATTTTAAAATTTTATGAACCGCTTGTTAGCGATGATATTGATTTTAATTTTGTGTGATAATCTAAGATTTTATTAAATTTCAATTTGAAATTTGATCCAAATTGTGAACCAATCTATATATATATATATAAAGCTGGGACTAGAAGAGCTGATGTGGCATCACCATTCCTCATCTTTTTATATTTTCTATTATCTAAAATATCTAAAATATTGGTGGATATTCTTTGTACATGTTTCTTCCTCTTTCTATTTAAATCCAACAATATGTAACCATTAATAATAATTAATTATAAGTCTTTTGAAACATTCATTTATTTTATTATGCTAGCAATTAAACTTTAGTGGCTTGAAATACATCAATTAATTAATATAAGAAGAGAGGTTCTTTCATCTTCCCTCAACAATGTCACTAGGGTCTAATTTTAATGTCATAATCTCATATTTAATTATGCAACCTTTTGTTGAGTGCCTTTTGGCTCCTTCAAATTTTATTATGCTAGCAATTAAACTTTAGTGGCTTAAAATACATCAACTAATTAATATAGGCAGAAAAGTTCTTTCATCTTCCCTCAACCTCATATTTTTATATCCTCTATTATCTAAAATATTTAAAATACTTGTGGATATTCTTTGTACATGTTTCTTCCTCTTTCTATTTAAATCCAACAATATATAACCATTAATAATAATTAATTAAAAGTATTTTGAAACATTCATTTATTTTATTATGCTAGCAATTAAACTTTAGTGGCTTAAAATATATCAATTAATTAACATATGAAGAGAGGTTCATCTTCCCTCAACAATGCCACTAGGGCCTAATTTCAATGTCATAATCCCATATTTAATTATACAACATTTTATTTAGTGCCTTTTGGCTTCTTCAAACTCTCTAAACACTAAATATTTAAGATTTATTATGTTTATGTTATTTATTTATTTAATCAACATCCTCTTTAGAAAAATACTTGTATTTTTATTGTTTGATTTATTTGAATTTTTGGTATTGTGTGTTTCATGGAATACTCTTTTCTTCATGAGTTCAATTAATTAACATAGGAAGAGCGGTTTTTTCATCTTCCCCTCAAGAATGCCACTAGGTCCTAATTTTAATGTCATAATCTCATATTTAATTATGCAACATTTTGTTGAGTGCATTTTGGCTTCTTCAAGCTCTCTAAACATTAAATATTTAACATTTGTTATGTTTAGGTTTTATTTATTTATTTAATCAACATCCTCTTTAGAAAAATACTTGTATTTTTATTGTTTGATTTATTTGAATTCTTGGTATTGTGTGCTTTATGGAGTATTATTTTCCTCATGAGTTGAACAATAATAAAGATAGTTGGATGATAAGGGTTAGGCTTTGTAGGATGTGGGAGTCTACTAATACTAAAAAGAATGGAGAATTGATTAGTGTTGACATGATTTTTATTGATGAAAAGGTTGTATAAAAAATTCATTCTTCCATTGTTTTCTCTCATTTTTTCCCAATTGTTTCACACTTAATGTAGTATGTGTTTTTTTTTTTTTTTGTAGGAAAATCTAATGCATGCAACAATTAGGAAAAATTTAGTGACAATGTTTAAGCACATGTTGAGTGAGGGTTCTTTGTACAATATCAAGAATTTAAAAGTTGTTTCAATTACAGGCGAGTACATACTACTTTCAAATTAGTATAAGATTATTTTTTTGATTATAACTTCTCTTAAGAGGTTAGAAGAATGAACTGTCAAGATTCCGATCAATGGATTCCAATTGGTATCTCCGAATTTGATTGATTTACGTGTGAATGATAACACAATCCTCTCATGTATTTTTTTAATTATTAATGTTTGTTAATCTTTAAGTGTATATTAGAAATTATTAATCCTTATGTTTTAACATGTTTATGTTATTTTTCCATAATATTACAGATGTTATCGGAAGTTTATGTGGTGTGGGTGATATCGAGATCGTTGGAGCTAGTTGGAAAAAAAAGAGATATAAAAGTTCTAACAGATTAGTCAGTTGAATATAATCAAGAAAACTATGACTTTATATTTTTTAGTTATTGTTTTTTTTAGTTATTTATGTTATTTTTTAGTTATTGTTTCTCTTTACATTATTAACTTTTGTTAATTTTTATGGATAGCTCGGTAACAACAAATATTACTTTATTGGGAAAGTTAGGGGAGATATTTGATTCAAATTTGTACAAGAAAGATGAGGGTCCTTGTATTGTGATAGTAACTTCTACAACCATTAAAAAATTCCAAGGTGATTATTTTATTTAAATCCCACTAATTAACATTTTCAAATGCAATGTGGCTATCTTAATATTATACACAAATTTGGATTTTGTTCAAGTTTCGTTTTAGGTTACATTTGCTCTAAACATGTGAGGTTAGTTTCTTTGCCATAAGTGCAAGCAAAATCTACATAAATCTTCAAATAGATTATGTAGCATCATTAATTGAAAGATATTCTACCGTCTCCAACGTTGTGCAAGTTATTGAAAGTTCGAATGTGAATAAGATTACTTTTGAGGAAGAGATGTTCCACAACACGATGTGCATTAAAGAACTGTTTGAGGCTGATTGGAGTTTTCAACTGAAGGTGGTTTTTTTATTTTTCTTTTTTCTTTCTCATCCATTTGTGTTATTTGTTCCTAAATGTTGGAATGTCCTTATTATTTTTGTAAATGCTTATTGTTTAATTGTAGGAATATATTGTTACTGTGCGGGGCAAGAATAGAGAAATAGACAACTCCTTTGGATGGTACTATGTTTCATGCAAAACATGCATAAAAAAGGGCATACCTACAAACGGTATTTATATGTGTGGCACTTGCAAAAAGGAACGTGACTATTCTCTTGTGATGTAAGAAAATAATATTAATTTTTTTAAATTGCTTATTATGTTGTTAGTTTTTCACTCTAATTCATTATTCTAATGTAGGTACAAAATACATATAAAAGTCATGAATAAAATAATAGAGACAACTTTTGTTTTATTCAATCATGTAGCTGAGAAGTTACTTGATACATCAGCCCACAAGTTGTTTAATAGACTACCTTTATATAGTAGGGATGTCCTTGCAGAAATTCAAAGCCTTTGTGGAAAAGATTTTATTTATAAACTGAAAATGAATGATTACAATTTGAAAAAGGGACTTGAGAATTTTACTGTGTCAAAGCTCTTCACCCCTGATGAGAAATTGGAACTAGAACAAGAATTGAAGAAGGACAAAAAGGTATTATCTACCTATGCTAGGTTCAATTTGTAGGCAATATATGTAATGTTAAAAAAAATTAATTGTTGTTTTTTGTAGGAAAAAAACAATACAGATCATGAAAATGTAGAAATATATGAAAGAAAAGAAGGACATTCCCAAGAATTGGTAATTTTATTTACTCTTATTTCCCAGTTGTTTTCCTTTATGATTAAAATTAGCATGTTCAGTTTACTCATAATTATAATTTCTTTGATTAAAAGATTACAGGATCCTCGTATATTGATAAGCCTTAATAAGGAAATTATGTTTCGATTGCTCTCAATCTGCAACTCTACTACTATTACAATCACTTGAAATTACAAAAACAGAAATTTCATATGAACTTGGGACAGATGTACAGAGGTTCAATTTAGCTAATTTCCCATATATTATTACAACTACGGGGAAAATTAAAGCTGATCATTGACTTTCAAATTAAGCAACAAACAAGTGGCTGACTGCTATTTTTCCTCTACCAATTGAAGGAGACTGCCGATGCTATAAAACAAAAGTTGATTAAGAATTTAAATAAGCAAAATTATCAACTATCCGTCCTAAGTTTAGCATTTATTCATTTTTCGCCTTAAGTTTGCAATTCGTATTAGTCATCTACTGAAAAAATAGAATTGCACTTATGAAATGACAATACAAAAACAAACACAAATGGCTATAGTGGTAATTTTGTATGAATTTTTCTATCCTTTTGATGGATGGCTGATACAAATTAAAAACATGAGATGAAAAATAAATAAATTTAAATTTTTTAGTATTTTTGATAACGGGATAAACCAAAGGAGGAGGAGAGCTTTATAATTTCCCTTTAAATAATTTAAGGGTGTGATTGGGTTTCTATTGAATTGTATGCTTGGATTTGCATGGAATTATCAAATAATTAACATGTGCAAGCATTGAATTGTAATGACTAACGAAGACTTATAAGGCTTGGACCAATTTGGAAAAATGCTTCATTAATACTTCGTGGAAGACAAGCCAACTTGGAGCCAGTTGATCGAGATAGTCAACAATTGATTGAGCTAGTCAACTAACAAAATAAAAGTTAATTGAGATAATTTTAAGAATTTAAGCGTAATAAAAGCGCAATTCGTATTAGTCATCTATTAAAAAAAATAGAATTACACTTATGAAATGACAATACATAAGCAAATACAAATGGTAATAGTGGTATTTTTGTATAGATTTTTCTGTCCTTTTGGTGGATGGTTGATACAAATTAAAAACATAAGATGAAAAATACAAATTTAAGGGTGTGATTGGGTTTCTGTTGAATTGTATGCTTGGATTTGCATTGAATTATCAAATAATATATGCAAGCATTGAATTGTAATGACTAACGAAGACTTATAAGGCCTGGAACGATGAGGAAAAACGCTTCATTAATACTCCGGGGAAAACAAGCTAGCTTGAAAGCAGTTGATCGAGATAGTCAACATTGATTAAGATGGTCAACTAATAAAATAAAAGTTAATTTAAGCGCAAGTTTGGGTTTGAAATAATCAAATAATTTATCCAGTATTGAGAAGAATTCAATTCCGTTATTTTATTGAAAAGAGATTCATCGCTCCCTCCCAATCATCATCAGACAACATTCCTTCATTATCATCAAACCATGAACTAAGAACTTCGTCATCATATCCAATATCACTGGCTGCTATGAAGAAGTTTTTGATTTCTGACAGAGCAGTCCTCTTAGTTTCCAAGCAAGCTTTGCATCCATCCATTTCATCCAAAGCAACAATTTGTATTAGTCATCTACTGAAAAAATTGAATTGCACTTATGAAATGACAATACAGAAACAAACACAAATGGCTATAGTGGTAATTTTGTATGAATTTTTCTATCATTTTGGTGGATGGCTGATACTAATTAAAAACATAAGATGAAAATAAATAAATTCAAACTTTTTAGTATTTTTGATAATGGGATAAACCAAAGGAGGAGGAGGGCTCTATAATTTCCCTTTAAATAATTTAAGGGTGTGATTGGGTTTCTATTGAATTGTATGCTTGGATTTGCATGGAATTATCAAATAATTAACATGTGCAAGCATTGAATTGTAATGACTAACGAAGACTTAATATGCCGTGGAAAACAAGCCAGCTTGGAAGCAGTCGATCGAGATAGTCAACTAATAAAATAAAAGTTAATTGAGATAATTTAGCGTAACTTTGGGTTTGAAATAATCAAATAATTTATTACAGTATTGAGAAGAGTTGAATTCCGTTATTTTATTGAGAAGAGATCCATCTCTCCCTCCCAATCATCACAGCAATCAGACGACATTCCTTCATCATCATCATATCATGAACTAAGAGCTTTGTCATCTCAGTTTCCAAGCAACTAGCAAGCCTTGCATCCATGCATTTCATCGAAAACAACAATCCAAAGTAGTGACGTTAATGAGAATGTATATAGGCTATCCCTATCTTACATGCATGTAAGATACATTCCCCTCACATGAACAATGTATGTGTGGGACCTTCGTACTGTTCATGTAAGGGGGTTGTATCTTATATGCATGTAAGATATGGGGATCCACACACACACACACACACACACACACACACACACACACATATATATATTCAAAGATATGAAGTACTCAAACAAAAAAAATATTATTATAAAAAATTGATGAATAATATAGTTCCAGGAACTGCTAATATGGCTCTTTGAACTCTCTTTACAAGTATAGTACGGTGTTGGTTGAAATTTATCCGGTGTGTATAAGGGCTTGTTAAAAATAAAAAGAGAGAGAGAAATGTGCCAGATGAGAAGTTAATGCATGAGGCTATTTGCACTATATAATATACTTTTAACATTTTATTATTATGTACCCTCATTAATAAACTTTGAGAAATTATTTTTTACTCTGAACACCCTCATAAATACCAAAATAGTCCTCTACTGCATTCATTTCTACTCTTTTTTTTTTTATACCATAAACCAATATCCCTTGATGCCCATGCTTATGCATAAAATACTAATTAATGATTTTTATCTTCTACACATGCATCATGTTTTTTTTCTCCCCTGCACCTGTTTACTATTACTTTTTGGGATATTATCATTCGTATACCCTATAAATGTTCTGTTATAAAAAATACTACAACACTTTGAGGGTGTATCAATCATCCACTCTAAATTGACAAAAGCTATATGCCGACCACCAAACCGTTAACTGCCGTTTGAAAGTTAACGGAATAATAGTGAATTGACGATTTTACCCTTGAAAATTATCACTTTTATACCCTTAAATTATTTTATTATCACTTGTATACCCTTAAATTATCACTTGTATCCTATGAAAAGACCAAATTACCCCTCTGGCGTTATCCTATTTAAACGGCAAGTAACGGTTTGGTGGATGGCAGATACATTTTGTCAATTTATGGTGGATGATTGATACATCCTCAAAGTGTTGTAGTATTTTTGATAACAGAGTATCTATAGGATATATACATGATAATTTTCCTTACTTTTTTTTTTCAAATAAAATTCTAGTTTGTTGTCTCTTTTAATAACAACAATTTCCTTTTTAAGTTTCGGACAACTGCTTTTTCTTCCCTTCACCACCCCCCAATACCAAAGTCATTGTTTTTTGATTTCTGCTCTATTATTTGTTAAAATAAACTTTTGAATGATGAATTAGATTTGATGTTGAGGAAGAATGTTTTATAGGGTTTGAGATGTAATAGTTTTACAATAAATGGGTGTTAGAAAGTAGTATTGTTGTTATATTTATTTATATTGAATGGTCCTTAATTGTAAATTGAGTTATGGGCTTTCTTGTAATTAAAAAAATATGAAAATAGTGTCTTAAATGATAAATTATGAAAATATGAGCGTCTAAAATATATTTTAGAATGCAAATCGTCTCACCAGAAGTTTATTTATTGAAACCTTGGAAGAGAAGAAAAAATATTTATTTTTTAATTATTCTTTTATTTTTTAATATTGAATGGTGCTTAATGGTAAATTGAGTTATGATTTTTAATTAAAAAAATAAAAATAGGGTCCTTAATAGTAAATTATGAAAATATGAGTGTCCAAAGTATATTTTAAAATATAAATAATCTCTCCCGACGTTAAATAATCTTACCCAAAGTTAATTTATTGGGAGAGAAGAAATAATATTTATTTTTAATTATTCTTTTATTTTTCAATATTAAAAATTATAGAATAAATAATATTTATCAAAATGTAGAGGCTGGTGAGTTATGGTGAGTTACACTGAGAGGTCAAATATTTCTACTCTATTCAAACTCAATGAAAGAAACCCGAAGTAGCCCGGCCTGGTTCGACCCATGGTCAGGATTCAACCCAGCAAATAATGGTGCGTTGTTGAAGATTAAGGGGTGTAATGAGAAAAGCTTAAGAATCACTTATTTACATATCAGACTAAACCGGAAAGACCAGCACAACCGGACCCGGTCCATATTGAGCCCAGCTTTATATATAAACCTAAATCCCCCGCTGGTTCAATTTTAGGGTTTTCATAACCATACGCATAAGCAGAGGAAGCCGCCGTTGCAGGAGCAGAGACACCAAACGTAGCAATGGGTAAGCCACGAACTCAAAGAACTATCGATTGGTTGTTGTATTGTTGCGTTTTTTGAAATTGTGTTTTGGGGGGTTTTTTTTTTCCTAAAACAATAAAAACGGGTAAATTAAATGACAGCTAGGATCAAGGTGCATGAGCTGAGGCAGAAATCGAAGGTGGATCTTTTGAACCAGTTGAAGGAACTCAAGGCTGAGCTCGCCCTCCTTCGCGTTGCTAAGGTCACCGGCGGTGCCCCTAACAAGCTATCCAAGATGTATACTTTCTCTCTCTCACTGTCTCGCTCTCTCGCTCACTGTTCTTGTTTGTATATTTGTCTAGTTAGATTATTTATTACATTGATCGTGTTGGTTTATGCATTTGAATTGCTTTTTTGTGTTGTTTTAAGGTCTGGGTAATGTTTACTTTTCGCTTTTAAAGTTCTGTTAGGTTGAAAGATTTTTTCGTTATCGTTTTATTCATATTTCAGTTGGCTTAGTTGTGCTTTAGTGTTGATTTAGCCGAGTAAAGTTAAAAATTGTTTTGCTGATTTGCTTTCCAAAAAAATTAGGATTATTTTTATTAAATTGATGAAAACTATTCCAATGTAACATGTAGTTGTTCATACATGAATTGAGTTGTATGCTTGAGCATGATTTTTTGGGTAGAGTGATATATTTATGAAGCATGTGCAGCTAAGATTTGGCTTGAGCATGAAATTTTGGAATATTTTATCAATTGATGACTCATATGTCTTCATATTCTCCTAAATTTTATATTTTCTTCATTACTTGCCATTTTTGGTTGGGGTATAACTATCATTAAATTTTTGTTGGATTGTGTTGTGGATGCAGCAAGGTGGTGAGGTTATCGATCGCACAAGTGTTGACTGTCATTTCACAAAAGCAGAAGGCTGCATTGAGGGAGGCATACAAGAATAAGAAGTTCTTGCCCCTTGATCTGCGTCCCAAGAAGACCCGGGCTATCAGGAGAAGGCTTACCAAGCACCAGGTACTGTTTCTACTACTCATTTTTTAATTTTTTTTTTAGTTGTATTGTTTTGAAATTGTGTTGTTGATGCTATTTCATGGTTTTTGTATTATTTACTACTTATGGGTTTGGTCTATTACTGGTGACCAATGAATGTACATGAGTCATTAAATCATTTCAGTATCTAGTATTTTCAAGTCTCTACATGGGTGGTTTTTTCTGTTTTAAACTTTTAATTGTAGATGAGGATTTCTTTATGATACTAACACTTGTTGAAATCCTGCTAACCTTTCTCATTTTTGCCCGACCCTGCTTATTACATGCATCCACTACTGTTTTTTAACATGCCTATGTACGAGCAAGGTTGTTCCTAAACATTGTTTCTGTTTTCTGTGCCCAGGCTTCACTGAAGACCGAGCGGGAGAAGAAGAGGGAGATGTACTTTCCCATGAGGAAGTACGCCATTAAGGTGTAGGCTAGAATCTTTTTCTAGGAGTATCTTGGTATCTTGCAGTTACGAACCTATTTTGTTGACAAATTTTTACTTTTGTTACCTTTTCAAATATCATTTTTGTTCACTTAAATTTGCTTTTGTTCAATCTTATGTGTGTAAAACTTGAAGGGTGCATCTCAACCTAAACAAGATGTGCTAGATTGTGATGGAATAGCAGTCAAGATAGGATTTCTGTTCTTGAGTGTTCTTATTTATCTACATTTGTTGGTAAATTCTTTGTTTTATTTCTTGCTGGGTAATGTAGTGCATTGCCTTTAGAATGTCAGTGATTGTGGAAAGGATCCCTAGTCTGAAACTCATCTGTAGTGCGATTAGGTTTTCATATTTGGTCAATTTCTTAGCATGCTTGGTAATTAATTCCCATAAAATACAACCAGATAAGCCATCTAGTTTTCACTAAAATTCAAGTGGTCTTGTACTGTGATTAGCCACCATTGGCTAGACGCCTAACTATTTCACCGCACACTTTGTAAGCTCATGTTCCTCCACCAAGCCTCCAATGCCAACATAAGTGCGTGCCATTATTGAGTACATCAAGAAATTATCGTTCTGATAGCATCTTTTCATGTGGATAGACGATGAATATTTCTATTAACCTCGACGACTCTGAAGCCGGCAACCCATCGCCGAGACAATGTTGAAATATAGAAAAAATTTTATTCTGGATATCAATATTTATTCTATTAAAATATACTTCAATTTATTAAACAAAATTAGAACAATTTGAATTGGTATTTAATGATAATGATTTATAGAAAATATAAATAGAAGATTTGAAAGAAATAATACTATTGTTTATTGAATAATTTACATTGAAATAAACTTTTACTATGACCAAATATTAACATTTGTCCATTTTGTCATTTCAACGTACTTGTTTCCTTTTATAATTGATTTTTTTTTCTAAATATACATGCTAAATTATATGATAATTGATTATATTATAATCTAAATTTATCGAACATATAACCAATATAACCAAATCATTTATAAAGCTGATTATTTCATAATATATCAAAAAATGGAGTCTATTTTAGGCAAGAGTTTTAGGTTTAAATCATTATAAATATATGTCTTTCATAACTTTAAAATCAAAGTGTGGTTAATATTGAATTTTAGTTTCACACTTTGTATGAGTTCTGAACTTCTACTATTTTTCGGCATTCTGTGGAATTAATAAGATCTAACAACCTAGATTTACATGTATTCTTAGAATCACGTTAATTCTAATTTATTCCATTATTCTGGGCAACCTTATATTAAACAGAGTACTGAAACTTTTTTTTTTTTCCCATCAATCTATTGCCGGTTTTTATTATACTTTTTGCTACATCACAGCCTTACTAAGATTTAAGTCTTGGGTTCAAATTTCTTGTAGTGTGCGTGTGTATATATTTAATAAATATAAAAAAAAATTATAGCATTACATCTACTTAACCATTACATAAGCACTCAGTATTAGTTTAATTAAAATCATGGGAAATTATCATTGCACCATATTTTTTGTGCCTTATATTCATCCAACCACCACAAAATTCTAACATGTTCTCTACACCATTTTTTTTTAAAAAATTTGCATCAATTAGCCACTTTTGCACTAACACCATTAAATAATTTAAACGAAATGATAATTTTACTCCTAAATAAATTAAACGGCCATTTCATCTTTTAAAAAGCTTTGAAAATTTTAAAAAATACCCCTAAATTTAAAAAAAATAAATCCAAAATAGAGGTGCTCAGTTGATTTTTATTAAATTTAGATTTTGCAAAATTTTAATAATTATTTTTATTAAAATTTTATAATTTTGTAAAATTTTAATAAAAATAACTGCATTTATTTATTAAAAATAAATCCCAAAATTTTAATAATTTAGGGGATTTTTATTAAATTCCAAAATTTTGAAATTATTTTTATAATTATAATTGTTTATTAAAATAATTTTTTAAAAAATAAAAATTCTAATTTTTGGATTTATTTCTTTATTAAATGTAGGGGTATTTTTATAATTATATATATTTTTATTTTCAAAGCTTTTACAGGATAAAATGATCTTTTAATTTATTTAGAAGTAAAATTGACATTTCATTTAAATTATTTAATGATGTTAGTGCAAAAGTGGTTAATTGATACAAATTTCGAAAGAAATGTTGTGTAGAGAACATGGTAGATTTTTGTGGTGGTTAGATGAATATAAGGCAAAAAAAAGTGGTACCATAATAATTTCCCTAAAATCATTCATCCTATATTATCTTGACTAATTCAAATTATTCTACATGGTCCTTTTTTAAAAAAAAAAGAAAAGAAATTTGTTAAAGAAATGGTTTGCCTATCTATCTTTAATTAATATTGTATTATTTTTCAAATTCTTATACGAATTGGATCTGTGGTTTCCAAATCCTCTGGACCGAGTCCTAACGACAAAAATGAAAACTTCTTTGAATTTGATTTTATAATTTATTTGAAGCATTTGCCGGACTTTGAGATAGCTTGAAGATCAAGCATGGGATCCAAACTAATCTGACTAAATATTAAGATTAATCAACCATTTCTGGATCAATATTATTATTTCTGTCAACCCATTAGTCGTTAAACCAACTATCAGAGTATCTGTTAAAAGGTAGAACCAATACTTCATAATTATTTATTTTATTTGCTTATCAAGACTGGTTCTCAATATTTTTACTATCATAAAAAATTAAGTACTTTCATCTAGTTGTTAAAAGGAAGAATCATCAACTAACATTAATGTTGATGAAAATGAAGCAAGTGAAATGGGAGTAGTTCGTGAAAATATTGTGAGGGAATTTATGCTTAGATAAATTTAATCTAATTATTTTTGTTCATCTTTTTTTTTTATAAAGAAAAAAGTACTTTAATTTGTAAAAATCTAACTAGATTGATTAAATAATTATTTTATTTGTCATTGACTTTTAAATTTAATAAGTATTTGTTAGACTCAAATATTTAAAAGTATTAATAACTTTATAATGATTAAAAAGTCTTTTTTAGATGGGCATCCAAACACTTCAAAAAGAGCTTCTTATTAAAAAAAAAAAAGTTTTTTTTACTATGGTCATCCAAACAGCAAAAATAAGTAATAACTTTTACTTATCTTCTACTTTTAAGTAGAAGCAAAAGCAAATGCTAACCCAAACAGGTTCATAATCTTTTGTCTACAATAGGATAATTATTGAAATAGACGAAAAAGAATTTTCATGATCCCAGTTGAAATACTTCATAATTATTTATTTTATACCATGGTCTGAAATAGTTGCTTGCAATTACTGCAGTGGCTAATTTTGGTCCCAAATTTAGATTTAGACCAAAATGAAGTCGTGATTTGTATCTTCAAAGAATAGAATTTTGATTGTAAATAGCGGCTACCCATGATTTTGTGTCCCATTTGAACTACAAGACTTGTGATTTTCTACCAAGTCATATTCAACACCTACCTCCAATATCATTTTATTGCTGACTTTTATATATTTACAATAAATAAATAAATAAATAAATAAAACAATGTACAGTTTTTTAGACCGAATTTCTTTGAAGTCTATTTCTATTTTCAGCCACATGATTTTGGAATGCATGACTAAAGAGCATGTATAATAAAGGCATTTCATTAATAAACTTCCTACTGCAATTAGTTAATGGTTTGACAATTTTGAATAAATTTCTAGATATACAAATGGGTCCGAAAACTGTCCAAAAATAAAATTGAAAATTGTGCACTACCCATTTTGAAACCATTAACATCACACATGTGAACTAGCATGATCAAACTTATGTGTAATTATAACTTACAAGAGACGTGATTTAATCATCTAGTAAATAAGACACAACTCTTCACAGATATATATATTTTAAAATATTTTTAGTATGTGATGACTGAGAAGATCATCCCCCCTGGTTCTGATTTCTAAAGCTTCAGCACTTTAAATTTTCAACTCACATTAAACGAGCAAACTAAAGTCAAAGGTGAGCTTGCGTGGTCTCACAATTGAGCCATTTAGGATGATTCAAGAAACACGGCGGGGCAGTAAATGCAGAGCGAATGATATTAATCTTCTTCATCCGTTGACCTCTTTTTCTTCCTTTTGTAGAATAATAATCTAGTTCAATTTCATTTCTTTTGTCTTTAAAATCATTATTGTTGCAAATAGGAAAAAAAAAATACATCAAAACATTGCAAAATATAGATTAAAAAAAGTAACAATAAATAGCTCAAATCATTTTATCGGTTGTGACTACAATATCCCTACTCTACAACTTAGATACGTTCAAATGATCGGATTTTATTGATCTTTATCGACTATTTAGCCAAATGACAGTTCCCAGCTGTGGGCTACAATAACCCTAAGACATCGTATTTCCTTTTGGAAAAATGGAAGAAACACGAGTTTGTTTGTGAAATCTTTTGAGGTTGAAGGTGAAATACTTAAATACTAAAACACGCACTGTACCATTTCATTAATCCAGCACTAATAGTTTCCGGAAATTATGAATCTCAGGTTTTTTCAATATTTTTTAACTCTCAGATTTTAAATAAATAGCCGTTGTTATTAGTTTGTTGTTGCTCTTGCTAATCAAGAGTTTTCACCTCATTACTCTTTTTTTTTTTTTTATAAATTAACTTGCTAACTATGAGATGGTGTATTGCTTCATGCCACTATATTTCATTGCTTCTAATCCAACGATGGGCCAACTGCACAACAAAATCAGGAATAAGTAACCATGATCTTAAAATATGTATATTTTTTCACTCCGGAAAAAAAAAAAGGGACATGTTCATGCAAATTTTATGTGAATACTTTTTCTGGATTTGTTTGGTGCTCAAGTTATAAGAAAGTGAAAGGTCGGTTAAACAAGGAAACACGTGAATATGTTCGTAGGAGATTTTATGTGAGAATTTTTTTATTTCCGTTTGGAAGGGTATGCATAATAAAATCTGATTTCTTAAGTTTTTTTTCTAGGCCATTATATACAGAGTGAAAGATTGTTCAGAATACATTTCCGGATGCAAAATATTTTTGATATTGTTAAGTAGTTTTGGGTGAGTGATTTTTTTATCGGCCACCTGTTTCAACCCTGAAATAAGCAAGAATTAAAAGCATCGATTAAAATCTGCAAAAAGTGGTCAATGTACGTGATGAATCTTGATAGTCATTTCATCAATTTTATTTGATATTAGAAAATAGTTATCTCTATCCAAAAAAAAAAAAAAGAAAGAAAGAAAATAGTTATGACTAGTTTTTCTGTAGGTCTATGAAACAACGTGATACAAGTGTTAAGTTAATTTGATTCTTTTAATGGGATTTTTGTTCAGATTACAAAGGTGAAAGCAAGTAAGAAGAAAGGGTAATGAGTTCTTCAAATTCTTGTTAAGATTTTAACTCGAGCTTAACACAAAAGGCTACCATGTCTTGAGGGTTAACTTGGTGTTAAGGGAACCGAAGTGCTGAACGGTTAACATTATGAGTAAACAATTTAAAAAAAAAAAAATAGTTACCTATAAAGACATGTAATATTTTAGGTGATCTTGGGCTTCTTTCAATCCTAAAAATTAGATGGAGTGAGGTTTTCCATAAACTAATTGATATGGGAAAATTTTAACAATCTCCTTCTCACGTATAACGTCTTGGGTTGGAGAGTTGAGACAATTAGTTTTTTCAATCTTCTATTAGATTACTGAAAAATTTTGGACCCTCTAATACTGATTTTAAGTAATCTTGAGCCTCTCTTAAATCATAAAAGTTGATCTGTATAGAAAATTCTATTACCCGTCAATTAGGACATGTCAAATTTGATAGTGGAGGGGTTATCTAAAAGATGTAGCTCGAATTTATAGTGTGTATGCATCAACTTTTAATGAATGTTAGTGGGATTGCAGTAGTTTGAAGAAATATTTATGATATTGGCTATGATTTCACTTGGTAAGAACAGTAGAACACGGTCGGTTCCACATCAAAGCAATCACTAACATAACATGCAATTTGTGATTAAATTAAAACAAAAGCAATGGATGTATATTTAATCATGCTAAATCGTGCTCGTTTTAGAGTATTATTATCCTAGTTTTTCGGAAGATTTATGCTAAATTAATACGGTTGAAACTGTAAAAAGCTTCTTAATCTTTTAATTTCAATAATACCGCAACAAACAACTTATAAAAGTTCAATATTTATTAACCAAAATTGGTTGATGTGAGTGGTTCGGCGCTCTCACTCCTTAAGAGAGGTTAGGGGTTCAAGCCCTGCTTTCGTATGGAGTCACCACTTTGGCCAGCACTTACCCTTTACAGGCCGATCCGGTGCGAGCGGTGATTAGTCTGGGTTGTGGTACGAACTTAAAGATGCCTCCCACAGTTGAGGCCCACTCAAGATCACCTCGTGGTTCAAACAAAAAAAAAATTCAATATTTATTCTACAAATTAGGTATTGGTATTTTTTTAAGAAAAAGATTACTTCTTTTTTAATAAAAGAATATATATGTGCATATAAGATGTGATTCGCTGTTATACGTATCAAATTCTAAATTTTATATTATTTTCAAGTCATTGTTTCAGTTCCAGTGTTATTTTTTATTTCTTTTTTGTAAGAATAAGGTAAGAGTGGAGAAAACTGAAAAGTTATACCAAATAGTTTAATGCTTCGCAATACATCCGCCAAGCCCCTTCGTGGCAAATTACAGATTTTATATTGAAGTTTCAGACTTTGTAAACTTCACAGATTTTTCATAACAACAGATTATGGACTCATAATTTTCAAAGAATCTCGAATATAATAGACTCGTTCGTATTTGTCTCCATCAAAGTATTGCCAATATTTCTATGAGTTGCATAGTTACATACCCTTATCTAGACCAGATCAACATTCTTATCATCACAGATAAACCGTTTCATTATTTTTTAACAGATTATTTAGCTTATTGGTCAAAGTTAGATACTAGAGCATATCAGCCTCTAAATTTTTTAATTGGAAATTTTTGTAAGCTTGTACAGACTAAACATCAAATTATTGACGCGACAATTGCAACTATGAAATGAGAAAAATGAAACAATGATAACAGAAGAAATAAAAGAATATCGATAATGCAAATTGACAACGTCAAGGAGACAAACCCTAATCCTCCCTATTAGCTCATCATGCATTGATGTTTCAGGCTGACATCAGTTTGAAGTCATAGTTGATTTTGTCACTCTCAACCACGGGACAGAATCCCAATTAGTTAGAGAACGAATATGTTTAAAATCATAGTTTTCATTTTGAATTAAATTTGAAGTTATTATGGTTGTAATATAAACAACCATAGGATTTGCTTTCTTCTTTGAGCTGAGACTCGATTTGGTATAACTTTTTAAATAAAGTTTATCTAAATAGAGTTTTTATTAGAAGAGTTTTTAAAAGTGAAGATTTCACCCAAAAAAAATTAATTGTTTAGTTGTCAATGGGAGTTTTTATCAAAAATTTAAAATTATTTTAATAGAGAATTTTTTAAAGTTATATTATGAAAGGAATGAAACAAGATTGTCAAATAAGTAAAATATATTTTAACTATTTTAATATTTAAAAAAATTCAAATTGTACTATCAAAATCCTAAAATTTGAACTTTTTTTCTAATAGAGATAAAATAATTTATTTAATTTTCAAAATGTCCACTCAAAAAACAGGGCAAAACTATGTTGCAACAGTGGTATGGTACCACAGTTGCAACCGGCTATTGGATCTATAGTTGTATACTTGTATTAGCAAGATCTAATGGCTGAAAGCAACAGTGGTACAGTACCACTGTTGCAACATAGTTGGACCCCAAAAAACAACGAAACAATAACAAAATATTTAAAAAAAACTTATGATATTAAATAAATATTTATAACCATTAGATAAATTATACTAAACAGACATTAACATATAATTTTTTATTTTGATCAATTATCTTATCTCAAAAGGTATCGAAAGAACAAATACAAATGCCACCCCCAGTCAAATTACTATTTGTTCAAAACCTTGATCATTATAAATTCCACTTTCCGTTACAAGTTCGCACTTTTTCATTACACCTCATTTAATTTTTGTCATAAACTTCAAATTTTAGTTTTAAAAATGTCAAGAAACGGAATCGCCCTCCCTCTCTAAACATACGCCTAATCTTGCACAAAAAGACACCAAAATTCAACCGAATTTGCCAGGAAAGAAATATAACATTTCGATCGTTGACAATGAAGGCAAATAAAAACTAGAAGTTTAATAGTTCTGCGTGATTAATTTTGGCGGGTCAAGTCACTGGATTAGTTTAGAAATACCAGAAGGGAAGACTTGCTGAAAGTGACAGGCCGGCTTTTATGTCTAACACATTCTTTCCAGGTCGTTTCCGAAACAGACCTTGCTTGGGAAATATGAATTAAGAAATTACCATTCTTGAAACAGTTTAGGATTTGATCTGCGAACGAAGTGTTGGGTGACTTTGCTCGCAATGACAACCACAGATTCAACACCATTAAGGGTGCGTTTGGAATTGAGGTTGGACAATTGTAACTTAAAAATATAACATTAAAGTATTTAGTAAACACTAATTGTTGTAGTTTAAAAATTATGTTGATATGATTTTTCACTTGTATACTAGAAAATGTATTATATCTTTAATAATTTTATCAAAATTATAATTTATAATTTATATTATTACATATTATTAATTTTTATTTCATAATTATAATTTTTTTTTACAGCAACTGTAACTTAAAAATTACGGCATATCAATTTTAAACAAGACCTGAGTGGTTGCATAGCATAATTCTGTATCCTTATGGAATTTACATGTCTTGTAAACGGGCAGTCACAGATAAAGTTTGGTCAGTCAATGATTCTTCTTGGTTCAGCAACACATTTAAACGTAATTTTTTACATTTTTGGTCTGTCAACCCATATAAACCTTTGATTTTTCTTATTCTTTTTTTCTCATACAGGAAAAATGGAAAATAACATTTATCCAGAAAAGAAGACCAAAAAAAAAAAAGCCCATCTTCTTTAACTGAAAACTCGGTGGCTTTCTCTATAAAACCCCCATCAAAGCACAAGCAAAACAAAACCATGAAACAACTAACCTGCGTTGCACTCTGCATTTTGCAATTCTCTTTGTCTCATTAATCAAATAAAACATGCCAGGGAAAGGAATGTCAATTCACTTCTTCTCATCTCATAAAACGCTCTCTTCTTTGTCTTCATTTTCAAGCCCCCGTACACCATCAACTCCTTCCTCTCCCGCATTCTCACACACATTCTCTGAAGCAATGGTGGAAGAGAACATAGCAAATGCAGCGACAATGATCAAAAAATGGGATATGAACTCTCCCTCAATCACCAAACTCACCTCTTTGTTTCTCCACAACAGAAAAGAGGCCAAAGAGTTCTTGAAATGTGTCAAGGACTTGCGCTGTGCCATGCATTATTCAGTCTCTGAGCATTCAACTTCTGACAAGCTTGTGCTTGCACAAAACCTCATGCAAACTGCCATGAAAAGGCTTGAGCATGAGTTTTATCAGACATTGTCAAGATATCGAGATGAACTTGACGCTGATTCAATTTCATTAGGGCGATCCTCAGACGGGTCATCAAGCTATGTGGGCGATGAGGATGAGAACGGATCAGTAGATGATGATGAGTTGAGAAGAACTGGTGAGACATTGACTGAGATGGGGAGAATTTCACAGCTTGCAATGGCGGATTTAAAGGCAATTGCTGACGTTATGATTGGTTGTGGCTATGGCAAGGAGTGTATAAAGATTTATAAACTGGCAAGGAAATCAATTGTTGATGAAGGGCTGCATCAGCTGGGAATTGAGCATTTCAAGGCTTCTCATGTTCAGAAAATGAACTGGGAAGCATTAGAACATATGATCAAAAACTGGCTGACTGCAGTGAAGATTGCAGTCAAAACACTCTTCAGCGGAGAAAAATTTTTCTGTGATCATGTCTTTTCAGCATCTGACAAAATCAGAGAGGCTTGCTTCTGTGATATAACCCAAGAAGAAGCATTAAATCTATTCAAATTTCCTGAACTAGTTGCAAAGAGCAAGAAATCGGCAGAAAGAATTTTCCAGCTGATGGAACTTCACAATATGCTTAATGTACTCTTTCCAGAGATAGAATTGATATTCAACTCTGAAGCAACCTCAGCCGTTAAATTGCAAGCTCTGTCATCAATGCACAAGCTCGGAGACTCTGTTCGAGCTATTATATCTGACTTCGAATCAACACTTCACAAGGATTCTTCAAAAACACAAGCTGTTGGTGGAGGGATTCACCAGTTAACTCGATCAGTCATGAGTTACATAACTTCACTGGGAGAACATGGTAACATTCTTGCTGACATTGTGGCTGATCATCCCCCGCCATGCACTTCATCATTTCCAGAATCTTATTTTGAGAGTCCATCCTCCCACAACAGTCGAGGATCAGCAGTCTCACTCCACCTAGCTTGGCTCATACTGGTTCTTTTGTGCAAGCTTGATAGAAAAGCAGCACTATACAAAGATGTAGCTTTGTCATATCTCTTCCTAGCCAACAATCTTCAGTTCATCATCGAGAAGGTTCGAACATCTGTCCTGAAGCACCTTCTTGGTGATGACTGGCTTTGTACGCATGCCAAGAAGCTCAAACAATATGCTTTGAACTACGAAACCATGGCTTGGAACAAAGTCTTCTCATCTTTGCCAGAGAGAAGTTCTTCACCTGTACCACCTGAAGTGGCAAAGGACTGTTTCCGGAGGTTCAGTGCAGCTTTTGAAGAAGCATATGTGAAACAAACATCATGGATTGTACCAAATAGGAAACTAAGAGATGAATTGAAAGCCTCAATAGCAAAGAAACTTGCACCAGCATATAGAGAATTCTATGATGAATATCGGGTGATACTAAGTGGGGAAAAATTTTTGGAATTGTTGGTGAGATTTGGACCTGATGACTTAGAAAATCAATTGTCAGACCTGTTTCATAGTTCTTCCATTTTAGGTAGTTTTTCTTCAATATCTTCACCACGCAGCCCAAAAGGATGCATACCCCATCAAAAGTAAACAGTTGGTGCACATGATATCAAAAATGTAAGCTCTCGGGCCAATATAAGTGAATGTTATAATTGATACTAGCGTTTTCAGTTCTTTCAAGTTGTTAAAAGTATTTGGCAAAGGAACCAGTTTCTCAAAACTTTATGTGTGACTTAGGTACTTTAAAGAAAACTATAATAGGACTCATTTAAAATCTCAGAAACAGAGAGAAGAAAGAAAAATTCTGAACATGACAAAGAATTTAATCTAATTCCCAAAGCAACCCAGTAATTTCATATTTGGAGTTGTGGCCAACGGAAGATATTATTTTAACCAAAAGAGGCAGCCAATTATAACCCTTGGAAGTTCAATATCTTTTTTTTTTTTCTCCCCTTCTACTGAGAGAAAAATAAAAGCAACAAAGCAGGACATATATATATCATCATGCATGCAGTGGGCACAATGAAGATATTGAAAAGCTAATTAGCTATCATCACATCTGCTGGTCTAGGAATCGATTGCCAGCCTGTACAGATTTGAAGAATTTGTTTAAGAGAGTCTGAGGGTGCTTCCATAGTCCACGTTGGATAGTATTCACTCGGATGGAATACACATTCTTCCCCTACCCCTGTCAATAATTGTGCTTGTGCTCCTTTCAGGAATATGTCTCCTTCTGATCGTATCAAGCCAGACTTTGCCTCAAGCTTGTCCGCTGCCTACAAATACATCCCAAAGGCAGCAGTTCGAACAAATCAAGTCACTTCCAGTGGGGTAAAACAATTATTTTCAGCAACAACTATAAACAGGAATGTCTTGAGTTTTTTAAGAACATTTAATAAAAGATGTAGACAAGAATTACAAAAGACCATAATACAATATGTTCTTAGTCTATTCCGATAGGAGTACTACCCACGTATGAAGTATACATGAAGCACAGGATTCATGTTTCATTAAGATAACAATTTTTTTCCCTCTGTTTATTGTAAGCTTTCACAGAAGATGAAAGCAGACAGTAACGGACAAAATTGTTAAATTTCAGGTACCGCAACAAGAGTAAGATCTCCTGCAAGTGATGGCACCTTCCATGTGATAGTACGCTAACACAACTGGTGCTCTTGATGTGTAAGGACACATTCATCATTGATCACTATCCATTGCACTTCTGATTTAAAGGGAATATTACAGGTTCTGCTTCAATTATCTGCATGCTGATACTATAAAGAACTTATGGATTGCATCTACAGAGATATATTGCAAAATGAGGTAAATGTTCAGTTGAGAAACAAACTCATTAAACCTATCCCTACAGAGACACTACTTAGTGGTACTTCTACAGTCATATGGTATACTGGACTGCTGGTAATAACACCTCCTCAATTGTACTAAAATTTGCATATTTTTTATCTCATGGATTATGTTTAGTCAGTATCAGAAAAGATAGTAAAACAGTCGGATAGTTTGGCCAATCAAACCAGTTTAATACAATCAAACAACTTCCTTTCTTGTTGCTTCTAGGAATGCTATTGCATAATACAGCAGCTAGTAGAAATTTAAGCTTGAACTTGAAACAAAATGCTTAGTTACCATTTGACTCAAATTTGCTACCCAACTCCTTATGCCATTAATAACGAAGAAACATATGCTAATCCTTCACCATAAAGTCAAAGTGAGATATGAAACTTTAATAAACTGGTTGAGTTCATCAGGTAGAATAATTGAGATGCTAAATCTGCAATTTGTCTGCATCACTATCCTCAGTTAGTGCTCAATATGTTCACACACAGAGACCTAAAATGTTTACAAAGAACATAACAAATAAGGTAAAAGAATGTGAATTTAACCTTCTCTGTATAATATTCAAAAGTCCTTTTCTTTTGTCCTGCTTCATATATATTGCATTGGGAGTATATCTGGTAAACAAAGAAGTGACAAAAAATTTAAGATTATAATTTTGATATTAACTAAGAGCAAAATAGCATTCTAGATTAATAACATTGCATATGCTTTCTTAAAAACCCGGGTGGATTATTTACCTGGGATTCCACACTTGCACAAACAGCATAAATGCCCCAGTTCCTAGTGTAATTATTGTACAGGTGAACCTTCCCAAATCTAAGGCGTGGATGTCTTTGGCGTGTCCCATCAAAAAGACAATGGTGAATGGTAACTCGGATGCATCTATCTCCGACATGAGAAGGGTCTGCTCCAATAAGCATTGTCTTGTCATGTTGTGTGAAGTAACATCTAGCACGCCAAAGTCAAAATAACTGGTCAGGATTCAGGAACCAGTATTAATCACACTATTAACTCTCATTAGCCAATGAGCGGGGACTAACCTAGAAACAGTAATATCTGTGCTTTGCCTGGTAATGTCAATAAGTCCATCATCATAATCACGAAGGCTGCACCGATCTATCCATATGTGCCTAGAATTCGGCTTAATTTGAATGCCATCAACATCATGTCCTCTACCACCTTCAAACTCAAGATTGCATATAATAACATGTTCACATTCCTTCAATCTTAACCCCTTCCCCGTGAGTTTAATCCTCTGCCCGCGGCCATCAATCGTCTTATAAGACGACACACTCAAGTAAGATGAAAGATGAATAGTACCCGAAACTTCAAAAACAATCCATAACGGTTCTTTTCTCCGGCATCCCTCACGAAGCGATCCCGGACCATCATCTATAAACAGGCACATACACAGTCACAGACAATCCAACACGTATATTCTAACACAATCACTTGATACAAAACATCAAAAACACTGCTTTTCAAGTATTCACGCAGTAAATGTTTAAATTGGAGTTCCAAATATACTAAAGTCCAAATCAACCCATTTACAAACTTTGAGCAACAGTATAAAAAAAATTAATTAAAAAAAGGATTTGATTAAAAAAAAAAATTCCAATGCTTCTCTAAATTTCTAAAACGCATAATTGAAAATCATAATCACTTAATAAAGTAAAATATTAATACATGAACAATCCAAATCCGAACTACAGAAAAATCTAAATTGGAAAAGCGACTGAATAACAGATCTGCAAAATGGACACACTGAGATGAGAATGACACGTGTAAGAGTGCGAGAGAGAGAGAGAGAACCGGATAAATTGGTGACGAAGTAGACCAGGCCGTGAAGCCCACCGATGGCGAACCGACCGAAACCCTCGGCCTGGCCGGCCAATGCTCTCAGGCAAGAATCCACTTGAGCGTACGGAAGCGTCACCATTTCTGTTGTTACTCCGCTTTATCCAGGCTTTACGGGGTAAAAAAGGAGAAATCTCTTGCTTCTTGTTTCGGTTCGCGAGAAAAACGCGGGTCCGGCTGAACACGTCAGCATAACTTTTATACGTCATAATT
Organism: Citrus sinensis; assembly: GCF_022201045.2. Taxonomy (NCBI): domain Eukaryota; kingdom Viridiplantae; phylum Streptophyta; class Magnoliopsida; order Sapindales; family Rutaceae; genus Citrus; species Citrus sinensis. Next base: position 3,273,623 of record NC_068559.1, read on the forward strand.
CTTTATCACGGGTAAACAAATATCTTTTATATACAGTTGGGTAATAAAAAAGCGCCTGTCGAGCATATCCCCATTTCCTAGCCGGGGCCAATCTGGTCGGCTGAATGGTGTGAATAGATTTCTGGTGACGTCTTCTCCATGAAGCACGTAACGACCGATCAAAAACTCGTATCGACCAGAAACTTGTTATTTAAAAAGAGGGACACGATTCGCCATGTCCCAAATCAATAGGGAGAACACGACGCCCACGTTTGATTGTTGAGACTCGTTAGGGCTCTTGATCCCCCGAGTATGACAGACGTGAGAAATGTTCTAGGAATACGGAGTGATTGCCTATAAAAGTTGGGAAAATAGATTGAGAAGGGGATACCAAAAAAAGGAGGGGGGAAAACTCTGACAAATTGTTATGAGAATTCAACCTCATTAAAAGCCTCTAAGGTGTTTTTCTTTGATTCAACGGTTATTAGTTTGCATAAGCCTAAACTATATATTTTTCCCGAAAACCCTGCATACTGACTTAAGTATCGGATGATTTTCGCCGGAAAAATCACCGGCACCTCTGATTTGTTTCTATGAGCGTAGGTCACGAAGGAAGAGGGTGGTTGATTTGAGTCTCTGGGGTTCGTGTAATTGAGAAGGCGTTGGGAGTGCACTATTTCAGTCATTGTCAGTATAAACGTTGTTGAGATAATTTGGCCGGGCAAAGTAAAGGACGACCAGATTTCAGTATCAACACATATTGATAAGAAATTTTTCTTTTTTTTTCTTTTTCTTTTTCTTTTTTCTTTTTTCTTTTTAACATATTTATCAGCATGAAATTGCATATTACACACTCAAATCTAACTACACTAACCCAATTCAAACCCCTCTCCAGGAATGCCCCAAGTTGCATATATCTTATAGGGTTCGGCTATGTTAGAATCGTTTTAAGATAGAACACTCCTTCGTAACCATAAGATTAAAATTATAATGAGTTTTTTTATCACTTATCACTTTGCGTGTGTGGCTGAAATTCGTACTCTACTGTAAATTAGTTCCAACATAACCATAACCTATCTTATAATACATCCAGTCAAAAATTTTTGATTTATTCATTTTAGATCATTATAACACAAGACTACTATAAAGAGTATACATATATATTAGTAGAATAGATGAACTCTATAGATTTAGATATATCAAGAACCACCTCTTCATTTGGTCTCACCTCCCTTTTCCAAATTTGAGGGAAGGTAACTTTTTTTATAGTAGTCTTGTGTTACATGTGGGTGGTAACTTTTTTTCAATTTCGAAGCTAATTTTTAGACTATCAAGCTCCCTCATCGCCATTGTGTTGATCAGAACTAGTTTTGGTAGAACTATTGAGTAGAGAAGGAAAGCGATAGAAACAAAACTTAATTTTCTTAAAGAGAAAAATTGTATTAATGATAATAAAAATAACTGTCTTTTACACCTAACTTAAATAAATGTGAATTTATTAGAACAGGCAAACACAACTTATTTTTATATAATAAAGTTATACTTACTCAAATAAAGTGACAAAAAATTGGAACTTAGACCTGAGTTCCCAAGAAAATAAGATAAATTTCAATTAACATAAATAAAATATGAACAAGACCTATAGAAACTTCGTTTTCCGTAATAAATATTTGTATTTGTATTCTACTTCCAGCCTTTCATTCCCTTAGGTTTTGCTTTAATTTTTTTTTTATAGAAAAAGGGGCTTTATTCATAGAAAAAGGGGCTTTATTCAATATTAGTGGAAAATCAAATAAAAGAATGAAGGTCTCATTTGAGATTAAGGTGCTACAACTTTTAAGTTACAACGACTGTGGAAAAAAAATTTTAACTATCAAACAAAAGTTAATAATATGTAGTGAATATTAAATTTTAAATAATAATTTTAATAAAATTATTAAAAATATAATAGATTTTTTATTATACGAGTGAAAAATCATATCAACATAACTTATAAGTTATAGCAGCTAGTGTTTGCTAAACACTTTAATGCTGCAGCTTTTAATCTACACATGCCCAATCTCAATCCCAAACGTACCCGAAGTCACTTGAGTTTACTGTGACAAATGTTGCATGTGTCATATTCTGTCGTGTTCATAAGTATACCGGGCAACTAGGAAAATATATTATCCCTAAAGATTTTATACAATTAGGATTAGTTTGTATAGAGTAGAAAGTATTTTTTTTCAGAAATAAAACATAAAATTTCAAGAATATTACAATATTTAAATTAGTCATCTAGTACACGATATTTATTAGAAAAATTTATTTATTTATTTTATAATTTCAAATGGTGTGGGCGTGAATAATGGAGGTTTAATATCTCTTAATTAACGTAAGTAGTATATAAATACAGTAATTTTATTCGTTTAACCGCTACATAAAAAATGTCTGAATCTTGAAAAAAGATAAGGTCAAATTTTGGGTGCGCAAGTCTTATTCGCTAACGCTGTGTGAAAAAGAGTTGAATAATGAATTGCATGCAATTTTTGTTAATATATCGTGTTCATATCATATCATATTTATGTTACCTTGAATTTAGATTAACACGAATTTGCACTTGTCTATTATCAGAAGAGGTCGAGTGATGTGATTTATAACACTGACATGCATTTGAAACACTGTCCGGATCCATTTATTGTGGTGGTTGAGTCTCTGCGGAACGTCTTTTACTAGCTAGAAAGTTTCATATATTGTACAGCCTTAGCGGAACTGCTTGTGATTAATTTTTCAGGAAAAAATAAAAAAGAAAATGAAGAAGAAACTTAATATCAACTCTCAACTTTCCCTATCAATTGGCCGAGTGGTAGGGCTGCTGCCCTCCATTAGAGGGCAGCAGTTCGAACCCCCACAATGTATTGTGGGGTATTTTTTTCTTTAATTAAATTTGAGTGAAGGCAGTCTGTTCTCTTCTCTAATAGTGAGGAGTAGACATTCTTCAAATATTTGAGAGGGTTAAAATTTGAGCAGCGCTCTATTAGTATTGATGTAAGTTGGTCCCAGTCATAGTCTGATTTGTAAATATCAGTTATATTATCATGTAATATAAATTGTAATCTGAGCAATAGTCTCATATAAAATTAAAAAAAAAAAAAACTTTCCCTATCAATTTATTGCAATTCGCTTTATATTTTTACTTTCACCCTAAAGTATTGCATTTAATGATTATTTTCAGAGAAAATTTCGGATTATCCAAACGATATAAACAATTTTTTTCATTTTCTTTATAAAAATAGAAGTAAGTTAAGATTTACAATAATAATTTGAGAGTATTTTGAATATTATTATTTCAGGAGAGATACACCAAAATTTAAACACAATTTTTCTCCCCAAAGTACATGCATATACTTCACATTGACTTTATGTGGTCTATTTTCATTATAATTTTAAACAAGGCGTTCAGTAGTTGATAAAGGACTCCATGCATTACTACGTACATAAATGTACACAGAAAATCACTACTGAAAGCTACAAAACCAGAGCTTGATACCTTGAGATTGTGTGTGTATGGAAGAAAATTCTTCGCCGGACGACCGACATTTCACGTGAAAAAAATTAATTGCACTTTTCATATATGATGGATACTAATCTCCCAACTATATTTTGAGCGACTGGTGTACCACATCAGCATAATGATGTTAAAGATTTCTAATTCAATTATTAAGGGGTAAATTGAAGCAGATATGAGTTTATTGATTATAAATAGAAACTATATGTTGCATAAAATTTGTCTCATAAAAAAGTTCAAATTCGACTTCCTACGTAAAGAAAGACAGGGAAGTCTAGAGATTTTCTTTTTTTCTTTCCCTCCCTTCTCTCTTTGTCAATTGAGTTATTTTTTTTTCTTTTATCATGGCATTATTGTACTTGTTACCTCTTTTTTATATCATTTTTCACTTGTATAAGTGGGTTCTTCAGAAAAGAGGCCAATGCTGCTATATGCTTGCTTATGAGTGCTACAAGCCATGTGATGAAACCAGGAGGCTTGACACTGAATCCTGTGCAAGAGTTGTTTGGAGAAACAAGAAACTGGGGCTTGAAGAATACAGGTTTCTGTTAAAGAACATGGTCAGCTCAGGCATCGGAGAGGAAACTTACGGCCCAAGAAACGTCGTTGAAGGCAGAGAAGAGTCACCTTCTTTAGCTGAGGCATTTTCAGAAATGGATGAAATCATTTTTGACACACTTGACAAGCTCTTTGCAAGAACAGATATTTCTCCATCTGAAATTGACGTTCTTGTCGTGAATGTGTCGCTATTTTCTCCTGCTCCTTCTCTTACATCTCGAATTATAAATCGCTACAACCTGAGGAACGATATTAAGGCCTTCAATTTATCCGGAATGGGCTGCAGTGCAAGCGTGGTAGCCGTTGATCTTGTGCAGCAGCTCTTCAGAACCTACAAAAACAAGCTTGCAATTGTTGTGAGCACAGAGTCCATGGGACCTAACTGGTACTGCGGCAGAGAAAAATCTATGATGCTTTCGAATATTTTGTTCCGCTCAGGTGGGTGCTCAATGCTTTTGACGAACAACATAGCGTTAAAGCACAAAGCAATCTTGAAGTTGAACTGTTTAGTGAGAACCCATTTTGGCTCAAACGATGAAGCTTATGAATGCTGTATGCAAGTTGAAGATCAACAAGGGCACCCCGGCTTTCGCCTCACGAAACAGCTAACAAAAGCTGCAGCTCTGGCTTTCACAATGAATCTCCAGGTTCTTGTTCCGAAAATATTGCCTCTCAGAGAGCAATTTCGGTATGTAATCCAATCCTATTATGAAAACAGAATCAGAAAAAGCACTTCTAGTACTAAACCTGAAGCAGTACTCGGAGCAGGGTTGAACCTGAAAGCTGGAATTGAGCATTTCTGCTTACATCCTGGAGGAAGAGCTGTGATTGATGGGACTGGAAAGGGCTTGGAATTGGATGAATACGATCTTGAGCCAGCAAGAATGGCGCTTCATCGATTCGGAAACACATCAGCCGGTGGCCTGTGGTATGTTTTAGGCTACATGGAAGCTAAAAAGAGACTTAAAAAAGGTGACAGAATCCTGATGATTAGCCTTGGAGCTGGTTTTAAATGCAACAACTGTGTCTGGGAAGTTATGAAAGACCTGGAGGATCCTAATGTTTGGAAAGATTGCATTGACCGGTACCCTCCGAAATCGCTTGCAAATCCTTTCCAGGAGAGGTATAGCTGGCTCAATGATGAGTATTTGAGCTTCGTTAGGCTTTAATTCAAAAAAAAAAAAAAAAGGTTAAAAGTTTTTTAAAGAAGCTTCAAGTTCTGTATCTGCTTCTTCTGTTCTGTTTTGATGTTAAGTTTAAGTAAGAGATGCTGCAAATGTATTTTATCGAATCGTACGTACTCTGATTCCTGCATTTACTGCTACAATAAAGTTGTAGTACCTCAATGTAAAGTTATTAATGCATGGGAGATCTCATGTATTTGTAACTATTATTAGATTTATCAATGAATTATATATTGAATTTGAATTATAGTGCCCAGTTCAAATAAACACATCATAGATTTCAAGCAATTCAATAGTAAATATTGAAAGTCAAGTAACATTTAATAATGATTATCCATCCATCATTGAATTGTTTGAAATTAATGACTTAAAATTTGTGTAAAAAATTTAACACAAATAATTTCAAAATTATGTTTATCTATTTTCCAGCTAGTTGCCATTACCTACTTGCCTTATTTGCTTCCGCATTCGTACTAACCATGTTTCTGCTTGTGAGAGCACTGTCTCTGCTGGTGATCAACCCAAAATTAATTATTTGATCATTTTTTCATGCTTTACAGTTCAAGGTTGCTAAATCTGAAATATTGAAATCATGGAGCAGTACTCTGTTCAAATTCAAAGTTCCACCAAATATGGACATCTAATCAATTAAAGATTCTGGCGTATTATTTATTTATTCATTGACTCTCCAGGCTGGCTACTTCTGATTAATCACCTCGGTCGCCTCATTCAATTTTTTCTTTTTCTTTTTTTTACGGAACAAAAAAAAAATCTTTAACCACACACTATCATCAATGACCAAACTTATATGAGAGGAAATTTAGTGTAAACTTCAACAAAAGATATAACACATCTTTAAATTGGTGCAATATATCTGAAATTTCACATCATAATCAAGGTCAGGCTACAGTGTAATTATGGTACCGTACTACAGTTGGACCATCCGTTGGATCCACTCAAATAAGTGGGATTCACTTGAATAAGTGGAAATTCAACGGTTAGGTGCAACTGTGGCATGGTACCACAGTTGCACCACAGTTTTATCCTCATAATCAATGTGAAATTACTAGCTAATGATAGTTGGACACATGATGATTAACGTTGAAAATTGCTTAAAATAAAAATTTATGTTTCCCTCTTTTCAATATTCTTCTTATATTTTTGAATTTCAAAAAAAGAGACAAATCATTAATGTTGATATTTCTCTCTCTCTCTCTCACTTCATATTTATCATGCATATTCTTTTGTTCTCTCTCCAATCTTCATCTCCATTCTAGTGGCTACCATCTTTTAAACCTTGTGGAGAAGAAAAAGAATTTTTATGATGAAGATGTCACTACCACTGAAGCAGCAGCAGATTTCTTTATGCTCGACGATGAAGAAGTTGATTTTGCAATGTCTGCTACTCCTTCAATGGACACTGCAGCTCCCTTCTCTTTGCCGGAAAGGTTGTGTTGGATTTATTCTAAATTTATTAAACTTATTATTATTCATATTATTAATGAATTTTAATGAACAATATTCTATCTTTTTTTACTAGTTCATTTGGATTTTCTTACTATATATTTTTAAAGTTGTTTATCTTACAATGACGTAACATTATCACAGGATCAAATAGCAAGCTCTATGGCCTCTCAATTTCCATTAAACCCACTGATAACGTTATTCTTTTATAAAAATGAAAAATCGAAGAGAGTTAGAATTTCTTGCCCCCAATAAAAAGTGATAAATATTTTCTTGAAAAATAAAATAAAATAAAACCTGTTTGAGGTGTAGTGAACATTTCCATGGAAAAGGCATTCGTCATATGTTTTAATTAGCAAGAATAGCTAGTTACAGCGTGGCTTTACTGATGTTTTTACAAAATAAAGAGTAAGCAAAAATTATGCCTTAATCTTGCCAAATATATTGTTAAAACAATCGCAAAGATATGGTGATGAGAGAATCAATAGTTGCAGAATTTTAATTATAGCAGAACAGAACAGCAGCCATTAATAAAATAAAAGTATTGTCTCAATATTTTAAGAGTAAATCTATATCTAATCCACGTAAAATAATTTCATCACTGAAAATCTTCTTCTCCACAAGTTCTTAAAGATAGCAGCCGCTAGATGGAGATAAGATTGGAGAGAGAACAAAAGAATATGCATGAGATAATGAAGTGAGAGAGAGAAACAAAAACATTAATGATTTGTCTCTTTCTTTGAAATTAAAAAATATTAGAGGGATATTGAAAACAGGGAAACATAAATTTTTATTTTAAATATTTTTCAACATTAATCACCATGAGTCCAACTATCATTAGCTAATCTAACGTGGAATCTCATATGTATTGATCTTGAAAAGTAACATAAAGTTATTTCAATTTTAGTTCCATTCCAATTTATCGGTAAGAAAACTAACCCTTTGACTTCAGTGCATGCATGTGAAGTTGAGTGAGACCTGAGTATAATATAAGGATAAAGATCATCTCATGATCTGAGCACTCTTGATCTTTTATAGATCTCGTGCTACGTGTATTTTAGTGTTAATGGATTATTAGGATTTTATTATTTTTTTTTAATTTATTAACCACCAATCATATTAATAAAATTTACTCAGATAAAGATCAGATCATGAGAGGATCATGATCCATAATATAAACACACAAAGAGAACACACAAGTTTCTATGATCCTATATAATGAACAATAACATTATATCTATTTAGTTAAGATACTTATTTATATTTTAAATGATGTAGTAAATAATGTGTAACTATTTGATTGGTTCAAGTGATAAATAATCATTAAGTTTATCATTTTTAATTTAAATAATAAATTTATATTAATGATAGATCAGTTGAAATACAAACTAAGTAAATGTAGCATCACTTTATAATGAATATCACTGAATACCTAATTGATTAAAAGCATATACTGATTTGATCCTCTTCTTTCTTAATTATCATGCTTTAATTACACGAAGAAAATCGCTGAACCGCCTTCCTCAAGACTCAAGAGCTACCAACAAGTTGTAATAATTATGTCATCAGCCAATCAATACTAGCGGAAATACCAAAACTTTTTATCATTAGTTTCCTAAAATTTAAATGCAATATAATATTTAGCATTAAAGATTAGATCGCATTGAATGATATGAAATGTACAGATCGATGTTTCGTAGAAAACTAGATGAGGACAATTAGAAAAGTCTTTGTAACATGTCAATGTCATGTCGCCGAAAATAATAAATTAATTTGTGTAATATTTGTATAATTTTACTTAACTTTTATGACAATGAATTTATCAACCTAAATTTTATTTTTAATTCAGATAATTTGATTTCAATATATTTGAAAGAACGGATTTGATAGTTTTATTAATTTTAATTAAATAGTTGTAACAACGATATTAAAACAAAAGGCTTTTATGTGGTTTGAACCTTAAATTCCAACACCCACAGGACCACGCCTGTAATTTGAATAATTCATTCGGAGATCTGTGGATACAATCTATTGGATACTTTATGCCATGTTCGGACTCTTTCTTACTATCTTGCCGCCACCTTTCTGTAACCATCCTAATGAATATTCAGCCAGCAGCATATGTTTTCTTGGTTGCTGTGCTTTTGTGAAATCTATTCACCACGCCAAACTGCTTGCTGCCTCCATGTACAATCCTCCCACTACCACAAATGAACGCCTCTCACAAAGAGATCAAATATGTTAAGATGCTTTTCCTGCAAAATAGACATGGAACAATAAAGACTTGAAAGTCCACTCTGTTAATTATAACAAATATGTGCCAAGCAGGCTTTTTAGTGTAAAGTTCAACAACAGAATGTCCCACACCTTTAAACTAGTGGAACAACTGCCTTTTTTTTTAAAAAAAAAAAATAACATTTAGCTCCAAGTGAAATGATCTTGAATTCATTTGAAAAGTAACATAAAATCATCTTAATTTCAGTCCTGTTCCAACTTAATGGCAAGAATACTAACCCTTTGACTTTAGTGCATGCATGTGAAGTTGAGCAAGGCCTAAGTGTGCTATAATTATATAAAGAGAACACCCAAGATTCATTATAATAATGTTATATTTACTTAGTTACGATACTTAATTTATATTCTAACTAATGTGATAAATGATATGTCATTATCTAATTAATTCAACCGATACATAATTACTAAGTCCTGTCATTTTTAATTCAAATAATAAATTTACATTAGCGACACATTAATTGGGAGATAAACTATGCATTACTTTTTAACTAAGTAAACATAGCATCACTTTATAATGAATGTGATTGAGTCTCTAATGGAATAAAAGCATATACTAATTTGATCATCTTCTCTCTCAAATATCATAATAAAGGTTTTAATTACAGGAAAAAGATTGCTGAACCACCTTCCTTAAGATCACATGCTGTAATAATTATGTCATCAACCAATCAGTACTAGCCAGATACCAAAAGTTTTTATCATTGGTTTGCCAACGTTTGAATGCGATGTAATATGTAACATTAAAGATTAGATTGGCAAATTAGAAAAGTCTCTAAAACATGTCAATATCTTGTGATCACTGAAAATAATAAATTTGTGTAATGTTTGTATAGTTCTACTTAAGTTTTATGACTATGAATTTGTCTACCTAAATTTAATTTTTAATCCAAAATAATTTAATTTCAAGATATTTGAAAGATCAGATTTCATAGTTTTATCAACCTTAATTAAATATTAATTCAGTAGTTATAACAAGGATATTAAAAGTGCGGAAAATAAAGAAAACAAAAGGATTTTACGTGGTTTTGAGTTCAAAATCCTATTTTCGCAGGGTCACGCCTATAATTTGAATAATTCATAAAGAGATCTATGAATACTACCTATTGGATACTTATCCAATGTTCAAACTCCCTCTTTACTGTCTTGCTGCCATCTTATTGTAACCATCCTAATGAATATTCAGCCAGCACCATTAGTCTTTTTGTTTGCTGTGTTTCTGTGAAATCACTTCACCACACCGAACTGCTTGCTGCCTCTGTGTAGAATCCCTCCACTACAACAAATGGTCTCCTCTCCCGAAGAGATCAAATATGTGAAGAAACTTTGCTTGTACAATAGAGACAAAGAACGATAAAGACTTGAAGTCTACTCTGTTATAACAAGCACAAATAACAAAGAAACATATCACAATATTTGCTCTGTAGTCTTCAAATGTCTGAATGGGTTACAACTTCTTCTTTGGTAGATGACCCACACGCTAAGGATCGGAATGAATCTATCCAATAAGCGAGTTCATCTTCGATTTTCAAACATTTAACTTTTAAAAATGAAAATCATTTAATCTTGCCTTATCAACAAGATGATCATCATCCAATCTTTTGAAAATAACTTCTATGTGTATCCTCTTCATAATAAGCTTCACGTGGTCCCTATATCTAATACACGCCGATGTCTTCTTTCTTTGCCCTAGTCGTCATAGCCAGGAAAATAAACTCCTCGTGCGTGTCATGTGATGTTGACTCCACCAATACCTTAGTCCTTGAACTGTATCTCTAAATGAACCAAATTATGTTGCCAGCTTCACTTACAACAAAATACAAGAACTAATACACGCAAACTCTAAATATGACCAAGCAACATAGACAGCTTGCGGTTACAACAAAATACAAAATAACTCACGTGAAAATTAACGATCACATTGAAGACTTAAAATTTTGTCAACGTGGGGTCTAGCTATGTTGCAACAGTGGTACGGTACCACTGTTGCTTTTAGTCATTGGATCTAACTAATACAACTGTACAACTATAGATCCAATGGCTGGTTGCAACAGTGGTACGGTACCACTGTTGCAACATAATTTTGCCCGTCAATGTGATACCAACATACAAATGTACTAACAATATTAAAAAATATTAAAATTTAAGAAAAAGCAAGACTCTCGCGTAATAGCAGCATAACTTGTACTCAAAACTCAAAAGTTGAGAGTACCTCAAGTTATAAAATTATTTTCTTCCAATGTGAGACCATTAAATGGGTCTTCTACAAAGTTTTAATATCTTATTTATCCCTGATATTAAAATATAATAGAGAAACACCTAGTTAAAAAGTATAAATGACTTTTTAAGCGGTATATGCCAAGTTTTATTGGACTGCAAGAAACTAACAATAGATGGCCGTCACTTTGTGATAGATTATGAAAAAAAACCTTGTGTCATGAACATATGACAGCTTTGTGATAGATTTTGAGTCTATCAAGATTTCACAATAGATTTATGATAGAAATTTCTTCTATCAAGAATTTATGATATACTTATGACAAATTTTGTGTGTATCAAAAATGTATGATAGAGTTTTAATGTTGACTTTATTTTAGTGGGTTCGACCTAATTTTTTTTATTTTAAAAAAACCATTTTTATTAAATGATTGGAGAAAAGCCACCGTTTCTTTTTATCTTTCGCCTTTTACTAAAGAATAACTCTTGTCCTCAACGATCACCACTTTTAATCGGCGTACGCCAAATTTTAATCTGCAAATGCTCAGACCAAAGCATAGTTGAAAGTTACTTTTATGGTTGAGAAAAAGAAAAAAAAAATCTGATTTTGAAGATTTTTATAATTTATGTTAAGATACGTTCATGTTAAAATTATTTTGTTAGCTCACCTTCCACTTATCATGCCAAATATGTTTGATGCCGTATTGAAATGCATTCTCGATCGTATACATCTTAATAATATAAAAGCACCTCACCTTTACAGTTAGCACCAACAATATAAGAGCACCATCAAATCACTCTAATAGATAGCACCAACAAATCACTTTGGACATTAGAGGAAACTAAAACTCAAGGTATGGTTTCATAGTTCAAGGCACAATAAATTTTGATTTGCTTGAGTTTGATAAACTTGAGCTTTTTGTATTTCGTCAAAAATCAACTAAATGTTATCATTGTGTTAAAACATTTATGATATTTTTTAAAATCGTGTTAAATCTTTTTTTGATTTCATAGCTGGATTAAAAATGAACCCAATTAAGTAATTCATAAGATAAATTTCAGATTTCCCATTCTTAATCTTTGGTAATTCCTCTCTTCTCATCTACTTCCACAACGACGGCACAAATGCACAGCCCCCAGCCGTAGCTATCCAGCCCCACTCACTCACTTTCACAGTCTCACTCACACACCCCCACACGCCGCCGACAACTGACGTTGTCAGTATTGTTCTGACATCGTAGCTTTTCGACATTCTTGAGTTGTTAGCTGTCATCTCTTCTGTCTCTGTTGTCGCTTCTGATTTTAATTTTTATTATTATTCATAATTATTATTATAAAAAGTTGTTTTTAAATTATCTTTGTGATTGACAATGTGTATTGTGTAGATTGTGGCTTTGGCAAATTTGATGCTGGTTGCTGGTTCAGTTGATGAATTGGATAGCTAACGTATTAAACTGCAAGTAGTCATAGTTGGCGAGCTTGTTTTCGAGACTTATGAGGGCGTGCTTGTTGACGAGCTTGTTTTCGAGACTTATGAGGGCGTGCTTGTTGACGCTTGCTCTATTTTGGTTGAGAAAATGATTGGCGAAGGGTTGTACTCCATCATTTCTTATTTTCTTGATCAGCCATTTAATTGTCACATTGTGTGCCTGCATGTTCCTGAATTTTCATGCTTTCTTCTTCTTTTGTGCTCTCGGTTGGTTTGTTTTCGTTTTGTGTTTTAATTTAAGGCTAATTTTGGTAGTGAATTCTTGATTTTTTTTTCTTGTAAGGTTATGAAACAATTCTCTCGAGGTGTTAAATTATGATGTTGGTTCAATTTAGGGTATTGTAGTATTACGAAATTCTGACTTTTTGTAATGAATGAATTAACATATTTCAATTGTAAATACCTGTACGAAGATCTCATATACTAAATCAGTCGACGGTGTCGTGAAGTAGCTTGTACCGTTTCTGGCTTGCTTTAACGTTTATGAAATCTAATTCCAAGAAACCAAAATAAAATTGCTAAAGTGGATAAGCACTTTGAAAATGCTAATCCATCACACTTTCACATATATAATCATCACTTGGCATAAAAATAAAATACTGCATTGCGTTGAAGAATTCGAGTTGTTGAAGAGTAGTACGAGAGGGAGATGGGACGAGGCGAGACTCTGAGCTTTATTATGGGTTTAAAACAGCAAGAATCAGCCAAGCCCATCTCCTTATAAAGAACGGCTGTTAGCCTGAGCCGTGCGCTGAGCGCTGAGCGCAGAGCGAACTATTCTTTCGCCTTTTACTAAAGAATACCGTGTGCTTGTCGCTTAAAGCGGCACTCGCCTATTCTTGGATGGCTGTTTCCCTGGAACCTTTCGTGGCGATTATGGTCCGTGGTGTATTTTCTTGAGGCTGTGCAGCCATTAAAGTAAAAGGTTGGGTGGGCCTAAAAACTGGGTCAAGAATTCGTTTCAAATTTGGGTCGAAAAATGTTGGGGGAAATTCCGGGAAGGCCCAAAATTTTTTAGCACATTCCCCGTGCCTCTAGGCCTTGGAATGTTATTCTCGAAAAAAAAAAACATATGACTATGATGAAACAAAATCAATACTAAAAGTACACAAAACTAGAGCCCTAGCTTACTAAAATAATTTGCTTGTTTTATAGTTATACACGAAATAATCAATTCGATGCTATAAAATGCCGAACCTTTTATGTTCCTTGCTAAATCTTGTAGGTCCTTAAAATATTAATCTTTACCCTAACCACTTACAATTTTACGTGAATAAATCATTTTTATTTCTGAGGGTACTAATTAATTTTACTACTAAACATCTTAAACAGAACATAAAGTCTCGAATTTGAAACTTGCTCCCATGTATAAAGAGAAAATTTAATACTTATTAAACAATAAAAATTAAAGACCAAAACACTCAGTTGTTAACTTTTGTTGTTATTATTTGTTAATAAAAACAAATTCTAGCAATTCTAAATTTATAAATACTAGCATGTCGAAGAGTAATTACTAATAATTATATAATTGTTAAATTATTTATCAATTAGGAAGTACATTACTATAAGAGAGAGAGAGAGAGAGAGTCAACAATGGACACAATAATTATCTACATATCGCTTTTATTCATTTTCAAGTATACACAAATAAGAAGTAAATGCCTCTTATTATAATGATACAATACATTATAAATATAATAGATAAAAATTCTTAAATTATGAAGATAATGAGAGTTATAAAAAAGTTGAATAATATTTATGGAGAAATGAAAAGGTTGCATTCATAAATATTCACATAAATTATAATTATTTCATAATAATAACTTTTTTTTAATTTATTACAATTCTACATATATATTAGAATTTAAACGCTGCTGAAATTTCATATACATTCAATTTAAAATCCAACAAATATTAATTTAAAAATCAACTCTCACAAATAATCGGAGGAGAAATATGCTCCTAGTTCTTCATTTTTTTTAAGAGCCGTGGGTCAACTGGGCCAAATGTTGTGGACTAAACTGGTTGTCTAAATGACACGGAAAGTAAGCCACTGGCTCTTTGCACATTGCACTCGCAGGAAAAATACAAAACAAAAAGCCATTTCTCATACTGAGGACAAGCCAAGCCAACCACTTCATCCTCCATTTCCACCACCCTTCCTCCCACTTTCCTCTGTTTCTTTTTTCTATTTTTCATGTCCTTTTGCCTTCATCTTATCTCCCTCTCACTCTTACACTTCTCTTGAACCTTCTCATTTCTCTTCTATCTTGAATGATATCTAAATTTTTCTCTTTCTAATCAACCATGGCCTCATCTATTGTAGAAGGTACTTTGTTTACATGCTTTTTTTTTCTTTTTATAATAGATTTAAGGGTCTTTTAGTTCTAGTCTTTGGTAGCATGAATCTAGCTAATGAATCTATATAGTATCTCGTCCCTCTGTTTCAGTCTAAATAAAAGGGAAGACTTTAGTTTAATGAAGTTTTGACCTAAAAAATTTCTTTTTTCTCATAAAACTTAAACTTGTTCTTGTGGGATCTGCGTTTATGATTCTGTAATTAATTGATCAGAAGCTTCTTGGAGCTCAACAATTTCTGGGTATTTGTTATCTTTTGTGATTGATCAGTTTGAGCTGAAGAAATTTCTGGGTACTTGTTAGATTTTTATGGCTGATTAGCTTGAGCTAAAGAATATTTTTCGTACTTGTGATTGATTTAAGATTAAGAGGTTCTTGAGTATTTTGCTTGAATGAGTTCTGATTAATTTATATGATTATTGTTTTTAGGAGCTGAGAGAGACCTTGAAAAGGGAATAATATCTCCACAATTAAGCCAAAAATCAATTGGTGAGTCATCACTAACACCGTCACCTTCCCCTTCACCGTCTTCAGCAACAGCACCGGCTTTGGTGTTGTCCAACTCAGGCAAACGCATAGACCAAGCTGGGAAAAAGAAGTATGTTAAACAAGTGACGGGTCGTCATAATGATACGGAGCTGCATTTGGCAGCTCAGCGAGGAGATTTGGGGGCAGTGAAACAGATTCTTTATGGCATAGATTCACAAATGGTGGGGAACTTAAGTGGGGCTGAATTTGATACTGAAGTTGCAGAGATAAGGTCATCGGTTGTGAATGAGGTGAATGAGTTGGGAGAGACTGCCTTATTTACAGCTGCAGATAAAGGGCATATTGAGGTTCTTAATGAGCTGTTGAAGTATTCGACCAAAGAAGGTCTTACAAGGAAGAATCGGTCCGGGTTTGATCCATTGCATATTGCTGCAGTCAAAGGGCATCATGGTACTGATTTTAAATTTATGTTTCATCTGATTTTGTTAAGTTTTCAGTGTTGGAAAATGGAAGATATGGCATGTGAACTGTGAAGCTACTTCCTTTGTTTACTTTAAAGATTGTTGTTGCCATGAACTAGAACATTTTCTTAGATATGTGTTAATGCAATTATTAAGGTGGATACTGCAAGGCTATTTCATGATAATTTCAAGATGAATTTAAATTGAGAATCTTTGATCATGGTTTCAAGGGCCTCTAAAAAGAAGGCTTCCTTTTTTTTTTCTTTCTTTTTGATGTACTTAATTAGTATGATTAGCTGCTATTTAGCATTTAACCCACCAAGTACCTTCTTAGCAATGACATAGAGTCAAAGTTCTGTGTGAAATATCATTTAAGAATGTGATGGCATGAGATGTCTTACATTTCATAGTAAAATGGTGATATTTCTAGTTTTGGTTTCGTAAACTTCGAAGAGTCTCACACTAATAATTACTCATTTGTTGCAGCCATTGTCCAAGTGTTACTTGATCATGATCCCAGCTTAAGCCAAACAACCGGCCCTTCAAATGCAACTCCTCTTGTATCTGCTGCTACTAGGGGGCATACGGCTGTTGTCAATGAACTATTATCAAAGGATGGTGGCTTGTTAGAAATTTCTAGATCCAATGGGAAAAATGCATTGCATTTTGCTGCCCGACAAGGCCATGTAGATGTTGTTAAAGCATTACTCAGCAAAGATCCGCAACTGGCTCGAAGGACTGACAAGAAAGGGCAGACTGCACTGCACATGGCTGTAAAAGGGCAGAGCTGTGAGGTGGTGAAATTGCTTCTCGAGGCAGATGCTGCTATTGTAATGCTTCCTGATAAGTTTGGTAACACAGCATTACATGTAGCCACCAGGAAAAAACGAACAGAGGTATAAATTTTCTCATTTTTTTCCTTTCCTTTAAAACTAGAAATGGTGTCATTGATTCTCAGCCTCTTTTTTTCTTTTTTGGTGCAATTATTCTGGAAGAGGTCCATCATCTGCATATCAAATTGGACTGCTGTACCTTCCAATTTGATAGTCTACAGTGTGCTATCTTCTGAATGGTTAACGATTATCATTTCTCTTTAATAGTCTACAATGTATGCTGAAGTTGCAGTTGTGTTGTTAAATAAAGTTGAATCAGTCCACCAGGCCAAAGGAGTAAAGTTTGTCTTCAGTTACCTTGATACATCTAATTGGACTAGGTGCCTTCCAATTTAATCATTTGCATCTTCTATTTTTCTCTTAAGCTTGAATTTTATCAAATTTTAACAAATCCTATATTTCCCTTAATATTATCATGATTTGATCTCTACTGTTAGATGGTTTTAGGTTTCAGTTTGTTAATACACCTAAGATGAACTATCCAATCTTATATGCCGGTACTTTGTGTCAAAGTACAATTTACTTATCAACATTGGTATGGAATACTATTTGGTTTCAGGAAGTTTTGCATGATTTTTCCCCTTTTCCTTGCAGATAGTGACTGAGTTGTTATCCCTCCCTGACACCAATGTTAATGCACTAACCAGAGACCACAAAACAGCTCTCGACATAGCTGAAGGGCTTCCCTCCTCAGAAGAAGCTTCAGAAATAAAGGACTGCCTTGCTCGCTGTGGTGCTGTCAGAGCTAATGAATTGAACCAGCCAAGGGATGAGTTGAGAAAAACCGTGACTCAAATCAAGAAAGATGTTCATACACAGCTTGAACAAACCAGAAGAACGAACAAAAATGTTCATAACATTTCTAAAGAGCTCAGGAAACTCCATCGCGAAGGCATCAACAATGCCACCAATTCAGTGACTGTGGTGGCTGTACTATTTGCCACGGTTGCTTTTGCAGCTATATTTACTGTGCCTGGCGGGGATGATGATCACGGGGTGGCTGTAGTCGTCCGTCGTGCCTCTTTCAAAATCTTCTTCATTTTTAATGCAATAGCACTCTTTACATCTTTAGCTGTTGTTGTTGTCCAAATCACTCTGGTCAGAGGTGAGACAAAAGCAGAGAAACGGGTGGTGGAGGTTATTAACAAGTTGATGTGGTTAGCTTCGGTGTGCACCTCCGTGGCATTTATTGCCTCCTCTTACATAGTGGTTGGCCGCAGACACGAGTGGGCTGCAATTTTGGTTACAGTTGTTGGGGGACTGATAATGGCTGGAGTCCTCGGCACCATGACTTATTATGTGGTGAAGTCTAAGAGGGTTCGATCAATTAGGAAGAGGGAGAAGAATGCAAGGATGAGGAGTGGATCCAACTCATGGTATCCCTCTGACTACTCCAATTCAGAAATTGATCGAATTTATGCCCTTTGATGTGAGTGTGTCTGCAACATTATTCCGATTGTAGAGACTTAGAAAATTGTATCCTGAACAAGTATGTAAAGAAGTATTCAGGCATCCCTGCCTAATACAGCTGGATACTTTTGATGCGATCACTTTCGCGGCGTGCTTTTTGTCTAATCTCTAAGCACATTATGTTAGCCGGAAAAAGGAGAATGAAGGAAATATTCGTACTTTTTTTAAGTTTGTTTCTCTTAATATATCTAACTAAGCACCAGAGAGGTATCAGTTCTGAGAATGCCATTGTGGCCCAGGCTGGTGGTCATAAAAATGGCGGTGGTCTTGCCTGAATCTCTGGTGCATTGTTGGTATCATTTTGAGCCGCATGCTAGAATCGGGCTACGAGAGATGAAGCTGCAGCTTGCTTGCAAAGAGGTGCTATTTCTCTAAGGTTCTGTAGCTAACCTTAAAATGACACCTAGCGTGTTACATTGTAATTTATCTGCTGGACTTTTCTGAGTGTAAAACAAAGAACATTGCTTGGTTGACTCAAAGACTAATTTTCTGTCCAATACATTTAACTTGGACGAGAGAAATTGAACATGCAAAAATGTTGCAATCACGTGGCAAAAGGGCTCCACCAAGGCGGCTGTTCATTAAGAATTGAAGAACAATTATTGGAGTACAGAATGTGTTTCTTTTTGTTAGAAAATTATTAATGTATAATAAATATTATCAACCCAATTGCTCTTCATCAATAACAACAGTCACCTAGTAATCCACGGCAGGCAGACCAAAAAATCATTGGGTTAGTAGTAAAGCATGATTCTGGCCAATGGTTTCGAGAATCTGGTTTGATTTTTTTTAAATAATTAATTGAGAGATTGAAAGAAGCATTCTTGGCTGTGATAATAGAACTAATAGGGCCCGCCTAACTTACGTCGAATGTAAGTTACGGTCAGCCTGTGAAATTTCATCTAGCTCCTTATGTTCTATATTATTTATATTTTATTCATGAATATTATAAACTTCTTGAAATGTAAAATTTCGTTTAACCCCTTATACTCAATTTAATTTTATTGAAACCATAGAGTATGAATTCACCCCCATAATTTTAAATTCTCAAAATAACCTCCATTTAATTAAAAAATATAATTATTGTTAAATGAATTATAATTATAATTTTATTATAATCATAAATACTTTTTTAATAGATTATTGTTATTATTAATAACGATAATAAAAAATATTATAATTAATTAATCTATTAACAATAATTAATAATATTTTTTATTATATTGTTAGTAATAATAATAATAATTAATGATAATTAACATATTTATGATTATAATGAAATGGAATAAACATTGAGTCTATATTTATGTAGGAGACTCTTTTATATTTCCATACTTTTTAATTTCAAGTACTTTTAGGATTTTTTGTTACTTTGATAAATAATGGTTTCGTAGGCATCCCATTATTAAACGGTCATTTTTAAGTGCTTTTTGCTAAGTTGTTACACCTTCGAGGATGTAAACACATTTTTCTTGCTTCTATTTTTTAAATGCAAAATTATTTTTATTGGGTCAAGCTTAAAATTTTGACAGAAATTGTCATTCATTGGTCTCTTGAAATCCGATAATGAGTATTTAAAGTCGAAGATAGCATTAGCAATACATTTACTACTAGTTAGATAATCATTAATTATTATTATTATTATTATTATTATTATTATTATTATTATTATTATTATTATTAACAATTTATAATGCTTTTTATTCTTGTTATTAATAATAACAATAATCTATTTAAAAAAATATTTATGATTATAATAAAATTATAATTATAATTATAATTTATTTAAAAATAATTATATTTTTTAATTAAATGAAAGTTATTTTGAGAATTTAAAATTATGGGGGCGAATTCATACTCTATAGTTTCAATAAAATAAAATTGAGTATAAGGGGTTAAACGAAATTTTACATTTCAAGAAGTTTATAATATTCATGAATAAAATATAAATAATATAGAGCGTAGGGGGCTAGATAAAATTTCACACCGTAACTTACATTCAACGTAAGTTAGGGGAACCCAAACTAATAATATAAAATTAAAAGATACCATATCACATCACATGTAGCAGATAATATTAATTTAGTAACATGGACAGGGATGGCAATTTCTAGGTCCGGGTTTAGGTTTGACTGTTCCGGATCCAGACCCGCATTAAACTAGGTTTTTTTAATCTGGATCCGGTCCGGGTTTCCGAATTCCGGGTTTTGAACCCGGATTGCTTTATTTTTATTTTTTTTTAGACCCGATTGCTTAATTTAACAGGAGAAGTTTTAATGTTTTAATGTATTACATGAAAAAACACATTACAGTAAAATACATTACAATATTCTTCCTAGAATTGGTTCAACAAAATTTGCTGGATAAAGAGAAAAAAAATAGAACATATAACACATCCAGAACCATACTACCAGAACCAAGTTACTTCACTTTGGTTCAACAAAACTTGCTGGACAAAGGGCAAAAAAACAGAACAAATAACACATCCAAGTTCTAAAACAAATACAACACAATATAAAATCTAAAATTCAAAGTTTTAAAGTAATAAATATCCACAAATACAAATACATAACACAATTCTACAATTTAAAACTCAAATTTCCAGCCACTAGTAATAAAGACTAAACTCTGAATCATCCACTTCATTTGACTGTTGCTCAATCATCCAACTTTCATCAATCAAATGCTCTGCAGAAACTATTGCTTCCTCTGGAATTCCATCTACAAAAAATGTGTAAATTATAAACATAATGAACAACACAACCAATTAGTGATAAATTGATAATACAGGACATTATTAATCAAGAATTCATAAGATTAAGATTTTGAAGAGACATTATTAATCAAGAAAATTACAGAACATTAACTTTGAATTCTTATCAAGAACATTATTAATCATGAATTGGAGGGTACTGGATTTTATCTGGCCCTCCGATTAATTGGAAGAAGCATGCGAGAGGCTGGCAAAGAACAAAAGAGGATTTGAATAAGGAACAAACTGTTATTGAAAATGTAGCTAAAAGCCTTTGCTGGGAAAAAATAAAAGAGAAAGGCGATATTGCTATCTGGCAAAAGCCTATTAATCATTTGAACTGTAAAACAAATCAAAAACTCTCTCAGAGTCTACCTTTCTGCCCAGTTCAAGATCCAGATAAAGATTGGTTCGTGTTACTTTTAGTTTAAACCAAATTTAACATTATGTATTTTCATTTTGTCCATGCTCTGTCAGAAAATAACCCAGCCGAAGCTCAACTCGGCAAAACAAAACAAAATATCCTCAGCCCTCGAATGTCCAAAAGATAAGATGAATAATGAATCAAAAGGGATGAGGCCAAAGCAAAAAAAGATGCAGTTTTTTTTCCTCCAGTACCAACTTTTTGTTAACACAACCCCACAATCACGAACTAAAACATAATTAATTAATCCAAATCAAGTCCAATACCACTTTTTTATTAACACAACCCCACAACCACAAACTAAAACATAATTAATTAATACAAATCAAGTAAAAGAAGTACCTAAATGCATCAGTAACAAAAAAAGTTGCAAACTTTTGATGAACTAAATAAATAACAAAGAACTAACTTTTTGCTTACCAAAAGAAATGGATCCAAGAAACCACAAACGAACCCAGCCGCGACTGAGGTGGATTTCAACCCTTTTGCTGGCCGCAACAGAGTGAGAGATGAGACGTGTGATGCTGCTGATGAGTGATGAAACGAACAAAGCCTCACCGTGAAGGAGAGTTGAAGAGAGAGTGAGAGAGATTAAGTGAGGACTGAGGACTGAGGAACGAGTCACGGCTCACGGGTGAGAGAGATTGAGAGAGGAACGGATTACGGATGAGACTTGAGAGATTGAGAGGAGAAATTACAGATTTACAGTAGAGTTCAGTACTTCAATTGAAGGAGAAATTTCGAGAGAGGAACAAGAGAGATTGAGAGATCTAGGGTTCACTTTTGCTATTTTTTTTTCTATTTATATTTACGAATTTGTGGATAAAAATTAATATTAAAATAAATAATATCCGGGTCTGAATTCCGGATTTGCGGGTTCACCTGAAATTGGATCCGGACCCGAAAATATGCGGGTTGTTAAAAACTGATCCGAATTTCGGATAAAAATTACTCCGGTACAGGTTGAACCCAGACCAAATTTTTCGGGTTCAGTCCGGGTCCGGGTTTGGTTGCCATCCCTAAACATGGTGCTTCTTTTTTTTTTTTTTCATTTTTCTTTCATTTTCGTGATTGCCTCTCAAACAATGGCAAGAAAAATAGTGCTATAATGCCGAGACATAAATTCGTTTTTTTTTTATCAACTAAATATTTGTTAGACGATACAACCACAAATAATTTTGCTTATAACTAATATTTTACAATAATGCTATATATATATATATATATATATATATATATATAATTATGCATAAAACATTAAAATTTGTATTTTAATTGATTTGTCATATGACGTGATATTATCACAAACTAACATATGGTTAGTGATTACAAATGAGATCATCTCACTGCCACATGATGAATTATATGTCCGGCATGTGTACACTCTGTTAACTGAATTACAAAGTTAATAAATTTGTATTACTTCTACCTAGTAGGAAAATACGTCCAAGCCATTTATTTTATTTTTGATATAACATTTTTATTATAATATTCATTTTTTGACTGATATTAATGCACCCCACTAATCTGTAACCATGAGGGGTGGGGGCGCCGCCCCCGGTGGGTATGAACACAGAAACAGATGAGATGGTTAAAATAGCGTTCTTGACTGAGATGTTCCATTGGGCTTATGGGGAACTGAAATGCCTTATCCAAAAAGAAGTCCTAAAATGGAGTGGGCTTTTCGTATGCTGGCTCATGAAGAAAGAAACCAAAACAGTTTCTTTTCTGTTTGATTTGACACGCAGTTCCCAGTTGAACATTTTTCCAGTTGCTCTACGATAGAATTCTTGTTGCAGTCATTTTGCTGTCTGCACCTCATTTGACATTTCATTTTTGCTTAATAAACGTCACAGTACCGTTGCATCTTGAAGCCCATTAGCTTGTCAAATCACTTTCGCATGCTTCTAAGCAAGGCAAAGGCTCTTGCTAATGATTTTTCCCTTTCTTCTTAGGCATGTCAATGTTTAGCTGCACAATGCTTGTTTCTTTTTTATTCGCTTAAAAAAAGAAAAAAAATTGGGATATTTTTGCATAGAGTACAAGTCACTGGCAAAGCACATTATACTAAAATCAGGTACAACAATCATGGAAGTGAGATATTCAATTATAAGAGATAGAATAATTCTCAAACGCATACATCAACAACAGAATATCTAAAGCAAATTGTCGATGTCAATCAAATTTACATAAATACAGAAAATGACCGGTTAGAAACTTCGCCCACCATATAATGAGCAATTGAATACGTATTACATTTTAAAGTCCCTTGTAAATAATGTTAAAGTTCTGAAGTGAATTAACCAAGCAGCACTACGTGACAATGTTGGATATCATAATACGAGCAACATTGCTCACTAAATCATTACTACACACGCATCTCTTGAGTATCTCCTTCCCCCATCCGGAATTCTAAATCCGGGGCCATTTGAAAAAGCTTTTATTAACAAACTACAAAAGCTTTTAGAATTCCCCAATCTGGAATTCTAAATCCGGGGCCATTTGAAAAAACTTTTATTAACAAACTGATGTAATTGAGTATCCCAGCTGAGCTGGTACGTGAGCCTCTTTTTTTTCCCCCCCTCTTTTTCTTGGAAATCCATGAAAGTTGGGTGGGGAAAAAGGCATTCTGGTTATAAGGCTATCAGTTTCCTCTTAGTGCCGAACAACATCAATGTAGCCTTTTTAGTTTCTTTCACTGCTTTCTTTGAGTCTAATCCTGTCAAATTTCTAACAGACAGGTTTACTTAGTTTAAGGTTGATGACATCCCACTATAAAAATCTACCCACCAAGAAAAAAAAAAGGGGGGGGGGGGGGGCGCAAAAAAGCAGCCACTTTAAAGACTGTTTGTCTGCATTTACAAGATTTCATTTCCTTAATATTTAATCCTTGATTCAACCGTCAGAGCATGTACAAGTGCCTGGTTGATTCGTTTTTTTATTGCTTAGCTAAAATTAACACTTTCTTTGGTGATCAGGTTAATTATTATTCTGAACTTAAGCAGCCGTCCTTTAGTGGCTCTAAGAGGCAGACATGTGGGTTTTTGTTATCATATTTCATGATTAATTCTGTTATCCGATGATTGGTTGCAACATAATGATGATTGTCTTTGCCTAATTCAAGTTACTTTTGTAATTATATATTTAATTCAGGGGAGCCACGTTTGCTCTTTCAATTGATAACAAGTAAAGATTCATCATAACTTCACAGGTAAGCAATGTTACAACATCGTTTATATTATGTGCTAGTAAGTACTTTTTAAAAAAATTTCGTATGTATATATTTTTCACTCTTTAACTGAAGTTCTGCTATGAGTAGTTTTAAAATCAAGAATTTCTGATTTTAATAAAGTCAGGGATTAACTAAAAGATAAAATAAATACAGACTCTAATGCAATGTATTTTGTCATGTAATGTATTAAAATCTAATTTTTTGTGTCTTTTAGTTAATACATGAGTTTATTAAAGTCAGGGATCCCTGATTAAAAAACTAATTGTTCTGCTATTATCAAAATATTATTATAAATTTTCAAGATACCATTTTTTTTTTATAGTTTCATCCATTTTGTTTCCTTGTCATTGAAGTTTTTTGTTAATTTGTGGCCTAAGATTGCATGTTTATACAATCTTTAATTTTATTGTTATCGTTTGGAAACAAGCTTGTGGGTTTACGTGAACAATGCCGTGACTTGTTCCGAATAACTATGTGAAATCATGGATACTTGGCTTGGAAATTCTTTTTATACAATTCATAATCATTCATTTCATTATTGTTATGGAATCTGCCAATAGCCTCTCTACTGAGTAGTCTGCAAAACATCATGTACCCTTTTGTTTGACAAATCAAAATCTGGCCCACAGCCAAGAGTCATCAGTAGTTTTCAGGGGAAACTTGTCAAAATGTTTCTATTATTGTACCATATCTTGTACTGTAAAGCTGAAAATTACAATGAAGGCAATATATTACTGAAACAGTTTCCTTTATTTGCAGTGAAAGATAGGAATATAAAGTAAATCACACCTTGATTAATTAGTTTCAGGATTTTCTGCTTGTCAAAGTTTAGCGTCCTTGAAAGGTTGAAGTTAAAAACCTATGGAGTGATGAGACATGTATTATAGCTGAATGGATGAGTAGGAAGAGAATTCCAATTGACTTGAGGAACAATGCGTCACAATCTCCTTTCTTAGAAAATGACTACCAATTATTATTATTATGTGGTTTGTGTAAGATAAAAAGACTTGTCAACTTAGATTGTTGATTGTTAGATTTCTGATTTGAAGGTTGCAAGTGACTTTTGAGAAGTACTTAATCCATAAGCACTTACTGTGTTAAAGAGAAAGAACTTTATTGGGTATTTTCAGCAGAAACATTTACAGAATATGATCATGTCTAAACAATTCAGGACAATCATGGATTAATTCATGCTATGGATCTGAACACTGAAAAAGGAACACATGAGAAACCAATCAAAATTTATGAACCGTGTACTTGTTTTCACTCTTTGTTAATTTCTCTTTATCCCCAGTAAAGGTCTGCTCTTTCTTGATCTTCAAAAGCTGACAGTGAGTGAAAACCAACATCACCAAGAGTCTTTCTTGAATGGACCAGCTGCTGAGCCTGAGACTGCTTGCAATGAGCAATTGCTCCCTGAATAGAACTCTCAGTCTCTGAATAAACACTGCTACTGCATCTCTTGAGAAGTTGCAGCTCATTAAAAGCATTGGAGTCATTTGAGCTTGAAGAAGAGGACGAGCCAGAAGATGATGAAGATGATGAAGACTTGTTTGTCGAATGCCGTTTGATGACCATTGAGAATGATCTCCTATGGCAGCTGCTACTACTCTCAGTGATCCTTTCTTTGTCAAAGCTCCTCGTTAGAGAAGCTGAACTTTGGCTGTTGCCCTTATGAATTTGTCCAAACGGATTCTTCTTTGCCATATTTGCGTAGTTATTAACATTAAGAGTCTCCTTAACTTTTGAAGCTGTACCCTCGTCAGCAACTTTTGTGGCAGCTGTGCAGGACTCATCAGAGCAACCGGATTTACCAAACAAAGACTTGAGGTAAGCCCTGGAAGCCTTCAGCTTTGAACCAAGTGAGGACTGCTTGATCAGCTTCAGCTTTTTGGTCCAGGACTTCTTCGGATTGTCACCAATGAATCCACTCACTTCAGATGAATACTCAAACAAGTACTCATTCGGATTCAGCTCTTGACTAACCTGACAGGATTCGGCAGGTGAGATATTGCAGGATTCAAATGGAGTACTAGTTGTAGTTGGTGTTGTGGCCGCATTTGTCATCAAAGGAGTGCTATAGAAATCTTCGAACATATCTTTACTATTATCATAAGCACAAGTTGAGTTCTCCAGGAGCTTTTCGACCATTTGCAGACGCGGAGGGAGGTGAAGAGGAAGGAGCTTTCCTTTGTAGAAGAGCTCATCAGCCGGAGAAGTTGTCGGTTCTTTCTCTAGGCAACTTGAATTCATTTGGAACTCAAACTCTCCAGAATGAGGAGGAGAGCTTTTGGAATGGCTAAAGAAGTTAGAATATGAGCTAACTTCTATGTCGATATAGTCATCATCAGCAGGATCACATGATAGCAAATTCACAGCCATTGCTGGTAGCTTGAAACTCACTATATTGTTATGATAAGATCTCTCTTTTCTCTTATGGTAGAGCTTGAGCTTTCAGCTTTGTGATAAAGGAATCAAGGGAATTGCACTCTTTTAAAAGAAAGAGTGGATGTTGGTTAATAGACAGAATGTTGAATGCTTCCAAATATAAAATACAGATCATTATGGGAATTTTTCTAATGGCCCAGCACTGACCCATTTCTGCAGTATTTTTCTTTTTCTTTTTTCTTGGAACTTAAATTAATTTTTGTGGTTCATTTCTCTTTGCTTTTCACATTTACAAATACTGAAACAGGCCCCATAGAATGATAAAAGTATTTTGAAAGTGAAATTATGCACTTAAAACATGTTGATCTTTCTCTAATGGGGACTCAGGTTTCTTCTAAAGCAATGTGGCTGACATCATTAAGACTTGATTAATTGTTTAGACCAGTACTACTACTAATCCATTGATTCTAATCAAAAGTACCGAATTTAATTTTTTGGGGGTAAAACTTTAATCAAAATGAATTCATATGGTATGACTATCATCTCGTAAATGATTAAAGGGTTTATGATCTACGTATTCACCTATGCAGCTACGAAGGATGAGTGAGGCCTTGTTCAGCTGAGCTGTGTAAATACTGTTACCAGAAACTCGTGCACATTTTAATGTTTAAGGTAGCACCATAATGTTGCAAGAGATTACTTTAAACCCTAGCAAATGCTATGAACTGTGTTAGAAAGAAGTGCCTATTATATTTGAAATAGGTCATAGGAGCCTATCTCACCAAGAGTCTAGAGGGATACAAGCCCCCACATTCTGATAACATTTTCTATTTCAATAGTTCAATTGCTTGAAAACAAGAGCGTGCACATGAAAACTAATAGATAATTCTCGTATCGTCTGCGGAATAAACCAAAAAAGACATAAAATTGAATGCAACCCAGATCTCAAAACCCGGTTTTCTGCATTCTCAATGCATTAATAATACTCACTATGTTCCATTTCTGTGCGCCATGACTAACCAAAACAAAAAAAAATCCAAAAAGGGTGCCTTTCTGCTAAGTAAAATAATAATAGCCAAGGAATCACTTTAGACTTCACTTAGGTGAAACTGCTTTTTACTGGATTCCTGGGTCTGTTTTTCTTAGTTTCTCTTCCAGATATTTTATAGAAAGTTTCCAAATGACTGTCTCATATAAGCCGATATATACCGATCATTCGTGTGCATGCATCTTTTTTTGGTCAATTGCTGTCATAGTTTTCACCTTACATGTCTTGTGCACTAAAGTGACATAATTGGAAAGATAAGAGAGGTGAAATGAACTGTTGACTGCATAACTTACAAGAAAACAACACATGAACCGACAAATCTTGGTGGGATAAGGGAATTGGGGATGGAATGTCTGCATTCTGCAAAGCTCAAGACTTATTTTTTTGTCTTCTCTTTTAACACACTCTCCATCTTTTAGTTTCTTTCCTCTTATCTCATTTTTTACCACTAATTGTAAAGCCAAAAAGTGGTTCCCTCCTTTTTCAAAATCCAAACCGGTCCTTGTATCAGTTTTCATAAGAAAACATGCATAAGAAAACACAAATGGAACTGATAATTTCAAGTCTTTTTAGCCATATTCAAGGTACCCTTGTTCGATGAGACGTTACATAGTTGTTTAATCATCTATAACATGTTAGATTTTCAACTTTGGTTTCTTTGTGCACTTTGCATACATGTGTACTGTTGGAAATGTAGTTTTATGGATGCCACATGCCATTGATGTTTAGCTTTGAATTTTTCTGAAGAAATGAATTCCATGAATCCTTGGACTGTGTTACGGACGGCCAAAAAATCAAAAGCTGAAAGTATAAACACCCATTCTACTTTTTATGTTCTTCTTAAGAAAAGTGTGTTAATGTGTGGTACAATAACAATATGCACAAGAATTTTCTCATTCTCCACATCTAAACCATTTCAATAATACAAAACAAAAATTCATTAGCCACCTTCTATTTTAAAAGTTCTACTTGTAACTATCACATTACAATATCCGGTTTCTGCACTGAGATATTGGATGAAGATCTTGCTGGGGCATAAATTTCTTTCAGGAAACAGAAAAAAGTACGGGCAAAAGATAGCCATAAATGTATCAATCAAAATGACCCACTACCCCAGAAAATCAGGGTGCAAGAATTCTTTGCTTGGTTGAAGGATCAACAAGTAGAACCTCTGTGGGCGAAATTTTTTGCTGGGTAACCCACCAGCATTAACAAAAGCAGAAAAAGCAACAGCTCATAAACAATTCCAAGCAAAATATTTTGTTGAGTCATCTTAGAAACTTGACTTTTGAAGAAATTTTGGATGAAGGGGTTCCCAGCCCACTAGCTTCTGTACCCTTGAGTTGAAGGCATAGAAGGTAGTGAATAATCATTGTGTTTCTCTAAAGATGAAAATTTTCAACTTCCATATCAGGAAAACACTTCAATAAGTCCCAAAATGTTTTCTTTTGGGTTCACAATCACCAAGCATTTCAATTGAAAGATATAAAATTCTGAACCACACAATTTCTTCTTGGTTCCATCATTCCTCGACAAGAAAGCATGAGGGGTCATCTTCATCTTCAAAGCAAAGAATAGTTATCATATTCACACCGAATCTTTTAACCGTTAAAAGTTCAGAGAAGATCCAACTTGAACATCCAAACAAAGCCTTTGATTCATTTGTTTAATTAACTTCATAATACAACAAAGCAAGATTTGAGAATTTACAGAAGAATCAATAAATAAGACACACCATCCAGTTTTACAACGAAGTTACAAAAAACCCCTGATCTACTAAAAAGGAGCTTTTCAAGAGGTCAGATACCGATTTATATATAACACATTTTTGTTGCTTGTTAACAGGTTTTAATATCAAGAATTATTAATTTGGCAGTGTGAATTGAGCTATTTGCTTGGTGCAGAATCACCGGTTTTGAATTCTCGTTCGAGCTCATCAAACTCCCAGTCGCCAATTTCCTCAGCTGAGTAGTCTTGGCCAACTTTTCCAAACTCAGACTCCAACTTTGCCAACTCTGCTTCAGGGTCGAGTGCCTGCTCTCCTTTGTGAACAGGTTTCCCACGACGCTCACTTATATCAGGTTTTTGAGTCGTAGTTCTCTGTGTAGGAGGAGGACTGGAAGGACTTTTGGGTGACATCTCACTGGATGAAGTGCCAGTCTTTGGGCTAGGATTCTCCAATTCTAAATTTGGCCTCTCAATAGATTCAAATTCCAGTCTTAACTTTTCAATATCACCAAATAGCTCTTTAACCCTTGGATCATCTTTCCTGGATCAGAAAGGGACGACAGCTAATTGAGTACTTAAATTGAAAGGGAATATAAGCACCGCAAACAACGATGTATAAGGAAAAAGCACTAGCACACAGCCAGAATATCAAACCTGGAATTTGCTCCACGTTGAGCATAAAATTGCTCTTTCATGTTATCCACCACACTGAAGGTGGTTATGATCTGAATAAAGGCAATAAAATCAACACACACAAATAAACATGTCAGCCGAACCAGGTGACTGCACCAATTATTTAAGGCCAGCAATTGAGCATATTCTTAGCAATTATAAATTAAATTCTTTTTTCTCACTAAAGTAGATCAGGAACTTGATAGCTTAAAATAAGAACAATTGAAATCAAGGCTGAATTTAAACATTATCTGTACCTTGGCTTCATAGTCTAGATATTCCTCCTCAAGATTTTTCCTAGGGTTTAATTCTTTTGAATGCTCATCATCCCCACTGGATGCATTCTCTGACCTGTCTCATGGGGTAACAAAGTTAATAAACTGCATCAAAATAGGTGAGGATAATCTCAATGAAAAAAATTACCCTTCACTCAAATTCTTCAGGTTCTCTACAAATTTCCCAATTCGAGATATGGAAGGCCCCAACTCTTTCTGCAAAAAAAGATACAT
Organism: Citrus sinensis; assembly: GCF_022201045.2. Lineage (NCBI taxonomy): Eukaryota > Viridiplantae > Streptophyta > Magnoliopsida > Sapindales > Rutaceae > Citrus > Citrus sinensis. Next base: position 3,304,777 of record NC_068559.1, read on the forward strand.
AATTGCATCCAAAGGGAAACAGGTGAGAGAGATGAAGAGAAAATTGTTCAGAAAAATAGGTGCATTCTTAGATAAACCTAAGAAGTATATCAATACCTTGTAAGCGGAGAGAAGAGATATGGCTAAGTTCACAAAATAGTCCTCATGTTTCTCCAACTCCTCACTTGAAATTGCAAAGAAGCAACAAGTAATAACCAAACAGTTCATGTACTACAATGAACTCATTACGAGAAAGCATTACAAGCACAACTCATAACTTCCATCCTTGAAACTCAAAGGGTGCTAACTAAAAATTAGAGGGCACTATTGGAAACACAAAATTGAAGCACGTACCTGACCTGCTTTTCTTTCAGCTCCATCTGCGAGCACTGGAGGACCCATGAATCTTCCAAAAAATTAATCCATGTACTAAGAACATCTGATTCTACCCTACAGGCAGCAATGGATTTCAAGAGCTCATCTTCCTACAAAGTACAGGAAAAATGAAAAATGATACTTCAGATAATGAAAAATGAAGAATATACTATAGAGCAATTTTTAAACACTTTAATCAGAATTCAGAAAGAATCACATCAGTAGATCGAAACCTTTGTTTTCAAGTGCTCAACAATCTGATCATTAGCTTCATCAAATTGTTCCCTCTCTTCCTGGGCATTGCGAAGCCTCGCTTGAGCAGCTGCCAGGGAAAGATTAACCTACACCGCATTGGCCAGTTTAAAATGTTTACAACAACTGAACTAACTGAACTAAGTGAAGAGACACAAGGCCAATGAAGCCTCATAAACTTGCTACAGTGATTTTAACATCTGCTTGGAAAGGAAATGGTGTAAAGGCCACAAATGCCATAGATTTTATACATAAATAAAGTAAATGCAGACTGAAGTTGTTAAATCCAAGAAAGTTTAAAAGTGGTATAAATGATTTTTCCACCCATATCAATCAGACTGTTTCATATGAGATCATACTACAATTAGAAAAAACAATATTTATAGAGCACCTGCTTACCACAATGCATTTCAAGCAGCAGCAGATGAAAAACAAAAACATTTTCTTGTATAATGAGGTGGAACTGCTTATTCTCATACCCAAAACTTTTAACGGGGTGCTTTAGTAAACATTTGTCATATGGCAAAACATTTGGTTACATTAGTAAACGCAGAATGCAGACAAGTAGGAAAAGATGTCATGAAATTGTATTATTATTGGAATAAAAATGATGAGAGCGTCTCCCAAGAAGGATAGATATATCATACTCAAGACAACCACATATAATAATTTGAAAAATGTAAAAACAGCGCAAAGGGACCTTTTTCAATTCAGCTTCAAGATGATCTCTTTGTTTTACAAGTTCTGAGATCTCAGCTCCTATTTCCTGGAACCAAACGCCAAAACAAAAGCTCAACATTCCCCAACAACAGTCAAATGATCATCAAATTCTCATTAGAGTATCACTGTATCAGTAAATTATAAATGGTAATCCCTATATATAATATGCACCAAATATATGACTGTGCAGTACCATTAAGCAAGAAACAAATGGAAGTAAGAAAAATTTTAATAGACTAAATGGATTAAGTAGTCAGGAATTTTTCCCGATCTCCTATGTAAACGCCTGCAGAATGTTTTTCCGGACACAAAAGATTTCAGTGATAATAACCACATTACCTAAACAGCAAAAGGCCATGCTAAAACTAACCATTAAAATAAAAGGCAAAGCAGCATCAATTTAAGAGATGGAAGAAATCAGAAGACAAGTCCCCAAAAAAAAATGTACCTTATTATTTTCTTGGAACATAAAATAAATTCCCTCTCAAATTAAAATATCCAACCAATTATTAAGCTAGCTTCCTACAAACACTTAATTCACACTACATGGCGGCAGCATCTTCCAAAGACAACTCATTGTACCCAAAATTTGTGTCACTATAAACTAAAGTTGAAAAAGAGTAAAACTTATCCTATCATCTTAATTCTGTAGTTGCTGAGAGGAAAGACCAAGAAAGCATCAATGCCGTAGCAGATTACCTTCTCTTTTTCGCTAGATTCATTTGCCTTGACGACACGAACTTTTAATGCTTCCTCCTTTTGTGATCTGCCAATCATAATGTGAAATATTAAGTTTCACAAGATTAACCATCATAGAATGCTTATGTGATTATTTGGACGCCAACCCAGACATCTTCCTTGATAATGACAGAACCATTTTAGTACAATATCTTGTTATCCAATGCTAACCTTGCTATCATAGAAGATAAATAACCTGAAAATACGAGTCCGAACATAATCAAAAGGTCACTATGGACATGCAAGTTAAAACGCATTGAAAAGTGCCAAAGATAGGTCCACTCTTAGAACAAGTAGGTACCCAATATCCAATAGAAAGACAAATTAAAAGCTAAATATCACAATAATAGCCACCTTTTCTTTGAGCCAAACAACTTCCATTTAGAAGAACACATTACTCAGTACAACCCCATAACTTAACAACTAAACTTAACAAAGATCAATCAAACATTTCTATAGTAATTTTAACACATCACACAACTCAAAGGGGAAAGCTAAGGTAATCTTTTTTATAACTTAAAGTTGGACATAGATTATGAAAAGTACAAGCACACCAAGTGGGTTGCAAAGGTTATGCATTTGTTAACCACCTCCCTTGCACTGTCCCATTTCTTTCAATTGTACATGAAACCTAGCAAAAATGCTTCACTCCACAAAATTTGGCAATAACTGGGAGTTGTTATTTCTTATGACAAATTAAGTACAAAATGATACCTGTGATCTGAAATGCGCTTCTCAGCTTTAACAGAGGAATTAGAAAGAGACTCTGATAGAACCTTCAACTTATCAACCTGCTTCATAAAAAGATAAAATAGGTAACAGTGATTTTATCCCATCAAGTGAAATTCAGCATTTGCCAAGATAGGCATTCGTGTCCTTCTCCACAAACATAGGTTTCAATGGGCAAGATAACATGGCATATTAATAACAATCGACAAACATGTGAATTATATTGAAAACAGAAAACAAGGAACCAAGAATAAACATAGTTGTTAAAAAAATTAGCAAGGAACAATACAATAGTAACAAAGAAACACACCTTTTGAGCATGTACCTCAGGAGAGTCTCCATAGCTTAACAATTTCTTTTTCAGCAAAAGCCTTTCCAATCTGGTACAAACTCTAATTTGTGCAAGTGCCTCTTTTAGAGCCTATTACAAAGAACATATGGTCAGATTCATGGTTTATTAACTTTCCAGTCAATTAAAGGGTTGAGAAATGCTCCACCAAACATATACATATGTAAACAACAAGAACCTCAAACTAGATTCCATTAATTTGGACCTCAACAAAACATTTGAAAATTACAGGTGATTTTCAATACATGCATGGATACTTTCTATTGCTTAAAAGCATTAAATGTACTTTGCAAGATTGGTCTAAAATATGAGGAGGTTCCATGGAATTTGAGCATTCTGTTATTCATCAATCTAACAGCATAAACTGGATGAGCTCCAGTCACAAGCAGGATATAGAAGACTGGCAAATGCTTATGCACCATGAAAGCTTCAAAATGTATGCTAGCATAGAAATATCATTACATACAGTGAAACCAAAATTTTCTCTTCAATATTATCTTATCTCAACTAACTTCAGATTGCAGGTAGAAATTTAAAATGACTATGAATCCCATCAACAGGAGAATCTGTTTACTTTCTCATGTCTACGACATTGCAAACACACTTCACTGGTTTTTCTTTAAAGATTTACCCATAATTTCTCAAAAAGCTTGACATAAAAATTAAATAAGTTTAAAGGAAGGTCAGTTTCCTAATAAAAGATTGCCTTGGGGCTTCATAGAGGAAAATCCACATGAAGAAAGACAGTCATTATTCTGAACAAAACAACATAATATAACTGAACAGTCAAAAGCCAAATAATCAACGAAAGTACAAAATATCCTATAATGCTCTACTAGATAACTCAGTACAATTATGGACTGAATTTTGCTATTCAAAAGTATTTTGGCCTCACCTAGCATCCCAAGAATGTTTTTGTATAGGATATTATTTGTTTGGCGAAGGATGGTTTCTTTGGGGCTAGGGCCTAGGATGCACTTCGTGCTGATTTTTTACCTTCCCTTTTCTCTCATTATGATTATACTTGAGGACACATGGTCCACTTTGTAATCTTTAATTTCCATCTTGAATATACTAAATCTCTTAAAATTAAAAATAAATAGTAATAAATTAAGAAATACCATACAAATTAACAAGGATGTAACATCATCATTTAGCAAAATAATATTCAGACCAGAAAAAGGAGACAAAAACAGGCTACCACAATAACCAAACTCACCTCTATTGTTGCCTTAGTTGTCTTTTCGGATGCTTGCTCAAGATCTTCATTTGAAGAGTTCTGCAAAGCCTTCATTCCTTCAAGTCTTTTCTTTAGATCGGAGGCTTCAGCATCTATCCTGTAACCAAAAAATAACATAAAAAGAGGTAAGGAAAAACCAATCAAAGCTCAGACTGATACCTGAAACCACAATGTAATGCACAAGAGCTGAAAAGACACATAGGAAATGAATGATTCGCAAGAAATGAAATTCCTTTTTTCATAAATACCTTTCAATATCAGAATTCATTTTCAACCCCGTAATGGCGGTTTGCGCAAATTGAAGCAATTCCTCCCGTTTCACCTATATATTTAACACCATGAGAAGGGAGAAGCACAAAAGGAGGTCAAATAAGAAATCTTCACTGTTAAGCCAAAGATAGAAAAAAAAAAATTCCCATGTATAGATTATGTAAGGGAGCCATGATGTGATTAAATTGAGTGGTAGATCTTCCCAAGGCCCAAAAGATGCCCACAAAGTATCTGAGCAACAGTATTAATTTAGTTTCAACCCAAGTACAGAAATGAGAGAAATTTTTCAGAGATCTTGTTGAACTTAGGGATGCTAAATTCATTTATATTGGATGTTCATCATGCAATAATCACACGTTCATTAACTAAGCACCCACCTAATTCCTAATTAAATAATTTCTGGATATGATATTTAAGGGCTTTACCAATACTTCATCTTGGTATTTTGAGATGGCTGTAGCTAGATCCTGTATACTGCTGGTGATAGCATGATGAACCTCTTTTCCTCCAGTAAGGCAAAGCCTACAAGCACAGTGTAAAGAAAAATAAACCACATCCAATTCAGGCTGGCTGACTCCAATAACTGGCTACTCACAACTTATTTCATACATACATCAAGAGGCATAATAAAATATCCAACTAGATGTGAACAAACTCAGAAATGAAAGAAAGTATAGCATCATCATGCCGAAACTAACCGATAGCAAATTCTCCAAAAGTATTGAAATTTTTACCATCATCTATTAACAACGAAAATGTTAACTTTTATTCCAGAGCCACCTTAAATACACACTATGACTTCCAAATCAAAATCAGGGAATAATAATTCTTGTGACAGCAAACAACTCACCCAAACATCTCCAAGAGTAAAGAAATTTCCTCTTCATTTGGTGCTTCGAGAATCTGAATCATTAGAAAGAGTTAAACTGTGGTCAACCACCAGTAAAAAATCCAGAAAATGAAGAAACTGAATTAAAATCACAATGATATTATGGTTGCATGATTGCATTGAAAGGATGATGTGACATCAAGGTAAATATATTTCAAGTTGCTAATTCCTGAAAATTCACCCTAAGAATACTCAACAAATACAACACTTGCAAAAAATTGTGCATCAATGCTTCATAGCATATCATATCCACAATTAAATCAAAGGATTTGATTAAGCTATTACTTTTTCACCTAATTTCAAGTAGAAAGGACATGTCAAGGCAAGTGTGCACAAGCCATTCAGCTTATTTTAGCTTACCATAGATACTGTTATGGCCTCCAGAGCCTGACTCTGAAGAAAAACATCACGGAAATTTAATGGTTCACCCCCAAAATCAGCATCATAATATAGGACCTATCCGTAATAACAAAATGTGAGAGGGGTGAAAAAAGACATCATTTACTGAAGCAAAATGGGAAATGTAAGAACAGGCTATCAAAAACAGGATAACTCACCAGAGACGGCTTTCTCGGGCCATCCTTTGCTTCATCAAATGCATCAAGTTGCTCCTGCAACTTCTCTTTATCCTCTGAAAGAAGTCCATATAATTTCTCAACTTCTTTCAGCACAGTCAACCATCTTCTCAGCAACATTACCCTTTCTGGTCCCCTACAGGAAAGCGCGGCTTCCTCCAATCGTCTTATTGTTTGGTTCACACTTTTGAAACTCCGTACCCCCTGAATTTGCAAACAACTAACACAAGTTTCATACACTAGATTGTAAACTTCAATTCAATGCAAACGAACTTCAAAAATTACCATAAACTGAGTGCTATTTGAAACCATCATGCTTCAGCTTCATTATGAATGCAAAGCAAGCAATATATTCATAAACAACTTTCAGCTTTGATGCTATAACACTAAGCAATTCTTATCAGCTAGTGATTCCATTTCATAATGCAACCCCCTAGACTGGCGGATTCCTCCTTTACTCAAAAGCTATATCAACTCAATCCCAAACAGACCCTAAAACGGTTGGTAATAAGCTTCAAATATACAAAATATTTACCATATGTGACCCATTTTATGCAAAACTCAAAACAAATACAAATGTTTTTTGGTATTGTCTAAGAAGATGAAGCTTATCAAGCGTAGAACCAGACACATAGCTCCAAATAAAAGCATATCAAAATTTAATCAACAGAAACCTAAAGCGGTGCGTTTAAGCAATTCGAGCCAGCTATTTCTCCTGAAAAGCCATGATCAAAGCTAAAATCGAGCTCGAATTGAGAGCGAAACAAAGAAATAATGAAAACGTAATTACAATGCGATCTTGCAAGATTTTAGCTCCTTCAGCGACGGCCTGGCCGGCCTGATGAACGACGTTGTCGGCGTAGTTCTTGACGGTGCGCGTCAGATTGTTCTTGTTACCGACCTCCACGGCTTTGTTCACCGCATTCCTCCACCACGACGACATCGTTTTCGCTCTTCCCTAATTTTTTTAAATTTTATTATTATTTTGATGGATTGAAATTACAATTTTCAAATTAAAATGAAAAATAAAATAAAAAAGGTGAGGTTTTGGTTTATGTTGTAGCGGATAAATTACAAGGAGAAGGGATGAACGGATAATTGATGGATTCTCTGTTTGTTAGTTTGTTTGGAGAGTTGGGGGTTTAGGGGTTGAAGAAGAGAAGCGCGGCAGAGTCAGCGTAGATCGGGTGAGATTGGCCACGTCGTTTTTCCTTCAGTGAGGTGTCGTTTTGCTTCGGTTTTAATTTTTAAACCGGACCACCTACTTGTCTATTTTTCAGGTTTTAAAATGTGAAAATGATTTCAAGATAATTTCGGGGTCCACGCCATTGGTTCATTTTTAAACCATTAAGTCTGAATTTTCAACTAAGCACGACTTTATTTCAATCGAGAAAGAACCTATTTTTATCCTAATGAAATTCTCGTTCCAAACAATGTTCAATGAGTAAGATTTTTTTATCCTTGTGTAGATTAAAATGGGTAAAAACTCATTTAGTCCCTATATTTTAATATTAGTGTTCATTTAGTCTTTATATTTTTAAAAATACCTTAAAACATCATTGTCGTTAAAGTATTGATAACCATACCGTTATTTTTTTATTTTTTTACTTACTTTTACAATATTACCATTTTATAATAATTTTTTGTTTGGACATTAATAAAAATAAAATAATTAAATTATCAATTTAACCCTAGAAAAAAATTATATTATTTTTTTTGCAAGCATCATTTGCACACTTGGTATTTTGCATACAATTTTTGACAGTTAAAAATTAATATAATTTTTTAGGGTTAAATTGGTAATTTAATTATTTTCTTTTTATTCATATCCAAACAAAAAAATTATTATAAAAGGATAATATTGTAAAAGTAAGCCAAAAGAAATAAAAAGTAACGGTAGATGTATCAATATTTTAACGGCACAGATGTTTCGATGTATTTTAAAAAATATAGGGATTAAATATATACTAATATTAAAATACAGAGACTAAATAAATTTTTACTCTATTAAAATAAAAAAATAAAACAAATAAAAATAAAGTCTGTTGAGGAGCATGTAAATCAAATTCAAAAATACTCCAAAGAACAAGGAATATATTACTTTTCACAATGTACATAGAGATGCTTGAAAACCTCAATCTCAATATAGTTACATAACACATTGTTAAAATAATAATAATAATAATAATATAGACACCAAAAGCTTTTTAATATTTAGAAAATACTTTTATTGAATTCGGATTACTTATATTCCGCGCTAATATGGAGCAACTCATCGAAAAATTGCTAAAATGTCAAACAAGAAAAGTTTCTTTCTCGATTACGAGTGTTTACCAACTTAATTACCTAACGAGATAATTATATTTTATATAAACCACTTGTCTCAGAGATTCTTTTTTTCACCCCGCCGGGGGGAGGGGGGGTCAATATCAATTTTTTAGGGAAGAAATTGAACTTATACAATGGTATTTGTAATTTATGTTACCATTTGTTTAGTTATGTTCAAGAAAGGCAACATGTTATAAAAAGAAATTGCTATTTTGTGAGTACATTTGGTGCTTCAGACTGAACTAAATTAGATTGAATTGAAAAAATAGGATTGAACTTAATTATATTTGATATTGTCGCAAGTTTTGTCATATATTTATTTTAGTTTTGGTGAGCCAAAATTTTAATTTTGTCACCGCTCTACTAAAAAATTATTTCGAGACTCTAAAATTAGTCTTAATAAAGTGTTCAATGGTCGAAAAATTCATACAGTGAATGAGATTACAAAAGTTTAATCAAATATTAATTATTGGTTGGCAAATTGTTTTGCTAGTCTTTCAAAAAACCGGGAATCTAGTTTCTTGTGGCTTCACACAATGCTTTCCAAATAAGTGATAAAACAAAGATGTATTGCCAATGACCATGATTTACATGAATGATGAAATATCGAAAACTGCAAAACTATTACTATGAAAATATAGTACAAAATGATAAGGTAAAAAATATTTCAAAGGGAACTTGCAACCTTGCATGTTAAATAAAACAGGCTCTAAATGATAAGGTAAAAAATATTTCAAAGGGAACTTGCAACCTTGCATGTTAAATAAAACAGGCTCTACTCAAAATGAAGTTTTTAATACTTTATCTGAGAAAGAAGTGTTTTATTTAATAAATAAACTCATCACCCGAAAAGGAATCCAACGTAATTAGGGGGGAAGAGGGGGTCAAAATTCTCTCTTAATCTGATAATGTCACGAGTAAATAACTCAATTATTGATTGATTGTTAATAAATAAAAAAATAAAAAAGTTAAATCTTATTCATCTACTACCACTAAAAAAAAAATGGTAAAAAATCATTAAAAGTTCAGTAGTGCTCAGATAAGGAGAGGATCATGTTCCTGTTCCAAGGGGAAAACTAAAATTTTAATTCTATACGTGATTCTAAAAAGATATTAGCTGACAAATAAGTGTTTTGTTTAAAAAATAATTAAACATTAACATGACCTTTATATTTAATAACGTAACTCATCAGCTTAAAAGTGAATCCCACATGAATAATAATAATAATAATAATAATAATAATAATAATAATAATAATAATAATAATAATAATAATAATAATAACAACACTCAGATTTCATTGATTCCAATTGATAAAATATAAAGATTTTAATAGTGCTTTTAAAAAAACTCAATTGATTTGAATTCAAATGTCTGAATAACATGTTTGTTTTTATTTTTTAATATCTAAATATGAACGCCATTTTATTTATTTTATAAATAAAAAATATATAAATGTGGTTATTTGACATTTATGTCACTATAAATAAAAAAGAGATTAGGTTTTATATTTTATAAAATAAGTATATTTAATAGAGATATTTTTATATTGTAATATTTATTACGTTTCATTCATATCTTTTTTAAAATAAATAAATGAATTTAAAAATATAAAAATAATAAAATTTTAGACTTTAAACGTTTAATAAATAAATCGTTCCTCAATTCTTTTACTTAAAGATAAAACCTAAAAGATCCTTGAAAGTCATTTGGTTTTTCGACCCTCTCAAATCATCTTTGAATAGACAAATTCTAAACATAATTCTAAAAAAAATAAGGACTCAAATTTCATTCTAAACATACTTCTAATTAATAAAATAAAAAGACTTCGATAGGGCTTTTTTTTTTTAATCTCAATGGATTTGAATTCAAATGCCTAAATGACATATTTGATTTTGTTTTTTAAATATCTTAATATAAATGACATCTTTGAGTTTCAGAAAATAAAGACTCAAATTTCATTCTAAATATAATTCTAATTGTTACAATAAAGTGGCTTTTTTTTTTTAAAATCTCAATGGATTTAAATTCAAATGTCTGAATGACATGTTTATTATTGTTTCTTCAATATCTAAATATGAATGACATCTTTGAATTTAAAATTTTCATTATAAACATAATTCTAATGGATAAAATAAAAAGATTTTGATAACATAAAAAGACTTCGATAGCTTTTTTTTTTATAAAAAAAAAACTAAATGGATTTGAATTTAAATGTTTGAAAAACATGTTTGTTTTTATTTTTTTGAATATCTTAATATGAATAATATTTTATTCATTTTTATAAATAAAAAATATATAGAATATAGTTATTTGACATTTATGTCATTACAAATAAAAAAAAAAGAGACTAAATTTTATAGTTTATGAATTACGTATATTTAATAGGTATATTTTAAAAATATAGTATTTATTTTAATTCATATTTTTTCTTAAATTTTTTTTTAAAATTAATAAAATTTCAAACTTTAAACTATTAAAAAATAAATTATCCCTTAATTCTTAAAAGTCATTCAGATTTTCGACCCTCTCAGTTCATCTTTGAGGGAAAAACAATCTTTGAATGGACAAAACCAGGAGGGGCCATAAACAGTTAAAAAAACACTTAAAAAAGGCACAAATTTTCCAAGCCACATGTTTCACCAAACTCAGCACGTCCCCTCGAAATTTTGTCGTTGCATCAATTAAAAAAATAATCATAAATATTCTTTGTTCTCCAAAATATAAAATTTGGGAATTTGGCAAAATCCTCGGTAAAATCTTTTAAAATTAATTATAAAATTATAATATTTTTTTCCCCCAAATTCAAACATATTTAACATACAAGTGAACCTCAGTTATACATCGACGGAAAATCATGAGATTGAGAGGCAATGCAAGTGCCACATGACCTCCGTCATCAGCGCACGTGCTCCCACCCACATCCTTTAAGTTACCCGCCATACCAACCCGTTTTTCCTCATTATAAATGCTGCCACTACGCGCTCTGCTTTCGACACCAATAAAAAAAAACACACACTGAAATTAATCAAAAAGGCTGTCACCGATGAATCCCTCACCGTCCGTCACCGAACTGCAGGTCGAGAACGTCACTTTCACGCCGTCCGTGCAACCTCCAGGATCAACAAAGTCGCATTTCCTCGGCGGCGCAGGTTAGTAGTATGCTAGTATCCTGCGCACCACCGGCGGATTGTATGATTTGACTTTTGTTTCATCATTGTATTTCACTTGTTTTTAACGTCTCGGTGCTCTTGACGCTGACGTGGCAGGGGAGAGAGGATTGGAGATTGAAGGGAAGTTCGTGAAGTTCACGGCGATAGGAGTGTACTTGGAGGATGACGCCGTGCCGTTACTCGCCGGCAAATGGAAGGGGAAGACTGCAGAGGAGTTGACGGAATCCGTTGAGTTCTTCAGAGACGTCGTCACAGGTAACGGATTTTCGCCGTTGGTGTCTTCTGTTGGATTCTGTTTTAGATTTTGAGTGTAGTACTGACGTTGACTACTCTTTAAGCAGCGTTTATGACGGGAAAGGATTCCCATACGGATAGTGTGAATTTAAATATTTAATGCACCTGTATTGTTAATTTATTATTATTACACGTAACGCAAGAGGAAAAAAGAAATGTATAAACTCTTTAGTATTCTTCAAAATAATTATTAGTTAATTAATGTGGAAAATAATTGATTATAATAAACTTGAATTCACTTCGCTGCATAGAATTAGAAAGTAAAACCAGCAGGCCATCAGAACAATTCCTTAATGATGAACTGAATTATTTTTAATGATATTGTGTGATTAGAATTTTTTAAATATGAATTAAATTTTTTTCTTCGGAAAAATTGGTTTTTATTTGAGTAATGATAAAAGTAATGTTTAGTTTATTAAGTCCGGATTCAAAATCTATATCTTAACTGATGTGTTAGATACTGACCTCTCTCTATGTATATATATAATCATTTTCAGGGCATCCCATCTTTTTTTATGTAGACACGCAGTTAAACTGTGTGGTTTAATGAAGTAATTTTTAAATATATTATAAAGCTGTGCGGTTAATAGCATTAAAATCTATTAAACTAACTGGCTTAAAAGCTTATCTACATGAAAAAAATAAAATAAGGGGCGCATGTACTAGAGAAGGAGTGTAAAATATATATAACGTCCGGAAGTGCGATGATAAATACTAATTTGGTATAATTATAACAGGTCATATGCCATATTAGGTAAATTTTGAATCTCTATAATTTAGTTTATAATATATCAGAAAGAAACACCACTGTTTGATAAACTGAGGTTTTTTAAAATTAAATTATTTTAAAAAAACCTCAAAATTAGTATTTAAAATGTCTATTTTCCATAATTTTTCTCCTGTAGGAAGTATTTGTGCTACCTTAAACGCAGCTCTAACCAGTAGTGCCTGGCTTCATAAGTTCATAAGACCATTTGTATATTTATATTTCTACTGTATTCAAGCCTGCTCTTACTGAATGTGAAATCTCTAATTCGCATTTGAAGTGAATTAGACATAAGTGTGCTGGGAGCTATCTGATCATATATTTTTACATGTGGATGATTGGCGAGAAACCAAAAAAAGAAAAAATCTACAACATTGCAAATATATATATATAACGCATTTATCTAATCCATAGTTCTGAATTGTGTTTTGCTATCTCTTTGTAGGTCCCTTTGAGAAATTCATGAAGGTGACAATGATCTTGCCATTAACTGGCGCACAATACTCAGAGAAGGTTGCCGAAAATTGCATTGCCATATGGAAATTTTTTGGAATTTACACTGATGCTGAAGCCAAAGCTATTGAAAAATTCACTGAGGTCTTCAAGGATGAAATTTTCCCACCAGGATCCTCAATTCTCTTTACTCAATCACCAGGATCATTGACTGTAAGTAATAATTAACTTCGACATGCCTTGCATAATTAATCTTATGTGTTTCCTTTATTTAGTAATTCCTTTGTAATATATAACAGATCAGCTTCTCCAAAGACGGTTCAATACCGAAAGATGGTGTTGCGGTAATAGAGAGTAATCTGCTTTCTGAGGCAGTACTGGAGTCGATGATCGGCAAGAATGGTGTTTCTCCTGCAGCAAAGAAGAGTTTGGCTGAAAGACTATCAGCACTGTTGAATGTAACTAGTGATAAGATGAAATGAAGAAGTTGAAAAGTTTGCCAAATAATAAGCGAAGGCAGAGTTGTTAAATTGGCAAACTTTTTTTTCTTTAATGTTAAATTAGTGTCCTTTCCTATGGACTCTCAGTTGTGTTGCCTTTGTGAGAGCTAGAGCTCCCAAATTCTGAGTTAATTTTCGAATGCTGATGTCCCTGACCAACTTTTTCCTGTTCTTTGTACTGGTTTGAATATACAGACTCTTTACCAATAAAAAAAAAAAATTAATAATTCAATGTTTACAAAAATGGGAAGCCACTTAGCCACTACTGTAAATGACAAAATATATATTTTAAAGTGAAAAAATTGTTGAAGGAGGATGCTTACAATGATTTGTTGTCGATGATTCTTATCAAAACCAAGGGGTAAGGATATAAAGGCGAGTTTCCTTCTCCTTGTGTTAAGATGATTATAAAGAATTGAAAATTTGGCTCTGACAGTTGGCCAATCCTGTGAACATCGTCGCCTTAGCTCTGCATGATGACCGTATTATGGATACTTCTCCTGGCCTTTCAATTCCGTACAACTTCTTGTCAAAGTAAGTTCTCGATGTTCATTTCGCTTTTAACACTCTGTTTCCTCCTGTTTTGCTTCCTATCTTTTAAGTGTTCGATTTAAGTACACGCACATAAATAGAAAAAGGGTTGAATTTGACACCTTAATTTCAGGTACATAATGATTTACTTGTTCCAAAATTTTAAATCAATTTAATTTCTGATATTCTTCAGCTACAATCGGATGGTTGAATGTGGACTGTGGCAGTGATGTCCCTCGTATAGGGCCCAATCTTCTCCTATGGGGCACAGACGAAGACCTCACCAAATTTGGGATCAACAAGCGGGTCCCAGAACGACAAACTCTGGAAGAAATGTCCACCGTCAGATTCTTTCCCAATCAAGCAGACCAAAATTGTTACACATTACCCCTATTTGCACAAACCTTACGATATCTGATCCGTGCAGGGTTCTACTACGGCAATTATGATGGTCTCTCTAATTTTCCAACATTCGATCTTTACATATATAACAAGAAATGGTCAACAGTCAACACTTCGTCGATCGGACGGCCAATATATTTTGAGGCCCTACATGCGACCCATGGCTCAGGATCTATTAACGTTTGTATGAGACAGATAAGAAAAAACGAAATTCCTTTTATTTCTTCGTTAGAGATTGTACCATTATGGGTTAATTTATATCCACAAATGGAGTCCAATTTCACATTTTCATTAATCAATAGGATCAATTACGGTGGCAACGAAGTAAGGTGAGGTTTACATAAAAATGAAATTTCATTTTTGAGAAATTTAAAATATTTTATTTTTATATTTTTTTGTAGTTTTTAAATTATAATTGGCAGGTACTCGGGGATTCTTTCGGAGGAAAAATATAACAGGATATGGACACAAGGTGCTGTTCCACCCAACTGCATTGTAGTCCCTACCTTACCAGATTCCACCGCCTTTCCAATACCGGAAAATGAACCTCCTAATTCGGTGATGAGCGAGTCCATCGCATCATCCAACACCTCCACTCCGATAATCTTGTCCGTTGATCTCCCGACTAATCAAGTGACCCCACAAACGGCTTATTTCGTATTCTACTTCACAGAACAGGCGAAAAGACCTTCATCAAACGATACGAGGATCATTGATATATACATCGACGGTAGGAAGAGGTACACGGTGGCAGCTGAAGTCAACAAATGCAAGGTGGTAACATTGTATCCCGTCAGCGTCGTGGGCCCCAAAGTCAATATCACGCTCGTCCCCGCAAATTCGTCCACGCTGGCAGCTATGATCAGCGCAATGGAAGTGTTTTCAAGGATTGATCTTGATCCGGCTCATGGAAACAACACGACCGGCGGCACACAGAATCGTCTCATTTCTTCGTATTTCATTTTGATTCTAGCGGTCATTGCACTAATAAATACACAGTGACAATAATATTTTTGTGTAAGTATCATATATTCCATTGCACTTTTGATAAGAGTAAAGAAATATATATAAAGATGGTTGTAACATTGTAGAATGTGAAAGATATTATATATGACCAATAATTTGTGTTATTCTATCCCATTTAGCAGTGTAAAAGTATGGAATAATATAAATACTTTGTCCATAAAAATACAACACATGAACATATTTATTAATTATGCCAAAACACGAATATGATAATTGAAAACACGACACATCTTTATCTTTGAATAGATTTGATCGTGAATAAAAATATGATCACAAATATGACACGATTGTTAAATGTGTAACACAAATTTGACAAGATTTCTAATCTTGTCATTTTATCTCAATTAAAATTTACTAATTTTGTGTCGTGACTCAAATTATCACCTCAGAAAATATGGGACCCAAGGTTAACATAACCCTTGCCAGCCACAATTGAAAACTCTTTTATCTTTCAAGTTCACCTAAATCTGACTTTTATTATGCTTTTATTTGTTTGCAGGGGCTAGTAGTTTCATTCACTACTAAATTAAACACGTTTGATCTTTTCTAATTAGACCATAATAATGTCAAATACCTAGAAAGTTTGACAAAATCGATCAAGTCAAATTATGGTTTAGGTGAGTTTTAGACAAATAATTAACTACTCACAGAGTATTTTAACATGTCAACTTGAGCGATTGAGTGTCTAAAAGGTTTTGTTACAAGAAATGAAAAAATTCATAGTAGAAAATAACACATTTTAGACTCTGATGAAACCTCAAAGTTGTTTATTAGTGCTCGTGTTTAATTGATAAAAAAAACCTCTTGATATAGTCAAGATACATGACGACATTGCTCATATTCTAGTGAGAAATACTATATAACGTAGAGCTGTTTGACTAAACTATAATATCAAAACCATTTATATAATCATAGATAAAATTATATAATGTATCATATGATAGACGATGTTCGACAACCACTTGTATGAATATAAAAAGAGAGGAGAGATAATTTTCTGTGACGTGTCATATGCTCGAAACAAAAGAGATTTAAAAATTTGCGTTCAAAGTTCAAATTGTACGGCATTCTAGGCTTTTAGCCTTACGATATAGGATGGATCTACGGGTCTGGGTCGGGAGAAACAAACACCAAGATCACGAACCCATTTTAATTTTTGCAAAGCCCAAACAAGCACTCAATCTTAGAAACGTGTCACAATCCCATTGGCTGCAAGTTTGAAAAAGTGAAGGGTCTATCGGCCGCACGGGATACCTGCCGGCCCGGTCAATTGCGAACAGAGATGAGTTGTTGGAGAAAACGCGTAAGGTGACAGGGACAAGATATCATCAATCAATTAGTGTCGTCTGCTCATTCAATTTGTCTGCTCACCGATTATTCCCTACGAAGCGGAGGCATGCAACGAACCTTCTCACAATAAAATTGAAGACAGAATAAGGCCGTGTTTGCTTTCCCATTATCACTAAAAAACAAATTAATAATTAATTACTTTATTTATATCCCCAAAATCTTTCTTTAAAGATTGGTTTGGGGGTGATCGTGAAAGGGTTATTTATATCCCCAAACAAGGCATAACCAAATCCACGCAAGCTATTTATCAATGAACCAAACGTGCGTCAATAACGCACAGTTTCACATGAAGAAGCTTCTAGCCACCCACACCCCACTTCACATAGCAAGCTGTCTCCAATTATGCTTTTGTCGTTCGAACCACTTTGACTCGCTTATCAACATTTTCGTACACTGTAATAATCTTTCTCACTTCTTTTTTGTTTTCTTGCTTTTGTGTTTTGTGTGTTTTTTTTTTTTTATTTGTCAAAGCAAAATGTTGGCACACAGGGACGGAACAGAAAGTCACAAGGACAATTTCTCAAGTCGTTTTCAGCTTATTTAAAGTTACTCTCGCAACGTGTTGCTGCATGAGTTGCTTTATCATAGTGTTTTTCATTTACTTATGGAAACAACAAGAAGAAGAAAAACAAGTTAATGGCCTTGCTGGCTGGTTGGCTGGCTTCTTTTTATCATCATCATCCATTCGTCAGTCTTTGGGCTTGTAAGTGTTGCTGGCTTTTGCCATTTGGGTTCTTCTTAATTTCTTCATTCATTTTAATATTTCAGGTGATTGTCCAGCTGACCCTTTTGTTTACTTTTATTCTTTTCCTGTTATTATCAATCGGATTGCTCTTGTCTTGACCTTTTTCTCTTATCTTCTTCCTCAAATCTGTTTAGTTCTATCTCTGTTTAGTTTGCATAATCCCAGCTTAGTCAATTGTTTAGCTGTTTCAGGTTAAATTTCTGACCTTTGGCTCATTTGTTTCCATTTTTCTTTTTGCAGTTTTAATCACAGTTTTGCCTCAAATCCTTTCTTTCTGAGTCTTGATGATGGTGAATGTTAGGAGTTTTGAGTTGCTCCTATGGCTTTCATCAGTTCTTTGTCTAGTTTCTGTTTCGACGGCGTTTGATCCTGTAGATAATTATCTTATAGACTGTGGATCGTTCACAAATACATCGGCTGGTAATCGAGTGTTTGCAGCTGATCATACTTCTACTTTCACTAATCTGTCATCCCCACAAAACATTTCGATCAATGCTAGCTTGAATTCTATTTCATCTGGCAACTATTCGCGTTTGTATCACACTGCTAGAATATTCACTGGACCGTCCAATTACTCGTTTTCGATCAAAAAACAAGCGAGGCACTTTATTCGCCTTCATTTCTTCCCATTTGTTCATGAAACCTACAACATGAGTACTGCAAAGTTCTCTGTTTCTTCTCAAAGCTTTACCCTTATCAAAGATTACCAATCACAAGAGGGTTCTTCAGTCAAGGAGTACTCGTTGAACATAGCTTCTGATAGGCTTGTTCTCAGTTTTACACCCTTTGCTAATTCATTCGCCTTCATAAATGCTTTGGAAGTAATTTCGCTTCCTGATGAGCTCATTCCACAAAGTGCTAAAACCATTGACCCTCAAGGTAGTAGTACTGGTAACCAAAGTCTACAGAGGCAGGCCTTAGAGACTGTTGCAAGGGTTAATATGGGTGGTAAGGATGTGCCTCCACAAAATGATGTTTTGTGGCGGCGTTGGGTTTCTGATGATGCATATTTGAAACACAGTAATCTAGTAATGTTTGTGTCGAATACCTCAATTGTCAATTTCACTGACTCCGTAACTGAGAATATTGCCCCCCGTGATGTCTACGGCACTGCCACCATAGTGAACTCTGGTTCTGATCCTAATTCTAATGTAAATGTCACATGGAACTTCGATGTGGATCCTGGTTTTGAATTTCTAGTCCGGTTTCACTTTTGTGATATATATTTTAACAATATTTCGTCGCTTGCGTTCAATGTTTATATCAATTCAAGGTCTGCACAACTGGATTTTGATCTTCATAAGCTACCTTCATATGCTGCTGGCAACCCTTATTACATGGATTTCATCACGAGAGAAAGTGATAACCCCAAACTCCATGTAAGTATTGGTCGCTCTACTTTGGTTGACGCTTTCCCAAATGCCATTCTTAATGGGTTGGAGATCATGAAGATAAACAATTCTAGGGGAGACTTTGATGTCGCCGAATCCACTTCACCTAAAAGTTCCAAGACAAGAGTCGGTCTTATAGTGGGCGTTGCTTCTGGGTCTTGTATCTCTGTTGGTTTGGCTTTGGTTCTCGTACTGTTGTGCAGAAGAAGAAATAGGCTAGCACGCGGTCATTTGAAAGCAGACGAGCAATTTGCCGTGAAAGAAGGTCATATTTCTGCCATCTTTTCCAGCTCAAAAATTGGGTATCGCTTCCCTTTTGTGGCAATCCAAGAGGCTACTGATAATTTTAGTGAAAGTTTGGTGATTGGGATTGGCGGTTTTGGGAAGGTCTACAGGGGAGTTTTGAGAGATGAGACGAAGGTGGCAGTGAAGAGGGGAGGTACTCAATCACATCAGGGTCTTGCAGAATTCAGGACTGAAATTGAAATGCTGTCTCAGTTTCGTCACCGTCATTTGGTATCTTTGATTGGGTACTGTGATGAACGGAACGAGATGATTATAATCTATGAGTACATGGAAAACGGTACTCTCAAGGACCATCTGTATGCCTCAAATTTTCCCAGCTTAAGCTGGAGAAAAAGGCTGGAGATATGCATTGGAGCTGCCAGAGGACTTCACTATCTTCATACTGGCTCGACAAAGGCAATTATTCACCGTGATGTCAAGTCTGCTAACATTCTACTAGATGAAAATCTCATGGCCAAGGTTGCTGATTTTGGGCTCTCAAAAATTGGCCCTGACCTTGATCAGACTCATGTCAGCACAGCAGTGAAGGGCAGCTTTGGATATCTTGATCCAGAGTACTTGACAAAGCAACAACTGACTGAAAAATCAGATGTGTACTCATTTGGGGTGGTTATGTTTGAAATCCTGTGTGGGAGACCTGTTATTGATCCATCACTTCCGCGAGAAAAGGTGAATTTGGTCGAATGGGCAATGAAGTGCCAAGAGACAGGACAACTGGAGGACATTGTAGATCCTACCCTCACTGGTCAAATAAAACCGGACTCCTTGAATAAGTTTGTTGAGATAGCTGAGAAATGCTTAGCACAATGTGGCATTGATCGGCCTTCAATGGGAGATGTCTTGTGGAACTTGGAGTATGCACTTCAGCTCCAAGGAGATGAAGGAAAATCCAGTCCTAAAGGTGAGACATCTTCACCAAATAATCACTCGCATTCGCAAACCGGCCTATCAAACACAGAATTTAGTACGGCAAGTGTAGGTGACCTTGCTGGCGTTTCAATGAGTAAAGTTTTTGCCCAAATGGTGAGAGAGGAAATGAGGGAGATGTAATGAACCTCGTGTATTCAAGAGTTGTTTCACACATATTGTACGGGCTCGGATTCAAAGTCATGTACCTTTGCTTGTATGTATGAAGCATATCAGCTGATTTCTCGGTATGCAAAGCTTTTGCAATGTGTTTGTTTAATCTAGTGTTCTAGAGCATACACAAAATACTGCATTGTTCGCCTGCTTTTGTGTTTGTGTAATTTATCATCACTGCTGGCTTTTGAGTTTTGATCCCAGCACTGCCTGTTCACATATGAAATGTAAGCTTAACAAAGAAAAAGCCATTGAAATTCTGGAGTGAGATTGGGCAGAGTTGTTTTCCCACTAGCAGAACGTTTATGCCATACACTAAGCGGTTTTGCAAAAAGCCTCGTTTACAAGTGCTTCAAGCTTGAAGCAGTTGGCATTGGCAAGGCTATATGGAGAAGCACATGAATAGTCTCTCGCCAATCAACATTAAGAATGTTTTCACCTTCAAAATCTGATTTTATTATTTCAACTAAACGTTATAAACTAAAGGGTTCTTATCCTTCAACTGTTAAACTCAAGCTGTCAGTTGGGATTGAAGGCATCGTCAGTGTCAGCGTCGGCGTGCGACTACCAATTGGCTGAATTTTTTTCTTTGATGAATGAGTTGTGGCTGTATTTAAATCCAATATTAACTATATTGCCTTTGTAAATTTAAAGTATGTTTTATAATTTTATATTGGTTTTGATTGCAAGATCATTTTTGCCTCTATAATGTCAGCACGACATTAGTATCGGACTAACAGTGTTGATAAAAATGTAGTGAAATGAAAGATTTTATAGGAAAATAATAGACCAATAATTCTTGTATTCGTTTAATATTTTACAATTTCTGTGATAGTTAAAGGAAAATAGCCCTAAACTCTAAAGTAAAATAAATAATAGTTTCAAAAGCTTCAAGAAAAAGAAAATACTTAGCGTACGAGTTTGACTGCATATGAATTTCTTTTTAAGTTTTCTTTCCATGATTGGCAATGACATTTCTATCTAAATTATAAAAACTAACGTTTTCATTAAAATTAATTAAAATTCGGAGTTCATTCTAGACTAATTGTTTTTTGGCGATGGTGTGTATTTTTTGGATGAAGGGTCATCACCCGGATTAAAAAAAAAATGGTATATTCCATTCAATGAAATTTTAAACCAAATAAATTATTTTTCTCTCTAGATTATTTGCCATTAATTTAAGATTTCCATTTTAACTATAATTTTTAAATGCCGTATAATAAATTGTAAGAATTTTATTATTTACTTATACTTTTCAACCAATCCCTTGTGCCACGTAGATGCCAACTCAACTATGTGATACATCATAATTGAATTTGAAATGTGCATCAACTTATTTCTTAAGAAAAATTAAACGTAAACTAAAGAAATCACTTTTTTTTTTAAATACAAAAAAGAAAAAAAAAATCCTTTTGACAAAATAAATACGCTAGCACAAAATTTCCATGGTGATGTTAATGAGGTCACGGTTGCCTCGCTACGACCAAACCGCCCGGTTCAACAAAACAAACCGTGAATCCACAGCACTGTTCGATGATGCGATATTCCAATCATTCATTCTCGCCTCAACTATTTCTGTGTGACGCACTCTCTATCTCGAATAGGAAACCTCTGGAGACAAAAACCCTAGCCATGGATAAAGACAAATCCTCCAAACGCTCACATGACCACCACCGTGACCGTGATGGAGAACACAGGCATCGACACAGAGACAGAGACGATAAACACCGTGACCATCACCACCACCGATCGTCGGATCACAAATCTTCTAGGCGCGACGAACGAGAGAGATCCCGCGACCGCGAGAAATCGATCGACGAACGAGATTTCAAGCGCGAGAAGTCGCACGACGATCGCGAGCGTGACCGAGATTTTAAGCGCGAAAAATCCCACGAAGAGCGCGATTCCAGGCGCGACCGAGATAGATCTCGCGAAGTGAAGCGCGAGGAATTTGACGATGGTGATGACGTGGCGAGCGAGGTTAAGAAGAAGAGGAAAGCGAGGGACGAGAGTGAGGAGAGAGGAGAGAAGAAGAATGCTAGGGTTTTGGATGAGAAGAGGGAGAAGAAGAGAAGGTTCGAGGACAATTTCGTAAAAGAAGAAGAGGATGACGGGGGTATTTCCGGTAATGCCAATGTTTCTGAGATTTATTTGAAGCAAGAAGTCAATGGCCATGATTCTACCAATGCCGGCGGCTCTGCAAATTCTAATGTGAGTTTTTTTTTTTCAAATTCTAATTTAATTGTTGATATTTTCTACTTAATGATTTATCTCCTGTGTAGTTCACTGTGCTATGTAGTGAATTATTGCTCTACTCTACATGAAGTGTACCTTAGGGCTTCTGTCATGATTTGGATACATGTGTAGCACATTTGTTAATTTTCACATATCCAAGCTCGTGCTGTTGTCAATTGACTTGTTGTTTATTAACAGGGTGCCGCTGTTGAATCAATTACTATGGCATCGAGGACTTCGCCTGATACTACTATGGCTGCCGGTCATCCTCCCTTTCCTACTAAGGTATCTTCAATTTCTACCACAAATGAAAATAAGGGAGTTAGTATTACCAGGTCTCATGAGGTTCATGGAAAATCTAGTACAGATGGGACATCTTCAGCTGCTGGGAAAAGTGGAAGTCTATCACTAGATGCTTTAGCAAAAGCTAAGAAAGCTTTACAAATGCAGAAGGAATTGTCAGAAAAATTGAAGAAGATACCAACGGTAAGAATCTTTGTTGTGAAGAATTTTTGTGTTTTTCAGCTGTATTTATTTTTATCATCCATTAAGTGGTTTTATTTTTGTTTATGCAGTTGAGCAAGGGGTCAAGTTCAGATGGTAGTGGAAAAGTTCAGGGACCGGCAGCTACTGCTTCTGATGCGGCTGCGGCTGCGGCAGCAGCTTCTGTTCAGCCACCTACAAGTTCAGTGCCTGCTTTTCCCGGCCTTGCTAATATTACCAATATTGAAGCTGTTAAAAGGGCTCAGGAACTTGCTGCTAAGATGGGATTTCGTCAGGACCCTGAATTTGCTCCTATTATAAACTGTTTTCCTGGACAGCCGCCGGTGGATGCTGCCGTGCCTCAGAAGCCTACCAAGGCTCCTGTTCTTCGTGTGGATGCACTTGGTAGGGAAATAGATGAGCATGGAAATGTAGTGAACAGGACTAAACCAAGCAACCTAAGTACTCTGAAGGTTTGCTTTCTGACATTTGAAAACAATTATCTTATAGTGAACTTATTTGGGTGGTTTGATCTTGTTAGTGCTTTTAAGCTGATTCATCTAAACTTTCCAGGTCAACATCAACAAGCAAAAGAAAGATGCATTTCAGATTCTTAAACCTGAGCTGGAAGTGGATCCAAATGTGAATCCTCATTTTGACCCAAGGATGGGTATAAATAAAAGTAAGCTTTTGAGACCCAAACGGATGACTTTCCAGTTTGTAGAGGAAGGAAAATGGTCAAAAGAGGCTGAGATACTTAGGGTCAAGGTAATTTTTCTGCACTTTTTCCTGCTCTTTTCCCTTATTAGATCATTTCTTATTTATTTCATATATGCATTCCATTTGTTTGTCACAGAGTCAATTTGGAGAAGCGGGAGCAAAAGAGCGACAGGCAAAGCAAGCACAGTTAGCTAAAGCTAAAGGAGGGACTGATATAAATCCGAATTTGATAGAGGTAGCCGAAAGAGTCATTACCAAGGAAAAACCTAAGGACCCAATTCCTGAAATAGAGTGGTGGTAAGTTGATATGCTTTTATTTTTGGAGTAAAATGTTGAATGTTTTATTGAATAAGTGTTATTCTTTAGTATAGTGTACTTGGTAAATCCATGGGGTGGATGCAACAATATGATTTGTGGTTTCTAACCAAGAGGTCAAGAGGTTCAAATCCCCCTTACAACCTCTTGTTTTTTAATTACAGGTTTCCTGATTATTAGATTATATGAATGGGCTATGGTCCTCATTTTTTTAACAAGACGCACGTACCAAAGGATTTTGAGACATTGTAGAGTTGAACAAATTTGGTTCACAGATACTTTGACGTACAGAAACTTTTTAGATAGGCAGTAGGCTGTAGTAACAATCCTGGTGAGGATGGTGAGGGGGATGTGCGAAACCAAAGATAAACAACTAGAGATATCAATCCTGGAGTGTTGCCTTGTTAGAATCACCTACCAGTAATGGGAATAAATGGTTGTTTGAGATGAGCACTTGTAGCAGAGGATTATATAATAAGAACTGTCCTGGACTTATTTCTGTTAAACTTTAGAAACAGACTAATGTTTGGAAAGTGGAATGGGATTTGGTGTAATTATGGCTATAACATCTAACCATAGTTTCTTGATGTCTAAAATCAAGGTTTTAGTTTTATATGAACCAAGGGGAAAGTCGTTCTTGTTTGTACTCTCTATCCTTTCTTCTTTGCCACCTCCAAATTTTGTATTATGTATATGAAATGCTCCTCTTAGGAGTCTGATTATGAATGTTTTACTGAATTTCAGGGATGCACCTTTGTTGCTTACTGGTTCTTATGCTGACATATCTGATGATGTTACAATTGAAGATAAATTAAAGAGGGAGAAGATCACTATCTATGTTGAACATCCCCGTCCTATTGAGCCTCCTGCTGAGCCAGCTCCCCCTCCACCTCAACCGCTAAAGCTAACCAAGAAAGAGCAGAAGAAACTCCGTACACAGAGGCGTCTGGCCAGGGAAAAAGATAGACAGGAGATGATAAGACAAGGCCTGATTGAACCTCCTAAACCTAAAGTAAAAATGAGCAATTTGATGAAGGTCCTTGGCTCTGAAGCAACCCAGGATCCCACAAGACTGGAAAAAGAGATTCGTAGCGCTGCTGCTGAGCGTGAACAAGCTCATATTGACAGGAATATTGCTCGCAAGCTCACTCCTGCGGAGCGCCGAGAGAAAAAAGAAAGAAAGTTATTTGATGACCCTAGTTCAGTGGAGACAATTGTTTCAGTTTACAAGATCAATGACCTTTCCCACCCGAAGACCCGCTTTAAAGTGGATGTCAATGCCCATGAGAACCGTTTAACTGGATGTGCTGTGATATGTGAGGGAATTAATGTTGTGGTTGTTGAAGGTGGAAGCAAATCCATTAAGAGATATGGGAAGCTTATGCTTAGGCGCATAGACTGGGCTAAAGCTGTAAAAGAAGAGGATGAAGATGAAGATGAGACTACTGATAAACCTGTCAACAAGTGTGTGCTGGTGTGGCAGGGTAATGTCGCAAGACCGAGTTTTAACAGGTTTTTTGTGCATGAGTGCATGACTGAAGCTGCTGCCAAGAAGGTTTTTGCTGATGCCGGCGTTGCACATTACTGGGATCTCGCTGTCAACTTCAATGATGAAATTTAAAGCGATGCTGCTTTTTGGAATGTGCCTCATGGACATCAAGAGATATTTTGGCAAGATTTCAGCTGCATTGATGCGAGAATTTATTTGGTGATGATTTTTTTTCTTTTTATTTTCCGCATAAAATGGATTTGGTGTTTCAACCCTAAGTCACTTGGAAATGCTGGTTTTTATTAGTTAATCATGTGGATTAGATCTGTAAATTAGTCCCATGAAGAATCTGGATCATTTTGTTAGTTTTCATGGGTGTAGACTGAAATGGCCATCAACTGCGTGGATTTAGAATGAATGGTATTTTTATAATAGTACATTATGCCATTTTTTCCCCCTTTTTGGGTTTTGTCTTGTTTCTGCCATTGTATTGTTGTTCCACTTACATTGATATCCTTTGCTACTAGTCTGCCATAGATAGAACCAACTCTGAGTTGGGTAGTTTTCACCTGAGCAATTTTTTTCGATAGAATTATGATTGTATTATAATATCTTAAAAACAGTTTCATAGTGCCTCACTCTTGTCATAATTTTGGTTATAAAACCTTTTTTAAAAAATTTAGTAGGGGATTTTTATGTGTGCTAATTAGTTTGATTCCTATTAGTGGACCTCTTAAATTAATATAAAAGAGATGAAGTTCAATTTCTATTTATGTGGGTGGAGACTGGAGAGGGGATTTTGATCAGTATCATCACCTGCAGTGAAGCTCTTGTTCAAGAACCCTCTACAGGTTGGAACATGTCATGTTCAAGAATAATCCTTTTGAAGTGTCAACTATTATTCTGTTTAACACTTGTTACACATTATGGGCTTGGTTACCCTTGCTCTCACATGTATGTGTGATGATCTAAAATGTTTGACCAGAGGTTCCATGACTTGAGATAATCTAAAAGAAATTAATGACCAACATAAAGTGAGATGTTGTGAGATTTAGTCTTTAAGGGATGACCTGGTAACCATCCGAAAAATAAGACATGATTAGCTCCATGTTATCTGTTAGGCTACAATTACATCACTTCACGTTACACGTACAACATACTACGGAAGTCTTTGCTTTCTGTAGTTAATTTATAGTACCCTTGCTCCAGCTTCTCGACAGAGATATGAGACCATGTTACTCTTGGTGAAAAAATCAATTACTTGCAAAAATTTTCAGATCCTATCTTATCTTTTAGCATCATGAAAATCAACTTATTGGTTGGGATAAATTGAATTATAAGTTTCTCTAGAACTATTCCATAATATCTAACTCATTTCTTTAAAAACTGGTATGATTTTTAGGTGCATTCCGAAGTGGGTTCTTAAATTTAGTCAAGTTAATACAGTATGGACAAAAAGAAAATTCTGTAACAGAAAGTTACAATGACAACCGCAACAGCAATCAAAGGAAAATTTGAGCTTATTTTTCCTTGCCCACAAATGTGACAAGTCCATTTGTGAGTTCTAAGTTCTACGTAAATTAACTTTTCGGCAAGGACAGCAATCAAAAACAGTCTCTTATCTTTAGAAATTCAAATAAAAGAGGCAAATTTTGACTAAACAGCTTACAAGTGATGAGATGGGCCCATATGCCCTCATAAGCCGATGTCCATGCAAGTCACATGCACATGATTTATGATTTCATGTACCATTTTCTGTTTTGACTTCGAGACTTTTCAATTTTGACTCACTCACAGCCCCCAAATACAGGTGTGAGTTAGCTTACAAGTCGGTGAGGAGATGGTCGTCTATCTAACATGAACTACCAAGAAGAGTCTATTATCTGCCAAAAGTGCTTATCTACTTAAGTGCTTTCTTGGTTACCTCACTCGTCGCAAAGATAGTTTAACAAGATAACCTTTTCAATTAATAGTTTCATACTTTCATTGTCACATTTAATTTAACGTTCAAAGTTTTACAACGTTTTTCTTCATAGCTTGCCATACTAGTTTGGTTAGCCAATCTGATCACTTATATTATATAAAACCTTCAGCCTGGATAAAATTATTTTGGACCTCAACTGCCACTCTCGTCCCCGATTTTTCGTAAACATTAGTTTGGACCAATCACTTTTTAATATGCACAAAGAATCAGTTAAAGAGAAAAATTCATTCAAGCTTCTACGGTAGTAGAAGAAGACTCATGCTTATACTAGTATATATAGAAATATATTGGATGAAACGGACGTTGAGATGATAATCACATCAACTGCGAATAATTCATGGGTTAAGTGCGTGACAATATAGCTTGTAACTTATAAGTTTTAACTTTTAAAAATAAATTTGACAATGAATTTCTATATGGTATATAAAAAGGCTAACACAAGCACTGGATGTACGAGGGAGGATTCATACTACCTTTTGATTTTCCTACAAAGTTTCACATTGATTTAAGATACTATCTTCAGACTAGGCAAAAAGATTCATCTACACGTATTATAGATGTTATGCATAAAAATCTCACATTGATTGAGAATAATTATATTGGGCTAATTTTCAAACACAATAGGCAAAGGTTATAGCTTATAAATATTTGTTGGATCCACAGCATTATCGTCATCGTTATCATTTAAACAAAGAAACAAAATAAATTTCATTAAAATGTAGTAGTGGATTAAAAGTTAGTCCATAGTAGACATTAAGATTGATAGTTAGTTCATAGTAGACGTTAAGATTGATACTTTCAATTAGCATATTCATCAAAGGTATCCATGATGTATATACTCGAGCTCCACTTGGGATGTATAAATAACTCGACACAAACATTCAAATCAAAAGTTTAAAATTGACAAAAGATATCTTTATTAAATGAGTTAGATCTTTGTTATCGACTCACTTTCAGTGAATAAATGAGTGCTTTCACACCGAGGGAAACGGCATTTAATATTTTCAGCTACCTAGCCTTGACTTCTCCAAAGAAGCATGTGAGTGTTCATATTCGGGCAACTAGTATATTATTTCATTACAACATAGTTAAATATAGCGTAATATAATATTTATAATGCAATTATAATAAATGTGTCAAAGACACCCTTATGCTGCGTTTACTTGTCAGTAATCGGAATGAGTTGGAATCAGAATGAGAAAGGGAAATGAGAATTAGAATAAGTTGTTTACTTGACCTATAGTAATCGGAATCGGAATGGGCTAAAATCTCATTGATGTGTTTATTTTATTTTGGAATTAGAATCGGAATGAGTTAGAATGTAACAAATTACCAAAAAGTACTTAATGAATTATTATCATAATTATTATTTTATATTTTAATTATAGTCATTATTTATTCAAAAATTATTATTATTATTAATTATTGTGAATAATATATTAATTAATTACAAAATTTTAATTAATTAATTATAATGATATACTAATTAATTATAATAATAATTATTATTATTATAAAAATATATTAATTATTGTGATTAATTATTCAAAAACTATTATTATTAATAATTATTGTGAATAATATATTAATATATTAATTAATTGTAAAAAAAATTTAATTAATTAATTATAATGATATACTAATTAATTATAATAATTATATTAATAATAATTATTAAAATATATTAATTATTGTGATTATTTATTCAACAACTATAATTATTAATACATTATTGTTAATAATATAATAATATATTAATTAATAGTCATAATTATATTAATAATTATTATAATAGTATATTAACTAATTAATAATAATATATGAATTAATTAAAATAATTATATTAATAATTATTAAAATTATATATTAATTGATTAATTATAATTATTAATAATTATTGTTAATAATATATTAAATAACAGTAACAATTATATTAATTAATTAATTAATAATATTTTAACCAGTTATAATAATTATATTAATAGTAATTATAGTAGTATATTAATTAATTAGTTAATTATTAATAATATAATAAATTATTGTGATTATTTATAAGAAAATATAATTATTAATAATTATTGTTAATAATATATTAATATATTAATTATCAGTAACAATTATATTAATTAATTATTAATATAATTATTATAGTTGTATATTAATTAATTATTAATAATATATTAATTATTTTGATTATTTATCATTACTAATAATTAGTGTTAGTAATATATTAATAGATTAATTAATATAATAATTAATAATAATAAATGAATTAATTATAATCATAATATATGAATTATTGTGATTATTTATTCAAAAACTATAATTATTAATAATTATTGTTAACAATATATTAATTAATTATAATATATTAATTAATTATTTATAATAATATATTAATTAATTATAAATGAGGACAATATGGGCATTTTCAATTTTGGGGGAGGGCAAAATTGTCATTCTCGGGAATGGGAGACTCATTCCCACCTCCCCTTGGGAATGGTCTCCCATTCCTTATTCCCAAATTGTGGTGGGCCTCGCGATTCTGATTCCGATTCTCGACTCTATTTTGCGAAGTAAACACTGTCAATCATTCCGATTATGGATTCCGATTTCCCAATCCGGGAAGTAAACGCACTATTAATGTATATATAACTCTTGATATCTTAATTATACCTATCCAAATTACCAGAAAACAAGTATAAGACATTAAGAAACAAGAATTGTCGATTTTATTATTTATGGTAAGGCTGGTAAATTCACATCCTCATGAGTCCTTGAATAAATCAACTTGGCAACGAAATAGTTTGATAAAGTATTAATTATTGGCTCTAACTTTACCATTTTTCTCATTATATTGCTCTTTCAAACTTTAGTACCGCATTGTCACTTTTAAGTTTGTATAAAGTTTTGATGGAACTAAATGGGATAAATTTTGTTTAATTACAACAAGGGAAACTGATTTTCTTATGCTTCTTGAATTTTATAGAACAAAAGAACAAAAATGTTGGTGTAATAAAACTATCAATCCTTTGTTTGGAAAAGATTAAAGCATCGGTGGTTAATTTACCAAACAAGAAATCTATAACTTCCTTAACTAAAAGACTTGATGGTGTCAAAGTAATTAAAATTGATTTTTTTTTCCTAAATCATGCTTTTATGGGTAAGCAACCCTTTGTTTGATTAATTTTACAGAAACGCTGCTGTCTTGCATTACATGTATATACCGTAAATTGATAAACTTATGGACTTTTATTATGGTGTTTTTGGTAGCTATTTAAGAGCTTTTCAAATTTCGTGGAGGGAAAAATTTGCAACCATTTTTTTGTCAATTAATTACAAACTTTGACTTGTAATTACTTGTATAATCCTAATTATTTGCAAGTTTATATACTCATGGCTCAAGCTAAGTTGCATATATAAGAAATTCACCGTAGAATATGAGCAATTCCAAACTTGATGACCCAAAGAAAACCCTAAAACAGAAAAAAAGAGATTACTTGCAAGAACAATTGAACAACCGGTACCACATTGAATTTAATTTATCACCATTATTCAAATAATTTTAATTAAAGCAGCTAAGTTCCCAACCGTAACCTGCATGACAATGTAGGCCCTTGAAAGTCCACATTAAGAATTTAAATTTAATCACTCCATAAATAGCCTATTGATTTTATTGTATTATTAATTAATTATTTATGAAAATCCTTCAAGCTCCAATAAATGCAACTGCCCAAGAAACTTTCTTATGGACTAAAGCTACTTCTACTCCTATTTTATTCTAATAGAAGTTTCTGTTCCAATTAGTTTGTGTTTTCAAAGCATGATATTAACGAATTTGATATTTTAAACATATATTTGTACATAATAATGCTATCAACCTAAATCTAGATTGAGGAGAAAAAAGATTTTAAGTGAATGTGATAACTTGCACAAATAAATAATAGATGTGTTATTATCGCAGATAATTATAATAATTTATGCCATGAAACTGAAATAGAGACGGCAATTTTTAGTGAACTACGCTAAAACCAAGCAAGCTACGCCACAGCCCACACAGTAGATCAACGTCCAACCTAATTTCATGAAATCAAAAGTTCAAACAGCCCCATTTCGCCACGTGTCAATAACAGAATCAATCGCGTCTACCCACGTGCCCCACTTTTACTCTTCTCTTCTCCAAGAAACAAAAAGACGTATAGGCATGATACAAAATTAGGAGATTTAGGTGACCATTCTCTCACCTTTCTATCCATACAACAGTAAAATTAATTTCTAATAAGTAATTAAAAATAATTTTCAATTGAAATATAATACCCCTTAAAACCCTAAAACTAAAACTCAGCTTTTTACATTTATACATTCATTTCTATATATACATACACAAAGTCCCACAAACCCCAACAAAACACAAATACACAGCCCTTTCTCTTCAATTTCCTCTACGAAACGCCACCGTATCATTCACCACTACCCGTCTCGTGAGAAATGCCGTTAACCCCTCACAAACAACAACAGCCTCCCCTATAAACCAGGGTAACACATGCAATCACGCCGTTAACGTCAATCACCGCCGTTAATCGTTATCTCCTATAAATACTTGAAAAAGTTTCTAAATTCACAAATCACAAAATGTCTAATCGCGTTGTTGCGGAGAATAATACATCGCCCGCAAGAGACACTTTACCGTTCTTCAGTACAAACTCAATGGAGCTGACCCACATCACGCGATCCGCATCCGGCGTGTCGCCCACGCTCGGCCAGTTGCTCAAGCGAGTCGGGGACGTACGGAAGGAGCAAACCGGCGACGAGACTCCGGTCCATCAGATTCTCGACGTCAGCGACACAAGCAGCGTCGAAACAAGATCACTGCCTTTCGTTTTGTCCTTCAACAACCTGACTTACAGCGTCAAAGCTCGCCGCAAGTCCATCACTCTCCCCGCAGTGTTCCGCCGTCAACCTCATCCCCTCGGCGCCGTCACAGCGACGGATCCCGTTCCAGGCGAGAACTTGTTCTCCAAAACAAAGACTCTGTTGAACGACATCTCCGGCGAGGCGCGCGACGGAGAAATCATGGCGGTCCTTGGGGCTAGCGGCTCCGGGAAGTCGACTCTAATCGACGCGCTGGCGAATCGTATAGCGAAAGAGAGCTTGAAAGGTACCATCAAGCTAAACGGCGAAGTGTTGGAGTCGAGGATGCTGAAGGTGATATCAGCTTACGTCATGCAAGACGACCTTCTGTTCCCGATGCTCACCGTCGAGGAGACGCTGATGTTCGCTGCCGAGTTTCGGCTGCCACGTACACTGTCGAAGTCGAAGAAGAAGATTCGCGTCCAAGCTCTGATCGATCAGCTCGGCTTAAGGAACGCGGCAAAGACAGTTATAGGAGACGAAGGACACAGGGGAGTGTCGGGCGGCGAACGACGTCGTGTCTCGATTGGAATCGACATAATTCACGACCCAATCTTGTTGTTCCTCGACGAGCCAACCTCGGGGTTGGACTCCACGAGTGCTTACATGGTCGTGAAGGTGCTGCAGAGAATCGCTCAGAGTGGCAGTATCGTAATTATGTCGATCCACCAGCCGAGTTACCGTATTCTCGGGTTGTTAGACCGGATGATATTCTTATCCCGTGGGCAGACCGTCTACAGCGGCTCCCCGATGAACCTGCCCCACTTCTTCGACGAGTTCGGCCACCCGATACCCGAGAACGAGAACCGGACCGAGTTTGCCCTAGACTTGATACGAGAACTCGAGGGGTCGCCCGGTGGGACCAAGAGCCTGGTCGAGTTCAACAAAACGTGGCAGAATATGAAGCAATCAAGAAACACGAACGCGCACTCGGACTCACAAGGCCTGTCGCTAAAAGAAGCCATAAGTGCGAGTATATCAAGAGGCAAGTTAGTGTCCGGCGCAACAAACAATGACGCCAGCAGCCCCACGTCAATGGTGCCAAATTTTGCCAATCCCGCATGGAAAGAGATGGTTGTGTTGTCTCAAAGATCCGTCACAAATTCGCGTCGGATGCCGGAGCTGTTCGGCATCCGAGCTGGAGCGGTCATAGTCACCGGGTTCATCCTAGCCACCATCTTTTGGCAGCTCGACAGCTCCCCTAAAGGGGTTCAAGAACGACTAGGGTTCTTCGCATTCGCCATGTCAACAACTTTCTACACGTGTGCCGACGCCCTCCCGGTTTTCCTCCAAGAGCGTTACATTTTCATGAGAGAGACAGCTCACAACGCCTACCGGAGGTCCTCTTATGTCCTATCTCACACGTTGACATCACTTCCGGCTCTTGTCTTCCTCTCGTTTGCATTCTCGGCCATAACTTTCTGGGCTGTGGGTCTCGACGGTGGCTTCTTTTTCTACTTCTTGATGATGTTCGCTTCGTTTTGGGCTGGTAACTCTTTCGTTACGTTCCTATCCGGTGTCGTTCCTCACGTTATGCTGGGCTACACTATCGTTGTGGCCATTTTAGCCTACTTCTTGCTGTTCAGTGGCTTCTTCATCACCCGGGACCGAATCCCGCCCTATTGGATTTGGTTCCACTACTTGTCACTGGTTAAGTACCCTTATGAAGCCGTGTTGCAGAGTGAGTTTGGTAACCCGGTAAAGTGCTTCGTCCGCGGTGTTCAGATTTTCGACAACACACCGCTCGCGGCTGTCCCGACTGCCATGAAAGTGAGGTTGTTGGAGACATTGAGCAGGACATTGAACATGAGGATTACGACGTCCACGTGCTTGACCACCGGCGTAGATATATTGGACAAGGAAGCCGTTAATCAATTGAGCAAGTGGAGTTGCTTGTGGATCACGGTGGCCTGGGGATTCTTCTTCAGGTTTCTCTTTTACTTCTCTTTGTTGCTTGGCAGCAAAAATAAGAGAAGGTAATTAATTACACTGAAAAATCTTAAGTGGCCTTCATGTAAAATTTTCTGTTGTGTGCAATTTTTTTTTATAAATAATTTTGAGTATGGACTAATTCCGCTGTAAAACTGTTATATTTTTAATTACTGTGATAATCTTTCTGTATGTTGATAAGATATATTCTGTTCATGATTAAATACTTACTCATTCATTCAATGTTAATTTTTATTTTTTGAAGAATTTGTATGAATTGAATGAAACTTATTGTTGATCCATTAATAGTTTTGAAAATCGAGAAACTTAATATGCAGATGGTATATATATTTGAGGAAAAGCTATACCTAACTAACACCTACTTGTTTTGCTTCTTATGAGTGAGTGATTATGTAAAAATACGTATAGAGTTAGCCTAACTTTGACTTATCTTGTTTCTTATTGTTTATTTTGTAAGGTCAAATGTTGTTCAATAATGTTTCATTAATTGTTTGATTGTTTGCATTTGCACCCAGTTGCATGTGTTAAGATATGTATAATTCTTTGATAAGGTTATGCTCATTTTAATAAAGTGAGGATGCTACTAATAAATAAAAAAATAAATTAGTAAAGTAATAAATTTAGTTAAACAAGATGATTATGTAAATAGAAATCACCTAATTTCTTGAATATGGAATATATTATAAAATTATACTGTATATTAGAAACCATATAGGGATTAGAATAAAGAATTTTATACACACACATATATAGTCATGTTTAGGTATGAAAAATTTACGAGGACAAAGTTAAAAGACAAGAAAAAAAAAACATAAATTCTAATATACTAAAAGAACAAACTCCAATATGTTAAAAGAAAAAAAAATATTGCATTTGAATCAATGTTATATATATATAAAGTTCTTAATAAGCTGAAGAATGAAGAATGAAGATAATGATTCTTTTAGATGGTCAAATAATTTTGACACAATCAATTAATTTATTGTTATTGTTAAATACCTGAAGAGTCTATATGGGAAACTCTTTTAAGTTATAAAATTGTACACGATTATGCCGTTGTAGCTCATTCATTCACAAAGTTTGGTAGCAGATTTCTTGGCTCAGTTGATCACTCAAAATGGCCATATATTATGAAACACAGGCATTGCATGTGTTTTCATTGTTACGTGTACTTTTTTCGGCTTTTCAGTTTTCATTAACTCGTGTGGTTGAACCAAAAGCAGCTACTCTCCATCATTATTAATTATCATCACATATATTTGATAAGTTTTCACGAGATTCAGCTCTGACAAGCTAAAATCATTGCTTTAATCAGCATAACATCCCATATATGTATAGTGAGCTATCCTCACCATATTAAAATGAGAATGTCATTAAATAGTTAAAAAAATATAATTTTTAATATATTAAAATTTGTTTTTTTTTTAATATTTTAATGATATTCTTATTTTAATAAACTAAGGATGTTTTCATTAGAGAATGACTATACGTACATACATATACATGCATGTGTGTGTGTGTTGGAATGAAGGAATTAAGTTAAGAATAAGTTAAAAATAAGAAAGACACACACTCCAATACACTACATAACAAATGTATTGCATTCAAATGTGTGTTTTGATTATCTTTTTAGTTTAATATTTCTTAACTTAATAAATTAAGGGATCCTTTATTAGATAATGACTCTATATATATGATCTTTAAGATGCATAATTTTTTTTTAGTTCAAACAACCAAATATTATTATAAGTAACAAAAGTAATTTGATTTCTTAAAGTGCATGTTTTCATTAGTTTCAAATTATTAATGTTGTATTTAAGTTTGTCATTAAGCCCATTTTAAGAAACATTAGGATTTAAATTTCACCGCATATGTTCAACAAATCAATAATTATTTTCAGTATCTTTTCTATTTGCTATTGTTACACTCAAATCTTGGTTTTCAAAGGGAAAAAGATGAAAATGAAATATTGTATATACAAGAGTCTCAAGCATGATACTCGACGAAACTTAACTTGTATACGTTAATAATATTGTTTTTGGTAAGATTATTTTGTTGTATGAAAAGACATGTACAAAATTTGGTTTCATGTAGAAAATAAAAGCTTACAGCCACGCATAGGCCCGAAAATCAAAGTTCAAATCAATTGCCGTGTCTTCCTCTTCTTTGGCATGCATGTGCTCGTCGTGTCCATTTACTTGCGAGCTGCAGCCATTAATATTAGCTAAAATTTCAAAGACTTTTGAGCAATATCTTAAGGCTTCGGATTGTAGCACCCATAATTGCAAATTGGTCAAGTTACAAGATTTTCCATTCTTGCTCGCTAAAAGCCTCTTGAAAATGTGCACGAAATACCAGATTTTGACAAAGTTGCCATATCTTAAGGCCATCGGGTGTCGCAACAAGAAGAGTAAAGATTAGATATAGAAGAATACTCCATTTCTGAAATCTTTTGCCAGAACTTGAGGCCTTGGAGAGTTAGAGTGAAACCATATCCGGAAATGACTACAAGTTTAGAAGCAAGAGGGGTGCTCATTTTGATGATTCGTGTTGAAGAGAAAAATAAAAACACCAGTTACACCACACACGTTTACACAAAATAAAAAAAAAAAATTGGGTAACTAGTATTTTCAGTTGATATTAACTCGTACACAAAAGGGTAGTAATGTGTTCTAGGTTATTAATTTAAAAAAAAAAAAAAAACTCGCTAGGTTGAATTTTGAGGTTTATATGATTCAATTAATAAGAATAACACTATTACCTCTACAGATACTCCCGCTGGTTCGAGACTTTGGCCTTTTACAGTGGAAGCCAAAAGTTAAAGAGTTCAATTCTCAATAAATATGTTTAATTGGTTTGGCTTAAAAATAAAATAAAAAAAAAAAGAAAAGAAAGAAAGAAAGAGGCTACTCAGCATACAATCGGGTTATGTTTATATAGTTCAATTTGAGTCTATTATGTGCATTAGTAAGAAAATATTTTCTTGCATATAACCAGAAAGTTTTTGAAATATTTACTTCCATATATATGCCAGAAATTTTGTTTGTTTGTTTCTTGTCATTGAAAGAGAATACCATTGAAGTTTTCAGACTAGAATTGCTGTATAAGGTCTTCACAAATTTCCCATTGTAAAAATAAGGTTAAAAAGTTCAAGAGTGACTTGGGCTTTGATTTAGGGAAAAAAAATATTGAAAGAATACTTGGGTTTAACTCTAACAAATGAATATCTTGCACATTAAATTTGTATTTTGCAATACAAAGAAAAGGTTGTAATTAGTTCATCAATTTTCCCGACCTCATATAATAAACTCTTCTTCAATCCAAATATCTCAATATCGTCCTCAAAAATATAATAGGTATATTTTTATCATTTCTTTTGGAAGAAATGAAAAGTAATTCGTATGTTTACTATATTTTTTTAAGTAAGAATAAATACGAGTGAATGTAATGTATCTATAACCATTTATAAAAAAATATCGAATAAATTAAATTACTAACTATCCTGAATTCATGTTAATTATGTTCTGCTCATAATATCTTGTTTTCCTTACATTTATTCTTGATCCATTCATAAATATTCTCTCACTAGTGATAGATGTACTATAATTAGTACAAGAACATAGCATAGTATCAGTATAGGTCAAAAAGTTTTTTTTATTATATATAAAAAAGATTCATTATAAGAAATTTTTTTAATGGAAAATTATCACTGCACCACCTCTATTTTGTTTTATGTTCATCCAACCACCGTAAAATTCTAACATGTTTTTTGCACCACATTTCTTTTTTAATTTGTATTAATTAGCCACTTTTGCACCAACACCGTTAAATAATTAAAATGAAATGAAAATTTTGACCTAAATAAATTAAAAGATCATTTTATCTTATAAGAGATTTGAAAAATAAAAAAATTATAATTATAAAAATACCCCTAAATTTAATAAAAAAAATTCAAATAGAAGTGCTCAGCTAATTTTTATTAAATTTAGATTTTGTAAAATTTTAATATTTATTTTATTAAAAAATTATAATTTTTCAAAATTTTATTAAAAAACTGCATCTATTTATTAAAGAAATAAATCCCAAAATTTGGTAATTATTTTTATAATTATAATTTTTTTATTTTTCAAAGTTTTTATAAAATAAAATGCTTTTTTAATTTATTTAAGGGTAAAATTATCATTTCATTTAAATTTTTTAATGGTGTTAGTGCAAAAGTGGCTAATTGATACAAATTTAAAAAGAAATGTGGTGCAAATAATATATTAGAATTTTGTGGTAGTTGGATGAACAAAAAACAAAACAAAGGTGGTGCAATGATAATTTTAATCTATTATAGATTTTGTACTCTTTTTAGAACAAACATTTTCTTTTTTATTTGTTTCCTAAATTTTTTATTTAACTCCAATTACTTAAAGGCTAAGGGTGTGTTACTTATTGAAGTGGGAGAGAGGAATGTGAAGTCTTCTCATTCGAGTGTTTATATGCTCATTTAAGAGTGGGAGTGAGAATCCCACTCTATGGATCTCATCCGTGGAGGTGAGAATTCCACTTCTCACTCTTTTGATTTCCAAAAATGCCCTTTTACTAATCTAAAAAGTTACATATGAATAATCAAGAACTTTTAGTTTTAAATAATTAGAATAAAATTCATGAAAATTTTTATTTTTACCTCATTAAAAGTATTAAAATTATTATTATTTCATACAATTAAAATTAATAATAAATAAATAAGTTATTATACAAATTTATTTTCTTATTAATTTTCTAATTAAAAGCTACATACTCTTTACATAAGAGTAGAATTATCATTTATGACAATTCACTCCTAATTTAAGATAAAATAAACATATTTTTTGGATTCTAATCAACAATCCACACTTTTATTACAGTCTAAGTAGATACTCTATTTTTGCTCTCACTTTACACTTTCAATTTTACAATTCTCACTCCTTAGGATTGACGCTCCATTTCAAAAAATAAACTCTACCTAAATGTCGTTAATAGACCAATTACAGCTAATTTCGCTAATTGGGTGAATTGGGCCGTGTTCAATGCACCTACTCAAAATCAACATTTGCTAGAAAGAATCGTCATCAAATCGAGCCCAATCCCCACCCGCCACTGATTACTGCCACGTAGACAGATCACAGCCCCATAATAAAATTATTTAAGGACTATAAATTATGCATATTTTTGAAATAGAAATATTTTCTTTCAAAAGGAAAAAAAAGAACCTTATCTAACTGAAAAAACAGAACAGACACAAAAATGGCTTCCATATCAGCTTCTTCTTCTCTCCAATTCTCCACAAACCCATTCCCCTCATCACGCGCCCCCCCACTCTTAGACCCCCACGGGCATAAACCCTCCACGTACACCTACACCTCCACATTCACCACACGCGCCACCGATTCCGAAACCCCAGCAGAACCGGAAACAAGCCAACCCGACCCGGACGACAAGTTCGAGAACCGCCTATCCAAACTTCGAATCCGATACCGGAGCGGAACCGGTAAGAAAGCCGAAGCCCGAAAATCCAAAAAAGGGTCGACGGCGAAATCGGGGTCATCGATGTACCTGCCGCCGGTACCACTAAATGAGCCGATGTCGGGCGGGTTGAAAGTGGATTTTGGGTTCAGCTCGTATAGCGAGAGGATCAATGGGCGGATTGCGATTTTGGGGTTAACGGCG
Organism: Citrus sinensis; assembly: GCF_022201045.2. Lineage (NCBI taxonomy): Eukaryota > Viridiplantae > Streptophyta > Magnoliopsida > Sapindales > Rutaceae > Citrus > Citrus sinensis. The sequence goes on from NC_068559.1 coordinate 3,345,020, forward strand.
CTGGTGGCGGTGGAGCTGGCGACAGGAAAAGGGGTGATAAATTATCACACGCCGGCTATTGTGTTGATTCAGGTTTATTTTGTGGCGGCGGTGAGTGCTTTGTTTGTTAAGTATGAGAAAGAGAGGGTAAGTGTGTGGCCGGAATCGGCTGTTGAAAAGAAATAAATTTTAGTGGGAAAAAAATGTAATCATTTAAAATTGAGTTTTTTTTTTGGCTATTGTTTGTTCTTTTTCGTTAATGTTATATTGGGTGAATTTTTTAAATGAGAAAAAAATGTTTTGGCAAGTGAAAATGAGGGTGGGAATTACTTAGATATATGACTTATTGAGGATTAAAATCTCTATTTATATATAACGCAATAACCAAAGTCACAAGAATTTTTTTTTTTTATATGGGCTTAACCCATTATTGTCAATTTGTCATGCCTCGGCCTTTTACAAAGACATGTTTCCAGTTTCGATCCATTTTTTCCACTTTTAATCCGGGCTTGGCGCTTCCAATTCTTTCCTTTGGGCTTTAAGCAAACTACCTCTGGCCCATTATCCACACCTTCGTCCTCTTCTCCACTCTCTTGGGCTCCCGCTTTTGCTCCAAACCCACAATGGCCAAATTTCTTTACCTGGTTAAGTTTTCACATTCCCTCCTTTTTTCACCTGCTCTTCCCGCTTCTCCATTCTGCATTCTGAATTGTTTCTAATTGACAGCTGTCACAGATAACTTTCTGCAGCCTATTGGCTGCTCTCTTGATTCTATCGAACTAGGCATTAATTGATCTTCACCTACCTCCTTCTGAATGCCGCCCTGAGTAACTGCCACGTGTTCATCGTCTTGGTTCGTGCTTAGATCTGTTCCGGTTACGTCGGCCATGTTCCATGGGGAGATCTGTTGAGGTTTAGCCGGTGAATTACTCCTTTGGTCTTTGTACCCCGTCTTTGTTGAGTGGTTGGATGATGTACCGGTAGCCTTTTGCCCTTTTTCATGACTTCTGTTGGCTTTGGGTCTCCCGTACAAATGGACTGCCTGCATCCACACTCCATAGGCGAGTTTATCCTTTGGCTGCCCTTCGTACTTATCACACTCCTTATATGGGTGCCCTATCCGGCCACAGCAGAAGCAGAAATCTGATAGCCTCTCATATACCACTGGGATCGGGATGTCCTCTTCCCCTTCCTGCTCCACATAGATTATCTTTTTCAATGGTTGTGTGATATCGATTGAGATTCGTACTCTTGCGTATTGGCCAATGCACTCCCCTTCTTCATCTGCATCAATATCTTCCACAGTACCAATGGTTCCCCCCAGCATTCTTACCGTTTCTTGCTCCATGCATCCGACTGGAATATTATGTAATTGCACCCAAAAGGCTGAGTGCGTAAATACTTGCTTTGTTATTTCTCCTATGCCACTCGGTTCTTTTAGAACTATCAATGCGCGTTCAAAATGCCAAGGACCTCCAGAGAGAACTCGTCTCTTATCTGCTTCGGAGGCAAATTTGAACACGAATGTTTTGCTTCCCAGGCTTTCAACTCTGAATCCCTCAGCTGTTCTCCAAACTTGCCGCAGCGCAGACTTAAGCCCCTCTCTGTTGAACTCCTCTTGGATGCAAAACTTTCCCCAGCAAACATCCGGCTACTAGCTTTTTCCCTTTGCCTTTCATAATTTCGCCAATGGCAACTCTACTCGTCTTGTCTTCTTCGAGTGTGATTGCTTTGCACTTACGAATCAGTTCCTCTGTTTCCATGAGGCCCTGATTTTAACTACTGCTCTATTAATTCCTTAATCACCTACTACTCCTGCTGCTTATAATGACTTACCAACTCTCATAAATAACTCATATTATAAAGCGCCCAATTTAGAGCGATTTCGTTGCCCTGAGGGCTACTAACTTTCATTCTGAGTTCTCTTTCAGAGAGAGATAACCTTTGAAGAAAGACTCCATGATCGTAGAATTTTTTTTTATGTTAAACGAAGTCCAAAGTTAATGGGCTAATGGCCCTAATTATAGAACAACCTCGTTAAATTAATATCAATAATTTGATAAGTTTATTACATAATTTTTTTTTAGAAATCTTATTTTTTAAAACCTAATTAATACATAAATTAATTAATTTGAAGCTAAATATCTATGATATATCTTTCTTTTTTTTATATTGGTATAATAATTTATTCATTTTATTGGTATAGTTGTTTTCTTCACCCCTTTTGAATAAGAAATCATTGTTTTATTTTTATATTATGAAAAATAAGAGAGAGGGGAGCTTAATATATTATCTATAGAAAATTCATATTTGGTGAGCTATGATGTAATCATAATCTCGCCATACAATTCAACCAAAGTGACTGATTAAGATCAAATCTAAATCATATCACACAATTTGAAAGAACCACTAAATTCTCTAATTATATGATGTTTATATTTCATAAAAATTTCTATTATGAACGTATATTATCTTTATAAATTAATTAATTACTAATTTATTGATAAATTGATAATTATTAATTTATTAATATCTTAATATTAATCAGAATAATAAATTTGAATTTTCCATAATCTCAATGCTGTTAATTTACCAATCAAAATTTCACTGCATATGAAAGATGTCGAAGAGGTTACACGGCACTAGTATGTAAAGATGAGACAAGGCAAACGAAGAAACGAACCGACTTCAAATTGGACCTTAAAAATTTCTTAGCAATTAATCATATCTCTAAAACATACAGATCAACTTAGCTTATTTTCATCTTGCTTGAGTACATTAGTGTGACAGTGTTACGTCAAAAAGAAAAGAATTCCACATCCAAAAAATGGAATCTACTCAATTGCTACAAATGCTGGATCAGGCCCCTTCCCTGCCATTCATAGAAGGGGATTCTGGATTCTAGTTTTTAGTATTTTTCAATATACAGCTCTGCGATCTATACCTTCCCTAAAAGTTACAAACAAATCCACCCCGCAGGTTCCAGCCAGTTGGGACAACATTCCCTGACCTTTCGGCTAGATCAGAATATTGTGGGCAGCATTAATGTTCATTCTTTTCTTACCAGCGCTGTCACAAAGACTTAACTACAATCAACTCGGCTGAGAGGATGCCCGCGCCAAAAAGTCATTAACTGCAAGATTGGCATCGCCATGGGACACGGCATCTTCTGGTTCTGGCATAAACAGAGTAGATGACGATGCCTACATGTAAAGATAAGCACATCTTTAATTCACAGCCAGAAAAACAACAAAAGCAAGAGAAAGAAGGCCACGCACACCCAAAAGCAACATATAACTTCTATTTTGGGATCATCAACAGAGACTGCCAACTTATTATAAGTTTATGCCAACCTATTTTGGTGGGCTTGAAATTTTTTTCATCTAGTTATAGTAAGGCTGGATTAAGTGTACCTTTGCATCAAGTTGCACCTCTCCATTAGCATCAGTGACGAGGGATGCGCCATGTGCCTTTAACCATTCCACACACTCCTCTAGTCCGTCTGAGTCCCTCTCTTCACATTCTTCATTTGTTGGTGACACACCTGTGAAGCCTAGAACTTGAGCAACATATGAAACGGGTACCGTAGGGCGATATGACCGGGACATGCAACTCACAGCCTTAAATCGCATCTTTTCTACATACAGATCTGCAAGGAGGACAAAAATTAAGTAAATGATAACACTTTAGCCTTCTCATATAATTGACCACAAGATATACACACAAAGCTGAATATATCTCAGTGATATATACACACCCATAAGGCAGGTGTTCAAGTTAGGAGCCGTCTTGTATAGTCTGAAGAACATAATGTAATTTCCTGAAGAGACAGCAGCACGAACTGCTAGAGCATGTTTAACAGCTTTATCTTGCTTTGCCTTATCTGATAATCTGGCAATTTAACAAATTGAGATTTCATATTAGCATTGAACTCAACACAATCTTCTATTATTTTTAACTCCGCACGTGACAAGCAGTTGATGCATGCATGCCAGAATAAAAGAACAATTACATTTAACAATCAACAAACTATTCAAAAAAGTTACAGAGTAACTTTGACTTTGACCTCATAACAAAATGCACATGAACAGTGGATACAAGTTGAACATAAAGAGACTTCTGCAGAGAGATGGATCCAAGTCTCAGATAATTATTAAAAAGATGAAAAAAAAAAAAGCCATTCCATTCTAAAGATGGAATTAACAAACAATTATTGATTGCAAAACCACATAATACATATATGGAATCAGGCAAGATAGCAAACATAATAACATCAATAGAAGCAGTCTTCTTGTGACATTAGTGAATATGATGCTAACCTTGACATTAATGATAAGAGCTCTCTCTTATTGTTGGAGTGCAGGATAACACAGAGTAAGTGGTAAGCAGAAAACTCCATACAGCATCCCTCAATTCCTTCAGCATAAAGGATTTTTAACTGTGATTGGCACTGAATCAAAACGAACCAAAGTCAAGACAACGATGATCCTATGTAAATATGAAAACTTTTCATTAAAAGTTCCACATTTTCACAACTGGCAAATGTTCCTGCAAAACAAATCAATGACCATCTTTTTTTTCTTTTTTTCTTTTTTAAATATATTTCTAGGAAGGGGACTTCTAAACCACCATCCAAATACATGAATTGAGATTCTACTCTGTGAAGAATAACAGCTAATAACTAGTATAATAATTTCAGCAGAAAAATAGAAAATTCCAGATATGTTGTAGCACATCTTCCTGTGTAAAGTTGAGATTATTATTATATAATTATATTTTGTAGCTGCAAAACAGAAAAAAGGCACACGAAGAAGAAAATTTAGAGCAACAGTACGGCAACAACCTGATTGTATTCAGGTAAGTCCCCATTTTCTATTGCCAATCGAGCATGAGTTTCATAAACCTGAAAGGGAATCATATGAGACACAGTATAAATATTGAAAATAAAATTATCATAGTACTAAGAATACCAGAGGGGATGAGAAGAATACATGCAGGTATTCATATATACCTTAGCCGTTAGCTGATTTCGTATTCGTTGCACAGTCAAATCTTGACGAATAGATTTCAACTGATCACATTTATAAAGATAGTTCTTCTGAGAGTTCTGAACCATTTGCAGAGCTTTTTCTAGCACTTCTTCTGGTCTCACCTGAGGGGAAAAACACATGACACAAATATTATCAGTGATTCATCAATAATAAACTTTGGTTCAATTCAGAATGCCTAGAAAACCAACAATAAAAAGAAGATAATGTTATTACAGTGGAAGGATCAGGTGCAGAAGTAAGGCGCAGATAACGTTTCTCAATTTCCTGGCAGGTCCCTTTAACAGTCAGTGCATCCCAGTCAATGTCTTCTACAGCCCTGCTGCCACCATCATCAAAGCTTTTACTAATTAACAAGGCACTTGCCCTCCTCACATACAAGTTTCCAGTACCAGCATTTTTTCCTTTGAAGCGGTTAGTTTCTGATCGATTCCCTTGTCCTCTGTCGAAACGCTTAGAGCGATTTTCACGTCTCATTCTTTCCTCTGGTGAATTAGCCAACGCTATTGCACCAGAATAATACGAAGTTAAACTCTGTTCCTTATCACTATCACTTGATGCGTCACCATTGTCTTCAGTTTTAAAACCATCAGCAGAAAGACGCTGCCTCTTAACTGGCCTCTGGAAACTTTTACTCGCAGATTTCTGCTCTGATAGGTGAAACTTAATATTATTTAGCCTATCCTCCTTGCTCACGCTGCCGCTTATATGCTGCAGTAAATTCAATTAAAATGAATCAAATTAGAGTCAAACACAAATATATGCAAGTACACAGTGACATTGACATCCTCTTTTCTTTTTTTCCTTCTTTGCGCTGAACGACAACAAAGGAGTTCTCACACTATTGTCATACGAAGTCCACACTCCACACCAAAAAATCAGAGGTGAATCAAGTGATACCTTTCTATCCTTTTCATTGGCATGGATCCAGCCACTAAATTTTACAATTTCATTAGTGGAAGAAGCTAATTTGTCAATCGGTTTCTCCTCTGGTAAAGGCTCCCATCTGCTTTTGGTTCGTCTACTTGGACTTCTCTTATTCTTTGATAATGCAGAAAGAGGAGTTGAAGTTGGTAAACTGCAGCAGGGCAAATAATATATCCAAATAAAAAACAGATCACTAAGTTTAATAGCAGCACACTTTTATAATGCAGCAGCCAAAAGAGGTCAAGAGAAAGCAAGATGTTAATCTCAATGTTCAAGCTAAAAGAAGCAATTTTTAACTTGGGGATGGGAGAGGGCAGATAAGAAAGCACATACTCCTTAGTGACTGCTTCTGTAGTAGGCTTAGGAAAAAGAGGCTCCACATCCCAGTCTCGTGAGAACAGTGTTCCATCAGAATTTGCTTTTTTAATAATCTGAAACAAGAAAAGGGAAAATCTGGATAATGTTATTAAATTTAGATATCAGTGAATGACAGTGAAGTACAACAAACACAAATAGATATGTACGCATCCATGAATAAAAAGTTATGACAAGCCCATCAAAACAAGAAGGAAGCCAACTCAAAAGCAAAATGCTTCACTTACCACAGCTTTTACAAGATTCCATCTCTGTACAACATAATGATGAAGAATGGATGACAAAAATTTGAGGTATTTTAGAATTTCCTATGAGTGCACACATTCTTATATAGCATCTGCCTTTAATTAATCATTATATATCTTAAAATAAAGTATCATCGATGCACACTACAGTTTCTCATCATAACTACAGGTTACTGGTTGTAGATTACAGAATTTGTCATTTCTAAACTCTTTTTTCAATTAATAATGCTTCTCAAAACTCTGACACATTATTCTCATTATTTTCTTTTTGACTGTCGCTATCTTCCTAAGAAGTTTTTCTTTTTGAAAGTCAATATCTTTCTACTTGTAATATCTGCAGTTATCCTTCAACCCAAAATGATCAACAACAAAATTAAAATCAGGCCAAAAGAATTATTGGGGCGATGGAGTTCACAACATTGTGCTTATAACTGAACAACTGCTTCCTCAAAAAGCTTTCTGAGTTAGCATGTTTCTGGTTCTTCAGGGTCACCAAAAATGGAGTTAAGTTTAAATTAGAAGAAGACTCACCTCCCCCATCACAGCTTGGGAAGCTGCTATTTCTGCATCACCCTTACAGCGAGCCAAAGCTCTTTCAACATAACCACATAGTGACTTGGGAAAGGTACCAGGCTGCAAGCAAGAATAAAGTCATCAATTGCTGCATGAACCAGCAATCATAAATCATCGATTTCATCAAAAAGGACAATATGAAAAACTGCCCAACATAATTGTATTATGAAAAGCAAAGGATGAGAAATGCCTGATACAAACAGATTTCACTTGGATTTCCAGAAGGCCTCTGACTGAAACATCAGATAAACATTCTGGTATCCCAGTCAGTCTGAAAAAATGATCTCTAACTATCAAATTGATGTTTATGCCAGAAAACTCAAACCATATGTTTGACAGTGTACTGCATGCATACAAAACTTATCTCCATAGAAATAATAGGGTTAATGTTTTCCACAAATCCACTAAATTGATGTATTTTACATCAACACATTGCCACCTCCTCTTAGTCTCTTAGGGCTTGATTGGTTTTAGGGTTTAATTTGTTTTTATTTTTAAATTTTATGTCATTATAGGGTTTTTTTGTAATTTAATTTATTCAAATGTCCAAAGTTGTATTTGCTCTTCTGCGGTTGCTAATAACAAAATTTAATGGATTGGGGATTTAAAACTGATAGCCTATTCTCTGTAATTCTGGGTGTGTGAAATATGTCTATTTTAATGGGTGTTTGGAAAAATTAACCCAAAATAATAACACAAGTAATTCACAGAAAACTTGTGGCAACATGTCATTTCTACTTGCTAACAGCCCTTTTTGGCTTCCACAAGTTCTGGAAGTAACTAATAATTTAACTACCTGTGAGTCCCAACCGTTGAATTTCAACTTATTACAAATTAAGAACTAAATACCGATTATTAAAGAAAAAAAAAAGTAGCCACAAGTGATTCAATTGAAGTATAACAAAATGAATAAAAATACATCAGCAGTTGATAATCAAGTTGCACAAATTTAGACAAATAAAGCAACAGTGAACTCAATGCTTCCAAAAAGTTAACCATAACAAGAGCCAAAATGCACATGTATTCAAGGCTCATTTCACACTCCAAAGCCAACATTGAAAAATATTTTGTGACTGTTAGTTAGGAGGAGCAAGAAAATAACCAAAATATGAGTCTTACCTCAACCCTAGAATCAGCATGAGACACAACCTTTTCGTTTGACTTTGCAAGTGAAACACCGATATAAGCCGGTTTTGCTGCTGCATTGGCTGTAGAGCTATCCTTATCGGTTTTTGGTAAACCTAAGGCCAAATTTGAAGCAATTCTAGGATTAGTTGGAATCTGCAGTTTGCTTACCCTTCGATTATCTAACTGTGGAGAAGTTTGCACAGGCGGCGATTGATAACTAGGGGCCATCTGTTGACCAATAGCATACTGCGAACTGGGCCCCTGAGGGCATGCAGCTTTGTGTTGATCCTGAAAGTTATTGTAAGAAGTTTTTTGTTCCAAAGGCTTAGAATAGTGTGGTTGTACAGGACTGACTTGACGATTTTGAAAACTTGGAGTCCCATGTTTCCAATAACTATCGTGAGAACCATTACTTGTTGCAGCCGGCTGAAAAGGAAAACGCATTATGATGACAATTTAGTCTATCTAACCAATCCAATTGTCCATTAAAATACTAAACAAGGACAATAATTCAAATATACATTAGTTGAGATTGAATATTGTTGCCTTCTAATTTCAGAGATATATCAAATCAATTGCGAAATTGTTTAACTAATTGGGGGACATTCCTAAAAAATCTTCAACAAAACTGAATGAAAATAAGTCTGATCAACAAACGTTTATCAAACTCAAGAACACATATGTGATGAATAAGGTTTACATAACATGTGCCATACATCTCATATGGGTTGGTTACATTCATCTCCAAATGGTTGACATTACACTGAAAGAGAGATCCACAATCCCGACCTCTCCTCATGGAAAATATAGTCATTGTAATCATATGACGCACAAGAATATGAGACTACCAGCATCATGCATACCCTCACTTATTCAGCATATATATGCAGCAACCATAGAATTTAACATTTACTTTGCGTGAAATAATTATAATAATAGACCATTTCTACTACTGATACAATTAGCTCTTTCATACAGCATAAGTTTTACCATTGTCGTCTACTCTATCATATACCACAAATATTCCGTACCCCACCACTGGCTAGCCATTCAGTGAAAAAGCACATTTATCGCTTAAGCAGCCTATAAATTCTTGCAGCCATCAAAAGTTCACCTCAATAGCCGGATATTTTTATCGCACTGCTGTACATCCAAATCTCTTACACCATTGTTTTATTACAATAATCTTAACATGATTCTATCATTTCCTTTAAAAAACATATATACAAATATATAAATATATATATTTTGATAAAGGGAATATAAACGCATAAGCTCCAAATGAAATGATTAGAAAAAGCAAGGGAAAAACAAAAAGAGAAAGTTTAATGAAGAAGTGATATTAACATTTTGAAGAGAAATAGGTCTTCAACCAAAGTGCCCTATCCGAAAGCACATATTAAAGGAGGAAGAAAGGCGGAGGGGAAAAGCACAAAGAAATATGAAAATGCTAATGGTACCCATATTAAGATAGAACAATCAAAGAAAAAGAAAAAGATAGAATCATACCATAGATTCAAAATATGATCTATCATCAATAGTAGTCATATACCCAAATTTTTATGTTTATTTCATCAGTTCACATTGTCCCAAAATATAAATATAATTATCATAATAAAGAAACTCCTTATGGCAGTGCACAAGGTCAAATTACTTCTACAGCTCATATGAATGGTAGTTCAAACCTGCAATGAAGACACATGAGATGAACTGGAGTCCTGCTGCCAAGACTGGTGGTAAATAGGAGCAGGCTGGCTGTGTGCAGTAGGATATCCAGCTGTAACACCAGGAGGTTGTAACACCTGATTAGATGTACTAGCAACCGATAAGTTTTCTGTCCCGGGAGCACAACTAACTTCTGTTTGACTATAATAATCTGCCCATTGTTTATACTGTTGTTGATACTGCAGTGAAGTTGCAGGTGCAGTGCCAGAACTATAAGCGCCACTCGTGTCTGAAGTGTAGTTTGAATATTGATGAGAAGTATAATTTGTGTAGTTGCCTTCATTCCATGAGGTGGTCTGATGACTGTAACCGCTACTTGGGTAACCTCCAGCTGTCTGATAATCACCAGGACTGTAATAAGTGGCCGAATAACTTGCAGGCCCAACATAAGACCCTGAATTCTGAAACGAAGAAATAGGCTGATAAGGAGCACCTGAATTTTGATATGCTCCTACAGGCTGAGGATATGAATGGTTAGGCTGCTGCTGATAGCTGCTATAGTAACCTGGGTATGCTGTGCTTCCATAAGCATAAGGATCACTAGAATTGGGGTATGAAGTGTAGCCACTGTAATCTTGTGCAACATTGGTTGTTCCTAAATTTGATGAACTTGTGAGGGATGTCGCATTGAGTCCATCTTGAAGACTTTTCACATGTGATTCAGTGTGCTGTTCATGATGATAACTGGCATTCGAAAGATTTCCATTCTCTGTGGATTGATTATTCACCCCATGTGTGACCCATGAAACTGCTCCTGATCCAGTTGTTGAGGGGAAATATGAAGATGCTTGCGATTGACTTGCATCAACAACATATCGATTCTGAAAACAAAAAAGAAAATGTTAAACAAATAAAAGTGCAAATTTCAACCAAAATACAATTTCAAATGGAAGAAATTCAGCCAATAGCAGATTTCATAAGAGTTTTAAAAGTACCTGACACATAATGAAAAGAAACAACAAAATAACAAGCTTAGTAATCCAAGTAGCCAACATAAAACGGAAAATGGTTTCTGAACAATCAATTGAGACCACTATACGACAAGGCTTCTGCCTAAACATAAATCCACACAGATTACAGCATATGCAACCATCACCCTTATGTTAACATTAGATTCTCTGATCCCAACTGAAACGAAAACTTGTCTAAGATAAAAACCATGTGTTTACAATCACTTAATCAGTACTATAATATAAGATCGCTAGGGTACGAAAAAACTTTCCATACAATCAAAACTTCCTAACTCAACCCAACCACAAATGCTGACTATAAATCCAAATCAATTCACTTCACCAAACTAAACCACTTTTCCTTCCAAACATACAGCAACAGAGCCTCAAACTTGCAAGACAAAGACAAAAACCTCAAACCCAATTCATCACATCCACAAAAATGCATTATAATCCAATTCTAATAAATTCATAATTCAATCAAACAAACTTTGATCCTACTAAATATCAGATGCCTAAAAATCCAATTCATTACAGCCAATGCTAAATATCAACAACCCATTTAATTAAATTTAAATCCATAAAAAATTACCTCGACCGAATTGGGGTCCACTGAAGATGCTATGTTCTGAGTGCTGCCTTGTTGATTCTGATTCATCATCATCATCACCTAAGCCTCCTAATTATATAATCAGAGTTGAGAGTATAATCGGCAACAAATTCAAGTTAATTAATTACTAAAACAAAATAGCATAAAACCCTAATTAGAATAATCAGGAAGCTGGGAAATATCTAACCTTCGAAAAAACGAAACACGCGGATCGAAACGAAGGAGCAGGAGAAGCTTTGTTTGCAAGATCGAGTGCATAAAATAATAAAAAAAATGGAATTAAAAAAAAAAAGAATTTGCTAATATTATTAGTGAAATTTAATTAACTCAAAAGCCAAAAAAGAAATAGTGAACGAAGAAAGAAGTAGAAGAGAGTCAAGAGAGAGCGAGATGACGAGAAAAGAAACGGCCGATTTGAAAGAGAAAATCGGCAATAAACATTAATTAAAATTAAATAAAAATAAAAACGCAAATAAATAAAATTTTTGTATCGCTATCGGACAGAAGAGTTGTATGTTTGCTGTTGGGTTGCGTTTGGCTACGTCGGCGGTAGGCGAAGATAATTTTGTACTCGGGTAAACAAACCGGGTTTTGTTGTTGTTAAAGAAACTAAAAAATAAGCCCTTATTATTATTATTTTTAAGCGCCCGCAAGTACATAAATAAAAATAATGAGCGCTTTATTTATTTTTACGAAGTTTTTTAGCATTAATTTGAAAATCAGACCATCATCTCTCCGTACATAAAATTGCTAAAAAGGGCGAACAATTACACAAGTGTTCCAATGAGAAAATAGAGCAAGTTACGAGTTTAAAATTCATCAAATTATGAAGTCTAAAGAAAGTTTAAAAGATGTATTTGAGGGGAAAAAAAAATGAGGCATTGACCTGAATTACCATATTAGTGAACCACTTAACCTAAAAAATTAAGTGAAGTAGAGACACAATGAACACATAAAAGCCACAACAATAATATCAAAAGAGTTTCAATTAACCAACAAGCACATAAATATTTGTTAGGAGAGTTTTGCCGGTTCGATGATTGGGAATGCAGCTGCGTTAAATATTTGTTAGGAAAGTTTTGCCGTTCTAGTGGTCCTACCCAACTCGAATCTAAATTAGTTGACACCCAATATAGTATTCGGATACCAGATGATTTAATACAATAGAAAAAAAGAGTTTCAATTACAATTCTCATACCTCATAGTATTAATAGTGCCAGATATTTATCAATTAAAATCTTATCATTTGAAGGGCTTAAAATATAGGATACGGTAGTCACGTCTTTTTTTTTAAAAATAATTTTAACGATAAGGAAGGTTTTATTAATTTTTTTAAACTCTGTTTCATACAATAGTAATATTTTTTTTTTTTAGAAGATACAATAATAATGTTGGGATTTTTATTATTGTTGATGGTGCTATTCATACCTTGAAGTTAGCACACATCAACACGAGACTGTCAAATTGTGTACTAACGTAATCTACACAATGTCTTAATGATGATTTTGAATTTAGAAATAAGAGTATGCAACGACATACAATTGAATGGTGGTGTGCTAACGTGTTCTCATATTTTATGAGACGTGATGATAAATTTCATAAAAGTATTCTGTGGATGTATATAATCAGATAATTCATTCTAAGTTTGTCACTTAAGCGATAGAGAATCTTGTAGATAAATTCAAATTTAATATGATGGAATCCACCGTTATCTCACAAATAACAATTTGAATTCATTAATTTAACAGCTCAACTAAGATTTCTTCATTAATTTAACTATATTTTGAGCTTCCAAAATTAACATGAGAAAATACAACAGTTACAACTATACTTTGATTCTTTTAATGGATGCATATTAGGTCTCTATCATTAACAATATCTTAATAAAATAAGAAAAAGTAACCTGTGGTAGATTATTTTGACTCAAAAACGAATTTGACACTATTCTACAGCTAAGAAATAATTAATTCAATCTTTTATTCACTATGTGAGAAATGACTTATAGCTTCTCTGGGTTCCGGTGTCACTTTAATTGCTTTTAGCCGCCCATAAAAACCCTAACAACTACAGTAAATTAAACCAAAGATGCCATGTTTGTGGATCCCTAAGTGGCTACTTTAACTAATAACCCCATGCATGCATGCAGCCAAAGAAGATCTCAAATCTTAATAATTACCTGAGGGGCTACACAAAAAGGCAAATTTTCTCATGATTTCTTGCCATTTCAATTATTAGACAATTGAAAGACTAACATTTGATGAAAAACGTGCAAACTGTCGATCACTTTTCACTTAGTTAACAGCCGGGAAAGCGTTCGGAAGAAGCTAAATCATCAAAAGACAAAACCGGTGAACAACTTCGAACCAGACGCACGAACAAACCGCGTATAGTGTTAATGGTATGCTGATCGTAATGAACAAGAAGTAATCTAACACTACCTAAACAAGAACTAGCGCTACCGAAACTCCCGCTTTTGTTGCGGTGTTCCCGATCCCTACATCAGAATCTGCAATGGCGATGAATAATAAGAGAATTGCATTCCTCGGTGGATTTCATGCCTCATTCAGGGAACAAACAACTCATTCCTGAAGATAACATTTCTCTTTTATATATTAATAGCTAGAAAACAACTTCAATCACAATATGGTGAGAAATTGAGCACGTACGCAGCACAGTTTGTAACTAGTGTCGAAGTTATTGTATAACTAGTCAACCCCTTGTGACAATATTGCTCGTTATAAGATGTGCATTATTGTCCCCATCTGTATTACGTAGAAACTTAGACCTTGAAGTCATCAACTCTAATAAATGGGTCGTATCCATGTTAGTTTAAATAAGTCACGACGTTACAAATTGACACCTCTATATAAAATTGTGCTAAAGCCTTAATGTATTTGATGAATTGATATTGCTGTTGTGTGTTATGTAGGCTGCGAGATCAAGCATCTTGAAGGACTGTCTAGATGGAAAACTTTTGCCGATTTCGTCAACTGGTGGAATGACTACAATGGAAGTCGCCGAGGAAGGTGAAGTGCTTAAGGCTCTTGTAGATTTTCTTTACACAGGGAGCTTGCCTAGGGAGAAGCTGCAGAAACACGTGGTTGGATTATTTGCTGCAGGAGATAATTATGAAATTGAGTACTTGCGTGAGGTTTGCTTGCACCATATGCCTGCGTCTTTCCAGTCATCAAATGCTCGTGATTTTCAGTCATCAAATGCTATTGATTTTCTGAGAATCGGATATAATTATCAACTTGATGAATTGAGGGATGCTGCCCTTAACTTCATTGTCAAAAAAGTGGAGGAGTTAGTTTTCTCTGATAAATATGAAGAATCTGCATCTGAGTTTCCTCATTTGAGTGTGCTGATTACAAGGGGATGTTTATGGGTGCCAACAGAAGAGTCACACAAATGCAGATTAAAAGAGCATGTTTTATGGATGCCAGAAGAATACTTAGGCATTGGGATCGCAATGGACAATACTCGCAGCAGGATTTTATTACCAAACTCGTACCCATACAAAATTTAAAGAGAAATGCTAAACGTCGGGAATGCTGAGAGAACGCTGAGAGAAACGGCAGCTTGTGCTGTCGTTTCGTGTTCTCTCAGCTCCCCACTGAGAATCCACGTGAAAAAGGACTTTAACTTTAAGTTACTTTTGTCAAAAGCTGTCATTGGCCCCACATTCCATCACTTTTGCCAAGTGATGTCTTCCCCCACGTGAATGTCTTTGTTCTCTCCTTGCTCATGACTAAGCAAAGCTACATTTGAGTTCTCCTTAAGCTAAAGTCTCAGCGTTGCTCCTTCACTCGGTTCATTTCTCTTTCGTTGTCCTTCACATCACAAACCATAACTTTAGCTCATCCAATCAGTGAATCAGTGGCCATTTCTTCAGCTCGTTCATTTTCCGATCTAGATCTTAAAGCAACACCCAGTTGGTAATTATTTCAGCTTAAAGAATAATTTTTTATTTGTTTATTATTTTTTGTTATATCATAATAATAGATATATACTTGCATTTATTAATTAAATGATAATGTGTTTAATTTAGAATTTTTTAGAAATTTTTTTATTTAAATGATATGTTTGATTTAGAATTTTTTAATTTAAATTTTGTTTGAACATAGAATTATTTTTAATTTAAATTGTGTTTGATTTATAATTTATTTAATTTAAATTGTTAGAACTTTAATGGATTAAATTATTACTGCAAAAATTTATAATAATTTATTCTTAATTTAATTGTTGTTTCCACATTGAATTTATTTATTTAAATTGTGTTCGATTTATCATTTTTTATTTAAAATGTGTTCGATTTATTTTTTATTTAAATTGTATTCGATTTATTTTTTTATTTAAATTGTGTTCGATTTATTTTTTATTTAAATTGTGTTCGATTTATTTTTTTATTTAAATTGTGTTCGATTTATTATTTTTTATTTAAATTGTGTTCGATTTATCATTTTTTTAATTTTTAGAATTTTAATGGATTAAATTATTGCTGGATGGTGTTTGTATAAATTGATCTTACATTTTGCTTAATACGAATATTAATTATTTTGTAGAAATGGATAATTTGGAACATGAAGATGGAGTCGAAGATGCGTAATCGGAAAAATATGAGCCGACTCTTGGGATGTTATTTGATAGCCATGAGGAAATGTGGCAATTTTACAAAGCCTATGGTAAACAAAAAGGGTTTCCTATTAAAAAGTTAACTAGTAAGAAATGGAGCGATGGAATTATAAGGTACGCGACGTTTGCATGTAGTCGTAGTGGCAAGTCAGAAACTAAATCTACTGATGTACTGAAGCCAAAACCTATTGCAAAAACTGGTTGTGATGCTAGAATTGGAGGTTGTGTAAATGAAGATGGAAAATGGATTCTTCGAACTTTAAACCTTGAACACAATCATGGATTGAGTCCGGACAAAGCTAGATATTTTCCTTGTAACCGCAACATTAGTGCAAGTGCAAGAAAGCGTATTGAAATGAATGATTGTGCAGGAATTAACATTGCCAAGAATTTCAATTCTATTGTTGTTGAAGCTGGTGCATATGAAAACGTGTCATTTCTAAAAAAAGATTGTAGAAATCTTGTTGACAAAGGTAGGCGATTACAACTTCGAGAAGGAGATGCTATGGCAATTCTAAAGTACTTCCAAAACAAGCAAGCAGAATGCAATGGTTTTTTTTTTCAGTATTGATTTGGATGAGCATGATCGATTAAGGAATGTATTTTGGGTAGATCGGAGGAGTAGGGCTGCTTAGAAATATTTTGGAGACGTCATCACATTTGACACCACATATCTCACCAACAAGTATGACATGCCATTCGCTCCTTTTGTTGGAGTTAATCATCATGGTCAGTCTATTTTGTTAGGATGTGGATTGATTTCACACGAGGATACCGAGACATTTACGTGGTTATTTGAGGCATGGCTATCATGCATGTCTAATTCTCCTCCCATTGGTATCATTACAGACCAAGACAAAGCAATGCAAAAGGCAATCACAAATGTTTTTCCTACGACTAGGCATCGATGGTGTTTGTGGCATATAATGAAGAAGGTACTTGAGAAGTTAAGAGCTTTTAAAGAACGTGAAGGTATTATTTCTTCGTTGCTTTCTGCTGTTTATGATTCACTGAGTCCGAATATGTTTGATGAGGCTTGGCATGACATGATGACGGTGTATAATTTATGGGATAATGATTGGTTGAACGGTTTATATGAGGAGTGGTATCGTTGGGTTCCATGTTATTTGAACGACTGCTTTTGGGCAGGAATGTCAACAACTCAACGAAGTGAAAGCATGAATGCATTTTTTGATGGATTTGTTAACGCAAAAACAAATTTGAAGCAATTTGTGAAGCAGTACGAAAATGCATTGAGAAGGAAAGTTGAATTAGAATGGCAAGCAGATGCCAAGTGTTTCAGCAAAAAAACTCCTTGTGTATCAAGATATGAGATGGAAAAGCAAGTTGAAGAGGTGTATACTATTTCTAAGTTTAAAGAATTCCAACAAGAATTAACTGCACTGATGTATTGTGACACAATTAATTGTGTGGGATCAATATATGAAATCAGTGAATCATTTGGGCAAGATAAGAACAAAAATTTTGAGGTTGTTTTTGAAGAAGCCGTCCGTGAAGTTAACTGTATCTGTTCAAAGTTTCAATTTCGGGGAATTCTTTGTAGACATGCCCTTACAGTGTTGATACGTAACGGTGTTGAAGTACTTCCGGAAATGTACATTTTGGCAAGGTGGAGAAGAGATGTGATGAGATCTTACAGCAAGGTGAAAGTTAGTTACGATGGGCAGCATTTGACAATTCAGCAGGAGATGTATGACAAAATGTGTAATGCTTTCAGTGAGGTTGCAGACATAGCTGCTGATGATGAAAGTAGTTACAAATCTGTATTGGATTGGATTAATAAGGCACTGAAAGACTTGCCCAAGCAAATTCGGTGTGCAAGTGTCGAAACGACTATTTCACCAACGACTGATATAGGCGAAGGAAGTTGCAGCAGCAACAATATTGAACATGTAATCAATGATCCAGTAGCAACTCACCATAAAGGTCGTCCTCCTTCTTTGAGGAAGGAATCTATAATTCGAAAGAAATCGACCCAAAAGAAAAAAAACTGCAGAAAGAAATATGGTTGGTTGGTTTTTTATGTTAAATTTTATTAAATTTACTTGTTGAATTTTTATGTTAAATTGGTTGTTATAATTATAGGATTTAGAAGAAGATGCATCATTATCTTCTCAAGTGCCTAATCAATTCTCCACACAGCAGAGCAACGTGGGTGTGGTAAGTTTATGAATTTTTATGTTCAAGTTTTCTTTTATTTTAAATATACATAACTAACAATATTGTTGAACATATATAGACATCACAGGAACAAAGTGCTGTTAATACAAATTTCAACCAATATAGGACTTCAGGCTACTATAATGTAATAATTTAATTCGTGAAGAAATTGTAATTTTTAATTTTTAATGTCGATTATACATATATTTTTTTTTCATTTGTGTAGGTACCTATATACCCTACTCAAGGTGGTGTGCACAATATTTATCAACCATTTCCTTATAATTGGCAACAAGTAAGCTTTTATCTAAAAATCACAATTTGTTAGTCTACACTTATATTTTTTAATTTCAAAAATCTTATATCAGGTTTTAAATTTTCATGTATTACAGCAACCACTCCCGCCGTATGCTTTGCAACCACATTATCCTTCTCATTCGATGACATACGAAGGATCTGAAAGTGGAAGTTTCCAACATTTGCTACATCAACAACATAATGAAAACAACAATGGATGTGATTGATGTTTGAATTTGGTTAAATCAAACTAATTACAATACTTTTTTTTTTCTAAATTGCTTCTTGACAAGTGAACCATCTTTATGGAGTTGTTGTTGTTGACATTAAGTACGGGCAAATATAGACAATTTCAAGGATATTTTTGTTATGATTTGAATTTGTCTGGATATATGTGTGTGTGTGTGTCACATACATTACAACTATAAAATTTGTATTTACTTGTTAGGTATCTTATTTGGCACATAGAATTAAAGAGCAAACCCAAACAATTTATTAATGCATTGTTATAAAGTTTTTTTGATATGTCGGCATGCCAATATTAATTTGGTGGGTAAGTTTCTGGCCACTAAAGAGATGCATATATATGGCCATTAATATATGTAGACCAAGCACCACCCACTTCCGGCACACCTACAGCAGCTCCCAAGTGCATATTAACATTTAAGAACATAAATTTACCTCAAATTTGACAGAATCATTATTCATGTTGTAGGCAATTTCAAATTGTAATTAAAATCAGTCTTGATTTTATATACGATGACCAAATTAAAGCGAGCATGCTTTTGCTTTACATCAAAACTTGAAGCAGTTCATTCATGTTCGTGGCCATATACTTAATTATAACCATCTTGCTTTTTGGTATCGTCATCATATAATTAATTCTTTCATTTTCAATCTTTATTATTATTATTATTATTATTATTGGGTTCCATGAGGATACTATATGCAATTTTCCATGACATAAATCAATACAATAATGGCAATAAAAAACTTATAACAATAACTTGAATCTTATATTTAGAGGAACAGTACAATTATATATGTCTACAAACCATACAAAATAAATAATTGTACAAATTAAAACAACTTATAAATAAAACTTTAATATAAAGCATAACACAATAATCATAAACATTTTAATGAAATACTAACTCAGTCCATATTTACTTCGAAGTTGCGTATGCTCAAGTTCTTTATGCAATAATCGAAATTTATCGGATAAACGCTCAATTTCCAATGTTAACTTTCTAACTTCTTCCACTAACAAGTCAATCTTCTCATTACTAAACTTACGATCTTCTGCCCATTGAAAGTTTTTACATACTCTACATTTCCAAAATTTGCGATTTGGATTTTTTGTAGTATGTGATGTGAACAACTCTATTTGACCACCGCATTCATTACATACTTGCAGTGAATTTCGACTTTCATTTGTGCTAGATGACATTGTTAATTACACTACTTTAACTGCCACAAAAAACAAAAAATTATTACCAACAAAATTATTTTCAACATGTGCAATACATATACCAACAAAACAACTTCAAAGGGTTTAGTGATTGTTACCTGCCATCAAGGGCAGGTTGGATTCCTAACATACGAGGCCCATCGAAGGATGCAAGTTGCACTGCACAGAACAAAGAAAGAACGTCCATTAATGCTACCATAAACGTCCATTAATCATACAAGAGATGGTAAGCCGAAAACCCCACATATTAACTCATAGTCCTGCATAGAACTCTAACCTATAATATGAAGATGATCAACGAGCCTTCATATATGTCACAGTTCCAAAACAAACAAAACTAAAAGCATACTTCACTCGTGTGTACATACTACATGCTGATACTCATTTACCATCATCAAATATTGCAGCATCGATTACCGAAGAAGAAAACAATTCAAAGAATGCCCCCAAGGCAAGCTCTATCAAAGTTACATATGCAACAGACACAGTATTATAGCAGAGAAACTCCAATAAACACTCATCATGATGCTTGACCAGAGAATTATTCAACAACTAACAACTACAGGGCCTAAGCTCAACTTAAACATATACTTGCATCAAAGCCAAGTCCACACTCCATATATGCTTACATAAATCATATTTTCTCAATTCTAACTGCATTTAACTTAATTTATTTTGATTTATTTATTCACTGAAAATTTATTTTGATTGCAAATTCTTCTATCATCCACTAAAATGATTTAAATACTAGATACATAAATACACACATATGACGAGTACGAAGGGTGAGAGAGAGAGAGAAGAGCTATAGTAACAGCAAGAAAGTTAAGATTTGTGACCTCGAATCCAAGGCCTATTTCAGATGTTCCTAAACACTCTTAACTTATGAAAGGCGCTAATAAGTAATCTTCACAGGAAGATAGGGCATAATAACAGAATTCGTGATGCATAAATTCCATTCCGAATAACACAACAAAAAGGTGAGAGATTTGATTAGACCAAACCAGTAAGCGTGCTCGCAACCTTTTACAAAATAATACAAGCAAAATTTAAATAAAAAAATATATCGAATACAATTTAAATAAAAAATAAATCGAACACATTTTAAATAAAAAATGATAAATCGAACACAATTTAAATAAATAAATTCAATGTGGAAACAACAATTAAATTAAGAATAAATTATTATAAATTTTTGCAGTAATAATTTAATCTATTAAAGTTCTAACAATTTAAATTAAATAAATTATAAATCAAACACAATTTAAATTAAAAATAATTCTATGTTCAAACAAAATTTAAATTAAAAAATTCTAAATCAAACATATCATTTAAATAAAAAAATTTCTAAAGAATTCTAAATTAAACACATTATCATTTAATTAATAAATGCAGGTATATATCTATTATTATGATATAACAAAAAATAATAAACAAATAAAAAATTATTCTTTAAGCTGAGATAATTACCAACTGGGTGTTGCTTTAAGATCTAGATCGGAAAATGAACGAGCTGAAGAAATGGCCACTGATTCACTGATTGGATGAGCTGAAGTTATGGTTTGTGATGTGAAGGACAACGAAAGAGAAATGAACCGAGTGAAGGAGCAACGCTGAGACTTTAGCTTAAGGAGAACTCAAATGTAGCTTTGCTTAGTCATGAGCAAGGAGAGAACAAAGACATTCACGTGGGGGAAGACATCACTTGGCAAAAGTGATGGAATGTGGGGCCAATGACAGCTTTTGACAAAAGTAACTTAAAGTTAAAGTCTTTTTTCACGTGGGCAGGAGTTTTCTCAGTGGGGAGCTGAGAGAACACGAAACGACAGCACAAGCTGCCGTTTCTCTCAGCGTTTTCTCAGCATTCCCGACGTTTAGCATTTCTCAAATTTAAATTGTTGAAAAGTCAAAATAACTTTTTGACATGCATAACCTTCTAGCCGCAATGTTGGAAGCATGTGGATGGAATCATGGAAAATGAAGCCAAATGAGTTGGTGAAGCATGTGACAGTTTGACAAATTTACAACAACTTTGACAATTTGATAAATTATTGGTGAGCGCCGAATTTGTAATAGTGCAAAATACTTTTTATAAATAGAGGGAGTTTTTCATTTGTTAAGCATCCCAAAAATTTGTTAAACTTATAAGTTTCTAAGCTTTTGAGAGTTTTGAAAGTGTCAGCAATTGGAGAGTGTGTGTGTGTGAGTATTATGTATATTTGGGTTCTGGAAAAGTGAGATTTCTTTACTCAAATTTGTACTCAAATAATTGTTAATAATACAATTATTTTTCTCTTACTCCCGTGGACGTAGACATATTGTCGAACTACGTAATTCTTGTGTCTTTTATTTTTCTATAATTATTTGGTGTGCTTTATTTCGCATTCCACACACAACATAAATTACTAAAGTCATCCGCATCCCGCTGCAGGTTTTGAGAAAACCCACCTACTATGGGTTTTGATAATTACAAAACTCGTAATGGTACCGGGTACCGATGGATTTTTTTGTGAGTTTTCATATTTAAAATCACAAATGTTCAATATAAAAAATTACAATAATAACCTAAAATTCCACATAATATACTTAATTCTAAATTTAATCAATGTGAACGAAAAATTAAAATTTTGACATCAATCCAACAAAAAAATTTCAAATTTAATTATAAAATACACAAGTCCATAAAAAAAAACACAAACTAGTATCTAAAAATAATAGATATCATTTCAAATTACTATTCAACACAAGCTCTCAGAGAAGCTCTTTATTTCATTATCTTGATAGTAAATTACTAAAATACCCTTTGTTAATTGTTGTACTTTGTATTTTTTATATCTATAATAATAATAATAAATTTTATTATTGTTGTTGTTGTTGTTATATTACTAATAATAAATAATGAATGACTTATTTTCAAATATGCAAAATTTTTAGGTATTTTTGTAAATTTGTAGGGACCAAAATACAAAAATGACATAAACTAATCGAGGGCAATTTAGAAATTATAAAAATTTAACAGGGGGTAAGGGCAATTCAAAGGATGGGAACTTAATCTCCAACCCCCTATGAAAATCAAGTCCCTATTCCTTAATCCCCAAAATATGTGAGCCCAAACATGTTTCATTAGCATTCAAAACCAAAGAAAATCAAAGTATTTGCTTAAAATTTACTTTCTGATCTTCACTTTATTTAATCCACAAGCTTTCATGGGTTCGGGAAAAAAATTTAATTTGCGCATTGAAGTTAAGAACAAACACATATTAAATCAGATTATGAAAGGAAATAAAAGTTAATAAAAAAATTTAGATAATAGGAATATTTTATTGGGTATAAAGAAAAAAAAAGGTAAATAATGAAATGGGTAATGAGGACAATATAAGTTTTGAAAAAGCATTCTAAAAGTAAAATTTAATAATATTGTCTAGGCATGACTTCAATTTATCATATAAAATTAAATATTTAATTAAATAGTAATCATCTAAAATAATAAGTATTTTAATTTGGTAGGAATTCAAATTTAATCGGGCGTGAATTGAAATATTTTAAATTTATTTTGGCACCAAATTATTATTATTATTATTTGATACCAATAATAACAAATATAATTCAATAATTTCTACAATTAATGCTGAAAAAGAATATGAATTCAGTAAAATATTTGTCTTTAATTCGTTAAAAACTTAAAGATCGAACAGTATTATTAATTTACATCAAACTCATTAAGAAAAAATTAACTGATGCAAATGTTTGTAAGAAAGTTGCTTACTATTCATTTCACAGTGAAGGAATATATACATGTCTTGTACATTAGTTAAGGAAAGAATAAATCAAGAATCCCGTGAATATATAAATTACAATGGTTAAGCCATAAACTACGTGCGTAACTCAAGGCTTGAATTGATCTTGCTGTGATGAAGGGATTGACATCTATTCATTCTATTACTCATAAACACCAAACTCATTTACAAGCATTGCCAAGCTTCCAACACATTCATAAACCCAGCGAAAACAGAAGAAAGTATAAGATGCGGAAATAACATAATGGTGATCCACACACTATAGGAATCCGATGGAAGTATGAGGATATCATAATCATAAGGTCGACTCTACCAAGGAATTCTAGGATACACATGTCACATTTGCTTCCTGTATGACTAATATAGTACCTTAGAGCTATTCTAGAATTTCTCCAACTCTATCTCCTAGTTCTGCACCACTCCTTCCAGAACTGACAATCTAATCGACTCTGGTTCAATATTTATCTCTTTCCGATCACTTGAATACCTTCCGGAACTTGAGTGTCTCTCAGCAGATTTCAATTCATCAAGTTTGTAGCGCCTCTGCTTTTCTGCATCTTCCAGGCTTTGCAATCGTGCAACCATCATTTCACTACCACCGAAAAGAGACAATACAACGTTTCTCAAGTTCAGCAAGGAAAAGGTTCGTTAGCTCCTCCATAGCAGCCACCTTATGTGTTGCCAGTGAAAGTACCTTCGTTTTCCTTAATCAGATCACTAGTATATTCAGAGTTAGTCTTCTAGTCTATCTCAGGTCCATCTCCACATATAAAATGAAAAAGGGGTCATCCCAGAGTTCCTAGATCGAAGGAAAGTAGCCCGCAATCCACTCACTTACGCATCTGAAAGAAGAAACCACTTTGACCACAATACTTCCAAAATACAATATCAGGACAAGACTTGATTATCGGTTATTGCATGACCATACAGCTCCAGAAAGCATAGAAATCATCAGCATTGACAACTGGACCTTCAGTACAAGTAATATATGACAACCATGATTCCAGAATCCAGGAAATATAAGAGAACAGTCTACTCAGGAAACAACTTCTCACCAATTACCATATTTGGAGTTCATAGCCCTTCCAGAAACTAAATCATATCACCAAAAGCCTCAAATACAGAGAAAAAGTTGGGTGAAAATGCTTAAGCACCACCACTTATGGCAAAAGAAAAACATGGAAGATTTCATATGTTGCACCCCAACCACCAGACATCATGCAAATTCAACAGAGACACCACTCAAGAAATATATACAATCTACATGTAAGCCTGCAAATTCTAACCGATTATGAAGATAGACCATAAGAAAATTATTTTATGAAAGCTCGGTGCCATAGCTATTTTCTCTCTCCTCACATTCGGAAATGAGTATAAGCATACCTCGAATGCAGAAATTGGAAGGTTCATGAACAACACGATAATAAGAATGTCAAGAAGCATAGCGAATACTAGGCAATTTGACTTTATTGATATCTCACAAATTAGTTCAAAGTTTCAATAGTTCCTCCAGCATACATGTTCCGCCAGCCAAGACTAAATGCAACATTGGAGTTAGAAGGATATCCACTGAAGATTTACAGATGCTGACTGCAGTAAATGACCCTTAACATACATAATGTGCCACCGTAATTTATGACAAATACAGAACTTCCTCAAATGGTACTTAAAGAACTGCAGTTGAAATCCGAAATTGTAGAATAAGTACCAGAGCTAAGTTTCAAGAAATCATTAGCCATCATGGGACTAGAGAAAACAAACTATATATACATGATAACTCACTGCAGACATCCAGTCCTGGACCATTGCAAGTAGATGTCTTTGTTATTGCTCTCACAATTTGATAAGGAAAGGGAGCCACGGAGGTCAACAAAGGTTCATAAGTTTAACTACATATACGAGCCATGCATGCGGTCATGCATGTTGCATGCAATACCATGCCAGACTTATTTACATATGGATTTTAGAGTAGTTGTTTGTTGGAGCAAGGCAAGGAAATTACCACGTCAAGCCACGTTGCGGATCGTGTGGAGAATCAAATTAAGTGGGATTCTATTTCTGTTTCTAGTTTGTTATTTAAGATTGCTCAGTTATTTAAATTGATTTTAGCCGTGAATTGTGGCTACAAATCCTTAGTAGTGTTTGTATTAACTACTATAAATAAGCTCCAGCAATTAATAAAAGGATTATGCAGAAAATTATCTCAAAGTACTATTCTTGGTCGTTCTCACCGTAAGTAGAACAACGTAAACTTTGCCATTGTTGAACGTTTTTTATTGGGACCTATCAATTGGTATCAGAGCGGGGTTAACAATGGCAACTAACAAAGAGAGAATCAAACTCTTGGAAGCTGAACTTGGCAGTTTGCAGGATGGCTTGCAACGAATGGAGATTGGAATGAGTAGCAAGTTACAACACTTGGAAGAAACACTCAACAAATTGACCGAAACAATTATGGCATCCAAAGGAGCATCAAGTCACAGTACTCATGATCAAATTGACTCATCACGCCCAAACCATGAGAAGAATGAAGGTGGACGACAACACCTTTCATCCAGAATGCCGAAATTAGAATTTCCACGCTACTCTGGAGATGATCCAACCGAGTGGTTTAATCGAGTGACGCAGTTCTTCGAATACCAAGACACAACGGATGACCAGAAAGTATCGTTAGCATCCTTCCACCTTGAGGGAGAAGCCAACCAATGGTGGCAATGGCTACGACAAGCTTACCGCGAAGAAGAACGAGTGGTGACATGGAAAATTTTTACAGAAGAACTTTGGGCTCGTTTTGGTCCTACAGAATGTGAAGATTTTGATGAAGCCTTGTCTAGAGTGAGACAAACAGGTTCCCTTCGTGATTACCAAAGGAAATTTGAAAGGCTTGGCAACCGAGTTCATGGCTGGACACAGAAAGCCCTTGTGGGTACATTCATGGGAGGATTAAAGCCAGAGATATTCGAGGAAATTCGCATGTTCAAACCAAGAACACTGAAGGAAACAATCAGCTTGGCCCGCATGAAGGATGATTAACTATCAAGACAAAAGAAATTCTTGTGGCAACCACCCTCCAACCGCGCACCGTCACCTACTCGAGCACCACCAACCGCACCTATCAAAAGATTACCAAGGGATGAAATGCAACGACGACGAGCACAGGGACTGTGTTTCACTTACAACGAACGGTTCACTACGGGTCATAAATGTCAAGGGCCTCAATTTCTACTTCTCGAGAGCTACAACAACACCAACGAGATCACTTGTGAAGAAGTTGCAGAGGAACTACTTGGAGAAGAAGACAAAGGAGAACAACCTGGGAAGACACGGCATTGCTACAGCAACAATTTCCACACATGACCCTTGAGGACAAGGGTCCACTTCAAGGGGAGGGTATTGATAAGGAAAGGGAGCCACGGAGGTCAACAAAGGTTCATAAGTTTAACTACATATACGAGCCATGCATGCGGTCATGCATGTTGCATGCAATACCATGCCAGACTGATTTACGTATGGATTAAAGAGTAGTTGTTTGTTGGAGCAAGGCAAGGAAATTACCATGTCAAGCCACGTTGCGGATCGTGTGGAGAATCAAATTAAGTGGGATTCTATTTCTGTTTCTAGTTTGTTATTTAAGATTGCTCAGTTATTTAAATTGATTTTAACAGTGAATTGTGGCTACAAATCCTTAGTAGTGTTTGTATTAACTACTACAAATAAGCTCCAACAATTAATAAAAAGATTATACAGAAAATTATCTCAAAGTACTATTCTTGGTCGTTCTCACCGTAAGTAGAACAATATAAACTTAGCCATTGTTGAACGTTTTTTATTGGGACCTATCACAATTTGTCTGAGATGAAAAATGAACAGCATCTTGTCTTGGGGTTTGGGGGAATACAATATCCTGATAGGGCTGGAAATTACCATAATTTATTGTCTCCTAGTATGTGTCCAGCTTCCTTGTTCATAGCATTTGCCGCTTCAAAATCTTCTCCTCTTTATTCTTGACATGTCATCAAACCCTTCATCACGGCATACGTGCCCAGGATGCCTAAACTTCCCTTCCTGCTCTTCGATGTTTCTGGTTCTCCTAGTATGTGTAGATTAATCGTTGCAGTAGATTCGTTTCGGTACTAGGTGTGCCTCCATAGGAACGGGTGCTGTTTCTTGGCGGTGAGGAGCGGCGTGCTCCGGTTCCTGTGATGGGCACAACTAATTACGGTAATGTAGTATTGTGCTTTGATTTGTGTAGCGTGTGCAGTTGTTCTTCTACGAGTTATACTATTGTTTTTTGGATTCCTGGCCAGAAAAATAAATGTTCTTGCAATTACCAACTATGTATCTCTTTGATGAATCCTTGCCAAGACTCTGATCATTGACAGCAGCACCCTCCAATATCAACTGCATGATAACGATGCCCCTACACATTAATGCTCACGATCCTTCACCGTGTCCCATATTAATGATTCAATTTCCTTTTCCAAATTTCCAATATTGTTATGCTTCTTTATAGCTAAAAATCTGCCTCTGCATTAACAGTGTAATTACAGAAGTTGCAGTGTAACATATTAATGTAGCTTATTATGTAGTGAAAGGGAAACATGCGTACACAAACTACAAGGGGATGTCAACTGAAGAGTTAGGAACATGGTTCAGTTGAGTGCAGTTTTTTAGTGGTTTGTTTGTTCTATACATTGTATTACATTGAGTAGTCGTGTATGTGTTAAGGCATTTGGGAACTTTGTTGATGTCGTAATATCATAAGAAAACTGGAACTTCACTTAGTTGTCACTGTGATTATCTTATTCTGTTACTGTCCAATTCTTGTTCGATGGAATAGGGCTACCAGATAATTGCATCAATTTGCTGAACTTTTATGCTATTTTTGATGGTGGTCGGTTGCCAAGTCCTAAAGGCAATATTCTAGTTTTGGCGTTGCAGTCTATTCTTTCAATTTTCTGAAATTATCTATGAAACGTAAAGGGAATTTGTGCTGTCTATAAGCTTATGTTATTTGTTAACGAGAAAGTAGATGATGGGACTCTTTTAGAATCTTTATGGTCAGTCTTGCTAATGAATTCTCCTTCAATATCTTCCTAGAAGTATGTGCAATGCAATGGAGCAGGGTGTGTGTCCCTTGTATATGAAATTTGCTGAACATAAACATAATAACTATTTAGACTAGAAGTTATATAAATCTGACTGATGAACTATAAATTCTATCCCCTTTATCAAGCTTATTCAATACCTTGTTTTTGGGTAATCAGAAGAAAGTTAACGTAGTTGTCTATCTATGAAGTCAGAAGAGAAGGGCACTTTTATGCGAAGGTATCATTGAAAAAACCTGTATAATGTTACACATTGACAGGAATGGGAGTTACCCTCCATAGTGAAGTGAAGAAGCAAAGCAAATGAGGCAACGCCGAAGGAAACAATGTGTATTGTAATCTCTTATCATATTTTGTTTGTAAAATGTCAGGACATTGGCAACCTTCCTGGCCGTAAGTTTGGGCTACATGCAACCAGTTGCCGTCGTAGATTTCGCCCTGTTGGATTATGTATTTCTTGTTCACTTGTAAGCCTAAGCGAGTGGTTTGGTTTTTCAATTGTATCAGCAACACCCGCCGGATTAGAAGAAAAGTAGGAGATAACTTACTGATTTTTCTCGACTATTCCCATGTTGGGTCGTAGAGTAAACGTTGTTTTACGTTTATGATTCTCTCATGCATAGATTTGTAGATTTAGATCTCTATACATTCAGCCTGTTATTAAAATTTTGACAAATTAATTATGTAATGAAATTTACTCATAGATTCTCTGTTATTTTGCTTGGTAATATATGAGGATTGATTTTAACTGCATTGTGTAAAATCAGCGTCATATGAGCTGTAAAGTGAGATGTTTTTAAATGATTCATGCTCAAGTTGGACCAGTTAAATGACAAGTAAGCACAAGGACTTACATTTCGTCCACAAAAAGCAACGAGTCCCAGCACCTAAAATATTAGATTGGCTTGCGAAAAATGGTAATGATCTTCATGATGACTCAATTGTGCTGGAATTTTCCGTGACACGAGCATGAAAGGAGATCAAGGAAAAGCAATCAAGATTTCAATTAAAAAAATCATAAGAAATTCAAATTATTGTTGTCGAAACCATACACCAATCAAATTGGTATACAATTACAGTTCTTTCACTAAGGAGGGAAGAGCGGAACTTTGGATCGGCCTTGCTCCAGGCTAACTCGAACTGTGCAAACTTTCACATCAATTGAAACGAAGGGAAAAATGGGATGCGAAGATTCACTATAGATGTGAAAGAGTCAACTTGATTCTTACTGCTGTAGTTTATTAGATGATAATAGGTTTAAGTTGACACCTTTTTCACTTCAAAGAAGTTCAAACCATCCTGATTCCTGAGACCCGATCCTCTACTGCTCCTCCACTGTTTACCTAATTTCCTCTCAATGGCAAAATGAAAAACTAATCCCTAACAAGAAAGTCAACGATTTCGCCAATGATTTAAAAAAACCAGCTTTGATTTAAACTACCAACCATTATCAGTAGCTACCATGGAGTAGCTTTGAGTTTTTACTATGCTCAAAGATTATCTCAGGAAAATAACAAGAATATCTCATACAGAATCAATCGACAACTGTAATAGTAATAGACTTATTGATCCCCATCAAGTTCATACCACCTCTGATTTTCTGCGCGTTCCATGCTTAGCAGGAACACTTAGCAATTGCTGCATGTTCCATGCTGAGCAATCGTGCAACCATCATTTCTCTAGCACCAAAAAGAGACTATCCATTATGTCTACAATGACTCTCAAGCCCAGCAAGGGGAAGGTTCACTACCTCATCCATAGCAGCCACTTTATGCATTGCCAATGCAGTACCTTCATTCGAATTGCTCAGATCACTAGTATCTTCAGAGTTAGTCTTCCAGTCTATCTCAGGTGCATATCCACATATAAATTGAAAAAAGGGTCACACCAGAGTTCCCAGTAATCCATTCACATAGGCATCTGAAAACAGAAACCATTCTGACTATACTTGCAACATACAAAATCAGGACAAGACTTGATTATCGGTTAGTGCAAGACCATACAGCTCCAGAAAGCACAGAAATCATCAGCACTGACGACCGGAACTTCAGTACAAGTAATATGTGGCAACCATGATTCAAGAATCCGGGAAATGCAAGAGAACAGTCTACTCAGGAAACAACCACTCACCAATTACATCTTTGGAGTTCATAGACCTTCCATAAACTAAATCATATGACCAAAAGCCTCAAATACAGAGAAAAAG
This sequence comes from Citrus sinensis, assembly GCF_022201045.2. Lineage (NCBI taxonomy): Eukaryota > Viridiplantae > Streptophyta > Magnoliopsida > Sapindales > Rutaceae > Citrus > Citrus sinensis. Next base: position 3,376,275 of record NC_068559.1, read on the forward strand.
TTGGATGAAAATGCTTAAGCACCACCACTTATGGCAAAAGAAAAACACGGAAGATTTGATATGCTGCACCTCAGCCACCAAACATCGTGCAAATTCAACAAAGACACCAGTTAAGAAATATGTACAATCCATATTTAAGCCAGCAAATTCTTACTGATTATGAAGATAGATCATAAGAAAATTACTTTATGAAAGCTTGGTGCCATAACTGTATTCTCTCTCCTCACATTCGGAAATGAGTATAAGCATACCTCAAAAGCAGAAATTGGAAGGTTCATGAACAACACGATAATAAGAATGTCAAGAAGCATAGCGAATACTAGGCAATTTGACTTTATTGATGGCTCACAAATTAGTTCAAAGTTTCAATAATTCCTCCAGCATACATGTTCTGCCAGCCAAGACAAGATGCAATATTGGAGTTAAGAACGATATCCACTGAAGATTTACAGATGCTGACCGCAGCAAATGACCCTTAACATATATAATGTGCCACCATAGTTTATGACAAATACAGAACTTCCTCAAATGAGACTTAAAGAACTGCAGTTGAAATCCGAAATTGTAGAATAAGTACCAGAACTAAGTTTCAAGAAATCATTAGCCACCATGGGACTAGAAGAAACAAACTATATATACATGCAATAACTCACTGCAGCCATCCAGTCCTGGACCAATGCAAGTAGATGTATTTGATTGCTCTCACAACTTATCTGAGATGAAAAATGAACAGCATCTTGTCTTGAGGTTTGGGGAATACAATATCCTGAGGGCTAGAAATTACCATAATTTATTGTCTCCTAGTATGTGTCCAGCATCCTTACTCATAGCATGTCACTTCAAAATCTTTTCCTCTTTATCCTTGACATGTCATCAAACCTTTCATCACGCCATAAATGCCCAGGATGCCTAAAATTCTGTTCCTGCTCTTCAATGTTTCTGGTTCTCCTAGGTGCATTCCCAGGTGGATTCTTAATCCTTCTATCAAATTCTCTTTCCCTCAGATTACCTCTATTGTGAAAATCTGAATCATCCTCTGGATGGAACCTAAAAGGCCTAGGGCCATTTTCTGCATTTAAATGAAAATCCTCGCCCTCGGCACCATTAAAAGGAGGCCTAAAAGGACGGACAGGTCCCCGTCTCTCACTCAATCTTCTTCTCTCCTCATTAGTTCCATCAGCACCAAGCTCCTGATATCGGCCAGAACGCATGGGTCTACCAAAAAAATCATCATTAGCTGTCCTTTCACGGGGATCCAACATGTCAAGTCCCCTAGGGTTTCTGAGTAATACCCTTCCGGATGGACTCCGATCAGGAATGACAGACCTTGGATGACCAAGATCTCGACCAGAATCCATATCCCTCAACTCATTAGATTGTCTAGACATATACGGAGAACCATGCCTTCTAACTACCATTTCTGCAGGGAAACAAGAACGATCAGGAGACCTCATCCTCTCCATCCTAAACATTGGAGGAGATCTTTGGTTGGGAAACTCAGAATGTCCACCAAAACCATCCGGGGATCTTCTCCGAGGAGACCATGTACGAGGTGCGTGAGTCCTAGAAGCAACTGGAGATTTTGAACGAATTCTGGGAAGGCCCCTTCTTTGTACGGATAAGAAATTCCTGTTACTTCGGACAAACTGACTGTCTATTCCCTCAAATGAAGCTTGGGGGTGTGCATATATGGGATTTGAGTTGTCATTAGGTAAACCCCTCATGAACTCCTCACCATGCCTCAATCCAACCAATTCAGAACTACCTTCGCCAATGCATCTACTTGGGCTAATATTTCTTGGAATTCTGTGAACCATATCCATTTCAATGCCACGTACAGGAGGCCCCCCTCTCCCTCCTGGGGATCGCCTCCTTGGACGAAAAACTGGCGCCCCATCGTTCAAAGGCTTCCTCCCTCCCCTACAAGTACCTGCAAAAGCACCACTGAGCCCACCATTATAGCTATTAAATTCAATATCAGTCTGCGATGCGTATTTGTGCCTGGGAATACGAAACTCTGCCGGACCATTATAAAATTCAGGAGCAAAGTCTCGTTCAGAATCCCAATTACCACGCACAGTGTCTATCCTACTGGAAATTCTCCCTCTGCCACGCATAAAATTAAATCTAGAGTTTCTAGATGATTGATCTTGATGCCTATCTCTTGACAATTTACGGGAATCACCAGTGTAGATTTCATCTCTGCAAAACGGAGTCCAAAACAAGAATAAGACAATAACTCATCACTCAATGTAAAAAAGGAACAACGAAAACAAGGGGGAACATAAAATAATAATAATAATCACCTCCCTCTGGGACATAATTTATCCTCCTCGAGTGCCACATCAGGTACCCTTCCAGCCCTAGCTGGCAAAGATCTGGCCGAAATAGTCCTTGTTTCACCAGGAGAGGATGAAATTGAAGCTCGCAAGTTTATTATACGGCTCTTTTGACCTCCACTGTTGGCATCCTTAGTTGCATCATCAACATTCGAAGATGTTTCCACCTTGGGCAAAGCTGAAATGTTCTTATCAATTACATCAGTGTTTTTAGTATCCTCATCCGATCCTTGAACAACAGTCGCCGAATTTCCTTGGCTCGAACCTGGAGCTTGATCAGTTGACTGTTCAGTCTCCTCACTCCTTGGGCAATTTGCAACTCCATTGGTTGGCATCTCAACTGCCTGTGATTCTTGCAAAACATGATCTTTATCATCTGCATCCTCATTTGGCTTCTTCTCATCATGAGCTGTTTCAGAAAATTTGTTTACAATATTGTAATTTGCTTCACTGGGCTCTTCTGTCTTGCTGTCTTTATTCTCAACATAAGATGATGTGGGATGATCATCACTTGGAAGTCCCACATAACTCATTTGTTCTTTATGAGAATCATCACTATTAAACGGCTCTACTTCTCTTTTTTCACAAGTGGGTTCCTCCATAGTAGTATCAGCCAGTGGTTCTCGAACTTCACCATCTTCAAAGTCTTCCTCTCTGATCCCATCTTGTTCTGTATCCATAGCTGTTCCTAAATCAAGATTACCGTCAGACTCATAATCAGAACCATAAGAATCTTCTTCGAGCATATCACCTGACAGATTTATTTTTTCATCATCACTTGCTGAACCCTCACCATTTCCCATTGAATCAGGGGGAGTGGGGCCCACATTCGTATTTTTCAATCTGCATTGTCCAGGATCATCGACAATTTTGTCTTCAGCTATTGTAGAATCTACAATTCCAGAAACATTTGCTTCATTAATATCATGACCCACAGATGCAGACATTGTATCTGTAGCAAGCAACTTAGCACTTTCATCTTTATCCTGAGGCACCTCCTCACTACACTGAGATCTCTCATTGCTTGAAGGATGACCTAAACTGTTTGATAGATCACCACTGCTTATAGACAAGTCAGCAGAGCTAGTAGTTTTTACTATAATATTCTGACCATTTAGCATCATTTTACCCAAATGGTTTGATGTCCCCTCTATTTTCTTGAGTGTTTCCTGCATACCCTCATGAACGGGTTCAGGTTTTATGGACCTCGAATCAACTGATCTCACGGTGCTAGTTGAAGGCTTCAAGGCTTCAGGATTGCATCTCTCAACTAATTCAGATTTCACTGCTCTAAAATCTATTTCCTTAGGAATAGCTGTAGCACCCTTAAAATCATGTTTGGTGCTCTCATCTTGAGGTTCTGATTTGACTGTCTTAATGTTAACCTTGCTCAAATTGCCACTCAGCACAAATGCTTGGCGCAAGCACGAGTCAGAAATATTGCCACCCGAATTCAGCAGAGCTGATGATCTGGAAGGCTTTTCATTGACGTTTGATAGAAGAGAGGGTGGACTGAGCCCTAAATGAAGACTATCCTCAGAATTGCAATGGTAGCTAGACAGATCAGGCAGTGTGGCAGCATTGGATCTGCTCTCACTCTCTCCAAGGATTTGCTTTCCTGAACCAATGCTACCACCAACCATCCCAACGGAGGAAATCAAAGGCTTTATATCACGTGTGCCAGTAATTGAATTAAACCCACCCGCAACTTTTTGACCTGAAACTCGATCAACCGTGAAACCATCCCATGCATCCATGGTCGTGTTCAAGTCCCAATTGGATCTGTTGGTACACTTATTAGCACCACCAGTGTTCAACTCAAAAGTATTACTTTTCCACTGATTACTACTTTCACCCTTGCTCGAAGACAAACTCAACAAAACTGGCTCTCCCTTCTCTTTATACCGACAACTGCCTGCACCATTTTGACCTACCATACTTGAAAATAGATGTTCATTTATACCTAATGACAACTCAGTAATTCCAGAAGTTTTTGATAGTTTTGAATCACTCTCTCTCTCCACCTTTCCTTCACTAGATACATCCTCCCTTGTGTTAAGTGCAGGAGTTCCACCAGGTGATAAGTTCAACTCAGTTTTTGCAATTTTCTGGGCAGCCACAAGCTTCTCATTGCCGTCAATATCAGCCCTAGAAGCAGGGTGCGCTATAGTAGGGCTTGGATCTTCAACCTTGACTCTGACACTGCTAGCAATGCTCTCAACCATGTTAACATTGGTTTCATCAGTATTACCTTTGACTTTTTCGTGTAGAGAATCCTTTTTGGCATCGGATAAAGCAGGTGAACTTTCTGGAATAATAGCATTTGATAAAACTGACCCCTGAGACTGGCTGGAATCTTCTTTTTGCACCGACTCATTTCCCAATGGTATTGAAGATTGTTCTTCAGGGGTGGGAGAAGGAGGTCTGATTATTGGAAATCTTCTTTTCTTGATAGGAACACCTGCAGCATAATTACTAGACATTCTGGCAACTGGTTTCAACGCAATCTAGTGAGAGAAAATTAATTATCAGTAAACATATTTAGTTCTGTAATCCACTCAGCACTAATTTCTACGGAAGAAGGAACACCTCTTCATTTCCAGAAACTGGCATACTTCATAACATGCTATGGGTATAAACGTCTTGCTTTTATATCAAAAATCAAGTCCTGGAACACAAATTAAAGGCCAACTTTCAAATCCCATCCATTTTTTTAAAAAAAGGATATAAACAGAATAATTGAACAAGTACTGCTTGCACTTAAGATTAGGCAGTTTCAAACAGACCCTAACCAAACTCAAGTATGTAATAACAGTTAGTAAGCACCCATGCACAAAAGGAATAAAGCCAATTTTTTCTTTTTTTTTTCCATAAATTGCTCGAACAAACCACTCAAATTCAAAAAGAAATATATACCCACTTATCGAAAAGAGTTAAAAAAACACGATTAAGGCAAAAGTGTCATCACTAACAACACTCGGTAGAAAATTCACAATTAATATCCAGTAAATGATACCTAATGGTCCAAATGAATAAGATGTGATCGGAATTTATCCAAGACAGCAATCAATCCCTTTTAAGTGTCTATCATTAAATGCTAATTAACTTTAAACTACTACTGGTCAACGCTGTTGAATATAAAAACAAAGTGGTTAATCATAAAACTTGAACACAAATCCAGATCAGAACACAAGACAATAACATAAAATTTGCAAAGAAAACAAACATCCACAACAACTCTAAAAATTTGAAGTGAAGTTCCACAGCCAATTGACCTAAAACACATATTAAATTTTATTTTTTCAAGGAAACTGGAATCAATCAGATTAAATGAAATTAAATTGAATAAAGAAAACCAGAAAAAATGAAACATTTACTGGAAACTACTAAAAGAAAATAAAAAGAGAACACGCAACGGTGACCAAACAAAAACTTACCAAAATCGATAAGTAATAATACTCCAAAATGATCGGTGAATACAAAGACTGCTTAGATAAAATCTGAATGGGAAAATTACCTGAGAGAGCGTTATAGGAGAAAACTGGGCAAAATTAGGAAATTTCGCGCTCGGTTGAAGGAAACTACTACAATGACAGAGTGAGAGAGAGAGAGAGAGAATCTGATTAGCGTATGAGCTTTGAATTGCTTTAGGGTTAGGACTCTGCAAATGGGCACTCAAATAATGGCTTTGGTAGTGTTATTTTATAGAGTAAATTGATTTTGATGGGCAATTTGATTGACTTTTTGGTCTGTGTTTGTGTCGTGTTGTGTTGCGTCGTGCTGTGCGCGCTTCGGTGGAGTCTTTTCTTTTATCGTGTTTTGCCCCACCAAACAATCAACTAATTTCTCGACACGTGTGAACACTTGTCCCGTAGTCAGAATCTTTCATGTGAGGTGGGTCCCACGCGGTGTGGCTTTGGCTTTGCTTCTTAGTGGAAGCGAAAGAGGTTACGTAGCTGCCTCTACTTTCCTTTGGTTTGGTTCGGTTCGTTTCGTTTCGTAGATAGCGAAAGGCAAAAGCAAAAACGCACGCATGATTGGATTTACTTTTTGGATTTCATTAAGGTCCTTGAATTTTGTATTTATTAAACTTAAGATGGATTATTTGGAAAACTAGAAGCTAAAGTCCCTTGTTAATCGTTTTTGGGTTATCTCTTTTGGGAGTAGGACCATTAGAACCCTTTGAACAAGCCAACTCAAAAACCCCTATTTCAATTATACTTCACTTCATATCAAAAATACCTTTATCTAAATAAACTATGCTTTCTGTTTATATAAAATCTTTTAATTTGTAATTATTTTCTCACACTTAAGATTCTTTTCACCACAAGACGATTGGAACAAGCTAAATATTTGTCCTTAAATATGAACGTGGATTTATAAGGTCAGTTGAGCGGTGCTAATAGTTTAATTCATTGGCCAAATTGCCTTGGTGAGGCACTGGTATAGTGGGCTTAAAATCCATTGCCTCATATTGGGTTTGAGTTTCTTATCCTATTTGTGATAAGGCTCAAGTCCGTCATCATCTCACTGGCCACTGCTTTGCTTTTTGTTTTTTCTATTTTTATTTTTTTTGTCTTATTACAAGTTTGAAATTCTAATTGACTAATTTACTTGTGCTAAAACTTTTTTAACCTATCATCCATATAAATCAACAATTCTACACTTTTCTTAGCTTAAATTATTTGAGTAATTTTTTATTTGACCATCCAGCAGCTGAATGATATATCACTCATATTCAGTTGTCCCACACTAATATTTGAGGAGAAATATAAATTCGGAGCAGCGGTACCAAATGGGACTATTAATATCATTTAATAAATGCGGCATTATTTAGTATATCGTCTCTTATTGTATTGCCCTCATTGTTACCTTAATATAGATTAAAATTGTTTTAATATGACTTAGAATCTCTCACATGAATTAACCTTTCATGGTTACTTGAATGTTGAATTTCTCAACAGTAAAAATAAAATTTTTGATTTAATAATTTATTAGTTGAGTTAGGGGATGTTTGTTTTTTCAACTTAATGAAAATTTTCAGCAATTAAGTCATTAAGTTAATTTTTTATAGCTTTTTACTTAATATAAAAAGTTTGAATGCTATCATTAAAAGATATTTTTCAAAATATCCCTATTTAATTAATTAATTTTCATCTTTAGCTAATAAAACTTAGTAATTACCATTATTACCCTTTTGTATATAACTTGTGATAATATATAGTGCTACACTATAATTATTTTTATCTTTTTATTTGGTTCAAATTAGCATTATTTATCTTCATAATTTTTTATGAATATTTTTCATATAAAAACATCACAAACTATAATAAAATTGGTTAATATATCTGATATAAAATATTAAAGAGTTGTACTCAGTTGAATATAATTTATGTTATGATAATTTGTTACCTTATTTATATTCTTTGAGATGTTTATTATTTGTTTAACATTATAATTTGTAAGTGTATAAATGTAAAAATATTAGTTTTTAAAAATTTTAAATTAAAAAAGAAAACAACCTAATATTTATTTTTAGCTATTCAGATAAAAAATAAATATGTGATTTAGATTCAAATATTCAGCTCTACTAAGAATTCATATTAATTTAGATCTATTTAAATTTCAGATAAAAAACAAATACCTAAAGATCTTATCACCTTATTCATTTGGAAAATGATGTTTGCCCCGGGTCAAACCCGAACTAAACGCACCGTGCTATTAAGCAAAAACGCACCGTTAAATTGGTCCTCAAGTACAAGTTGAGGACCAATTCTCTTGCTCTTCTTGTTGGTCCTGCGGTTGTGGGGAAGAGAGAGTTGGGGTGAAGGCTTTAGTAGTGACTGTTGTGTGTGTGAGAGCCAGAGAGGAGAAATTATGAGAGAAGAAGAGCCGACGGTTGGGGATAGAAGTGAGGTGGGGTTTACGGAGTTGGTATTTTGAGAGCATTGTGGATATGCAGAGGGGTCTCAACAAGAAACTCATTGTTGTCGCCATTGTCGCTGCAGCGGTGCTGTGCTGGCTAAGATTTTTGACAAATAAAATCTTAATGAGAAATATATTAGTTTGAAAGTCTATGCATGACGGTGCATAACTGCAATGTGAAATATACTTCGACCTTCTTCATCTAATTCACAAACCAAATCAGGATAAGAGCGAATGAGCACAGGCAATAATTTGAAATTTCTCAAGTGAGCTACGCCGAATAATAAAATTGAAGGTTTGCTGATAAGTTTCAAGACGTCCTCATGTGTGCTTTATGATATTTCTTCTCAAAGACATTTGACTAATTCAAGTGCTTGAGATGAAGAGTTTGTATTGTTGGTGTGGTGATGAACTTCATTCCTGGAACTAAAAGACAAAATTATTTGCTTTAATTTTTATTATTTTTGTTTATTGAATTAAAGCATCAAGTTTTTGTCTTGGCCTAATTCATGTTTTCTTTGCTTCTATCCTATTGGATGAAGTTAAAGCCAAAAATTGATCCTCAAAACGGCATCGTTGCGTGAAGAAAGTAGCTCATTTATCTTAACAAAAATTAATTCTTAAAACGGCATCGTTTTCTCAAGTTTGGGGTTTGACCCGGGCAAACATCTGTATTCATTTATTTGGTTTCAAACTTTCTTCTGTCAGCCCATATGCACAGAATTGGGCTTCACCCCTTAACAAGCATAGTAGAGTATATTTTATACATTGTACAATCTAAGGCAATCTATAATGTAGAAGTTCTATTTATTTATTTATTTGGACTACTTCGTTTTAAAAAAGCGCAAGAGCTCATGGCAAAGTGCTCATATTCGTTTTATGAACATTTTTAATTTTTGTGCGGACGCTGGAATCTGGATATAGTACGAAGTCCTAAGCCTCGCATCAGTCAATTAACTATTCTCTGCAAATGCTAGTAGGTGCTAGACTCACAGGCGCATGGTGCTTTCGACATCGACGCCCCCACTGTGCCAAGGCCAAACTCACTTTCTCATCCTCATCTGAATCCAAGGTTAGCTGAATTCACAGAACTATCTTACTTCCTTTCTGTTTGGTTGCTGAGGAAATGCAAGAAAAGAAAAGAGAATTTAAATCATCACGTTACATGTTGTTTTGTTAGCTTTAAATTGCATGCAGCCATGTTTGGGCTTTGTATTTTTCGTTTTCACTTGAAAAACCTTGACGTCGTACGCATAAACACATAGCAACGTACGTACATAAATGCGAACTCTATTAAATTTTGATTTAGGATCCAAGCTCATGTTAGCTAAACTCTCTCCTGATAAGTTTTTTATTTAGCTCGAAAATAGTGTGAGGTAAGTGTAATTGAACAATTTTTTCAATTATTTTTTTCATCGATTCTGTGAAAGAAAAGGAAACAGCATAAACATATAATAGATACTTACGAGTTAACGTCCATTGATGAGGAATGCGGTGATGATTGTTAACTGTTAAATGATCTCACTTTAGGTAAGTTGTTGCGTTTTATTTACCCGTTAATTTATGAGATTTTTGTCAGGTATTGCATTCCATAGATGACGAATATGATGGTGATTTTTTGCCATGGTTGGAGAGAAAAGCTGGGGTTGAGATTTTATCAGTGCTTTCAATTGGGAAATCTGTATACGGGAGGTTGTTATACACTTCTTTGTTGCAAATACTCATAAGTCATAATTATGCCTGCTTATAACTTTTATTTAAATTGGAACATGGTAGCATAGTTCCGAAGATCCAAATGTCTGTTCACTGTTTAGTTTTAATTTGAGGTGCTTTCAGTGTGTAATGGAAGTTAAGGAAGTTCTCAAACACCATTTTTGTGGTTAGTGGGGCATATCACCTTTTTATTTTGTTCCTAGGATAGGTTGTTTATAATTGAACAGGAGAAAATTTAAAGAAGCCTTGAGTCTGATTGTTTCATGATTATGACAATGAGTGTGTGTTTGTTCTTCCTCCTTTCTCGTGCTTTTGTCATCTCATTGGCATATGCTAAGTCATTTTTCCTTTCTTCCTTTTCTAATTTTATATTTATTATTATTAATGTTTGAATCTGAATGCAGATCACTGTTTGCTTCTGAGAAGCTTCGAACTGGAGATTGTATATTGAAAGTTCCTTATGCTGCAGTATGCTTCTCTTGCTAAACTTATCCCAAACTAGTCTTTGATGTCCTTAACCTACTTTCTAAAGTGTAGTTCAAAGTAGTCAGCATTTTAAACTGTTATTTATGTATTTCTTACTTGATTTCAGCAATTAACCCCAGATAATCTCCATCCGAAGATCAAATCTTTGTTAGATGATGAAATCAGCAATGTTGCTAAGCTTGCTATTGTCATTTTATTTGAACAGAAAATGGGTAAGGTAATATTATCCATCTTGATTTGAAAAAAGTTATTGATGAATAATTCTGCAATTTTCATTATTTTGCATATCTGCTTGAGGTTAGGATGTGGTTTGTTTTGTTTAGCTTTTTTCAGCTTATACAGTGAAATGCGAGAAAATCTGAAACTGAATGACTTATTTACTTTTCTTATGAGGCAGGATTCAGAATGGGCCCCTTACATTAGCAGACTTCCTCAGCTGGAGGAGATGCATAACACAGTAATTTTCTTTTCTTATAAATTTATGAATGTTTCTTTCCTTTAATATTGATAAGCCACAAACATTTTGACTATTGAAGCACCAATAAATATAAGACAATGAATTTTGATAATTATTCCTCTTATATGTATAATATTATTGAAAATGTTAAGTTTTAAAGAGTATGGTAGTTAATGCTGCTTAATTTCTGATTTACACATACAAAACTGTTTGTCTTTTAAAGGCTACTTGACTCAACAATTTGTTCTAACCATCATCTTTCTTCTTTTCTGTCAGAAAACCAAACTTTTATGCATTGTACAAAAAGATCTTTGCAAAATTACCCTTTCATGTATCTGATATATGGTTTTAAGTACTGAAGAAAGTAGTTCACAAGATAAGCTAAACGCTTGCTACCAAATCTTTGCAGATATTTTGGAGCAAAGATGAGTTAGATTTGATTTGTCCTAGCTCATTATTTGAAGAAACAGTTACAAAAAAAGATCAAATCGAAAGTGAATTTCTGGTAACTAAACCAGTGAGTACATATGTTCTCCACTGGAATAATTATAACTCATATGTATAGTAGTTTGATTGATATTATAGTTTTAATTGCTTTTTTCCCTTGGAATTTGCAATTATGATACGGTATCTTTACAATTTCAGGCTCTTGAATGCTTCCCTGAAGTTTTTGATCATATCAAACTGAAGGATTTCATGCATGCATATGCTTTAGGTTAGCAATTCTATTTGAATCATAATCTGTTGTTATCTTCTTGAGTTATTGTCAGCTTCCAATTTGAAAAAAGGAGGCTACCTTCCTGAATCTATTTGGAGGCTATTTTCTTCTTCTTCAATGTCAAAATTTTACCATGAATCTACTCTGTCATAAAAATGGACAATATATTGAAATATCGATCTGGCTTTGTCTCATATGATAATTTTTATGTGTTTACGCATTCAGTTTGCTACTGAAGTTATCAACCTCTATAATATTGATAGAATATAATGCATCTTGGTTCACTCTTTTCTTTTCATACATAAGTCACTGTTATGAGATTTGAGGCTGTTGTGAAACCACTGCCAATAATTTGCATCTAAATCCTCCATCCTTTTGTAAATAACCGGTAACTGAAGAAAGTTTGATAGCATAATATGTGATACCACTTTAGTTTCTTGCAGCTTGAAAATCCTATACTGTTTCAGATTCTAACTTTATGGAATAATCTGTTCACTTTGCAAATGATATGCAAAAATTTTTGGAATTGACTATTTTTTATTGTTTTTTATTTTATAGCTTATTGTGTTAGAAGTTCTACTTGCTTTTATCTTTATTTTCCTATATTTCTGGTTTGTAATCTGAACTCCTGAATTAAAAATAAACTCTTGAATCTAAAAATATAATAAGTTATCTTGATTAGTTTGGTGTGAATGTACCAGTCGAGTCTCGAGCATGGAGAAGCACAAAAGGGGAATCACTGGTATCATATTATAAAAATGCCATCTGTATAGAACTTTCGATGTTCACTTCATTTGTATTCTTTTTTCCTTATTTTGCTCAATTCTTAGAATTATTAAATTATTTTATAGATTCCATTTGCAGATTTTTTGAATCACGATGGGCTTTCAGAAGCAGTTGTGTTGCATGATGAGGATAAACAATTGTCAGAGGTATATTCTCTCTTTTTCTCTTAGTTTTTCCAGCTCTGTAATGAAGGAGACAAATAGTAGAATAGAACTCTGTTCTATATGGTCTCTAATGTTTGATAAATTGTTCTTTATTTTTAAAATCAATAGGAAAGCTTGATTTAAAACTTAAAACAGAATAGGTCTGGACAAGATGCTTGTTCTCATTAACCATTGCTCTTATTTCTGCTCCTAATAAAGTAGGAAGTCTTCATTATTGTAGGTAATTTTGTAAAATTTGGTAGGCTTGAAGGAAATGTCTATTTCTAATATTAATTCTTTGAATTTGTCAGTGCAGGTTATTGCAGATAGAGATTATGCTCCTAAAGAAGAGGTCATATGCAGTTTTGATGATTCTTTTCTTCTATTAAAATAATTTTATGATTACTCTCCGGAACTTACTTCTGTTTCTTCTGTTTATATGTGTGTATTAGATGTGTATACTCAGTTTCTTGTGTTTTTTTTTTCCCCTGCTTGTCTGCCTTCTAGTGTTGTCTGGATATAGCTGTAAACATTTATGTGGCCATCTGGTTAACACAAGAGCCTGAAAATTTTTTCTTTACATTGATTAATAATTTTGATGTTTAGTGGCTCATCAATGGCTTTTCTTTCATCTTAAAGGTTGGCATCTGCATATCTAATCGTTGTATGCAGATAGAAATTGCTGCTTAAAAATATTTATATTTGTTATTGATTCAAGAATATATATATATATATATGTTATGTCCTTGGACAGTGAAGAAAACTATGAATTGGTTCCTCTTTTTCTTACACTCCAGAACAGTATGTACAGGGAATATATACAGCAAAATAGGAGAGAAAATAGGAGACTACATCTATCCTTTCCTAAATAATAGGAAACAAAATCTGGAAAGAATCCTAATGAATCTTCCCATTATAATTTAACTTATTCCTAAAATAGCCTAGATTACAAATAAATCCTAACTTTGAATCTTTATTTTCAACACTCCCCCTCAAGCTGGTGTGTGTATATCATACAAACCCAGCTTGTTACTTAAGTCTTCAAAGTTAGGTCTTGGCAGTGCTTTAGTAAGGATGTCTGCAATTTGTTGTCTAGTTGGAATGTACTTTAGTTCCACACTTCCACTAGTGACCTTCTCTGAGATGAAGTGCCTATCAATCTCGACATGTTTGGTTCGATCATGATGCACTGGGTTTTTTGCGATGCTGATTGCTGCTTGATTGTCACACCTCATTAGAATGGATGAAGGGCTGCACACACCGAGTTCCTTGAGTACACGCTTTATCCAAATTCCTTCACAGATTCCATTTGCCAAAGCTCTGAACTCTGCTTCTGCACTACTCCTAGCTACAACTGATTGTTTCTTACTCCTCCAGGTTACTAGATTTCCCCAAACATAGGAACAGTAAGCAGATGTTGATCTTCTATTTGTGACGTCTCCAGCCCAGTCTGCATCGGAGTAGATCTCAATATTCCTATATTATGATTTCTTGAAAAACAATCCTTTTCCAGGTGTCATCTTTAGATACTTCAAAATTCTAAAGACTGCATCCATGTGTTCCTCTGTAGGATTGTGCATGAATTGGCTCACAGCACTAACAGCAAAGCCTATGTCCGGACGAGTATGTGAGAGATAGATTAAACGACCAACCAGCCTTTGATATCTCTCCCTATTGACTGGGACACTATTCTCAACTGAGCCTAGTTTCTTGTAGGGATCCATAGGAGTATCTACTGGTTTGCACCCAATCATACCAGTCTCCTTTAGTAGGTCCAGGGTGTATTTCCTCTGGGAGACAACAATTCCCTTTCTAGATCTTGCCACCTCCATCCCAAGAAAATATTTCAGATTCCCTAGATCTTTAACTTCAAATTCCTGAGCTAGCTGTTTCTTCAACTTCTGCAGTTCTTCCTCATCATTTCCTGAGAGAATGATGTCATCAACATATACGATTAGGAGAGAGATCTTCTTTGCTTGTGATGTTCGGAGGAATAGAGTGTGATCTGCCTGACACTGAGTGTAACCAAGTCTCACAACTGCCTTCGCAAATCTATCAAACCATGCTCGAGGGGATTGTTTAAGCCCATACAAAGATTTCTTGAGCTTGCACACTTTATTTCCAGTAAGTTTCAGATCAAGACCCTGGGGAACTTCCATAAACACTTCTTCTTCAAGATCGCCATTGAGAAACGCATTTTTTATATCTAGTTGGTATAAGTACCAATCTAGATTTACTGCTAAGGAGAGCAAGATTCTGATGGTGTTGAGCTTCGCAACTGGAGCAAAGGTTTCAAGATAATCAATCCCATATGACTGTGTGAACCCTTTAGCTACAAGACGAGCTTTGAGCCTCTCAACACTTCCATCTGCCTTGTATTTAACAGTAAAAATCCACTTACATCCAACTGGTCGTTTCCCTGCAGGAAGATCTATTATAGCCCATGTATCATTTTTCTCAAGAGCATGTATTTCTTCATGAACAGCTCTCTTCCACTCAGGATGACCGAGAGCCTCTTGTATATTGTTGGGAACATGTAGATTATCTAAAGAAGAAACAAAGGCTCGGTATGATGAGGACAAACCATCATATGAGACATATTTGGCAATTGGATGAGTGGTGCAACTTCGAACCCCCTTTCTTTCTGCAATTGATTTATTAGAATCATCAACACTTGGAACCATGAACTCAACCGAGGCAAGACTATCCATACCTGTGTTGTCTTCACAAGAGCTTAGATTTGGTTCAGTTTCTTGGACATGTGGCTGAGTTCCGTGCTCTATCTGCTCTCTAGTTCTTCTCCTCCTATAAACATTGAGATTATCAACAGCAAGCTGTGGACGAGGTGAGATTAGAGGCTGTAGTTGATGAGCTGATGGATGACGGGGTGACTCGGCTGATTGTGGTTGGGAGGACTCAGATGACTCAAAAGGTTGTGAAGATGTTGGGAGGATTGCTGATTGTGGCTGTTGGATAGATTGATCATGTGTGGTGGTTGAGTTATGAGGGTTTTCATGAGGGGTTTCCAGCCAAGATTGCCAAGAAGATTCCCAAGGCTGATGTTCGCTCGTACTCTCTCCCTGAACAGCAGTTTTGGAATAGAAAGGCAGGTTTTCAACAAATGTTACATCTCTGGAAATGTATATTTTTCTGGTGTGAGGAGAATAGCATTTGTATCCTTTTTTATGTGGAGAATAGCCTAAAAATATACACTTGAGAGATCGGGAATCAAGTTTAGTCCTGTGTTGAGAGTGAACATGGACATATGCTGTGCAACCGAATATTTTTTGTGGTAAATCTGCTGAAACAATCCTAGTGTGTGGAAAGAAATTGAGAAGAACTTTTCTTGGGCAATGAAACCCCAAGACTCTAGAAGGCATTCGGTTGATTAAGTAGGCTGCAGTGAGAACAGCTTCACCCCAGAAAAAATTAGGAACATGAGATGAGAACAAAAGACAGCGAGCCACTTCAAGAAGGTGTCTGTTTTTGCGTTCAGCGACCCCATTTTGTTGCGGGGTGTCAACACAAGAACTGATGTGAAGAATGCCGTGATGGAGAAGATATGAGTTGAGGGAGTCTTTGAAATATTCCTTGGCATTGTCGGTTTTAAGGACTTGGATTTTTGTATTGAATTGGGTTTGAATCATGGCGTTAAAGTTTTGGAAGATTTGACTAACTTCGGATTTGTTTTTCATGAGAAACACCCAAGTGAGACGAGTATGATCATCCACAAATGACAAAAACCAGCGAGCCCCAGAAACATTTTTAATTCTTGAGGGACCCCACACATCACTGTGAATTAAAGCAAATGGACGAGAAGGCTTATACTTAACACTTGAATAGACATTTCGAGTATGTTTTGCAAATTGACAAATTTCACAATGAAAGGATAAAGGGTTTTTATTGATGAATAGATTGGGAAAAATTTTTGCGAGATACATGAAACTAGGATGACCTAATCGATAGTGTAACAGAACAATTTCACTATCGTTATTGACATTTGGACTAACAATAGAGTGAGGATAACTAGTTGACAGATTATTGGACTTGGCACAGTTTGCTCTCGAATCTTTTATGAAGGAGGATTGATCGCTTTTGAGTAGATAGAGTCCAGAACATAGCTCAGCACTGCCAATCGTCTTCCCCGAATCCAAGTCCTGAAAAACACACATATTTGGATAGAATTTAGTTACACAATTCTGATCATGAGTGAATTTACTGATTGAAAGTAAATTGCAAGCCAAATTAGGCACATAAAGTACAGAATTAAGGTGTAACTCCTTAGTGAGTCTGATAGAACCTGTCCCTGCTATTTTTGTGTGAGAGCCATCTGCGATCCGAACTGAAGTGCTGTTGATGCTAGCTTTATAATCCTGCAACATTGAGGCATCTCCAGTCATGTGATCAGAAGCACCAGTGTCAATTATCCAGGGTTTGCTTGTTCCATTAGTGGCTGCAAATGCTGAATGAGTCTCTTTCTGAGCCACTAGACTTGTCCCTGCATTGGAGTTCAAAGTGGCTTGATCGAAAAGCTTTTGAAGAATCTCCATTTGCTCCTTGCTGAATGGATTTGGCTCGGGTACGGCCTGATTGTCCGTGGTGGATGCTGCATGAGCACGAGATTCAGGGTCACCTTTGGAACGAGGTTTCCAATCAGCAGGTTTGCCATAAATTTTCCAGCAACTCTCCTTATAGTGGCCTGCCTTACGACAGTGATCGCACCATGGTCTTTCTTTCTTTGTACGATTTTCACTAACCCCTATAGAGTTGGATGCACGGGCAGCAAGTGCAGAGGCGTCCAGTGTTGGTTCTGATGACCCCATCATCACCTTTTTCCTACTTTCTTCACGCCTAACTTCAGAAAAGGCTTCACGAGGGCGTGGTAGAGGCTTTGTCCCGAGCACACGGCTCCTAACCTGATCAAGATCTTTATTGAGTCCGAGGAGAAATTTAAACGTTCTCTTCTGTTCCACAATCTTCTTGTATAAGGTTGTATCGTCGGTGCACTTCCAAGGGTATGTTTCAAATAGATCAAGGTGTTGCCAATGCCTAGTCAGAGTATTAAAGTACTGAGTGACAGATTGTTCTCCTTGGCGGAAGTCATGGAGGATGGTTTCAATCTGGAATAACTCTGATGTGTTCTCAGAGCTAGAATAGGTTTCCTTTGCAGCATCCCATATGTCCTTTGCAGTCCCAAACAGAAGAAAATTCTCACCAATATCATTGTTCATGGAATTGATAAGCCATGACATGATCATGTTGTTCTCTGATTTCCACCTTTTGAAACTAGGGTCTGACACCTCTGGCATGGCCGCCTCACCCGTGAGATATTCATCCTTACCCTTGCCACATATGAACATCATGACAGATTGTGACCACTGGAGATAATTGTGGCCGTTCAATTTATGACTGGTAATTAAGATCGGTGAAGAATCAATTCCACCATGAGTTGCAGTCTCCACGTTTCCTTTAGACTGTGATACTGTAACGGAGGATGATGAGGAAGCCATCCCGTATTTTGCTACAGAGAATACAACTGATGGGAGAGGAAGAAAGGTGGATACTGTTGAAAAAAAAAAAAGGTGGTAGAGGAGAAGAAGGAAATGGCGGCTGATAGGAGAACTAGGGTTTAGAGCCTAGCTCTGATACCATGAAGAAAACTATGAATTGGTTCCTCTTTTTCTTACACTCCAGAACAGTATGTACAGGGAATATATACAGCAAAATAGGAGAGAAAATAGGAGACTACATCTATCCTTTCCTAAATAATAGGAAACAAAATCTGGAAAGAATCCTAATGAATCTTCCCATTATAATTTAACTTATTCCTAAAATAGCCTAGATTACAAATAAATCCTAACTTTGAATCTTTATTTTCAACAGACAGTTTGTGAAGTCCCTACATAGATTGTGGGAAATGGCACGTACACACTTTTTATACATGTTTCAGTGTAGAGAAAATATCCATTAAAATGTGTAAAGTGATGCTCTGGGGTTTAAACCTTTGATCCATGTCATAATTGTGAAGTTCACTTGGTACACTTGTCCAGGTATGGATAACATATGGAAAATTCTCAAATTCAACCTTGCTATTGGATTTTGGTTTTTCCCTTCCATACAACAGCCACGATGAGGTTAGTTTTGAGTTTCAGTTTTGCTTTGGTTCCTGTTTGCAAAAGGAATGGTTATTATACAAACCAGATGGTTTTGCTTGCAAGCCATACTTATCTACCAATATTATCTGGTACCTCTTTGTTTGATTAAGAGCAGGTGGTTCTTTAGCCCCTTTTTTTTTAAGTACTGATTGCCTTTATTGCATCTTTTAGTCTCTCTTCGCATTTGCTATGCATTACTGTGTATGCATGGGATATACAGATGTGTCTAAAGGCTTGTTTTATGCATGTTACTCTGGGTGTAAGCTTTATCAAATGATGTTCACAAACTGCCAGGTTCAGATCCAGATAAAAGTACCTGATCACGATCCTCTACTTGAAGTGAAGTTGGAAGTTTTGCAAAGTCATTGCCTGCCAAGAGCCAGAGATGTCAATGGCTTCAAGTCTTCCAATGATTCTTTCACAATCAAGTTGGTAGCTAGTACTTTGTTCTGTATAAGTTTATTTGATATTCAGATTACATATTAATGAAACTAAGTTGCATAGAAATATAGTAGAGCTTTAGTTGAGGGAAAAAATGGGGTTAAAAAAAAGGGAAGAGTTTTCGATTTACCGTGTCTGAAGTGCCCATGAGGTGTGCTGCTACGTACTACTGAAGATTTGCACTGGACTGATGCTACAAAGTTTGCGAAAGACCTTAATTTGGGAAAAGTCAACTCAAATAACATATTGGGAAGCATCTACGTTGACACATTGTGAAGGGGGCCACTGGGATATCATTTAGAATCCTGCTTAGGATGTTCCTTTGATGACTGGATGTACATGATGGTCTTAATACTTCTTTTAATTCTGCATTTCATGAGGTCATTTAAAAGGCTTACAACTTTATCCTTCTGCAAGATCTTCTAATAACTACCTTTTTTTTCAATTGTGTTAAAGTAGTAAATTTATAAACCTATATTATTAATGCCCAGGTCATTCTGAGTTTTCTAGATTTCTTATATCTTCATCAATGCCGCAATGGGATGTGCCTTGGCTAACCATGTCTTGGCTAACCATGTCATCGCTGTAAATTTTCTTCTCTGATGACTTCATTATTCAATAGGGAAGTCAGATCTGCTAGAGGTAGAGGGAAGGGTCTTCCACAATCACTACGTGCGTTTGCTCGTGTTTTATGTTGCACTTCCCCTCAAGGTTACTTAAATCTTAATACTTTTGTTATATGTAGTTTAATATCTTTCAGAACTAGAACTGGTATTTCTCTTAGGCCATGCAACTCTCCACTTACTGTTTCTTGGTTGTAAAATATTCAGAACTGTGTGATTTGGCCACGGAAGCTGCACAAAATGATGGCCGCTTAGCCCGGCGTCCTTTCCGAAACAGCTGCCAAGAGATCCTAGCACATCAGATCTTATTATCACATATCATTCAATTAACCAAGGAATATAGTGCTTCTATTGAGGTAGGTACTGCACAAATTTTAACTGATTCATTGGTTGAGGCTACTTTTTCTAATTTCAGTAAACAATTTGGAGAATTAAACTCTATTGTCTTACCACAAAGTTTATTATGAACCAAAGGGAGATAATTTGCTACTAATTCTCCTGGAATTTTCAACATATGATTTGACACAGGCATTCAACATGATTTGTACAACTGTTATCAAATTTTTTAAGGTGTCATACTACTTTCTAAAAATGGGTAGATGTGTTAAATGAGTTATCGTGATTAGTAATTGTGATATATGAAGAGGTACAAGGTGGACATATTAAACCAATGAATATATATGATTCTTATTATACCAGAAATAAGATAAAACCTATCTGATTAATAGTAGTTATGTTCATTTGTGTGGTGAAGTTGCAGAGAGAATATTAACAAAATTTTGGTAGGATCTCTCTTGCACCAAATAAATTAAAAAGCGAATGGAATAAAGTTTTGCCTGTCTTTGTGAAAACATTGTTTCATTTCTTTTGACTTCTGAGATGTTTAGTGTGTTCACATCACACAGTTGCTGGAGCCTGTTACTTCTCCTTCAATTTGTAAAAGACTTGCTTTTCGGAAGCAAATGGCTCGAGATCTCCTTATTGGTGAACTTCGGATCCTCAAATCTGCTTCTGCATGGCTGGAGAATTACTGTGCAACCTTGGCATGAGCAGGCCATGATTGCTGATGATAAACTGATTGCATATCCACAGGAGCAAAGGCAAAAGGAAGAGTGTTGTATTTCTATGTTGTCAGATACTGATAGGCAGGAATCTGATTAAAACTGCAAGCAGAATATAAACAAGTGCCCACGCTAGTGATGGTTGGCAAATGCGGAAAGTGAGAGTCTTATCTTTGCTCTTCTAGTTCTGCATTCTTGAGTGGGTTCATCTATTTCGTTGAGGAAGCAAATGCCCCTATTCAACTTTATGAAGAACAAGAAGGATCTGTTGATGTTCTTTTGTCGCACTTCCTTCTCAAGTTAAACAATCTTCGAAATACTTGTTGCATAGTAAGCATACAAATTGCTTGCACGGCCTAGAGGTTTGGTCGGATGATTTTCGAGCCGTTTTCTCAATTTGAACATCCAAATTTTAGCCATGGAAAATAAAAAATACAAACTTCTACCGAATGATAAAAGTGAGGGAGTGACAACAAAATAATCAATGTTGCTTGTATGGATGTTCCTATATTGATATATATTTTTTTAAAGTTTGGATGATAAAGTAAAATCTCATTCAGTTACTTTTTATTAATTGAACTTAGGTGAGTGCATTTTATATCAGTTATTTTGGCAGACATAGTGTAATACTAAAATGTGAGACAAGTGTCACATGTATATGAATTATTTATGCAAGTTTTCTCACACAATTTTTTGAACTAATTTTATTTATTTTTAGGTTAATGTTAAGTTACATGCATGTACCTTACGCCCCTCTCACATGAATAGTGAATGATGTGGGTCCACTCACTATTCATGTGAGAAGGTTGTAAGGTACATGCATGTAACTTAGAGGGATCCTTATCTTTATGCTCACCAATCTGTTATTTTCACTCTTGTGTGTATTTTTTTTTTAATTAATGTGTAGGGTTGAGCTATTTTAACTAGAAATTTTTTTTTTAATGCTACTTTTTTACTTTAATTCGTAATATCGAATTGCATAAAATTACCATATAAATTTTTGTCAAAATTTTAAAAGTCAAATTATAAAAAATACAGCATCAAAGAGGCACATAGAAATCTGCCCCAGCCCCTGTTGGGTCCACAACGTAGTGAGGACCAAATTGAAGGGGCATTAATGGTAAGAATAATTTGACTTATCCTTCACACACCGATCGCTCCGCTCCATCATTTCACTATAAATCAAGGAGAGAGAGAAGCTGCCCGCATTCGAATCGAAATCTAGGGTTTCTTCTTCTTAACTCTCTCGCCCTCAGCAGGTGCGCCTCTCTCTCTCTCTCTCTCTCTCTCTCTCTCTCTCTCTCATTCGTTTTAACTACAGTTCGTTCGGTGCTATACCCAATCTTCTTTGATCGATTATCTACTTTTATTACTTGATTTGTTTCAAGATTAAATATTTAATTATTTCTTCATGTTTTTTTCGGTTTTCAGGGTTCGTTAACAGCTATATGTGAAATTGTTTACGAGGATTTAATTGAGTCTATAAAAGCTGATTGACTGTGAAATTATTTGTACCTTTAATTATTCTAGAATTCCTGAATTTTTAGATCAGCATATGAACCTATCTATTAGGTGATATAATACTTGTTTGAGGGCGTTATTAAATTGTGAAAGTGGCTGTGTTTGTGTTTGTTTTTGTGTGAATTGGCTAGGTAGTAATTGAGTATGATTTGATATAATTTAATGCAGAAAAAATGCCTCGTTATGATGACCGGTACGGTGGTACGCGTCTCTATGTTGGACGCTTGGCTTCACGGACAAGATCACGTGATCTTGAGGAGATCTTCAGCAGATATGGGAGGTAATTTGATAGTTCTTTAATTTGGTTTTTATTCATGTAATTTTGGATTGGAGTGAGTCCATAACGTGGCAGCTTGTATTCACTGTCTGTACCAAACTACCAAGTTTAATTTTCTTTTATTTTTTTTATTTTTTTTTGGTGTTCTTCCATAGAGTGCCTTACAGTTCAAATTTTTCTTTGTTTTATGTTTTGTTGGCGCTTTGGGCTCCTGTATGATAGTTAGTGATGTGTATTTTCTTCATAATTTTTGTTGCACTATTCTTTACAATGTATGGCCAAAAAAGTATATATAAATTGGTCTTCTAATAGGGTCTTTTCTGGTCTTATGTGCGTAAATTTAATGGTCCTTGACTTAGGTTCTGGGGTTTAGTGGCAATAAGTTGTGCCTGGAAGCCAATAAAGCCTTTGCCAAGCTCTTTAAGTGCTTGACATTCAATATCATTTCAATATATGTGTGAGAAAGCTGCAGCCCTCCACGTGTCTTGTGTGGTTTAACTTGAATGATCTTGTTGAAGGTTTCTGGGCTTTTGCCTAACCTGGAGGTCTATGGTGAGAGGTTGACCTTGGTGGATTTGGCGAGTCTTTCTATAGTGTTAATGCCTGTTTTTATCGAAATGGCAACAATCTCAAAGTGGTGTTTAGTTCATCTGTGAGGGGCGAAGTATCAACCCATCGATACTTGTGTCATGATGGCCTTACTGTTTCTGGCACCTGTTTACGCAGAATTCGCGATGTGGATATGAAGCGTGACTTCGCCTTTGTTGTACGTATTTCTTCCTCCTTTTATCTTTCTTTCTCACTCGCGCATGAGCACATGCCCACATGCACACATCCTCACAAAGTGTATACACATAAGACTATGCATTTGTGTTTTTTTCTATTTCTTTTTTTTGGGCCCAATTCATGTGTCATGCAAATATGATCTTGTCCTTCGTTTTCTTTTCTCTGGCCCTTAAAAACAGGAATTTAGCGACCCTCGTGATGCTGACGATGCAAGATATAGCTTAAATGGTCGGGATGTTGATGGAAGCCGTATCATTGTGGAATTTGCAAGAGGGGTAGTTATTTTAAGCCTTTTTTTTTAAGAGAACTGCAAAGTGTTTGGTGTAGGAGTACATTGGAAGTGAAATAAGAGAAAGTATTAAAATGTCTCACCTCATTATGGGTTTTGTAAATGCTGACAGTGTTTTCTTTCGCATAGGGGCCACGTGGTCCTGGTGGATCTCGTGAGTATCTTGGTCGAGGCCCTCCTCCTGGATCTGGGCGCTGCTTCAATTGTGGGATTGATGGCCATTGGGCTCGAGACTGCAAGGCTGGAGACTGGAAGAATAAGTGTTATCGCTGTGGTGAACGAGGCCACATAGAACGAAATTGTCAAAACAGTCCAAAGAAGTTAAGGTATGTGTATGTCCACCTGCAGTATGAAAATTTGCTTTCTTCATGCACATTTTTTAGCTTATACAGAAAACAATTATGGTTCAGGAGGCCTCGGAGTTATTCACGTTCTCCAAGTCCTCGTCGTGGTAGAAGCAGGAGCCGTAGTTACAGTAGAGGCCGCAGCGACAGGTATATCATCCCTTATTTGTAATGAGATTATTCTCCTTTTATATAGATCAACAAGTGATGAAACAGTTGCAGTTTGCTTATTCTTTTCTTTTGAGTGTTGAATTTACAGGAGGTCCCACCACAACAAAAGCCAGCTGAAAAATTTAGCTTTTCTAAGCTAGTGTGCTACTGATTCTTCAAGTCTTGAATTTTTATACTGCTTTTTGTGTTTTTCCAATTTAAATATGATTAAAAATACCCTATGCATGGTAAAACTTGAAGTTGTGAGCTCCCTTTTTTGAATTTTTGTTACTGAAAAATTTAGCTTTTCTAAGCTAGTGTGCTACTGATTCTTCAAGTCTTGAATTTTTATACTGCTTTTTGTGTTTTTCCAATTTAATTATGATTAAAAATACCCTATGCATGGTAAAACTTGGAAGTTGTGAGCTCTCTTTTTTGAATTTTTGTTACTGTTTACTGTTTCTTGTTTAATTTTATTTATTTACTCATTGTATCAATTTGCAATTTTTCAGCCGATCACGATCGCCTGTCAAGAGAGATAGGAGTGTTGAACGTTTTGAGAGAAGAACAAGGAGCCCCCGAGACAGTAGGAGCCCTAAGCGTCGCAGAAATTCACCACCATCATCTAAAGGTAGGAAGCGTAGTCCAACCCCAGATGAAAGAAGTCCACAAGATCAACGTAGCCCATCCCCAAGGGACCGGAGGCAGGCTAATGGATCAGAGTACAGTGGCAGTCCAAGGGGAAAGAGCAGAAGCCCTGTAGACGATGCCGATGGCCCTGAGGATAGGAATTACAGGAGCCCTCCCGAAGAGAATGGCCGCAGCCGAAGCCGCAGCCGCAGCCTTAGTCCAGTCCCTAGGGATGATAGGAGCCCAATTGATGATGATGATAATCATGGGGACCCTAGAGGCAGCGAATCAAATTAAGTGCGGGTTAGGTTTCATGTTGTGATCGACTCCTCAGAAGTTGTTTGGAACAAATTATTAAGTACTGTTTTGTATTTAGAGTTTTAAATTTGAATATTTTTATGAACTTGCTTGAGATTTTAATTTTTTATTATGTTGGAACTGTTCGTAAATTCATGTTGGTTTATTTGCAATTTGGGAAGCATAAGATCCCATTTTGATGACTGCTGCTCTAGTATGCAGTAGTTTCTATTCTCAGAAGAAAACTTATGCCGGAGACACTTGATTGTCATAATGTGTGATGGAACTTCTGTGGCCACTGGGACTCTTAGGGACAGTGAAGATGGGAAAATTGTACGACTGTCATCATTGATCTAATAGGCAATTACTCTGTTCTAGTAATACACTAGTACCGAAGTAAAATTCGACCCATTGACAGTTATTTTAACATCCAAGTCTAAAGTAGTGGTGGATCTATTTCAGTCAATAGTCTTACCTGATATTGCAGAACTGTTTTATCGTTTTCTCAAATAAGAGTGTTTCCTGTATCACCATCATCGAAACGCACTTACTACACCTATCCTACGATCATGCAACTAAAAATGAAATAGGCAGCAGCTTGAAGGGTCTAGAGGAATAGTGGGTTATTCAATTGACTGCAGAGTCCAACTCGCCCTAGAATAGACCACTAAACTATTCTGATGGCAAGTAAGCACCACGGTGTAATTTATCAATGCAGGGTAAGCTAACATCAAAGGAGACGGCATCTAGTGTGTTAATAAACTAAAACACCACAAGCAGGTCAAGAAGCAACATCAGAGTGATCACTATACAAAAAATCAATGCTCATTTCAGCAGCTACCAAATTAAAGCTGTTCATTTTATTTGTTTGCTTGCATAACAGACAAACACATTGAAAGGAAATTGCTTTTGGTTTAGCGTATTTACAAACGGCAAGTCTCCAACACCAACACCAAGGTGTCAGAAGACTTACCCGAGTGAAAGTTCTTTCAGGCAAGAGGTATCCACAGTTAAGCTTAGGGAATCCAGACAACATTCAAGGCTCTTTAATTTATGAAGATTCCTGGGACTGCCGATCTATGATATATAGGCCTTAACCAAATCCGAATAATTGCATACCAAGCCTGTCCTAGGACAGGTTATTTTACCATTGTTTTTCTTGGCCATTTCTTCAAGAGCCTGCCACACCAGAGAAATATGTTAGATCGATGACTATAAGCTTACATAATTATAACCAGAAAAATGCAAACCTTAGTGCTATAAACATAGCCATTAGGCAAGACTTGAGGTGGGTTCTCTGTGTCCATTAGCTCTTTAGTTATGTAGCAAACAAGCTTCGAGTGATGCTGCTTAGAGTATGGCAATGGTGATGCTAGCTTTCGGAAGCTCTCCTGTGACAGGGGGTCCTCCTTGGTACAATCATCTTCATAACAGTATCTAAATCATGTCAAGGCAATGTACATAGATGTTTAAGATGATTTATGATTTAACTTGAGCACAAAGCTACATGGTTCAATGATTGGTATAGTGTCCTTTAAGTAGGTATGCCTCCTAGATTTATAACTTACTCTGATTGTAACAACACTTACGCTGCTAACTACCTTATTAACGTTAAAGATGCAACCAACAGAAATATTCACATATCACAGAATAAGGATACGGAGTGTTTAGGGCAGATAAGCCAGCTTGCAGATAAATATTTAATAATGGCTCTAGTGTCATGCCATATAACTTGCAGAATTCCTGTTTAAATTGGTCGACCAAGAAATCCCATTGCTTTGGTTCAAACAAAGCCTGGAAGCAAAAGAACAGAAAGCAATTAAGTATACCAGTCTAACCCATAACTGTAGGCCAGCAAAATAAAAACAAGAACATCCACAGAGTTATCAAGGAATGGAAGTCTGATAATCTCTGTGAATTAGTTAAAAAACCACTTTATTTATGTAGGCAAGTACATACTTAGGCATTTATTCATATATGCATGAACAAATGCATGTATGAGCAAACAAGAATTTTCAGATTGGTATTAAACAGAGTCTGAAGTTATTGTACTATATGCCAGCCTTCATATTGGGGAGAAGCTATAAGTGAGAAAGGAAGGACAACTCCTTCATAGCAAGACCAGAGATCAAAACTAGATAAGCAAAACAGAGTAGTGGCAAGTTTATCTTAAGAGACAAAACATTGACCAAGTATCATGATACAGTATAATCATGTGCATGCAGCACACAAAGAAGATTTATTCCTAGAGATAAAATTCACCTTGTATGTGGTGCACTCAGTATTACTCTTAAAAGCCAAGGTTGCCATAACCCGCTGCAATTCTTTCATATGGGTAGCTCCCCATGGTGCAAGGTACTTTCGAGCATATGTAATGGCACGCAAGTTGTTTTCGCCTCTTACTAACTCTATGAACTCTTGCAGTCTCAACTGAAATTCAAATTTGCTCTGCCACAAAAAGAATTTTAAAAGAGGTACGTTTGATAATCAGTATTGCTACAATTAGCAAAAGATTTAACAGAAATCAAAGCTTCATCTTTTCATAAACAACCTAAAGAATAGAGTTATGTGTATTTTTTCATCATTTTGGCATTACTACAATTAACCAAAGATTTAACAGAAATCAAAGTTCAATCATTTCATAAAAAACCTCAAGAATATAGCTCTGCGAAGTTTTTCATTGTCTCTGAGAATACTTTTAACCTTTCACGTCTTGCGCCATTCAAAATTCCACCTCTCTAGGCTAAATTTATATGACATCTAATGCACCATGCATAAGACATGATAAAACTTGCAGTGAGGAAAGAAGGTTTCCAATCCAAATAATGCTCTTTGTTTCAATTCTTATCTCATAATGGAATAATCATATACAGCTATTAATCAAACATGTTATAAAAGTCAAATGATAACGAGTTGAGTTCTCTATCCTGTGATTTCAAGAATCAGCAGCCAATATGAAAAAGATTTGAAGAACGGATACTTCTATTTGAGAAGCTCTTTTATACGACAATTATGAACCAAAAAATTGCAGCAGGTACCTTAGACTTCTTCAACCTTGATTTATTATCAGAACACCAGGCTAAAGCAGGGGCTACCTCCTTATTTTGAAGAGCATCAATAACCTTTTTTGCTTCTTGGAATACCTCAATATCAACAAGATCCTGGCATGCGAAGATCAATTTAGATGCCAGCACACAAGATATAACCAATGATACCATATACAAACATAATCAATTAAGTCATACTGCAGTACCTTTGATCAGATTTCTGACCCATGCAAATAGAAAATACCAAAACTCATTTACAGATGAGACAAACAAGAGATCTATCCTACCTATGCTGGAAAATAGATCAAACCCCAAAACCTCTGATTGGTGTTAATTATAATATGATGGGAATTTTCAGTTTCGAGTAAAAATAAGTTCGAAATATCACAAATCCAGTCAAAAAAAAAAAAAAAAGATATCTGCACACAAGCAGCTTGCAAAAGGGACAAGCATGTAATATAACCTGTATATTACTACTTTCAGCCAACTTCTCAGCAGTTTCATAATATGACATCCGCAACATGTAGTCTACAAGAATCCGTTTCACTCGTGTGTTATTCCATTCTGCTAAATTTTCAGCATCCGCGGATTCTAAGTGATTGAGTCGAGCCCGGCATTTCTGTGCCTGCAAATGCTCTGTTCGACTTCCCTCTTCCAGCTGAGAGGATCCAAATACATTTCAATCACTGAGCAAGTATGAACTTGTATGCCTTATTCATCAATTTACGTCGATTTGATCAGTTGATAATTGGATAAAGATAGTTCAAAATCAATAAATAATAATCTATTTAGTGAAAGGATTTCGATTAGATTTTATTATACTATAAAATTATGATTTTTCAATCTTAAATTTCTAGTCATTTGCTAATTCACTAATCAATGTAACCAAATCACCTTCAATTAACTGATATAATTGCTTAAACAATTCAATTATCGAATTATATTGTTTTTGAATCTAATTAGGAAACTGACCTTGCGTTTGAGCCCTTGGAGTCTTGAAACGAGAGAGGTGAGGTGATTTACGGCGTCGTCTTTGGAGAAGTTTTCGGAATCGGAAACGTCAGCGACGTTGGAAATAACGGACGTAATTTCTTTCTCGACGGCACGGTGGTCGGTTCGTATAGTCTTCTTGTAGTGCTCGAAGGGAACTCTTAGAAATTGGTGCTCGAGTTTTAGAGCTTCGGTTAATTGAGTCAGTTTCGGAAACGGCGTCATGCCACCTGCGGCGGCTGGGGTGGGGTTCTGCGGTGGAGAGGCGGCGGCTGAGTTTCCGTTTGGGAGCGAATCCATTTCCATTGCGAGTAAAATTCGATGAATTTTTGCTGAGATTTGGGGATTTTTTTTTTTCCAGAAAGAGTGAAGTGTAAGGGAGAGAACTTTCAAGTTGCTGATTGAGAAAGAAATTAGAATTCAGGAGACAAACGGCGTCGTTTGGGAATTCGGTGGGGGGGGTTGTCTGGCAGTTCCTGTGCTACACGAGATTTATATATGCTTTCTGTCAAAAAGTGTACTTGGATAGAGCGCTTTCTTTTTGTTTTGGATTTATTTTAAACAAAAATAAAAATACTGTATTTAGTTGAAAAAATACAACCTTCAATTATTATTATGGGAAATAACATTCTATAATTTCATTGACTTATTTTATTTACAATGACATTAGTGAACTGTTAAATTTGCTTAATTTACTTAATTTTTTTCCTATTGATTGAGACAACACAAATTAAATATTTGTTTTGGCTTTAGATTTGTTAAATTAAAAAATTAAAAAAATAATGTCATACGAAATAATGTTTTTAACCAAAATATGTTTCAAAAACAAAAACAAAAACAAAATCAAAATAAAAAGGAAAATGTCAAATAAATAATTTTTAAGAGGTAAATAATGAAATAAACCAAAATCAAAATAAGGGTCTTCTGAGAGCAAAGTTGAGGCATGTATAGCGCTACTCTTTACGTAAAATGCAACTAAAGTTACCCCAAAGCCGTCGACCGACTCAAAGCGGCAAGCCGCCAATAACGAGCACGACGACAACCGCCCCACGTCATCACGAAGACAACCAGTAGCCGCGCCACGCCACCAGTCCTTTTGAATTCAGGTATTATTCTTTAATCTCGTACATTAATCAAAACTTCATAGTATTATTTTCAAATTTCAAGGTATATTCTGAAACTAATATGCACTCTACGAAATTAGAATAGATGATGCTTGTTACGATTCTACTCATTGGTTCTAGTTATGACACATAATTTGCACAAAATGGTTTGGAATGAAAGACCAAAGAAGGTGATGAGGTGATGGATGATAAGAGAATTGCATTACTCGGTGGAGTTGGTGCTTCATTCAGAGACCAAACTCCCCACGATGTACTTACTACTCATTGCTCAAGATGACGGGCCAACCGTGCCTGTACATAAAGCCTTACTTGCGATCGTCTCTCTCTCTTTAATACTACTTCTCCTTTATTTATTAATAGCTAGTAAACATTAAACAACTTCCATCAGTATAAGGTGAGCAATTGAGCGCACACGTCACACAATTTTGCAACTAGTATTAAAGTTATGGTACAACTAGTTAACGCCTCTTGACAAGGCCGCTCATCATATATATAAGGTGTGCATCATTGTCCATATTTGTATTATGTAGAAATCTGAACTTTAAAAAATAAAATCTACTCTAGTAAATGGATTGTATCTATATTAATTTAAATAAGACAAAATACAAATATGACAAGAACACCTCTATATAAAATTTTTGTTAAAATATATATATGCATTTGCTAAAATGATATTGTCGATGTTAATGCATTGATCGATGAAACAGTGTTTTTACTTTTATCATGGTCTGGTTAACAATTACTTTTCTTGTAGCGTGAGGATATTTGTTCATCAAGATTTGGATATGTGACTGATTTTTTTTTTTTTTTTATTTCCCTCGGATAACTAAAATACCTTTCCGACGTCATCCTTTTTTGATTTTGGGGACATACAAAAATTCTTGCTCCATTTATTTTTTTTTAATTTCTGCAGGGGCAGAGTTGGGAGTAGATCTCGAGGGATCTTCGACTTTATTTTACAAAATTCAAAACTATAATTTTATCATATAAATAAAGTTTATAAATAATATTTCATTTAAAAACTCAAATTTTTTTAAAAAAAGTTTGCAGGTGCCGTAGTCTCCTCGGGTCTCCGTAAGCCTCCGCTCCTGGATTTGCGAAAGTCATGGTGTAATCGTGTTTCTTTTTAATGAATATGCATTCTTCTTTCAAATTTGTAATTTACCAAGTCTAGATCTTAAAAGTTACATAGTGCAGATCAATCATTACAGTAGATTTATTTTCAACCTGTGATTGTGGAGAATATTTCAAAAGATGAAAGGGATAGTGGGATACTCCGAATGGAGCTCGAAACATTTTATTAGTCTCCACAACTATTTATTGTAATAGAGATTATGTGTGTTTTGATCTTCAACTAGTAAAATTTGACATGATTTGTTTATCCGATATGAACACGATGCGAGTAAATAATTTTAAAACTTTGGATCATGAAAATTGTTACAATTATCAAATGGGTTTGTTTGGGTCCACGTGATTTTTTTTTGTGTCAAATTAGATTCAATTTCTTGGCTAATTTACATTATTAATAACATGATTATTAAAATTTGATATGACTCGTTTATCCGACATGAACACGACACGAATAAATAGGTTTGGATCATGAAAATTGACACAATTATTAAACGGGTTTGATTTGTGTCAAGTTACATTCAATTTCTTGACTAATTTACTCGATTAATGACATGATTATTAAATAGTTAACCACAAATAATTCATATTTGTAGAATTTAAATTATAATTATGTTTTCAATTCTAATTTAATTTGCAAAATCTTGTTATTAAAACTCAAATATTAAATATGATTCTCTTTTTATTTTCTACTTTTATAAAAGATTAACATTTATATGATGTAGCATTTTTTATGATATCAATACATAATATTATTTAGAAATATAAAAGAGTGTAATTTGTGATAAATGAGTGTGCAAAATTTGATATAAATTATGTTAAATAGGTATCAAATAGATTATTGAATTGTGTCGTGTCACTGGACAAGATTAAATAATTATTAACACAGCTACCACAAGGCATACAAGGCCGCAGCCCCAAGGCCCACGGCCCACTATAAATAATATTTCAAATAGAGTTGTGTAACTTAAAAAGAGTATTTTTCTACTTTGGACACGAAAAGTTTAAAAGTGTTACATTTAAACCCCCCAAGTTCTAGACATTTTCTTTTTATATTTTGGCATCTCTAACTTTACTGCTTTAACATATACATGCCTTATTCAACGATGTTATCAGATGTTGACTTCACCAAAACAGTCACTGTTTCTAGAGGATAAGTAGGATTTACGAAAGCATGTGCTCATTGTTAGACAAGATTAAAAAGCTATGAAAATGGCGGCGACATGCATGTTGCTCCTTTTTTTTTTGGTGTGCTTTTGCTTTTATCAAAGTGCTTTTTCGTCTACACAAAATGGATTGAGAAGCGGCTGCAACACTGGCAATTGTACTAGCTATTTGCTTTGCTCACCAAGTGCTTGCGGAAAAGCAACTATCACTCAAAGTTGTCAATCGGCCGTGCTCATGATTACAAGAAGCGACTAGGGACAATGTCATACTGAGCTAAAGAGCCCGGCTCCTTTGACCTTTCATAAAAATTAAAAGTGAAAAAAAAAATTTTTAGAGAAAAACTTATGTAACCCGGACATCAATTCATACGATTCAATAATATCTTAACATATATACATTCGTTTTAAAATACATCAATTATAATAGAGAGAAAAGTAAAAATTAATATACGTGTTGTACATTTATTAGATGGTCTCATTGCGAATATCCCGTGTAAATTTTTCTCTATTTATTGTCTTGCATAGCACATATGATTATTTGTCATCGATTAATAGACAAAATGCCACCACTTTTTTTTTTTTTGTACATCATGAAAATAGCATAATTTTCAGGAGAAAATGAGACGTGTCTTATCTAGGATCAAGTGCTGATTTTAATAATCTTCTGTCACACGTAAATTAATATTCAATCAAAATTCAATATATAGTTGGAGCCCACTAAAGTTCAGGATGAAAAATGAAAAAAAATGTTGCCACAATTATTGGTAAACAATCAACCCTTCTTTTTAGAATTAAAGAGAGGAGATGCTAAACAATCTAAGGTTCCGTTCAGTATAACTTTTTAAGTAGAGCTTACTTAAAGAGAAATTTTGTTAATAGAGTTTTTACTCAAAAAAATTTAATTGTGTTGATTGTCAGTGAGAGTTTTTATTAAAAATTATAAAATTACTTTAATAAGTAATTTTTTTAAAGTTATATTATAAAAACAATAAAATAAGATTGTCAAATTAATAAATAATATTTTAGATAATTTAATATTTTTTTAAAAAATCAACTTATATTTATAAAAATCCAAAATTTAAACTTTTGCTAGTAAAACCAAAATGACTTGTATTTGAAAACTCTACTTAAAAAATAATCAAATATCAATAAAAATTTTGATAAGAACTTATAAGATTAAATAAGCACTCATGATTAGTAGATAAGACATATCAAACAGTCACTGACTAAGAGGTTATTGACAAGAATTTAGGGTTAAAATTCAAATTCAATTTCTAATATATATTATAATCTAATAACTACCAATTAGTTTTCTAAAACGACGACAAAAAAAAAAGTTATCTCTAAATTTAAATCCTATTTACTGTTGTATTACTCCTTAGTTTGCGTTCTAAGAATCATTATCTATCTACATAGGTCAATTGTATAGTATTTAGGTTTACTAATCAAAAGCAACAAAAATGGTTGAATAATCAAAGTTCCGAAATCGAATTTCTGAAATTACTTTGAATTTCATCCCAAGAAAAAAAAAATCATGGGACCATGAAATTTCAATTTTTGACAATCGTTAATCAAAGTGGAATATTGGACCCACGCTACCGCTCTTTCCCGAACTTGGGACCCACTGAAAATCCCCTACACTCGACTGCACTAAATCGCACCTCGCTACCCCCCGCTCCATCCGCGCAACGAAAAATTTAAAAAGCACATTATTGGACGAAATTACCCTCACATATTTCTTCATTTTGCAAGAACACCAAAGGAAACTCTCAAGACTCATCATTAGACTACTAATTTTGCCTCTCCAAAGCACACATAAAACATTCTTCACACTCCTCACACACTCTCCAAAAATTCCGCTTGACGGCAGCATATCCGCCGTTACTGTCCAGCCGCCGGCTTTTGACGCCGTTAGTTCGAAGACTGAGTAAGATTTTTCATACTCACTCTTCACTGTCTTCAATTAATGTAATTTCCCTTGAATTTCGGTTTGATGAGTTGGATTTTAATTATTATTTTTTTAAATTTCGAATATTGTTAAAGACTGTATCTGACCGTTAATGGTAAATTAATAATTCCATAATTTAAATTTTAAAAAACGAAATTCATGTGATTCTTCAATCACTTGTTAATTCATTATCTTTAGTAAGTGAAGCGAAATTTTTTGACCGTTTGAGAAGGAAAGAAATTTTGTGAGTTACTCTCTCTTTCTTTCATCATCTTTATCTTTTTATTGAAGCCTGTTTGGTTGCCAAGAAAATTCTGTAGGAAATGGTAAAAAAAAAAAAAGTATCTGTTTTTATTAGATTTTCTAAGCAACCAAACAGATAGCGTTTGGGAATTTTCATTTCTTTCAGTTTCTGAGCAGCCAAACAGGAAACCAACTATCCTTTTTTTTATTTTTTATTAGAATTATTTAAAAAGATCAAAACTTTAGTAATTCAATTGGTGTTTAATTTTTTTCCCCTTGTTTTCTTGGCAATATTTGTAGCTTCATATCATCATATACATTCTGTTGTCTTGACAATGATGAATTATAAAATGTTTGTGATAATCATCCTTTTTTCCTTTTTATGTCAGATTGTGACGTTGTTAAAAGTGTTTTAATTTGTTTGTTTGTTTATTACTTTTGCTTGTGGTTGTCTGATACTGATTAAAAAAAAAGGGGGTTTTAGGGTTTAAGAAACTGATGAAAATGATGAGGGTAATGTGGTCTTTCGCAACAATTTAATCTTTTATGGGTTCTGTGTAAAGATTGGATCGTAACAGAAGCTCTGACATGCATGTTTTTATAAAATATTTCTATTTTTTTATAATATTTTAACTGTATTTTTAGTTTATTTGTTGAACTAGCTGCTGGGAAAGAGTAGAGTTACTAAAGCTATCGGAGGTCTGAAAGCTTTGCTCTGTTATTGATTTTTTTTTTTAAAGTAAAACCTGCAATACATTATTTATTATATTTTTTTGAAAAAGAAAAAAATTATAAGAAATATGATTCTCACAGAAAGTACATTGAGTTACTCTATTATTTACTCATGATTCTTTTTTTTTTTTTTCCTTTTCCATTTTCACTTGACAAAGGGATATAACTTCTTGATTATGTATAGACACTTTTAACACCTATCAATTTCATCTATTTGGATCTGTATATTTGTGATTTAATAATTTTTCCGGTTTATCAATCACAAGCATGAGGTTGATAGCTTTTCTGCTTGGCAAATATTGCCATTTATTTATTGTTTCAAACTTTTGATACTTAATTTAGCTTGATATGACTTTTATTTCTGGGGGTTTCTTCTTTGAACCGAGATATTAACGGCAACTTGATTCTCTATTGGAAAACTTAATGTTCTTCAGGTTCCTTTCATAATTATTATCACATTGTTGCATGCTTCCCTGTCATTCAATTAGATTTTTAAGCTCAATGTAATGAACTTGATATGAGCTGTATGTACTGGTATAAAAACCAAAATCTATTTTTCTTTATTTGCCTTTTACTTGTTCTCTTTCTTAAGTGATTTTAATCATGTTTGATTATGCTATTGTCCTTTCCTCCTATTTTTTAATTTCATTTGGTTGTATTTTAATTTCAGGTTAGTGAGATCCCATCACTTCCAGAACTTGTTATAACAGATCAAGATTGAGAAAACTTTATATCTTCATGAACTATAGCTAGCAGTTGTTTTTGAAGATTACAAATGAAGAAGCTATTCTTTTTCAGATCTTCCTCTAACAGTGGAAACAACAACTCAGTTTCTCCACCATCAACAGAGAAAGAAATTTACTGGGAGAACCCACTGCGAAGTGGTTATGGAGTGAAACATCAAGCTGATGACAAGTCTGAGAACAATTTTCGCAGCCCCAGGGGCCTGTTTTCCAAGTCCAGGAAGCAAATATCTGATAGCCAGGGCTGCAATAGCAGTTCAAGTCTTAGAAGGTGT
This sequence comes from Citrus sinensis, assembly GCF_022201045.2. Classification (NCBI taxonomy): domain Eukaryota; kingdom Viridiplantae; phylum Streptophyta; class Magnoliopsida; order Sapindales; family Rutaceae; genus Citrus; species Citrus sinensis. Next base: position 3,412,812 of record NC_068559.1, read on the forward strand.
CGCTCATTGTCATCAGCAGCATTTCTTGTAGATGGGCTTGACCAAAAGAACTTCTCTTGCTCTGGTGATCAAAGTATATCTCCTTCTAGTAGTTCTACTAGTGCTCGACATCAGCAATGCAATCGTTCATCTCGGTAAGGCATTTGATATATGTCTTTTTAACAGTAAGAATTTGTTGTTACAGTGTCCTCTTATAAAACTGATTAGAAATTATGTACATAACTTGTATTTCCCAATTTCTATTGAAATCACTTCCTGAGTCTCATTTTGCCCATTTACGGCTATGCTAGACAAAGTAGGGCTCCCACTCCAGAGAGGCAATGCAGGGAAAAGCGATTTGAAGTGACATCTATTTCAAATGCTTATGGATCGGAGAGGTCATGTTCTTCTGGTTCGTCTAGTAATGTCTCGACTAAGATTTTGGACCGCTACATTGATGGAGAACAGCATCAGGAAAGAAGCAGGCCCACAAACAGTTCCTCTCAGAGAAACTATATTGGAAATGGGAATGGAAACGGCGGTGGGAGGCTCCCCCCACGAGTTCAGTATACAGCTCCCACTTCACCAGTGGACAGTGTCAAAGGTAAACCAAAGTCTCATTCGTTTAGGGAAGCCAAAGGGACCCGTCTCCGTTTCTCATCTAGGGATTGGGTAGAGAATGGATTTGGCCATGAATCACCTCGCAGTCTTGCAAAGAATGTGGTTGAAAGATTAGCCCAGACCTATGTTCTTCCCAGATCAAGTTCAAAGGATGTTGACCAGGATATACCAATCACCATTGAAGACATCTATTGTGGTTCAACAAATAGATATTCTGATTCAAATTCAGATGTGATTGCTCGAAAAAGTTATTCATTAGATGATCCCTTTGAAACTGTTAAGAATGGATGTGAGAAGGATGATTTATCAGGTCTGCAGAAGCAAAACTATTTCTATGGGGATCATTGTGAAGGTTTGAACTCAATTGAAACTGAGGAGGATGAAGATGTGGAATTACGGAGAAGGTCTAAAGAAGCTGAAGGGAGGGTCATGGTTCTTTCTGAAGAACTCGAGCATGAAACTTTTCTTCATGATACTGGGTTTGACGTGCCAGCAATGATTCAGACCATTAGAATTTTAACTGAGGAGAAGATGAGTTTGGCACTTGAGGTTTCTGGTCTTCTGCAGTCAAGAATTGTAGAAAGAGCTTCTGCAAAGGAAGAACTTAGGATGGTGAAGGCAGATCTGGAGTCAAGAACAAGAAGACTAGAAAGGGAAAAGGTTGAGTTGCAATCAGGATTGGAGAAGGAGTTGGACAGAAGGTCAAGTGACTGGTCATTCAAGCTTGAGAAATATCAAATGGAAGAGCAGAGGCTTCGGGAGCGGGTTAGAGAGCTAGCGGAGCAGAATGTCTCCCTCCAGAGGGAAGTCTCTACTTTTAATGAGAGGGAAGCAGAGAGCAGAAGCATGATAACACATTCCGAGCAACAACTTAAGGACCTGACAAGAAGGGCTGAACAGTATACTGAAGAGAATGGAGATCTAAGACAAAATCTTTCTGAATTAGGGGAGAAGTTTAGAGCAGCTGAAGCTGATTTATATTGCATTAAAAGAAATTTTGAAGAGAAGGAGATGGAGTGTAAGGATTTGCAAAAATCTATCACAAGATTGCTAAGAACATGCAGTGAACAAGAGAAGACAATTGCTGGATTGCGAGATGGATTTAGTGATCAAATTGAGAAGAAGCCAGCATTGGATAAGTATGATAAGCATGTGGCCTTGTTGCAAAGGGAGCAAATGAGGTTAACAGGAGTAGAACTGTCATTGAGAAGGGAGATCGAATCTTATAGGGTTGAGGTTGATTCTCTTAGGCATGAGAATATAAGCTTGTTAAACCGCTTAAAAGGCAATGGGAAAGAAAGTGCTGCTTTAACCATGAAGCTAGATAAAGAATTGTGGACTCGTATATGCTGCTTGCAAAATCAAGGAATATCGATGCTAAATGAGAGCACGCAATTATGTTCTCAGCTGCTGGAATTTATCAAGGGGAAAGCAGGCCAACTTTCGGAAACCAAGCAGGGTATAGAATTTATCAAAAATGGTTTAGATGGTCAATTCATCATTGAATCTGACATGAAGGTTCAGGGATTTAAGCGTAAAATTGAAAGCCTAATAACGAGTCTACAGACTATGTCTGCATTGCTGCATGAGAAGTCAAGTTTGGTTGCTTCAAAATCCCAGTCACTGCATGAGGATGTCAATTTGTCTGGGAAGCTAAATGATCAGACTGCAGGGGTAAGTTCTGAAATCTTGAAATCTGTCTTTAAATTTGGTTTTCGTGAATCAAGGATGCTGATGAATCATTTTCAGTCTTTTATTACCTTCAAATATGTTCATTAAGTTCAGCTTGCACTCTATTCCATAATTTATAATATTAAGGCAATTATGAGATCTGATGTTAATCAGATCATTGATGTTTTCTTTTTCCTTGCGTAGGAAATTATGAGATCTGAGCTCAAAGCAGAAACTTTATTAACAAGTCTACTGCGAGAGAAGCTGTACTCTAAAGAGCTGGAAGTCGAGCAGTTGCAAGCTGAACTTGCAACAGCTGTTAGAGGTAACGACATTCTCCGATGTGAAGTCCAAAATGCCCTGGACAACCTTTCTTGTGTCACCCATAAGTTGAAGGATCTTGAGCTACAGGTAACCTTTATCATTTTGACCACTGAAATTTTGAACTTCAACATCGTTGATGGCATGTCTCTGTGTCTTTGTGTGTTCACTTGAACATATGTTAATACTTGAGAATTTATCTGGTAGGTTTACTTCAACTGTGGGATATGATTCTCTGTGAATTAACTTTCTAGCACTTTTAAAGTTACACACTTACATTGTGCTTTAATTCGCTAATATGTAGTTCTGCAATATGACTAGATTGGCGTATATCTTAACCTAAATACAGGGATGCTATTGTATGTTGTGGCTTGTTGAAATGTGGATAAAGTCAGGTCAATGGTGCTGAATATAAATTGTAGGTTATAAAGTTCAGTGGTACTAAAAGTTTGCAGGGGGGGTGTATAGAATTCTTATAGATGTTTGAAACTTTCAGTTATTTTTGATGATGCAGGTAACAGAATTGCTGTACATGTTTTGATTGGGGCATGTGAACTTCTATTTCCAAAATGTCTTTATTTCACTGACCGCTGAAATCTACATTGTGCCATTCTCAAACTTATTTGTTTCTAGCAGATGTTGAAGAAGGACGAGAGCATAAACCAGCTTCAAATAGACCTCCAAGATTCTGCAAAGGAATTAAAAATCATGAAGGGGATACTGCCTAAAGTTTCAGAGGAGAGAGACATGATGTGGGAGGAAGTGAAACAATACAGTGAGAAGAATATGTTACTGAACTCGGAGGTTAACGTATTGAAGAAAAAGATAGAAGTCCTGGACGAAGACCTTCTTCTGAAAGAAGGTCAAATTACAATACTCAAAGACACCATAGGCAGCAAACCGTTTGATCTCCTTGCCAGCCCAGATAATATGCAAGAATTTCTGCTGAAATGATTGCCGGGCACTAAATACTTTTGAATGTGTTCTTGAGGTGGCTATTTTCTTTTTTATCATTTTCTTTTTTATCATTTTCTTTTATCTTTTTTTTTCCTATTCTAGTAAAAAGATGATGAACAGGGAGTGTAAAGGAATACACCAGCAGTCCAACACCATGATTCTTTCAGAACACAGCAGTTCTTATAAATTGTATGTAATCAGTTACTGTCTGATATGATCCATATAGTTCCAAGTTTGCAATTGTGTTCGTCTCTTCTGTGTCTCTCCTTTCCCATTTTTTGAATCTCTTTTTTCTCTTTTGTAATTCGATTACGTTTGATTTTTTGCAAAGAAAAGCTGAGTATTAGGAATGACCAGCTAGGTTAAAAAAATTGTGTGATTATGCAAATTGGAAATGGTAATGCATACTTTGCAAAATTTATATATCCTTAATCATAGCGCGAAAGAACATAAAAAATTGGGATTCTCTAATGAATAATGGATGACATAACACAGTATTGGGAAGGCTTACTATGCCATTAATATTATCAATCTTTCAAATTGGCACAAGACTAGTTCTCTTCACCAAAAGTTGCAACATGAGGCATAAAACCAATATTAGAATGACAATAATCAAAGCCATACCACACATTTTCAGGCACAAAAGATCTGAAATATGAAGTTAAGAAACAGGCACTGGTCTCCCACTCTCTTCTTGGTGAAGAACCTTAGCCCAACCAGGCCTCCATTCGTCTGATCCAACTCTTTTAAGATGCAAAGCACTCACACTTCGCTTCATGCGTGCTCCTCTTGCCTCAAAGCTGCTTCTGCTGCATCTTTGGAACCCACCAGTTTTTCTCTTTTGGACCATATAACAACTTGGGATCCTTTAAATGTTTGATTATGATCAAGTCTCCTGCTGAGTCACTGAATCTAACGCTTATACGATCTGTGGTTTCCGCAGAAGGTGCACATGTTGTCTCAATCTGTATTCAGTACGTGCAGTTTCCTTGGGAAGCTTGGCCTGCATGGTTTGTGGGTTGGTTTGCTTCTGCTTGGGGAGAAATGATGTTGACGAATAATATGAAATTTATCAGAATTTGATCTTTCTTCAATGGGAATTTTAGCGTTGTTTTCTTGGCTGTTGTTACTTGGTTTCCATTTGCTGCATACATTTATAGTAAAGCTGTTGCAGCTTCTTTAGTTTTAGATTCTATTCTGCAAAGGCAAATTGCAGCAACGTCCATGGGTTGCTTTTCAGAAAAGGCAAGATGCTCACTTCTTTTAAAATAAAAGATTGTGCATCTTTCAACTGCTTACAGAGAGTGATGATCTACTCCAAGCTAATGTAATTGCAGAGTTCTGCAGACATATACTTTGCTTTATCTGCCAGATGAGTTCTGCTAAATTGTTAATTAATTTACTGTACTTCAAGTATGCACAATTCTGATTATTGTCAACGTTGCCTCTGTATTTCCTGTTGTCTTTTTAGTCTTTGTAAAACCTCCAGAATGAAATTATGATCACAAATTGTTTGTTTTTTTCAAACTAGTGTATCAAATAAACTCCCATATTCATGTATCTTGCACATTGTGGTTGGTGAAGTTAAAGTAATTAATATCAATTTACAGGGAGCTGGAATATAACAACATTGTGAATATAATAAGTACATCCAAATTTCCTATACTGCGTCAAATTTTCAACTTTAGGAACTTATTATACATAAAAGAATTCTTCCCCTTGAGGCAAAAGAGAAGGGGTAGCATTGCTCCTTTCAACTACATGACAAATTTGGCATGGCTTTGACATACCGTCTGGTCTGGGCAACAAGGGGATTGAAATCATCTTTTGAAATCACAGAGAAGCAGACTTCCAGAAATCAATTGATTTCCGATGCTGAGACAGGAAATTGGATTGAATGTTATGCATACATAAAGAAATACCGTTACAACTACATTCTGCCTTTCTACAGGTTACACATTTAGATTACGGCTCACCTTAGCAATTGGCATCTTTGCTCTCACTGAATCTATCAATGAGAAATCAATATCAGCAACAGCAATACCTGTTGATAGTCGATCTGAAAAGGGAAACGAAGGCAGATTTTGAAAGTAATGTTACTAAAGTTTCCAGCATATATACTGAATTATCACCAAAACTTATCAAGTTCATAGCCAAGTTTTTACTAAGATATGTTTGGAATAGTTAGCCCGTTCTCACCAGGTAGTCGACCAATAACTGTTCCCCATGGGTCAATTATCAATGAGTCACCATAACTCTCCCTCTTATCGTTATGCTTTCCAGCTTGAGCAGCAGCTATCACCTGATAATACATTCATCTTGTCATTCCAAAAAAGGCGCCACAAAACATAAGATAGCTAATAAGATGGGTTAATAAAAAATGAACTTTGATGTGCGCTGCAACTATTCAAAAATTTGTATATTTATATAAATTGAGGAGAGGCAGATTGTGGAATGTGGCCAAAACAATTTAGTTTGAAGTAAAGCTTGATTTTGGTAAGCAGAAAATAGATTCCATACATAACATTGAGTCTCAATAGCACGTGCACGAAGAAGAATCTCCCAATGTGCCTGACCAGTTACTTTTGTGAAAGCTGAAGGCACCAATAGAACCTAGATAATGTAATGAAGTCAGACAAATATTTAGATGCTGAAAAAACAACTAAACCCAGATGTTAAGAAATCCACTTGTACCTGAGCTTCATGTTGGAACCTAAGTTGCTGATAAAGTTCTGGAAATCTCAGATCATAGCAAACTGTTGGACCCAAACGTCCAACCGGGCTGTCTACTGCAACAATATCCTTTCCTGAAAATATTACCTATTTAAACTGATGTTTATGCTGACTAGAGAACATCTAATTCATTCAAGTTGGCCAACCATGCAAGTGCAAATATGTTCTTTCTCAGCCAAAAAGCAGGGAACACAACCCCAAGTACAACATCATAACATTTCAAGATCAACCAGAAAATACAAAATATTGAATTCATCAATCGCAAAACCAGTTTCCTTTCACCCTTTTCTTTCATAAGTTGGCAAGCTTGCAGTTACAGAGACAGTGTCAAAGTATTTACTTAAAACTTTCTAACAAATCGTAGCAAATCAAATATATAACAGCATCAAGCCAACAGTTTATGAGAACAGAATCTTGGATTACAAAACTAAATGGTATATGACGCACAGAAGAAGGTACAGTATGCTTGTTGGACAAAAGTCGCTATTGGGATGTCAGGATATGTGAGTGCCGGCGAATATACTTAGTATTTCCGATTAGACGTATAGGTGAACAACTTACCTGCCTCCGTAAAACTACTTTCCTTGTATGACCTTCCACCAGGAATGTCCACATCAAACCTTCAAAAACAAGGGAAAATTTTGTTCAAACTATCAAACTGATGGTCTTATACCATGATAAGGAGAAATAAATAAACATAGATAAGCATAATACAACCAAGAAAGAATAATTAACATGGCACATTTAGATCAAGGAAATAGTAAAAGGGAAGCAACTCTGCTGCATATTTGTCCTATTGTGCATGTAAGGCTTCTGGTAATCTTTTCCCTTTGAGTAAGTTTAAAATCTCCCCACAATTTAATGGGTAATCTCTCTGATTGTGATCAACTGGTTGACTGATCTTTTAACGAGAAAATTCCTCTCATTTGCATAACAATCTATAGCAAGAGGGCCAAGCACAGCAATAAGAAATGGGGTATAGTTCTATTCACTTCACATATAAGACCCTCTTTCAGGAAAAATATTAAAAAAAAAATCAATAGAAAGAGGGAAAATACCACAAATTTGGGGAGGGAGTGGAATGTCAGGACATTTTTGTTAGGAAGATGGTTTATCTATCCCTTTTAAGCAATTATCTTAAGTACCTGATCAAGGTATATCATTCCTAGGAATGCGGAAAAGTCAGTAAGCAAAAAATCCTGTAAAGTTGCATGTAAACTATAAACAAAATTTGAAAGGGAAACGTGCTATATTTAGTAGATGGGTTACAGAAGCAAAGAAAATGTAAGAAGAAGAAATTTTATCACCAATTGCAACGATCTCAATTAAACCCAAAGTCGACTATCTTACAAGTGCATTTTCCTATATGTGCTTCTAATGTTCCCAGCGTCATCTACCAGAACATGTGTGTTACACAAGTGTGCATCATCAGATCCCTTTTCTTGGAAGCCACCAAGCGACAGCCACACGCGGGACTCTCTGCAGTGGATAAAGCAAGAAAGTCAACAAGAGGAATAAAAAGGCCTTGCCAAGCATAGGCATCCAACAAATAACGCCATAACAAGTGACCCCGTGTAACAGCATGATTTCAAATATAAAAAAAAAAAGGGTGATATCAGAAAAAGTGAACATAAATTAGCAAAGGTGACTGATCAACCAAGGAAGTGAAAAATTGGGACGTCCAATTATTTAACAGAGGAGATTGAACTGAAACAGAGAATTTCTCAACTAACAAAAATGAAGAAGGAACAAAAAGCCACCTAGCTAGAGAGCAGTATCCTTGCATTATTGGCCCATCTAAAGTTTCGGCAACTTTAAGACTGTCCCCATCCTTGTCACCGACGTAAGAGAAATTTTCGGGAAGGCACAGCAGTTTTGCCCCAGCAGAAGCTGCTTCCTTTGGATATACAAACTCCAAAAATTAGTTGAATAAACCATACACCAAATATAACTACAAAATCAAAGTCGGAATACAATAAAAAGTTTTTATTTCACAAGTCTGCACTAAATGGTATATTCTGAATCTAATGAGATGATATAACTGCTCTAAATGGTATATTCTGAATCTAATAAGATGACATAAGGCACAATATGAAGTTTTCCATATTAAAAATTATCCGAAAAAGAAAAAAATGGATTCTAACGAGAGGTAAAGCAGCAAGCTGAAACACTTAAGTGATATTAAGTTGCAATTCCGAAAAATAAAATCGAAACTTTTATAAATAATTCGAAGCGAATGAATGTGTATATATATATATATATATATTTTCGATTACTTTGACGAGGCGAGAGCAGGTAGCGAAATTGGCGGCGAGGTCGTTGATCGACGTCATCTGAGCAACGGCGACTCGGACTGAGCTAGCGCCTGCCATGGTGACTGAGTCTAACTCTCCGGCACGTGACTTTACTGACACTGAGTTCGAGGAAGTTGAGCCGCAGCGCTTTGCCAATATGTGCTTGTGGTGTTGCTGGTGAGTTGAAGATGATCTGATTTTACCGAGCGGAGTGCTGTGTGCGACGTGGAAACGAAATGACATGTCGTTTTGCTATTAGAGAAATGCAGTTGCTTTCAAAGGGCCATTGTTTTGTGACTTTTGTCATGGTAACTTAGACCCTGATATTATGTTTATTTTGTACATTTCCAAATATTTAATTAATAATTTACATATCGATCCGTGTTTTTTACTTTTATTCTCTTTACCTTTGACGTTCGTCAACAATTTTTTATTTTCTTTGACCTATCAAGTGCATTTGTGTGATGCATGACATAGAGTAAGTTAAACAAATAACAATGAATTTATAAAATAAAAAATTATATTTTTAATATATTTCTATATATATTTTATGTTCAACTTAATCCAAATGAATCAAGATACTTTTATTATTATTATTATTATTATTAAGGGTAATATTTTAGGAAATGATATTATGACGTGACATTATTTATTTAATCAACGCATTTAACACGAAATGTAAGGAGTTTTACAATTAATTTCAGGTCTAACCAATCAATACATAATAAATAAAGTCACCCACTAAATTTTTTTCTTGAAGTTTCTTTATTTTTTTTCCATGTTTATTATTTTTTTAATAAACTGATATATTATAATCAGAATTTTATTAATATTATCACAAATCTACTAGAACTATCTTTAATAAGTCAATTATGGCACAGAACAACAAGAAATAATAAATAACACGGCACACTAAGATTAAGGAAATAGTAACAAGCATGGATGGCAATGGGGAGGGGAGGGGAGGGGACCAATCTCCCCGTACCCATCCATGATATTTTGCGTATGTCTCTGTCCCCTCTCCGTCCCCATTAGAATTACTTGAGAGAATCCACATCCCCTTCCCGAATAATAACAGCGGATCCCCAGGGGTCACCGATCCCCGAATAATTAATACATTTTTTGTTTTTGATTTTGAGTTAATCATATTAAAATAAAAAATTCAAATAAAAGTAAAGTTTGAAATATATCTTACATTAATATCCATTATAAAAGTCACATACATTAAATTAGTAAGTAACGTAGCATGTAAGGGATACAAACTTCTTTTACAAACTATCATGAATAAATTAATAGTCTAATATAAAATTGTTACAAATAAAATCGAATTTAGATTCAAAATTAACTTTTTCAATGGTGGCATGGCACTTTATAAATATGGACTATTCCCTTTACAGCACAATAGTTAAGTCGGAGCAAATCAAGAGCAAATATTATATTAAATTAGATTAGATTAGATTAAATTAGATATTAAAATTGTGATTCATTGTGGGCAATTATAACATCTAAAAATAAATAAAAAATAGATTTAAGTTAAAACATTTAATGAATATTAAAATTAAAACAAAATTTTTGGGCTAATAGAATTTACCCAGTTTTTTTAATGTCCTAAATAAAAATTTAGGACTTTAATTAGTTAATTAGGCCTAAAAGTTTAATAATATAAATATTTTGATATTTTTTATTTTTACCAATATTTATAATTTTATTATTTAAATTTATTATTTATTTACTAGTAATTTTAAAAAATAAAAATAAAAATTAAAATGGAGAAATGGGTAGGGGATGGGGATTCCACCTCATCCCCGTCCCCTTCTCGAATAAGAAATTGGGTAAAAAAATTTCTCCATCCCTTCCCCGAATAAGAAATTGGGTATGAAATTATCCATATACCCTCCCCGAATGGGAAAAATCCCCGAGGGTATCCGTCCCCGTGGGAATTTTTGCCATCCTTTAGTAACAAGCAAGCAATTCTGCCACATTTTCTAGGAGTCAGGTTTGTTGTTTCCCCTAATAAGACATGGAAGGAGGGAGGCTAGCATGCCCGCTAACCTTTTTCCATTGAATAAGATTAAATTCTCCCAACAATTTATTTCTGTCATCTCTCTTATTGTGATCAACTCCCATGTTCATAAATTTTACACATTATGTCTACTGAAGAGAGAAATCTTATTAGGCAAGTTTGTTGCTTGCGAGAAAGCTAGAGAGAAAATAGAGCAATATAGTCAAAGAAAATTTTATTACTCAAAACAAAGAATATAAGAGAGCTTTGCAAGTATACTTGAGTTGCTTGTACTTGATATGGTGTGCAAAATGGCAAGTGTCATACCCTATTTATAAGAAGGCTTGCCTTGGTCTAGGGCCATTCACGCAACTTGCCCAAAAATCTACTAAATTCTAGAGTATATACTAGTGTAGAATTATCTAGATATTTACAAAATGTGAGTGTTGCAGAGAATTTTAGAATCAGGGCTGGCTGGCTCACTTTGATTTGTGGATTTGGGCTATTCGCCGTTGAGTGCACCATGTCTTGTTAATGTATTAGGTGGCCTATTGCTGAGCACGCCCCGGCTACTGAGTGCACCTTTTATTGGGCGGGTCATTAGTGAGTGTACCATAGCTCGCCAATTTAGCCTCCTTTGATGGAAAACTTGAGTGGCACATTGCTCCTTTCAACTACAGGACTTTGGTGTGGCTTAGACATACCATCTTGGAATAGGGGATTAGATCATCTTTTGTAATCACAGGGAAGCAGATTTCCAGAAATCAATTGGTTTCCGATGCTGAGACAGGAAATTGGTTTGAATGTTATGCATCAAGAAATACCATATACAACTACATTCTGCCTTTCAACAGGTCACTTACAAATTCAGATTATAACACACCTTGGCAATTGGCATCTTTGCTCTCACTGAATCTATCAATGAGAAATCGATATCAGCAATAGCAATACCTGTTGATAGTCGATCTGAAAAGGGAAAACAAGGGCAGATTTTGAAATTAATGTTACTAAAGCTTCCAGCATATATACTAAAGAATTAACAAAATTTACCTTATCAAGTTCTTGGTTAAGTTTTTACTAGGAGATGTTAGGAATAATTAGCCAGTTCTCACCAGGTAATCGACCAACAACTGTTCCCCATGGGTCAATTATCAACAAGTCACCATAACTCTCCGTCTTATCATTATGCTTTCCAGCTTGTGCAGCAGCAGCTATTACCTGAAAAAGCATTCATATATCATACCAAAAAAGGTGCCACAAAACACGAGCAAAGAAGATGGCTAATAAAGTGAACTTTGATGTGAGCTGCAACTATTCAAAAATTTGTAAGTTTATATAAATTGAGGTGACATGGATTATGGAATGTGCCCAAAATACTGTAGTTTGAAGTAAAGCTTGATTTTGATAAGCTGAGGTGAAATAGATTGCATACAAAACATTGAGTCTCAATGGCACGTGCACGAAGAAGAATCTCCCAGTGCGCCTGACTAGTTACTTTTGAGAAAGCTGAAGGTACCAATAGAACCTACATAATGTAATGAAGTCAGACAAATATTTAGATGCTTAAAAAACAACTATACCAAGATATCAAGAAATCCACTTGTACCTGAGCTTCATGTTGGAACCTAAGTTGCTGATAAAGTTCTGGAAATCTCAAATCATAGCAAACTGTAGGATCCAAACGTCCAACGGGGCTGTCTATTTCAACAATATCCTTACCTGAAAATACTACCTATTTAGAATGATGTTTCTGCTGATTACAGTACATCTCATTCATTCAAGTTGGCCAACCATACAAACACAAATGTGTTCTTTCTCAGCCAAACCAAAAAGCATGGAACACAGTAAGAGATCGTAACATTTCCAGATCAATCAGAAAACACAATGAACTCATCAATCGAAAAACTGGTTTTCCTTCTCCCTTTTCATTCATATCAGAAGTCTGCAAGCTTGCAGATGCAGAGATGCTAATGTCAAAGTATTTACTCAAAACTTTCTAACAAAAGCGTGGCAAACCAATAATTAACGGCATAAACCCAACAACTTATGGGAACAAACTGTTTGATTACAAAACTAAAAGGTATATCACACACAGAAGAGCATACAATATGCTTGCTGTAGGGGGAAAAATGGTACTCTGGCTATTGGGATGTCAGGATATGTGAGCAGAGGCGGACCTACGCATGGGCTAGGCAGGAAAATTTCACAAATATCCCTTAAGTTTATACAATTTTTCATATACTAATAGAGGTTTTATTTTATTTTCAAGTATGTCCCAAATTCAACCTTTTCTTTTTCAAAATGGAGTTAGAGACTTATTTTATAAAATGATAAAATAATGTATTTATTTTAAAAAAATTGAAATCATTAGGGGCTAAAATGTTATTACTGCTTTAACTTACGATAAAAAATGTCATGGTTTGGTCTAATTGAAAGAAGAGTATGTCAATAAAAATGTCACTAGTATAAGGAAGTAGCAAAATAGACATACAATAACAATTAGCAATATTTTCATAATTTTATGGTTTATTTCCTTCACAATTATATTTTCTCTTTTTCTTTTTCATTATATAAAATTATTCAAATATGTCAGGTTCCTTATCAATTAAAAAAAAAAAGAATTTCATAGATAATTTTTTTATCGTGCAATTTTTATAATTTTACATAATAAACATTTTGTTGCATTGTCATCATTTTTTTTATTAAATATATGTATTTTACTAAGAGTTTTAATGTCGCGTTGCTTAATATATGTGTTTTTAACTCCTTTATACTCATTCACACATATTTACAATAAATTTATATTTTCGCCCAAAATGGTGAAAAGACCTGGTTCTACCCTTGTATGTCAGTGCCAACAAGTATAGACATAAAGATGATCAGTATACCTGCCTTTGTAAAACTACTTTCCTTGTATGACCTTGCACCAGGAATGTCCACATCAAACCTTCAGATAAATAAACACCGAGAGACATAACACATCCAAGAAAGAATAATAAACATGGCACACTAAGATCAAAGAAGTAGTAAAAGGGAAGCAATTCTGCCACATTCTCTTTGAGAGTCAAGCTTGTTGTTTCCCTGAATAAGACATGGGAGAAGGCCAGTATCTTCTAAGAAGGGAGGGTAGTATGTCCTAGCATGCCTGTAAGGCTTCTGTTAACCTTTTTCCTATGAGTAAGATTAAAATCTCACAACAATTCCATCATCTGTCTCACTCTCTTATTTGTTATCAACTGGTTGACTGTTCTTTTAACAAGAAAACTCCTCTCATTTGCATACCTTCTATAGCAAGAGGGCCAAGCACGGCAAACAAAGTCTTAACTTAAGAAATTGGGCATAGTTCTATTCACTTCACAGATAAGGCCATCTTCCAGAAACAAACTGCCAAAGAAAAGGGAAACACCACACCACATATTTGGAAGGGGAATGTCAGTGCATTTTTGGTAGGAAGATGGTTTCTAAAGTTTGAAAGAAATATTTATAATAGTCCTCGGAATCCAAAAAACTCACTGAGCTAAAAATCCCATGAAGTTGCAGGTAAACTATAGACACAATATGAAGCAGAAATATGCTATTTTTTTAGTAGACGCAATGCAGAAGCAGAAAAAAATATAAGCAAAATAAATTTTGCCACCAACTGCAATTATCTCAAGAAAATATAAAAGTTGACAATCTTACAAGTGTATTTTCCTATAAGTGCTTCTAATGTTCCCAGCGTCATCTAGCAGAACATGTGTATTACACAAGTGGGCGTCATCAGATCCCTTTTCTTGGAAGCCTCCAAGCGACAGCCACATGCTGGACTCTCTGCAATTGACAATACAAGAAGGTCAATAAGCAGAAACATTCAATAGTTTCAGACGGAGCTGAAACAAGGATTTCTTTAAGGAATTTAAAATGGTGAAGAAACGAAAAGCCACCTAGCTAGAGAGCAGTATCCTTGCATTATTGGTCCATCTAAAGGTTCTGCAATTTTAATATTGTCTGCATCCTTGTCACCCACATAGGAGAAGTTTTCAGGAAAGCAGAGAAGTTTTGTCCCAGCAGAAGCTGCTTCCTTTGGATAAGGAAACTCTAAAAATTAGTTAAATAAAACCATACACCAAAAATAAATACATAATCAAAGTTGGAATATAATAAACAGTTTTTATTTCACGAGTCTGCTCTAAATGGTGAATTCAGAAACTAATGAGATGATATAAGGCACAAAATGAACTTTTTCATATTAAAAATTATTCCAAAAAAAAAAAAGATTCGAACGAGAGGTAAAGCGGCAAGCTGGAACACTTGAGTGATATTAAGTTGCAATTCCGAAAAACAAAATCGAAATTTTTATAAGCAATTCGAAGTGAATGCATTTTTTTTTCCCTTTCAATTACTTTGACGAGGCGAGAGCAGGTAGCGAAATTGGTGGCGAGATCGTTGATCGACGTCATCTGAGCGACAGCGACCCGTACCGAGTGAGCGCCTGCCATGATGACCGACTCGAACTCGCCGGGACTTGACTTCACTGTCACCGAGTTTGACGAAGTTGAGCACGTTGCAGCTTAAGTGCTCGTGATGCTGGTGAGCTGACGAGAATCTGATTTTACTGAGCGAGTGCTGCTGCGCTTGAGTGTGAAGCCGAGAAGTGGAAACGAAATGACATGTCGTTTTGCCATCGAAGAAATGCAGTTGCTTTCAAGGGCCTACTATTTTGTCTGGTAAACGAGATGACCCCTCAAGCTTGCATTTCCATTTCTTGACCTTTGACCTTTGAATTTTGAGGAGGAATTGAAGTTTCGATTTATATGTTTACTTTAGGAGTAAATAATTTTAAATTATAGTTTTATTATTATTTAAAGAATTATAATTTTTAATAATAAAATTAATATAAATTTTAAAAATAAAATATTTATTTTTTTATATTTATAAATTAATAATAATTAATAATATTATTAATTATATAAATCATAATTTTTTATTAATTTTAATTATGTAAAATTAAAAATTATTAATAAGAACAACACAAATAAAATATTATTACTAATAATATCCTAAAAATAATATTTTCTTATCATAAATTATTTATTATTATTAATTATTAATATTAAAAAATATAATAATATTATATAAATAAATTTGATATTATATATTTTATTTTATTAAATTATATTATATTAAGTTTAATTAAATAAAGATAAAAAAAGAAGAGATGAGAGTGAGAATCTCACTCCCTACCCCAAAAATAGATAGAGTCTATGGAATGAACTCACACTTCTTCCTTAAAATATATAAGTAAACATCAGAATGGAAGCAATCCACGCTCCTCTATTCTCTCATACGGATAGAAATCTCACTCTATAAGCTCCACTCATTTTTAAAATAAGAGAGAGATTCCCACTCGTCTCTTAAAATATATAAATAAATGTGGCATATATAATTTTTATGTTCAACTTCATGAAGAGGTTGTTACATAATCACAATACTTTACTTTTATTTATATTATTAATTTTATAAGTAATAATTAACCTATACATTTAACAATATATATAAATAATCGTACCATCATTTCATGTGTCTATCACCGTATGATAGATTATAGATAAAGTTACTCATCAGATACGCGATTCATCTATTCAATTTTTACCTTAAAATATGTTGTTGAAAATTATTTAATTTTTACATGGCCTTTTTTTTTTTTTTTTCTCGTGGAGAACAAGATTAATAAGGCACTTTACGCTACAAGAAAATGAAAGGCAAAAATGTAGGGAAAGGAAACTAAAATTAATCCACGTTGGGAGAATGGAGACTACGCGTATAAGCTATTAGATTATTCCACAACATTGTTGTCGCAAACAGCAAAATCACTCCCGACTTTATTTATGTTTTTTTTTTCAATTAATAAATTTATTTTTTCTCAATAGGAAAGAGGGAAAACCTTTTATTTTTACTATATTAAGGAGAGAGGAGGGGGAGCAAAGCTTGCCTAAAATTTTGGTTTGTTAAAGGTCAAAGTCAAAACCCCAGCCAATAAATTAGAAAAATTCAGAACCCAAAAAAAAAAAAAATTTCCAGCAAAAGAAAATGCCAATAAAATCTTTTATCGAATCAAATTCATGGGTGTCTCAAGGCCCAAGATTTCTTGTTGCATAGTCTTTGTTTTTCTTTTGTCTGTAAAACAATAGAACCAATCAGTCACAGCTTCGCAATTTTTTAAATTTTTTTTATAATTATCTCTGTTTTCTAGATCTGCCCTTTTGATAAGACAGATTTCATTTTCCCTTTTTTTTTTGGTTTTAGATTTTTTTGTTTATTTGTTGCTCTTGTTTTAGTCGTAATCAAATGATGGTCTCTTTTGTGTTGAAGATATAAATTGGAGGATCATACAATTTTCCCACTTTAGGATTGACAAGGTATGTTAGAAAATATCGTAATTTCTGTTGTTTTTGAGTTCATATTATGACATTTGATGACACGCACATTAATTATTTGACTTAATCTTTTACATTTTGACTTTCTAGTTTGAAAATTAATTTTCGTATTGTGTTGCAGATTAATGATACCTGCATTTTTATTATTATGTTGAATCCATTTGTGTAGTTGAAGTATTTATCTTTAGAGATTAATGGTCTATGGATTTTGATTTTGGTTTAAATTCCATATAAAGCGTCTTCTGGAGACACCCATTTCATTTTTTAATCTGTAATTGCATTTCAATGTTTGCAATCAAGTTTATGCTCAACTTCTTTTTCCTTTTCTTTTCCTTTCTTTTTTTTTTTTTTTTTTTTTTTGATATGTATTCATCAACTTGTTTAAAATAGAGTACATATATAGACTGATGATGTCATGTTTTTGTATTATGCGTGATGATTGTTTTACTTTCGAGGCCTTTGCAGATTAATGTTGTCTGCATCTATCAATGTGTGTTTGACTTTTGAGACTTCTGTTGCGTCTTTAAACATTGGGAAGATATCAGAAGAGATACCAGGTTTTTTTCGAGTTGTTAATGTTGATTTCATGAATAATTCGATTGCTGGATCATTTGGATGATAATATGTGAGCTATGGTATCGGCAACTTTTATGAAAATTGTTTCACCCTGTTGGAAGCCATCTACTGAGGGTGAAAATTCTAATAGCGATGGGGAAGACAATGGTAGAGTTGATGGATTGTTGTGGTACAAGGATTCAGGACATCATGTCAGTGGGGAATTCTCAATGGCAGTAGTTCAAGCAAATAATCAGTTAGAAGACTGTAGCCAGTTAGAATCTGGGCCATTGAGCTCCCTAGAATCAGGCCCTCAGGGGACTTTTGTTGGAATTTATGATGGCCATGGAGGTCCAGAAGCTGCTCGATTTGTGAATGACCACCTTTTTGACAATATCAAGAGTATGCTTTCCTCCCTCTTGCTCAATGTAGGAACGTTTGTTCAGTGTACTGTTTCGGTTCATGGAAGTTGCTAGTACATTATTGAGTCTTTGTGATACCACATTACATCAGTCTGGTAAATTAATTGTTTTATTATTTCATTCTTCTATTGCATACCTTTTAGAGTCATAAATGCAAATATACAGGTGTTTGTGTTTTTTTCAAAATTCCTTGGGCATAAACAACAAAAACTTTAGCACCAAATGTGTTATGTGCCTGCCATGCTGTAATTGAAAACTGAGTATCACAGTCGGTGGAAAACTGACAAAATAAGTAAATGTGTTTTTGACCATCAATTGTGCACTGATATTTAGTTTTAGTCTGTTCTTTTCTAAGATCAATTAATTTTTTTCCTCCCATAGCTTTGATTCCAAATATTTAGGCTGCTGGTGCACATGTGTACTGACTTTTGACAGCTATTCATGGTGCAGAGTTCACATCTGAAAGTTGTGGGATATCTGCTGATGTTATCACTAGAGCATTTCTGGAAACCGAAGAGGAATTCCTTTCTCTTGTGAGGAACCAATGGCTAAATAAACCACAGATTGCCTCTGCTGGGTCATGTTGTTTGGTAGGGATAATCTGTAGTGGACTGCTATACATTGCAAACGCAGGTGATTCTCGGGTGGTGTTAGGAAGAATGGAAAATGATGTTAAAGAGGTCAAAGCTGTTCAGTTATCATCTGAGCATAATGCAAGTATGGAATTTGTGAGAGAGGAACTGCGTGCATTGCATCCCGATGATCCACAGATTGTTGTTCTGAAGCACAAAGTTTGGCGTGTGAAGGGTATCATACAGGTGACTATATGAGGCTTTCTGATTTATTTGTGTTGTATATTTGATTGTTTACCACCATTTTCTTCTCTGTATTTCTGAAGCCTATCTTTGTATAGCATATGTTTTCATTGAATGAGTACTTTTTGACTTGTTTGTAACTCTTTTATCAGGAGAATGCTACCTGTTTTTTCATCAGAGGTAGTTCAATATCTTATCACTAATAAATTGTTAATTACTTCCATTTCCTATAAGTTTCTGAAAACTTTCAGGTGATTTTGTGACACTGCTATATATTTCTGGATATGCATTCTTTCCTCTCTAGATTTTTTCTTATGTTGTCTATGTTTCAGTTCATCTCAGTTAAATGCTTTATTACTTGTGAGGAGATGAAACTGAGATTGATCCCAAGTCCTTTCTTCCCAATATCACTGAAGCTGCAGTATTTGGACTTTTTAAATGAGTTGTCCACAACAAAATTCTTAAATTTCTTCAAATGTTTTAAGTACTCTTTTGTTGTCTTTTCAGATGCATTCATCAGAATAAGTTTCCCATCGAAATACTGGATTACTATCATGATGATCGCATGCCCAAATAGTGAGTTACTCTGTTGACAGACCTTTCTTATTTGTGCAGATTTCAAGATCCATTGGTGATGCCTATCTGAAGAAGGCAGAATTTAACAGAGAGCCTCTTTTGCCCAAGTTTAGATTGCCAGAGCCCTTCCATAAGCCAATCCTTCTAGCTGAGCCAACGGTATCAGTGCAAAGACTTTACCCTGAAGACCAGTTTCTCATATTTGCATCAGATGGCCTATGGGAGCACCTAAGCAATCAGGAGGCAGTTGACATTGTCCACAACTGTCCACGTAATGTAGGGTTTCTATTTACAGTTTCAAGTTACATGTGTATTTCTGCCAGTTATTGTTATAATGGGTGTAGTTAGCGTCAATGTTGGGGCAGGATGGGTGATAATCTTCTTAGAACAAGTATCCACTTTTGTTTTTTGAGTTTGTGACGTAATAAGAATTTGTAGCCTATTTCCATTTTTGCTGTTCCTGGTAAACAAATTTGAAGGTGATTGTTTTTGTGTTAATGATGTGTGCAACTACTTAACTGTTTTTCGGCGATGTCTGATATGGTTACTTGTCTCAGAAAGCTGGTTGTGTAAGTTTCTCGTAGAAGTGCTTGTATTTTCTAGAACAGTGTGGTACTGTATCATGTTCCCAATTGAAATGGTTGTAAATCAAGTTGAATCATGATCACTTAGAAGCAACTAAATGTGTGCTAATGTGTCTATGTTTGTGCAGGGTGTTGCAAGGAAGCTTGTAAAAGCTGCACTTCATGAAGCAGCAAAAAAGAGAGAAATGCGTTACTCAGATTTGAAGAAAATTGATCGTGGGGTGAGGAGACATTTTCATGATGACATCACAGTGATTATTTTGTTCCTTGATTCTTATCTGATCAGTCGCAGCTCCTGGGATGGCCCCTTGATTTCGGTTAGAGGAGGAGGTGGTATATGTGGGAGTGCCATCACATAGTTCAAGAGGTTCGAAAGTATCTCTTACTTCATCTCTATATTCTTCATTTGTATTAAGAGCAATTTTCTTTCTTTCTTTTTTTCCCATTAAAGAATGATTTATGTAAAGAATTAATGTATAGCCACGCAGTCTGAAAACTTATTTTCGTTATGCCATAAGGGACATTTTAGACATTTGTTAGACAGATGATAACGCTTAAAAAAATATTCTTTGTCGAAATTTGCCATTGTTTGACATGTTGATTGAAAAGCTACTACTGGGAACTTTGATCTTACGCTAACCTGTTTCGTTAAGAATACATGTGGATCTTGGCTTACTTTGTTGTCATAGCTTTATACTGCCTCAGAAGATGACATGAGAGCAAGGATGGTAATGGCATCTCTTCAAACTGTTTTGAACAGTTCAAAATGAACAATTATAACATGTAGTTTCAAACCTAACTACATCATGCTGTAATTTTTGTTCCAGATACTGGCTCTGGCTCTCTGATTTTGAGTTTTTTTTTTCTTTAATTTCTGCAGTTGGCAACTCTCAAAATTTTCATTTACATTTGCTTTAATTGCCATTCTTCGCAGCGATTGCACATTGTGCTTGTTCTTTGGCAATGGTTACATGAAATGCTGAAAAGAGTTGGAAATGAAAAAGGCACAATATTGATTTAATAATGGCTTTTGAAACTTGAGTCTAGATAAAAAGAAGAATCTGCATTGCTGTGTGAATCATATTTTTAGATCAATTTTCTTCAATTTATTTATTTGTACTTATTTTTATTCATCATTTGTCGATGGAAGCATATTGGATGTCAATTTACAGCAAGATAAAATACCCTTAGCTTTGTTACATAGTAAAAGGTCAATCAATCGGACTATCTTTTAACTACTATTCGAAAAGTTCCATCGATCTTTACTTTCTTAAGAATGGATTGCAGCATAATTAACCCAGAAATAGACAACAAAAAAAAAATGTATGTTACCACTGTAGGAACATAGCTAGACCAAATCCACAAGGGCAAATTTGAGTAGTTTGGGTCCAGTTATGTTTTGGTGTGTTTACTTGAGGGTTTAGGAAATGAGAATAAAATTTATGTTTACTTAGTAAAATATAATTTGGTAATGGGAATAAAATGTGTGTCTCACACAATTTGAGAATAAGGAATAAAAATCTTATTCTCGTGGGAGGTTGGGAATGAAAATGAGAGAATGTGAATGAAATATATGTTTACTTTTGTATCTCTATAATTTTTTCATATTTCGTAAATTATTCTAATTCAAATCACAATTAATTTTATTATTTTAAATGTCATTCATAATTATTATTATTATTATTATTATTAAATTTTATTAACTTTATTATTTTAGTTATTATTAATTATTTTTATTAATATTATCATTATTAACAAGAAAATTAATGAAAAATAATAATTAATAAAAATAATTAATTTATTATTATTAACAATATTATCATTATTGTTGTTGTTGTTGTTAATAAAAATAATAATAACAATAATGATAATGACTAAAATAATAAAGTTAATAATAATATTAATAATAATAATGTAATTTTCATTATCTAGATACATGTATAAATATTATTATAAAAATGATATTAATTAAAAAAATAAAATTAATAATAATAATAAATGTTAATAATGATAATATTAATAAAAATAATAATAACAACAATTAATAGTAACTAAAATAATAAAGTTAATAAATTTAATAATAAGAATAATAATAGTAATAACTGTTAATAATGATAATATTAATAAATAATAATAATAATAATAACAACAATAATGATAAATTAATTATTTTTATTAATTATTAATATTATGGGTATTTTGGTAAATTGATTATCATTCTCATTCCTCGTTCCCATTTATTTTGCTAAGTAAACACATCAATAACATTCCAGCACATTCTAATTCTCATTTATTTTTGTCGAGTAAACATTAAAATCTCATTCACATTCCTTATTCTCATTTCAGCTCATTCCCATTTCTAGTTCATTCTCATTTCAACTCATTCACAGTCCATTCTCATTCCAACTCATTCACATTACATGAAGTAAACGCACTATTAGTGGTTTGAACCCTCACAAAAGTGCGATTTAATTTTTTCTTTAAATTTGAGTAAAGGTAATATTTTTTATTTCGAAATGTGAGTGGAGTTGATGTTTTTCAAATATTAAATAATGTAAAAAATTCTGGACAACACTATATAAGATTTACTATAAACTATTCTCAATAATTATTTGATTATAAATATTAGATGTAGTCTCATATAATATAATTTGTAATTTAAACAATGTCTAATATAATTTTTTTTTTTTAAAAAAATACATAGCTGGACCCATCTACTATTTACGTGGATTGAACTATAACTAATATATTACGATTTTGATTTTTTTTTTCCAATTTTTGCGCCTCCATTTTCGCCAATACTTCATTTGGTAAAAAAAAGGGGACAATTACACTTCAGAATTTTCTCTTAACAAAATGATGCTAAATCTTTTGTCCCTAGAAAAAATGATACTAAATAAAGAACATAAATTGGACATCTAATCTTATTGAAGGACTCTCCTACTTTGGTTCCCCATAAGTTTTTTCTCTTAATAAAATGAGAGGGGGACCTCATTTAGTCATTTTCACCGGTGCAAAATTTTAAATTCTACTTCATAGACGGTATTATTAAATGAATTTGGACTCTTGATAGACCTAAGTTTTTATGGATTTAAACTCATGGAGTTTCTAATTTATATGATAGTATTATTATTTATTGATAAAAATTAATAATTTTTATATGTTATCAATTAAATATAAGTTTTTATATTAATTTATTAGCCAAAATAACAAGAATAATTAAACATTTAAAGTTTAATCTCAATTAGTTTAATTATAATGTATTTTGATCCAAGAGTTCGTGGGATTAATAGAATTAATCATATTGTAAGAAATCAATAATTAACACGTGTCATTTATGAAAATCTCGTAAGTATTGAGTTAATGTAAGTTACCAAGCACCCAAAATACATTATAAAGTGAAAATTAATAAAATTAATCATATTGTGAGAAATCAATAATTAACACGTGTCATTTACGAATAGTACCCCTTATTTCGGATGACGGCAAAGCGAGGTGGCGACCATCAAAGTTCATAAGGCTTGAAACCCAACACAAAAATGGCAACAAGCAATTGTGCTGATGCACTTTCACTCATTTTCTCGCCTTCCTTCTCCTCCAATACAGCATCGAAGCTGCCCCATATCAGAAAATTTTCTCAAACCAATCTTTGCTTGCATTATCACAACACGCTCTCCTCTGTCCTACGGAACAAGAATGCCATAGCTGCTTGTGTATCAGCGACAATGGCTTCCAAGTAACTCAATTTATGTGATTTTGGTGCTTAAAATAGAAAATTAGAATTGGGTTATAGCTGTTGAATCTTTTTTTTTATTTTTATTTTTTTTGGGGTAGTGTTGTGAAAGAAGTTTTGCCACCAGCTCTTGATTCTACTTCAGAACCCCCTCCATTATTTGACGGAACCACAAGGTACAGTTCTTTACAATAAAATAAAAATTTGCGTTATTTTTTTTAATTGCGCTGATGCTTTTGTAAAAAAAAAATTTTTCCTTTTTGAGTTGAAGGTTGTATATATCGTACACGTGTCCATATGCACAGCGTGTGTGGATTACGAGGAACTGTAAGGTGATTTGTATATTTTCTATTGCTAAGTAATTATCTGGTGTATATTGATTTTGGGATCGTTATTATGCTTTTGGTTACTGAGTAAAAATAAAGACAAAGGAGGGAAATGTTGCTGGTTTTAGTATGTTAGTCATGTTTTTGCTTTGTAGTAACATTGGCAACTGAACTGGAACTCTGTTGAATAGTCGAAGGACTTTAAGCTGAATGAAGATTTTAGTTGATTATGTCTCTAATAATAATCGGAAAAAAAAATGATGGTGGGCTTGAACACTACAGCAGTTTGTTCTGATAAACAAGAATAGGCATTTCTATTCATCAAGGTTGATTAAATTGGCAATTAAGGGCTTTAGTAGATAAAAAAATTTCATTGGAAACTAAGGATTCTGAATTTCTTTGTTGTGATTTGTGGGAAGCAGGGATTGCAGGAGAAGATTAAATTGGTTCCTATTGATTTGCAAAACAGACCTGATTGGTACAAGGAGAAAGTCTATCCGGCGAACAAGGTGAGATTAATGGGAATGCAATATGCTAGAGCAGAGAGTTCCTTGGTTGTAACATGGAAATCATGGTGGGGAAATTAATGACTTTGTTTGATTAGCATTGAAATTGCTCAAGAGTAATTGCGAACTTAATTTGATTTTCATGATAATCTTGTCAAGTGCTTCATTTTTCTTCTCTGTATTCATTTATTTGATGCTTTATGCAGGTGCCGTCATTGGAACATAATAATGAAGTTAAAGGAGAGAGTCTCAATTTGATGAAATACATTGACAGTCACTTCGAAGGGCCTTCTCTTTTCCCTGATGTAAGATTTAAAGAGAACATTATTGCTTGTCTCCAGCATTTTTATTTCAAATGCATAACTTTTGCTTCATAGGATCCTGCCAAGAGAGAATTTTCAGAAGAGTTGTTTTCCTACACTGACACATTCAATAAAACCGTGCGTTCTTCGGTCCAAGGAGATGGAAATGAAGCCAGTGAGTTTCTCACTTACTACTATAGAATTTTTTTTAAAAAAATTCTAACTTAAGCCCATGTAACACATTGGAAAACTGTATTAGGTACTGCATTTGATTATTTTGAAACGGCTCTCTCCAAGTTCAATGATGGGCCTTTTCTTCTGGGCCAGTTCAGCCTAGTAAGTGAAAATCCTATACCCATTGTGGCACTTTTGCTAGCTTTTTGCCATTTACTGATTCCTATATTCATAAAGCATGGAAAGCTAGACCACAGTGGTAAGCTCCTCATGCAATATAGAATAGGATAGACTTCACTGCAGTTTCAGCAATCCATTCTTTTTTGCATTACTAGATTTATTGATTACTTTAAAGGTAGAATAAATTTAATTTGTGCTTGATTTTTGTTTATAGGCAGATATAGCTTATGCTCCATTCATTGAAAGATATCTGCCTTTCTTACTTGAAGTAAAGAAGTATGACATCACTGCAGGGAGGCCTAAACTGGCTACTTGGATTGAGGTATAACGAATTTGCTTAAATGTATTGAATAGCCAAATATTTTATTAAGTAATAGTTAACATATGGAAATAATGTAAATGAAATCTGTTATAATCTTTTACTGATATCTCATATTGTTAATTGAAATGCTCTGTAGGAGATGAACAAGAATGAGGCTTTCAATCAAACCCGCCGTGATCCTAAGGAGCTTGTTGAAACCTACAAGAAAAGATTTGCGGTACTCCCTATTTATTACATTATGAAATGAGATTTGGATGCTCTAAAATGGTTCTAGACTTGTAGATGAAAAAAGTAACCAACTTATTTCCAAATTCGCTACTTCTGCAGGCTAAGATCTGAATTGCGGCTATTCACTCTCATCTGTCTCAAAATTGCATAATCAGTCGTGCCGTCGTGTTCTTACAGTGGCTCCAAGATTCTTTTCAATTCAAGCGTGGATTATTACTAGTGTTATTATAGGTGATCTTGCAATGTATTTTCAGAAAAGCTAGTTGTAGAATTATGCAAAAGAACCGTGTAATTTAGTATATCAATCAACACTACAGTGCAGAAAATGTTGCATTATATTATGACTGTAGTTAATTTTCTTTATTAACAGTTTCTGAATCATCGTTTAACCAAACAAGTTTTCTAAGTTTTAAAACACAAAAATTTCAGAGACAAAAACCGACATCTCCAGGTAAATAATTCTAGGGCTAACAGAAACCTTCGACTCTGTTTATATTTCAGACTTGTAATTTGATAGCCCTGATGCAATTAAATCTAAAAAATCTCAATGAATCAAATCTAGCTTTTGTAATATTCATTTCTAGAATTCTGTAAATAATCTGCCGAAATAAAGTAAAAAAAAAAAAAAATTGGAGATAGAGTCGGTAGAGGATCATAATCAGCCTTGAATTTGTATATAATGATAGTATGAAACTGTATACCATTGAGGAAAACCTATCGACAGTAACGACTGCCAATCAATCCGACAGATAAATCCAAAATTGTTAGCTTAATGGTCTAGTAATTTATATTTATACTTCCTAAATTTCAACAACAACAACAACAAAATCCCTTGAACTCTTGCGCCACATTTTCAATGTCAGTATCCAGCCGTGGAGTGGACATTTCAGAGGTCTCCAAAACTGTCTTCATTGATGAAGCCAACCATTGGATCAGATCAAAGAAAAATTAGAGGAGACAGGTGAACAGCCTGAAAGAGGGAAGTTGGGATTTTGAAGACACCCTGAAACACAGACAGTGACCACTTCCTCAAAGTTAACTCAAATTACAGCTATTTAAAACTGCCCTAACTCGGAAAAGGAGGACTCCCCCTTAATCTGCATATCTGAAGAACTCTGCTTCAATGGGTGAAGACAAGAATAAAGAAGGTTAGAAATACCAAGGCCAAACTGCACAAACTCTAGGCGAGTATATGTCTGCAAACATAAAGCAGATGGTTGATGGAACTACTTGAGCAATACTTTCGATATCTTCCCCATATACACAACTAAAGACCATACGGAAAGCCCTGCTGAGATATAAAGCAAAACAACTCCAGAACATACTAGAATCCATGGCCCTCCAATACTGCAAAATAAAAAATGAAAAAGAAAGAAATAAATATAGATGAAGAAACTTTAAAGCATAAATCAAGAAAATCATTTTTGGAGGATTCTCTTTCATGTCAATCGTAAAAGGAGAATATGAACCTGCTATCTCGAGTAGTGAGAAGGATGGTTAGTGCAATCATCTGTGTTGCAGTTTTCCACTTGCCAAGGTTATTTACAGCGACAGCCTGCAGGAGACACCAATATAGACATTATCATTATTCATGGCTACTAATCAACCATTTGCTAAAGAAGGATAAAAAGGTTTTAGATTAGCCTAGAAATGTAAGAGTAGTGTGCTGAGAGGAAGCACAAACCTCTAAAAGCCTAGTATTCTGAGAAGCAGCCCATTCTCTGACTGCAGACATTGTTATCTATGAAAACGGAACTGATTTGTCAGACACATAGAGTGGTGTCGCACATGATTTCCATAAAATAGCAGAAATTAGATAATTGTATCACATGCATGCTCACACGCCACAGACAATCATGCACCCGCATAGAGGCACATGCATATAGAGAGACACAGACCGACAAGGGTTATCGTGAATTTCCAAAAGCTGCAAGAGGAATGAGGGACACAATGATCATTACTGCAAATTAATAATACTGAATACACAGACCACATTCTTCTATGCAACCATAACCACTAAAATTGAACCAACATTGAGACTTCAGGGATCAATCGCCAAAAGGAAGCGACAAAGATGAGTTTAGGGCATCAATATTAAACAGAGTATAAAAGAATAGCACTCAAACTTTGAATGATGACACACAAATGCATGCCTAATCCTAACATCCATTAAGTTACCAAAACTAGTACATGCATCTTAACTATACCACATGGTATAAGCATTTACGCCTATGGAGATAACAACAAATAAGCCATAACATACATTACCTCTCTACCAATAATTGCAATTGCAGGTACAGTCAGTAACCAAGGCACTTGCCCAAACACCGGCAATTCCAAAGGTTTCGTACACAGTAGAACCAATGTAGCAGCAACCATAAGCTGTATTCAAAAGTTACTAAAATCAGAGAAGAATTCTTGAATGGTTATCACAACTTAACCAAAAATCCTTTATAAACACAACTGGCTCAAAAGACCATACCTTATCGGCTACTGGATCCAAAAATGCACCAAAGGTAGAGCCTAATCTCATCTGACATACCAATCATGGCACTGAAATTACTCATCTAAAACAACTCAAAACACCTTACATTAATTTTGCATAAAAAGACCAATTTGCGTGTACCTTTCGAGCAATGTAGCCATCGAGCCAATCTGTGACTGCTGCAGCAATAAAAATACTCGTTGTCGCTGTCCTCCCCCACCAACTATCCACGTAAAAAGCTACGAAGAAATCGTTCTTATATAAGTATCAATGCAGCAAGGCCTATCACGTCATTGTTATCACACTATGCCGTACAACGAAATTTCAAAAACATCACCATTTTGCAGTGACTAAAGGATTCATAAATAGAAATTACTTGGAGTTGCATTATCAATCACATGTTTCTTTGTGAATTTTATTAATAAATAATACAACAAACAAATATTATTAATCAATATCGATTCATTAAAACGACATTAAAGAAAGCACGAAACGGGAAACGTACTGCAAATGAGAAGCGGAACGGCAGCTACGCGGCCGAGCGTTAAGATTGTAGGCAAAGTGAGAATCTTATTAGACGGTTGGTGTTGCTGAATTGATGGTGACGGCGTTTGATCGCAATACCAACCGCCATTAACGGCCTTAGCATTGTCCTGATGATCCATGTCAGCGACGAGACCCGACCCGGGATCCGAAGGAGATTCCGGATCCGACCCGGTAACTTCGGCTTTATTCGTCGAGGATCGAGTGGTGGTGTCACCGGTGCGAGAAGAGAGATATAGTTTGGGGCTACGGTAGCGGAAGCCAGAGAAGGGAAGGCTTAGGCTAAGGCTGTTACGGGGTTGCGGGCTAACGTGCGCGGAGGGGGAAGGGACGGGGAGTGCGCACGGGGGTATCCTGCACCCGGAGGGAGAGGTAAAGGGAGAGGGGGAGAGTTTTGGAGAAGATATTTTACGGGTGGTGATGTGGCGAAAAACGAGTTGTTTGTATGGGGTAGCGGAGAGCGAAGCTGCCATTGTTAATTTAAGAGCTGGCATCGACATCATCATGGGCATGATGGTGCGTCGGTTTGGTAAGAGGGGGCTTTCTTTGGTTTGTTTTGTAATTATAACGGAGAATTGGAATGGCCTGATTTCGCGATTTGGAATTGTGTGATTGATGGTTTCATTTTGATTCGTGATGTATGAGCTACACTGTGCATCCAGCTAACATATAAAGGCCTTTGCTATAATACATGCATGTATCACATACATGCAAGGAATAAAAAAAATTAAAAAAAGATTCCCATTGTTTGGCAGCCATTTGGCAGCAAAACATTTAAAAAAAAAAAAATACTTGGAGCACCATTAAAAAATTATGAAATAATATAATAAATAAATAAAATAATAATTATTTTAATAATAAAAGTCAGATAACAATAAAAAATTACTTTTAAGTGTAATGGAATTAATATCAAGTTAATGGTAGGTGTTTTATATTTATTAATACATTAATTGCATGATTTTTAGAATTACAAGTTAATGATCTCAAGTTTCACGCTCATTGCCATTAGTTTCAAGTTTCTACAGTTTCAAGTTTAATGATCCCAGTGTCAAGTTAACGATAGGTGTTTCATATTTATTGGTCCACTAATTGCACGATTTTAGGGTTGTGAGTTAATGATTCCAAGTTTCATATTCATTGTCCTTAGTTTTAAGTTCATTTGACTTTAAATTTAATGGTCCCAGTGTCAAGTTAACAATAGGTGTTTCGTGTTTATTGGTATATTAATTGCACGATTTTCAGGGTTGCAAGTTAATAATCTCAAGTTTCATGTTCATTACCCTCAGTTTCAAATTCCTTTAGTTTTAAGTTTAATGGTTCCAATATCAAGTTAATGATAGGTGTTTCGTGTTTATTGTTTATTTGTCCATTAATTGCAGGATTTCCTGGGTTGCAAGTTAATGATTCCAAGTTTCATGTCTATTGCCCTTAATTTCAAGTTCCTTTGGTTTTAAGTTTAATGGCCTCAATATCAAGTTAATGATAGGTGTTTTGTATTTATTGGTCCATTAATTGCAGGATTTTCAGGGTTGCAAGTTAATGATTCCAAGTT
This sequence comes from Citrus sinensis, assembly GCF_022201045.2. Classification (NCBI taxonomy): domain Eukaryota; kingdom Viridiplantae; phylum Streptophyta; class Magnoliopsida; order Sapindales; family Rutaceae; genus Citrus; species Citrus sinensis. The sequence goes on from NC_068559.1 coordinate 3,443,109, forward strand.
TCATGTTCATTGTCCTAAGTTTCAAGTTCATTTGGTTTGAAGTTTAATGGTTCTAATATTAAGTTAACAATAAGTGTTTCGTGTTTATTGGTCCATTAATTGCAGGATTTTCAGGGTTGCAAGTTAATGATCTTAAGTTTCATGTTCATTGTCTTAAGTTTCAAGTTCTTTTGGTTTCAAGTTTAATGGTCTCAATATCAAGTTAACATTAGGTATTTCATGTTTATTGGTCCACTAATTGCAGGATTTTCAGGGTTGCAAGTTAATAATCCCAAGTTTCACGTTCATTGTCTAAGTTTCAAGTTCCTTTGGTTTCAAATTTAATGATCCTAATATCAAGTTAATGCTAGGTGTTTCGTGTTTATTGGTCCATTAATTGCATGATTTTCAGGATTTCAAGTTAATGAACCCAAGTTTCATGTTCATTGCCTAAAGTTTTAAGTTACTTTGGTTTCAAGTTTAATGGTCCTAATATCAAGATTAATGGTATGTATGTCATATTTATTGGTCCAAAGTTTCAAGTTACCAGTTTTACAGGTTTCCATTTCTTGCAAATATTTTTATTATTTAACACTAAGATGAATCTCAGCCATTGGATTCACTCCATTTAATCTAGCATTAATTTTTTTATGCATGCATGAGATACATGCATGTACTATAGCTGCCCCTACATATAAAAAGTTTTCATAATAAAATTTTCATTTAGTTACTATAACAAGCTCTCCTAAAATACAACCACTCGCCCTTTAGCCAAGTGGTGGACCGCTTGCTTTCATATTTGAGTCCTTATAAATTCAAATTCTCCCTCAATTAAGTATCATTGAGTGGAGTTAATTTGTAATTTTTCTCTCTTACAAAATACGAGTGAAGAGATATATTCCTCAAATATTTATGAGGCTTATTTATCTAGATAAGTACTTTATAGGCTTTAATGTAATATTGTAATCCTAGTTGTTTTTCTGATTGTAAATATCACTAATTATTGTTAGTTATCTGATTGTACGATGTAAATATATGATGAAATATTAGTTGTCAAAAAAAAAGTTCTCTTAAGATACATGATAAAATACATAAATTGTACATAAAATACCATAGAATTGTTGTTACTGTTAGGAATAACAAAAAATATAATGAATTTAGAAGTCTAAAAAATACTTGCCCAACTAGACTGAGACCATATTAGTAGGGTTGGCAATAGGACAGGACGGGGCAAATCCCGTACCGTATATGCAAATGAGATAAAATCATCATAATTTAATGTAGCAAAAATCTTGAATGTAATCAAATAATAGTTTTATTCCGACTACATGCATGTTCGAATAGAATTTTATACTAATTTTTTTAATTGCCCATTTGCTTTCATTGCACATTAATATTAAGATTTACGCTTCAAAAATTATAAATTTAGACAGTAACTAACTTCAGTCGTGTTAAAATATCTAATAATTCAATAATATAGTAATAGACCAAACCAACAAAGCTGGCAATCAGATGAGATGGAACAAGATTTGTCAATCCTAGTCCCGTCCTGTTTATGCAAATGAGATTAAAAAAAATGTTCGATTTCGGTCCCTTTATTTTTTTTTTTGGGACAAAAATATGTCTCAATCCCGTCCCAAACGGAATGGGATCCTCCAACAGGAAAAATTATCATCCCTACAGACCAGGCAATACTCAGTTGGAGGATGAGACCAAGTTAGTTCTAAGTGTCAATTGATAGTTGATAAACCCGGGTCCTACTCATAACTCATATTTTATTAAAAATCATAAAATATATACTATTTTAAATAATTATATTAACTTTAAACATTTAAAATTAATATTTTCATGTCTAATATCATTAAAATAAATTATAAAAAAAATATACAGAAATAATATTATAAAACATAAAATGTAGGCATAAAAATCTAAGATAAAAAATCCAACTTGAGTGTCTAAAAATTATATCCAGACAGAGTCCGGGAATTGCCATACCCAGGCAGGAACTGGGTTTTACCATCCATAGAATTTACAATATAATTTATGCACTTTACTTAGTCACATCTACAAAAAAATAATAAGAAGAAGAGAGTATTGATATATCCTTATATTTCTCGACTTTACTTTATTAGACATTATTTTATCTTCCCTGACTTCACGGGTTTGGCTTAATAATCTTCAAGCAGTTTCTTTGTTTGCCCATTCAAGTTTAAATCTTAGGGAGATAGAAGTTAAAAATTTAATTTAGACTTTGGTCGTCTTTCTATATTAAGCTTAAAACAATAGATTAATTATGAAAATGGGTTTATCAGTTATGTATATGATTATTAAAATAGGTTTGTCGGTTATGTGTATACTGTATACTACATTAAGAATAAAGAAGAGGTGTCAACCAAATTAATTAAAGAATTATTGGTCCCAATATATAGCCTCTTTAGACACTCTTTTTTAATACAAGAATAACTTGTATAGTTAAGTACTAGTGGAAAAATGTTGCCACGTCAAAGTGAAAAAAAAAAAAAAATCTCAATGTCTTCACAAAACAACAAACTTAATTGTAGAATGAAGATGAAGGTTATTGTATTAATGATTCAACTTGTGCTTAACACTTTCTTTGAGTGCTTAAAAACTTTAAATCCACATCTGAACACCCCACGTGTCAATTACAAGTGGCTTTTGTTTATAATAGAGGGATTCACTTAACGAAAAAAAATTGAATTATAATAATATTATATAATCTTATTATTATTTGACATTGATTCGTATCCACCTTATAAGTAAAACGTTAAAACATTTACAAAACATCGAGGAAAAGAGCCACCTCTACTCTTCTCTCAAATTGGACAAAGGGGCGACGATGGTAATATTATACACCGTACACTAATTTTGTTGTACATTATAGTGTATTAATAATAAAGTTTTTATTTTCATCTGACTAAATGAAATTCATTAATAAAATAAATTTGAAATATCCATCTTTAAAAACAGTGGGAATGACCACCGACGTGAGCAAATCTTAAAAGTGCAATTTTTTTTTCTCTTTTCTTTTCTTTTCTTTTAACTGGTCAAATAGGCGTGATTTTTATTTTTTATTTCTGAAGAAAGATAGGTCGTGACTTGGTGACAAAAAGGTACAACTTTTGAATGTCTAGTCATAATAATGTACACGTGGGCCTACGTGTTTAGGGTTCAGCTCATGGATATGGCGAGGGTAATGAAGAGGCATGGTGGTTTTTATATAGGGTTAATTTTGTCCTACATTCAACTGTTTCAACATTTTTCGCCACGCATCTATATGTTTTGAAAATACTCACTCCACACCCAATTCTGTTAATTTGACCGTTTATTCTAACGGTCAAAAGATAAATTTGAAAATTCATATCCTAAATATTATTTGATGATGATAAATTAAATTTATTTGATAATTTAATTAATGAAATTATTATTAATTGTCTTTAAATAAAATTTTTTAATGTAAACATTAATTATTAAATTAATATTTTATCTCATTTTATTTTTCTCTAATTCAAGATAAGGGGTATTTCGGATATTTACTTAAATTTTAAATAGCTCCGTTAAACATAACGGTCAAATTAACGAAATTGGGTGTGAAGTGAGTATTTTCGAAATATATGAATGCGTGGCAAAAAATGTTGAAACAGTTGGGGGCAGGACAAAATTAACCCGTTTATATATTTTTATTCTGGGGCTAAGGGCATGATAAAAAAGACGCATCATTATCCATTCATTAATTCTTGTATCCTTTTAATTTCATTTTCAATGGCCTTGCCGACACTAATGGAATGACAAAATGACCATATATACTTTCACCTGCTGCCGTTAACATTTTATTTTTCCTCCTAAGTTTTGTATGAAAATTGGAAAATTTTGAATTACTTACTAATAGTCTCGTGGACGACCTTGTTAATCACTATTAAAAATGGCTTTCTTTATTTGTTTTTTTAATGTTTACACCGTTACTATTATTACTTGATATAACGATGATAAAAGTAGCTTAAAAATAAATTTTAAATATTTTAAGAAAAAATATACTTTATTTAAACTATTAAAAAAAATCACTCACATCATATTAAAGTAAATTGAATCTCTTTTCACTAAATTTGAGAACAGATGTGAAAACTATCTATTTAAAGGTTCAATTATAGTACAATATGTTATACCTCGCCACTCATAAAATTTTCAATATATTTTTAAATTTTGAGTAATATTTTTTATTTTCTTTAATTTAATAATAATGTCATATTTACGAACTATTGATTAAACTATTTTTTGTATAAATCAATCAAATATTACATGATTAGTTGAATAAAAATAAATTATGTGAGATATGTGATAATTTCATTCAATCACTCATATAATGTTATATTAATTTGTATAAAATAATTTATATAATAGAATTTTTAACTGTATCGTTCCTTTGGTTTTTTTTTTTTTATAATTGAAGTCAAATGCATATATAACTTTAACTTTATTGTGTCTACCAACTTGCCACAACGACAACATCATTGATATGACGAACACAGACTGTCTGGCTTGGTCCCGTCCTAGTAATACATTGTTTAAAAAAAAAAAGAAAAAAAAGAAAAGAAAATAGTAATAATTATTTTATCATCCAATCTCTTTCTTTTCTGTTAAGAAAAAAAAAAGAAAAGAAAAGAAAAGAAAAATAAAATAATGTGCTTTACTATAAACTCCGTCTTCTTGCTCTTCCCCATTTTGGAACTCCGTGCTAAGAATCCACCGAATCATGTAATAATGCAACGCTAATCACGCTCTTTCCACGTGACCACCTTCCACATCACTCTCTCGTCTTCACTATCTGTACCAAGTTCGAAGAGCGAGGCCTCCAAGAGTCCAAGACCAAGCCATCTCTCTCTCTCTCTCTCTCTCAATTCAGTTGCAGAAAATCAAGGGAGCGAGATCTCTCTTACACCATCCATCAATCCATCGCGTCAACGAACTCCAACCACACGCTCCAATCGAATCGATCCACGTAGTACGACTATGAAGACGGCTGCCTCCAATTCCAATGCCATTAACCACCCTCTCCTTGCTTTCGAACACAAGCGGTATTATCCTTCTTCTCCTTTCCCGTACTACCTAGTACCTCCTCTCGCCACGTGTCCTCCCCCTCCTCTTTCTCATTTTTCATTTATTTATCTCCAAAGCATTTATTTTAGTTTTAGCACGCAGGTCGATCGCTACGTGTTCGTGTCATCCTGTGATGTGATGATTTTGACTGTTTTGACTTTGATTCGTGCTTAATTATTGAAAATTTGCGACAGATTTTGCGTTTCCGAATTGGATTCGCTTTTTGTAAGTTAAAAAAATAAATTTCAAATGCGTCGATCACGTTGATTTATACGCAACTGTGTTCATATTGATGCATTATGCGCGCATTTACGAATTCTCATTTAATGTGCAATTCTTGGAGAAATCTTGATTAGAACCCCCCCTCCCTTTCTGGTGATTGATCTGGATTTGAATTGGTCACGATTTGATTGGATTTTATTAGGATTAATTTAGGTTTTTGGGTGGAAAATGTGGTGCTCTCATTGTGAACTTGAGTTTAAGTGAATGTATTATGCAATGGCGAGTGATTGGGGAAATAGAATTGTGGTTTTGAGTGGAATATGTTGTTGTCTACTGTGAATCAGCAATCTTTGGAGGCGGATGACAGGTAATTTGTGTTGGCTGCTGTTTTAAAACTTTTCTGTTGTTCGGCTTGTCATTGATGGTTTGGGTTTCTTGATGCTGTTATGAGTATTTGATTAATATTTTAGCATGAAGTGTTATGTTGTCAATGAGAAGGTTCTTTGAATTTGGGATTTAATAGAAATTTATTTTGGTTTTGACAGGGATGTTTATGGATTTGCAGTGAGACCTCAGCATGTACAAAGATACCGAGAGTATGCTAATATTTACAAGGTTTTCTTCATTCCAACTCTAACGTAGTTGTTTTCAAGTTCATGATCTTATTGTCTCTGTTGATTGTCGAGACGTTCTTGATGAAGAGACCGGAAAAGAAATTTCCAAGTGATATGTTTATTTTGGTCTTTGAAATAATGGGTGAATGATTTGTTTGATGAACGAAAAAATGAAAAACATCAGAGGGTTGCAGACCAATTACATGTTTGCACACGGGAGTGAACCATTTGGTTTTAATGAGTCATATTTGATGGGAGTTTCTGATTGCAAAGTATAATTTTCTCCTGTTGTTCAGAAACCAAATTGAATTTTCAGAAAATTGTATTTTTGAGAAGAAAATAACTGATTTTTTGCTTTTAATGCATGATATTAGGAGGAAGAGGAAGAAAGATCAGATAGGTGGAATAGTTTCTTAGAAAGGCAATCTGAGTCAGCTCAATTGCCTATAAATGGTTTATCTACAGAGGGAAATAACAACGCATTGCGCACAGAAGCTAAGGGGGAGGAGGTGGGTGATAGTCTGGAGAAGGTTATTGAGGTAGACGATTCAAGTGTCAAGAAGCCTGGCTCAGATAGTTCTTCTGAAAATGCCACGGAAAAGGAGGAGATATTGTCAACCACTGAGAAAAAAACTCATAGGATTATAATATGGTCTGAGATTAGACCATCACTCCGTGCCATTGAAGACATGATGAGTGTTCGTGTAAAGAAGAAAGGAAGTATTCCCAAAGGTGAACAGACTGGAAGAGGGAAGCCATCACCTCCTTCCGACGAGTCTAAGTCCTTGAAGGGAGCTTCAGAGGAGGATTCTGATGATGAGTTTTATGATGTGGAGAAGTCAGACCCGACTCAAGATAGTCCTTCACATGATAGTGTGAGTGCCTCTGTCACTGGCGCTGTTGCCATTGATGCCACTACCCTACAGTCTTTATTCCCTTGGAAAGAAGAGTTGGAGGTCCTTGTTCGTGGGGGACTGCCCATGGCACTTCGAGGAGAGGTATGTATTGTACTTTTGGTCCTCTCTCTCTCTTACCTCCAGTGAAGTTTAGGTTCAGATGATAATTTTTTTAACTGTTCGATTCTTACAATCTCAGCTTTGGCAAGCCTTTGTGGGTGTGAGGGCGCGTCGAGTGGACAAGTACTATCAAGATCTACTTTCTGCAGAAAGTAATTTTGGCAATAACATGGAACAACATAGCTCGCAGTCCGACAACGACAGCAAGAGCTCAACCAAAGATTCTGTATGTCTGCCAGAGAAATGGAAGGGGCAAATTGAGAAGGTCAATATCTAATTTCTGTGCCCAGTATATTCAGTTCTTTCATGCTGTGTTCATTAATTTGAAACTATCCATACTGGCTCCCCACTGCCCTAACTTTCATATTGGATACGAATGCAGGATTTGCCTCGAACATTCCCGGGTCATCCTGCTCTAGATAATGATGGTAGAAATGCTTTGAGACGGTTACTCACAGCTTATGCTCGTCATAATCCCTCTGTTGGGTACTGTCAGGTATTTTGTTTTCTAGTGGTATTGTGTTTCCTTATGTCATGCTTATGGTTTTTCAATGTCATTGGCCAGACGGGAAAGGAATCATTCTATAATTTTGTGATACTTGCAAGATATTGCTTCTTCTTATTGTGTACCTCATGCATGATGCTGACAACTTTAATTCAATTTTTTTTTTTGAGGGTGAAATTGAAATTAAAATTGAAGTAATTTGAATTTTACCTAATTTTCATGACATGAGAAATGAATAAAATGAAGTATATATGTGCTTTTTTATGGCTTTTTAATAGAAATAAAGTTATTACCGTTTCTTATAAAAAAAAAGTTTACATACGGTTCATGCACTAGCTGGTAAAGAGGGTTTTTTCAATTGATGTGGTTCACTAGCAAGTAATAGGCTTATTATATCACTTGGTAAAGTTGAATACATATCACAAGGGATTTATTGCACGACTTAATGGAATTTAAGTATATTTGTATCTGGTTTTTTCTGAAACGTGGAAGCTTGTTTGAGATTGTCTGACCCAGTTGTGTGCACTAGCAAATCCCAATCAAGGCTTGTATTGGTTCTTTATCATTGATGTTAGTAAATAGCAGCCACATGTTTTTAAATTATAATCATTAGTGATGTGCAGCTCCTTTTATGAAAATTTGAAAATTTGAATTATGAATTGAAGATTTCAATGTGACATGAAGCTTCTATATTCTGCTAAAGGAAATTTCTTCATTTACAATAATTTAAAATTACTTTAGTTGGTGCAGTAACAAAACTTTTTTACTTCAGAAGCGTTCTGTGTAATCATTATAATAAACTGTTGGTAACTATCTAGCTAATTATTCTCTTTGTGTGCAGGCCATGAATTTCTTTGCTGCCTTGCTGCTACTTCTGATGCCTGAAGAAAATGCCTTCTGGTAGGTTCAGGAACTTCATTTATATATATTCAATTTATCATTAACTTCTTTGGTCTCTTGCTGGAAGTATAGATGATGTTATGCTAAATTTCCCTCTCTTTTGTTTTTTGCATTCCTAGGATCATATTTATAGCAGCGGCTGTTTTATTGTATATGCTTTTCTAAAATAATAATAACAACATCCTTGTATGATCTGATATGGACTGAACTTATAATTATAAGTTCATAAATCATGAGTATTCCCTTTTTTTTATAAATTTTTTACCAGTTGGTAAGAAAGATTTTGAACTGATAAATAAATTCATTATTGCCTTCAACTGATTCTAATTTATTGTAAAATTTTTAGGGCGCTGATGGGCATTCTTGACGACTATTTTGATGGCTATTACTCGGAGGAAATGATAGAATCTCAGGTAACATTTCCAATGACTCCATTTACCTTTTAGCCGTTTTCTGTATTTGTGCTTTTTCCTCAAAGAAAACATTAATGAGGTGGAAGAAATCACTCAATTACCGATGGGTATCTGATGAATCTTTTTATTTGTCAGGTTGACCAATTAGTTTTTGAGGAGTTGGTGCGCGAGAGATTTCCTAAATTGGGTTTGTTTATCTTTTATCATTGTTCTTGCATATTCTCAAGCACTCTCTATTTATGAAAGTGGATGGTTGTTTTCTGACATCACGCTAATACCTGGTGCAGTCAATCATCTCGATTACCTTGGAGTACAGGTGGCATGGGTTACTGGTCCGTGGTTCCTTTCTATTTTCATGAACATGCTTCCCTGGGAAAGTGGTCAGGTTTTATGCTGTATCTTTCATGAATTAACCTTTCATCATAAAATTGGAATTTAAAAAAAAATGTGGCTTGGTTTAACTTTTGCATGTTGGTAATGTAGTTCGCATCGCTGTACTTTAGCAAGTTCATTCTTCCATATAATCTGATGGACTCCCCCCTTTTGCAGTTCTTCGCATCTGGGACGTGCTTCTTTTTGAAGGAAACAGGGTCATGCTTTTCAGAACCGCACTTGCTTTGATGGAATTATATGGTACTGGGTAAAAGCTTCCAAGTTTTTGGATCATATCATGTGCTATGAAACATGAACAGAAACCTTTTGGCCAGTTTACTTTATGAAACTTACTTTCACTCAGTTTCTTGTAGGCCCTGCATTAGTTACAACTAAGGATGCTGGAGATGCAGTTACTTTGCTACAGACTCTGGCTGGCTCAACTTTTGATAGCAGTCAGCTTGTATTGACTGCTTGCATGGGTTACCAAAATGTGAATGAAAACAGATTAAAGGAGTTGAGGAACAAGCATCGACCGGCTGTAATAGCTGCTGTTGAGGAAAGATCAAAGGGCCTTCTAGCTCGGAAGGATTCTCAGGGACTAGCATCTAAACTATATAATTTTAAGCAAGACCCTAAATCAATGCTGATAGATCCAAATAAAGGAGTACAACTGGATGATCCACAGACAAATGGTAATCTATCTCGTTCAGAATCTGGATCCACAAATGCAGATGAGGTTCTTATTAGCCTAACAGGAGATGGGGAGATAGATTCGGTTCCAGATCTTCAAGAGCAGGTTTGTTATATGCTTTCTCCTACTTTTGAGCATAATATCTTCATCATTTTAGAGTTATGAGATCAAACATCCCATTATTCATGTCCTAATACCTGCGAAGGATGTTTTAGTATAACATACCATATGATACACACAATTTTGAGCTGAGATCAGTACATTTATAGCTGGCATTAGATGGTAAACTAAAGTGCTTCTATTACAATATACACTGATTTGTAATACTTGGTCTACATTCTACTTGCAGGTGGTATGGTTAAAGGTCGAATTATGCAGGTTGCTGGAGGAGAAAAGATCTGCTTTACTTAGGTTGGTGCCTTCTAAATGCTGTATGAGAACCTGTATTGATGCAAGTACACTCCAGTCATTATATACTTTGTTTATGTTTCTCGTGAAAATAAAAGGAGAAAAGGAACAGAAACCTTGTACAGAGGCTGACAATATATTGAGTGCATAGGTTCTTCTGTTTTGATGGTTGCTGCTATACCTGTCTATTCTCAGATAATTGTTCATATGATAGCTGTTCATTGTTGTATACTTCAATCGATATGATCTGTTGTACAAGTTCTTCACAATTCAAAACCAAGTTTCTAAGAAATTTTGCCTTGGTCTGCATATGTATTTGTATGCAATTGGCCACATGAAACTCGTTTATTCTCTTTGCCCGCTAAGATATTCTATATCACTCAGTCTTTGATAGTCACTCTATAAGGAAATGGAATTCTTTTAGTCCCAAGTACTTTGCAGCTGAAATTGAGTTAAAACCTGGAGATGGAAAATGAGTGAAAGATGGGTAACTCCTGATGATTTGCATCTGCAGTCTGTTATCAGCCCTATGAAAGTTGTTTATTCTTCCACTCTAGCTAGGATATTCTATTTGGATGCCCCAGCATAAAGGTTACCTGAATCTTTGATATTCACTTTGTAAGGAAACAGAATTCTTACATTCCACGTTCTTTTCAGCTGAAAGTGGGTTAAAAAAACTCTCTTCTCCTCAAACTAGTGCAATCTGGAACGAAATAGTTGTTGCAAATGAATTATGGATTTCCTTCAGTTAAATATGTTCCAGTTGACTATTGTCCTTCAAATCCTTTCCCCTTGTCTCTTTCTTTCATGTGGCTGCTGCCTGTAATGGAGTGTTCTATGGAATGAAAGAGGGGACACCATAATCTGTTGCAGATTATAAGGTAGCAGTTGCGAGTTCAAAAAGTTCAACAACCTCATCAATTAGAAGTACTTATACTTAGTTTAAATTCAGACATCTCGATGTATCCTGAGTATAAAAAATCTTGAACAAGAAGACTAGTGATTATTGCGTTAGATGACATTCTATTCTAGTAACAAAGAACAGTCCCCTAATGTTTCTTCAGTCACTGGAATTTGATCTAGCAGTTGCTTTAATTTTCATTAGCGGAATACTTTTGTTCTTAAATCATTCAAGATTAGTGTTTCTAGTTTTACATCACTAATGTTCTTGTATCTTTCCACTTTTTGTCAGAGCTGAGGAGCTGGAGACAGCTTTGATGGAGATGGTCAAGCAGGATAATCGGCGTCAATTAAGCGCGAGGGTATGTCCAATGCCTGTGCATCCATGTGGGAGTACTTGTGCTTGCTTGCTCGTATATATGCATGTATTGTGATGAGGGGTTGGATATCGTAATTGTGTTTTTATTAGTTAAATCAGTTGTTATAATTTCATGTATTTGGTATAAATTAGTCACATTAAGACAGTTTCCATCTAGTAGGTAGTTTCCATCAGACATTTATATCGCACACTTAATTTCTTCTTGTCATCAACAGGTTGAGCAGTTAGAACAGGAGGTTTCTGAGCTTCGGAGGATCCTTGCTGACAAACAGGAACAAGAAAGTGCCATGATCCAGGTATTGTTTTTGGTCCACTTTAGAATGTCTACTTGAAGAAGAATAAACTTATCTGGCGACTGTTCTGTCATGATAATTTAGAGACTGGTTCAAAATTTTTAAGGTCTTGATGCGGGTAGAGCAAGAGCAAAAGGTAACAGAAGATGCTCGCAGATTTGCTGAACAAGATGCAGCAGCTCAAAGATATGCTGCTCAAGTGCTTCAGGTATTTCTTTATTTTTGGAGATCCTGACTTTGCTATTTGATGGAAAGCAGTTAAATTTTTTATCTGGGGTTCGCAATATGAATCCTATTCAGCTATATTCTAATATGCAGAGTCATATCTATTAGCAAAGAGCTTTACAGCTCTGTACACTCTCTACCATCCATCATTTTACTTTTGTGGTCTGTCATTCTTTTTAATATAATTTATCTCTCTTTCTTTTGCTTTCTTGTACTGAATGTTAAAAACAGTCAAGTCTTTCTTTAGTGCTGTTTACTGGGCATATCTGTCTTTGTTGTACTAGCTGAAATAACTCTCTTGATCTAGCTGGCTTCTTGTAACATGATCTCATTCTGAAATATTCTTTGGACACAACCTATTGTGGTTTTGTTTTCATGTGGGTTGATAGAAATAACATTCACATGATTTAGTGAACTAGTTAATGGCACTGCAGCTTTGATATAAGCTGTTTGCAATATTTTGTAGATATGTTTTAGTCTCCTTGGCAGATTAGAAAACCTTCTGATACAAAATATATATTTGTGCAGGAAAAATATGAAGAGGCCATTGCTTCACTTGCTGAAATGGAGAAGAGAGTGGTTATGGCTGAATCAATGTTGGAAGCTACCTTGCAATACCAATCCGGCCAAATCAAAGCACAGCCTTCTCCACGGTGTGTAATCAATCTTTTCCCGTATCTTGACTGTTTTTGCCTTGCTGGAGTTCTATTCTTCTTGTCAAAACTTAACTCATCACTATCCCTTATATTTCTTCTTATCATATTCTATATTCTATTTGATGATTTGCAATGGTATTTTGTTACTTACCTTTATAATTTGCCATTCCCTATTTTTACATCTTAATTGTTTGATCTCTTTATATCAAAACCCCCAACCTTGCTTCCCGGAGATCAAAATGTCAGAAAGATGCTCACTTACAAAGTGCAGATTACTGGTTTACAGGCATTTAATGTAATACATGAATATTGCCTCTATGGTTGAAAGCTGTCTTCTAATAATTACAAGTGTGCTTTGTAGATCACCACATCCAGATTCATCAGCACGGAGCAATCAAGAACCCACACAAGAAGTGCCTGGAAGAAAGATTAGTTTACTTGCTAGACCATTTGGACTTGGTTGGCGTGACCGTAATAAGGTGTGTTTTTCTTATGCTGCCTATAGCATTTGTTACTCTGCTGTAGTACATTGTTGCATGCGATTTCATGGTGCTGGATGGGCTTGCTGACCATTGATAGAGTAGATTATAATGGCGCTAGTTCATTTAAATTGATTCAACATATGAAAGGGTAAATATTGCTCATTTTTAACGTATGTCCTTGGCTTATTACATGTTTTTTAACTGATTGAAATTTGATTGGATACAACAGGGAAAAGCTAATAGCACTGATGGGCCAGCAGATGTCAAGCCTGTGAACGAGGCACAGAGTCCAAGTACCAGGTCTGTGAATGATACACCAAGCACCAAGGCACCAAACGAGACACAGGGTCCAAGGACCGAGCCTCTGAACGGGGCACCGACTCCAAGCACCACCGAGCAGAAAGGAACAGATGGTGTTGAAGTACAAGAGTAGATAAACACAGGTCTATTATAATGATGCATCCACATATGTCCGCCGTCGGGCCCAATTCTTATATTTTATTGCCCTGGTAGATATATTCCTGTGAAAGCTGAGGTTGAGCGTAGGAAATAGTGTGTTTGCCTGTAATTTTTGACTAGTGAACAAATATAAAGTTCATATCCATTTATTGTTCCTTTGTTCGTTAAGTAGCAATAAAAATAGTTTTTAGGTGAGCAGAAAATGTAAGAAAATACAAGAGTTCAATAGTAAAGCAATTGTACAATCTTTTCTCTTATTTTTCATATCAATATGTACAGTCCCTATGTTACCTTATTAACCTCTCATCCGTATGAAGGTGCCACAATGGCACGGTCGTTTTACTAAGGCCCATAAGGTTTGCGTGTCTGGCCAGTCTTGGCCCGGGCCCAAAAAATGTAGGCCCAAGAACGATTTAAAGAATTATTCTGATGTTTTGTTTGTTCTTCTTTAGGCAAAACATCGGAGGAGTCTGATCTAAATTTTAAACCCATATATATAAATCATACGTAGTACTTGCATCTAATAGAAGAAAGTGCACGCCAGTTAAAGTCAAAAAGAAGGGGCGACCACTTGATAAATTACCAACATATATATATATATATATATATATATGTTGGCATCTACACCAACAAACATATATTTATACTCCTTAAACGAGAGCCGGTTTCTTTGTAGAAGGAATTTAGATACAGAGCTCCAATGTCAATAGTACATACAAAAAGAATTTGTTGGGAAATATGACAAGAGAATGAGCTAGAAAGCGAAAGGAACAAAGAAAGGGGGGCAAGGAAAAAAAAAAAAAAACACCCTCCTAGCCACACACTGGGGGTTTGAACATTCAACCTGCTATCTGGAAGTAATGCAAAATTTGATAAGCAGGCACCATCTCATGCACAGTTAAAAGCTGTATAATGCCGACCTTCAATGCAAGGACCTCTACAAATACCCATTTAGAGAAAACATCCTGGAGTGGTGCTGCCACGAACTGCATAGAAACAGTTTTTTGTGATGGGCTTAGTGCGATTCCAGTCTATTGCATAATTCTGTTTCACTGCTTCACTGTTCCCTTCGGATTCTTGGAGTTGAAGAGCCTGTGCGTGAGCTCTGGACAGGCTGGGATTCAGGATCATACTTTTGACAAGCAAGATAGGTAAGGGCGGTGACTACATCAGCTATGAGCGGCCGCATATTAGGCTGTTCCTGAACACACATTGCAGCAACAGCTAGAGCTTGATATAATCCCCTCACTGGATATTGGCCTTGAAGTGTTGGGTCAGCCATCTGTGAGAATTTCCTCCTATCTTTAAACAAGGGCCGGGCCTGCAACATCAAAACAACTTTATCGAAGGATTCGTATATTTGGGAAACAAATTACTTCCTCTACCGCTACTTTCATGCATTGTGGAAATTCTGCTAGCCAAGAAAAGGTATCTACTAGGGAGAAACATTTATAAGTAATTTGACTACACAAACTTCACCACTGAAGAGGATAAACAATGCTGTTGGTGCCTCTCGTGACAGAGGGAAAAGATGCAAGTTAGTTTACTACAATAGGTTGTCGATTCATGAATTTTATTGAATTTATTTCAGTCTCATAAGAGATGATGTCAAAAACAAAGTCATTAGAGAAAAGACAGAACTGTTACCCATGCAACTAGATTGTGTTCTCCAGCAGCCCTTGTATTGTCAATGGCTTTTCTACCGGTAATAATCTCTAGAAGAACAACTCCAAAGCTATAAACATCAGATTTCAGAGTAAGCTGACCAGTCATAGCATACTCTGGTGCACAATATCCATACGTTCCCATCACTCTAGTAGATACATGAGTCTTATCCCCAACAGGACCCAATTTAGCTAAACCAAAATCAGATAGCTTTGGATGATAACCTTCCCCAAGTAAAATGTTTGAGCATTTCAAATCGCGGTATATAACAGGGGGATTAGCTTTGTCATGCAAATACTCCAAGCCTTTTGCAGCACCTGCAGCTATTCTCATTCTTGTAGTCCAGTCCAATCGTTTCTTATCTGGTGGTAGGTCTGAGACACAAACAAGCAACAAGAGAAGTTGCTGAATTGGGGAAAAGATGCCATATGGAAGCTTGGATAAAGCAGAATCACGAAATAAGCAAATAGATTCTATGACCTCTGCCTCAGATTACTAGAATGAATTTTTAAGAATCATATACTGTAATGTGTTGTTTTTAACAGCAGTATTGGCAACTGATTGCTACCTGTAATTCCTACGCATAGAACTAGAACTGGATAAAACTGGATCATCTGTTTTATAATTTACCACAATTCATTTTGTAATACTGGATTATTAATATAAAAGAGTATCAAACGTTGTAAGTGTAGCGTGACAATAAAATCAGATTGATTGAAAAAAATTTTACCTGCAGGATTTCTTTAACCATGGAAACCTTTTAAAGAAATAGTAATTCTTGTGCTAAAACCTTTTTCGAGGCAACGCCAAATTTATGTGGAATGAGACACTTTTAGAGGCCCAAATGCTAGTCCACAAATATGGACATGCAAATAACAGTACTTCTTACTACCAAATGAATGAGACTTAATGCTATACATACCATGTAGATGGTCTTCCAATGATCCCAATGGCATGTATTCATAGACCAACAGTCTCTGATCCCCATCGGCACAATAGCCAATTAAGTTTACAAGATTGGGATGGTGAAGTAGACTTAACATCAGCACTTCGACAAGGAATTCCCTGTTCCCTTGTAGTCCATTACGATCAAGTTGCTTGATAGCTACAACCTATGGCAAAGCAAACAACATCGTTTATGTCTTACCACAAGACTATATCATACGGTTAAATCATTTAAAAAACATTAAATGCTACATAAATAATATCAATTAAAACTCTTTCTATTGAGAGAAACTAACCGTGTAAGTTTTGAGCTTATCAAAGTTTTTACTACATTAAAAACAGAACCTCAGTTCTCTCTATTCTAGCAAAAAATATGAATAATTCATAATTGGGATCTTAAGTATTCCCCTTTCTGTGATTTGTGAGCCTCTCAAACCTGGCACAACATTTTACAGTCATTTGTATATTGATATATTGAAAAGTTAAACATGAAAATTGAATGCTGATTTGGACGTCATTCATAATCTTAGCTATCTGTACTCTTACCATTTTGTATTTAAGATGAAGAATCTGCTTGGGAATTCCATGTAAACATAGCATGTTTGGATACATTAACCATTAACATTCAAAAATTATATTAGACAATATACCCTTGGTGGAGTTGACAAGAGCAGGAGAAGAATAGAGTTGGCAGAGGATATAAATGAGGTTTCGGTAAAAAGTTTACTGAGAGTTGAAATATAAGCAGTAAGTTTAAATGCACATAATTTGGATCACATACAAATTACCATCCAGAATAAAAGAAGCACGGCGAGATAACCTGGAGCACGACAGAGAGGATGATAGATAAACTAGTATAACTGTGTAAAACATTTTTTGGAACCATTAAACTCTTATAAAGTTAACGAACCTGATTAGTACTCTCCAGTCTTCCTTTGTATACCCGGCCAAATCCTCCTTCACCCAACAGACAATCTGCCCTGAAATTCTTTGTTACTGCTGCCAATTCACGAAATGTAAATGTATGTGCCGCAATATGATCAGATCCTCCATCCTTAGAGGCCTCCTTCTTTACATCCACAGTAGAATTCACCTTCAATTTTTCTAAAGCAACGAGAGAACAAAAACTGTAATTAATAATACCAAACAGATTATGCAGTTATGCCCAAAAATAAAGCACCAATGAGTCAGCAAAGCTAAAAAGTTTTATCCACTTGCATCATAAAGGAAATGTTACTACGCCATCATTAAAGGCTTATGAACAAACAAGAATCACAAAAGACAAAAACGGCCAAGAAGGCTTGCAGCTTGGATCTTTTTTATTACTCAAAACAAAAGCAATATCCATAATTAATACCACATTGTGCTTCCATAAAAGCCATTTATTTAAAAGAAAAAAAATTTCTGAACAGAGAAGACTATATTAACTTCCCAAGGTAAACTAATTGCGCTGTTGCACAACAAATATTAATTAAACCTATTGTCTTGACTTAGAACTAGCTCTTTGGCTTTGGGATATGCAGGTTTCCAAAGTATGAAACAGGCAACAATTAAAAAAGAGTTGAATTGACACACGAAAAAATAAATAAATAAATAAATAACATGCCCAGCTTCTTTGCTCCGAAATTAACAGAAAACAAACAGAAGTCAGCTTCATCAACAAGTGTCCAAAGAATTACAACTTATAAACTAATTAAAATGCCCAAGACAAATCCTAATCACAACAATTAGAAAATGTCCAGAAAATAATCATTACCTAGGCACAATAAGACTAGGAAACATACCCAGATGGCTTAAACAATAATTAAACCAGAATCAATTAATAACATTTTTTTTTAAATCACATCCACAATATGTACACAGTAGATCAAAACATTATTCCAATCCCAGAAAACTCTGATCAAAACATTCACTTAACACACACACACACACACACACACATTAAGAACCTGTGGCATGTCCATATGATACAAATGCATGACAAAGAACTACATAAAAGACATAAACATTAGTGGGTTACAGAGTGAAAATTTGGAAAATAAAAAATAAAAAAAGATGGGTAAAGGCGTCTATAAAATTTAGCTCAGTCTTGTTGATGAAAAAAAGAAAGAAAGAAAAATAATTACCAGAAGTTGATGGGATCTGATCAATAGGCTTGTTATGATGCTTCTTCTTAGCATTTTTGCTTGATTTTCCAGCACATGGAAACCAACCCATGGCTTATTATAAATTTCTCTCTAAACCTTTAAAACAGTATCACCTACGAAGAGAGAACAAAGGCAGACCAAACACCCACTTTGGACATAAAGAGAGAGAGAGAGAGAGAGTGTGTATGTTTGTTAAATTTCTTACAGATGGCTTATTCTAGTATATATCTTTTCATTTGCAGTTCTGTCCTTGTGTCTTGGAAAATTATATTTACTACCTTAAACTGTTTGTATTTTTGTATTTGCCTCTTTTTGTAAATTATAATAGTCACAAGTTTTTGTTATTTGTCACAAATTGTTTGTTAATTTTTTTGTTAGAAAGGTACAATTATTTGTACAATGAAATTTTTGACATATATAATTAAAATTTTGGGACAAATAACAAAAATTTGCGATGGTTATAATATATAATATTTTTAATTAGTGTTTCATTTAATTTCATTATAATAGTTAATGCTTTCAATTAGTGTTTCATTTGATTTTAACAAAAAATAAGTCAAATTGAGTACTCAGTTTATGATGGTTTTTATTTTGAATATAATTCAATTTAATTTTTATAATATACATCGGCTTATCATATCTAGATTTATACAAGATATTACAATAATTTAAAATTAACTCACATAATTTAATGAAACAACTATTGGTCTAATGCATGATTTTTTACAATCATTTCATTTACAAATCATAATTAGCTTTATATCCTTGCTATTATTAATTTTTAAATAAAATAATCTTGCATATATAATATGGATATCGATTATTGAATGTGCAATTCATCTAAGAGAAACGTTTGTATGATTTTAAAATGTAAATATCACTAGAAGACAAAAATTGCACAACTCTATTGCACGAAAGGATGAAAAAATTATTCTTTAAATACCATTTTTTGTCTTTTAATATATTAAAATTTATTTATTTTTCTTGTCTTTTAATGATATCCGCATTAAAAACATGAAAGTAATCTTACTACAGCGGTACAACCACAAACCCGCACATATATTTTCAACTCTTTGAATCAAATAACTACTAAATCATATTTTCTAACTTCTTTTAATTTTAGTAAAGGCTTGTTTTACTTATTATTTTTAACGAGAGATCATATTTTATCATCTTATAAAAAAAATTTCTTCTTATTATGAATATGATTTGCTTTTAAATTTTTTATGACATAATGAGTAATTTAATTTGGGATATCACTAGATTTTTATAATATTTTTAATTTATTGCCCAGAATTTAAAACGTCCAACTCATACTAAATGCAATTTCAATCACTCTTCCTATGATTAAGGTATCCTTATAAATGTGAAGGGTTAAATAGAACAAAGATTTCAAGTGATAGTAATAGAGATGAAATATCATAAAATCGCATGTTAATGGGGTAAATTCATAAATACGTGAAAGTACAATACCAAAGACATAAATTTTTGTTTTGTCTGCTGAAAATTCCTTTATTACGAACCAAGCATCAAAATTGTCTGAACAATGCCTTCCACTCGGGCGTCACGTCACTTGGTTCTAAAGACTAGGGGCTAGATCTGTCTTTTCACATACCATTTTACCTTAAGACCGTTCAAGAAAAGTGCCCAAATTAAGAATATGCTTTAGAAATAAAATAAATAAATAAAACCAACAAATCTTGCCTTAACATTAATCTCAAATTCAATTATACAATGAATCTGGACGGAGTAAATCACTAATATATTCTTACAAAATTAAAATATAAAATTTATATCATAAATAATATGACACTATTAAATAATTATAATGTATTAAAGAATGAATATGAATTGTATTTAAAGAAAATTAATATATTACTGTGACACTAAAAAAATTAATTTAAACAATTTAATTTTAATATGTCTAGGGATCTTTTTATTTTTAATTAAGAATTGGGTTAAAATAATTATTTGGAATTGCGAAAAGAACCTATTTTGGCTGCCCCTTTGGGCGGTAAAATCGAGGCTTTTGAAAGAGCCGTTTTCGTCAATCCGTGTTTTAAGGGGATATTAATTAAAATTTAATTTATTGGAATAAAAATATTTTTCATAAATGTTTGTAAAACGCAAAACGGCAAAAGCCGTAATTTAACGTCATTTTAGCATTTTCAATTACATAGCTTTTAGTAAGAGAATCTAGAGTACTTGTCGGTTACACCAAAGAATGGTGCACCTGTCTATATGTGGGGCCCAATTAACAACCTACTACATTTTTAAAAAAAATATTTTGACCTAATGAATTATGTTAAGGATTTTAAGATTAGAGCTACACCGACGAGTAGTGGTTCCCTAGTTTTTATCATTTTATAAATTATTAATTTTTGACAAGGTAAGTCTTCATTAATGGTGGCTTACATTTGATGAGTTGTAATAGTTAATAACCCAACTCAAATTTAATTTTTCTATTAGAAGAGAGGGTTACCAATATCATCGATGTAATTTTGTCTCTTTATTTTGTTTGAACATAATCTATAAATAAAGATATAACTAACTTGAATTTTTTTTTTCCATTTCAATATAATCGATTAATAATTGTAGTAAAATAAAAATATTGAAATCTTTTAAATTTACAAATTGGATATACTTTTAAATATTTAAAAGAAAATTAATCTTACAGAATATAAAGACTAGAACCTTTATCGTCATAATTAAAATTTATAGTTTACTAATAATAATTTTTTATAATGAGATAAGCTCATCACTTTTTTTTAACATTTATTTTTTTCTTTTCTAGTATTATCTTACCATTTGCTTGCATTTGATAAGTTGTAATAGTTAATAATCCAACTCAAACCTAATTTTTCTATTAGAAGAGAGGGTTACCAATATCATCGATTGTAATTTGGTCTCTTTATTTTGTTTGAACATAATCTATAAATAAATATAAAACTAACTTGAATGTTTTTTTTTTCTATTTCAATATAATCAATTAATATTTATAGTAAAATAAAAATATTGAAATCTTTTACATTTACAAATTGGATATACTTTTAAATATTTAAAAGAAAATTAATCTTACAGAATATAAAGACTCGAACCTTTATCGTCATAATTAAAATTTATAGTTTACTAATAATAATTTTTTATAATGAGATAAGCTTATCACTTTTTGTAGACATTTATTTTTTAAAATATTATCTTACCATTTGCTCGCTATTTTTTGTCATCTACTTATATTTCTCATTACTTACAAATCTCATAATTTTCACTTTCTCTTATTACTAAAGATGGCTTAGAAGAAAAAAAAAATTAAAATGATAAAGATATGTTGTTAATGTTGGCTCAATAAACAAATCTAACTATTATAAGTTGATTAAATAAAATAAAATAAAATAAAATAAAATAAAAAAAGTTTTGGTTAGTGTATAAAAGCAAACCAGCTGGCACCCGCACCATTTCAATCGTCGATTGACTCGATTATATACATATATATATTTTATCCAACTTATAATAGTTAGATTTGTTTATTTATATATATATATATATATATCATCAATCAATCATATGATAAATGTATCCCATGTATTTTGGCTTTTCAAAGACAAAATGATGGTGCGAGTGCCAGCTGGTGCCAAAGGGATGCGGCTCTAATATCCAACAAAACAAACAATTATAGACTCTAGGGTCTAGACTCTTTCTTTCTTTCTTTCTTAATTTTTTTTTTTAATTTGGTGTATTTAAAATTTGTACACATGTATACAAAACTATATATAAAATAAAACAGCTGTAGGGGCAGCCAAATATTTCTCAAAAATGCCAAAACTTCATTTCCATAGCATCCAATTGAATGCGTTGCATGTTCTCATAATTCTTAATTTGTATTTGATTAATTAATTAGGCTACACTCAAAATATCTTTAAGGAAAATGCTTTAAATTTTTCAAAAACCCTGAGGATAATTTGGTCATTTTGTAGTTAAGGACTTATTCATAAATAAACGCAATGGCGTCTATCTATATAGATACTAAACGACGAGTCCTTCATAAATTACAAATATACGCTTCTCGTCACTGATGCCGTCGATTAACAAACGACTAGCCATCCATAAAATTAATATAAAAGACATAAATTGAACTCATCCAATTCCCAAATCGAAAACCCTAAACCCTATTTCACATTCACTCTCACTCGTAGATGGAGAATCAATATTTGAATCTCCTTGACAGAGCTTTAGGGCTCGACGGGCCGAGCGAGCCGTGGCCACTCAGCGGCCGAGTTGTGTTAATCGAGGACTGCGTCGAGACAAGCGGCTCGTTCGTGCTTCACCAGCTCGTAAAACGCTCTCTCTCTCCGACTTCATCAAATGTTATCATCTTCGTCGCCTTCGCCAACCCTTTCTCTCACTATGATCGAATCCTGCGTAAACTCGTAATTTCTCTATCATTTGATGTCTAAAAATCCGTTTTTTTTTTTCCTTTTTTAGTTTGTGAAATTTCTCTTAAATCCCGCGTGTACTAGGAATGTTAAATCTTATTAATCGGTATTCTCTAGTGCATGGAGTTGTGAAACTTTTTAGTGAATGGCATTTATGTTATTTGCTTATGGTGGTGTCTTAGGGATGCAATCTAGTGACACAAAGGGATAACAAGAGATTCATTTTCTTTGACATGCTTATGCTGCGGTGCCCAGGTGAGAAAATCAGGTAAAATTGTTCTTTCTGGACCTTAACGTTCGTGTTTATGTTGTTTTTATTTTCGTTGAATCGCGTTAATTGCTGCCATTTACAATTCATAAACCTGTTTTAATATGAAAAACATGGTATAGTTGTAGTTGTTGGTAGCATAGGTTTAGTATAATGCAGACGAGTTTTTTAGTATATTGATCAGTTTTTTTAGAAAATATCTTTTGATATTTATCAGACTGAGTTTTCAAAGTGATAGGACTTAGAAGAAAGACTAATATTTTTGAAGTGATTTTATCTCACCAGAATCTCCGTTTCTGTTGATGAATGATTAGATGTAGATAAAGGAAAATCCAGTGAAGGTGGACTTGTTTTGCTGTATGAGAAAATACTGAAAACTATATGTGGCTTACCGGGAGATAAGAAGGACTACGTTACTATTATGATGGATGATATTTCTCTCGTGGAGGTGGCTGCAAATGGTGGATCTGATTATGTCTTGGACTTCCTGCATTACTGCCACTCTTTGACATCCGAATTTGTAAGGCATAGTTGCAGCTATTTTCTGCTTTTTTACTTATTCCCATGCTTACTCTCATTTTGTCAAGTGCTGCTACTTTTTTGCTTATTCTCTATTCTTACTTTATTCCTGGCACAGGATTGTTCGTTAATCATGCTTAATCATGAGGATATTTATTCAAGTATGGAGAGGCCTACACTTATATTACAGATGGAGTATCTTGCGGACATCTTGGTTAAGGCAGAGCCTTTGAGCACTGGTTTGGCAACTGATGTGCATGGACAGGTGTGGTTGTCTGATTACTTTAGCTCTCAATGAACGAAGAAAAATTAATTTAGCTTGTGAAAATTAGTGTTTACTGGTGTTTCATACCTAGTTCACGGTTAAAAATTAAAATCTATTGAATGAGTACATTCTATTGTCTTATGTTGATTTTGAGAAGGCATATACATTTTCCCAGCTACAGTTTTATATTTTGTAATCTGCATTTGTTTATTTTTTCATAGACTCCGATAACATTTCTGTCTTGCAGTTGACGGTTTTAAACAAGGGAACTTCTCACAGGTTAGGGAGCTCAGGCAACAAGATACATAATTTTCACTACAAGGTCAAGGAAAACAGTGTTGAATATTTCTATCCTGGGAGCCGCGTCTGAGAATCATACAATTCCAATGCTCAATGGAAAATGGATTAATACAGATCCATAGGCAGATATGTAGTTACTGTCTGTGGAATCAGAAATTTCATGGTCACTAACCTTTTTATACGCGGCTTTATGTTGTTTTGTGGAGGAAGAAGCTTGTGATATCTATTGATAAGGGTTATAGTAGTGAAAAGAGATATCGTTCAGAAGAACTTACCGTGTTAATGGCAGGCTTGGGTTTTGGAATTTGAATACTTTATGTGTCACCCATTTATTGAATGGATGATGAATTTTATAATTTGAAAATTATTTGTTGCCGTCTTATGGAATAGATGAACGTCATAATTGTGGGGATTCGGTAAGCACAGCATTGTTTAAAACGGAAAGTTTTTCGATTGCTTCATTGGGTGTATATGATGAATCTCTCGTTGCCACGTGGAAAGCAAATGTTTTGGTCTCTCTCGCTGTGGTTAACGGCACTGTTAGGATGATGCATGCGACCGAACTGTAAGCTTATCCCCGTAGACAATGACTTGCAAAAGGCATCCAATAACATCGGCCAAGACATAAAAGTTGTGTAAAGTTCTGCCACGTCATTAAAGCGATGCCTTGGTGGACCCCGTTCCTCGGGCATGTTATACAAGCTGACTGTTGACCACCACCAATTCGATTCAGTTTTGTGTGGCTCAAATTAGTTTTGCATTGTCACCATGCTCAAGAAACTTAGAGAACGGGAAAATGAAAGCATTGTAACATGCACGTAAAAACTACTACCTTTTATTTATGTGCGAAAAATGGTGAAAAGATCAACAGTAAGAAAAGACATTTGCCAATTCCTCAATTTGTTCTTTTCGCTGGCATTCAGCAAGCTGCTTATGTGATTTGATGGTGATGACTTGCCATTGAAGCCAAGGTATGCTTCTCTCTAATGTGAGAACTTATCTTCATTTTGGTTATCGCATGCAAAGTTTCTTTCCATTGTTGCTCCTGTTAATTTTACTTGGCATGCAATATTTTTCTTGAAAGAATTTCTTCCTGAAAGCATCTTCCAACTAAATATGATCAGTTCGGATCTTCTCCTTTTGTAGATTGGTGAGGATAATTGAGTGATCTCCAGTGTGAAATCCTGTATTGCTGCATTTAGAACATCATTCAAACTTGAATGATACCGGTCGCAGCAGCAAGATACATTATAACAATAGTATTGCAATTTTTTTTAACCTGAAGGACTGTTTATCCTTCATCCTTATATCTTCCATATAGGCACACTGTACATAAAGAATCTTCAGCCACATGCTCATCACTGTAGATTTCAAGACGATATCTGATAAAAAGTTGTGCACTTGACCGATGTCTATTAGACAAGTTACCTCGAAAACCAATCAAGCGGAAGAATTCAAAAACAGAAGAAAAAAGGAACAAAAATTGCACACAAACA
This sequence comes from Citrus sinensis, assembly GCF_022201045.2. NCBI lineage: Eukaryota > Viridiplantae > Streptophyta > Magnoliopsida > Sapindales > Rutaceae > Citrus > Citrus sinensis. Next base: position 3,468,776 of record NC_068559.1, read on the forward strand.
TCTTAAGAAGAGCTGGAGAGATGAAAATGACGTCTTCCAAGCATCTGCTCATGATGAATGGTTTTGAAATAATTGAGTCACACACCGAATTGCAGAATTTTTATTCAAAAAGGCTACCCTATTAAAGGTCCGGTTCTGTGGAGGCATAGTAGTTCTGGTAGAATGGTAGCCTCATAGTCTGAAATTATAAAGTACAGTTAAGGGCGTCTTTTCAGAAACATCTTTAAACGCAGTTGAGCTAATTTTCTGCACCATAGATGATTTATGCTCCCTCCCCTATCCACACTTGCTGCTACTTGCTATTCTCATGTACAAAGATCCACACGCCCTGTCAAGTTGGTGTTAGCTAACTGTGCTGTTGCCTTTATTTTCAAGTGGCCCCTGTTGAACAAATTGTCCTCGAACTCTTGGTCTTTGCTCTGCCAGCTTCTTCCTGCTCTGATATCTGACCTGCAACAAATGATAAGAACATGTTTCTTCCCATTTCTCATAAATAATTGTCAGTAAACATGATCTGTTACATAATGCAAAAGCAAGATACGTGACTTCACAAATTAAACCAATTTTGATCATGTCAGTGAAGTTCTGATATTTGCAAGGAGAAATTATTTCCTTCATGGTTGCCAATTTTAAAGTAAATTCCAGTTACCTTCTTTTCAAAGCATCTCTGTTTCCTCTTCTGACGAAATTTGTTCAGAGCAGCCTCTCTTTGTGCAAAACGGTTTTTGATGACTCCACTTGTGCTACCATATCCTACACCACCAGCAGGTTTGCCTTTCATGGGTACCCCATTGTCACTTTCAACATTTTCTACTTCAGCATTCAAAGCAGTGCAGCTCCCACTCTGTCCATTGCTTCCGTGGTTACTTCCTGAGGTGCTCCCATTCAAACTGTGATTACCAGCATTGCCTTCAATGGGAGCACTCACGATATTGGATGACCCATTATTGGGAGCTTTTGCCGCCATTTTTTTCAACAACATATCATGGTTGGCCAGTTGCTGCTGGGGCACATTATGGACGTGGTGGTGGCAGTGGTGGTAATGGTGGTGATGATGCTGCACTTGGACTTGCTGGTTTACGCCTCTCTCTTGGGCCATGCTGCCTACTGCACCATCAACTTTACCTTGTATAGGCTGTGCTGGTTGGGTGGCAGAAGATGGAAGGAGACTTTTGATCGTAGAGTTAGGTGCTGGTTTGTCACTGAAAACTGTCGGATTGGTGGAAGAAGCATTGGTAGTTAAACCCACGTCACTGTTATTATTACTGACATTGGAATGCTGACTGGGGGGTGTGCTGCTTAGATTTGATTGACAGTTTTGTATTGAATTTGTTTTTGCTGCCTCAGAACTATTATCAAGTGGAGAACAGCTACCTACATTCCCTGTGGAAGCCTGATTAGCAGTTGAAGCAGATTTATATCTGCAGACATGAAACTTCAACTGTCAAATTTGGAGTTTCTATCATACAAAGATAATATTATTAACATCCAGGATTTCCTTATACCTTGAAAAAGCCGAGTGCAGGTCCGAATGCCTCAAAACATTTCGGTCATGTCGATGGGTTCCAGTATCTCCATCTTCTCTCGACCTCTTCAAACTAAGCTCAAGGGAAGGTATTTCATTATGGTCATAGATGAGCTTTTCTTTCGTTCCAGAGACCTTGAAGAGACCGTTTGGGGTGTCAAAAACTACACTCTCAATAGGAGAATCGTTACCATTAGTGATGACACCTGCTATATCAGCAGCTTGTTTTCTCAGACCAGCATTCAGCTTCTCACTGTTGAGCTCCAGCTTTTTTGTCTGTTGTGGCTCATCATCTTTCTGAGAATTAATTTCAGAAGACTTCACTTTGTTGCTACTTGCTATTGTGTTAGGTCCATTTTCAGTAGGCTGTTCAAGCTGCAAATTTGAAATTCTAGGTACTCCTACCTTCAAGTCTTTGTCCGTTTCAACATTTCCTAAAGATTGGAATTCACTACAATCTCAATCAAAGGGAACAAAAGAGGATGAAAGGAGATATATCACAGTGAGAGTTCAATCACAAATAGAACTGTGCATACCAAGTTCATCATCCCACCCTTTGCACTCCTTTGTTGCTGTCATGGGTACCCAGCTGTTTCCACATGCTTCAGGCCTTGAGTGAATAACCTGCGCACAAGTGCTATCAGGAGGGTCAGCTAACTGTTCCCACGGTGACATTGCTTTGGGGCAGTCAACTTCTACTGCCCTCTTCGTCCATGAGCTCTGCAAAAGCAGAATGTAAGTATGCATCCACTTTATAACTTAACACACTAGAATTATTATTGTTTTGCGACTAAAACCATGGTGTGGTAGTTTAGATTATACATAAGTTTTGGTTAATATATATAAGGGTTGTCTCTTCAGTTCATTTATAAAGGGACAAGGTCCAATCGTTTGCCATTAATGTTGGATTCTCATTGGGGAGTCGACCTCTAAAATAGGTCTCTCACTAGGAGATAACCCAAGATCCTTGAGCTTTTCTGACCTGGTGTTAGAAAAATTTGACAAAAGCTCAGAGGTTGAAAGAGTGCTTATGTTCAAGAGGGAACAAAATTATTTTGATTCACTTGGTTTTGTCATCCTTACCAAGTTAATTTTCTGTCTATTCAAGATTGCTAGTAAGGTTGCTCAAAGATTAGAGAAATTGATGAGGGACTTTAATAAAATATTCATGGAGAAGACAATGGAATTCATATTCTTAAACAGGATAAGGTTACAAAACTGAGGAAAAGAAGTGACTAGAACTGGAAACATAGAGAAGAGAAGTAGGCCTCACTAGGTAAATTGCTATAGAGGTTCCCATTATAAGGTATCTCTTTGGTATAAGGTTATTAGAAGCAAATATGGACTTCATTCCAATGAATGGGACTCAATATTGGTTCAATTCAGATCTAATAGAGGTCCATAGGAAGCCAATTCAGATCTAATAGAGGTCCATAGAAAGCCATCTCAAAGAACATCTCATTTCTTCAAAGTCGTATCAGATGGCCAGTGGGACATGGTGGGAAAATTTGATTTTGGGAAGACATTTGCGTTAGACGTCTCTCTTTGCGAGTGATTTCCTCATTTGTATGGATTATGTCATTCCAAGAATGTGTCTATTAACTATAGAATGGTCATTGATCCCTTTGAACTGGAGTAAGTTTTTTTTTTTTTGGTTTCTTATTTTCTAAAAAGATAAGAGGTTGGCCAAAGCCCAAATATAACTTTTAAATTCTACCTCCCTCAAAGTCATACCCGGGTGGCTAGCAAAATAAAGAGGCTTGAAAGCCCCTGGGGGCAACCGTAGTACAAATTTCAATTTGAAGTGAAATTTCAATAAACTAGCAAGTCAAGTGCACACTGTTCTTATAGATTTAATGGACTCTTCTATCATTGATGAGGGTTAAGGATGATAACAGTATTTGGAATAAGATTCCTCAGGTAATCTTTCTTATAAGTTACACATTTTTTGGTTGGCGAAGCAACTCTACTAGTGATTTCAAACAATTTAGAATGGCTTTCCAAGCCAATGTTCCTCCTTAACATTAATCTTTGCTTGAAAAGCTCCAGGAAAACTAATGTTGAGGAGATATGTGAAGGAAATCTTAGATGTGTCTTTCCCCTCCATGGTGGTTTATGAGGAGAAAGAATAAAGAAACCAACCACCACCTCTTCATTGTGCTGTTGCCTCTTGGTTGTGGGCTAAATTATGCACTTTTAA